>NC_141876.1:460984094-462234094 GCF_056163025.1 Triticum urartu | reverse complement strand
CTCCCCGTTGAAATCCCACATGGGGTGGCCCCTATACTGAAGTGGCTACACCCCCCGCATAATACATGTGGCCATGAACTCGATCATGGTCAATCCGGATCGAGCTAACAAACTTATCCGGCTCATCAGGTAAAGAACATCCCTGTCATCTTCCTCCTGGGGCTCCATGGACGCCAGCTCCGGCGCTTCTTCAAAGGAGCGTTGTCAAACTCAGGGAGGCCGATTCGAATAGGGTCCGGGAGGGGGACGTCTTCTATATAAAACCATTCTGAAGGCCAGTCTTCGGACGTCTTCTTTGGGGTTCCGGATAGATATCCGGTCCCGGAAATACGCCACACTTCGGCTCCGCCCACTTGATATATTGACCTCTCCTGAGAATGGGGCACAAGGTAGAACAACTTCTTCCACAGCGCGAAATGAGCCTCACAGCCCAAAAACAGCTCGCAAAGGGCTACGAAACCCGCGATATGCAATATGGAGGTAGGAGTAAGGTTGTGCAACTGGAGGCCGTAGAACTCCAGTAGCCCCCGGAGAAACGGATGAATTGGAAATCCGAGCCCTCTTACCAAATGAGGGACAAGGCATACCCGCTCTCCCTTGGAGGGATTGGGAAGGCTCTCCGCTTGCTCTCTGCCATTATAGGTGGCGAGCTCGGCTCGAACCGGGACCATGGATGCTGGGGGAAGAAATCCCTTGGTCTGAAGCATCACTAATTTGCTGTGCGGGACGGAACATCTCTCCCAATCTCTAGGCTTGGGGCTAGGGGAGCGAGAGGAGGAGCTGCGTCGACCGGCCATGATGGAATGGATCTCTGTCAGATGCGCTCCGATGAAGGCTCGCCAAGGGAGGATGGTGTGATTGGATCTGAATCCTCATCTCTTTAATAGGCAGCTCATTCACACAGCTAGGGGGGTAAATGTAAAAACACCCTGGCTCTTCACATTCGCTCGACACATGGAAAGTGGTCATTATTGGGTGTGGAAGCCAAGGAGCGCAACATTCACAAGAAGCTGGACACTATTTAAACAGGTACACGGAATTTGGAGAGGAACCTGCCTTGCAATGCCGAAGACAATCTGCGTGCCGGACTCATCGTCATTGAAGCCTGGTTCGGGGGCTACTGAGGGATTCCTGGATTATGGGGTGTCCGGATAGCCGGACTATAACCTTTGGCCGGACTCTTGGACTATGAAGATACAAGATTGAAGACTTCGTCCCATGTCCGGATGGGATTTTCCTTGGCGTGGAAGGCAAGCTTGGCAATACGGATATGTAGATCTCCTCCCATTGTAACCGACTCTATGTAACCCTAGTCCTCTCCAGTGTCTATATAAACCGGAGGGTTTTAGTCCATAGGACGAACAACAATCATACCATAGGCTAGCTTCTAGGGTTTAGCCTCTTTGATCTCGTGGTAGATCTACTCTTGTACTACCCATATCATCAATATTAATCAAGCAGGAGTAGGGTTTTACCTCCATCGAGAGGGCCCGAACCTGGGTAAAAACATTGTGTCCCTTGTCTCCTGTTACCATCCGCCTAGACGCACAGTTCGGGACCCCCTACCCGAGATCCGCCGGTTTTGACACTGACACCAACAGTGGCCCATTCCGGTGAAAAAAGCCGGCCCAGTAAAAATTAGCAGGCCGGCCCATATAAGGCCTACTTGTGTCAGGTCCATTTAAGCCCACGGCCCATACGAGATGTGCCAATTCGGCTCGTTAAAGATTTGACACCATTGCAGCCCATTGTCAGTTCGAGCCCGTTAACAGCCCGCTATATATTTGGGCCCAATATCGGCCCGATGAGATTTTGGCCTGTTAACGGCCCATTTAATGGATGGGCCAATTTTCAGGATGTACATCTTTAGGCCTTTTAGTGACCCATTTAAATGTTGGGCTAATTTCCGGCCCGGTGTGTCTTTCAGCCTGTTGACGGCCCATAAATCTGATGGGCCATTTGTAGTCAGACTTGAGTTTCGGCCTTTTAGCGGCCCATTTATGTGTTGGGCCAATTTCTGGCCCGGTGTCACTTTCAGCCTGTTGACGGCCCATAAATCAGTTGGGCCCATTGTAGTCGGACCTGAGTTTTGGCCTTTTAATGACCCATTTAAGTGTTGGGCCAATTCCCGGCCCTGTGTGCCTTTCGGCCTGTTCACAGACCATAAATGAGTTGGGCCATTTGTAGTCGGACCTTAGTTTTGGCCTCTTAACAGCCCATGCCCTTCATGGTCCAATACCAGCCTGGTTTCTCTTTCGGCCTGCTAAAGGCCCACAACACAGTTGGGCCATTTACAATACGACCTGACTTTCGGCCTCTTAGCGGCCCATGCTCTTCTTGGTCCAATACAAGCCCGCTGTCTCTTTCGGCCTGCTAAAGGCCTACAGTATAGTTGGGCCATAAGTAGCCCAAACTTAGTAATGGCCAGTTAATGGCCCGTGAAATAAACTGGGGCCACCTATTGCCCGCTTCGATGTTGGCCTGTTAATGACCCGGGAGGTAAGAGGGCCGACCATTAACTTTCGGCCTAGTAACGGCCCATTAACTTAATTGGCCCACTAAAGTTCGTTCATGTCTTTAGGCCAAATTAGATAATTTGAGCCCATTACGATGAGCAAAGGTACGACATATAGGGAATAACGTTGCACATCCAGAATATATTACAGGAAATTACATCCACTGGGCAATCAAAGATTGATGCTAGTGCAAATAAATGAGCAGAACCTAACCATGTACAACGTTACAATCTGCAACCTCAGCACAGATGACGCCCATAAGCATGTGGGCAAGTTCTTGCTGCTCTGCCACACTGTCTCTGAAAACATTGATCAGTTGTTGTGTCGCACGACTCTGCACCTCTGATTCATCCACCATTTCCATCATTGCTTCAGCCATTAATTGGTTCACAAACATACATTTATTCCATCGCATTCAAGACAGAGGATATTGAACAGATTTAGATGGCGATTTTGGTAGGCTTGTATTATTGATAGTGGAGAGTGTCTTGACCACTGCATCATAACATAAATTAGGACGGGAACCAAACAGATTAATCATGAGTTATTGCCATATTACATGGCCTAGATTTACTGGAAAGAAACAATGGGGATGCCTTGCTGTTTTCAGATTTTGTCTTCTTATCTTCAGTAGCCTGCACAAAATTAACACACTAGCATTGCTATCATTGGCCAAGTCAGATAATAGGAAAGCAACATTGACACAACGAATGTTTGGGCAACTAGCCTACACAAAATTAACACAATATGGCACATCTATCATCAGCCAGGTAAGGTAATACGAAAGCAACATTGACACAATGAATGAATGGGCAACCAGAGAAGCACTACAATTCAGTAATGTGCGTGATATGAGATAGCACATTCATGCAGCTCAGTACGCAAAACTACCAGGCAGTTTTCCTTACAAAAATCAACATTGGCACCATTAAAATTTTGCTACAACTAATTTTAGATCAGATAAAGGTTAGATTCAGGACGATTAACAAAATACATGCTGATGTAAAAATATAGTGATATACAACAGGTACTTACATCAGCACTGGAGCATAGAGAATTCCCGCAAGATATTTTCCTCGAATACGATCCCAATGGAGGAAGTCTTGTATCGTTTAACCTTATTCTCTAAAAGAGAGACGGGTAATAAACATGTAGAAAATATGATCAGAATGCTATAAAATTTCATGATGCGAGGATACGCACACGCTTCTTAGAATGGAGTTGACATTCTTTTGCTGGACTGGAGCGGACTAGTTCTTTGGCCACTGGAATCTTCTTATTATCAGTGGGAGTTGGGTTTCTCTGTGCTGGAGCAGTATCTTTAAAAACTGGAGTTGGTTTATTATCTCCTGGCGTTTGGATCTTTTGCAAAGGCCTTGTTTGTAACCCTTCAGATTCTAACATAGTCGTCTTCCCCTTGCATGCCTTGTATAGAAGAATGGTGCTTTAATTATAAAACATGCGGCAGCAGAGAGATGGAATAGGTACTGAAATATAGAAAGGCATGACATATTGACATGTAGTCCCTCCATCCGGAAATAAATGGATGGGTCTAGGTGTATTTCAGTTTTAGATACATCCAGTTTTATCCATTTCTCCGACATTTAATCCGGACGGAGTGAGTATGATGTAAGAGCTAGGGATACGACAGGACAACACAGTAAAAAAACCCACTGAAAAACCCACTGCAGAACCAAAGTATTCAAACCCACTAATATGAGATAGTACACTCATGCAGCTCAGGATGCAAAACTACCAGGCAGTTTTCCTTGCAAAAATTCCTTTAATCATACATTTTGCTACAACTAAATTTAGATCAGATAAAGGTTGGATTCACGCCGATTAACAAACTACATGCTGATGTAAAAATATAGTGATATACAACATGTACTTACATCTACATTGGAGCATAGAGAATTCCTGCAAGAATCTTTCCTCATAAACGATACCATTGCAGAAAATCTTCTATCTGTTAAGCTTATTTTCTAAAAGAGAGATGGGTAAGAAACATGTAGAAAATATGATTAGCATGCTATAAAATTTCATGATGCAAGGATAAGCACACGCTTCTTAGAATTGAGTTGACATATTTTTGCTGGACTAGCGGACTAGTTCTTTGGCCACTGGAACCTGCTTATTATCAGTAGGAGTTGGGTTTCTCTGTGCTGGAGCAGTATCTTTAAAAACTGGAGTTGGTTTATTATCTCCTGGTGTTTGGATCTTTTGCAAAGGCCTTGTTTGTAACCCTTCAGATTCTAACATAGTCGTCTTCCCCTTGCATGCCTTGTATAGAAGAATGGTGCTTTAATTATAAAACATGCGGCAGCAGAGAGATGGAATAGGTACTGAAATATAGAAAGGCATGACATATTGACATGTAGTCCCTCCATCCGGAAATAAATGGATGGGTCTAGGTGTATTTCAGTTTTAGATACATCCAGTTTTATCCATTTCTCCGACATTTAATCCGGACGGAGTGAGTATGATGTAAGAGCTAGGGATACGACAGGACAACACAGTAAAAAAACCCACTGCAGAACCAAAGTATTCAAACCCACTAATATGAGACAGTACACTCATGCAGCTCAGGATGCAAAACTACCAGGCAGTTTTCCTTGCAAAAATTCCTTTAATCATACATTTTGCTACAACTAAATTTAGATCAGATAAAGGTTGGATTCACGCCGATTAACAAACTACATGCTGATGTAAAAATATAGTGATATACAACATGTACTTACATCTACATTGGAGCATAGAGAATTCCTGCAAGAATCTTTCCTCATAAACGATACCATTGCAGAAAATCTTCTATCTGTTAAGCTTATTTTCTAAAAGAGAGATGGGTAAGAAACATGTAGAAAATATGATTAGCATGCTATAAAATTTCATGATGCAAGGATAAGCACACGCTTCTTAGAATTGAGTTGACATATTTTTGCTGGACTAGCGGACTAGTTCTTTGGCCACTGGAATCTGCTTATTATCAGTAGGAGTTGGGTTTCTCTGTGCTGGAGCAGTATCTTTAAAAACTGGAGTTGGTTTATTATCTCCTGGCGTTTGGATCTTTTGCAAAGGCCTTGTTTGTAACCCTTCAGATTCTAACATAGTCGTCTTCCCCTTGCATGCCTTGTATAGAAGAGTGGTGCTTTAATTATAAAACATGCGGCAGCAGAGAGATGGAATAGGTACTGAAATATAGAAAGGCATGACATATTGACATGTAGTCCCTCCATCCGGAAAAAAATGGATGGGTCTAGGTGTATTTCAGTTCTAGATACATCCTTTTTATCCATTTCGGCAACATGTAATCCGTACGGAGGGAGTATGGTGTAAGAGCTAGGGATACGACAGGACAACACAGCAAAAAACACTAGTTGAATGTAAAACTGTATGCTAGCGGAATACATACAGAAATAACTAAGGCAACATACACGTGTATGATTGGGAAAATAAGATGGCATTGCAACAGAGCACTAGAACATCACTTCAATGTAAAAAAACATGGTATGGTAGACAGATGAAGTACATACTGATGAATAACAATGCATAAGATATTCAGAAGCATGATGTCCAAATTAAGCAGATGGCATTGCGATAGAGTAGAATGGCAGTACTTAAATTTGAAAACATGTTATCATGAATGGAATAGGTACTGAAAAACAGGAAGGCATGACATATTTACATGCATGATCAGCATGCTAAGCACATGGCATTGCAACAGAGTAGATACACTCCAGGACATTATATGCATGTTGTACCCATATCACAGGCCAAGTTAGAGCAAGGACCTTGTGGGGTGAAGAGGATTCATCATCTTTCTGCAAGTCTTCTGAAGAACTGCCTTTACTTGTTCCATCATATTGGGTATCATTGACATCAAGTTTATTGGCCTTTACATTGCTCCGTGAGGTTCTTGTGGATATATCAGTGTGTGCAATTATATCTGACATGCATGGAAGACAACTAGTAGTTAGATTTATGTAATGAGTGCCTATAGGAGACGACATAAATAGTAGGACTAGGGTTAACTAGCAGCACCAGGTCTCATAAACTAAAGGGAGAACACAGATGAAAGCTACATAATATGTATCGTTTGTACTCGAGATTAACTAGATGGCACACAAAAGTATTAAAGAACAACATAGGAAATACTAGAAGTGGTATAATACTATAATCACCAGCCTGTGGGATAGCATTGGCTGATGGATGATAACTATGGAACAGTGTTACCTAAAGAACAAGTATCTTAGCTGAACTATGGAACAACGTTAACTCCTGAACAAGACCCGTAAGAGATCAACATGAATATACAATGAAATGTGATGATCTATTTTAAATGCTTAGATGAATAACAAAGCCATAAATGTTGCACACAAGTAAGATGAGGGTACAACCTATCTGGCTGCCATCCATAGGAGTGAGCATCATGTGCTGACTTGTCGATGGCCCTGCAGTTGTTGTGGCTGTGCATGTCGGGCACGCGCATTCGATGCAGGGAACTGTTGAGTGGGGACTATAGCTCCCTTCTGGTGTATGCTTCCCTTGTTGGAGCAGCTGCGGTGAGTCAGAAGACGGTGTGTCTGAAGATGCAGATAACGCATAATGTTAAGAACGACATATCTCTTTGATCTGAAGAAATACACTAAGAGATCAACAGCAAGGTACGAGAGTGGTCACACGTCTGTTGACTGAAGACTAAATTGGGGTCACACTATTTTATTTTATTTTGGTACTGTCCGATCTACGCCGGATGGCTGGCCGTCTTGTGCCTCCCGGCTGACACTGTTCGGAATCATCCCCGAAGAGCCAGCGACCAACGGCAGAGCAGCCTGCCTCCGCCGTCTGTGGCCCCGGCCAAAACCCCGCTCCCTGCCCCACCGCACTGCCATGGTTGCGCCGCCCCCGGGACAATCCACAAAGACTCCCCGTCATCTAGATCCGGCGGCGGCAATACCTTCAACCCACGCAACTCTAAAAGATAGCCATCTAAGCGCTGCTTCCGCGGTGAACTTTGCGGCCCCGCACCCTTACGTTAGACACCAGCCAACCGGCAGCCTAGGAGCTCTGCCGCCTCGAGGGGTGATGCTTCCCATTGCAAATCGATTGGCCTAGAATAAAAATTCAGACAACTGACGCCTAAATAAAGTGATTTGAGATGAGGGTGCGACCTATCTGGCGGCATGGTGAAGTAGGCAGGTCTAGCTGCCGAGTCGGTGAGGCCGGCGCGGTTGCGGTGGCGACCGGAGGCAGGGAAAGAGCGATGTCGCGACGGTCGACGGCTACGCGGAAGCAGCGCCAGGACTCTGGACGGATCCGAAGTTGGAGCCGCTCCGGTGCCATGAACAACGGCGGGGGTGAATCGGCTCCGGTATGGTTCACGCGGCCGTCGTCGAGGCAGCACCAGCAGCACGGAGTAAGAGGCACACGGCCCAGTGCACGACGGCAAATGGACAGCGTCTCCGGCATTAGGGAGGAGGGCGGCTGAGGGAGTCCTGGATTAGGGGGTCTCCGGACAGCCGGACTATCTCCATTGGCCAGACTGTTAGACTATGAAGATACAAGATTGAAGACTTCGTCTCGTGTCCGAATGGGACTCTACTTGGCGTGGAAGGCAAGCTAGGCAATACGGATATGGATATCTCCTCCTTTGTAACTGACCTTGTGTAACCCTAACCCTCTCCGGTGTCTATATAACCGAAGGGTTTTAGTCTGTAGGGCAACAACCATAACATACAATCATACCATAGGCTAGCTTCTAGGGTTTAGCCTGTCTGATCTCGTGGTAGATCTACTCTTGTACTACCCATATCATCAATATCAATCAAGCAGGACGTAGGGTTTTACCTCCATCTAGAGGGCCCGAACCTGGGTAAAACATCGTGTCCCCTGCCTCCTGTTACCATCCGGCCTAGACGCACAGTTCGGGACCCCCTACCCGAGATCCGCCGGTTTTGACACCCACATTGGTGCTTTCATTGAGAGTTCCTCTGTGTCGTCGCCGTTAGGCTTGATGGCTCCTACTATCATCGATAGCGATGCGGTCCAGGGTGAGACCTTTTTCCTAGGACAGATCTTCGTATTCGGCGGCTTTGCACTGCGGGTTAATTCGCTTGGCCATCTAGAGCAGATTGAAAGCTGCACCCCTGGCCATCAGGTCAGATTTGGAAGTTTGAACTACACGGCCGACATCCGCGGAGACTTGATCTTCAATGGATTCGAGCCACAGCCGGGCGCTTCGCACTGTCGCGATGGGTATGACCTAGCTCTGCCGCCGAACAGTACCCCAGAGGCTGCGCCCGCATCAGCTCCGACCCTTAGCTCGGAGCCAACTGCGCCAGTCGAGGACGGGTGGTTAGACACCGCCTCAGGGGCTGCAGTCTCAACGGTGATCGAGCCGAACACCAGCCTAACCCTCTGCGCAGCCCGTGACTCCAAGGTGCCGGACTCTTTTCCGGACTCCGAACCATCCGCGCCCCTGCCAATCGAATCCAATTGGGCGCCGATCATGGAATTCACCGCCGCGGATATCTTTCAGCACTCGCCCTTCGGCGACATTCTGAATTCACTAAGGTCTCTCTCTTTGTCAAGAGAGCCCTGGCTGGATTATGGCCAACAGCATTGGGATGCGGACGACGAAGAAATTCGACGCCCACCCACCACTCACTTTGTAGCCACTGTCGATGATTTAACCGACATGCTCGACTTCGACTCCGAAGACATCGACGGTATGGACGATGATGTAGGAGACGAACATGAACCAGCACCTATAGGGCACTAGAAAGCCACCTCGTCATATGACATATACATGGTGGATACACCCAAAGAAGGCAAGGGCGATGGGATAGCGGAGGATGACCCCTCCAAGAAGCAACCCAAACGCCGATGTCAGCGGCGCCGCTCTAAGTCCCGCCAAAGCAAAAGTGGTGATACCGGCACAGGAGATAATAACACTCCGGATAGTGCCGAAGAAAACAACAAACCCCTCCAGCAAGATTTAGAGCAGGAGGATGGAGGAGCCAGCTCTCCAGAGAGAGCGGCAGACGGAGAGGAGGAGGATGACAATCACATGCCCCCCTCCGAAGACGAGGCAAGCCTCGGCGACGATGAATTCGCCGTACCAGAGGATCCCGTCGAACAAGAGCGCTTCAAGCGCCGGCTTATGGCCATGGCAAATAGCCTGAAGAAAAAGCAGCAGCAGCTTCAAGCTGATCAAGATCTACTAGCTGACAAATGGACTGAAATCCTCGCGGCCGAGGAATATAAACTCGAGCGCCCCTCCAAGAGTTACCCAAGGCACAGGTTACTACCCCGACTGGAGGAAGAAGCGTATGATACGGCTAATCGGCCACCTCATGGCCGCGATAGAGAGGAATTCCAGCCAAAAGCTCAGCCTCCACCCCAACGCCATTCAAATAAAAAGGCATGGGGAGATACGCCAGACCTGCGAGACATATTGGAGGACAAGGCAAAGCATTCAAGATCGATCTACGGATCACGAGGGCGCACCACTCTGCGAGACGACAAACGTCACGCCGGATAAAGTAAAAGCAAATCCGGCCGGGCTGAACACAGCGGGCAAGACCCATTCGAGCTGCGTCGCGATATAGCCCAATACTGAGGCGCCACACACCCCTTATGCTTCACAGATGAAGTAATGGAACATCAATTCCCAGAAGGTTTCGAACCTGTAAATATTGAATCATACGACGGCACAACAGATCCCGCAGTATGGATTGAGGACTTCCTCCTCCACATCCACATGGCCCGCGGCGATGACTTACACGCCATCAAATACCTCCCACTAAAGCTCAAAGGACCAGCGCGGCATTGGCTTAACAGCTTGCCAGCGGTCTCCATTAGCTGTTGGGAAGATCTGGAAGCCGCATTCCTCGACAAATTTTAGGGCACTTATGTGCGACCACCAGACGCCGATGATTTGAGCCACATCATTCAGCGGCCAGAAGAGTCAGCCAGGCAATTCTGGACTCGGTTCCTTACAAAGAAAAATCAAATCATCGACTGTCCGGATGCGGAGGCCTTAGCGGCTTTCAAGCACAACATCCGAGACGAGTGGCTAGCCCGGCACCTTGGTCAAGAAAAGCCGAAATCTATGGCAGCTCTCACGGCGCTCATGACCCGCTTTTGTGCGGGAGAAGACAGCTGGCTGGCTCGCAGTAATAACATATCAAAGAACCATGGTACCTTAGATACCAAGGACGGCAATAGCAGGTCATGTCACAACAAGCATAAGCGCTGCATTAACAGCGAAAATACTGAGGATACGACAGTCAATGCCGGATTCAAAGGCTCTAAACCCGGTCAGCGGAAAAAGCCATTCAAACAAAGTACGCCGGGTCCGTCCAGCTTGGACCGTATACTCAATCGCTCGTGTCAAATACACGGCACCCCAGACAAGCTAGCCAATCACACCAACAGGGATTGTTGGGTGTTCAAGCAAGCCGGCAAGTTAATTGCCGAAAACAAGGACAAGGGGCCGCATAGCAATGACGAGGAGGAGCCCTGGCAGCCGCACACTGGAGGACAGAAGAGGTTTCCCCCGCAAGTGCGGTCGGTGAACATGATATACGCAACCCACATCCCCAAGAGGGAGCAGAAGCATGTGCTCAGGGACGTATATGCGTTGGAGCCAGTCGCCCCAAAGTTCAACCCTTGGTCCTCCTGTCCGATCACCTTCGATCGCAGGGACCACCCCACTAGTAATGCTCATGGCGGATTCGCCGCACTGGTCCTAGACCCAATCATCGACGGATTTCACCTCACTCGAGTCCTTATGGACGGCGGCAGCAGCCTGAACCTGCTTTATCAGGACACAGTGTGCAAAATGGGTATAGACCCCTCAAGGATCAAACCCACAAAAACGACCTTTAAGGGCGTCATTCCAGGTGTAGAGGCCCATTGCACAGGCTCAATTACACTGGAAGTGGTCTTCGGATCCCGAGATAACTTCCGAAGTGAAGAGTTAATCTTTGATATAGTCCCGTTCCGCAGTGGTTATCACGCGCTGCTCGGGCGAACCGCATTTGCTAGATTCAATGCAGTACCGCATTATGCATACCTCAAGCTCAAGATGCCAGGACCTCGCGGAGTTATTACAGTCAATGGAAACACAGATCGCTCTTTCCGAACAGAGGAGCACACCGCAGCCCTCGCAGCAGAAACGCAAAGCAGCCTCTCAAGGTAATCAACCAGTTCGGCGCCTCACAGCCCGGACACCTTCAAGCGCGCTCGGGGCAATCGGCAAATAGACCTCCTGGCGCGATCTGAGCTCGCGTAGCAATACGGTAGCCACCCCAATCCCAGCCCAGCGGCGAAACTCGTGCCGCGCGTATATAATTATGCATTAAAAATACCATGGGCACAGGTGGGGAGGGGGGCACAACTGCGGCATGCCCCAAGACGCGGCCTAAACCGCACTAGGGGCTTCCCGTTCGGTTATTTTTCTTTTTCTTTCAGGACCTTAATCTCTGGAAACACTGTCCGGCAGCACTATTGCCGAACACATGATGCAGCAACCAAGGAGGCAGACAGCTACATTATACCACAGAATTCCCAGGTTGATTACAGTAACGAGTGAAATATTCAATTTAACATCATTCCTCAGCTTGCGCTTGGAAGGGACATAGTCCTACTCTTTGCTTATCGCACTATCTGTATCACTCTGCTTTAACGCAATTTTTTTAATAAACAATGCATGACATTACGACTATTATTGCATTCTTGCTATATATATATATGTGTGTGTGTGTGTGTGTTCATTAATAACGCCTTGCAACCGTACACTATGGTACGACCAATACACCAGGGGCATACGTACCCCACAATGCGGTGTGAAAAGTCCGAACACTTTCACAAGTGCGGCACCCCGAACTTATAGCATTATATGCATCAGCTCCGAATCATGTCTTTGGTCAAATGTTGGGTTTGCCCGGCTCCTATGTTTTGGTACCTTACGTTCCGCTCTACCGGCTAAGATAGCGCTAGGAGAACTACTGCGATTGTGCCCCGGTTCTGCTGGGTTCAGCACCTCAGTAGAGAAAGCTAAAACTGACTGTCATGATAAGGCGAGAGACTGGTCGTTGTTCGACGATGTTTTCAAGTCCCTAAAGAGTTATGCCGCTTAGAGCGAGGGGCCGGCCCTGTCCGGCTTAAAGGCGTGTATCACGCCCCGAATTCGGCCTTCCGAATACCAGGGGCTTCGCCGAAAATTAAAATTATAGAATTCTATGGCTAATGAGAGTGATAAAGCATCATTAGTCCGGTTTCCTTGTTCGTTGTGCTGAGCACCTCCCTAGAAGGACCCAAACATGGGAACAAGAGTGCTCAGGTTTATCGCGAACACCCCAGCACTCGTGGCATGGGGGCAGAAGCCGAGGACTAGCCATCTCTCAGATTGGATAAACGGCCAAACCGAAGGTAATATTTTAAATTCCCACAAGCGTTGCATAGCGCATATGAAACAAGTTTTCAAACATACAGGATAAAACGAGCAAGTCTCATTCAAATATTACATCTTTTGAACACTCGCCCGCGATGAGACAGGCACCCGGTAGAACACCCTCGTACATCTCGGGGTGGCGGCGCTCCTTGCCCTCTGGCGGCCCCTCCTTGATCAGCTTCATGGCGTCTAGCTTGACCCACTGCAATTTCACACGGGCGAAAGCCCGGCGTGCACCTTCAATGCAGACAGATCGCTTGACGACCTCCAGCCGCGGGCAGGCATCCAAAAGCCGCCTCACCAGGCCGAAGAAGCTGTTCGGAAGGGCGTCACCAGGCCACAGCTGGACTATAAAGCTCTTCATGGCCTGATCGGCCGCCTTATGTAGCTCAACCATCTGCTTCAGCTGCTCGCTCATTGGCACCGGATGTTCGGCCTCAGCATACTGAGACCAGAACAGCTTCTCCGTCGAGCTTCCGTCCTTGGCCTGGTAAAATTGTGCGGCATCAGACACACTGCGGGGCAAATCTGCGAATGCTCCTGAAGAGCTCCGGATCCGGGTAAGTAATCGGTAATTTACTTTTACATGCTTTCTTTGCATATAGAAAGCCTTACCCGCCGCTATCTTCTTCATCACGTCGATCTCTTGGAGGGCCTTTTGGGCTTCGGCCTTGGCACTTTTTACACTCTCGAGGGCCGCGGCAAGCTCAGACTCCCGCGTCTTGGAGTCAAGCTCCAACGCCTCGTGCTTCGCCACAAGAGCCTGGAGCTCTTGCTGCACCTCGCCCACCTGATCCTCGTGCTTCTCTCGCTCGGTGCGCTCCTTGGCCGCTGTATCTTCGGCCTTGGTTAGCGCTTGCTTCAGGGTCGCCACCTCGGTCGTGGCCCCTAGCAAACATACGATGATCCTGTCATTTTGCAATCGCGTCCTCTTTTATATATATACATAAGATAGGGTATTACTTACCCTTGTTCTCCTCAAGCTGCCTCTTGGCAAGGCCGAGCTCTTTCCTGGACCCCTCGAGGTCCTGCTTCAGTACGGCGACCTCCGCAGTTAGTGCGGCGGACGCCAGCAGCGAAGCCTGCATATGCATATTGACATACTTATATTAGACTCCTGCGATATTATTTGATCCTCGGTTCGGCTTTTCTTTGTGAACACCAAACAAAGCATCAGGGGCTACTGTCTATGCGGTAATATTTCTACTACATTTTAAAACACTTACCTCGAAGCCTGTTAGAAGGCTGGCACAGGCTTCAGTCAATCCGCTCTTGGTGGACTGAACCTTCTGGATCACCGCACTCATGATAGTGCGGTGCTCCTCGTCGATGGAAGCGCTGTGAAGCGCTTCCAGCAGATTGTCCAGCGCCTCTGGATGGATAGAGGTCACCGGCACAGGCTTCTTGCCCCTCTTAGAAGGAGGCCGCCTGCCCGAGCCTGGAACCGCTGGAGGTTCCGGCGCGGTGCTCGGCTGAGGGCCGAACTCGGAGCTCTCAGGGGCCCCGTCCCCTCGGCTCCCGGAGTCCGAAAGGTCGCCTTGAGGCGCCTCTGGGACTGTCTCCCCTCGATCCGGTGCCTCTTGAGACAACACCTCGGCGTCGTCGGCAGGATGAGGGGAGGTGGTAGTCGGGACTGGATCGCTATCCATGTCCGACAAGCCCAAGGAGCCGTCTGATGATACATCGATACTGGCTCATGGCGGCCTGCATAATTGCGTTCGACGTTAGGGAAAGCAGTGCGACAAAGGAATCCTATGAGTTACTCTGGTATCTGAATACTTACGGTCTCCCCGGGGGCTTGACCATGGGCAACCACTCGTCTTCACCTTCATTGACGGCGGTGGAACCGTCCGGAAGGAGAGTCCTTCCCTTCTTGGACCCTCCGGCCTCCCCGGTTGGGGCGTTCTTCCTTTTCTTGTCTCCCCCAGTTGGTGGGGGAGCATCTTCTTCTTCTTCTTCCTCGTCTTCGAGGGAAGAGTGCGCCGCACAGTCATCGGACGGTGAGTCCGACGACGCCTGGCGTCGGGAACTCTTTCGGGTTCCCTTGGCCTTCTTGGTCTTCTCCGGCACCGTATAAGGGGCCGGAGTCAACATCTTTGCCAGAAGAGCGTCTGCGGGCCTTCGGGCAAAGGAGCTGGACAGTCGATCTGTCCGGCCATCTTCTGCCAGTCCTGTCAAAGGTACGGGAGTTCAGATCCCGCATAGAGTCAATCTATATAAAAAAATAAGTATCCCGTGAAAGGTAAAGCAGCTTACCGCACTGGCTTGGCGCTTCGCGCTGAATCCGCGATCCTCAGTAATAGTGGGGGGGGGGACCTCGGCACTTTTGAACAGCACCCTCCAGGCGTCTTCATGAGTCGTGTCGAAGAGCCTGTTCAGAGTTCGGTGCTGCGCCGGATTGAACTCCCACAAGTTGAACTCCCGTTGTTGGCACGGGAGTATCCGGCGGATGAGCATAACCTGGACTATGTTGACAAGCTTGAGCTTCTTGTTCACCATGTTTTGAATACATGTTTGGAGTCCGGTCAGCTCTTTCGAACTACCCCAGGACAGGCCCTTCTCTTTCCAAGAGGTGAGCCGCGTGGGGATGCCAGATCGGAACTCGGGGGCCGCTGCCCATGCAGGGTCGCGCGGCTCGGTGATATAGAACCACCTCGATTGCCACCTGTTTATGGTTTCCACAAAGGAGCCCTCAAGCCATGTTACGTTGGGCATCTTGCCCACCATGGCGCCTCCACACTCCGCCTGGCGGCCGCCCACCACCTTCGGCTTGACATTGAAGGTCTTCAGCAATAAGCCGAAGTGGGGCTTGATGCGGAGGAAGGCCTCGCACACGACGATAAACGCCGAGATGTTGAGGATGAAGTTCGGGGCCAGATCGTGGAAATCCAGGCCGTAATAAAACATGAGCCCCCGGACAAAGGGATGGAGAGGGAATCCCAGTCCGCGGAGGAAATGGGTGAGGAATACTACCCTCTCATGGGGCCTGGGGCTGGGGATGAGCTGCCCCTCATCTGGGAGCCGGTGCGCGATGTCGTCAGGCAGGTATCCAACTCTCCTCAGTTTCTTGATGTCTCCCTCCGTGACGGAGGAGACCATCCACCTGCCTCCCGCTCCGGACATGATTGGAGAAGGTCGAGGTGTGAATTGCAGACTTGGGCGCTAGAGCTCGAGTGTGCGAAAACGGATGGGTAAGGGAGGAAGAAGGCGTGGATAGAAAGGTGAATCCTTATCCCTTTATATGGGCGGATGAAACTAAGCGTCCCCACTTGCCTGGTAAAACTCGCTTATCCCCCAAGCGCCGCAATTGATGGCGCGGTTGGGTTACCCACGCCCGTATTGATGAGAATCCCGTAATAAGGGGACACGATCTCTGCTTTGACAAGACGTGTCAAGAAACTGCCTCGCGTTATGTGCGAGGCTAGTTAAAAGAAACGGTTCGAATAATCACCGGGCCATGTCGTAGCGTCATGCTGCCAAAACAAGCCAGCAAATTAGATCTGCAAAAATATTATTCTCTCTACGGTGGAATGTGGAACTTATTTTGCAAGGTCGGACACTATCCTCGTATTCAAATTCTTCTGTGATGTATTCGGAGAAGGAACCCACCTTGCAATGCCGAAGACAATACTGCGTGCCGGACTCATCGTCATTGAAGCCTGGTTCAGGGGCTACGGAGGGAGTCCTGGATTAGGGGGTCTCCGGACAGCCGGACTATCTCCATTGGCCGGACTGTTAGACTACGAAGATACAAGATTGAAGACTTCGTCTCGTGTCCGGATGGGACACTACTTGGCGTGGAAGGCAAGCTAGGCAATACGGATATGGATATCTCCTCCATTGTAACAGACCTTGTGTAACCCTAACCCTCTCCGGTGTCTATATAAACTGGAGGGTTTTAGTCCGTAGGGAAACAACCATAACATATAATCATACCATAGGCTAGCTTCTAGGGTTTAGCCTCTCTAATCTTGTGGTAGATCTACTCGTATACTACCCATATCATCAATATCAATCAAGCAGGACGTAGGGTTTTACCTCCATCAAGAGGGCCCGAACCTGGGTAAAACATCGTGTCCCCTGCCTCCTGTTACCTTCAGGCCTAGAGCACAGTTCGGGACCCCCTACCCGAGATCCGCCGGTTTTGACACTGACAGCGGCTATGAAATTGGTGCTGTGGGGGGCGCCATGGAGGTGGGGCTGAGGTTTCGCGGCTCAGGAGAAGGGAGCTTCCCGGGGAGAAGGTGATTTGGCGCCCATGAGGTATGAATGGGGGCGGGCGGGGGAAATTGGGAGGGGAGTGGAACCATGTCTTACAGACGCATTTGTCTAAAATGTGAGGGGAAGTTACAGTTCTACCCTTGCCTATAGGCTTCTCGTCTTGGGTCTGTGTACTAAGGGTCGGGGATAGTAGAGTGACTTTGCTTCTCTGGGCGGGAGCGATTTCGGCCGAGGAGGGCGTGTTTTGAACTATAGTGGGCGCGAGCGATTTCGGGCGAGGAGAGCGTGTTTTGAAATAGTGGGCGCGAGCTATTTCAGGCAAGGAGAGCGTGTTTTGCCGACCATGGTTTACGAATTATTCGTCACATGTCATTTCGGCCGAGGAGAAGGCACGCTTGGATGAAGTTACGAACCTACCCTCGATGTACAACGGGCCAATTGATGCGTGTCCCACATAGGACGGTAATTTCGCGTCTCCCATTTATTTTCTCGGGCTTCCACCGAGCAGAGAGGATGTTTAACGGTTCATTCAAATTTTGGGAGAATGAGCATCCACGTCTACCTTACCAAGTCGATTCGGATCAAATTTTGAAATATTAGTTTGCCACTTCTTTTTTAGATGGAGAGATGATGCTCGGGAGTAATGTGTTTTTACATGCTCGTTGCTAGCGATTTACTATATGAAAAATAGTTGACACACTCAAAAACGCGAATCAAACCCAAAATGAAATATCTCGATTCAATGAAATAGCTCGTTCAGTAGGTCAAAATAGTGAACTAAATCCAAAATTGAACACCTCAATCGAGTAGCATGTTGTACATTATTATAGTACTCCATGAACATGTTGAAAGTCAAATTAATGAACTTGTTTGATATAAGCATATATCCGTTCATGTGTGGATTGCAGACAACATGTTCTCCAATTTAAATATCTGAACCTAAGTTTATATCGAAACATGGTTTATATCAGTCTTTGATGCATAAAACGCGACCTCCCCCTCTCCCGGACTCATGTCCTCTCTCTCTCTCGCTCGCCGACAATCTTCAATTCTGTCACACGCATCCGACACAAAAACCTTGTTCGTCCCTCTCCCTTTCTCTCCATCTCTCTCTCTCTTTGTGTGTGGGGGGGGGTCTTTCTAGTTCGCATGCGTATATACACCATCTATAGGTCTCTCTCGCACACTATGTATGATACTTTAGCTAGTCCAAGCCAGATATCTTGGGTGCACTTATCGTACGCACACAGATTCCTTGGCTCTTTGCCTGTAACTCTCTCACGCACCACTATGTCGTCTCGGAGCTCTCCCCCCTCTCTCAAACTCTCCATCCATCTGGGTCACACATACACATGCATATCTCACTCGCACTCGATAGGCCCATCTAAAACTCTATCTCTCCCCCTCGTTCTCTCTCCCTCTCACACACGCGCACACACAATCTCATGCCTAGCTAGCCAAGTATGATGGTCTCTCACTCAATTGTAGGCACACGCAGTCCCCCCTATATGTATATGACTAGCTAATCTTAGTCTCCATCACAAACCTGTGCATGGTCTATCTCGATTTCTCTCGGGGCATCTTTCTATCACGCACGCACTCCCTCGATCTCCCACCCATATAGTCCCCTCACGATCTCGACGGGATCTCTCTATCACAAACACACCCTCTCTCCCTCCTCATGCGTCCATGCCATCCATGTGTCCCTCTCGACCTTTGTTCCTTGTTGGCCACACCTCTATTGGACATGTGCTACAAGGGTGTCTCTCTCCGTTGCAAACAATCACACACTAGCTATCTTTGTGTATCTCCTCGCCTCGCTTTTCCATCTCGGAGATGCATGCGTGATATGTTCGCATAAGAAACGAAAAAACACACACACTCTCTCTAATTTATCGTTTGTTGTCACTTTCTCTTTCACACACACACTCTTTTTGCACACTTCTCATTCTCCTTCACACACACTTGATCTGTCTCGACTGAGGCACTCTCCTCGGTCCATACCATATAGATTTATTGAAAAGTCAAACATCACAAAGTTTGACCATGTATGTGGAGAAAAAGAATTACATCTAGTACGGCAAACATATGCGATTAGATTCACCATGAGATGTAGTTTTGTATGATGTATCTTTGGTATTGTAGATATAAATAACATTTGCGTAAACCTGATCAAAGTTTCCAAAGTTTGACTTCTAAAAAATTTACATGCACTGCATTATCGAGCAGATGGAATATCTCTTTCCCCCTCTCAGCTATCTGACACACCACTCAGCCTTATCGGGGCTCCTCAATCTCTCTCAAACTTTATTGGTCAGTTTGGTTGGTGACCTGACCCTCATGCCTTGATTGCCGGTACTGCCTGGTGTGGACATGAGATGTAAAATATTTCTGCCTGGCCAGGCTTGTGTGGTGCTGAAGCGTTTGGTTCATGCTTGGGCCAGGCAAAGCATCAACGTCCCATCAATCAATACATGCATCAATTATTTAATGCTAATATCCATCCATGTTGCTGTTAGCCTCGTAGCCACACGACCAGGCACGACCAGGCGTTCAAAATCGGTCGCCTGGGCCAGGCTACTTGCAGTGTCTAGAGTTCAGCCAGGCTAATTCAAGTGCATGGGAACCTAGGCCAGGCGGGCTTTCTTTTTCATAGGGTAGCAACCAAACAAGCGTGCATGAAAACCAGCCACAACCCCAGGCCAGGCAAAAGATGCTCAGGACGCAAGCTAAACTGGCCTTATATCTCCCTGGTTCACACATACACATGTCTCGCTCGCGCTATACATATAGACCCATCCAACACTCTCCGCCCTTGTTCTCTCTCCATGTGACACGCACCCCCCTAAGTACCATAATCCCTCAATCCATCATAGGCACAAGCACTCCCCCCCTCCTAAGTACGATTATCTCTTACTAGCCAACAGGAACACACGTATTGTCTCCTTCCATGCATACGTCTATCTCGATATCTCTCGGGGCATCTTCTATCGCGCACACACCTTGTCACTCGATCTCCCACCCATGTAGTCCCATCACGATCTCCAGGGGATCTCTCTATGACAAACATACACTCTCTCCTCCCCATGTCTGCATTTTCTCCGTATGTCTCTCTCGACCTCTCTCCCTTGTTTGTCAGACCCCTCTTGGCCACGTGCTAGGGGTCTTGCTCTCTCGGTTCCAAACAACCACACACTATCTCCTCACCTTGCCTCCGTTGTCGAAGATGCATGTGTGATATGTTTGCATAAGACACACACGCTTTTTCTCTACTTTTATCGTGTGTTGTCCATGTCTCTTTCACACACGCACACACACTTTTTTCACTCTCTCTCTCTCTCTTGTTAGGGACTCTGTCACGTCCATAAGCATATGGATGTTTTGAAAAGTCAAACCTCAGAAACGTTTGACCAGGTATATGTGGAGAAAAACATTTACATATGGAACGATCATTAGATTCATCACAACATGTACTTACTTCATACTATAATTTATCTTTGCTATTGTAGATATAAGTAATTTCTTTATAAACTTGGTCAAAGTTTCAAAAGTTTGACTTAAAAAAATGTTGGAACTACATTATCGAACGGAGGGAGTAGCTCTCTCTCTCTCTCTGCTATCTCTCACGGGCCTCCCCTCTCACTCAAACTCTCTATACCGACGGATTATACGCTCACTGTGTCAGCGTATAGCTCCGTATATTGTTTAGTTGACCGGTCAACCAATCCACATGCTGCCTTGTCAGCTCGTGTTCTGTATCTTCGTGTGCTGGCCCATGTGGCAGTGGGTGAAAATAAGTAAACTAGAGGCCCATCTGACACGCGGTGAAGTAAACAAAGTTGAAACCACTCGGGGTAGCACCCCGCATGCTAGTAAATTGAGGGCGCATTGAGGACAAACTTCTTGTGCGCGAAGGACGCACTCGCGCACAATTCACCACTGCGCAGCGGCATGCACAAAAGGACGCACTCGCGCACACCCAGCACACAACACACACCAGCACACGTGTACACATCTAGGAGTAGAAGGCCGTGGAAAAATCTGGTGCGATGGCCGCTGCCAGAGCCATCCACCCCCAATCTTGGTGTTCCGTGCAATGCACGGGCATCTACGCACGGGAAATTATGTCGAACAGGGCTAGTTGTAAGCAGGCTAGCTCTACATACATGATGATAGTGACTGCAGACGGTGAGGCTGACTATGGTATGCCGAACACGATGCTTATACTGAGGTGTCATCTCCGGCGCAGGGTCTTGTCACTTCACTGTGAGGAGCAGCACGTAATAATTTGACCAATGGATAGTACAGTGCTAGTACTCCTACTACTACTCCGACATTGGTAGTACTACTACTAGTACTAGTAGCACCACCGTCTGGATTTAGGAGTGCTACCACGTCCATCTGGATTTTAGTATTTGACTAGCAATATCTAGTAATGCATGTCACCAAAAATGTACTACTCCCTCTGTAAATACATGGTGTTTTATTCCTATCGGTGAGAGAACTTAATGTTTTTTTGCTACTCCTAACTAGAGTACTAATAGGATTACATGCAATGAACGAAACACTGCATGTCATGTTTGGTAGTCTCAAGTCATTGAAAGCATGCACGACCCACATCTCTCATTGGTTGATATGTCACGAAATAAGAAACAAGGAGGGAGTTTGGTTTCGTAAGTATTTTGGGATTATTTGGTTTTCGTAAGGTGACTTACACAACATTTTTGTTTACATGCATTAACATTTTATTAGTTAAATCAAAGGTCAAAACTTGGCGCAAAATGCAAAGGGGACCAATAAACCAGTAAACATCAAACTTCTCTCGTTTGGCCCCAACTAGAGGTCCGGTGAGATGACTATACTACACCGGCACGGAGGGGGATGCAACTTCATTGACTTACGGCAACTGCCTTTTGGGTTAATGACATGTGGCCCAGGGGGTGGCTGGCCCACCTATCATACAGCCAAACGCAGGTGCATTAGAGGGCCGAGGAGTAGTACGAAATCCTACACACGCTAACCAAGGGCTGAGTGATCACTCGAATCGCAAGATTAGCTGACTAGAAGCTACGCTAGACCCATGGAGGCGATGAGCGCGAGCATCAGTCGGCTGTGCCAGATGGTCCACGACGCCGGCCTGCAGCCCATCACCGAGGAATGTCTCCAGGTAGTATTGCTTGAGGCCGCCAGGGCGAGGGGCCGCTTGGACGACAACTTCATCTCCTTGTTCGACGAGGTCCTCGTCGGTTTCCTTGACAAGTTCACCGTCGTCAAGAAGCTTGCGGACGACTTTGACGTAAGCCTCCAGCCGACGCGCCCAGGCTCTGCAATGCCCGCCAAACTATGGTAACAACCTCTTCGACGCACTGGTGGCCCTGCGACTGCCCGCGGTCGCGCCGGAGAATGTCCACCTCGAGGTCGCGCTCGCCGCGCAGTGCCTGGCGCAGCAAGACACCATCGACATAATCACCCACGTCTACGTGCAAGCCGTCCACAAGGACTACTACATGCAAGAGGAGGACGATAGGACGCTGGCCTTCTAGGAGCGCAGGGCAACCTTAGACGGCACTGTTCAGAAGCACGTTGAGCTCGCCGCCAATGCCGCTGCTCCTCACACGTCGGTTGGTGACCCGGTGCACTAGGGCGTGAGGATGTCGTTGAACGTTGATGGATCCGTATGTATTTTTATCTTTCCGTCAAATCCATGTAGTAGTATATGATACTACAGTAATTATCTTACCTTTCGCATCAACTTCATAATTTTCGTACGTACTCCATGCATGAACGGCGCCAGAACCAAACTTCTCATTACTCTAGGCAAAATCGTTATTTTCTATCTATCGGTCGCGCCATGGAGCAGAACCAAATTTTACAAGTTACGAGTTCAAAAGGAAAAGCCTGCCGTGTTCGCGTCGCACCCCCACATGGTTGGTCCGGCACGCCGCTCAAGCGGGAATGCGTGCGGTATTGCATTTTTACTTACAAGTGGGACCGCGGTTGAGCAAACCGACTATCGGCAAACCCCCACCCCGCCCACTGCGCGATGGCTGAGAAAACAGGAGGGAGAAGAGATGGTTGTAGCATGGACTCCAAGAAAATTGGTGTCGGATGGGACTCGTGTGGGTGGCGTGTGCCGTACTGCTAGACGTGAATGCTACTGAGTTATGGCCCATGCCACCCCACTATATCAAGCCTATATCGAGGTACGTAGAACAAATTTCCTGCAGTCCGTGCTCAGCCCTCCTCTATCTCTCTTCTCAGCCAGCCAGCGGACGCGCGGAGCCCATCGTCTGTTTGCTCACATGCAGCCCCACATGTCAGTGAAAACGCAAGAGGACCCACTGAACCTGCACATCTTTCACCTCGACGTGCTGGTGATGAAAAACAAATCCAATAAAGATCTTCGGTGGCCTCTTTTGGAGTTACTCAAGAGTAGTAAGATTCTATTTACAGTTTAACCCAAGATGCACATCTCGTGGCTTCAACTACCACTCTATTTTCTTTCATGACACGACCTGGATGCTGGATGCCCCACGTGTCGGCAAAAGGAGGAAGAACCTGACCAAATCTTAGGTTCTGCTCTTGGATGAGATTAGTGCACTTGTTGATACTCCTACTAGAATAGAGGCTAGACATGAGACTAGATGCGAGGAAGCAACGTCTACTTCTTTACACTCGAAGGAGAAAGAAGCACACAAGATCGAGCCTCCGCAGATCAACAATGAATGCATCGACAAGGCACTAATCCAACTTACAAGAGTAATAAAATGTATTCTTGTGGTTCTTGTTTTCTTTGGTCTTGCTTTTCTAGTCAAAATTATCATTGGAGTTCATGCAAAATGGAGGTCTCTTTGGGTTCATGCGTTGGAGTTGGCCTTACAAGTGGGACCACAGTTAAGGAAACCGACTATCGGCAAACCCCCACCTCGCCCGCCGCGCGATGGCTGAAGTTAGAGAAACGACGAGGTTGAAGAGATTGCTCTAGCATGGACTCCAAGAAATAATATGGTGTCAGATGGATGTCATGGTGGTGGCGTGTGTCGTACTCCTAGACGTGAATGCTTGTTCTGGCCCATGCCACCCTACTACTCCTACTACTTACTCCTACTAGTATATAGTATACTAGTATCGAGGATTCGAGGTGCTGGTTATGTACAACGAACACACTAACATATGGCTACGGTAAAAACACCCGCCCGACGCACGAAGCATCTGAAGCTAGTACAAATAGTGTACTACTATTGTAGATTGGCCTCATCCGATAACCTGTTGCAATGCACGTACAATTATGTATTCAGAAAATATTTTTTTGCCTCGTCGCACCACTCACTCAGAGAAGCAACTCGAAAGCCATTCATAAATTTAGTAAGTTTATCACACGCATATCATTTTATTACATACAACAGGTCATCAACCCACATCGACAATGAGGATACATTATAAATACTAAAGTTTTCACCACACAACAAATAACAAGCAATGAAATGAACTTCAACTCAACCATTCCTCGGCGTTGGAAACGCTTGCTTTGAACCACAAGTGATTCTCTGGGACGGGCCATCGATTGTCGATCTGGAAACCAATGCAAGGCTGATCATCCAGGCTGAAGCGGCCTACTATATCCCTACCAGGGTATGGAACCACACAAATGTCCGAGGTATAGACACAGTTGCTTCTCATAAATGTGTCAACAGCAGTTGGATCGCCTTTCACCATCATCGGATAGTTTTGTCCAAGGAAAAGCGAGTTTTCTCCAAGACTATCAATTCTGTACCAGGGAGAAGGAGTTGGCGCTAGCACACTAGTATCCATCCCGAATACCATGCAACGGGTGTTGGAATAGGTCCGGAGAGTGCGACCATGGGAGACACCTGCTTCCTTAGCAGTAACATCATCAGTGGGCTGTATACACACAAGAAGAGGTGATCCATCGGAATTAGTTGCCAGGCGCCACAGAGTATATGGGCGCTGCTTGTCCTCATGCTCATGATCATCACCATCGTCATCTCCCACTTGGATATAAAATTTTTCAAGTATAGGTGGTGGGATGTTCATAGGACCTTGGAAACACAAGAAGAAGGTTAATTAGTAAAGGGAAACTTGCTAACCCGCATGTATGTGGATGAAACAATTATAATTATGGTGGAAGACAAACGTACCGAAAATATGAGGATGCCATGCAAAAACAGTGCCACGAGTGGTGGCAGCAAACACAAGGCGCTCGTATTGAATTGCATCACAGTACTCATCTGTGTACAGAAACTGATTTTTGAGCAATATCCATCGAGTGAAACCATCAAGGACGGCAACAAGCTTGTCAAAGATAGCAACAACATCATAGTTGCTGTAATTCCAAGAGCAGTTGGGAACTCGACAAATTGCTATCTTCCGTAGAATACAGTCACCATGATCGTATTTGAACGTGCGTACATTACCGGTGTGCTCAACCTCTGGGCAGTGTGCTGAGATTTTTGGAAGTGGAACCCGGTGACGAGTGTACACATTCACAAGTTCCCACTCGCAGTTGGACCCAATGTAAACAACCCAATGTCCATTTGCGCCCGCCCAAGCCTTTCCCTCAAGCGATGGCATCTTAACATCATACGTATCATTATCAAGCGACATCAACTTGCACAGGGCGAGGCCTCCGTCGTGCCGGCGCCAGTCATCATCAGGGTCACGGCGAAGAAGATAGGGGAGATCAAACCGCTCTTGACTCTTGGGTTCTTTGTAATGATGTTATTAGTTGAGTCGAGAATGGGCTTGAACGAACCTGCCATGCTAGCCGAGGTGATGACGTCGCACCGACCAATGAGTTCCTCCACCACGTCATCTTTCAGATCGGGGCAAGAATAACGGGGTCGTTTCTGGCCTGTTCCCTCCATGGAGAAGACGATCGAACAATGGTAGAAGAAAGGGTGAAGGGCTGAAGGAAAATGGAGGAGGGAGAGGAAGAGTGTGCGACAGCAGTTCCAAATTGAGAGGGAAAGGCGAAGAGTCGGTGGACCGTTGCGAGTTTGCCACGTTTCACGAAGAGGCGCCCCGGCCTACACGTCCGTTCGGAAATACTCCTACTAATCGCCATCGTCTCACTGATATGTTGGAACGGGACCACATGTCAACGAAACATGGTGTGTAATTTCTCGTGCAAAATGTGATCTGGCCGCGTTGGCCCGAGGTGCCGCATTACTTATCGACCTTTATTTTTTTAATGGCGTACCGATCAGTTTTGAAGCACGACTAACTGGTACTGTACGCAGAGAAAATATAAACTACTCTACCACTACTCCACCTCTAGTACTAGTAGTATAAAAAAGATATATAGGCTGGAGCTTGAGCTCTTTCTTGCTAAGGGCTGCCCACTTGCTTCTCACACTACCACCCTCTCTCCAGATCTAAAAAAGACGGCCCCTCTCTCCCTCCTCACCAGTGGTCATAGATCCACCGGGGAAGAAAAGGACGTGCAGCGTTGACGCACTCGTCGTCGGCGAGCGAGGTCATGCACTGACGACAAGGCCGTCCTCTCAGACCTAGCGCCCGCGCGGGATGGCCTCCATCCCCAAGCTTGTTGCCGTAGTGTGTGCGGAGGACAACGACCACGAGCGAAGCCACTTCCCGCCGACCCTCAGGTATGCTACCTCTTTTCGAACCATAACCTTGTTCTATTGCCCCATCTGCCACGTCGTTGCATGTGGATCTTTTTCCACTCCACCATCTTCCCAATTTGCTATCCTCTTCTCTGCTGGCCACGCAGACGAAAACCATAATTTGCACTATTAAAGGAAACCCTACTTCATGCAGACTAATCCATGTCTGGGTTGAATAAGGAAAGGAAGGGAGACTGTACTGTCCAAGAGAGTAGGCATCGAACCCGCATCTAGGTTGAAAAGGGGAAAATCAGTAGCTAAGGAACGAGTCTCGTGTCTCTTGGTTGAAGAAGGGTAGAAAGGCATGACAACGCAATAGAGAATGACCAGGTCGATCGGTTTGTTGTCCTCGCATAGGAAAAAGGTGGCTAAAGAGAGCAAAAATGGGATGTAATCCACATATGTTGCCTGGATATTTGTTGCTCTGGGCAACCATACCTCCCTCACCACTCTGCGTCCGTGGAGGTACATCGTACTGGTGCACCCACTTTCCGAATGGGCCTCCCATGCTCTTATTGCCACTTTTTTTGCTGTTAGTATAACGCCAGTAGTCAAGTCAAGCAATGCTACTGCTAAAGTGATGCCACATTTAACTAATGCCGCTCTCAGTCTAATGAGATCGATAAATTTAAGCAATGCCATTTAATGTTACTGGATTATTTCAGGGTTAGTTGTTGATTGTGGGTGTATTAAAGATTTTTCAGCTAAGGCATTCTAATGTTGTTGCACAGCCAGTATACCAACGATGAAACTTGTTACTACCTTCAGATTTTTGCACTGTTAATGCTTATAGATTACATACCTCACTTTCATGAGATAAGTTAATATTTTTGTACAGTGTCACCAAAATGCCAAGGCGCTGATGTCATTTTATTTTGGTTAAACTGCACAGACAATTATGAAGACAAGAGGAAAGGTCAAGAGTGGGCACCTCCTCCTCCGGCTGTTCTCTTGATTCGTTTGATCAAGTTTTTATGTTTGATCGATTATCAAGATTGGGATAGCAATTTTTAAGGTCCCCCCGAGTTCGAAATGATATTTACCTTGGAGGTACATGGTTTGCAATTTTTTTATACTGTCATTAGTTAATAATGCTAGTTACCTTCAGACTTTTGTATTTGGTTTAATGCTCATGCAGAGCTAGTATACCAATGCTGAAACTTGTTAGCTTTACATTTTGTATTGTTAATTCTTATAGAAACCTTCTAGTGCTAGAGTTTATTGAAATCTGTTCAGTAAAACCATTGTACTGTACCCTGTAATAAACTAACTACTCTACTGTTGCACTAGCCACTGGATTAGTGTATATTTGTAGTATTCAAATGGTATTGCATTAGCGTATGGACACAAATAAAGTGTGGCAAGCTTTCCCAGATATGTGCTCAAGAAAACATCTACCTGTTTTTCTAAATACTAGATGTTTGGGTACTTTAAATTGAACCGCGAAAACGTCTTATATTAAGGAAGAAAGGGTGTCGAGTTCACTCAAATTATCCCGGTAAAGCTAGTCACACCTTTGTTAAAATTAATGTTCATTATGTTATCGGAGGAGGTCTGTATGTTTGTCTCTAATGCCTGTCGACTACATACCTGACATCATGATGTAATGTTAAGTCATTTCCTTTTGTACAGTGTCACTGAATTGTCAAGGCGGTGATGGCATTTTATTTTAGTAGAACAACACAAAATTTTCTTAAAAGAAGAGGAAAGGTCAGGAATGGCTCAGTTTTTCAGAAAAAACTATGTATGCCTTCCTGACATCAGCCGTTGTTGCTTTATTTATTCCTTCAAATAGGTGGTTAGAAACAGTCTTGCTACCTTTTCCCATTATGAAATTGGAATGCTTATATTTGTGAGTCTATGCTTCAACTAGTGCCACTTTTAGAGTAACCACACTTTCAATATCTATGCAAATAGGGATGCTCGATTTTAGTGGAACTGCACAAAAAGTCCAACTGGTTCAACATTAGGAGCATGTTTTTTTCCAAACCTTTATATCCAATTGGTGGCACTATGATCTGTTCATTACGAAGGTACATGGTTTGCTACTATCTTGCTACTCTTTTTGTACTATCATTAGATAGTAATACTAGTGGTTTGCATGTGAATTTATTGGCAGGGTGGACCTACATTGGAGGTGCAGGACAGGATTCAATGATTGGATGCTCAATTTCGGTTGTATTGATTTCACCTCTTCCATCATTGCGAACATGCATATCCTTGGTCTGATGAATAATAGACGCTATATTTCTGCTCTGAACCAGCAAATCAATTCAGTATGAAATTGTCCAGGGCAAAACATAACTGTATCAGATTGTCCAGTGCAGAACATGACAGATGCTAAGCGGAAGAGACATGTTTAAACCGAAAATACAAGGTGTGGTATATGTTTACTAGCTGCTTGATATTTGTGCAGACAGAGATGTCTGCCCGTTTCTATTTGGAAAACAAACAAAGTGTCCGCAATTTTGGTTGAACTGCACAAGAGAATAGTATAGTCACTACATGCAGTGCCATTTGAAAATAGACACAGAAAGATTGGATAGTCACTTCATGGACTGCGGAAAAGTAGTACTGTACTATTTATTGGCCAACACTAGGTGCTTCATTGCTTTGGTCTGATTATACAATGGGCATCATTTTGCCTAAGTTAAAGTTTGTATCCCGAAAATAGTCTTGTGGTGTGATCAAGAGAAGACCAAATCATATTGCAGTGGATGTTCCTCCATCATGTGTGGTTCATTCTCATGGTTCCAGCTATTGGTGAAACCACTTATGTTTGCAAGAGGAATTGTAGACTTCACAAAAAAAAATTTCTTTCAGTCTGTACTGAATGTTGGCCAAGAGAAGCATCCATGTTAGTAGGAAGATCAGATGTTTTTTTCTAGATCTCTGCTTTTGGAGCTACATATTTGTATATGATCTATGAATCATTGAGATGCATTAACATGTTGATCTTATGTATGGGAATCGTACTAGTTAGTTTTAGTTGCGACGCGAGATCCGAAGTGGCTGATCTTTGCTTTTGGAACTACATATTTGTATATGATCTGTGAATCATTGAGATGCATTAACAGTTACTTATTTCTGTTCGCTCAGTGTTTACAAGTTACTGATCGATCACTAGCTAGCCTACAAATGCGCTCCTCGCAGTTTTATTTGCGAGGCAAGATGCGAAGTGGCAGTTTTTTGAATAAAAATGCCTACCTCTGAAGAAACTGACAGGCTACACTATCGATCCTACACGAATAAAAATGCCTACCTCTGAAGAAACTAACAAACTATACTATCGATCCTACACGGATAAATAGCGGATCACGCACGTACTACCTCCTTTCCGGTTTGCAGGGCTCAATTCAAGAAACGACCTACTCGATCCTACATGAATAAATAGCGGATCACACACGTACTAGTACTCCCTCCATTTTTATTTACTCTGCATATTAGAGTTGACTGAAGTCAAACTTCGTAAAGTTTAACCAAGTTTATACAAAACAATATAGACATTTATCATAATAAATCTATACGATGTGAAAGTACATTTAATAATAAATCTAATGTTGTTGATTTGTTATTGTATATATTAATATTTTTGTATATAAACTCGGTCAAAGTTTGTAAAGCTTGACTTTGACCAAAGCTAATATGCAAACTAAATAAAAATGGAGGGAGTACCTCCTTTCCGGGTTGCAGGGCTTAATTCAAACCTCTCACCAACCAAGGTACTCCCTCCATCCGGGATTTATTAGTCCCGTGAGCAAAGCAGCAAGACCAAGGCATGACAATAATTAATGGCATGCAGAAGTTTAAGCCTAATTAATTCCAGCGATTTAAGTGGCTGCATGCGTGCCCTCGGCTGCGACTCGTTGCATGCTGCTTTGTGTACTGCCTGCGAGCGATCTGAGTGCCTACATGCAGCCGGCCGTAATTAAGGCAGCTAACTGATGCGAAAAAAGATACGCTTTAAATCCGTGGAATCATTATTGACAAGGAGGGAGATGATTCGAGTGCACTCGTTTGACCGCCATGCCGGCGTGCGACCCAGAAGGGACGGGACAACACAGTCATAATTTCAGTTTCTCTAGTTTTCCACGGAAAGCTAGCGCGCTAAGCCATTATGCATTGAATTCCGATGACCGTCGCGCTACCTTCCGCCTATAAATACTGTTTCCCGGCCTTCTCAGGTGCCACCGTGACCCAACTCGCCATATCCTCATAAGCCCCCACCGGCCCGACGTTGCTCGCCACGTCCGCCATGCCCCCGCCCGTCCGTGGTAGGCGACGCCGGAGGCGGTCACCGTCGGAACTAGTGTTAGGGTTTTCACCGGAAGGCAGACGGAGGGAGGAGGCATTCTATCTGTCTTTAGATGGCAATGCGGAGATCGAGGAGTTGTTGGACCGCGACCGCATGGCGGAGGAGCAGGAGTTGTTGGAGCGCGACCGCCTGGCAGAGGAGCGGCGTATTGCCGATTTGCGCCGCCAACGGGACATGGAGCAGCAGCGCACCGATGCTCTGAGTCGTGAGCAGAGCGCCTGCAACTGGGCCGACTACGTGGAGGTCGGCGCCCGGCAAATAGCCCTGGAGGCTGTCGGGCACGCACGCGTTCGCGACACCGATTTTTACTACCAGCTCATCAAGTGGGTTTCCCGCTTGGAAGCCGAAGCTTCGGTGGACCACGCCGGCATGAAAGGGCCAACGCGCGAGCAACGCGCCCTATCGCACCTCTAGCAAGTCTGAGGCGAGGCGGAGGACGCCGATGCCGGTGTTTAGCATGGACAGCAGATGGCGGCCGGCATCGTCTAGTTAGCTAAGAGTAAGTTAGTACTTGTACGCTACTAGAGTGTTAGTGGGAGTTGATACTTAACTTGGCTATGATGGTTGTCAACGTGAAAGTTCAGTACTCTATATGTGGATCAGACCTGTTACTTTGGTATGAATGTTGAGCTTTCCGTTTGAACGTATGGAATGGGCTGTTATTTTTTTAAATGGGTTGTATTTGTCCTCCATGGTTTAGAGGCTGACTTGTGGGCGTAGCAAGTTGACGCGTACACAATCAGGAGATGATTGTACGTGGAGAGGATGACAGCAGGGACCCGCCAAGGTCATGGCAGTACACAAGCAAGTGCCTCCTTATTTCAAGCCAATAAAAAATGGCTCCTCCTAGTGGATTTCTGACATCTGGGTCCCATGCCATTGTCAACGTAGTCAATAAACGAGAGAATTGCACAACGAGCGGCTGCCAGCAGGGACCCAGCAGCTCGCCCAGTTATTTTTGTTTTGGGTTAATTTGATAAATGCCACTCCAAATCTGGTGTATCCGAGAAATGCCACTGCAATTTACAAACTTTGAAAAATGCCATTTCATGCCATTTCTAGTGGCATTTTTCGAAGTCTGGAGTGGCGTTTTTCAAAGTTTGCAAACTGCAGTGGCGTTTTTCCAAGTTTGCAAAAATTGCAGTGGCATTTTTCAAAGTTTGGAAATTGCAGTGGCATTTTTATGAATCGCCATAATTGGAGTGGCATTTATCTAATTTGTTTTTGAGACAGAAGCAGGGTGTCAACTGGGCTGTGCTGGACACTCTGGCCTGTCTAGACAGCCTTTTCTTTTATGTTTACCACAGACCAGACTAGTAGTTTTTTTTCTTTCTGAAAATGGCTAGCCCAGTTCTTTTGTGATTTGTCAAGTAAGTCGCTTTATCAGGCCTGTTGGGTTGCAAATCTTTCAAGACGAGGAGAGCTTCATTCGGCTGGCCGAGAAAATGGCCTATCAGTAATGAGAAATGGGCTCTACATTTTTAAAACACATCAAACCGGCAATTATTTTCAAATATCTTTTTTTCATTTCGAGATTTTAAATTGCATTGATTTTTATGCGTGGATAATTTATTGGATTTTATATTGATATACATTTATTTTTAAAATCAGTCTGAATGTGACTCGAAATTTCGGGATTAAAAACAGTTCAAACCGCACCGACATATGCAAAATTTCATATAATTTTTTAACCGTGGCCACAATATGGGCTGTAATGCTAACATAAAGAATATGGGCTCCAAAAAAACCCATAAGAATTAGCAAATGGGCTGTAAATTATTTGAAATAATGGCAGATGGGCTGTATGCTGTTTTCCATAGATTTAGGCTTTCCACAAATGGCATGTATACTGTTGGATGTCCATCCAACGGCCGTCGTGCTTCTTCAATCTCTGCTCTTCCTGCTCCAGCCGCTCAAACAAGCGCCGGCGGGACTGCCTGCTCCCTCCTCCCCGCGGCCGACTGTGCTGCCGTGCAGGCCTCACCGCCCCACCGTACTCCCATCGCTGGCCTAGCCATCCCTCTACTCACCCACACCTGCTGTTATTCTCCGGCGACGGCAGACGAACCAGTAAACCCTCGTACAGTCATACTCCTCTCCGCGTGGGAAACAAAAACAACGGCTGAGTCTTCCCTGCCTCCGTGTCATTCCCTTCCTAGGCCTCGCCGTCGTCCACCGCCCAGGTGCTCTCACCGTGGCGTGGTCAACGACCGACATGCATCTGAAGTGGACTGTACATGGAGAGGCTGACAGCTGGGTCCATGGCCGCACGCAAGGAAATGCCTCCTTATTACGCGCAAAATAATGATTTCCTCCACCTGACATCTGGGACCCACCGAAACAGCCTCTGTATTTCATGAAAAAAACGTTACCGCCGCTGACAGCTCGGACCGACCAGCTATATCTTCGCACGCAAGGAAGTGCCTCCTTATTACGCACAAAAAAAATGAATACCCCCTGCTAGCTGGGACCCAGTATAGTGGGCCTACTAAGTTGATGGGGACAAAGGGCTTTGTCAACTTAGTCAATATGCACGATTCTAGCTCGACTGACCGTACGATGTCCATCCAACGGCCGTAGTGCTTCTTCAACCTCTGGTCATCTTGCTCCAGCCGCCCAAAGCAGCGCTGGTCGTGTCGCCTGCTCCTGCGTCCCGTGGCCGGCTGTGCTGCCGCGGAGGCCTCACCGCCCCCATACTACTCCCACCGCTGGCAAGGCCATCCCTCCACTCCACTCACCCACACCCCCTGTTATTCTGCGGCGACGGCAGCGCAGCCAAACCAGTGAACCCTCTTACTCCTCTCCACGTGGGCATCCACTGCCGCGTCGTCCCCTTCCTAGGCCTCGCCGTCGTCCACCGCCGTGGTGCTGTCGGCGCGGCTTGGTCAATGTGGTCAACGACCGAATTCCATTGAAAGAATACTGTATGTGGAGAGGCTGACAGCTGGGTCCACGGCAGCTGCAAGGAAGTGCCTCCTTATTATGCGGAAAATAAGTATTCCTCCACCTGACAGCAGGGACCCACCGGACGCCCACCAGTATATCGCGAAAAATACGTTTTCCCCTGACTGCTGGGACCCACCCGACGGGCCATCGTATTTCGCGAAAAAAACGTTCCCCTTGCTGTCAGCTGGGACCCACCGGAAGTGCCTCCTTATTACGCACAAAACAATGAATACCCCCCTGCTAGCTGGGACCCACCTTGGTGGGAGGCTGACTTGTGGGCCTACTAAGTTGACGGGGACGGAGGGCTTTGTCAACTTAGTCAATATGCATCATTCTAGCTCCAGTGACCGTACGATGTCCATCCAACGGCCGTAGTGCTTCTTCAACCTCTGGTCATCTTGCTCCAGCCACCTAAAGCAGCGCTGGTCGTGTCGCCTGCTCCTGCCTCCCGTGGCCGGCTGTGCTGCCGCGGAGGCCTCACCGCCCCCATACTACTCCCACCGCCCTCATGACTCCTCGCCTGCGCCTGCCGCTTTAGCACAAAGAGGAAACTGGCACCCTGCGCCCGCTGGCGCCCTCCTGGCCTCGGTCGTCATGGCTCACGTCACAGAAACATCACGAGGTGCCCCTTCCCTTGATCTCTCCACTCCTCGCTAGCCAGCCTAGTGAGGCTGCCCCTGAGGAGGTCTTGTGTCGTCCGCCTCGCGGGGCTTGGCCCCCCACGAGGGTGTTGAGCGTTGGCTGATGAAGATGGGCCGTACCAGGCCGCTGGTGGAGCCACGCCCTAGGCCACAGGCAGGCAAGTCTGGGTACCCTCGTTTCTAGGACGCCGACAGTAGCCCCCAGGCCCAAGGTGCACTCGAGCTTGGCTTTCTGGCGAAGCCAAGGGTCAAGTGCAGAGCGCCGCGGTCCCTAACAGCCCGCGGCCTTGATTGACGCGTGGCGATTGACGGGACGTGGGCGTCTCCACTTCCCCACGCTGCCTCGGCAACTGCCTGACTGGACGGGTCCCTGTTGCATGCAGAAAAAGGTCATTATTACCTTAGATCATGGAGGCCGGCGATTGGCCTCCTCCTGGCTATAAATGGGAAGGGGGCGGAGCCCCCATCACCCATCTCTTCCTCCAGACCTCCTGCTTCTCCTTCCTCTTCCTTGCTGCGACACCCATGGCGCCGGTGAAGAGGTTCTCGGCCGCTGAGAAGGGGAAAGCCCTCCAGGAGGGGCCCGGCTCGCCACCGCCTAAGAGAGGGCGCAGCCGCCCGCGCAAGCATGCCGCGACCCCCGCTGCGGTCCCTCATGGGCGTGGGTGGACTCCTTCAGGGTCCGGCGTTGTCCTTGGCGGCCGCGTCGCCGCTTCTTTGCGCGGCGGGAGCCGCCTAGGTCGGGGCAGCCCTATCGATGAGGGGAGGCGCGCCATGGACGCCCAGCCTCCTCGGCCGCGCTTCCACTCGGCGGAGGTGCTGCTGGAGTTTGTCGTGTGGTCGTCGAATCCGGCCAGCACTTGGCTTCAACTTCCATGCTCCTTCACCGACGAACTGCCGGCCCCAGCTCCCGGCGTCCTCTAGCTGCAGGCGGACGGCTGCTGCAGCAAGGCTTCGTGGGTCGCGGTGGAGGTCTCTGCTACGGGCAACGTAGCCCTGGCCCGCGGCTGGCAAACGTTCGCCCGCGCGTGCGGCCTAGGCAAGCGGTGCACCCTCCACTTTAAGTACGACGGCGCAGCGACCCTCTTCATGAGGGTGTTCGAGGAAGATGGTCGCCGCACTGGATGCTGCCCTGAAGACGACGACGATGGTGGCGAGGTGCTTGGCCTTGGCGATGGCCACGACGACCACGAGGGTGACCTTCCCCTCAATGGCAACCGCCGTTCGCCCAACTACATTAGCTCCTCCTCCGGCGAAATCTCCAGCGGCGGCGGCTAAGACCAGCCGCCACGCCGTCGGGCCCGCTTCGAGGATGGTGGCGGGTCATCCCGCCACCGTGCCCTAGTGAAGCGTGAGGAGGGCTCTGGCTGAGTCCGGGGGGCGACCCTCATGAGCTGTCGCGTCATAGGAGCCTCTTTTGCTTGTCCTCTCTTTCCCTTTCCCATGCGTTGTCAGAAACGAATTCGGGGCCCTGCGAGGGCGTGTAATGAACCGTGGTGCTTATGTTGCTTTTATGGTACGTTTATTGTTTTCGGGTTGTGTTGTGAGATCTATGCCTTACACGGGTGTAAAAGGGGGGCCTTAGCTTGATGCATCCAGGGTAGCTTTGACCTCATGAGGGCGCGCGTCTTTGGGCACCCGATGGGGCTTCCCCATTGTTGATTCGGGTAACATCGTGAAGTTGCATCACGAAGCTGCAAAAACTTGTTAGGAATTCTTTAATCCTTCCTGCGCGAGGCCTCAGGTATGGGCTGGTTATGGCCAAATGCACCGCATCGTGGTACCCGCGGGGCACGGACTAAAGGGAGATGCGCCTATCAAGAACTCAGACAAGAACGCCCCGTGAAGACCAGGGGAGTGCGCATGCGCATACTACCTGCCCCGCCCCCCTCGCAGGGTGTGCGAGGGAGAGCGTCGGGAAAATGCCACCCTCCCTGGCGAAAAACAAAGGATCGAGGGAAGAAACAGGAAGAAGAGGCAAGCCAACGAGAAACGTCGGGACTCCAAATTTCATTAAAGCAAAAGAGGCAAGCCAACTACAGAAAGCAAATGAACAGCCGCGTCCGGCACCTAGTCTAGTCTTCTCACCAACGCGGAGCTAAGTGCTGCAACTAGGATGTGGGAGGGAGCGCCTGAGGCCCGAGGGCAGTGTTGGTGTCAAAACCGGAGGATCTTGGGTAGGGGGTCCCGAACTGTGCGTCTAAGGCTGATGGTAACAGGAGGCGGGGGACACAATGTTTACCCAGGTTCGGGCCCTCTCGATGGAGGTAATACCCTACTTCCTGGTTGATTGATCTTGATGATATGAGTATTACAAGAGTTGATATACCATGAGATCGTAGAGGCTAAACCCTAGAAGCTAGCCTATGATTATGATTGTTGTTCTACGGACTAAACCCTCCGGTTTAAATAGACACCGGAGGGGGCTAGGGTTACACGGAGTCGGTTACAGAGAAGGAGATCTACATATCCGAATCGCCAAACTTGCCTTCCACGCAAAGGAGAGTCTCACCCTGACACGGGATGAAGCCTTCAATCTTGTATCTTCATAGTCCAACAGCCCGGCCAAAGTATATAGTCCGGCTATCCGAGGACCCCCTAATCCAGGACTCCCTCAGTAGCCCCCGAACCATACTTCAATGACGATGAGTCCGACACGCAGATTGTCTTCGACATTGCAAGGCAGGTTCTTCTCCAAATCCTGAGTACCTGTCGTAATGAGTATTGTCCGGCTTCCCATGAATGTTGCACTCCTCGGCTTCTGTGCCTAGTTTATATAGACACCGGAGAGGGTTAGGGTTACACAAGGTCCGTTACAATGGAGGAGATATCCATATCCGTATTGCCTAGCTTGCCTTCCACGCCAAGTAGTGTCCCATCCGGACACGAGACGAAGTCTTCAATCTTGTATCTTCATAGTCTAACAGTCCGGCCAATGGAGATAGTCCGGCTGTCCGAGGACCCCCTAATCCAGGACTCCCTCAGTAGCCCCTGAACCAGGCTTCAATGACGATGAGTCTGGCACGTAGATGGTCTTCGACATTGCAAGGCGGGTTCCTTCTTCGAATACTCCATAGAAGATTTTGAACACAAGTATTGTGTCTGGCTCTGTAAAACAAACTCCATATACCATCGTATAGAGTATAATATTCCACAAATCTAATCTACTGCCAACTTTTCATAACGTGACATCTTGTCATGGTCCGGTCATTATGAACCGTTTTTCCCAGCCTGCCGTTGCACGTGTTGCGAGGCGATTTTATTGGCACGTCTTGTCGAAGCAGAGATCGTGTTCCCCTTATCACGGGATTCTCATCAATATGGGTGTGGGTAACCCAACCGTGCCATCAATCGCGGCGCTTGGGGAATAAGTGATTTTATGGGGCAAGTGGGGAGGCACATAGTTTCTACCGCCTTTATAAAGGGACAAGGATTCCTCTTTTTCACCCACGCCTTCTTCTTCCCCTGCCCATCCATTCCCGCGCACTCGAGCTCCAGCGCCCATGTTCTCATCTTCTCCGCAAAGCCATTCCAAACATGTCCGAGCAGGAGGCAAGTGGGTGGTCTCCTCCGTTACGGAGGAGGACATTACGAAGCTCCGGGAAGCCGGATACCTGGCCATAGAGATCGCGCACGGGCTCCCAGACGCGGGGCAGATTGTCCCTACTCCAGAACCCCATGATAGGGTTATATTCCTCACCCACTTCGTCCGTGGACTGGGATTTCCCCTCCACCCATTTGTCCGCGGGCTCAGGTTCTACTACGGGCTGGACTTCCATGATCTGGCCCCCAATTTCATCCTCAACATCTCGGCATTTATCTTCATGTGTGAGGCCTTCCTCCGCATCAAGCCCCACTTCTGCCTGTGGCTGAAGACCTTCAACGTGAAACCGAAGGTGGTGGTAGGCTAGCAAGCAGAGTGTGGAGGCGCCATGGTGGGAAAAATGCCCAACGTCACCTGGCCCAAAGGCTCCTATGTGGAGACCGTGAAGGGGTGGCAATCGGGGTGGTTCTACATCACCGAGCCGCGCAGCACCAACTGGGTGGCGGCCCCCGAATTTCGATCCGGCATCCCCACATGGCTCAGCTCCTGGAAAGAGAAGGGCCTGTCCTGGGGTTCATCGGTGGAGCTGACCGGACTCCAGAGTTGTGTTAAAAATATAATAAGCAAGAAAATCAAGATTGTCAACGTGGTCCAGGTCATGCTCTTCCGCCGGATCCTTCCATGTCAAAGATGGGCAGTCAGTATGTGGGAGTTCGACCCGGCCAATGTCGGCGTTTTGGAAACGGGGGTCCCCAGACTTTCCTTCCTACGGCCTGCGGCGTGGCTCAAGTGGGAGCCCAGTGTGGCCCATCTTCATCAGCTCAAGCTCAAGAACCTCGCGAGGGGCCAAGCCTCGCGGGGCGGATGACTGGAAGCTTCCTCAGAGGCCGCCTCATCAGGCAGGCTCGCGAGGAGGCGGAGAGATCAAGGCAGGGGTACCTCATGAGGAACCAGTGACGCAAGCCATGACGATCGAGACCAGGCGAGCGCTGGGCGGGCGCTGACCTGCGCAGTGTCCTTGTTTCCCCTTTAGTGCAAAGGGGGCAAGCACATGCCAAGGCATTAGGCAAAGGTTGCCATTCCGGTGCAACGAGACCAAGACCAGCAGAGCGGCAGGACGGAGGTCACCATGGACCCCAAGACGGCGTCATCACAAGTACTTTTGGCAGCCGAAGACCACCTTTGGTTAGGATAACTTGTACTACACGTTCCCCTTCAAAATGGCCAATTGTTGGCGCCCTTCCTGCTCATTATTTTGGGAGAGGCCCAAGGCCTCTATAAATATAGCTAGCCACCACAGAGTAGAGGGGTGGCTGGAAATCTGGTAGAACCCTAGCAGAGAGAGAGAGGCGACTGAACTCACCCTAGCAGTTCGTCGCACCAGCTCAAGAACACCTCTCATGAGGCTGTTCTTCCTTTGTACTGATCCTCATCAGCCCCTGAGGCAATCACCACACCACACATTGGAGTAGGGTATTACACCACAACGGTGGCCCGAACCAGTATAAACCATGTGTCCCTTGTGTTGTTCGTGGTTTCCAGCTCAAATCACGCGAGGAGATTGGACGTAGATCGGTAGGGGAGAGATCTCCACGCGCACCCCAGTGTTCGAACCTCAAGGGTCTGCCGGAACCCAAAATCCAACATTTGGCGCGCCAGGTAGGGGTGCGCCGGAATCTTTCTTCTGCCGTTCGCGTGTGACCTTCTGCCGTGTCCATGGTCGACGCTCGTCAGGCTCGCGCCGAGCGCCGGGCTGCTCTCGCCACCCGCGTCACCTAGACGGCGCCCGTCGGCGGACGTCCTCGTCGTTCCCCGTCGCCTGCCGCCAACGCCGCCACCGGCCCGGTGGGGAACGAGCAGCAGGCCTCCTCCCAGCATCCTTCGGTATGGCGGGAGGGCCGCACCGCCACACCGTCGCTTCGTCGTCCCACGCCCGTCGCGCCCCCACGGACGCGCACGCCGCACTACTCATGGCAAGAGAACTCTTGCACTACCGCCCCGTCGACGACCTCTACGAAGACTAGCTCGCCCGCATCACCGAGCTCGTCAGCGCCGCAGGGGGCTCCCCCTTGCCGTCCTGCTCGCTGCCTCGCCCTCCATTCCGCGCAGGAGGCGAGGATCAGGAGGTGCCTCCAGCAGCTCCTTCCCAAGGAGGCGCCCTGGCTCCAAGGCGCGCGGCCCCGGGGTGAGAGCCTACACCTGGCTCCTGGCACAATCTCCTCTTGGGACGAGATGCGCACTCGCTTCATCGCCAACTTCCAGGGCACTCATGACCGGCCCCCGGCCGTAAGCGATCTGCGCCGCATCAAGCAGCAGCAAGGGGAAACCCTGCAGAAATACATCCAGCGCTTCAACAACGCTCGCCTCAAGATCCCCAAGGTGACTGAAGAAGCCATCATCTCGGCCTTCTCCGATGGCGTACGCGACGTCAAGATGAAAGAGGAGCTAGCAATCCATGAAGACCTGTGCACATCCCTGGAGATGTTCAACTTGGCGACCAAGTGCGTCAGGGCTGAGGAAGGGCGCCTTTCCCTCCTCGAACTCCCGGCTGCCGACCCAGAAGAGAAGAAGCCCAAGGCCAAGGACGTGAAGCGCAAGGGGGCTGCCGTGCTTGCAGGCGGAGCCAGACACCAAGCGAGGCAGGGATCAGCCCGAGTCATCCAAGGGCAGCCGGTACTACGTGGACCACGACCTCCACACCCACAACACCAACGAATGTCAAGAGCTCAGGGCCGTGAGAGATGGACGTGTCGGCCGACGCCCCGAGTGCAACGACAGGGGCTATGGCCGAGGAGGAGGAAGAGGTGGCGGGCGATGGGAAGACCGTGGCCCTCGCCAAGGGTGGCGAGACCGACCTCGCGAGGATCACTGGCAGGACTAGCCTCGCGAGGGAGGCTGGAGAGATCAACCTCGTGAGGATCGCCCGCGCGGCAACGCAGGCCTTCCTCCTCTGCCGCCACCGCCAAGGAGGAACGAAGACCAACATCAGGACGAGGGGGCTGGGGGCTTCCAGGAGCCGCGGGCGATCGCTTGCATCTTGGGTGGCGCGCAGGCCCCACCCTCACAACACATCTTCAAGCAGTTTGCTCACGACGTGAATGCAGTCTCCCCAAGCTTGAGGCCACGCGCCCTCTTACGTGGTCCGTGTGCGCTATCACGTTCAGCTTAGCGGATCAGCTCAAGTGCGCGGCAACGGCCGGAGTCCTCCCGATGCTTTGCTCCCCAGTCATCAGCAACGTGTAGGTCACCAGGACCCTCATTGATGGCGGAGCAGGACTCAATGTCCTGTCTGTCGAGACGTTCGACAATCTCCAAGTGCCGTACGATCAGCTTCAGCCCACCAAGCCCTTCTCAGGAGTCACTGATGGTTCCACTATTCCGATAGGGCAGGTTCGCCTTCCAGTCACCTTCGGGCAGTGCAACAACTACCACACCGAGCTCATCAACTTCGACATCGCCCACATCCGTCTACCATACAACGCCATCCTCGGGTACCCAGCCCTGGCCAAGTTTATGGCAGTGACTCACCATGGATACAATGTCCTCAAGATGCCAGGAAGCGGTGGAGTCATCACCGTACCCTATGAAGAAAGGGACGCAGTGTGTTCGCTTGAGTGCGCGTTCCAAGCCGCAGCAATCGAAGACCCGGACCGCAGAAATGGAAGACTTCCCGAGGCGACCCCCAAGAAGAAGAAGGCTTCTCCTGGCCCAAGCCATCAGGAGGCAGGCGCCTCCGGAGGTGTTGGGTCAGGATCTGCGCCCAATCAGGGAGCGCCACCCTCTCTCACATAGGAAAGCGTGCCCGACGCCCTCCTCAGGCAGGGCTCGGGGGCTCTTTCTTGGAGAGCCACTAACTTTGCCAAGGTCGCGAGGGAGGCGCTCAGGCACCACTTGGAGAGGTGCTTCCAGGAACGTTTCCCTCAGGAAGGTACAAGGCAAGGAAGACCAAGCCCTCAGGAGTTCATCGCAAGCAACACTCAGGAGCTACAGGAGTCGAGAGTCATGCGCGGCAATGGCCGCTCGCCCGCCATGGCCCCACATCCAGGTGAGGATGGTGGGCTGCACGTCTGCGTCGACATGCCAGAGCTCAACCAAGCCACGTCTCAGGAGCGCCTCTGGCCTTCGCGCGAGGGGCGCTGCGAGGGTCCACCTCACAGCTATGTTCGCATGCCTTTCGTCCTGCCGAACGCGGTCGCCACTCATCAGCGCCTGCTGAGGAGCATTCAGGAGGCTCAGGAGGTCAGGCATCATGCGGTCCTAGCGGAGATGGAGATGGCTCTCGGAGACCCACCTGTGCCCCCGGAGCCTCCCGTGGCCCCTGGGCCTGGGGGCTCGTGAGGGTCGACGCCTTCATCGCGCATCGCTTGCTTCTTCAACACCACTTCATCTTCAACAGCACCAGGTGACATCTTTCTAAGTTCCGCTTTTAGCTGGGAGCGCCCACAGGGCCGCATCATTCCCAGGTCGTGTGGGTCCGTCCCTGCGGCATGTATCCGTTTTGCTTATGCTCTTTACTTACCTTGTCGGGGGCGCCCCTCGGGCTGCATCATCTCCGAGCTACTCGGGCATGGCCCAACAACGTTTGCTTTTCCTGCATCTACATAAAATGGATTTCCTCCTGCGTGCTTGATATACCCGACCTAATCGCCTGCTCGATTGACGCCTACCTATAGAGCCGCTCGCTCTGGCACGGCATCTGCGCACGGGTCCGTCCCTGCAACGCCGAAAAATCTGAGTGGTCGAGCTCTGGCCGCGGCAGCCCCGCAAGGCGCCACCTCACCAGGCCCTCAGTGCCCCAATCACTCCCCCGGAGCGACCAAAGGTTGGCTGGCAACCGTAACAACATGTCTTGTTTCTCTTTATGATTGGTGCGCAGGACCTACTCCAGGAGCAACGCTAGGGACATAGCGAGCTGTCTCTCCCTCTCTCCGGCACGGACCGCTTGCACGTTAAAAGGGGGCGCCTGAGCATCGCGACTCATGGGCTCCTACTGGCTCTCCAGCCCTCACCCCCTGGCCTTGACCCACGGCATCGCGACCTGTCATACCAGCGGCGGCTGAGCTCGCTCGAGGGCCGGGACCTGAGGACGTAGAGCATTAAGGAAAGTGCAGGGGAGTGGGAAGAAGCTCGCGAGGACCTAACCCAGCAGTGCCTCAGCTGCCACCGCTCGGGCCAGGCGCTTCATCGAGGAACTACACCTAACTCAATGGATAAGTCATGCCCTTACAAGAGTTGGACCAATGCAGCGCAAAACCCTCGCCCAGTGCGGCTCTATCACGGCGACATTACCTTCCTTTCTCGCCCAGCGAGGGCTGCTTCAGCGCTAAAGGGGACCTCTCAAGCATTGTGACTCGGGGGCTCTTACCGGACCTCGGGCCGCTCACCTCCTGGCCTTGACCACGGCATCACGACCTGGCATACCAGCGACGGCTGAAGCCTGCCTGGGGACCAGGACCTGTCAGCATAGAGCGCCAAGTCCTCGCGAGGATAGAAAGGGGGAGCCGAGCTGAGACAGGACAAGCACCTCGCGTTGATTCATATTAAGGATATAATATTCCTAAAAGACATGGCAGACGCCTTACATAGCCCCACGGGGTGTTGCTTCGATTCCTCGCAGGGAACAAGAGTTCTAATCCTAAGGAACGTTAATCGCCCGCACCACCGCGAGGGATGCCATCATCAACAGTGGGCTGACCGACGTCGACGCCAGCCCCATCCAGATCAGTGGCGTCTGCGGCTGGACGCAGCTGCCCCGCTCCGAGCACCGCGCGAGCTCGGGGGCTCGTAGCTGTCGTCGCTCGTCTCCGGAGTCGTGAGGAGCTCGGGGAACCGCTGAATTCCCCGGCTCCTCCGCTGCTACCTGAGGGGCTACTGGAGGGCCGACGGGCAGGCCAGGTCCTCGCCGGTTCATCACCCCTGCCGCTCTCCCTGGGGCAGCACTCCAGCCGGCATCCTTCAGCATCGAAGACCTTGAAGAGCATCAGGGAGGCGCCGTCGTATTCAAGATGAATTACGAGGGCGCCTCCCATCTGGCACACCCGGGCGATGTCGCCCCAGCCCCGAGTCATGAAGACCTTGCCCAGAGCGACGACCGTGACCTCCGCTCCGGTCGCAAGGGTGTCGGAGTCAGCGTGCTGCAGCCAGAGCTCCAGAGCCCCGCTCGGTGGCATCTCGAAGGCGAAGGAAGGAGGAAGGCGAATCCAAGAGGTTGGAGGCATGGCGGCGTGGAGCACGAGCTCGCGAGAGGAGCGTTCGACGTGGACTCCAGGAGGAACGACACGCACCACTGTGACTCACCGGCATCGACGACGGCATCGTCGGTGTTGCTCGACACCTTCTCCCGCAGGACCTACGACGCGTGCGTGCAAGGGTAGCGGATACCCAGGCGGCGGCTGCTCATACCAGCGCCTCGGTGCCTCCTGCTGAGCACCTTCATCTCGGCGGCGGAAGACCAACCATTTCTTCGGCGGAAGTGGGTCTGGACCCTCTCGGGGGGCCTTTCCCTTCTCTTCTGCAGAGAACCGGCGAATTGGTGCCATTGGCGTAAGGAGAAGAAAGAGTGAGGAAGAAGAAGGAAAGGAGCGGCAGCAAAGGATGGACTGAAGGGGCTCGCACAGCCCCATACTTATAATAGGAGGAGGCCAACTGCCGAGCACCACGATCGCAGGTAATCATGACCGGTTTCTCTGCATGCAGGGACTTGTCAAGTCGTGCAGTTGTCGAGGCATCATGGGGAAGCGCAGTCGCCCACATCCAATCAATCGCCACGCGGATCCCAAGGCCACAGGCTTTTGGGGCCCACGGTGCTTCACGCTTGCCCCTTCGCTTTCCTACTAGGCCAAGCCCGGGCGCGCCATGGGCCCGGGGGCTACTGTCGGCGTTCTGGGAACGGGGGTCCCCAGAGTTGCCTGCCTGCGGCGTGGCTCAAGTGGGGGCCCAGTGCGGCCCATCTTCATCAGCTCAAGCTCAAGACCCTCGTGAGGGGCCAAGCCTCGCGGGGCGGATGACAGGAATCTTCCTCAGAGGCCGCCTCACCAGGCAAGCTCGCGAGGAGGCGGAGAGATCAAGGCAGGGGTACCTCGCGAGGAACCCATGACGCAAGCCATGACGATCGAGACCAGGCGGGCGCCAGCCTGCGCAGTGTCCTTGTTTCCCCTTTGGTGCAAAGGGGGCAAGCACAGGCCAAGGCATCAGGCAAAGGTTGCCATTCCGGTGCAACAAGACCAAGACCAGTAGAGCGGCAGGACGGAGGTCACCGTGGAGCCCAAGACGGCGTCATCACCAGTACTTTTGGCAGCCGAAGACCACCTTTGGTCAGGATAACTTGTACTACATGTTCCGCTTCAAAATGGCCAATTGTTGGCGCCCTTCCCACTCATTATTTGGGGAGAGGCCCAGGGCCTCTATAAATATAGCTAGCCACCACAGAGTAGAGGGGCGGCTGGAAATCTGGTAGAACCCTAGCAGAGAGAGAGAGAGAGGCGACTGAACTCACCCTAGCAGTTCGTCGCACTAGCTCAAGAACACCTCTCATGAGGCTGTTCTTCCTTTGTACTGATCCTCATCAGCCCCTGAGGCAATCCACCACACCACACATTGGAGTAGGGTATTACACCACAACGGTGGCCCGAACCAGTATAAACCTTGTGTCCCTTGTGTTGTTCGTGGTTTCCAGCTCAAATCACGCGAGGAGATTGGACGTAGATCGGTAGGGGAGAGATCTCCGCATGCACCCCAGTGTTCGAACCTTAAGGGTCTGCCGGAACCCGAAATCCGACAGCCGAGCACCAGACTCTGCGAGAGCTTTTCGACACGACACACAAAGACATCTGGAAGGTGCTGTTCAAGGCCGCCGAGGTTCCTCCTCCCCTTACCGAGGATCACAGACTCAGCGCAAAGCGCCCTGCCAATCCGGTAAGCTCTTTATATCTCACCAGATGTTCCTTTCCCCAGTATAATCATGTGAGGGATCTAAGCCTCCATGCCATTTTTTAACAGGACTGGGTAGCGACAGCGAAACGGATCGATTGTCCGGCCCCACTGCCCGAAGATCCAGCAAGGGCTCTCTTAATGGGGATGTTGGTTTCTGGCGCCCTATGAGGCGCCGAATAAGAAGGCCAAGAAGAAAGCCGCGGGGACCAGGAAAGGTCTCTGGCGCAAGGTTGTATCGGACTCCTCGTCCGAAAACACCAAGGCGCCCTCCTCCCACGAAAACGAGGAGGCGGAAGAGGAAAGCTCTCCCACCCTAACCGGGGGGACAAGAAAAGGAAGGTCGCCCCATCTGGGGAGGCCGAAGGGTCCAAGAAGGGAAGGACCCTCCTTTCGGACCACTCCACAACAGCCGCTTACAGCGACGAGGAGTGGTTGCCCAGGGACAAGCCCCTGGCGAAGTTGTAAGTATCCGGATACTATAATAGTTCTGGTATGTTTTGTTTTATTGCTTCTTATCATGTCAAACATGATCGTGCAGTCCATCCAAAGCCCACATCGACGTATCCTCTTCGGATGAGTCTTTGGGCCAGTCGGTGATGAACAGCGATTCACTCCCGACAGCCACCTCCCCCCGGCCCACGGACGACATCGAGGTGTTGTCTCAAAGGGCACCAGACCAAGGGGAGGTAATTCTGTAGGCGCCCCAAGGCGACATCCCAGATGCCGGCGCATGGGGGGTAAGACTCCCATGGGTTCTAATGACGGGGGCCGCAGCAAGTTTGGCCCCCAGCCGGATACTGCGCCGAAACCTCCAGTGGTTCCGGATTCTGTCTGGCGACCCCTCGCTAAGGGGGGCGAGCTGTCTATGCCGATGGCCTTTGTCCATCCCGAGGCATTGGACAACTTGCTGGAAGCGCTTCACGGCGCTTCCATTGACGAAGAGCACCGCACCATCATGAGTGCGGTGGTCGAGAAGGTTCGGTCCGCCAAAAGCGGATTGACCGAAGCCTGTGCCAGCCTCCTAACAGGCTTTGAGGTAAGTAATCAAATTATGAAAAAATATCACATCATAGACAGTAGCCCCTGATGCTCTGTTTGGTGTTCGCAAAGAAAGGCTGGACAGCGGATCAAATAACAATCACAGGAGTCTGATCAGAATATGTCTATGTGAATAAGCAGGCTTTACTGCTGGCTGCTGCCGCTCGTACTGCGGAGGTCTCCGGACTGAAGCGGGACCTTGAGCGGTCTGAGGAAGAGCTCGACCTTACCAAGAGGCAGCTCGAAGAGAACAAAGGTATGTGATACCCCGTCTGTATATTGATAAAGAAAAAAGTGGTCATTAGATCATAGGATCATCATGAATTTTGCTAGGGGCCATTGTCAGTGTCCAAACCGGCGGATCTCGGGTAGGGGGTCCCGAACTGTGCGTCTAAGGCTGATGGTAACAGGAGGCGGGGGACACAATTGGCCCGCAGTGTGAAGCCGCCAAACACGAAGATCTGTCCGGGGAGGAAAACCTCACCCTGGACCGCATCGTTACCGATGATCGAAGGAGCCATCAAGCCTTACAGTGACGGCACAGTGGAACTCTCAATGAAAGCACCAATATCGGTGTCAAAACCGGCAGATCTCGGGAAGGGGGTCCTGAACTGTGCGTCTAAGGCGGATGGTAACAGGAGGCGGGGGACACAATGTTTACCCAGGTTCGGGCCCTCTCGATGGAGGTAATACTCTACTTCCTGCTTGATTGATCTTGATGATATGAGTATTACAAGAGTTGATCTACCACGAGATCGTAGAAGCTAAACCCTAGAAGCTAGCCTATGATTCTGATTGTTCTTGTCCTACGGACTAAACCCTCCGGTTTATATAGACGCCGAAGAGGGCTAGGGTTACACAGAGTCGGTTACAGAGAAGGAGATCTACATATCCGAATCACCAAGCTTGCCTTCCACGCAAAGGAGAGTCCCACCCGGACACGGGACGAAGCCTTCAATCTTGTATCTTCATAGTCCAACAGTCCGGCCAAAGTATATAGTCCGGCTATCCGAGGACCCCCTAATCCAGGACTCCCTCAGTAGCCCCCGAACCATACTTCAATGACGATGAGTCCGACACGCAGATTGTCTTCGACATTGCAAGGCAGGTTCTTCTCCAAATCCTGAGTACCTGTCGTAATGAGTATTGTCCGGCTTCCCATGAATGTTGCACTCCTCGGCTTCTGTGCTTTAATAATGGCTATCTTCCACGTGTCGAGCGAATGCGAGAAGTTGGGGCATTTTTACATTTGCCACCCTAACCATGTAAGTAAATCGTCTATTTAAAGAGTCGGCGATCCTCAGATCCAGATCACACCATCCTCCCACAGCGAGTATCCATCGGAGCGCGCCTGGAAAATTCCATCCCATCATGGCCGGCCATCGCAGCTCCTCCTCTCGCTCCCGTAGAACTAAGCCAGGAAATTGGGAGAAGTGTTCCGTGCCCCACAGCCAATTAGTAGAGTTACAAACCCAGGGGTTTCTCCCTCCTGCGTATATGGTTCCCGTCCGAGTCGGACTAGCCATTTATAATGGCGGGGAGCAAGCGGAGAGCTTTCCCAACCCATCCAGGGGGGAGCGGGTATGCCTTGTCCCTTACTTATTGAGGGGACTCAGATTTCCAGTCCATCCGTTCCTCCGCGGGCTCCCGGAGTTCTACGGCCTCCAGCTGCATAACTTTACTCCCGCCTCCATATTACACATCGCTGGCTACGTCGCCTTTTGCGAGCTGTTTCTGGGTTGCGAAGCTCATTTCGAGCTATGGAAGAGGCTATTCTGCCTCATACCCCGTACACAGGAGGGGTCAATATATCAAGTGGGCGGAGCCGAAATATGGCGCATCGTCGGGACCGGATACCTGTCCGGTACTCCGAAGAAGACATCCGAAGACTGGCCTTTGGAGTGGTTTTATATGGAGGACGTCCCCCTTCCGAACCATATTCGGATGGGCCTTCCTGAGTTTAACTATACCCCTTTGAAGAAACACCGCAGCTGGCACCCTTGGAGCCCCCAGGAGGAAGATAACAGATAGGTCCTTTACCTGATGAGTAGGATAAAAACGCTGGCCAAATCAGGACTGACAATAGTCGAGGTTATGTCAATATGTATAATGTGGGGGGTGCAGCCACTTCAGTATCGGGGGAAACCCATGTGGCACTTCAATGGAGAAGACGATGCCACCCGCTGCGGTCGTAAAGGTCCGGACTTCGCCGCTGCTCTAGCGAAAATACTGTCCGATTTGTACAAAGAAGAGGAAGAGGAGTTCATCCGCATTAAGCCACAGGATGGATTATCCATGTACAACCCCCCAAACTGGGTGAGCTGCTACCTTTTACTCCAGACCTTCCCGCATTCTTCATCATAAATATTTACCTTGCTATTTCATAGCAGGAACTGCGAAAAGCTTCGAGGGAGGTCCATAGCCCGTCTGTACAGCCAGAGGACCCTGACCGAGCCCTCGACCCCGGACTCGAAGAAGATCCAGACATATTTGTGGAGCTCGTCGATAGGATGTTCTATCAGTTAAGCTATGACGGTGCCTTGGTGGCCATCATAGCCGATTATCCTGGCCTGCTCCCTGCATCGCATGTAAGTAAAACCGGAGTCCCAACTTCCGAGAAGGATCCCTTTTTTGCTCCTCACCCACCGCACATGTATTGCATCTTACAGGGAAGGCCCTCGGGGCGCCATGCCGAACCCGCGGTGACTCATCAACAAGGGGCACCGAAGCCGGGTAGGCTTAAAAGGAAGGCGGTCAGGACCGAGACGACGTCGCAGAGGTATGAAAAAAACCCTGCTCTGTGGTTGTCGTCTTTAAAATATAATAACGTCCATGGTTCCTGGCAGAAAAACGCTCGTCGGACCGTGTCCGGAGAGCCTGCCGGTCATGCCTCCACCAACCGAACTCCAGAGCCAGACTTAGGGGCAGATGCTAACGTGGGGACAACATCGGATGTTCCTCCTACAGAGGATGTAGATAGGCTGTCCACTACAAATTCCGAAGTGGAGAGTCCCATGAATCACAGGCGTCACCGGGCCGTACTCCGTGACCCTGGTTTCTCCGAAGAGGCGTTTGATGCCTTCTACTCAGGAGATGCGTACATCCGAGCTGCTCAAAATGGCCTTACCAGAGCCACAGACTAGTATGTAAAGGATATACGGGCAAGAAAATCTGATAATTATGTATATGAGTAGCCCCTGAGACTCGAAACAGTTGGCACAACTGATTTAAGGATCATTATATGCGTAGGTTCTTACGGAGAAGAATACCCAGTTGTCTCAAGAGCTAGAGGAGTGCAAAGCCCAGCTACGGGCCGCAGTTGCCAGAGTGGAGGAGTCCAAGAAGGCCCCATCTGGTAATACTTGTCCTGATCAAAAAGAATGAAGTGACATGTACCAGTTAGCATTCGGCATGCATGCAAATGTAACAATAGATTCTGCAGATGATCCCAGAGTGAATCCAAAGATCATGCGAGGGGATGAGCAACATGCTCAATGACAGCTAGAGGCTGGCGAGCGCATGCTTACGCGGGTTAGGCGCGAGAAAAACGACCTCCAAGATGCCAATACCCGGCTGGGGGTTGAACTGAAAGATGTTCGGGCCCAGCTAGCTGACTCCGTAAAGGAGAATAAGAGGCTTCGACGCGACATTTTTAGTAAGTGCTTGAACGAACTTTTATAGAGTTTGGCGAAGAAACCGGCTAACAGAGTTATATCTATAGGTATACTAACGGCTCGTCCCGAAGAGGAGATGCCTGGATCTGCGGGCGATCTTCTGCCAGAGCTCTCACAACTGCACGAACAAGTTCGGCAGGTGATGCAGGGCATTGCCCAGGCCTTGTGGCCATCCGCCTCCCTGCCAAGCGGCATGGGGGAGCTCATAGAGATGCTCAAGGGAGCGCGGCGGCGCTTCCGATTATGGAAGATATCTTCCTGCCGACAAGGTGCAAGGGAAGCCTGGGCCATGGTGAAGACGCGATATACCTAGGCTGACCCGAACCACATGGCCAAGGTCGGACCTGTAGGGTCTAATGGGAAAGAGATCCCCGTTAGTCTGGTATATGACCAGGTAAAATTAGCCGCGAAGTATTCCCAACAGGGATTGTAGGCTAGACAGCCTGTTGGATGGTATAGAAGAAGAATTTAGTCAGTCTAAGTGACTATGTACTTCAAGTGACATATTTCGTCCCTAGCCGGATTGTAAATCATTTGTCATGGCAGACCTTTTCGCTTTGACCTCCGGACCCGACAGTCCAGAGTGTATCCGAATACCCGCTCAATTATGTAAAAACTGGGGTACGCATGGAAACTAGGCGTAGGGGTCATAAGTGCTTGAACAGACAAGTACCCAACTAGCTATGTTATATTACATGGATAGTAAGAAACATCTTCCAGGGAGAATAGTTCTGTTAAGGGTTCCTTTACCTGGGTACGCATGCATTAATGTGCATGTACGAACTGTGAAAGGAGATGCAGGATATAAACATATGGGGGCATGTATTGCAATAAGTAAAAGTCATCTTTTGTTCACCGACCGAATATTCCGTTAAGAACGCTAGCTTTCGGCTTCACCCAGTCTAAGGTACACATCCGGCTGACCCGGCAGTAACAATCGCAGAGGTGCTCCCCTTATGCCCTAACCGAATTAACGGGAACGTAGGGCATAAACACAAGAGCCAGGCAACCCAGCTTGGCCAAAACTTAAGTCATATCGATGCATATAATGGCGAAGAAAAGGTACATGTGGAAAAGTAACACATGTGCAGGGGGCATAGAGCTCAGAACATAATTATATTAAGCTCTTGTATAAGAAGCCCCCAGGTATACTGAGCACGCATGGTGCGTCAATATTGTGTAGTCAAGACACATTTTAACCTTTTAAGGCCGTGAAGAAAAAGGGAAGAAAGAAAGAAAGATAGATAGCATATATATATATGGCAGAGGTAAGGAGACGAACACAGAGTCCGGCACTAGGCGTAGAACCTTCGGAGTCTGGCCACGTTCCATGGGTTTGGCTCGAATCGATTGTCCGATGCATCACGCAGACGGTACGCTCCACTGGTTAGAACTTTTTCAATGATGAAGGGACCTTCCCATTTGGGCTTGAGCTTGTCCTTTTTCTTCTCTAGTAGGTGTAGAACGAGTTCGCCAATGTTATAAGTTTTGGATCATACTTCTCTGCTTTGATACCGTCGAGCCTGTTGCTGATAGAATGCGGAGCGGGCTTTCGCAACGTCACGCTCCTCCTCTAGGGCGTCTAAATTGTCCTGCCGATCAAGCCCGGCTTCTTTCTCTTCGTACATGCGCATTCGAGGTGAGTCATGAATGATGTCGCAGGGTAGTACCGCCTCTGCACCGTACACCATAAAAAATGTTGTGTATCCGGTAGTGCGATTCAGCGTGGTCTGCAGCCCCCATAGTACGGAGTCAAGCTCCTCAACCCAGTGCGTATCTGATTCCTTCAAGGATCGCACTAATCTGGGTTTAATGAGGCTCATAATAAGACCATTTGCTCGTTCGACTTGACCGTTTGTTTGGGGGTGATAGACGGAGGCATAATCGAGCTTAATGCCCATGTTGCCGCACCAAGTTTTTACCTCGTCAGCTGTGAAGTTCGAGCCATTATCGGTGATGATGCTATAAGGGACACCATAGCGGTGTACAACCCCGGATATGAAGTCTATCACTGGTCTGGACTCGGACGTTTTAACTGGTTTGGCTTCTATCCATTTGGTGAATTTATCCACCATGACCAATAGGTACTTTTTCTTATGGCTTCCTTCTTTAAGGGGTCCGACCATATCAAGCCCCCAGACCGCAAAGGGCCAAGTAATGGGGATTGTTTGGAGAGTGGTAGGTGGCATATGGCTTTGGTTTGCAAAAAGCTGGCAACTGACGCAATGTTGGACGAGGTCATGTGCGTCTGCTCGGGCTGTCGGCCAGTAGAAACCTGTACGGAAGGCCTTGCTTACAAGGGCCCGAGCTGCGGCGTGATGGCCGCCGAGTCCAGCGTGAATTTCTGCCAAAAGTTGCCGTCCTTCCTCTTTTGAGATGCACCTTTGAAGTACTCCGGTAGCTCTTTTCTTATAAAGCTCTCCCTCGTGGACCTTGTAGGCTTTAGACCGCCGCACAATGCAACGTTCCTCGTTTGGGTCCTCAGGGAGTTCTTGCCTATTTAGGTAAGCCAAGAAGGGTTCTGTCCATGGGGCGATGACAACCATAATCACGTGGGCTGAAGGTCTTATTTTGGTGACGGAGCCTCCGATTACGTTAGAGTGTTCTGGATCTGGTGTTGTAGCCCGATCCGGACTGTTGTTGCCGGTCTCCCCTTCCCACACCATGGATGGCTTAACAGCCTTTCTAAGAATATATTAGGTGGGACGGGGTCGCGCTTAGCACCGATGCGGGCGAGGATATCCGCCGCTTGATTGTTTTCTCGGACCACATGGTGGAATTCGAGCCCCTCGAACCGAGCTGACATTTTGAGGACGGCATTATGGTAAGCCGCCATTTTTGGGTCCTTGGCGTCAAAGTCTCCATTTATTTGAGATATTGCGAGGTTCGAATCCCCACGCACCTCTAGGCATTGAATGCCCATGGAGTCTGCCATCCGGAGACCATGCAATGGGGCCTCATATTCTGCTGCATTGTTGGAGTCTGTGTATAATATTTGGAGTATGTATTGGACTGTATGATATTTGGAGTACGTATTGGACGACGCCTGCCATTGAAGTGCATGATCCAATTGCAGTACGCGCCGTACTCTTTAGGGAGTTCAGCTTCTGTCCATTCGGCGACGAAATCAGCCAGTACTTGCGACTTAATGGCTCACCGTGGTTTGTATGTTATGTCGAACGGGAGGAGCTCAATAGCCCATTTAGCAATACAGCCCGTGGCATCGCGGTTATTTATTATGTCATTGAGTGGTACTTCAGAGGCCACTGTAACTGAACATTCTTGAAAGTAGTGTCGTAGTTTCCAGGATGCCATGAAGACCGCGTATGCTATCTTTTGATAATGTGGGTATCGTGATTTGCATGGAGTGAGGACAGTGGATACGTAGTATACCGGCATTTGAAGCGGGAACTTATCTCCGTCCGTCTCTCGTTCGACGACGAGCATTGCGCTCACAACCTAGTGTGTTGCCGCTATATATAACAACATTAGTTCACCGATATTTGGCGCGGCCAATATTGGGTTGCTGGCCAAGAGGGCTTTTATTTCTTCCAATTCGGCTGTGGCCGCTTCCGTCCACTCGAAGTGTTCAGTGCGACGAAGAAGGCGATAAAGAGGTAATGCCTTTTCTCCCAATCGGGAGATAAAGCGGCTTAAGGCAACCACGCATCCGATTAATTTTTGGATTTTCTTGAGGTCTGTTGGGATAGCCAACTGTGACAGAGCTCGGATTTTAGCCGGATTTGCTTCAATTCCTATATTGGAAATGATGAAGCCCAAGAGCTTTCAGGCGGGCACGCCGAAAACGCATTTTTCGGATTAAGCTTGATGTCATATGTTCGGAGATTGTCGAACATGAGCCTCATGTCGTCTATTAAAGATTTGACGTGTCTGGTTTTAATGACCACATCGTCTACGTATGCCTCCACTGTTTTGCCGATTTGTGTTTCCAGGCATGTCTGAATCATGCGTTGATAGGTTGCACCGGCGTTTTTGAGCCCGAAAGGCATGGTGTTAAAATAGAAGGGGCCGTATGGAGTGATGAATGCCGTTGCGGCTTGATCGGACTCCGCCATCTTGATTTGATGGTATCCGGAGTATGCGTCGAGGAAACACAATGAGTCGTGTCCTGCGGTAGCGTCAATAATTTGATCGGTGCGGGGGAGGGGGAGGGGATCCTTGGGGCAAGCCTTGTTAAGATCCTTGAAATTGACACATAGGCGTCAGGATTTGTCCTTCTTTGGTGCCATCACCAGGTTTGCTAGCCAGTCCAGATGTTTTATTTCTCTAATGAATCCAGCCTCGAGTAACTTGGCTAGCTCCTCTCCCATGGCTTGTCGCTTAGGCTCTTAGAAACGCCGAAGAGTTTGCTTGACCGGCTTGTATACCTTTAGAATGTTTAGGCTATGCTCGGCCAGCCTGCATGGGATTCCTGGCATGTCTAAAGGATGCCAAGCGAAGATGTCCCAATTCTCGTGCAAGAACTCCCGCAGTGCGGCGTCTGTTGTGGGGTTCAGCTGTGCCCCGATGTATGCTGTTTTTTGTAGGGTCCGTTGGGTGGACCTGCAATTTGACTATTTCGTCCGCTGGTTTAAAAGAGGTGGACTTGGGTCTTTTGTCGAGTATCACGTCGTCCCTGTCCACTGTGGAGCGCAGCGCAGTTAGTTCTTCGGCTGCGAGGGCTTCGGATAACGCCTCGAGGGCCATTGCGGCGGTTTTATTTTTGGCGCGGAGTGCTATGTCCGGATCACTAGCTAGAGTGATAATTCCATTGGGCCCGGGCATCTTGAGCTTCATGTACCCGTAATGGGGTATAGCTTGGAAGATCGTGAATGCCTCCTGCCCTAAAAGGGTGTGGTATCTGCTACTAAACGGGGCCACTTGGAATGTGATTTCTCCGGACCTATAATTCTTCGGCGTGCCGAATACCACATCTAGTGTGATTTTTCCCGCACATCGTGCCTCCCGACTAGGGATGATTCCTCTGAAGGTCGTGCTGCTTTGCTCAATGTGGCTCTTGTCTATTTCCATTTTGCTAAGACTCTCCTCGTAGATGAGGTTTAATCCGCTGCCATCGTCCATGAGCACTTTAGTAAGCCGGAAGCCGTCCACAATTGGACTAAGGACCAAAGCGGCTGGTGCTCGGGCAGTTCGAAATTGAGGTTCATCACTGGCATTGAAGGTTATAGCCATATCGTTCCATGGATTTATTGTTGCAACGTGGCAGACTTCGGCGAGGCTGCGGAGTGCTCGCTTGCGCCTATTTTTTGAGGTGAAAGTCTCGAAGACTGTCAGTACAATATTGTTATTGTCCACGGGATGGTGCTCTATGTTATTGTTGATGAGGAGATCCTCGCCGCTCTTGGCCGCCTGCCGGAGTATCCAACATGCTCTAAGGCTATGTGTTGGCATGGTATCCGGTGTACTGTGAATTTTGCATGGCCCATTGAGCCATCCCTCCAATACGGTTCCACGCCCTATAGTGGGCTTTGGTTTCTTTGTAATTGGATTGGGTGACTTACGAGAGCACACCCTTTTAGTTCGGATGGAGGGTTTAGTGAGAGTCGGAGGATCCCAAAATTTTGTTTGGGTTTTGCAGGTGCTTTCCATCGCACAGTACTTCTGTACTATGGCCGCCAAGTCAGCGAAGTGTGCTATGTCACGGTGACTCATGGCGTTGAGGATTCCCTTGTCCATGCAATTTTTGCAAAAGAATGAAATTGCGTCTTCCTCGCGACAGTCCTTGACCTTGCTCATTACAAGGAGGAATCTGGCCCAATAGTGATGTATTGTCTCTTGGGGCTCTTGTCTAATGTGGAAAATATCACTTATGTGAGGGTGGGTGGGTAGATTTAGGTCCAAACCCTGACTCGGTCTGAGACCCAGGGGCAGAGGAGTTTCCGAGCTTGGCAGTTCGGGCTCCGAGACGTTGCCCAGTAGTTCTGGCCCGCTGTTCGATTCTAGGTTCGAAGCTTGGGCCATGTCCTCCCATATACGGGTATCCGGCTCGGAGAGCTTGGGAAACCGGACATAGTTTGTCCTCAAAATACAGGAAGAATCGCTGCATTGCTCCTCCGCCACCGCTAATTGATGGGTGACCAGCGGAGAGTTAATCTCCCTTTGGTCAGGTTTAAGCCTGATCCGATCATAGTCCGTAGCGACTCCCAAGGCGGTGACGCGATCCAAGAGCTCGTTCAAGGAAGAGAGCTCGATTGGATCCATCTTCTCGGTGAATCCCGAGCCGACGTAGAGGCTGTCGGTGTCAAAACCGGCGGATCTCGGGTAGGGGGTCCCGAACTGTGCGTCTAAGGCGGATGGTAACAGGAGGCAAGGGACACGATGTTTACCCAGGTTCGGGCCCTCTTGAAGGAGGTAATACCCTATGTCCTGCTTGATTGTTCTTGATGATATGAGTATTACAAGAGTTGATCTACCACGAGATCATAGAGGCTAAACCCTAGAAGCTAGCCTATGGTATGATTGTATGTTGTCCTACAGACTAAACCCTCCGGTTTATATAGACACTGGAAGGGGCTAGGGTTACACAGAGTCAGTTACAAGGGAGGAGATCTACATATCCGTATTGCCAAGCTTGCCTTCCACGCCAAGGAAAGTCCCATCCGTACACAGGACGAAGTCTTCAATCTTGTATCTTCATAGTCCAACAGTCCAGCTAAAGGATATAGTCTGGTTGTCCGAAGACCCCCTAATCCGGGACTGCCTCATTAGGCTCTGAACCAAGCTTCAATGACGATTGAGTCTGGCGCGTAGTATTGTCTTCGGCATTGCAAGGCGGGTTCCTCCTCCGAATACTCCATAGAAGATTTTGAACACCAGAATAGTGTCCGGCTCTGCAAAACAAGTTCCACGTACTACCATAGAGAGAATAATATTTCCACAAATCTAATCTGCTAACGCATTCTGACAGCACGACGTCATGTCATGGCCCGGTCATTATCCGAACCATTTTTCTCAACCAGCACCGCACACATCGCGGGGCAGTTTTCTTGACACGTCTTGTCAAAGCAGAGATCGTGTCCCCGTTATTACATGATTCTCATCAATACGGACATGGGTAACCCAACCGCGCCATCAATTACAGTGCTTGGGGAATAAGCAATTTTACCAGGCAAGTGGGGAGGCGCGTCACCTCCTCCGCCCTTATAAAGGGACAAGGATTCACCCCCTTTTACCGACGCCTTCTACCTCCTTACTTATCCATTCTCACAGACTTGAGCTCCAATGCCCAAGCTCGCGTTCTTCTTCTCAAACCACTCCAAGCATGTCTGGAGCAGGAGGCAAATGGATGGTCTCCTCCGTCACGGAGGAGAACATCGCAAAGTTACGGGTAGCCGGATATCTGACCGCGGATATCGCGCACCGGCTGCCAAATGCAGGGCAGGTCATCCCTACGCCCGAACGCCATGAGAGGGTAGTTTTTCTTACCCATTTCATCCGCGGACTGGGATTTCCCCTCCACCCATTTGTCCATGGGCTCATGTTTTACTATGGGCTGGATTTTCATGATCTGGCCCCCAATTTCATCCTCAACATCTTGGCGTTTATCGTCATGTGCGAGGCCTTCCTCCGTATCAGGCCCCACTTCAGCCTATGGTTGAAGACCTTCAATGTCAAATCGAAGGTGGTGGTTGGCCAGCAAGCAGAGTGCGAAGGCGTCATGGTGGGAAAAATGCCTAACATCACCTGGCTCGAGGGCACCTATGTGGATACCATAAAGGGGTGGCAATCGGGGTGGTTCTGCATCACCGAGCCATGCGACTCCAACTGGGTGGCGGCCCCCAGATTTTGATCCGGAATCCCCACGCGGCTCACCTCCTAGAAAGAGAAGGGCCTGTCCTGGGGTTCTTTGGTAGAGCTGACCAGACTCCAAACCTGCATTAGGAACATGACGAGCAAGAAAATCAAGCTCGTCAACGTGGTCCAGGTCATGCTCTTCCGCTGGATCCTCCCGTGTCAATGACGGGCATTCAATTTGTGGGAGTTCGACTTGGCCAAGCACCAGACGCTGCGAGAGCTCTATGACACAATGCACGAGGATGTCTGGAGGGTGTTGTTCAAGGGCACTGAGGTACCTCCTTCCCTCACCGAGGACTGCGGACTTAGCGCAAAGTGCCGCGCCAATCCGGTAAGATTTTGTATTTCACAGGGTATTTATTTGCCCCGGTTAAGTCATATGCAGGATCTAAGCTTCTATGTCATTAACAGGACTGGATAAAGACCGCGGAGCAGCTTGATTGCCCAGCCCCCCTGCCCGAAGATCCGACCGACGCTCTCCTAACGGAGATGCTGACTCCGGCACCTTACGAGGTGCCGGCGAAGAAGACCAAGAAGAAGGCCACGAGGACCCGAAAGGGTCTCCGGCGCAAGGTTGTATCGGACTCATCATCCGATGACTCCGACACGCACTCCTCCCACAAAGATGAGGAGGAGGAAGAGGAAAGTCCCCCCCTCCCAGCTGGGGGAGACAAGAAAAGGAAGGCCGACCCAACCGGGGAGGCCGAAGGGTCCAAGAAGGGAAGGACCCTTCATCCGGACTACTCCACTACGGCCGCCCACAGCGACGACGAGTGGTTCCCCAGAGATAAGCCCCTGGCGAAGTCGTAAGCATCCGGATACCATAGTAATTCATGGTATGTTTTATGGCACTACTTCTACTTATGCCGAATATGATTATGCAGCCCGTCCCGAGCCTGTATCGACGTATCGTCGGACAGTTCTTTGGACTCGTCGGATATGAATAGCGATTCACTTCCGACCGCCTCCACCCCTTGCCCTGCGGACAACGTCGAAGTGTTATCTCAACAGGCACTGGGCCAAGGGGAGGTAGTCCTGGGGGCGCCTCGAGGCGACCTTCCAGACCCTGGGCGCAAAGGGAGGAAAATCCCCATGGGCTCCAAGTTCGGCTCCCAGCCGAACACTGCATCGGAACCTTTGGTGGTTCCGGACTCCAGCAGGCGACCCCCCGTTAAGAGGGGCAAGACGCCCGTGCCGGTGGCCTCTGTCCAACCAGAGGCGCCGGACAACTTGCTGGAAGTGCTTCGCGGCGCTTCCATCGACGAAGAGCACCGCACTATCATGAGTGCGGTGATCGAGATAGTTTAGTCCGCCAAGAAGGACTGACCGAAGCTTGTGCCAGCCTCTTAACAGGCTTTGAGGTCAACAATGAAAATATAGGAAAATATTACCACATGGACAATAGCCCCTGATGCTCTGTTCGGCATTCGCAAAGAAAGGCCAAATAGAGGATCAAATGATAACTCAGGAGTCTAATCAGAAAATGTCTATGTGTATGTGCAGGCTTCACTGCTGGACGCTGCCGCATGTACTGCAGAGGTCTCTGCGCTGAAGCAGGACCTAGAGCGGTCCGAGGGCGAGCTCGGCCTTACTAAGAGGCAGCTCGAGGAGAGCAAAGGTAAGCAATACCCTTGTCTATATATTTAAAAAGAAGTTCGGGTGTAAAGTAATAGGATCATCATGGATTTGCCAGGGGCCATGAGCGAAGTGGCGACCCTGAAGAAGGCGTTGTCCGAGCCGAAGACAATGCGGCCAAGGAGCGCATTGAGCGGGAGAAGCAAGAAGCCCGAGTAGGCGAGGTGCAGCAAGAGCTCGAGGCTCTCGCCAAAAAGCACGAGTCCTTGGAGCTTGACTCTAAGAAGCGAGAGTCTGAGCTCGCACAGCGCTTGAAAGCGTCCGGAGCGCCAAGGCTGAAGCCCACAAGGCCCTCCAGGAGATTGATGCGGTGAAGAAGATAGCAGCGGGTAAGGCATTCGTTATGCAAAGCAAGCATGTGGAGGAAACTTTTCTTTTACTTACCCGAGTTCGGAGTTCTCCAGGGGCGTTCGCAGATCTTCCCCACAGTGTACTGGATGCCGCGGAGATTTACCGAGCTCTGGAGGGGAGCTCGACGGAAAAGTTGTTCTGGTCTTAGTATACTGGGACCGAAGACCCCGTGCCCTTGAGCGACCAGCTGAAGCAATTGGTCGAGCTTCACAAGGCGGCCGAACAGGCCATGAGGGGCCTTATAGTCCGGATGTGGCCTGGCGAGCCCCTCCGGCAGCTACTTCGGTCTGGTGAGGCGGCTTGTGGATGCCTGCCCACGACTTGAAGTTAGAAAGTGGTCTGTCTGCATCGAGGGTGCGCGCAGGGCTTTTGCCCGGGCGAAGGTGCACTGGGCGAAGCTGGACGCCGTGAAGTTGGTGAAGGAGGGGCCGCCGGAGGGCAAGGAGCATCGCTGCCCCGAAATGTATTATGAGAGTGTCCTGAAGGGTTCCTGCCTTGTGGCGGATGAATGTGCCAGGGATGTAATTTTTGAATGAACATGCTCATGTGATCCTGTAATATGAAACAAGTTCATTTGCGCCATGCGATGCTTTTTTAATTTAAAATATTACCTTCTGTGCGGCCGTTTATAAAATCTGAGAGTAGGCTAGTCGTCGGCTTCTGCCCCCATGTAACTAGTACTAGGGTGTTCGGGATAAACATGAGCACTCTTTACCCCAATTTTGGGTCCTTCAAGGGAGGTGTTCAGCGCAACGAACCAGGCAATCAGACTATAAGGCTTTATCACACTCACTTAGCCATAGAAGTCTACAATTTTAAATTCTGGCGAAGCCCCTAGTATTCGGAAGGCCGAATTTGGGGCGCTATACACGCCTCAGCTGGACAAGGCCGACTCCTCGCCCAAAGCAGAAAAAGTCTTTAACGACTTGAGACCTCTCGAACAGCGACCAGTCTCTCGCCTTATCATGACAGTCAGTTTTCGGCTTTCTCTACTAAGATGCTCGTCCGGAAGAACCGGGACACAATCGCAGTAGTTCTCCCACCGCTACCTTAGCCGATATAGTGGAAGGTACCAAAGCATGGGAGCCGGGCAAACCCAACTATTGACCCAAGACATGATTCGGAGCTGATGCATATAATGCTATAAGTTCAGGGTGCCGCACTGTCGAAAGTGTTCGGACTTCTCGCGCCGTATTATGGGGTAAACAGAAGCCCCTAGCGTACTAACCGTACCCAAATGTACGGGTACGGATTGTCGTAAATGAACATATAAGAAAAAAAAGGATGAATAATGCAATAATAGACTAATGCTATGCATTGTTATTTAAATAATACGACGAAGCGTATTGGTACAAGTAGTGCAATAAGCAGAAAGTAGGACTATTTGACATGTCCTATCCCAGGGCAAGCTGCGTATAGTAGAAAGTGGGTATGTCGATTATTATTAGAGACCACCTGGGGGTTCCCGTGTACATTGTAGCTTTTTGGCTCCTAGTTGTTCCTTCCCGTGATGTGTCCGGCAATCATACTGCCAGAAAGGGCTTCCAGAGGGTTAGGTCCCGAAAGAGAAAAAATTATAAAGGTATACATCCCCTAGGGCGGTTGAGCCGCATTGTGGGACGTACCCTGATCATGCCCCCGCCTATGTCCATGGTATTTTCAGTGCGTATTTATGTACGCGCCGCACGAGTTTCGTCGCTTGACCGGGACTGGGATGGGGGCCGAATTGCTAGGCAAGCTCTGAACGTGCCAGGCGATCTTGTTGCAGTTTACTTCGGACTCGCTTGAAGGTGTCCGAGGGCTGTGTCGCCGAATTGGTGGTTTGCCTTAAAAGGCTACTTTGTGCCTCTGCTGCGAGGGCCGCAGTGTGCTCCTCCATGCGGAGCGAGCGTTCTGTTTTTCCATTCACTGTTATGACCCCCCCTAGGTCCTGGCATCTTGAGCTTGAGGTATGAATAATGCGGTACCGCATTGAATTTTGCGAATGCGGTTCGCCCGAGCAGTGTGTGATAGCCACTGTGAAACGAGACGATATCGATGATTAACTCCTCGCTTCAGAAGTTGTCCGGAGATCCGAAGACCACTTCTAGTGTGATTGAGCCCGTGCAATGGGCCTCTAAACCTGGGATGACGCCCTTAAAGGTGGTTTTGGTGGGTTTGATCCTAGAGGGATCTATACCCATTTTTCACACTGTATCCTGATAAAGCAGGTTCAGGCTGCTGCCGCCGTCCATAAGGACTCGAGTAAGGTGAAATCCGTCGATGATGGGGTCTAGGACCAGTGCGGCAGATCCACCATGACGGATACTAGTCGGGTGGTCCCTGCGACCGAAGGTGATCGGACAAGCGGACCATGGGTTGAACTTAGGGGCGACGGGCTCCATCACATAGACGTCCCTTACTGCAAGCTTCTGCTCCCTCTTGGGAATGTGGGTTGCGTATATCATGTTCACCGTCTTCACTTGTGGGGGGAACCCCTTCTGTTCTCCCTTGTTCCGCGGTCGGGGCTCCTCCTCGTCATCACTATGCAACCCCTTGTCCTTGTTTTCGGCATTAAACTTGCCGGCCTGCTTGAACACCCAGCATTCTCTGTTGGTGTGATTGGCTGGCTTGTCGGGGGTGCCGTGGATTTGACACGAGCGATCCAGTATGCGATCCAAACTGGACGGAGCCGGAGTACTTCTTTTGAATGGATTTTTCCACTTACCGGATCTAGAGCCTCCGAATCCGGCATTGACTGCCGTATCCTTAGTGTTATTGCCGTTGTTACGATGCTTTGGTCTGTTACGGCATGGTCTGCCGTTGGCATCTTTGGTATCTGAAGTGTCCGGATTCCTTGATGTGTTGTTGCTGCGAGCCAGCCAGCTATCCTCGCCCGTGCAAAAGTGGGTCATGAGTTTCGTGAAGGCTGCCATAGACTTCGGCTTCTCCTGGCGGAGGTGCCGGGCAAGCCACTCGTCATGGATGTTATGCTTGAATGCCGCTAGGGCCTCTGCATCCGAAGAGTCAATGATTTGGTTTTTCTTAGTTAGGAACCGTGTCCAGAATTATCTGGCCGATTCCCCTGGCTGCTGAGTTATATGACTCAAGTCATCAGCATCCGGTCATCGCACATAAGTGCCCTGGAAGTTGTCAAGGAATGCATCTTCCAGATCATCCCAACTGCCGACGGAGTCTACTGGCAAGCTATTCAGCCAATGCCTAGCTGGTCCTTTGAGTTTTAGTGGGAGGTACTTGATGGCATGTAGATGATCACCGCGAGGCATGTGGATGTGAAGGAGGAAATCCTCAATCCATACAGCGGGATCTGTTGTACCATCATACGATTCAATATTTATGGGTTTAAAACCCTCTGGGAATTCGTGAACCATAACTTCATCAGTGAAGCATAGGGGTGTGCGGCGCCTCTGCACCAGGCTAGATCACGACGCAGTTCATATGAGTCTTGTCTGCTGTATTCGGCCCGGCCGGATTTACCTTTGGTGTATCCGGCGTGACGATCATCGTCCCGTGTTGGCGCACGCGCCCATGACCCATATATTGACCTTGCGAGTTTTGCCCTGCTGTCTAATACATCTTGCAGGTCCCGTGTGTTGCCCCGGGCCTTGGTATTTTTGATTGAGTGGCGGCGGGGTGCAGGCTGAACTTCAGGCTGAAATGCCTCTTTGGCTCGGCCACGCGGTGGCCGGTCAGCCGCATCGTACACTGGTGATTGAGGCTTCAATGCTTCCTTCTCGAGGTGAGGTAGCAACCTGCGTTTTGGGTAACTCTTGGAGGGGCGCTCGAGTTTGTATTCATCGGCCGCAAGGACTTCGGTCCATCTGTCTGCTAGCAAGTCTTGATCAGCTTGAAGCTGTTGTTGCTTTTTCTTCAGGCTATTTGATGTGGCCATAAGCCGGCGCTTGAAGCGCTCCTGCTCGACGGGATCCTCAGGCACGATAAATTCTTCGTTGCCGAGGCTCACCTCATCTTCGGAGAGAGGCATGTAATTGTCCTCCTCCGGTTCTCCATCTGCTGCCTGCTCTGGAGGGCTAGCTTGTTCATCCTCCGGCTCTACATCGTGCCGGAGGGGATTGTGGTTGTCTTCGGCACTATCTGGGGTGTTATTATCTCCTGTGCCGGTATCACTACTTTTGCTGTGGCGGGGCTTAGAGCGGCGCCGCTGACGTTGGCACTTGGGTTGCTTCTTGGAGGGGTCATCCTCCGTTGTTTCGTCGCCATTGCCTTCTTTGGGGGTGTCCACGATGTATATATCATATGATGAGGTCGCTCTAGCGCCCTGTGGGCGGTGGTTCCTGCTCGTCTCCTGCATCATCGTCCATACCGTCGATGTCTTTGGAGTCGAAGTCGAGCATGTCGATTAAATTGTCGACAGTGGCTACTAGGTGGGTGGTGGGTGGGCAGCGAATTTCTTCGTCATCCGCATCCCATTCTAGCCGGACATAGTTCGACCAAGGTTCTCCTGACAGGGAGAGAGACCTTAATGAATTTAGCACATCACCGAAAGGCGGGTGCTGAAAGATATCCGCGGAGGTGAACTCCATGATCGGCGCCCAGTCGGATTCGATGGGCACGGATGTAAGCGGCTCAGAGTCCGTGGCCGGAGATTAATCCAGTTGTTCGGCGACACGGCTCTCGTAAGGGGTGAAGTTAGTATCCGGCTCCATCGCCGCTGAGAGTGCGGCCTCCGTGGCGGGCTCAATCCCTCCGTCCTCGGATGGCGTGATTTGTTCCGGATTGAAGGCCGGAGTAGTTGCAGATGCGATCTCCCAAACACTGTCCGATGGCAGAGTTACGTCATGCTCGTCATGACTGTGCGGCGCACCTGACATGGGCTCGAATCCGTCGAAGATCAAGTCTCCGCGGATATCGGCAGTGTAGTTTAAGTTTCCATATCGGCAGTGTAGTTTAAGTTTCCGAACCTGACCTGATGGCCAGGGGCGTAGCTCTCGATCTGCTCCACATGGCCAGGCGAATTGGCCCGTAGTGCGAAGCCGCCAAACACGGAGATCTGTCCGGGGAGGAAAACCTCACCCTGGACCGCATCGTTACCGATGATCGAAGGAGCCATCAAGCCTTACAGTGACGGCACAGTGGAACTCTCAATGAAAGCACCAATGTCGGTGTCAAAACCGGCAGATCTCGGGAAGGGGGTCCCGAACTATGCGTCTAAGGCGGATGGTAACAGGAGGCAAGGGACACGATGTTTACCCAGGTTCGGGCCCTATTGAAGGAGGTAATACCCTACGTCCTGCTTGATTATTCTTGATGATATGAGTATTACAAGAGTTGATCTACCACGAGATCGTAGAGGCTAAACCCTAGAAGCTAGCCTATGGTATGATTGTATGTTGTCCTACAGACTAAACCCTCCAGTTTATATAGACACCGGAGGGGGCTAGGGTTACACAGAGTCAATTACAAGGGAGGAGATCTACATATCCGTATTGCCAAGCTTGCCTTCCACGCCAAGGAAAGTCCCATCCGGACACGGGACGAAGTCTTCAATCTTGTATCTTCATAGTCCAACAGTCCGGCTAAAGGATATAGTCTGGCTGTCCGGAGACCCCCTAATCCAGGACTCCCTTAGAGGCTATTTTTGATGACCCGAGAAGTCATCGTCGACGCGAGGCCGAACGGGCGGTCATGACGAAGCCGCCTAGTCAGAGAGTTTGTCCTACAGCCAGGGCTCCCCCAGAGGTAATGTTGTTCTTGACAACAAGACGAGCCATCGGGCGTTATCATGACGGCACAGTGGAACTCTGAATGAAAGCACCAATGTTGGTGTCAAAACCGGCGGATCTCGGGTAGGGGGTCCCGAACTGTGCGTCTAAGGCAGATGGTAACAGGAGGCAAGGGACACGATGTTTACCCAGGTTCGGGCCCTCTCGATGGAGGTAATACCCTACTTCCTGCTTGATTGACCTTGATGATATGAGTATTACAAGAGCTGATCTACCACGAGAACGTAGAGGCTAAACCCTAGAAGCTAGCCTATGATTATGATTGTTCTTGTCCTACGGACTAAACCCTCCGGTTTATATAGACACCAGAGGGGGCTAGGGTTACACAGAGTCAGTTACAGAGAAGGAGATCTACATATCCGAATAGCCAAGCTTGCCTTCCAAGCAAAGGAGAGTCCCACCCGGACACGGGACGAAGCCTTCAATCTTGTATCTTCATAGTCCAACAGTCCAGCCAAAGTATATAGTCCGGCTGTCCGAGGACCCCCTAATCCAGGACTCCCTCAGCCATGACCGAAGTGGCGGCCCTGAAGAAGGCGCTGTCCGAGGCCAAAGACAGAGCGTCCAAGGAGCGCATCGAGCGCGAGAAGCAAGAGGCCCGAGTCGGCGAGGTTCAGCAAGAGCTCCAGGATTTTGTCAAGAAATACGAGTCCTTGGAGTGTGACTCTAAGACGCAGGGATCCGAGCTTGCAAAGGCCCTCGAGAACGCACAAAATGCCAAGGCTGAAGCCCAAAAGGCCCTCTAGGATATTCAGGCGGTCAAGAAAATAGCGGCGGGTAAGGCATTCATTATGCAAAGCAAGGATGTGATAGAGTCTTTCCTTTTACTTACCCGAATTCGGAGCTCTCCAGGAGCATTCGCAAATCTACCACGCAGCGTATCGGAGGCCGCGGAGTTCTATCGGGCCGAGGAAGGGAGCTCGACGGAAAAGTTGTTCTGGTCTGAATATGCTGGGACCGAACATCCGATGCCCTTAAGCGACAAGCTGAAGCAATTGGTTGAGCTTCACAAGGCGGCCGAACTGGCCATGAAGGGTCTCATAGTCCGGATGTGGCCTGGCGAGCCCCTGCCTGGCAGCTACTTCGGCCTAGTAAAGCGGCTTGTGAATGCCTGCCCACGGTTTGAAGTCATAAAGCGGTCCGTCTGCATTGAAGGTGCGCTCAGGGCCTTTGCCCGTGCGAAAGTGCACCGGGCGAAGATGGATGCCGAAGAGCTGGTGAAGGAGGGGCCACCGGAGGGCAAGGAGCATCGCCACCCCGAAAAGTATTATGAAAGTGTCCTGAAGGGTGCCCGCCTTGTGGCGGAGGAATGTGCTAAGGATGTAATATTTGAATGAATGTACTCATGTGATCCTGTAATATGAAAACGAGTTCATGTGCGCTATATAACACTTGTCGATTTAAAATATTACCTTCTGCGCGGCTGTTTATAAAATATGAGAGTTGGCAGTCGTCGCCTTCTGCCCCCATCTAACTAGTACTGAGGTGTTCGGGATAAATCTTAAACACTCTTTATCCAAAAAAAATTGGTCCTTTAAGGAGGTGTTTAGCGCTGAACAAGGCAGTCGGACTATACAACTTTATCACTCTCACTTAGCCATAGAAGTCTACAATTTTAAATTTTGGCGAAGCCCCTAGTATTCGGAAGGCCGAACTTGGGGCGCTATATACGCCTAAATCGGACAAGGCCAATTCCTCGCCCGAAGCAGAAAAAATCTTTAATGATTTGAGACCTCTCGAATAGCGACCGACTCTCGCCGCATCATGACAGTCAGTTTTCAGCTTTCTCTACTGAGGTGCTCATCCAGAACAACCGGGACACAATCGCAGTAGTTCTCCCAGTGCTATCTTAGCCGATATAGCGGAACGTAAGGTACCAAACCATGGGAGCCGGGAAAACCCAACTATTGACCCAAGACATGATTTAGAGCTGATGCATATAATGCTATAAGTTCGGGGTGCCGCACTGTCGAAAGTGTTCAGACTTTTCTTGTCGTGTTATGGGGTACACTGAATCCCTTGGCGCACTAGACGTACCAGAATGTACGCGTGCAATTTGTCGTAAATAAGTAGACAGGAAAAAATATGAAGAAATGCAATAATAAGCTAATGCTGTACATTGTTATTTAAATGATACGTCAAAGCGTATGTATACAAGTAGTGCAATAAGCAAAAAAAAATAGGACTATTTAACATGTCCTATCCAAGGGCGAGCTGCGTGTGGGTATGTAAAACAGGTATAGCGATCGTTATCAGAGACCACCTGGGGATTCCCTTGTACGTCAAAGCTTCTTGCTTCCTTGGTGTTTCCTTCCCGTGATGGGTCCGATAATCAGGCTACCGGAGAGGGCCTTCAGAGAATAGGGTCCTGAAAGGAAGGAAATGGTAAAGATATATGGGTCCTGAGGCGGTTGAGCCGCATTGTGGGCCGTGCCATAGCCGTGCCTCCGCCTATGCCCATGGTATCTTGAGTGCGTAATTATGTACGCGTGGCACAAATTTTGCTGCTTGACTGGGACTAGGACGGAGGCTGAATTGCTAGGAGAGCTCTGAACGTGCCGGGCGATCCTGTTGCAGGCTACCCCGGACTCGCTTGACGGTGTCCGGGGGCTTTATCGCCGAATTGGCGGTTTGCCTCAGAAGGCTGCTTTGTACTTCTGCTGCGAGGGCCGCAGTGTGCTCCTCCGTACGGAGCGAGCGTTCTGTGTTTCCATTAACTGTTATAACCCCGTGAGGTCCTGGCATTTTGAGCTTGAGGTATGCATAATGCGGTACCACATTGAATCTGGCGAATGCGGTTCGTCCGAGCAGTGCGTGATAGCCACTGCGGAAGGGGACGATATCGAAGATCAACTCCTTGCTTCGGAAGTTGTCCGGAGATCCGAAGAACACTTCCAGTGTGATTGAGCCCGTACAATAGGCCTCTACACCTGGTATGACACCTTTAAAGGTGGTTTTTGTGGGTTTGATCCTCGAGGGGTCGATACCCATTTTACGCACTGTATCCTGATAGAGCAGGTCTAGGTTGCTGCCACCGTCCATAAGGACTCGAGTGAGATGAAATCCGTCAATGATGGGGTCAAGGACCAATGCGGCAGAACCGCCATGACGGATACTAGTAGGGTGGTCCCTGCGATCGAAAGTGACCGGACAAGAAGACCATGGGTTGAACTTTGGGGCGACTGGCTCCATCGCATAGACGTCCCTTAGTGCACGCTTCCATTCCTCCTTGGGAATATGGGTTGCGTATATCATGTTCACCGTTTTCACTTGGGGAGGAAATTTCTTCTGTCCTCCTATGTTCGGCGGCCGGGGCTCCTCCTCGTCGTCGCTATGCAGCCCCTTTTCCTTGTGATCGGCATTCAACTTGCCGGCCTGTTTGAACACCCAACATTCTCTATTGGTGTGGTTGGCTGGTTTATCGGGGGTGCCGTGAATTTGACACAAGCTGGACGGGCCCGGATTGCTTCTTTTGAACGGCTTTTTCCGCTGACCGGATTTAGAGCCACTGAATCCGGCATTGACTGCCGAGTCTTCGGAGTTGTCGCCATTGTTGCAGCGCTTGTGTCTATTGCGACGTGGCTTGCCGTTGCTATCTCTGGCATCTGAATTGCCAGGATTTCTTGATGTGTTGTTGCTGCGAGCCAGCCAGCTGTCCTTGCCCGCACAAAAGCGGGTCATGAGTGTCTTGAGGGCTGCCATGGACTTCGGCTTCTCTTGGCCGAGGTGTCGGGTGAGCCACTCATCGCGGATCTTATGCTTAAATGCCGCTAAGGCCTCGGCATCCGGACAGTCGACAATTTGGTTCTTTTTAGTTAGGAACCGAGTCCAGAATTTCCTGGCTGATGATGACTCACAAGTATAGGCGATCTATCATAGTCCTTTCGATAAGTAAGAGTGTCGAACCCAACGAGGAGCAGAAGGAAATGATAAGCAGTTTTCAGCATGGTATTCTCTGCAAGCACTGAAATAATAGGTAACAGATAGTTTTGTGGTAGGATAATTTGTAACGAGTAAGAAGTAACAGAAGTAAATAAAGTGCACCAAGGTGGCCCAATCCTTTTTGTAGCAAAGGACAAGCCTGGACAAACTCTTATATAGAGAAAAGCGCTCCCGAGGACCCATGGGAATATCGTCAAGCTAGTTTTCATCACGTTCATATGATTCGCGTTCGGTACTTTGATAATTTGGTATGTGGGTGGACCGGTGCTTGGGTGATGTCCTTACTTGGACAAGCATCCCACTTATGATTAACCTCTATTGCAAGCATCCGCAACTACAACAAAAGTATTAAGGTAAACCTAACCATAGCATGAAACATGTGGATCCAAATCAGCCCCTCACGAAGCAACGCATAAACTAGGGTTTAAGCTTCTGTCACTCTAGCAACCCATCATCTACTTATTACTTCCCAATGCCTTCCTCTAGGCCCAAATAATGGTGAAGTGTCATGTAGTCCACGTTCACATAACACCACTAGAGGAGAGACAACATACATCTCATCAAAATATCGAACGAATACCAAATTCACATGACTACTAATAGCATGACTTCTCCCATGTCCTCAGGAACAAACGTAACTACTCACAAAGCATATTCATGTTCATAATCAAAGGGGCACTAATACGCATATAGGATCTGAACATATGATCTTCCACCAAGTAAACCAACTAGCATCAACTACAAGGAGTAATTAACATTACTAGCAACCCACAGGTACCAATCCCGGACTTGGAGACAAGAACTGGATACAAGAGATGAACTAGCGTTTTGAGAGGAGATGGTGCTGGTGAATATGTTGATGGAGATTGCCCTCTCTCAATGAGAGGAGCGTTGGTGATGACGATGGTGGTGATTTCCTCCTCCCTGAGGGAAGTTTCCCCAGCAGAACAGCTCCGCCAGAGCCCTAGATTGGTTCCGTCAAGGTTTCGCCTCGTGGCGGCGGAGTCTCGTCCGGGAAGATGGCTTATGATTTTTTTTCCTCATCGAAAGACTCCATATAGCAGAAGATGGTCATCGGAGGGCCACCAGGGGGCCCACGAGGTAGGGGGCGCACCCCCACCCTCGTGGGCAGGGTGTGGCCCCCCTGGTGAACTTTTTGCGCTCAGTATTTATTATATATTCTGGAAATGACTTCCGTGAAGTTTCAGGACTTTTAGAGATGTGCATAATAGGTCTCTAACATTTGCTCCTTTTCCAGCCCATAATCCCAGCTGCCGGCATTCTCCCTCTTTATGTAAACCTTGTAAAATAAGAGAGAATAGGCATAAGTATTGTGACATAATGTGTAATAACAGCCCATAATGCAATAAATATTGATATAAAAGCATGATGCAAAATGGACGTATCAGCTGACTCCCCGGGCTATTGGGTTATGTGACTCAAGTCATCAGCATCCGGTGGTCGCACATAAGTGCCCTGGAAGTTGTCAAGGAATGCGTCTTCCAAGTTCTCCCAACTGCCAATGGAGTTTGCCGGCAGGCTATTCAGCCAATGCCAACTAGGCCCTTTGAGTTTTAGTGGGAGGTACTTGCACTACAAAAAAAGACACATCCGTGACATTTTGGGCCGAACGAATTTTTTCTGTCATACATATGACACTTCTATGACGATAATTGTGACAAAACCCGGTATCATCATAGATGTGGTGGGCTCCTACTTCTATGACAAAAAATCATGACAGAAAATGGGCTTTTCGTCCTGGGCGGGCCAGAGACGCAGCTGCATGACATTCTTTGGGCCGTCCATGACGGAAAAAACCGTGGTAGAAGCGAGGGCGAGGAAAATTTTGGGGAGTTCCCGGTTACGGTGGGAGGTCGGGGTCCGAGCGATGCGCGTTTCTCTCGTACACGTACGCGCGTGTGTGCGAGGCATTGGCTCTAACTGAACCCGAGCGAGGCGTTGGCTCTAACTGAACCCGAGCGAGGCGTTGGGCTCTAACGGAACCCGAGCAATTGCACTTCAGGCTACGCGTTACTGAACCCGAGCGATCGATCGATGGCTGTTAACTGAACCCGATCGAGCGATTCCTTCGCTACTGCTGCTAACTGAAGCCGATCGATGCTGCCTCTAGATAAACATTGAGCGTTGCGGGGAGGGGTGGATGAACAGTTCCCGATGGGGGTGGATGAACAGGACCCCGTGGTGTTGCCTCTGGATGAACAGGACCCCCGATCGATCGAGCCGGTTGGGGCTGGATGAACAAGACCCCGTGGAGGGCTGGATGAACAGGACCACCCCATGGAGGGCAGGATGAATAGTAGACGATGGAGGGCAGGATGAACAGTAGCACGTGGAGGGGTGTTTGAATAGGAGCCCGTGGAGAGGGCTGGTTGAACAGTAGTCAGTGGAGTAGCGCGCGGTGGAGGCTGGATGAACAGGAGCCCATGGATGAACAGTCGCAGGTGGAGGCTGGAGGAGGTCGACGGTAGATGAACAGTAGCTCGTGGAGGCTAGAGGGGGTCGATGGTGGAGATGAACAGTATCCCGTGGAGTCCCATTTTGCGGTACGCCACACCCGTCCCGATGAACAGGACCCCCGTTTCGACCGTAGCGCTCCAACACAAGTCCGTTTCGTCCGTTTTGCGGTACGCCACACCCCTCCCGATCAATAGGACCCCCGTTTCGACCGTAGGAGGTCCGTTTCCTTTGTTTTGCGGTACGCCAGACCCCTCCCGATCAACATGACCCCATTCCGAACGTAGGAGGTCTGTTTCCTCCATTGTGCGGTACGCCAGGCCTCGTTTCCATCGCCTGTTCCGTCCAAGCCCTCCCGATGAACACGACCACGCATTCCATTCCGACCCAGCCGGTTGGCTCCCACGCGTTCTGTTGCCTCCCAATGAACACGACGCATTCCGTTGCCTCCCCATGAACACGACGCATTCCGTTGCCTCCCCATGAACACGATGACGACAATGTTTCTCCATTCCGACCCAGCCATGTCAACGAGCCCACGCCGTACATATGCGCGAGTAGGCGTTCGAGACCCCGCCCGTATGTACACATACGTGGCCGTATTTTCTTTCTTGCACCCTGGCCACCTCTACTACGACACGTGCACGCCTCTACATCCACCAGTATATATGTATGTACACGTTCGCGACCAGAATGACAACGCTACATACGCTTCGACCAGGTGGGTCCCGACTGTCAGGCACTTCCTTGCATGCGAAGATGTAGCTGGTGGGTCCGAGCAGTCAGAGGGCGAAATACGGTGGCCCATCTGGTGGGTCCCTGCTGTCAGGTGGAGGAATAATTATTTTGCACGTAATAAGGAGGCACTTCCTTGCTGCGGCCGTGGACCCAGCTGTCAGCCTCTCCACGTACAGTCCACGTCCGATGGAAGCCGTTCCTTGACCATGTTGACCACACCGCGCCAAGAGCACCAGGGCGGTGGACGGTGGCGAGGCCTAGGAAGGGGACGATGCGGAGCCGGGGAAGACGCGGCAGTGGATGCCCATGCGTAGAGGAGTACGAGGGCACTGGTTCGCTGCGGTGTGAGGTTGCCGTCGCCGCAGAGTAACAGGGGGTGTGGGTGAGTAGAGGGATGGCCTGGCCAGCGGTGGGAGCAGTAGGGTGCGGCGAGGCCTCCGCCGCATCGCAGCCAGCCACGGGAGGCAGGAGCACGAGGCACGACCGGCGCTGGTTTGGGCAGCTGGAGCAAGAAGACCAGAGGTTGAAGAAGCACTACGGCCGTTGGATGGACATCGTACGGTCACTGGAGCTAGAATCATGCATATTGACTAAGTTGACAAAGCCCTCCGTCCCCGTCAACTTAGTAGGCCCACACATCAGCCTGCCACTATACTGGGTCCCACCTAACATGGGGAGTATTTGCTACGTCTTGAGCTTGCATTGGTTTTCTTCGAAGAGGAAGGGATGATGCAGCAGAGTAGCGTAAGTATTTCCCTCAGTTTTTGAGAACCAAGGTATCAATCTAGTAGGAGGCCACGCTCAAGTCCCTCGTACCTGCGCAAAATGATAGCTACTCGCAATCAACGCGATTAGGGGTTGTCAATCCCTTCACGGTCACTTACGAGAGTGAGATCTGATAGATATAATATTTTAGGTATTTTTGGTATAAAGATGCAAGGTAAAAAGTAAAAGCAAAGTAAAAAGCAAAGCAAGATTAAAGTGATGGAGATTGATATGATGAGAATAGAGCCGGGGGCCATAGGTATCACTAGTGGCTTCTCTCAAGAGCATAAGTATTCTACGGTGGGTGAACAAATTACTGTTGAGCAATTGACAGAATTGAGCATAGTTATGAGAATATCTAGGCATGATCATGTATATAGGCATCACGTCCGTGACAAGTAGATCGAAACGATTCTGCATCTACTACTATTACTCCACTCATCGACCGCTATCCGGCATGCATCTAGAGTATTAAGTTAAAAACAGAGTAACGCCTTAAGCAAGATGACATGATGTAGAGAGATAAATTCATGCAATATGAAATAAACCCCATCTTGTTATCCTCGATGGCAACGATACAATACGTGCCTTGCTGCCCCTTCTGTCATTGGGTAAGGACACCGCAAGATCGAACCCAAAGCTAAGCACTTCTCCCATGGCAAGAACTACCAATCTAGTTGGCCAAACCAAATGGATAATTCGAAGAGACTTGCAAAGATAACCAATCATACATAAAAGAATTCAGAGAAGATTCAAATATTATTCATAGATAGACTTGATCATAAACCCACAATTCATCGGTCTCAACAATCACACCGCAAAAATAAGATTACATCGAATAGATCTCCACAAGAGAGGGGGAGAACATTGTATTGAGATTCAAAGAGAGAGAAGAAGCCATCTAGCTACTAACTATGGACCCGAAGGTCTGAGGTAAACTACTCACACTTCATCGGAGAGGCTATGATGATGTAGAAGCCCTCCGTGATGATGGCCCTCTTCCGGCGGAGCTCCGGAACAGGCCCCAAGATGGGATCTCGTGGATACAGAAAGTTGCGGCGGTGGAATTAGGTTTTTGGCTCCTGTTCTGATTGTTTGGGGGTACGTGTGTATATATAGGAGGAAGAAGTACGCCGAAGGAGCATCGAGGGGCCCACGAGGCAGGGGGTGCGCCCCCACCCTCGTGACCGCCTCTTTTGTTCCTTGGAGCAGGGTCCAAGTCTCCTAGATCACGTTTGGTGAGAAAATCACGTTCTCGAAGATTTTATTCCATTTGGACTCCGTTTGATATTCCGTTTCTTCGAAACACTGAAATAGGCAAAAAACAACAATTCTGGGCTGGGCCTCCGGTTAATAGGTTAGTCCGAAAAATAATATAAAAGTGGAAAATAAAGCCCAATATAGTCCAAGACAGTAGATAATATAGCATGGAGCAATCAAAAATTATAGATACGTTGGAGACGTATCAGGCATCCCCAAGCTTAATTCCTACTCGTCCTCGAGTAGGTAAATGATAAAAAGAGAATTTTTGATGTGGAGTGCTACTTGGCATAACTTCAATGCAAATCTTCTTAATTGTGGTATGAATATCCAGATTCGAAAGATTCAAGACAAAACTTTATATTGACATAAAAATAATAATACTTCAAGCATACGAACAAAGCAATTATGTCTTCTCAAAATAACATGGCCAAAGAAAGTTATCCCTACAAAATCATATAGTCTGGCTATGCTCTATCTTCACCACACAAAGTATTTAAATCATGCACAACCCCGATGACAAGCCAAGCAATTGTTTCATACTCTAACTTTTCAAAACGTTTTCAATCTTCACGCAATACATGAGCGTGAGCCATGGATATAGCACTATAGGTGGAATAGAATGGTGGTTGTGGAGAAGACAAAAAGGAGAAGATAGTCTCACATCAACTAGGCGTATCAACGGGCTATGGAGATGCCCATCAATAGATATCAATGTGAGTGAGTAGGGATTGCCATGCAACGGATGCACTAGAGCTATAAGTATATGAAAGCTCAAAAATAAACTAAGTGGGTGTGCATCCAAGTTGCTTGCTCATGAAGACCTAGGGAAATTTGAGGAAGCCCATCATTGGAATATACAAGCCAAGTTCTATAATGTAAAATTCCCACTAGTATATGAAAGTGATAACATGAGAGACTCTCTACTATGAAGATCATGGTGCTACTTTGAAGCACAAGTGTGGTAAAAGGATAGTAACATTGTCCCTTCTCTCTTTTTCTCTCATTTTTTTTGTTTGGGCCTTTTTTATGGCCTCTTTTTATTTGGGCTTCTTTGGCCTCTTTTTTTTATTTTATTTTTTGTCCGGAGTCTCATCCCGACTTATGGGGGAATCATAGTCTCCATCATTCTTTCCTCACTTGGGACAATGCTCTAATAATGATGATCATCACACTTTTATTTTTCTTACAACTCAACAATTACAACTTGATACTTAGAACAAAATATGACTCTATGTGGTAAAGTGCCTGCTCATTTGGCATATCATGTGGGGGCGACCTTGGAGCGGGAGAACTCGGCGCGCCACGAAGGCGGCCAGCAGGTCTGGACCAGTCAAGCCCTCCGACTGTGCCAGCACTCGGAGTCGCGCGACGGCACCGGCTCCCGCAGGCGTCAGCGACTTGGCCCGGTACGACCAGTTGGGCAGTCTCCCAGCCGGCGGGTCGGCTTCGAAAGTCGGCAGGTTGACCCAATCGCCCCTCGCAAAGACGCTCTTGACGTAGAAGTACGATCGCTGCCACATCTTCACCGACTTTATCAGCTTGATGGTGGGGAAGGGGTTGTCGGCCCCCGATCTCCGCCCGGCGATGAACGCGCCGTATTGATCCGGCACGCCTGCAGCCTAGGTGCCGAGCTTGGAGTAGAAGAACTCCCCCCAGAGCTCGAGGGTGGGGAGGACTCCGAGGAAGCCTTCGCACAAGGCCACGAAGGCGGACAGCAGCACGACCGTGTTGGGCGTAAGGTGGTGCGGCTAGAGGCCGTAGAACTCCAGAAATTAAGAACAACACCTTATAAGTAGGAGGTTTGTTCAAGTAAGAACAACACCTAAGCACCGGTACACCCACATATCAAATTATCAAAGTAGCAAACACAAATTAAACCAACATGATGAAAGTGACTAGATGAAATTCCCGTGTACCCTCAAGAATGCTTTGCTTATCATAAGAGACTGTTTTGTCCTGTCCTTTGGCTCAAAAGGATTGGGCTACCTTGCAATCTCACAACTTTTATTTTTGGATGATTCATTTTGTTCCTTCATGCCACTACGACACGAGCGATGACCATCAAGGATGTCTTGAGCACTTATTCCTCGGTGACCCAAAACTTATAAATCTCGGAAAGTGTCCCACCCTACTCATAGATTGCTGAAGTGTTCCATCATGCTTGCAGATTGTTGCTCGACCATGGATATGTATGCGGTAAAAAGCATACTTGGTGTTATTCCGGGGGTGTGATACGTCTCCAACGTATCTATAATTTTTTATGTATTCATGCCATGTTTATAATATTCTTACAAGATTTTGGTATGATTTGGTTAGAACTAAACCGGACTGACGGTTTTTTCAGCAGAACTACCATGTTGTTATTTTTGTGCAGAAATAAAAGTTCTCGGAATGCGCTGAAAATCAACGGAGATTTTTCTGGAAAATATAAAAAATACTGGAACGAAGAGTTACTGGAGGGGAGTCCCATGGGCCCCACTAGGGTGGAGGGCGCGCCCACCCCCTGCATGCGCCCCCTGCCTCATGGACTCCCTATGGGGCCCCTTGACTTGTGTTCGACGCCAACCTCTCCTATAAATCCCCAAACTTCCCGAACTTAACCTAGATCGGGAGTTTCGCCGCCACAAGCCTCTGTAGCCACCAAAAACCAATCGGGACCCTGTTCCGGCACCCTGCCGAAGGGGGGAATCATCACCGGTGGCCATCTTCATCATCTCGACGCTCTCCATGACGAGGAGGGAGTAGTTCACCCTCGGGGCTGAGGGTATGTACCAGTAGCTATGTGTTTGATCTCTCTCTCTCTCTCGTGTTCTTGATATGGCACGATCTTGATGTACCGCGAGCTTTGCTATTATAGTTGGATCTTATGATGTTTCTCCCCCTCTATCTCCTTGTGATGAACTGAGTTTTCCCTTTGAAGTTATCCTATTGGATTGAGTCTTTAAGGATTTGGGAACACTTGATGTCTGTCTTGCATGTGCTTATCTATGGTGACAATGGGATATTCACGTGATCCACTTGATGTATGTTTTGGTGATCAACTTGTGAGTTCTATGACCTTGTGAACTTATGCATAGGGGTTGGCACACGTTTTCATCTTGACTCTCCGGTAGAAACTTTGGGGCACTCTTTGAAGTTCTTTGTGTTGGTTGAATAGATGAATCTGAGATTGTGTGATGCATATCGTATAATCATACCCGTGGATACTTGAGGTGACATTGGAGTATCTAGGTGACATTAGGGTTTTGGTTGATTTGTGTCTTAAGGTGTTATTTTATTACGAACTCTAGGGCTGTTTGTGACACTTATAGGAATAGCCCAATGGATTGATCGGAAAGAATAACTTTGAGGTGGTTTCATACCCTACAATAATCTCTTCATTTGTTCTCCGCTATTAGTGACTTTGGAGTGACTCTTTGTTGCGTGTTGCGGGATAGTTATATGATCTAATTATGTTATCCTTGTTGAGAGAACTTGCACTAGTGAAAGTATGAACCCTAGGCCTTGTTTCGAAGCATTGCAATACCGTTTTTGCTCACTTTTATCATTAGTTACCTTGCTGGTTTTATATTTTCATATTACAAAAACCTATATCTACCATCCATATTGCACTTGTATCACCATCTCTTCGCCGAACTAGTGCACCTATACAATTTACCATTGTATTGAGTGTGTTGGGGACACAAGAGACTCTTTGCTATTTGTTTGTAGGGTTGTTTGAGAGAGACCATCTTCATCCTATGCCTCCCACGGATTGATAAACCTTAGGTCATCCACTTGAGGGAAATTTTCTACTGTCCTACAAACCTCTGCACTTGGAGGCCCAACAATGTCTACAAGAAGAAGGTTGTGTAGTAGACATCAAGCTCTTTTTGGCGCCGTTGCCGGGGAGGTGAGTGCTTGAAGGTATATCTTTAGATCTTGCAATCGAATTTTTTTGTTTCTTGTTTTATCACTAGTTTAGTCTATAAAAGAAAAGTACAAAATGGAATTGAGGTTGCCTCATATGCTTCATCTTTTTTAATATCTTTCATGAAAATAAGGATTCCGATAATTGTGCCAGAGTGTTAGAAGAAGAATGCATTGAAATGTTTGGCACTAAATCTTTGGATGATGAGCATGATTGCAATGTTGTTAGTATGAATTCTTTTAATATCCATTATTCTAATGATATGCAAAGCCACAAGCTTGGGGATGCTATGTTTGATGAAGATGATATTTTTTTGTCCCCCAAGTTTTGATGAGCAAATTTATTATGATGAAAGCATCCCTCCTATCTATGATGATTATCGTGATGACACGTATGCTATAAAGAATAATGATATCCATGAAACTTGTCCTCATGATTTTAACTTTCAATTGGATTATGCCTCACATGAGAGTTATTTTGTTGAGTTTTCTCCCACTACTATTCATGAGAAGAAATTTGCTTATGTGGAGAGTAATAAAAATTATATGCATTTAGATCATGAAAATAATGCTTTATGTGATGGTTATATTGTTGTATTCATTCATGATGCTACTGAAAATTGTTATGAGGGAGGAATATATGCTCGTGGGAATTGCAATAATATCAAGTTTCCTCTCTATGTGCTTAAAACCTTGAAGTTATGCTTGTTTTGCTTTCCTATGCTAGTTGATTCTTGTTCCCACAAATTGTTTGCTCTCAAAATCCCTATGCATAGGAATTGGGTTAGACTTAAATGTGCTAGTCATATTCTTCATGAAGCTCTCTTTATGTTTCAATTCTTATCTTTTATGTGAGCATCATTGAAATCGTCATGCCTAGCTAAAAAGGCATTAAAGAAAAGCACTTGTTGGGAGACAACACAATATTTACCCCTTCTATTTTTGTGTGTTCACATGATTAAGCTACTGTAGTAATCATGTTTTATAGCTTTTGCTTGAATAAAGTGCCAAGTAAGACCTTTGGGAGGGCTTACGGTAATAGTTCATTTGATCTTGCTGAAAAGCAGAAACGTTTGCGCTTAGGTAAAGAATTCTCATTTTTAACAGAAGCATGATAAAATACTGATTCTTTTTGCAGAAGATTAATAAACAAATTGCCTAGGACTTCCTAAGTTCTCAGGATTTTTGGAGTTACAGAAGTATTCGAGAGTTACAGATTACTACAGACTGTTCTATTTTTGACAGATTCTGTTTTCGATGCATAGTTTGTTTGTTTTCTAGTTTCTATAGCTTATATTGCTTAATATAAATTGTAGAAACGGTATGGTACAGTCGGCATCATGTGAGAAAAATTATGAATCTTGTCTTGACAGTACCTAAGTGGTGATTTGCTTTCTTATACTAACGGAGCTTACGAGTTTTCTGTTGAGTTTTGTGTTGTGAAGTTTTCAAGTTTTGGGTAAAGTTTTGATGGACTACGGAATAAGGAGTGGCAAGAGCCTAAGCTTTGGGATGCCCAAGGCACCCCCAAGGTAAAATTCAAGGACAACCAAAAGCCTAATCTTGGGGATGCCCCGGAAGGCATCCCCTCTTTAGTCTTCGTCTATCGGTAGCTTTACTTGAGGCTATATTTTTATTCACCACATGATATGAGTTTTGCTTGGAGCGTCATTTTGTTTTATTAGGATTTTCTTGTTGTTATTTAGAGTAATATTTTGCATCTTTTACTTCAATAAAAAGGTCAAGTATAGCCTTTACCATGCTTATTTTGCAAGTCCATATGTTGTTGTTTGAAAAACAGAAAGTTTGCTGTTATGTTTTGAATATTTGTGAATAGTAAGAACATGAAAAAATCTTGAAATTTTTACACAATGAGTAACAGCAAATTCTCTACAGTATGGTAATTTTTCAGAATTTTGGAGTTAAAGAAGTATGATCCCTCTTGCATTCTTTATAGACTATCCTGTTTAGACAGATTGTTGTTATGTTTGCATTGTTTGCATATGTTTGCTTGTTTAATGATTTTATTTGAGGATAGGAGTGTTAAATATGTAGAGGCAATTAGTAGGAAATGTTAAATAATAGTTTTAGTGATTTGCCACAGTAGAGAATGATAAGGTTTAGCATGGATTTATACTAACTTATCTCACGAGTTCTTGTTGAGTTTTGTGTGGATGAAGTTTTTAAGATTTAGGAAAACTGCAATATGAAAGGAATTAAGGAGACACAAAAGCTCAAGCTTGGGGATGCCTAAGGCATCCCTAATTAATATTTCAAGAAGTCTCGAGCATCTAAGCTTGGGGATGCCCCGATAGGCATCCCACCTTTCTTCTTCAACAACTATCGGTCAGTTTCAGTTCAGTCTAAGTTTTTGCTTCTTTACATGATATGCGCTATCCTTGCAATGTCATTTTGTTTTGTTTTTCTTGCTATCTGAATAAAGTACTTAAGATCTGAAATTTTATTTATGAGAAGCAGTCTTCACATACTTACATAATTATTCAACTACTCATTGATCTTCACTTATATCTTTTGCAGTAGTTTATCATTTGCTCTAGTGCTTCACTTATATCTTTTTAGAGCACGACGATGGTTTTATTTTGAATACATAGATGAACTCTCCTGCTTCACTTATATTATTTTGAGAGTCTTTTAGAATAGCATGGTAATTTTCTTTGGTTATGAATTTAGTCCTAATATGATGGGCATACAAGAGGGATATAATAAAAACTTTCATATAAAGTGCATTGAATACTATGTGAAGTTTGATTCCTTATGATTGTTTTGAGATATGAGGATGATAATATTAGAGTCATGCTAGTAGAGTAGTTGTGAATTTCATAAATACTTGTGTTAAAGTTTGTGATTCCCGTAGCATGCAGGTATGGTGAATCGTTATGTGATGAAGTCGGAGCATGAATTATTTATTGATTATCTTCCTTATGAGTGGCGGTTGGGAATGAGCAATGGTCTTTTCCTACTAATCTATCCCCTAGGAGCATGTGCGTAGTACTTCGTTTCGATAACTAATAGATTTTTGCAATAAGTATGTGAGTTCTTTATGACTAATGTTGAGTCCATGGATTAAACGCACTCTCCCCCTTCCACCATTGCTAGCCTCTCTTGTGCCACACAACTTTCGCCGGTACCATAACGCCCACCATTATCTTCCTCAAAACAGCCACCATGTCTACCTATTATGGCAATTCCATAGTCATTCCGAGATATATTGCCATGCAACTTTCCACCATTCTGTTTATTATGACACGCTCCATCATTGTCATATTGCTTTGCATGATCATGTAGTTGACATCGTATTTGTGGCAAAGCCACCGTTCATCATTCTTTCATACATGTCACTCTTGATTCATTGCACATCCCGGTACACCGCCAGAGACATTCATATAGAGTCATATTTTGTTCTAAGTATTGAGATGTAATTCTTGAGTTGTAAGTAAATAAAAGTGTGATGAACATCATTATTAGAGCATTATCCCAGTGAGGAAAGGATGATGGAAACTATGATTCCCCCACAAGTCGGGATGGGACTCCGGAGGGAAAATAAAAAAATAAAAAATAGGCCATAAAAAAGAGAAAAGGCCCAAATAAAAAGCTAAAAAATGAGAGAAAAAGAGAGAAAGGACAATGTTACTATCCTTTTACCACACTTGTGCTTCAAAGTAGCACCATGATCTTCATGATAGAGAGTCTCCTGTGTTGTCACTTTCATTTACTAGTGGGAATTTTCATTATAAGAACTTGGCTTGTATATTCCAATGATGGGCTTTCTTAAAATGCCCCAGGTCTTCGTGAGAAAGCAAGTTGGATGCACACCCAATTAGTTTCCTTTTGAGCTTTCATACACTTATAGCTCTAGTGCATCCGTTGCATGGCAATCCCTACTTAGTCACATTGATATCTATTGATGGGCATCTCCATAGCCCGTTGATACACCTAGTTGATGTGAGACTATCTCCTTCTTTTTGTCTTCTCCACAACCATAGTCTATTCCACCTATAGTGCTATGTCCATGGCTCACACTCATGTATTGTGTGAAAGTTGAAAAAGTTTGAGAACATCAAAAGTATGAAACAATTTCTTGGCTTGTCATCGGGGTTGTGCATGATTTAAATATTTTGTGTGATGAAGATAGAGCATAGTCATACTATATGATTTTGTAGGGATAGCTTTCTTTGGCCATGTTATTTTGAGAGGACATGATTGCTTTGTTAGTATGCTTGAAATATTATTGTTTTTATGTTAATATTAAACTTTTGTTCTGAATCTTATGGATCTGAATATTGTTGCCATAATAGAGAAGATTACATTGATGAATATGTTAGGTAGCATTCCACATCAAAAATTCCGTTTTTATCATTTACCTACTCAAGAACGAGCAGGAATTAATCTTGGGGATGCTCATACGTCTCCAACGTATCTATATTTTTTGATGTATTCGTGCCATGTTTATAACATTCTTACATGATTTTGGTATGATTTGGTTAGAACTAACCCAGACTGATGCTGTTTTCAGTAGAACTACCGTGGTGTTGTTTTTGTGCAGAAATAAAAGTTCTCAGAATGTGCTAAAAATCAACGGAGATTTTTTCTGGAAAATATAAAAAATACTAGAACGAAGAGTTACTGGAGGGGAGTACCGTGGGCCTCACGAGGGTGGAGGGCGCGCCCACCCCCCTGGGGCGCGCCCCCTGCCTCGTGGACTCCCTGTGGGGCCCCCTAACTTGTTCTCGACGCCAACCTCTCCTATAAATCCCCAAACTTCCAGAACTTAACCTAGATTGGGAGTTCCGCCACCGCAAGCATCTGTAGCCACCAAAAACCAATCGGGACCCTGTTTCGGCACCCTACCGGAGGGGGGAATCATCATCGGTGGCCATCTTCGTCATCCCGGCGCTCTCCATGATGAGGAGGGAGTAGTTCACCCTCGGGGCTGGGGGTATGTACCAGTAGCTATGTGTTTGATCTCTCTCTCTCTCTCTCTCGTGTTCTTGATATGGCATGATCTTGATGTACCACGAGCTTTGCTATTATAGTTGGATCTAATGATGTTTCTCCCCCTCTATCTCCTTGTGATGAATTGAGTTTTCCCTTTGAAGTTATCTTATCAGATTGAGTCTTTAAGTATTTGAGAACACTTGATGTATGTCTTGCTTGTGCTTATCTGTTGTGACAATGGGATATTCACGTGATCCACTTGATGTATGTTTTGGTGATCAACTTGCGAGTTCCGTGACCTTGTGAACTTATGCATAGGGGTTGGCACACGTTTTCGTCATTACTCTCTGGTAGAAACTTTGGGGCACTCTTTGAAGTTCTTTGTGTTGGTTGAATAGATGAATCTGAGATTGTGTGATGCATATCGTATAATCATACCCACGGATACTTGAGGTGACATTGGAGTATCTAGGTGACATTAGGGTTTTGGTTGTTTTGTGTCTTAAGGTGTTATTTTTACTATGAACTCTAGGGTTGTTTGTGACACTTATAGGAATAGCCCAATGGATTGATCGGAAAGAATAACTTTGAGGTGGTTTCGTACCCTACAATAATATCTTCGTTTGTTCTCTGCTATTAGTGACTTTGGAGTGACTCTTTGTTGCATGTTGAGGGATAGCTATATGATCTAATTATGTTATCCTTGTTGAGAGAACTTGCACTAGTGAAAGTATGAACCCTAGGCCTTGTTTCGAAGCATTGGAATACCGTTTTCGCTCACTTTTATCATTAGTTACCTTGCTGTTTTTATATTTTCAAATTACAAAAAACCTATATCTACCATCCATATTGCACTTGTATCACCATCTCTTCGCCGAACTAGTGTACCTATACAATTTACCATTGTATTGGGTGTGTTGGGGACATAAGAGACTCTTTGCTATTTGGTTGCAGAGTTGTTTGAGAGAGACCATCTTCATCCTACGCCTCCCACGGATTGATAAACCTTAGTTCATCCACTTGAGGGAAATTTGCTACTGTACTACAAACCTCTGCACTTGGAGGCCCGACAACGTCTGCAAGAAGAAGGTTTTGTAGTAGACGTCAAGGTGTTGGAACCAAAGCACCTTGGCCTACCTATTCTTAGAGGTAGATTGCATAAGGGTTCTTGTCAATAGATGTAAGATTGAGCAAAGAGAATTGTTGATTGGGGAGAAAGGTATATGTCATTAGGTGTTAAAGAAATATTAATTAAATCTATGGTACAAGCAATACCAATGTATGTCATGAGTGTGTACAAGTTGCCAACTTCAGTTTTGTGATGATTTGACATGTTTAACATGTCAATATTGGTGGGGTGTTGAGAAAGGAAATTGCAAGTTAGCTTGGCTATCCTGGGACAAGATGATTCTTCCTTAACAATAAAGAAGAATGAGTTTTTGAGATATGAGACTGGTCAATCAAGCCCTCCTCATAAAAACCACACGATGGTTAATTGATACATCATATATCTTATGTGCACGTCTCCTCCGAGCCAAATACCACCCCGATGGGAACATTATTAACATGATTTTTTACTGAGAAAGTATTGGTGCAATAGTTTGCCCCTTTGTCTTTTGGAGATTGTTGTCAGAAACAGGCATGGACTAATTTGTTCACTAGTGCATACAGAGAGAAATAGTCCATGCATGCATGAGGAGAATGCTATGTTCGGTGTCAAATTTCGAAGAACTTCACTGAAGATTATCTGTGTGGCAGAGAAGAGGAGCTACATTTCAAGAAGAAATGAATGCAAGAAGATTGCATAGAAGGAATTGACCCCTTTAAAATTATTCTTGACGCAAAGCAATATTCGTCTGGTTCGTTCGAGGAAGAATGACTGTAGTGAAGAAGATTGAAGGCGAAGAGAAGACGCAGCATTCCTTTTGTCGTTCTTCTTTTTCTTTTTGAGTCATAGGACCCCCATACAATTAATAGGGGTATACACTACTGCAGGATGCTGCTAACGCGACACTATGATCAGAGACCCTTCGAAAAAACTATGTGCGATGCCATAATCTCAAACGGTGGTGTAAAAAACCGTCAAAAAGGTGCAAAACGTTTGCGATGGAGGATGCATCAAACACAGTTCAGATTTTAGTTGCATGTGTGATTCAGGGCATACGGTTCAGTACAATTAACCATTTTCGATGAGGAGGAACAAAAGAAACGGGCAGCCAGATGAAGGCGTGTGCGATGTACATCATACGGTTCACTCGGATGGACTATTTGTGATTAGGCAACACAACAGAAACGGGCAGCCAGATGAAGGTGTGTGCGATATACAGCATACAGTTCACTCGGATGAACTGCTTGTGATTAGGCAACACAAAAGAAACGGTCAGCTAGATCAAGGTGTGTGTGATTGAGGGCATACACTTCAGAAGGATTAACTATTTGTGATTAGGCAACAAAATAGAAACGGGTAAGCCAGATCAAAGTGGCTGCGATTGATGGCATACACTTCACATGGATGAACTGTTTGCCATTAGCCACAACAAACTGAAACAGTTAGATAGATCAACATGTGTGCACTGGACGGGCACAACCATTCTAATTAAAAGAAGCGTGCGCGATGGTAATAACAAGCGCGCACGGTTGTTGGAACAAGACGTGTGCTGACATTGCCTATTGCGGTGTACCCTATGGTGCAAATGCCACGTACGCGGTCGAGAAGGCGTACGTGCCCACATTACACCTTCTGGGAATAGTGCCGCACTTATAACCATCAGTAAATTTTGAGCATGTGTCCCATCACAATTTTTTTAGAAGAACAGGGAGGCCGCGTCCCGTCACATTCTGAATTGCAAACCTGTTCACACTGATCAAAACCTAAACGGTTTCTGACTTAGGAGCATATTACTACGCGGTTATAAACACTACTACACCAAGATGACTGCACATTCCTCCTCAACTCCTCATCCACAAAAAGTCAAAAACAAACAAGTCATTCATCATCGTTCCCTTGCGTCCGCCATGGCCAGCGTGAGTTCTGGGTCAAGAGATTGCCACCAAGGAGAGACGAGCCTGGAAGCGGAAGCACGAGAGATGTCCCGCCTCGCCGCGAAAGCAGCCAACATGTCACGCCGCACGGCCGTAGCAGCAGAGAGGTCCCGTCACGCCGCCGAAGCAGCACGATGGACCCGCTGCACCGTCGATGCAGCAGACTGGTCCGGCCGTGCCGCAAAAGTAGAAGAGATGTCCCGCCGCACCGCGAATGCAGTAGATATGTCCTCCCGCCCGCAACGGCTAGGGAAAATGTCTCGTGGGCAGGCGACAACTCTTACAGGCGCATGTGTGCCCTCGTCCTTAGGCAGATGGATCAGATCTCCAGGTGGGTGAGGTTGCAAGATGACCTGAAAGCCTCGTTTGAACAGTCTACCGACGTCATCCGGCAACTAAATGAGAGCAATGCAAAGCTCCAGGCCGAGCGCGACCTGCTAAGGGCGAAGATCATCAGAAGTGCGGAGAAGCAGGAGCAGACAACTGCCTTGTTGAAGAGGACTGGCATCATCGTCGAGAAACTTATGGACGAGAATGCCATGATGCGCATCGAGCGCAGAAGGCTGGTGGAGGAATCTGTGGATGCTCTCAAGCAGCATCTTGAGGACAAGAAAGAGCTCGTTGCCGCTCGCCGCGGAGACTAGTTCCCGCGTCCTGCAGCAACGCATCAAGAAAGTAGAGATCAGCGAGCCAGATCACTGTCTTCCTTCTTCTTTTGCCCTTGTGTATTTTGGGCGTTGTTGCATGTGGCTTTTTTAGTTATGTTTATAAATATGTAAGACGATTATTATCCAATGTCATCGTCCTTATATTCATCATGTTTGCTATAAGTCGCAGTCGATGCCATATAGGTCCGTCGGATCTTACATCAAGATCCGTGCAAAACTTTCTTTTCAGATTTTCATTTTTCTCTCTCAAATCTCAGTCCAGTGAGACATATAGCCACGCCGTAGAACAGGTGCTAGGGCGCCATTAATGGAGACGTTGGGAGGAAGGTGCGCGGCGGGTAGCGGTCAAAGGGCTCTCCTCCCGATGAGCACGCGCAGGGGTCTGATCGCATGCCTCCCGTACTCAAATAGCTACCCCGCACTGCACCTCCTAGCCAATAAAAAAGGGGACGCGTGGCCGCATGTAATTGGTAAGTCAAACGCCCACAGTTTCAATAATACTTGTGTTTCTGATTTGTAACGTGACAGGACTTGTTCCAAAATGACTTTGTTGATTGTTAATGTGTGGGCCTTCGCAAATCAGACAGAAAAATCACCACAGCATGTTGGTGCCATGTCATGAGACCATGCCAAGTTTCATGATTTTCAGGCGTGTTTTGGAATTACAGGAATTAAAAAAACCAAGTTTCTCAATCTTTCCGGCCGAGCCACGACGCCTAGATGTTTGAATTTCACTCACATCTCTTGCATGGGACCTAGAAATTCACCCAAGGACACACATGTGATTTTTCAAACAACTTTGGTGCACTAGAGCCTGTGCTTGTAGTCCAAATTTGAATTATGCACATTAAGGGCGTGTTCGGGAGTCCTCCCTCTTCTCAAATCCTCAACTCCACGTGAGGAGTGCAGCCAAACGGTCCAAATCCCAGCTATGGGCGAGAGAAGCCAGCGATGAGCGCAATGCAAATTTCGCGGAGTCGAGGAGTCGGAAAATCGGTGCTCTCCAAAAACTAGGAAGTAGGAGTTGAGGGATATTACGCACGTATGCCACCGCAAAGTGAACTTGCAGTGTACCGGATCGCTGGCTATTCCTCTTTTGAGCCCCAACATAGCGCCTCGACCACCATTCCTCTCCCGACGAGCAAACCATAGGCGTCGCATGCCGCCGCGAGGAGGCAGTCGCCACGCTGCTCTCGCCCTCCTCTGCCCCCACCAGCACGAGCTCGGCCGCGAGATGGCAGTCTGTAGGCTGCCCTCGCCGTCGTCCGTACGGCCGGAACCACGTCAAGATCATCGGCACCGGTGCGGTGCCAGTGCTTGTGGAGCTGTCACTGGACAAACCCGAACGGCGGCTCTGCGAGCTCGCGCCAGCCGTGCTGTAGGAGATGGCGCAGGCCGGTGCCGTGGTCTACCTGCTTAGTCGTCGTCTCCAATCCAGATGGGATCGGTTGATGCTAATTTCCTTCCTTGTTGGGTTGAAAGCCCATGGTGATTCCCTCCCGAGCCGGGCCACATCAAAGCCAAATGCGCCAAAATTTCTCACTCTGGGCTTCCAGCCTTTTTAATACGCTCGGGAGAGAAGCTGCCCAGCCGAACGGATCGCTAACTCCTGGCGATTTGGAGAGAAGTTGGCAGCTGGTTACGGGTGACGGAGTTTAGGAGTTTGCAGCCATAGAGGGCTACCGAACATGCCCTAAATGCCCAGAAACTCAATTAATATATAAAAAAAGGTCAAAAAACCCGGAATAATTCCAAAATTTAGCACGATACTTCTATTTGGTCTAATCTGGCTGTGTAAAAAATTAAGGCGGGAGATGGCAGTGTACGTATGTCGGTTCGCACACGGAGGTGACATGTTCCCTCTCAGAACCACGAGCCTTCTTGAGGGAAGCTCTGGTTTGCAAGAAGCTTACACCAAAGCTTGTCCCAATTCGGCCAAAAAAATATCGTAGCATGTTTGTGCCATGTCATGAGACCATGTCAAGTTTCATGATTTTCAGGCATGTTTTGGAATTACAGGATTTAAAAACCAAGTTTCTCAATCTTTTCGGCCGAGCCACGATGCCCAGATGTTTGAATTTCACTCACATCTCTTGCATAAGACCTAGAAATTCACCCAAGGACACACATGTGATTTTCAAACAACTTTGGTGCACTAGAGCATGTGCTTGTAGTTCAAATTTGAATTATGCACATTAAATGCCCACAAACTCAATTAATGTATAAGGCCAAACAAACCCGGAATAATCCCAAAATTTAGCACGGTACTTCTATTTGGTCTAATCTGGCTGTGTAAAAAAATTAAGGCGGGAGAAGGCAGTGTACGTATGTTGTTTCGCACACGAAGGTGACACGTTCCCTCTTGGAACCACGAGCCTTCTTGAGGGAAGCTCCAGTTTGCAAGAAGCTTACACCAAAGCCTGTCCCAATTCGGCCAAAGAAATTTCCACAGCATGTTGGTGCCAAGTCATGACACCATGCCAAGTTTCATGATTTTCATGCGTGTTTTGGAATTACCGAAATTAACAAACCAAGTTTCTCAATCTTTCCGTCCGAGCCACAACGACCAGATGTTTGAATTTCACTCCAATATCTTGCATGGGACCTAAAAATTCACCCAAGGACACACATGTGATTTTTCAAACAACTTTGGTTCACCGGAGCATGTGCTTGTAGTTCAAATTTGAATTATGCACATTAAATGCGCAGAAACTCAATTAATATATAAAAAGGCCTAATGAACACGGAATAATTCCAAATTTTAGCACGATACTTCTATTTGGTCTAATCTGACAGTGTACAAAAATTAAGGTGGGAGAAGGCAGTGTACGTATGTCATTTCGCACACGGAGGTGACACGTTCCCTCTCGGAACCAGGAGCCTTCTTGAGGGAAGCTCCGGTTTGCAAGAAGCTTACACCAAAGTTTGTCCCAATTCGGCCAAAAAAATACCACAACATGTTGGTGCCATGTCATGACACCATGCCAAGTTTCATGATTTTCAGCCGTGTTTTGGATTTACAGGAATTAAAAAACCAAGTTTCTCAATCATTACGGGCGAGCCACGATGCCTAGATGTTTGAATTTTATTCCCATTTCTTGCATGGGACCTATAAATTCACCCCAAGACACACATGTGATTTTTCAGCAAACTTTGGTGCATTGGAGCATGTGCTCGTAGTTCAAATTTGAACTGTGCACATTAAATGCCCAGAAACTCAATTAATGCAAAAAATGCCAAACGAACCCGGAATAATTCCAAATTTAAACACGACACTCATGTACTAGTTGCATGTTCACTGTACGTAGATGTTCTAGAAATTCAAACACCATTCTTTCCCTCTGTAACACCATGTTGTCTTTCAAAACATAACAAAAAAAATCAGGTATACCATAAACATTTTACTAGAAAGAATCGTGTGGGATGCGATATAAAATATCTTGGGGCACCATCTTGTCTGGCTTACACCTTCACTGCTGCTTACTGGAAGCTCAGCCTCCTTGCCGGCGACCATTCTTGCAGCGCCGCCTCCCCGCCGGCTACCCTTCTTCTTACAGCGCCGCCTCCTTGCCGGCGACCCTTCTTCTTGCAGCGCTGCCTCCTTGTCGGCGACCCTTCTTGTTGCTGCGCGGCCTCCTCGCCGCCGACCCTTCTTCTTGCTGCGCGGCCTCCTCGCCGCCAACCCTTCTTCTTGCTGCGCGGCCTCGTTGATATGGTCAAGTAATCCACACCCCACCCACACCATCCTCCTCCTTTCCCGTCCCACATGCCTCGATTGACGAAGCGACACCTTCCACCAAAATCACTGCCCCCTCCTCCAATTAAGCGCCGCCCACAGCCATTTTACACACGGTATAATGTGGAGCTGAGTAGCATGCAACCGCACGCACGAACAAGGTCGCTATGGCTGCCATGCGTGTTGACCGCCAGATCTTGGAGGAGCACCTCGTCTTCGAGGCCACCGTCGACACCGCCACACAGTTGTGTACTTTAAAATACAGTCCGCGATGTTTTCTCGAGGCCAACGCCAGTGCCTTCTAGTGATTTGTCCTCTGTAATGTTAATACGCAATCTGATGTTCAGTTAAAAGTTTGGTCCTCTAAAATGTAATGTTCAGTTAACACTTCGGTCCAACAATTGCTACATTTCGTTGTACTGTTCTCAAGCATTCTTTGTTTTGTTAACTGCCTTATCTTCTAGTACATGTTTCTATTCTGCAATGTTGTGCTCAGGTAACTATTTTGGTTCATTTGGTCTGATGTCCATTTAACTGTTTGGTTCAGTTCTGCAATTTGATTTTCATTTGCTGTGGGTACAATTTTGTATGGTTATGCATGTGACACCAATCAAATTTGGTTGTACTCAATACATATTCTACTGATAGTATGGCAACTCTCAGTTAGCCTGATCAAGATCTTCCTTATGTGTGTTGCAGGGAAACATAAATGCAGAGCACCCCTGAAGATCAAGGACTGACTAGACATTGTAATTCTTCGTAAAAGAGATCCAGTCTCAGTCATACTCAATATAAATTAATAGCAATGCATACAAATGACAGTGGTGCTCTCTAACTGGTGCTTTTTATGAGAGGATGATGACTCAGCAATAAAAGTAAATAGATAGGCCCTTCGCAGAGGGAAGCAGGGATTTGTAGAGGAGCCATAGCTCGAGTTTTGAAATAGAGAGGAATAATATTTTGAGCGGTATGCCTTCATTATCAACATAACAACCAAGAGATCTCGGTATCTTCCATGCTATATACATTATAGGCGGTTCCCAAACAGAATGGTAAAGCTTATACTCCCCCACTACCAACAAGCACACTCCACGGCTGGTCCGAAACAATGGGTACCGTCCAACTAACAACAGTCCTAGGGGAGTTTTGTTTGCAATTATTTTGATTTGATTTGAGCATGGGACTGGGCATCCCGGTTACCAGCCATTTTCTCGTGAATGATGAGCGGAGTCCACTCATCGTGAGAATAACCCACCTAGCATGGAAGATATTGACAGCCCTGGTTGGTACATGAGCGATTCGAGCATACAAAATAGATTATTATTTGAAGGTTGGAGTTTGGCACATGCAAATTTACTTGGAACGACAGGTAAATACCGCATATAGGAAGGTATGGTGGACTCATATGGAACAACTTTGGGGTTTATGGAAGTGGATGCACAAGCAGTATTCTCGCTTAGTACAAGTGAAGGCTAGAAAGAGACTCGGAAGCAACCAACTAGAGAGCGACAACAGTCATAAACATGCGTTGAGATTAACCAACATCGAATGCAAGCATGAGTAGGATACACATCACAATGAACATAAATATCATAGAGGCTATGTTGATTTTGTTTCAACTACATGCGTGAACATGTGCCAAGTCAAGCCACTTGAATTATTCAAAGGACGATACCATCCTATCATACTACATCAGAACCATTTTAATTTCCATGTTGGCATGCAAGGTAAACCATAATAAACTCCTAGCTAATTAAGCATGGCATGAGTAACTATAATCTCTAATTGTCATTGCAAACATGTTTCATTCATAATAGGCTGAATCAGGAATGATGAACTAATCATATTTATAAAAACAAGATAGGTCGAGTTCATACCAGCTTTTTCCTCATCTCAATCATGTCATCATATATCGTCATTATTGCCTTTCCCTTGCACGACCGAACGATGAGGATAATAATAAGAGTGCACATGCATTGGACTAAGCTGGAATCTGCAAACATTTATTCAAAGGAGAAGACAAGCTAATATGGGTTGAGGGAGTCCTGGATTAGGGGGTCTCCGGACAGCCAGACTATATCCTTTGGCCGGACTGTTGGACTATGAAGATACAAGATTGAAGACTTCGTCCCATGTCCGAATGGGACTCTACTTGGCGTGGAAGGCAAGCTAGGTAATACGGATATGTATATCTCCTCCTTTGTAACGGACCTTGTGTAACCCTAACCCTCTCCAGTGTCTATATAAACCGAAGGGTTTTAGTCTGTAGGACAAGATACAATCATACCATAGGCTAGCTTCTAGGGTTTAGCCTCTCTGATCTCGTGGTAGATCTACTCTTGTACTACCCATATCATCAATATTAATCAAGCAGGACGTAGGGTTTTACCTCCATCAAGAGGGCCCGAACCTGGGTAAAACATCGTGTCCCCTGCCTCCTGTTACCATCCGCCTTAGACGCACAGTTCGGGACCCCCTACCCGAGATCCGCCGGTTTTGACACCGACATTGGTGCTTTCATTGAGAGTTCCTCTGTGTCGTCGCCATTAGGCTTGATGGCTCCTTCGATCATCGTTAGCGATGCGGTCCAGGGTGAGACTTTTCTCCCCGGATAGATTTTTGTATTCGGCGGCTTCGCACTGCGGGCCAACTCGCTTGGCCATCTGGAGCAGATCGAAAGTTACGCCCCTGGCCACCAGGTCAAATTTGGAAGCTTAAACTACATGGCCGATATCCGCGGAGACTTGATCCTCGACGGATTCGAGCCTCTGCCCTGTGCGTCACGCGGTCACGATGAGTATGACTTAGCTCTACCATCAGACAGTGTTCAAGAGATCGCGCGGGCAGCCGCTCCGACCCTCAATTCGGAGCCAGTTGTGTCGTCCATGGACGGGTGGATGGACCCCACCACGGAGGCCTTACCCTGAGCGGCGATCGGGCCAAACATCGACCTTACCCTGCACGAGAGCCGTGTTGTCAAACTGCCGGATCCTTCTCCGGCCACGGACTCCGAACTACCTGCGCCCGTTCCTAGCGAATCTGATTGGGCGCCGATCATGGAGTTTACCTCCGCGGATATTTTTCAGCACTCGCCCTTTGGCGACATACTAAACTCATTAAGGTTTCTCTCCTTGTCAGGAGGATCATGGCCGAACTATGTCCGGCAGGATTGGGATGCGGATGACGAAGAAATTCACTGCCCACCCACCACCCACTTAGTAGCCACTGTCGACGACTTAACCGACATGCTAGACTTCGACTCCGAAGACATCAACGGTATGGACGACGATGCGGGAGATGAAGAGGAACCACTGCCCACAGGGCACTGGACAGCCATCTCATCATACGATATATACATGGTGGACGCACCCAAAGAAGGAAATGGCGACGAGACAGCGGAGGATGACCCCTCCAAGAAGCAACCCAAGCGTCGACGTCAGCGGCGCCGCTCTAAGTCCCGCCAAAGCAAAAGTGGTGATACCGGCACAGGAGATAATAACACTCCGGATAGTGCTGAAGACAACAACAATCCCCTCCAGCAAGATTTAGAGCAGGAGGATGGAGGAGCCAGCCCTCCTGAGAGAACGACAGATGGAGAGGCGGAGGATGATAATTACATGCCCCCCTCCGAAGACGAGGCAAGCCTCGGCAATGACGAATTCGCCGTGCCAGAGGATCCCGTCGAACAAGAGTGCTTCAAGCGCCGGCCTATGGCCACAGCAAATAGCCTTAAGAAAAAGCAGCAGCAGCTTCAAGCTGATCAAGATCTGCTAGCTGACAGATGGACTGAAGTCCTCGCGGCCGAGGAATATAAACTCGAATGCCCCTCCAAGAGTTACCCAAAATGCAGGTTGCTACCCCGACTGGAGGAAGAAGTGTATGACGCGGCTGATCAGCCACCTCGTGGCCGCGATAGAGAGGCATTCCAGCCAAAAACTCAGCCCGCACCCTGACATCATTCAAATAAAAAGGCATGGGGAAATACGACAGACCTGCGAGACGTATTGGAGGACAAAGCAAAGCATGCAAGATCGATCTACGGATCACGAGAGCACGCCGCTATGCAAGACGATAAACGTCACGCCGGATACAGTAAAAGTAAATCCGGCTGGGCAAAACACAGCGGGCAAGACCCATTCGAGCTGCGTCACAATATAGCCCAATACAGAGGCGCCGCACACCCCCTATGCTTCACAGACGAAGTAATGGATCATCAAATCCCAGAGGGTTTCAAACCCGTAAATATTGACTCATACAACGACACAACAGATCCTACGGTATGGATCGAGGATATCCTCCTCCACATCCACATGGCCCGCGGTGATGACTTACACGTCATCAAATACCTCCCACTAAAGCTCAAAGGACCAGCGCAACATTGGCTTAACAGCTTGCCAGCAGAGTCCATTAGCTGTTGGGAAGATCTGGAGGCCGCATTCCTCGACAACTTTCAGGGCACTTATGTGCGACGACCAGATGCCGATGACTTGAGCCACATAATTCAGCATCCATAAGAATCGGCCAGGCAATTCTGGACTCGGTTCCTAACAAAGAAAAATCAAATCGTCGACTGTCCGGATGCAGAGGCCTTAGCAGCTTTCAAACACAACATCCGCGACGAGTGGCTAGGCCGACACCTTGGTCAGGAAAAGCCGAAATCTATGGCAGCCCTCACGACACTCATGACCCGCTTTTGTGCGGGAGAAGACAGCTGGGTGGCTCGCAGTAATAACATATCAAAGAACCATGGTACTTCGAATACCAAGGACGGCAATAGCAGGTCACGTCGCAACAAACATAAGCGCCGCATTAACAGTGACAATACCGAGGATACGGCAATCAATGCCGGAGACAAAGGCTCTAAACCCGGTCAACGGAAAAAGCCATTCAAAAGAAGCACTCCGGGCCCGTCCAGTTTGGACCGTATACTCGACCGCTCGTGTCAAATACACGGTACGCCCGACAAGCCAGCCAACCACACCAATAGGGATTGTTGGGTGTTCAAACAGGCCGGCAAGTTAATTGCCGAAGACAAAGATAAGGGGTCACACAGCGATGACGAAGAGGAGCCCCGGCAGCCGAACACCGGAGGATAGAAGAGGTTCCCCCCACAAGTGCGGACGGTGAACATGATATACGCAACCCACATCCCCAAGAGGGAGCGGAAGCGTGCGCTCAGGGATGTATATGCGTTGGAGCCAGTCGCCCCAAAGTTCAACCCATGGTCCTCCTGTCCGATCACCTTTGATCGCCGGGACCACCCCACTAGTATCCGTCATGGCGGATTCACCGCACTGGTCCTAGACCCAATCATTGACGGATTTCACCTCACTCGAGTCCTTATGGATGGCGGCAGCAGCCTGAACCTGCTTTATCAGGACACAGTGCGCAAAATGGGTATAGACCCCTCAAGGATCAAACCCACGAAAACGACCTTTAAAGGCGTCATACCAGGTGTAGAGGCCCATTGCACAGGCTCAATTACATTGGAAGTGGTCTTTGGATCCCCGGATAACTTCTGAAGCGAAGAATTAATCTTCGATATAGTCCCGTTCCGCAATGGCTATCATGCACTGCTCGGGTGAACCGCATTTGCGAAATTCAATGCGGTACCGCATTATGCATACCTCAAGCTCAAGATGCCAGGACCTCAGGGGATTATTACAGTTAATGGAAACACAGAGCGCTCTCCCTGAACGGAGGAGCACACTGCGACCCTCGCAGCGGAAGCGCAAAGCGGCCTCTCAAGGCAATCCACCAGTTCAGCGTTTCAAGACCCAGACACCTTCAAGCATGCTCGGAGTAATCGGCAATTAGACCGCCTGGCATGATCTGAGCTCGCGTAGCAATGCGGCCCCCACCCCAGTCCCAGCCAAACGGCGAAATCCGTGCCACGCGTACATAATTACGCATTAAAAATACCATGGGCACAGGTGGGGAAGGGGCACAACTACGGCACGCCCCAATACACGGCTTAAACCGCACTAGGGGCTTCCCGCTTTGTTATATTTCTCTTTCAGGACTTTAATCTCTGGAAACCCTGTCCGGCAGCATGATTGCCGAACACATGATGCAGCAACCAAGGAGGCAGAAAGCTACGTCACACCACGGAACTCCTAGGTGGATTACGATAACGAGTGAAATATTGTCTTTAATAATACTCCTAGGTGGAAGGGACATAGTCCTACTTTTTGCTTATCGCACTATCTATATCATTCTGCTTTAACGCACCTTTTTGAATAAACCATGCATAACATTACGACTATTATTGCATTCTTGTTTTATATATATGTGTTCATTAATGACGCCTTGCAACCGTACACTTTGGTACAGCCAATACACCAGGGGCTTAAGTACCCCACAATATGGTGTCAGAATTCCGAACACTTTCACAAGTGCGGCACCCCAAAGTAATAGCATTATATGCATCAGCTCCGAATCATGTCTTTGGTCAAATGTTGGGTTTGCCCGGCTCCTATGTTTTGGTACCTTACGTTCCGCTCTATCGGCTAAGGTAGCACTAGGAGAACTACTGCGATAGTGCCCCGGTTCTGCTGGGCTAAGCACCTCAGTAGAGAAAGCTAAAACGGACTGTCATGATAAGGCGAGAGACGGGTCGCTGATCGGCGAGGTTTCGAGTCCCTAAAGACTTATGCCGCTTAGAGCGAGGAGTCGGTCCTGTCCGGCTTAAAGGCGTGTATCGCGCCCTGAATTCGGCCTTCCGAATACCAGGGGCTTCGCCGAAATTTAAAATTATAGAATTCTATGGCTAAGTGAGAGTGATAAAGCATTATTAGTCCGGTTGCCTTGTTCGATGTGCTGAGCACCTCCCTCGAAGGACCCAAAAATGGGAACAAGAGTGCTCAGGTTTATCCCGAACACCCCAGCACTCGCGGCATGGGGGCAGAAGCCGAGGACTAGCCATCTCTTAGATTGGATAAACAGCCAAATAGAAGGTAATATTTTAAATTCAAACAAGCGTTGCATAGCGCATATGAAACAAGTTTTCATCATACAGGATCACACGAGCAAGTTTACTCAAATATTACATCCTTTGGACATTCGTCCGCTACAAGACGGGTACCCTTCAGGACACCCTCATAATAAATTTCGGGGGTGCGATGCTCCTTGCCCTGCGGCGGTCCTTCCTTGATCAGCTTCACGGCGTCTAGCTTGTCCCATTGCACTTTCACACGGGCAAAAGCCCGGCATGCACCTTCGATGCAGACGGACCACTTGACGACTTCCAGCCGTGGGCAGGCATCCACAAGCCGCCTCACCAGGCCGAAGTAGCTGTTCGAAAGGGCATCACCATGCCACAGCCGGACTATAAAGCCCTTCATGGCTTGTTCGGCCGCCTTGTGTAGATCGACCAGCTGCTTCAGCCGGTCGCTCATAGGCACCGAGTGTTCGGTCCCAGTATACTGAGACCAGAACAGCTTCTCCGCTGAGCTTCCCTCCTTGGCCTGGTAAAATTGTGCGGCATCCGACACGCTGCGGGGCAAATCTGCGAATGCTCCTGGAGAGCTCCGGATTCGGGTAAGTAATAGGTAATTTACTTTCACATGCTTGCTTTGCATATAGAATGCCTTACCCGCCGCTATTTTCTTCATCGCGTCAATCTCCTGGAGGGCCTTTTGGGCTTCGGCCTTGGCACTCTTTGTGCTCTCGAGGGCAGCGGCAATCTCATACTCTCGCGTCTTCGAGTCAAGCTCCAACACCTCGTGCTTTGTCACGAGAGCCTGGAGCTCTTGCTGCACCTCGCTCACCCGAGCCTCTTGCCTTTCCCGCTCGGTGCGCTCCTTGGCCGCTTTATCTTCAGCCTCGGACAGCACTTGCTTTAGGGTCGCCACTTTGGTCGTGGCCCCTGGCAAATTCATGATGATCCTGTCATTTTGCAATCGCATTCTTTTTATACATATCCATAGACTAGGTACTACCTACCTTTGTTCTCCTCGAGACGCCTCTTGGCAAGGCCAAGCTCGTCCTTGGACCCTTTAAGGTCCTGCTTCAGTGCGGCGACCTCCGTAGTCAGTGCGGCAGATGCCAGCAGCGAAGCCTGCATACGCATATTGACATACTTATATTAGACTCCTGCGATATTGTGTGATCCTCTGTTCGGCTTTTCTTTGTGAACACCAAACAGAGCATCAGGGGCTACTGTCTATGCGGTAATATTTTTCCTATATTTTAAACACTTACCTCAAAGCCTGTTAGAAGGCTGGCACAGGCTTCAGTCAATCCGCTCTTGGCGGACTGAACCTTCTGGACCACCGCACTCATAATAGTACGGTGCTCCTCGTCGATGGAAGCGCTGCGAAGCGCTCCCAGCAGATTGTCCGGCGCCTCTGGATGGACAAAGGTCACCGGCACAGGCGTCTTGCCCCTCTTTGAAGGAGGCCGCCTGCCCGAGTCCGGAACCACTGGAGGTTCCGGCGCAGTGTTCGGCTGAGGGCCGAACTCGGAGCCCTCAGGGGCCTTGTTCCCTCTGCTCCCGGAGTCCGGAAGGTCGCCTTGAGGCGCCTCTGGGACTGTCTCCCCTTGACCCAGTGCCTCTTGAGACAATACCTCGGCGTCGTCCGCAGGGAAAGGGGAGGTGGCGGTCAGAAGTGGATCGCTATCCATATCCGACAAGCCCAGGGAGTCGTCCGACGATACATCGATACGGGCTCATAGCGGCCTGCATAATCATATTCGGCGTTAGGGGAAGCAGTGCGACAAAGGAATGCTATGAGTTACTCTGGTATCCGAATACTTACGACTTCGCCAGGGGCTTGGCCCTGAGCAGCCACTCGTCTTCGCCTTCGGCGGCGGTGGTGGAACTGTCCGGAAGGAGAGTCCTTCCCTTCTTGGACCCTTCGGCCTCCCCAGTTGGGGCGGCCTTCCTTTTCTTGTCTCCCCCAACTGAAGGGGGAGCATCTTCTTCTTCCTCCTCGTATTCGGGGGAGGAGTGTGTCGTAGAGTTATTGGACGATGAATCCGATGACGCCTGGCGTAGGGAACTCTTTCGGGTTCCCTTGGCCTTCTTGGTCTTCTCCGGCACCTTGTAAGGAGCCGGAGTCAGCATCTTCGTGAGGAGAGCGTCTGGTGGGCCTTCGGGTAAAGGAGCCAGACAGTCGATCTGTCCGGCCATCTCCTGCCAGTCCTGTCAAAGGTACGGGAGCTTACATCCCGCATAGAGTCGAACTATGAAAAACAAGTATCATGTGAGAGGTAAAACAGCTTATCGCGCTGGCTTGGTGCTTCGCGCAGAATCTGCGATCCTCAGTAGTGGGAGGGGAAACCTCGGCACTCTTGAATAGCACCTTCCAGGCATCCTCGTGAGTTGTGTCGAAGAGCCTGTTCAGAGTTCAGTGCTGGGCCGGCTCGAACTCCCACAAGTTGAAAGCCCGTTGTTGGCACGGGAGGATCCGGCGGATGAGCATGACCTGGACAACGTTGACGAGTTTGAGCTTCTTGTTCACCATGTTTTGAATACATGTTTGGAGTTCGGTCAGCTCTCTCGAACTACCCCAGGACAGGCCCTTCTCTTGCCAGGAGGTGAGCCGCGTGGGGATGCCAGATCGGAACTCGGGGGGCCGCTGCCCATTTAGGGTCACGCGGCTCGGTGATGTAGAACCACCCCGATTGCCACCCCTTTATGGTCTCCATGAAGGAGCCCTCGAGCCATGTGACGTTGGGCATCTTGCCCACCATGGCGCCTCCGCACTCCGCCTGGCAGCCGCTCACTACCTTCGGCTTGACATTGAAGGTCTTCAGCCATAAGCCGAAGTGGGGCTTGATGCGGAGGAAGGCCTCGCACACGACGATAAACGCCGAGATGTTGAGGATGAAGTTCGGGGCCAGATCATGGAAATCCAGGCCGTAGTAGAACATGAGCCCCCGGGCGAATGGGTGGAGAGGGAATCCCAGTCCGCAAAGGAAATGGGTAAGGAACACTACCCTCTCATGGGGCCTTGGGGTGGGGATGAGCTGCCCCTCATCTGGGAGCCGGTGCGCGATGTCGTCGAGCAGGTATCCGGCTCTCCTCAGCTTCTTGATGTGTCCCTCTGTGATGGAGGAGACCATCCACCTGCCTCCCGCTCTGGACATGGTTGGAGAAGGTTGAGGTGGGAAGTGCGGACTTGGGCGCTGGAGCTCGAGTGCACGAAAATGGATGAGCAAAGGAGGAAGAAGGCGTGGATGAAAAGGTGAATCCTTATCCCTTTATATGGGCGGACGAAACTATGCGTCCCCACTAGCCTGGTAAAACTCGCTTATCCCCAAGCGTCGTAATCGATGGCGCGGTTGGGTTACCCACGCCCGTATTGATGAGAATCCCGTAATAAGGGGGACACGATCTCTGCTTTGACAAGACGTGTCAAAAAACTGCCTCGCGTTATGTGCGGGGCTAGTTAAAGGAAACGGTTCGAAGAATCACCGGGCCATGGCATAATGTTGTGTTGCCAAAACAAGTTAGCAAATTGGATTTGTGGAAATATAATTCTCTCTACGGTGGTATGTGGAACTTATTTTGCAGGGTCGGACACTATCCTTGTATTCAAATTCTTCCGTGGTGTATTCGAAGGAGGAATCCGCCTTGCAATGCCGAAGACAATACTGCACGCCGGACTCATCGTCATTGAAGCCTGGTTCAGGGGCTACCGAGGGAGTCCTGGATTAGGGGGTCTCCGGACAGCCGGACTATATCCTTTGGCCGGGCCGTTGGACTATGAAGATACAAGATTGAAGACTTCGTCCCATGTCCAGACGGGACTCTACTTGGCGTGGAAGGCAAGCTTGGCAATACGGATATGTATATCTCCTCCTTTGTAACCGACCTTATGTAACCCTAATCCTCTCCGATATCTATATAAACCGGAGGGTTTTAGTCCGTAGGACAAGATACAATCATACCATAGGCTAGCTTCTAGGGTTTAGCCTCTCTGATCTTGTGGTAGATCTACTCTTGTACTACCCATATCATCAATATTAATCAAGCAGGACGTAGGGTTTTACCTCCATCAAGAGGGCCCGAACCTGGGTAAAACATCGTGTCCCCTGCCTCCTGTTACCATCCACCTTAGACGCACAGTTCGGGACCCCCTACCCGAGATCCGCCGGTTTTGACACCGACATGGGCTCTTTGTTAGATCAACAATAATGCATATGGGAGCCACTCAACATTTTCATCGTGGTCTTCTCCTCTCGACCCCCAAAGAAAATAAATTCAAAGAAACACACTGAAATATTTTTGGAGTTTTTGTTTTTTTAAAGAAAGTAAAACAAGAACGAGAAAAACTATTTACATGGGAAAGCTCCCAACAAGCAAAAGAAGAACGAGAAATATTTTTGGGTTTTCTTTTAATATTACTACTAAGCATGCATAGAAATTAAACTAACTACAACTAGGTTTTCGGTTTTTCTTAAGGTTTTTCAAACACAAAGAAGAAAACGAGAAAATGAAATAAACTAACATGGATAATACAATGAAAAAGTATGAGCACCGACAACTGAAATGAGTGTGTGAACATGAATGTAATGTCGGTGAGAAATACGTACTCCCCCAAGCTTAGGCTTTTGTCCTAAGTTGGTCTAAGGCCACGACTGGCCTGGATGATATCCGGAATCATAGTTGGGGTCGTACTGTGCTGCAGCAGCTTCCGCTTGGCGAGCCGCCTCCTGGAGACGAGCTGCCTCCGTTGTTCTCTCATATTTGTTTGCCTCCTCTCTAGTTATAAAATATCTCCCATTTTCCTGAAAGTTAAAGAAGGCAGGAGCAGGAAGGGTAACATAGACGGCACACCGTCTGTCAAATATTAGTCGATACTGGAGGAACTGATCGTTCCTCTCAAGAAATTGGTATCGTACCAAAGCATTATAATTTAGAAAAGCAGGTGACAAATCAATATCATACCCTCTAATAGGTACACCCAAATAGTTAGCTAAATGAGTTGCATAAATCCCACCAAATAAATCTCCAACCTTAGCATTATGGTGTAACCTCCTAGAAATAATAGCCCCTAAATTATATTGCTTATCACCCAACACTGCACACTTGAGGACACTAAGATCCAATGCACAAAGGTGGCTATGATCATGTTTACCATTAATGCATCTGCCTATGAAGAGAGCAAAATAATGTATGGCAGGAAAATGAATGCTCCCCATGGAGGCTTGTGTGATATTTCTAGTTTCTCCAACGGTGATGCTAGCAAGGAAGTCATTATATTCAGATTTGTGAGGCTCACTAAGAAGGCCCCATTGTTGAATTTTGCATGCATCACAAAAGTCTTCTATGTCCATGGTATAAGATTCATCATAAACATCAAACAGGACAATATGAGTATTACGCTTAGACGAAAACTCAAACCTCCGCACAAAGGAATCGTTGAGATAATAATACTGTAAGCACTTGTCCGATAAGAAGTCCTCAAGGCCGGCATTTTGTATGTACGCATAGAATTCATCCTTGAAACCTGCATGAACCATAAATTCATCTGACGGCCATTTGCACGGCTTTACTTGAGCTTCCCTTGGTGGTTCAGGGTCCAGTTCGCGTATCGCACGCCTCGGTGCTTGCTTCCTTGAAGAACCACCTTGGTACATTTTCCTAGACATTTTTATTCCGCTGAAAAGTTTCTAAAAAATTTAGTGACTCAAAATAAAAGTGAACCAAACTCAACAAGATTGTTAGAAACTACTCCTACAAGTGCCTAGAGGCTATATCATGCATCAAAACTACTTTGGACCATATAAATTTTACATGCAAGCTCAAGAACAGGGTCAGCAAAGCAGCAAAAAATTGCAATAAATAAAGCACTAGAACAAAAACTAATTGGACCATTGGAGGAGTCACATACCGAAGAACAATCCCCCAATATAGTTTTGTGAATGGAGCTTTGAGCAAGTAGATCGAAAATGGCAGCAAAATGAGCAAGAACACAAGATTGAGATATGAAGTGATTTTTTTCTAGAGGAAGAAGGAGAGGATGGGTGCTGGAATAAGTGGAGGGGGCCACGTGGGGACCACAAGGACATGGGCGCTACTACCTCTTGAGCATTGCGTTGGTTTTCCCTTGAAGAGGAAAGGGTGATGCAGCAAAGTAGCGTAAGTATTTCCCTCAGTTTTTGACAACCAAGGTATCAATCCAGTAGGAGGCTACGCACGAGTCCCCCACACCTACACAAAACAAATAAATCCTCACAACCAACGCGATAAGGGGTTGTCAATCCCTACATGGTCACTTATGAGAGTGAGATCTGATAGATATGATAAGATAATATTTTTGGTATTTTTATGATAAAGATGAAAAGTAAAATAAAAGGCAATGAAAATAACTAAGTGTTGGAAGATTAATATGATGGAAGATAGATCCGGGGGCCATAGGTTTCACTAGTGGCTTCTCTCAAGAGCATAAGTATTTTACGGTGGGTGAACAAATTACTGTTGAGCAATTGACAGAATTGAGCATAGTTATGAGAATATCTAGGTATGATCATGTATAAAGGCATCACGTCCGAGACAAGTAGACCGACTCCTGCCTGCATCTACTACTATTACTCCACACATCGACTGCTATCCAGCATGCATCTAGAGTATTAATTTCATAAGAACAGAGTAACGCTTTAAGCAAGATGACATGATGTAGAGGGATAAATTCATGCAATATGATAAAAACCTCATCTTGTTATCCTCGATGGCAACAATACAATACGTGCCTTGCTGCCCCTACTGTCATTGGGAAAGGACACCGTAAGATTGAAACCCAAAGCTAAGCACTTCTCCCATTGCAAGAAAGATCAATCTAGTAGGCCAAACCAAACTGATAATTCGAAGAAACTTGCAAAGATAACCAATCATACATAAAAGAATTCAGAGAAGATTCAAATATTGTTCATAGATAAACTTGATCATAAACCCACAATTCATCGGTCTCAACAAACACACCGCAAAAGAAGATTACATCGAATAGATCTCCACGAGAGAGGGGGAGAACATTGTATTGAGATCCAAAAAGAGAGAAGAAGCCATCTAGCTAATAACTATGGACCCAAAGGTCTGAGGTAAACTACTCACACTTCATCGGAAGGGCTATGGTGTTGATGTAGAAGCCCTCCGTGATCGATGCAACAGGACGACCCTAATTCATGCAATATGATAAAAACGGCGGTGGAATTAGGGTTTTGGCTCCGTATCTGATCGTTTGGGGGTACGTAGGTATATATAGGAGGAAGGAGTACGTCGGTGGAGAAACAGGGGGGCCATGAGGGTGGAGGGCGCGCCTGGGGGGGGGGGTAGGCGCGCCCCCTACCTCGTGGCCTCCCTGTTGGTTGCTTGATGTAGGGTCCAAGTCTCCTGGATCTTGTTCGTTCCGAAAATCACATTCCCGAAGGTTTCATTCCGTTTGGACTCCGTTTGATATTCTTTTTCCGTGAAACTCTTAAATAGGCAAAAAAACAGCAATTCTGGGTTGGGCCTCCGGTTAATAGGTTAGTCCTAAAAATAATATAAAAGTGAATAATAAATCCCAATAATGTCCAAAACAGAAGATAATATAGCATGGAGCAATCAAAAATTATAGATACGTTGGAGACGTATCAAGCATCCCCAAGCTTAATTCCTGTTCGTCCTCGAGTAGGTAAATGATAAAAACAGAATTTTTGATGTGGAATGCTACTTGGCATAATTTCAATGTAATTCTTCTTAATTGTGGCATGAATATTCAGATCTGAAAGATTCAAGACAAAATTTTAATATTGACATAAAAATAATAATACTTCAAGCATACTTACTAAGCAATTATGTCTTCTCAAAATAACATGGCCAAAGAAAGTTATCCCTACAAAATCACATAGTCTGGCTATGCTCTATCTTCACCACACAAAGTATTTAAATCATGCACAACCCCGATGATAAGCCAAGCAATTGTTTCATACTTTTGACATTCTCAAACTTTTTCAATCTTCACGCAATACATGAGCGTGAGCCATGGACATAGCACTATAGGTGGAATAGAATGGTGGTTGTGGAGAAGACAAAAGGGAGAAGATAGTCTCACATCAACTAGGCGTATCAACGGGCTATGGAGATGCCCATCAATAGATATCAATGTGAGTGAGTAGGGATTGCCATGCAACAGATGCACTAAAGCTATAAGTATATGAAAGCTCAACAAAAGAAACTAAGTGGGTGTGCATCCAACTTGCTTGCTCACGAAGACCTAGGGCATTTTGAGGAAGCCCGTCATTGGAATATGCAAGCCAAGTTCTATAGTGAAAAATTCCCACTAGTATATGAAAGTGATAACATAGGAGACTCTTTATCATGAAGATCATGGTGCTACTTTGAAGCACAAGTGTGGTAAAAGGATACTAGCATTGTCCCGGGCATTTTGAGGAAGCCCGTCATTGGAATATGCAAGCCAAGTTCTATAATGAAAAATTACCACTAGTATATGAAAGTGATAACATAGGAGACTCTTTATCATGAAGATCATGGTGCTACTTTGAAGCACAAGTGTGGTAAAAGGATACTAGCATTGTCCATTCTCTCTTTTTCTCTCATTTTTTTATTTGGGCCTTTTTTGAATGGCCTCTTTTTTTTATTTGGGCTTCTTTGACCTCTTTTTATTATTATTATTTTTCGTCCGGAGTCTCATCCTGACTTGTGGGGGAATCATAGTCTCCATCATCCTTTCCTCACTTGGGATAATGCTCTAAAAATGATGATCATCACACTTTTATTTTCTTACAACTCAAGAATTACAACTCAATACTTAGAACAAGATATAACTCTATATGAATGCCTCCGGCGATGTACCGGGATATGTAATGACTCATGAGTGACATGTATGAAATAATTCTGAACGGTGGCTTTGCCACAAATACAATGTCAACTACATGATCATGCAAAGCAATATGACAATGATGAAGTCTGTCATAATAAACGGAACGGTGGTAAGTTGCATGGCAATATATCTCGGAATGGCTATGGAAATGCCATGATAGGCAGGTATGGTGGCTGTTTTGAGGAAGGTATATGGTGGGTCTATGATACCGGCAAAACGTGCGCGGTATTAGAGAGGCTAGCAATGGTGGAAGGGTGAGAGTGCGTATAATCCATGGACTCAACATTAGTCATAAAGAACTCACATACTTATTGCAAAAATCTACAAGTTATCAAAGAAAAGTATTACGCGCATGCTCCTAGGGGGATAGATTGGTAGGAAAAGACCATCGCTCGTCCCCGACCGCCACTCATAAGGAAGACAATCAATAAATAAATCATGCTCCGACTTCATCACATAACGGTTCACCATACGTGCATGCTACGGGAATCACAAACTTTAACACAAGTATCTCTCAAATTCACAACTACTCAACTAGCATGACTCTAATATCACCATCTTTATATCTCAAAACAATCATCAAGCATCAAACTTCTCTTAGTATTCAACACACTCATAAGAAAGATCTTACTAATCTTGTATACCTAGCATATTAGGATTATTTAAGCAAATTACCATGCTATTTAAGACTCTCAAAATAATCTAAGTGAAGCATGAGAGATAAATAGTTTCTACAAAACAAATCCACCACCGTGCTCTAAAAGATATAAGTGAAGTACTAGAGCAAAACTATATAACTCAAAAGATATAAGTGAAGCACATAGAGTATTCTAATAATTTCTGAATCATGTGTGTCTCTCTAAAAAAGGTGTGTTCAGTAAGGATGATTGTGGAAAACTAACAAACAAAGACTCAAATAATACAAGACGCTCCAAGCAAAACACATATCATGTGGTGAATAAAAATATAGCTCCAAGTAAAGTTACCGATAGAAGTAGACGAAAGAGGGGGTGCCTTCCAGGGCATTCCCAGGCTTTGTCTTTTAGATGTCCTTAGATTATCTTGGGGGTGCCATGGGCATCCCCAATCTTAGGCTCTTGCCACTCCTTGTTCCATAATCCATCAAATCCTTACCCAAAACATGAAAACTTCACAACACAAAACTTAAAGTAGAAATTTCGTGAGCTCCGTTAGCGAAAGAAAACAAAAGACCAATTCAAGGTACTGTAATGAACTCATTCTTTATTTATATTGGTGTTAAACCTACTGTATTCCTACTTCTATATGGTTTATAAACTATTTTACTAGCCATAGATTCATCAAAATAAGCAAACAACACAAGAAAAACAGAATCTGTCAAAAACAGAACAGTCTGTAGTAATCTGTAGCTAACTCAAGATCTGGAACCCCAAAAATTCTAAAATAAATTTCTGGAAGTGAGTAATTTATCTATTAATCATATGCAAAAATAATTAACTAAATATCACTTTCCAAATAAAAATGGCAGCAGTTCTCGTGGGCGCTAAAGTTTCTGTTTTTTTACAGCAAGATTAACAAGACTTTCCCCAAGTCTTCCCAACGGTTCTACTTGGCACAAACACTAATTAAACACAAAAAACACAACCAAAACAGAGTCTAGATAAATTATTTATTACTAAAGAGGAGAAAAAAGCAAGGAATAAAAATAAAATTGGGTTTCCTCCCAACAAGCGATATCATTTAATGCCCCTAGCTAGGCATAAAAAGCAAGGATAGATCTAGGTATTGCCATCTTTGGTAGGCAATCCATAAGTGGCTCTCATGATAGATTCATATGGTAATTTTATTTTCTTTCTAGGGAAGTGTTCCATGACTTTCCTTAATGGACATTGGAATCTAATATTTCCTTCCTTCATATCAATAATTGCACCAATCGTTCTAAGGAAAGGTCTACCAAGAATAATAGGACATGAAGGATTGCAATCTATGTCAAGAACAATAAAATCTACGGGCACATAGTTCCTATTTGCAACAATAAGAACATCATTAATTCTTCCCATAGGTTTCTTAATAGTGGAATCCGCAAGGTGCAAGTTTAAAGAGCAATCATCAAAATCACAGAAACCTAACAAATCACACAAAGTCTTTGGAATCGTGGAAACACTAGCACCCAAATCACACAAAGCATAGCATTCATGATCTTTAATTTTAATTTTAATAGTTGGTTCCCACTCATCATAAAGTTTTCTAGGGATAGAAAATTCCAACTCAAGTTTTTCTTCATAAGATTGCATCAAAGCATCAACGATATGTTTGGTAAAAGCTTTATTTTGACTATAAGCATGAGGAGAATTTAGCACGGATTGAAACAAGTAAATAAAATATATCAAAGAGCTTCTATCATAATTAAATTCCTTCAAATCCAAAATAGTGGGTTCATTAACATCTAGAGTTTTGATCTCTTCAAACCCACTTTTATCAAATTTAGCATCAAGATCTAAAAACTCTGAATTTTTGGAACGCCTTCTAGGTAAAGGTGGATCATATTCAGTCCCATAATTATCAAGATTCATATTGCAAAACAAAGATTTAATAGGGGACACATTAATAACTTTTAGATCTTCATCTTTATTATCATGGAAACTCGAAGAACACGCTCTTATAAAGGAATCTTTCTTAGCACGCATCCTAGCGGTTCTTTCTTTGCACTCATCAATGGAAATTCTCATGGCTTTGAGAGACTCATTGGTATCATGCTTAGGTGGAATAGATCTAAGTTTCAAAGCATCAAAATCAATAGAAATTCTATCAACGTTCCTAGCCAACTCATCAATCTTAAGCAATTTTTCTTCAATCAAAGCATTAAAATTCTTTTGAGAAGCAATAAATTCTTTAATATTAGATTCAAAATCAGAGGGCATCTTATTAAAATTTCCATAAGAATTGTTGTAGGAATTACCATAATTATTAGAGGAATTATTAGGATACGGCCTAGGGTTAAAGTTTCCTCTATATGCGTTGTTACCAAAATTATTACTACCAACAAAATTCACATCCATAGATTCATTATTATTCTCAATCAAAGTAGACAAAGGCATATCATTAGGATCAGAAGAAACACTTTTATTAGCAAATAATTTCATAAGTTCATCCATCTTTCCACTCAAAACATTAATTTCTTCTATCGCATGCACTTTCTTATTAGCAGATCTTTCAGTGTGCCATTGAGAATAATTAACCATAATATTATCTAGGAGTTTAGTAGCTTCTACTAAAGTGATTTCCATAAAAGTGCCTCCCGCGGCCGAATCTAAAAGATTTCTAGAAGCAAAATTCAATCCGGCATAAATTTTTTGTATAATCATCCACAAATTCAAACCATGTGTTGGGCAATTACGTATCATTAATTTCATCCTCTCCCAAGCTTGTGCAACATGTTCATGATCAAGTTGCTTAAAATTCATAATATCGTTTCTAAGAGAGATAATCTTAGCGGGAGGAAAATACTTAGAGATAAAAGCATATTTGCACTTATTCCAAGAATTAATACTATTTTTAGGCAAAGAGGAAAACCAAGCTTTAGCACGATCTCTAAGCGAAAAAGGAAATAGCTTCAATTTAACAATATCATTGTCCACATATTTCTTCTTTTGCATATCACACAAATCAATGAAGCTATTTAGATGGGTAGCGGCATCTTCACTAGGAAGGCCGGAAAATGGATCTTTCATGACAAGATTTAGCAAGGCAGCATTAATTTCACAAAAATTAGCATCGGTAAGAGGAGCAATCGGGGTGCTAATAAAATCATTGTTGTTGGTATTGGTAAAGTCACATAATTTAGTCTTATCTTGATCCATCGTGACAAGCAAGCAATCCAACACACAAGCAAACGAGGAACTGGCAAAAAGAGGCAAATAGAGAAAGAGAGGGAGGATAGAGAGAGAGGGCGAATAAAACGGCAAGGGTGAAGTGGGGGAGAGGAAAACGAGAGGCAAATGGCAAATAATGTAATGCGGGAGTGCTACCTCTTGAGCACTGCGTTGGATTTCCCCGAAGAGGAGAGGATGATGCAGCAAAGTAGCGTAAGTATTTCACTCAGTTTTTGAGAACCAAGGTATCAATCCAGTACGAGGCTACGCGCGAGTCCCTCGTACCTACACGAAAACAATAGCTCAACGCAACCAACACGCTTAGGGGTTGTCAATCCCTTCACGGTCACTTACGAAAGTGAGATCTGATAGAGATGATAAATAATATTTTTGGTATTTTCGGTATAGAGATGCAAAGTGAAAAGTAAAAGGCAAAGTAAAAAAGCAAAGCAATAATAAAGTGATGGAGATTGATATGATGAGAAAGAGACCCGGGGGCCATAGGTTTCACTAGTGGCTTCTCTCAAGAGCATAAGTATTCTATCGTGGGTGAACAAATTACTGTTGAGCAATTGACAGAATTGAGCATAGTTATGAGAATATCTAGGTATGATCATGTATATAGGCATCACGTCCGAGACAAGTAGACCGACTCCTGCCTGCATCTACTACTATTACTCCACTCATCGACCACTATCCAGCATGCATCTAGAGTATTAAGTTAAAAACAGAGTAACGTCTTAAGCAAGATGACATGATGTAGAGGGATAGTTTCGTGAAATATGATAAAAAACCCATCTTGTTATCCTCGATGGCAACAATACAATACGTGCCTTGCTGCCCCTTCTGTCACTGGGAAAGGACACCGCAAGACCGAACCTAAAGCTAAGCACTTCTACCATGGCAAGAAAAACCAATCTAGTCGGCCAAACCAAACTGATAATTCGAAGAGACTTGCAAAGATAACCAATCATACATAAAAGAATTCAGAGAAGATTCAAATATTATTCTTAGATAGACTGGATCATAAACCCACAATTCATCGGTCTCAACAAACACACCGCAAAAAGAAGATTGCATCGAATAGATCTCCACGAGAGAGGGGGAGAACATTGTATTGAGATCCAAAAAGAGAGAAGAAGCCATCTAGCTACTAACTATGGACCCGTAGGTCTGAAGTAAACTACTCACACTTCATTGGAGGGGCTTGGATGATGATGTAGAAGCCCTCCGTGATCGATGCCCCCTCCGGCGAAGCTCCGGAACAGGCCCCAAGATGGGATCTCGTGGATACAGAAAGTTTTGGCGGTGGAATTAGGTTTTTGGCTCCATCTCTGGTGGTTTGGGGGTACGTGGGTATATATAGGAGGAAGAAGTACATCGGTGGAGCAACAGGGGGGCCACGAGGGTGGAGGGCGCGCTTGGGGGGCAGGCACGCCCCCCTACCTCGTGGCCTCCTATTAATTGGCTTGGCATAGGGTCCAAGTCTCCCGAGTTGTATTTGGTGAGAAAATCACGTTCTCGAAGGTTTCATTCCGTTTGGACTCCATTTGATATTCCTTTTCTTCGAAACCCTAAAACAGGCAAAAAACAACAATTCTGGGCTGGGCCTCCGGTTAGTAGGTTAGTCCCAAAAATAATATAAAAGTGGATAATAAAGCCCAATAATGTCCAAAACCGTAGATAATATAGCATGGAGCAATCAGAAATTATAGATACGTTGGAAACGTATCAAGCATCCCCAAGCTTAATTCCTGCTCGTCCTCGAGTAGGTAAATGATAAAAACAGAATTTTTGATGCGGAGTGCTACTTGGCATAATTTTAATGTAATTCTTCTTAATTGTGGTATGAATATTCAGATCCGAAAGATTCAAGACAAAAGTTCATATTGACATAAAAATGATAATACTTCAAGCATACTAACTAAGCAATTATGTCTTCTCAAAATAACATGGCCAAAGAAAGTTCATCCCTACAAAATCATATGGTTTAGTCATGTTTCATTTTTGTCACACAAGAATGCTATCATCATGCACAACCCCGATGACAAGCCAAGCAATTGTTTCATACTTTAGTAATCTCAAACCTATAAACTTTCACGCAATATATGAGCGTGAGCCATGGACATAGCACTATAGGTGGAATAGAATATAATGAGGGGGTTATGTGGAGAAGACAAAAAGGAGGAAGTCTCACATCAACGAGGCTAATCAATGGGCTATGGAGATGCCCACCGATTGATGTTAATGCAAGGAGTAGGGATTGCCATGCAACGGATGCACCAGAGCTATAAATGTATGAAAGCTCAACAAAAGAAACTAGTGGGTGTGCATCCAACATGCTTGTTCACGAAGACCTAGGGCACTTGAGGAGGCCTATTGTTGGAATATACAAGCCAAGTTCTATAATGAAAAATTCCCACTAGTATATGAAAGTGATAACATGAGAGACTCTCTACTATGAAGATCATGGTGCTACTTTGAAGCACAAGTGTGGCAAAGGATAGTAACATTGTCCCTTCTCTCTTTTTCTCTCATTTTTTTCTTTTTTTGGGCCTTTTCTTTTTTATGGCCTTTCTCTTTTTTTTCGGCCTTCTCTTTTTTTGGCCTTTCCTCTTTTTTTATATATTCCTCACTTGGGACAATGCTCTAGAAAATGATGATCATCACACTTCTATTTATTTACAACTCGATACTAGAACAAAGATGACTCTATATGAATGCCTCCGGCGGTGTACCGGGATATGCAATGAACCAAGAGTGACATGTATGAAAGAATTATGAACGGTGGCTTTGCCACAAATATTATGTCAACTACATGATCATGCTAAGCAATATGACAATGATGAATGTGTCATGATGAACGGAATGATGGAAAGTTGCATGGCAATATATCTCGGAATGGCTATGGATATGCCATAATAGGTAGGTATGGTGGCTGTTTTGAGGAAGATATAAGGAGGTTTATGTGTGAAAGAGCGTATCATATCACGGGGTTTGGATGCACCGGCGAAGTTTGCGCCAACTCTCAATGTGAGAAAGGGCAATGCACGGTACCGAAGAGGCTAGCAAGGATGGAAGGGTGAGAGTGCGTATAATCCATGGACTCAACATTAGTCCTAAAGAACTCACATACTTATTGCAAAAATCTACAAGTCTTCAAAAACCTCGGTACTACGCGCATGCTCCTAGGGGATAGATTGGTAGGAAAAGACCATCGCTCGTCCCCGACCGCCACTCATAAGGAAGACAATCAAATAACACCTCATGTTTCAAATTTGTTGCATAACGTTTACCATACGTGCATGCTACGGGACTTGAAAACCTCAACACAAGTATTTCTCAATTTCACAACTACTCAACTAGCACGACTTTGATATTATTACCTCCATGTCTCAAAACAATCATCAATCATCAAACTTCTCTTAGTATTCAACACACTCATAAGAAAGTTTTATTATTAATCTTGCATACCAAGCATATTAGGATTTTAAGCAAATTACCATGCTATTAAGACTATCAAAATAATCTAAGTGAAGCATGAGAGATCAATAGTTTCTATAAAACAAATCCACCACCATGCTCTAAAAGATATAAGTGAAGCACTAGAGTAAAACTATAGAGCTCAAAAGATATAAGTGAAGCACATAGAGTATTCTATCAAATTCCAAATTATGTATGGCTCTCTCAAAAGGTGTGTACAGAAAGGATTATTGTGGTAGACCAACAAGCAAAGACTCAAATCATAAAAGACGCTCCAAGCAAAACACATATCATGTGGTGAATAAAAATATAGCTCCAAGTAAAGTTACCGATAGAAGTAGACGAAAGAGGGGATGCCTTCCGGGGCATCCCCAAGCTTTGGCTTTTAGGTGTCCTTAGATTCTCTTGGGGGTGCCATGGGCATCACCAAGCTTAGGCTCTTGCCACTCCTTGTTCCATAATCCATCAAATCTTTACCCAAAACTTGAAAACTTCACAACATAAAACTTAAAGTAGAAAATCTCGTGAGCTCCGTTAGCGAAAGAAAACAAAAGACCAGTTCAAGGTACTGTAATGAACTCATTCTTTATTTATATGGGTGTTATACCTACTATATTCCAACTTCTCTATGGTTCATAAACTATTTTACTAGCCATAGATTCATCAAAATAAGCAAACAACACACGAAAAAACAGAATCTGTCAAAAACAGAACAGTCTGTAGTAATCTGTAGCTAGCGCAAGATATGGAACCCCAAAAATTCTAAAATAAATTTCTGGACGTGAGGAATTTATCTTTTAATCATCTTAAAAAATAATTAACTAAATATCACTCTCCAAATACAAATGACAGCAGTTCTCGTGAGCGCTAAAATTTCTGTTTTTTACAGCAAGTTCAACAAGACTTTCCCCAAGTCTTCCCAACGGTTCTACTTGGCACAAACACTAATTAAACACAAAAAACAACCAAAACAGAGGCTAAATAATTTATTTATTACTAATCAGGAGCAAAAAGCAAGGAATAAAAATAAAATTGGGTTGCCTCCCAACAAGCACTATCGTTTAACGCCCCTAGCTAGGCATAACAAGCAAGGATAGATCTAGGTATTGCCATCTTTGGTAGGCAATCCATAAGTGGCTCTCATGATAGATTCATATGGTAATTTTATTTTGTTTCTAGGGAAGTGTTCCATGCCCTTTTTTAATGGAAATTGAAATCTAATATTCCCTTCCTTCATATCAATAATTGCACCAACCGTTCTAAGAAAAGGTCTACCGAGAATAATAGGGCAAGAAGGATTGCAATCTATATCCAGAACAATAAAATCTACGGGCACATAATTCCTATTTGCAACAATAAGAACATCATTAATTCTTCCCATAGGTTTCTTAATAGTGGAACCCGCAAGATGCAAGTTTAGGGAGCAATCATCAAAATCACGGAAATCTAGCAAATCACACAAAGTTTTGGGAATTGTAGAGACACTAGCACCCAAATCACACAAAGCATCAAACTCATAATCTTTAATTTTAATTTTAATAGTAGGTTCCCACTCATCATAAATTTTTCTAGGGATAGAAACTTTCAACTCAAGTTTTTCTTCATAAGATTGCATCAAGGCATCAACGATATGTTTGATAAAGGCTTTATTTTGACTATAAGCATGAGGAGAATTTAGCACGGATTGCAACAAGGAAATACAATAAATTAAAGAGAAGTTTTAATAATTAAATTCCTTGAAATCCAATATAGTGGGTTTAGCATCATCTAGGGTTTTATTTCTTTTAATCCCACTTTTATCAATTTCACCATCAAGATCTAAATACTCCGAATTCTTAGAACGCCTTCTAGGTAAAGGTGGATCATATTCATTCCCATCATTATCAAGATTAATATTGAAAAACAAAGATTTAATAGGGGACACATCAATAACTTTTAGATCTTCATCTTTATTTTCATCGGAATTGGAAGAACACGCTTTAATAAAGGCATCTTTCATAGCACGCGTCCTAGCGGTTCTTTCCTTGCACTCATCAATGGAAATTCTCATGGCTTTGAGAGACTCATTGATATCATGCTTAGGAGTAATAGATCTAAGCTTTAAAGAATCAACATCAAGAGAAATTCTATCAATGTTCCTAGCCAAATCATCAATCCTAAGCAATTTTTCTTCAATCATAGCATTAAAATTCTTTTGCAAAGAAATAAATTCTTTAATATTAGATTAAAAATCAGAGGGCATCTTATTATAATTTCCATAAGAATTGTTTTAGGAATTACCATAATTATTAGAGGGATTACTAGGATAAGGCCTAGGATTGAAATTTCCTCTATACGCGTTGTTACCAAAATTGTTCCTACCAACAAAATTCACATCCATAGATTCATTATTATTCTCAATCAAAGTAGACAAGGGCATATCATTAGGATTATAAGAAACACTCTTATTAGCAAATAATTTCATAAGTTCATCCATCTTTCCACTCAAAACATTAATTTCTTCTATCGCATGCACCTTTTTATTAGTAGATCTTTCAGTATGCCATTGAGAATAATTAACCATAATATTATCTAGGAGTTTAGTAGCTTCTCCTAAGGTGATTTCCATAAAAGTGCCTCCCACGGCTGAATCCAAAAGATATCTAGAAGCAAAATTCAATCCGGCATAAAAAATTTGTATAATCATCCACAAATTAAAACCATGAGTAGGGCAATTACGTATCATTAATTTCATTCTCTCCCAAGCTTGTGCAACATGTTCATGATCAAGTTGCTTAAAATTCATAATATCATTTCTAAGAGAGATGATCTTAGCGGGAGGAAAATACTTAGAGATAAAAGCATCTTTGCACTTGTTCCATGAATCAATACTATTTTTAGTCAAAGATGAAAACCAAGCTTTAGCACGATCTCGAAGCAAAAAAGGAAATAGCTTCAATTTAACAATATCATTATCGACATCTTTCTTCTTTTACATGTCACACAAATCAACGAAGCTATTAAGATGGGTAGCGACATCTTCACTAGGAAGGCCGGAGAACGGATCTTTCATGACAAGATTCAACAAAGCAGTATTAATTTCACAAGATTCAGCATCGGTAAGAGGAGCAATCGGAGTGCTAATAAAATCATTGTTGTTGGTATTGGTAATTTCACATAATTTAGTGTTATCTTGAGCCATCGCGACAAACAAGCAATCCAACACACGAGCAAACAAAAGGCAAATGGGCAAAAGGAGGCAAATAGAGAAAGAGAGGGAGGATAGAGAGAGAGGGCAAATAAAACGGCAAGGGTGAAGTGGGGGAGAGGAAAACGAGAGGCAAATGGCAAATAATGTAATGCGGGAGATAGGGATCATGATGGGTACTTGGTATGTTGACTTTTGCGTAGACTCCCCGGCAATGGCGCCAGAAATTCTTCTTGCTACCTCTGGAGCACTGCGTTGGATTTCCCCGAAGAGGAGAGGATGATGCAGAAAAGTAGCGTAAGTATTTCCCTAAGTTTTTGAGAACCAAGGTATCAATCCAGTAGGAGGCTACGCGCGAGTCCCTCGTACCTACACAAAAACAATAGCTCAACGCAACCAACGCGCTTAGGGGTTGTCAATCCCTTCACGGTCACTTACGAAAGTGAGATCTGGTAGAGATGCTAAATAATATTTTTGGTATTTTTGGTATAGAGATGCAAAGTGAAAAGTAAAAGGCGAAGTAAAAAAGCAAAGCAATAATAAAGTGATGGAGATTGATATGATGAGAAAGAGACCCGGGGGCCATAGGTTTCACTAGTGGCTTCTCTCAAGAGCATAAGTATTCTACGGTGGGTGAACAAATTACTGTTGAGCAATTGACAGAATTGAGCATAGTTATGAGAATATCTAGGTATGATCATGTATATAGGCATCACGTCTGAGACAAGTAGACCGACTCCTGCCTGCATCTACGACTATTACTCCACTCATCGACCGCTATCCAGCATGCATCTAGAGTATTAAGTTAAAAACAGAGTAACGCCTTAAGCAAGATGACATGATGTAGAGGGATAGTTTCATGCAATATGATAAAAAAACCGATCTTGTTATCCTCGATGGCAACAATACAATACGTGCCTTGCTGCCCCTTCTATCATTGGGAAAGGACACCGAAAGATCGAACCCAAAGCTAAGCACTTCTCCCATGGCAAGAAAAACCAATCTAGTAGGCCAAACCAAACTGATAATTCGAAGAGACTTGCAAAGATAACCAATCATACATAAAAGAATTCAGAGAAGATTCAAATATTATTCATAGATAGACTGGATCATAAACCCACAATTCATCGGTCTCAACAAACACACCGCAAAAAGAAGATTACATCGAATAGATCTCCACGAGAGAGGGGGAGAACATTGTATTGAGATCCAAAAAGAGAGAAGAAGCCATCTAGCTACTAACTATGGACCCGTAGGTCTGAAGTAAACTGCTCACACTTCATCGAAGGGGCTTGGATGATGATGTAGAAGCCCTCCGTGATCGATGCCCCCTCCGGCGGAGCTCCGGAACAGGCCCCAAGATGGGTTCTCATGGATACAGACAGTTGCGGCGGTGGAATTAGGTTTTTGGCTCCATCTCTGATCGTTTGGAGGTACGTGGGTGTATATAGGAGGAAGAAGTACGTCAGTGAAGCAACAGGGGCCCACGAGGGTGGAGGGCACGCCTGGGGGGGCGGGGCAGGCGCGCCCCCTACCTCGTGGCCTCATGTTAATTGTCTTGACGTAGGGTCCAAGTCTCCTGAGTTGTATTCAGTGAGAAAATCACGTTCCCGAAGGTTTCATTCCGTTTGGACTCCGTTTGATATTCCTTTTCTTCGAAACCCTAAAACAGGCAAAAACAGCAATTCTGGGTTGGGCCTCCGGTTAATAGGTTTGTCCCAAAAATAATATAAAAGTGGATAATAAAGCCCAATAATGTCCAAAACAATAGATAATATAGCATGTAGCAATCAAAAATTATCGATACATTGGAGACGTATCAGGGAGATAAGGGTTTGTGATGGGTACTTGGTATGTTGACTTTTGCGTAGACCTCCCCGGCAATGGTGCCAGAAATCCTTCTTGCTACCTCTTGAGCATTGCGTTGGTTTTCCCTTGAAGAGGAAAGGGTGATGCAGCAAAGTAGCGTAAGTATTTCCCTCAGTTTTTAAGAACCAAGGTATCAATCCAGTAGGAGGCTACGCGCGAGTCCCTCGCACCTACACAAAACAAATAAATCCTCGCAACCAATGCGATAAGGGGTTGTCAATCCCTACACGGTCACTTACGAGAGTGAGATCTGCTAGATATGATAAGATAATATTTTTGGTATTTTTATGATAAAGATGCAAAGTAAAATAAAAGGCAATGAAAATAACTAAGTGTTGGAAGATTAATATGATGGAAGATAGACCCGGGGGCCATAGGTTTCACTAGTGGCTTCTCTCAAGAGCATAAGTATTTTACGGTGGGTGAACAAATTACTGTTGAGCAATTGACAGAATTGAGCATAGTTATGAGAATATCTAGGTATGATCATGTATATAGGCATCACGTCCGAAACAAGTAGACCGACTCCTGCCTGCATCTACTACTATTACTCCACACATCGACCGCTATCCAGCATGCATCTAGAGTATTAAGTTTAAGAGAACAGAGTAACGCTTTAAGCAAGATGACATGATGTAGAGGGATAAATTCATGAAATATGATAAAAAAATCCATCTTGTTATCCTCGATGGCAACAATACAATACGTGCCTTGCTGCCCCTACTGTCACTGGGAAAGGACACCGCAAGATTGAACCCAAAGCTAAGCACTTCTCCCATTGCAAGAAAGATCAATCTACTAGGCCAAACCAAACTGATAATTCGAAGAGACTTGCAAAGATAACCAATCATACATAAAAGAATTCAGAGAAGATTGAAATATTTTTCATAGATAAACTTGATCATAAACCCACAATTCATCGGTCTCAACAAACATACCACAAAAGAAGATTACATCCAATAGATCTCCACGAGGGAGGGGGAGAACATTGTATTGAGATCCAAAAAGAGAGAAGAAGCCATCTAGCTAATAACTATGGACCTGAAGGTCTGAGGTAAACTACTCACACTTCATCGGAAGGGCTATGGTGTTGATGTAGAAGCCCTCCGTGATCGATGCCCCCTCCAGCGAAGCTCCAGAACGGGCCCCAAGATGGGATCTCGTGCATACAGAAAGTTACGGCGGTGGAATTAGGGTTTTGGCTCCGTATCTGATCGTTTGGGGTACGTAGGTATATATAGGAGGAAGGAGTATGTCGGTGGAGCAACTGGGGGCCCACGAAGGTGGAGGGCGTGCCTGGGGTGTAGGCGCGCCCCCTACCTCGTGGCCTCCCTATTTATTGCTTGACGTAGGGTCCAAGTCTCCTGGATCTTGTTCATTCCGAAAATCATGTTCACGAAGGTTTCATTCCGTTTGGACTCCGTTTGATATTCTTTTTTTGCAAAACTCTGAAATAGGCAAAAATACAGTAATTCTGGGCCGGGCCTTTGGTTAATAGGTTAGTCCAAAAAATAATAAAAGTGAATAATAAAGCCCAATAATGTCCAAAACAGAAGATAATATAGCATGGAGCAATAAAAAATTATAGATACGTTGGAGACGTATCAGGCGCGCCCACTCCCTATGGCACGCCCTTCACCCTTGTGGCCAGCTGGTGAGTCCCCCTGGTGTGTTCTTAGCACCAGAAATTCTAAACTATTTTAAAAAAATCATATAAATTTTTTAGGGCATTTGGAGAACTTTTATTTTCGGGTCTTTTTTTTATTGCATGGATAATTTAGAGAATAGACAGAAAATACTATTTTTGCTCTATGTAACCTAATAACAGAAAGTAAAAGGTGGGTACACAAAGTTGTGCCTTCTAAATTCATCCATATCATGCTCATCAAAAGAAGTCCATTAACAAGATTGATCAAGTTTTATTAACAAACTTCTTCCAAATGACATGAAACCAGAGAACTTTCGAATAACACTAGGTTAACTCAATGGGGATATGCATTTCCCCAACAATAAGAATATCATATTTTTTTCTTAATAGTAGGAAGAGGAAATTCAAAACCTCCAATAGTAATAGTTGAATTTTTTCTGATAGAATTAAATCTGAGAAAAGTTTGAGAACTAAACCATATCTCAACCAAACCTGCACGAATAAACGTGGCAACCCAAACCAAACTAAACTCAGTTTATATATATGTCGGCCCGACCAAAACCAAACCAACTTGACTTTCCACCCAAATTGAACTGAACCCGAGTGCTTACCTGTGGTGGAAGGCAGTTGTTGAAATGGTTTGAAAACCATTCTAGTAGTAAATAATAACCATTGTCCTATGGCACACCCCGCCTCTTCTTCAACTCCCTTATCGCCACCGCCACTGCCTCCTCCTCGCACCCCTGCCTCTGCTCCCTCCCCCCCCCCACCCTCGCGCTCGCGCAACACGGCCCCGCCGCCGCCGGCCCGCTTGACTCCTACGCGCTCTGCTCTGCCATGCCTCCGCGGCCCAAGCGGTCCCCCTAAGCATGCTCGCCGCGAGGTCTGGGTGGCTCGGCCGCGACTTCGTGTGCTGCGCACTCGTCGCATCCTACGGCGGGTCCGACTCTAGAGTTCGCGAGGAGGTTTCAGGAGTTTGGGCTGTCGGCTGATGGGTACATGATGACGGCCGTGGGGAGGGCCTGCGGAGAGATGGCGAATGCTGATCTGGACGGTGGGCGGCCGCGGTGACGGCGACCACAGAGGCTGGGCCGGGGAGCTGCACATGAGCGACGCTTGACGACAATGGCTTTGGAGGCCAGTCCAGCAAGCTGCGTGCGACGATGGCGGCAATGGAGGCAGGTCCAGAGAGCCGCGCGCGAGCGGCGCTCGACGACAGCGGCCGCGGAGGCAGGTCGAGGACGACAATGGCCGTGGAGGCCAGTCCGGCAAGCCGCGCGCGATGGTAGGTCCGGCAAAGGCGGGGCCTACAAGCTACTCCGGCGAAGGCGAGGCCGACGCTCCAAGCATGAGCGGCAGCAGTTGAGGTCCGATGAGCTGAGAAGAATGGGCTCAATATTTACTAACGGAACCAACATCAACAACCGGGCATGAACTGCGGGTCTAAACTTTTTGGACCTAGACCTGTTCATGCCTATAACCAACCAGACCCAACCATTTGTCGTAAGAAACCAAACTGAACCGAACCTTTTCAGAGTCAGCCTATTAACACCTGAACCAAACGAACCCGTCAGCAAAAACCAAACCGATACACCAGGTTAATCCAAAACTATTCTCAGATTTAGATAGAATTGATACTATGAACTTGAGGTTTTTTCTTCGGAAAGTGTACTGTATGCTCATTACCATTAACATGAAAAGTGACATTGCCTTTGTTGCAATCAATAACAGCCCCTGCACCATTCAAAAAGGGCTACCAAGGATGATCGACATACTGTCGTCCTCGGGAATATCAAGAATAACAAAGTCTGTTAAGATAGTAATGTTTGCAACCACAACAAGCACATCCTCACAAATACCGATGGGTATAACAGTTGATTTATCAGCCATTTGCAAAGAAATTTCAGTAGGTGTCAACTTATTTAAATCAAGTCTACGATACAAAGAGAAAGGCATAACACTAACACCGGCTCCAAGATCACATAAAGCAGTTTTGGCATATTTTCTTTTAATGGAGCATGGTATAGTTGGTACTCCTGGATCTCCATGTTTTTTTGGTATTCCACCCTTAAAAGTGTAATTAGAAAGCATTGTGGAAATCTCAGCTTCTGGTATATTTCTTTTATTTGTAACAATATCTTTCATATACTTGGCATAAGGAGGCATTTTAAGCATATCGGTCAAACGCACACAGAAAAAGATAGGTCTAATCATTCCAGCAAAGCGCTCAAAATCCTCATCATCTTTTTTCTTGGATGGCTTAGGAGGAAAGGGCATGGGTTTCTGAACCCATGGTTCTCTTTCTTTACCATGTTTTCTAGCAACAAAGTCTCTCTTATCATAATGTTGATTCTTTGATTGTGGGTTATCAAGATCCACAGTAGGTTCAATCTCTACATCATTATCATTACTAGGTTGAGCATCAACATGAACATCATCATCAACATTAGCACTAGGTTCATGTTCATCACTAGATTGTGTCTCAGCATCAGAACTAGAAATATCATTGGGATTCTCAGGTGTATCTATAACCGGTTCACTAGAAGCATGCAAAGTCCTATTAGGTTTCTTTTTCTTTTTATTACTAGGACTACGTGCATCAGTTTTAGTTCTCTGAGAATCTTGCTCAATTCTCTTAGGATGGCCTTCAGGATACAAAGGTTCCTGGATCATCTTACCACCTCTAGTCATAACCCTAACAACATTACATTATTCTTACTATTCAACTCATTAAGCAAATCATCATGTGCCTTAAGTACTTGTTCTACTTGAGTTGTAACCATGGAAGCATGTTTACTAATAAGCTTAAGATCATTAGATGTTCTACTCATATAATCACCCAAGTGGTCAAGCATGTAAGCATTACATTTCAATTGTCTACTAACAAAAGCATTGAAATTTTCTTGTTTAACAATAAAATTATCAAACTCATCCAAGCATTGACTAGCAGACTTGGTGTAAGGAATATCACCTTTATCAAATCTATGGAGAGAGTTTACCTCTACTACCTCTGTCGGGTTATCAAGACCATGTATTTCTTCAATAGGCGGTAAATTCTTAACATTTTCAGCTTTAATACCTTTTTCTTTCATAGATTTCTTTGCCTCTTGCATATCTTTGGGACTGAGAAATAGAATACCCCTTTTATTTGGAGTTGGCTTGGGAGTTGGTTCAGGAAATGTCTGATCATTATCATTACTCAATATATTATTCAATAGTAATTCATCTTGCTCAACAGTTCTTTCCCTGAAAACACAACGAGCACAACTATCCAGGTGGTCTCTGGAAGCATCGATTAGTACACTATAAAAGATATCAAGTATTTCATTTTTCTTGACAGGATGATCAGGAAAAGCATTAAGTAATTGGAGAAGCCTCCCCCAAGCTTGTGGGAGAATATCTTCTTCAATTTGCACAAAATTAAATATTTCCTTTAAAGCAGCTTGTTTCTCATGAGTAGGAAAATATTTTTGAGAGAAGTAATAAATCATATCCTGGGGACTACGCGCATGACCAGGAGCAAGAGAATTAAACCATAACTTAGCATCACCCTTTAATGAGAAAGGAAACAATTTGAGATTATAGTAATAGCGAGTTTTTTCCTCATGAGCAAATAGGGTGGCTATATCATTCAATTAAGTAAGATGTGCCACAACAGTTTCAGATTCATAACCATAGAAAGGATCAGACTCAACTAAAGTAATTAACTCAGGATCGATAGGGATTTCATAATCCTTATCAGTAACAAAGATAGGTGAAGTAGCAAAATTGGGATCATATTTCATTCTAGCATTCAAAGATTTTTCTTCCAGCTTAGCTAACAATTTCTTAAGATCCTCTCTATCATTGAAAGCAAAGAAGTCTCTAGTAGTTTATTCATCCATAACATAACCCTCATGTACAATGGGCAATTCATATCTAGGGGAGAATCATAATCTTCAGTTTAAATAATATCATCAGTTTCGGTAATTTCATTCTCTCTAACCCTAGCAAGTTGTTCGTCAAATTCACCTAGTGGCACAGTATTATCAAGCAGGGAATTAGTTTCATCATAAGCATCGTGCATAGCAGAAGTGGCATCATCAATAACATGTGACATATCGAAATCAATATTAGGTGTAGGTGTCGCGAGTTTACTTATAGAAGGAGAATCAAGTGCAGAGCTAGATGGCAGTTACTTACCTCCCCTTGTAGTTGAGGGATAGATCATGGTTTTGTTGTCTTTCAGATTCCTCATAGCGATCAATAGATATAAATCCCAAGTGACTCAGAGAATAGAGCAATGCTCCCTAGCAACTGCACCAGAAAAAGGTCTTGATAACCCACAAGTATAGGGGATCGCAATAGTTTTTGAGGGTACAATATTCAACCCAAATTTATTGATTTGACACAAGGGGAGCCAAAGAATATCCTCGAGTATTAGCAGCTGAGTTGTCAATTCAACCACACCTAAAATACTTAATATCTACAACAAAGTATTTATTAGCAAAGTAGTATGGAAGTAATAGTAACAGAGGCAAAAGTAACAGTAGCAGTACTGTAGCAACCGTAAAAGTGGCAACGGAAAGGTAGCGGAGCAAAGATCAATATGAAACAAGCTCGTAGGCAATGGATCAATGATGGATAATTATGTTGGATGGCATTCATCATGCAACGATTGTAACATAGGGTGACAGAGAACTAGCTCCAATTCATCAATATAATGTAGGCATGTATTCCGAATATAGTCATACATGCTTATGGAAAAGAACTTGCATGACATCTTTTGTCCTACCCTCCCACGGCAGCGGGGTCCTAATGGAAACTAAGGGATATTAAGGCCTCCTTTTAATAGAGTACCGGACCAAAGCATTAGCACTTAGTGAATACATGAACTCCTCAAACTACGGTCATCACCGGGAGTGGTCCCGACTATTGTCACTCCGGGGTTGCCGGATCACAACACGTAGTAGGTAACTATTGACTTGCAAGATAGGATCAAGAACACAAATGTATTCATGAAAACATAATAGATTCAGATCTAAAATCATGGCACTCGGGCCCTAGTGACAATCATTAAGCATAGCAAAGTCATAGCAACATCAATCTTAGAACACAGTGGATACTAGGGATCAAACCCTAACAAAACTAACTCGATTACATGGTAAATCTCATCCAACCCATCACCGTCCAGCAAGCCTACGATGGAATTACTCACGCACGGTGGTGAGCATCATGAAATTGGTGATGGAGGATGGTTGATGATGACGGATTCCCCTCTCCGGAGCCGAGAACGGACTCCAGATCTGCCCTCCCAAGGAAGAACAGAGCTTGGCGGCGGCTCGGTATCATAAAACGCGATGAATCCTTCTCCCTAATTTTTTTCTCCCCGAACGTGAATATATGGAGTTGGAGTTGAGGTCGGTGGAGGTCCAGGGGGGCCACAAGGACGGGTGGCGCGCCCCTACCCTTGTGGCCAGGGTGTGGGCCCCTTCACTTGATTCTTTCGCCAATATTTTTTATTAATTCCAAAACTGATCTCCGTGAATTTTCAGGTCATTCTGAGAACTTTTATTTCTGTACAAAAATAACACCATGGCAATTCTGCTGAAAACAGCGTCAGTCCGGGTTAGTTCCATTCGAATCATGCAAGTTAGAGTCCAAAACAAGGGCAAAAGAGTTTGGAAAAGTAGATATGATGGTAACGTATCATTAGTCATATAGCCTCATGCCTTGCATGTGCTCAAGGAGCCTTCACTCCAAATTGGAGGCATCAATAATGTTCAATTCACCTCTCAATCAACAAAATATCTTTTCATCAAGTGGTTTAGTGCAGATATCTGCCAATTACTTGTAGGTACGTACATGCTTAAGATCGATATCTCCTTTAGCAACCTGATCATGAATGAAATGATGACGAACTTCACTATGCTTAGTTTGAGAATGTTGCACGGGATTGTGTGCAATCTTAATAGCACTCTTAGTGTCGCAAAGCAATGGAACATGTATCACATGTATCCCATAATCTTTAAGAGTTTTGGTCATCCAAAGTAATTGAGTACAACATGATCCTGCGGCAATGTATTCCGCTTCGGCGATGGATAAGGTACCGAGTTTTGTATCTCGGAGGACCAAGAGACAAGGAATCTACCAAAAAATTGACATGTACCCGAAGTGGACTTTCTATCAACCTTGTCACCGGCATAGTCCGAGTCGAAATAGCCAACAAGATCAAAAGATGACCTCTTAAGGTACTGATGTCGCTTGAAGCTACGTCGGTATTTACCCAAAGAGGAAGGGCTGATGCAGCACAGTGGCGCTAGGTATTTCCCTCAGATGTGAAACCAAGGTTATCGAACCAGTAGAAGAACCAAGAAACACAACGTAAACAACACATGCACACAAATAACAACTTCTCGCAACTCGACGTGTTAAAGGGGTTGTCAATCCCTTCCGGGGTACGACGCCTCGAGATAGGCAAACGTACGTGAGGTAAATTTGTAGTAGATTGATAGATCGAACGCCAAATAAAATAAATAAGAATAAATTGCAGCAAGGTATTTTTGTATTTTTGGTTTAGTAGATATGAAAATAAAAGCAAAGGAAAAGTAGATCGCAAGGGAAAATATATGAGAAAGAGACCCGGGGCCGAAGGTTCCACTAGTGGCTTCTCTCGAGAAAAATAGCAAATGGTGGGTGAACAAATTACTATTGGGAAATTGATAGAACTTCAAATACTCATGATGATATCTAGGCAATGATCATTACATAGGCATCACGTCCAAAATTAGTAGACCGACTCCTGCCTGCATCTACTACTATTACTCCACACATCGACCGCTATCCAACATGCATCTAGTGTACTAAGTTCATGGAGAAACGGAATAATGCAATAAGAGCGATGACATGATGTAGAAAAGATCTATCTATGTAGAGATAGAACCCATCGTTTTATCCTTAGTAGCAACAATACATACATCTTGGTTCCCCTTCTGTCACTGGGATCAAGCACCGTAAGATCGAACCCACTACAAAGCACCTCTTCCCATTGCAAGATAAATAGATCAAGTTGACCAAACAAAACCCAAATATCAGAGAAGAAATACGAGGCTATAAGCAATCATGCATAAAAGAGATCAAAGAAACTCAAATAATTTCATTTCATGGATATAAAAGGATAGATCTGATCATAAACTCAAAGTTCATCGATCCCAACAAACACACCGCAAAAGAGTTACATCATATGGATCTCCAAGAGACCATTGTATTGAGAATCAAGCTAGAGAGAGAGAGAGAGGAAGCCATCTAGCTACTAACTACGGATCCGAAGGTCTACAAAGAACTACTCACGCATCATCGGAGAGGCACCAATGGAGGTGGTGAACCCCATCCGAGATGGTGTCTAGATTGGATCTAGTGGTTATGGACTCTGTGGCGGCTGGATCAATATTTCGTCGACTCCCCTAGGGTTTTGCTAATGTTGGGGTATTTATAGAGCAAAGAGGCGGTCCGGGGGCACCCGAGGTGGGCACAACCCACCAGGGCGCGCATGGGCCTCCTGGCGCGCCCTGGTGGGTTGTGCTCTCCTCGGAGCACCCCCCAAGCGTAGCCAGGCCCCATTATGTTCCTTCTGGTCCAAAAAAATCTCCGTAAAGTTTCATTGCATTTCGACTCCGTTTGGTATTGATTTTCTATGATGTAAAAAACATGGAAAAACAACAACTGGCACTTGGAGCTATGTCAATAGGTTAGTGCCAAAAATGATATAAAATGACTATAAAATGGTTATAAAACATCCAAGATTGATAATATAATAGAATGGAACAATAAAAATTATAGATACGTTGGATACGTATCAGGTACCAAATGCCAAAATTTGGTGTATGAGTCAAATATCTCACTATCCTTTTCATGACCTTAAGAGGACATTCTTTAGGAGCTGCTTGATATGATGCACACATGCACATTGTTGGTGCAATAATTTGCCTCGTTATGTTTTGGATTTTGTTGACATAAACAGTATGGGACTTATGTGTATGCTAGTGCACACAGAGTAACATATCCATGGATTCAAGAGGAGTTTGATTCAAACGCTGAAGATAATCCCCTACACGGTAGTGAGGGTTATCACCGATGATTATGATAACAAGAGTGACCCTTCAAAATATGCTGACGCGAAGCAATTAATTCGGTGCTCATCCAAATGAAGTGACTGCGACAGAGAAGATTGAAGACGAAGTGAAGACGTAGCATTTATTTCGTTGTTTCTCTTCTCTTTATTGAGTCATAGGACCATCGTATTATTAAGTGGGGTGTAGCATTTGAAGCTTTGATTCTCTGATGCTAAACCCAAATCCTATGAACATTGAGAGAGAAATCTCTTTGTGTTCCGAGCAAATACTTGCCAGCAAGAGACTGTGATCTTCTTCGCTACGATAGATTTTTCTCTGACCGAGGAGTTAGCATTACCTGGTCCTCAAGTAATGTTACCATTGCTCTTGAAATCTGACCATTGTGAACATGGTGGTTGGCCATTGGCTGGACTGTTGTGAATGGTGTGATGGAAAAGACCCATCCATTAGCTTAGCATATGATCGTTCAGTTTATTACTATTGCTTTCTTAATGTCAAATACATATTCCTTCAATGATGAGATCATGCAACTCCAAGATACCGGAGGAATATCTTGTGTGCTATTAAACGTCACAACGTAACTGGGTGATCATAAAGATGCTCTACAGGTATCTCTGAAGGTGTTTGTTGAGTTGGCATAGATCGAGATTAGGATTTGTCACTCTGTGTATCAGAGAGGTATCTCTAGGCCATCTCGGTAATACACATCACAAGAAGCTTGCAAGCAAAGTGACTAAGGAGTTAGTTACGAGATGATGTATTGCGAAAGGAGTAAAGAGACTTGCCGGTAACATGATTGAACTACATATGAAGATACCGACGGTCGAATCTCAGGCAAGTGACATACCAATAGACAAAGGGAATTATGTATGTTGTCATAAGGTTCGACCGATAAAGATCTTTGTAAAATATGTTAGAACCAATATAGGCATCTAGGTTCCGCTATTGGTTATTGACCAGAGAGGTGTCTCAATCATGTCTACATAGTTCTCGAACCCGTAGGGTCCGCACGCTTAACGCTTGTTGAAGATAGTGTTATATGAATTATATGATTTGGTGACCGAATGTTGTTCGGAGTCTCGGATGAGACCACGGACATGACGAGGAGCTCCGCAATGGTCCAGAGTTAAAGATTGATATATAGGACGATGCTATTTGGACACCGGAAGAGTTTCGGGCTGTACCGGGTAACCATCGGATCACTGGAAGGGGTTTCAGGAGACCCCGGGAGGTCTATGGGCCTCATGGGCCAAGGGGACGCACACACCAGCCCACAAGGGGGCTGGCGCGCCCTCTCCCTGGTCGCCGACTCTAGGGGAAGGAAAGGGGAGGGTTGGCCCCTCCTGCCTTTCGCTCCTCATGAGAGAAAGGAAAGGGGGGCTCCACCTCCCCCTGCCTTCCTCCCGTGCGCCAACTGTTGGAAATATGCCCTAGAGGCAATAATAAAAGCATTATTATTATATTTCCTTGTTCATGATAATTGTCTTTATTCATGCTATAATTGTGTTATCCGGAAATCGTAATACATGTGTGAATAACAGACACCAACATGTCCCTAGTAAGCCTCTAGTTGACTAGCTCGTTGATCAATAGATAGTCATGGTTTCCTGACTATGGACATTGGATGTCATTGGTAACGAGATCACATCATTAGGAGAATGATGTGATGGACAAGACCCAATCCTAAACATAGCACAAGATCGTATAGTTCATTTGCTAGAGTTTTCCAATGTCAAAGTATCTTTTCCTTAGACCATGAGATCGTGTAACTCCCGGATACCGTAGGAGTGCTTTGGGTATACCAAACGTCACAACGTAACTGGGTGACTATAAAGGTAGACTACGGGTATCTCCGAAAGTGTCTGTTGGGTTGACATGGATCGAGACTGGGATTTGTCACTCCGTATGACGGAGAGGTATCGCTGGGCCCACTCGGTAATGCATCATCATAATGAGCTCAAAGTGACCAAGTGTCTGGTCACGGGATCATGCATTACGGTACGAGTAAAGTGACTTGCCGGTAACGAGATTGAACGAGGTATTGGGATACCGACGATCGAATCTCGGGCAAGTAACATATCGATTGACAAAGGGAATTGCGTACGGGGTTGATTGAATCCTCGACACCGTGGTTCATCCGATGAAATCATCGTGGAGCATGTGGGAGCCAACATGGGTATCCAGATCCCGCTTTTGATTATTGACCGGAGAGTCGTCTCGGTCATGTCTGCTTGTCTCCCGAACCCGTAGGGTCTACACACTTAAGGTTCGGTGACGCTAGGGTTGTGAAGATATGTATATGCAGTAACCCGAATGTTGTTCGGAGTCCCGGATGAGATCCCGGATGTCACGAGGAGTTCCGGAATGGTCCGGAGGTAAAGAATTATATATAGGAAGTGCTATTTCGGGCATCGGGACAAGTTTCGGGGTTATCGGTATTGTACCGGGACCACCGGAGGGGTCCCGTGGGCCCACCGGGTGGGGCCACCTATCCCGGAGGGCCCCATGGGCTGAAATAGGAGGGAACCCAGCCCATAGTGGGCTGGGGCACCAGCCCCTATAGGCTCATGCGCCTAGGGTTTCCACCATGGAAGAGTCCATGTGGTGGAAGGCACCCCTAGGTGCCTTGGGGGGGAGGGAAACCTCCCCTTGGCCGCCGCCCCCCTAGTAGATCTCATCTACTAGGGCCGGCGCCCCCCCCCCCATGGCACCCCTATATATAGTGGGGGGAGAGGAGGGATTTCACACCAGCCCCTGGCGCCTCCATCTCCCCCCCGCTACGTCTCTCCCTCGTAGTCTTGGCGAAGCCCTGCTTCTGTGACGCCCTGCATCCACCACCACGCCGTCGTGCTGCTGGATCTTCATCAACCTCTCCTTTCCCCTTGCTGGATCAAGAAGGAGGAGACGTCTCCCGTCCCGTACGTGTGTTGAACGCGGAGGTGCCGTCCGTTCGGCGCTGGTCATCGGTGATTTGGATCACGTCGAGTACGACTACATCATCACCGTTCTTTTGAACGCTTCCGTGCGCCATCTACAAAGGTATGTAGATGCATCCGATGACTCGTTGCTAGATGAACTCCTAGATCATCTTGGTGAAACGAGTAGGAAAATTTTTGTTTTCTGCAACGTTCCCCAACAGTGGCATCATGAGCTAGGTCTATGCGTAGTTCTTTTTGCGCGAGTAGAACACAATTAGTTGTGGGCGTAGATTTGTCAACTTTCTTGCCGTTACTAGTCTTTTCTTGCTTCAGCGGTATTGTGGGATGAAGCGGCCCGGACCAACCTTACACGTACGCTTACGTGAGACCGGTTCCACCGACTAACATGCACTAGTTGCATAAGGTGGCTGGCGGGTGTCTGTCTCTCCCACTTTAGTTGGAGCGGATTCGATGAACAGGGTCCTTATGAAGGGTAAATAGAAGTTGACAAATCACGTTGTGGCTTTAACGTAGGTAAGAAGACGTTCTTGCTAGAACCCTAATTCAGCCACGTAAAACTTGCAACAACAATTAGAGGACGTCTAACTTGTTTTTGCAGCAAGTGGGTTGTGATATGATATGGCCAAAGTTGTGGTGAATGATGAATGATCTATATGTGATGTATGAGATGTTCATGCTATTGTAATAGAAATCACGACTTGCATGTCGATGAGTATGACAACCGGCAGGAGCCATAGGAGTTGTCTTTATTCTTTTATATGACCTGCGTGTCATCGAGAATCGCCATGTAAATTACTTTACTTTATTGCTAAACGCGTTAGCCATATTAGTATAAGTAATAGTTGGTGAGAAACTTCATGGAGACACGATGATGGAGATCATGATGATGGAGATCATGGTGTCAAGCCGGTGACAAGATGATCATGGAGCCCCAAGATGGAGATCAAAGGAGCTATGTGATATTGGCCATATCATGTCACGTTTATTAATTGATTGCATGTGATGTTTATCATGTTTTGCATCTTGTTTACTTAGAACGACGGTAGTAAATAAGATGATCCCTCATAATAATTTCAAGAAGTGTTCCCCCTAACTGTGCACCGTTGCGACAGTTCGCTGTTTCAAAACACCACGTGATGATCGGGTGTTTTATTCAGACGTTCACATACAACGGGTGTAAGACAGATTTACACATGCAAACACTTAGGTTGACTTGACGAGCCTAGCATGTACAGACATGGCCTCGGAACACAGAAGACCGAAAGGTCGAGCATGAGTCGTATAGAAGATACGATCAACATGAAGATGTTCACCGACGTTGACTAGTCCGTCTCACGTGATGATCGGACACGGTCTAGTTAACTCGGATCATGTAATACTTAGATGACTAGAGGGATGTCTAATCTAAGTGGGAGTTCATTAATAATTTGATTAGATGAACTTAATTATCATGAACTTAGTCTAAAAATCTTTGCAATATGTCTTGTAGATCAAATGGCCAACGTAGTCCTCAACTTCAACGCGTTCCTAGAGAAAACCAAGCTGAAAGACGATGGCAGCAACTATACGGACTGGGTCCGGAACCTGAGGATCATCCTCATAGCTGCCAAGAAAGATTATGTCCTACAAGCACCGCTAGGTGAAGCTCCCGTCCCACAGAACCAAGACATTATGAATGCTTGGCAGACACGTGTTGACGACTACTCCCTTGTTCAGTACGGCATGCTTTACAGCTTAGAGCCGGGGCTCCAAAAGCGTTTTGAGAGACATGGAGCATATGAGATGTTCGAAGAGCTGAAAATGGTTTTTCAAGCTCATGCCCGGATCGAGAGATATGAAGTCTCCGATAAGTTCTTCAGCTGTAAGATGGAGGAAAATAGTTCTGTCAGTGAGCACATACTCACTATGTCTGGGTTACATAACCGCTTGTCTCAGCTGGGAGTTAATCTCCCGGATGATGCGGTCATTGACAGAATCCTCCAGTCGCTTCCACCAAGCTACAAGAGCTTTGTGATGAACTTCAACATGCAGGGGATGCAAAAGACCATTCCTGAATTGTTCTCAATGCTTAAATCAGCGGAGGTAGAAGTCAAGAAGGAACATCAAGTGTTGATGGTCAATAAAACCACTAAGTTCAAGAAAGGCAAGGGTAAAAAGAACTTCAAGAAGGACGGCAAGGAGGTTGCCGCGCCCGGCAAGCAAGCTGCCGGGAAGAAGCCAAAGAATGGACCCAAGCCCGAGACTGAGTGCTTTTATTGCAAGGGAAGCGGTCACTGGAAGCGAAACTGCCCTAAGTACTTAGCGGATAAGAAGGCCGGCAAAACAAAAGGTATATGTGATATACATGTAATTGATGTGTACCTTACTAGTGCCCGTAGTAGCTCCTGGGTATTTGATACCGGTGCAGTTGCTCACATTTGTAACTCAAAGAAGGGGCTGCGGAATAAGCGGAAACTGGCAAAGGACGAGGTGACGATGCGCGTCGGGAATGGTTCCAAGGTCAATGTGATCGCCGTCGGCACGCTGCCTCTGCATCTCCCTTCGGGATTAGTTTTAAACCTTAATAATTGTTATTTAGTGCTAGCTTTGAGCATGAACATTGTATCAGGATCTCGTTTAATTCGAGATGGCTACTCTTTTAAATCTGAGAATAATGGTTGTTCCATTTTTATGAGAGATATGTTTTATGGTCATGCTCCTATGGTGAATGGTTTATTCTTTATGAATCTCGAACGTGATGCTACACATGTTCATAATGTGAGTACCAAAAGAAGTAAGGTTGATAATGATAGTCCCACATACTTGTGGCACTGCCGCCTTGGTCACATAGGTGTCAAACGCATGAAGAAGCTCCATGCAGATGGACTTTTAGAGTCTCTTGATTCTGAATCATTTGACACGTGCGAACCATGCCTTATGGGTAAAATGACCAAGACTCCGTTCTCAGGAACAATGGAGCGAGCAACCGACTTATTGGAAATCATACATACTGATGTGTGCGGTCCAATGAGTGTTGAGGCTCGCGGTGGCTATCGTTATGTCCTCACCCTCACTGATGATTTAAGTAGGTATGGGTATATCTACTTAATGAAACACAAGTCTGAAACCTTTGAAAAGTTCAAGGAATTTCAGAGTGAGGTTGAAAATCAACGTGACAGGAAAATCAAGTTTCTACGATCAGATCGTGGAGGAGAATACTTGAGTCACGAATTTGGCACGCACTTAAGAAAATGTGGAATAGTTTCACAACTCACGCCACCTGGAACACCTCAGCGTAACGGTGTGTCCGAACGTCGTAATCGCACTCTATTAGATATGGTGCGATCTATGATGTCTCTTACCGATTTACCGCTATCTTTTTGGGGATATGCTTTAGAGACTGCCGCATTCACTTTAAATAGGGCTCCGTCGAAATCCGTTGAGACGACACCGTATGAATTATGGTTTGGGAAGAAACCTAAGCTGTCGTTTCTAAAAGTTTGGGGATGCGATGCTTATGTCAAGAAACTTCAACCTGAAAAGCTCGAACCCAAGTCAGAAAAATGCGTCTTCATAGGATACCCAAAAGAAACTATTGGGTACACCTTCTACCTCAGATCCGAAGGCAAGATCTTTGTTGCCAAGAATGGGTCCTTTCTAGAGAAAGAGTTTCTCTCGAAAGAAGTAAGTGGGAGGAAATTAGAGCTTGATGAAGTATTACCTCTTGAACCGGCAAATGGCGCAACTCAAGAAAATGTTCCTGAGGTGCCAGCACCGACTAGAGAGGAAGTTAATGATAATGATCAAGATACTTCTGATCAAGCTCCTACTAAAATTCGAAGGTCCACAAGGACACGTTCCGCACCAGAGTGGTACGGCAACCCTGTCTTGGAAATCATGTTGTTAGACAACGGTGAACCTTCGAACTATGAAGAAGCGATGGCGGGCCCGGATTCCGACAAATGGCTAGAAGCCATGAAATCCGAGATAGGATCCATGTATGAAAACAAAGTATGGACTTTGACTGACTTGCCCGTTGAACGGCGAGCCATAGAAAATAAATGGATCTTTAAGAAGAAGACAGACGCGGATGGTAATGTAACCGTCTATAAAGCTCGGCTTGTCGCTAAAGGTTATCGACAAGTTCAAGGGGTTGACTACGATGAGACTTTCTCACCGGTAGCGAAGCTGAAGTCCGTCCGAATCATGTTAGCAATTGCCGCATTCTACGATTATGAGATATGGCAAATGGACGTCAAAACGGCATTCCTTAATGGTTTCCTTAAGGAAGAATTGTATATGATGCAGCCGGAAGGTTTTGTCGATCCTAAGAATGCTGACAAGGTGTGCAAGCTCCAACGCTCGATTTATGGGCTGGTGCAAGCATCTCGGAGTTGGAACATTCGCTTTGATGAAATGATCAAAGCGTTTGGGTTTACACAGACTTATGGAGAAGCCTGTGTTTACAAGAAAGTGAGTGGGAGCTCTGTAGCATTTCTCATATTATATGTAGATGACATACTTTTGATGGGAAATGATATAGAACTCTTGGACAGCATTAAGGCCTACTTGAATAAAAGTTTTTCAATGAAGGACCTTGGAGAAGCTGCTTATATATTAGGCATCAAAATCTATAGGGATAGATCGAGACGCCTCATAGGTCTTTCACAAAGCACATACCTTGATAAGATATTGAAGAAGTTCAATATGGATCATTCTAAGAAGGGGTTCTTACCTATATTACAAGGTATGAAATTGAGCTCAGCTCAATGTCCGACCACGGCAGAAGAAATAGAAGAGATGAGTGTCATCCCCTATGCCTCAGCCATAGGTTCTATTATGTATGCCATGCTGTGTACTAGACCTGATGTAAACCTTGCCGTAAGTTTGGTAGGAAGGTACCAAAGTAATCCCGGCAAGGAACACTGGACAGCGGTCAAGAATATCCTGAAGTACCTGAAAAGGACTAAGGAAATGTTTCTCGTTTATGGAGGTGACGAAGAGCTCGTCGTAAAGGGTTACGTCGACGCTAGCTTCGACACAGATCTGGATGACTCTAAGTCACAAACCGGATACGTGTATATTTTGAATGGTGGGGCAGTAAGCTGGTGCAGTTGCAAGCAAAGCGTCGTGGCGGGATCTACATGTGAAGCGGAGTACATGGCAGCCTCGGAGGCAGCGCATGAAGCAATATGGGTGAAGGAGTTCATCACCGACCTAGGAGTCATACCCAATGCGTCGGGGCCGATCAAGCTCTTCTGTGACAACACTGGAGCTATTGCTCTTGCCAAGGAGCCCAGGTTTCACAAGAAGACAAGGCACATCAAGCGTCGCTTCAACTCCATTCGTGAAAATGTTCAAGATGGAGACATAGAGATTTGTAAAGTGCACACGGACCTGAATGTAGCAGATCCGTTGATTAAACCTCTCCCTAGAGCAAAACATGATCAACACCAGAATTCCATGGGTGTTTGATTCATCACAATGTAACTAGATTATTGACTCTAGTGCAAGTGGGAGACTGTTGGAAATATGCCCTAGAGGCAATAATAAAAGCATTATTATTATATTTCCTTGTTCATGATAATTGTCTTTATTCATGCTATAATTGTGTTATCCGGAAATCATAATACATGTGTGAATAACAGACACCAACATGTCCCTAGTAAGCCTCTAGTTGACTAGCTCGTTGATCAATAGATAGTCATGGTTTCCTGACTATGGACATTGGATGTCATTGGTAACGAGATCACATCATTAGGAGAATGATGTGATGGACAAGACCCAATCCTAAACATAGCACAAGATCGTATAGTTCATTTGCTAGAGTTTTCCAATGTCAAAGTATCTTTTCCTTAGACCATGAGATCGTGTAACTCCCGGATACCGTAGGAGTGCTTTGGGTATACCAAACGTCACAACGTAACTGGGTGACTATAAAGGTAGACTACGGGTATCTCCGAAAGTGTCTGTTGGGTTGACATGGATCGAGACTGGGATTTGTCACTCCGTATGACGGAGAGGTATCGCTGGGCCCACTCGGTAATGCATCATCATAATGAGCTCAAAGTGACCAAGTGTCTGGTCACGGGATCATGCATTACGGTACGAGTAAAGTGACTTGCCGGTAACGAGATTGAACGAGGTATTGGGATACCGACGATCGAATCTCGGGCAAGTAACATATCGATTGACAAAGGGAATTGCGTACGGGGTTGATTGAATCCTCGACACCGTGGTTCATCCGATGAAATCATCGTGGAGCATGTGGGAGCCAACATGGGTATCCAGATCCCGCTTTTGATTATTGACCGGAGAGTCGTCTCGGTCATGTCTGCTTGTCTCCCGAACCCGTAGGGTCTACACACTTAAGGTTCGGTGACGCTAGGGTTGTGAAGATATGTATATGCAGTAACCCGAATGTTGTTCGGAGTCCCGGATGAGATCCCGGATGTCACGAGGAGTTCCGGAATGGTCCGGAGGTAAAGAATTATATATAGGAAGTGCTATTTCGGGCATCGGGACAAGTTTCGGGGTTATCGGTATTGTACCGGGACCACCGGAGGGGTCCCGTGGGCCCACCGGGTGGGGCCACCTATCCCGGAGGGCCCCATGGGCTGAAATAGGAGGGAACCCAGCCCATAGTGGGCTGGGGCACCAGCCCCTATAGGCTCATGCGCCTAGGGTTTCCACCATGGAAGAGTCCATGTGGTGGAAGGCACCCCTAGGTGCCTTGGGGGGGAGGGAAACCTCCCCTTGGCCGCCGCCCCCCTAGTAGATCTCATCTACTAGGGCCGGCGCCCCCCCCCCATGGCACCCCTATATATAGTGGGGGGAGAGGAGGGATTTCACACCAGCCCCTGGCGCCTCCATCTCCCCCCCGCTACGTCTCTCCCTCGTAGTCTTGGCGAAGCCCTGCTTCTGTGACGCCCTGCATCCACCACCACGCCGTCGTGCTGCTGGATCTTCATCAACCTCTCCTTTCCCCTTGCTGGATCAAGAAGGAGGAGACGTCTCCCGTCCCGTACGTGTGTTGAACGCGGAGGTGCCGTCCGTTCGGCGCTGGTCATCGGTGATTTGGATCACGTCGAGTACGACTACATCATCACCGTTCTTTTGAACGCTTCCGTGCGCCATCTACAAAGGTATGTAGATGCATCCGATGACTCGTTGCTAGATGAACTCCTAGATGATCTTGGTGAAACGAGTAGGAAAATTTTTGTTTTCTGCAACGTTCCCCAACACCAACAAGGATGGGGGGCGGCCAGGGCAGGAGCCCAAGGGGGATTCGGCCACCCTTGGGGCGCCTCCTACCTGCCTCCCCTCTCCCCCGCCTATATATATGAGGGAGGGGGCGCCACACAAGACCACGACAATCTCTTAGCCGTGTACGACGCCCCTCTCCACAGTTTCGTCCCTAGGTCATATTTTTGGAGTGCTTGGGTGAAGCCCTACGGAGATAGCATCACCACCACCATCACCAGGCCGTTGTGCTGCCGGAACTCATCTACTACTTCACCTATCTTTCTAGATCAAGAACGCGAGGACGCCACCGAGCTGAACGTGTGCTGAACGCGGAGGTGTCGTACATTTGGTACTTGATCGGTTGGATCGCAAAGAAGTGCGACTACATCAACCGTGTTAATAAACGCATCCGCTTATGGTTTACGAGGGTATGTAGACACACTCTCCCTTCTCATTGCTATGCATCTCCATTGATAGATCTTGCATGTGCATAGAAATTTTTTGTTTTCCATGCAAGGTTCCCCAACAATGGTATCCGAGCCAGGTCTATGCGTAGATGATATGCACGGGTAGAACACAAAGGAGTTGTGGGAGGTGATGGTCATACTGCTTACCACCAACGTCTTATTTTAATTCAGCGGTATTGTGGGATGAAGAGGTCCAGACCAACCTTACATGTCCACACACATGAGACCGGTTCCACCGACTGACATGCAATTTGTTTTGCATAAAGGTGGCTGGTGGGTGTCTATTTCTCATACTTTAGTTGAATCGAATTTGACTACGACCGGTCCTAGAAGAAGGTTAAAACGGCAAACTTGATAATCACTGTTGTGGTTTTTGTGTAGTTAAGAACAGTTCTTACTAGAAGCCCGTAGCAGCCACATAAAACTTGCAACAACAAAGTAGAGGACGTCTAACTTGTTTTTGCAGAGCATGTTGCGATGTGATATGGTCCAGATATGATGTGATATATGTTGATGTATGGGTGATCACGTTTTGTAATATCGACAACCGGCAGGAGCCTTAGGGTTGTCTCTTAATTATTGTATGAAATACAAGCGCCATGCAATTGCTTTACTTTATCGCTATGCGTTAGCAATAGTTGTAGTAGCAATAGTTGGTGAGACGACCCCGACGCAATGATGGAGATAAAGTTGTCGAGCGGGTGACTATGGAGATCATGATGATGCTTTGGAGATGGATATCAAAAGCACAAGATGATGATGGCCATATCATGTCAGATATTTTGATTCCATGTGATGTTTATCCTTTATGCATCTTATTTTTCTTAGAACGGCGGTAGCATTATAAGATGATCCCTTCACTAAATTTCAAGATAAAAGTGTTCTCCCCGAGTATGCACCTTTGCCAAAGTTCGTCGTTTCGGAGCACCTCATGATGATCAGTTGTGATAGACTCTACGTTCACATACAACGGGTGTAAGATAGTTTTGCACATGCAGAATACTTGGGTTAAACTTGACAAGCCAAGCATGTATAGACATGGTTTCGGAACACTGGAGACCGAAAGGTCGAACGTGAGTCATATAGTATATATGATCAACATAGAGATGTTCACCATTGATGACTACCCCATCTCACGTGATGATCGGACATGGGTTAGTTGATTTGGATCATGTATCACTTAGATAACTTGAGAGATGTTTATTTAAGTGGGAGTTCATTAGTTATTTGATTAATTGAACTTAATTTATCATGAACTTAGTCTTAATAGTTTTTGCATATCTATGTTGTAGATCAATGGCCCATGCTACCGTTCCCCTGAATTTTAATGTGTTCCTAGAGAAAGCTAAGTTGAAAGATGAAGGTAGCACCTACACAGACTAGGTCCATAACTCTAGGATTATCCTCATTGCTGCAGAGAAGAATTATGTCCTTGATGCAGCGCTAGGTGACCGACCTACTGCAGGAGCTACTGCAGATGTTATGAACGTTTGGCATACTCGATCTGATGACTACTCGATAGTTGAGTGTGCCATGCTTTACGGCCTAGAACCAGGACTTCAAAGACGTTTTGAACATCACGGAGCATATGAGATGTTCCAAGAGCTGAAATTGATATTTCAAGCTAATTCCCAGGTTGAGAGATATGAAGTCTCCAACAAGTTCTATAGCTGCAAGATGGAGGAGAATAGTTCTGTCAGTGAACACACACTCAAAATGTCTGGGTATCATAACCACTTGACTCAGCTAGGAATTGATCTTCCAATTGAGAGTGTTATTGACAGAGTTCTTCAGTCACTGCCACAAAGCTACAAAGCCTTCATGATGAACTATAATATGCAAGGTATGACGAAAATGATTCCAGAGCTCTTCGCAATGCTTAAGGCCGCGGAGGTAGAAATCAAGAAGGAGCATCAAGTGTTGATGGTTAACAAGACCACTAGTTTCAAGAAAATGGCAAGGGAAAGAAAGGGAACTTCAAGAAGAATGACAAGCAAGTTGCTGCTCCCGTGAAGAAGCCCATAGCTGGACCCAAGCCTGAGACTGGGTGCTTCTACTGCAAAGGGAATGGTCACTGGAAGCAGAACCGCTCCAAATACTTGGCGGATAAGAAGGATGGCAAAGTGAGCAAAGGTACATTTGATATACATGTTATTGATGTGTACCTTACTAATGCTCGTAGTAATGCCTGGGCATTTGATACTGGTTCCGTTGCTCATATTTGTAACTCGAAACAGGAGTTGCGGAATAAATGAAGATTGGCTAAGGACGAGGTGACGATGCGCGTCGGGAATGGCTCCAAGGTCGATGTGATCGCCGTCGACACGCTACCTCTACATCTACTTTCGGGGTTAGTTTTAGACCTCAATAATTGTTATTTGGTGCCAGCGTTGAGCATGAACATTATATCTGGATCCTATTTATTGCGAGACGGTTATTCATTTAAATTGGAGAATAATGGTTGTTCTATTTATATGAGTAATATATTTTATGGCAATGCACCCTTGATGAATGGTCTATTCTTGTTGAATCTCGATCGTAGTGATACACATATTCATAATATTGATGCCAAAAGATGCAAAGTTGATAATGATAGTGCAACATACTTGTGCCACTGCCATTTAGGTCACATTGGTGTAAAGAGCATGAAGAAACTCCATGCGAATGGGCTTTTGGAATCACTTGATTATGAATCATTTGATACTTGCGAACCATGCCTTTTGGGCAAATGACTAAAACTTCATTCTCCGGAACAATGGAGCGAGCTAATGACTTATTGGAAATAATACATACCGATGCATGCGGTCCGATGAGTGTTGAGGCCCACGGCGGGTATCGTTATTTTCTAACCTTTACATATGATTTGAGTAGATATGGGTATATCTACTTAATGAAACACAAATCTGAAACATTTGGAAAGTTCAAAGAATTTCAGAGTGAAGTAGAGACTAGAGAATCATCGTAACAAGAAAAATAAAGTTTCTATGATCTGATCGGGAAGGTGAATATTTGAGTTACGAGTTTGGCCTTCATTTAAAACAATGTGGAATTGTTTCACAACTCACGCCACCTGGAACACCACATTATAATGGTGTGTCCGAACGTCGTAACCGTACTTTATTAGATATGGTGCGTTCTATGATGTCTCTTACCGATTTACCACTATAGTTTTGGGGTTATGCATTAGAGAGAGCCGCATTCACGTTAAATAGGGCACCATCTAAATCTGTTGAGACGACACCGTATGAACTATGGTTTGGCAAGAAACCTAAGCTGTCGTTTCTTAAAGTTTGGAGATGCGACACTTATGTCAAAAGGCTTCAGCCTGATAAGCTCGAACCCAAATCGGAGAAGTGCGTCTTCATAGGATACCCTAAGGAAACTATCGGGTACACCTTCTACCATAGATCTGAAGGCAAGATCTTTGGTGCCAAGAATGGGTCCTTTCTAGAGAAGGAGTTTCTCTCAAAAGAAGTGAGTGGGAGAAAAGTAGAACTTGAAGAGGTAATTGTACCTTCTCTCGAACTGGATAGTAGCACATCAGAGAAAACCGTTCCCGTGATGCCTACACCAACTGGAGAGGAAGCTAATGATGATGATCATGAAACTTCGGATCAAGTTACTACTAGACCTTGTAGGTCGACCAGAGCATGTTCTGCACCAGAGTGGTACGGTAATCTTATCCTGGAAGTTATGTTATTAGACCATGGCGAACCTATGAACTATGAAGAAGCTATGACGAGCCTAGATTTCGATAAATGGCTTGAGGACATGAAATTTGAGATAGGATCCATGTATGAGAACAAAGTATGGACTTTGGTGGACTTGCCCGATGATCGGCAAGCCATTGAGAATAATAAATGGATCTTCAAGAAGAAGACATATGCTGATGGTAATGTCACTATCTACAAAGCTCGAATTGTCGCGAAAGGTTTTTGACAAGTTCAAGGAGTTGACTACGATGAGACTTTCTCACCCGTAGAGATGCTTAAGTCTGTCCAAATAATGTTAGCAATTGCCACATTTTATAATTGTGAAATCTGGCAAATGGACGTCAGAACTGCATTCCTTAATGGATTTCTTAAAGAAGAATTGTATATGATGCAACCAGAAGGTTTTGTCGATCCTAAAGGTGCTAACAAAGTGTGCAAGCTCCAGCGATCCATCTATGGACTGGTGCAAGCATCTCAGAATTGGAATATACGCTTACGGAGAAGCCTGTATTTACAAGAAAGTGAGTGGGTGCTCTGTAGCATTTCTGATATTATATGTGGATGACATATTATTGATTGGAAATGATATATAATTTCTAGATAGCATAAAAGGATACTTGAATAAGAATTTTTCAATGAAAGACCTCGGTGAAGCTGCTTATATATTGGGCATCAAGATCTATAGGGATAGATCGAGACGCTTAATAGGACTTTCACAAAGCACATACCTTGACAAAGTTTTGAAGAAGTTCAAAATGTATCAGTCAAAGAAAGGGTTCTTCCCGGTATTACAAGGTGTGAAATTGAGTCAGACTCAAAGCCCGACCACTACAGAAGATAAAGAAAAAACGAAAGTCGTTCTCTATGCCTCAGCCATAGGTTCTATCATGTATGCTATGTTGTGTAACAGACCTGATGTGTGTCTTGCCATAAGTTTGACAGGGAGGTATCAAAGTAATCCAGGAGTGGATCACTGGACAACGGTCAAGAACATGCTAAAGTACCTGAAAAGGACCAAGGATATGTTTCTCATTTATGAAGGTGACGAAGAGCTCGTCGTAAATGGTTACGTCGATGCTAGCTTCGACACTGATCCGAATAACTCTAAGTCACAAATCGGATACGTATTTATATTGAATGGTGAAGCTGTCAGTTGGCGCAGTTCCAAATAGAGCGTCATGGTGGGATCTACGTATGAAGTGGAGTACATATCTACTTCGGAAGCAGCGCATGAAAGAGTCTGGATGAAGGAGTTCATATCCGATCTGGGTGTAATACCCAGTGCATCGGGTCCAATGAAAATATTTTGTGACAACACTGGAGCAATTGCCTTGGCGAAGGAATTCAGGTTTAACAAGAGAACCAAACACATCAAGAGATGTCTCAACTCCATTTGTGAAAAGGTCAAGGTTGGAGACATAAAGATTTGCAAAATACATATGGATCTGAATATAGGACCCGTTGACTAAGCCTCTTCCACGAGCAAAACATGATCAACACCAAGACTCCATGGGTGTTAGATTCATTACAATGTAATCTAGATTATTGACTCTAGTGCAAGTGAGAAACTGATGAAAATATGCCCTAGAGGCAATAATAAACTTGTTATTATTATATTTCCTTATTCATGATAAAGGTTTATTATTCATGCTAGAATTGTATTGATTGAAAACTTAAATACATGTGTGGATACATAAACAAATACCGTGTCCCTAATAAGACTCTACTAAGCTAGCTTATTGATTAAAGATGGTTAAGGTTTCCTAACCATAGACATGTGTTGTCAATTGATAACGGGATCATATCATTAGGAGAATGATGTGATGGACAAGACCCATCCATTAGCTTAGCATATGATCGTTTAGTTTATTGCTAATGATTTGATGCTTTTTTAATGTTAAATATATATTCCTTCGACTATAAAATACGGGTTAGATTGCATGTATCCTAAAATGCACGGTACTGACCCAGCCATGATGTGTTGGTAGTTGATAGTTCAACGCCGCGGGCGGAACTAGGCCGCGCTTAGACATCAAAATTATTCATCTAAAACATCGCATTAACTCTTCATAGTTTATTTCATCCCCTGAGTTTGAACTAAAGCCACAACACTTTCTTTCATCAAAGGGAGTAATTATTTTTGTTCACTCTAGTAGTTCGCTTAATCTCATTTTTTATCGTTTCCCCTAGCAACCGACTAGAGTAGTCTACCGTATTTCCCGACTCCTGTTTGGATGTTAGAGTAGTTGCATCAGCGACAACGCAGTCGTGAAATTGGTACTGCCATTATTTTTGCTCTTCAAGGGTTTGACACTTTAATTATGATGAAATTGCTATATATCCATGTGCGCTCCATCTCATTCGACCTCTCCTCCTACGGAGAGCTCAGAGTCTCTCGTGTCATACTCCATTCGTTTCAAAATAAATGACTCAACTTTATATTAACTAAAGGAGTAGGTTCTAGTGCAAGAGCTCAGTAATAACTTTACTTCATATACTTCATTCGTTTCTTTTTAGTCTGCATACAAGATTTGGTCAAAGTCAAACATTGTTAACTTTGACTAGGTTTATATGAAAAAATATCAAGATCCACAATATGAAATCAACATTGTTAGATGCATTGTGAAATTAATTTTCATACCATATAGCTTTAGTATCGTAGATGTTGATATTTTTCTTCATAAACTTGGTCAATTTTTACAAAGTTTGATTTTGATTAAATTTTATATGCAGACTAAAAAATGAAGGGAGTAAAAGAAATAGGAGTATATGCGTGCTCGCATAGTTGTCTGGTGCAAGAAAAAAGACTTGGAGCAGTAGACCGCAGACGAGCGTGACTGCGAGTCTGCCCGCGGCAGCACTAGCAGCCACTCCGAACCGGGATCAATTGGTTTGAATGAAAATTTTGGGGCCGACGGATCTGCGCGGGAGGCAGCGTGCATGCGTGACAGCTACCCCGCCATGTAAGCCCCAAGCCCCTGCCCGCGCACCACGCAAGCATTTTGTCTGTCCGATTCGTCCTGGCACGCCCCGCTCCATCCATGCAATGCAATGCATGTTGTGCACCGGGACACGGCGGGATCCACCGTACGCTGTCGCCTCTAGCGCTAGCCATCACAGCAAGCTTCGTGAGTGAGTAGTATGATTGCTTGATTGGTTGCGATGCTCACTGCTCTCTGGGGTGGAAGTACACAGTGAACCGTCGTCACATCGCCATGACACCGAATTGACCGCGCAACAAACCCCGACCGTGCGGGACGTCCACTACAACACCACACTATTTGCCAGTGACTGAATCTGCACTTGAGGATCCTCAGGCGAGCCGAGCCGGCGAGGGGAACAGCACAGGGGCCAGAAAGAATGAAAGAAAAAGAGCGGCGTGGAATCCGGAATCCCCACGTTGGCCGTCGCGACGTGGCCGGCGGGGCCAGGTGGCACGTGAAGGCACGAGGTGCGTGTCCGCCCAGCCTCTTCCTACGCCCGGACCCTTCTTCGGGCATGGCATGGACGACCTGGAAGCGGACAGCCGAGCCTACGACGGGATAGGGATGAGATATTTGCCACACCATCTCCACATCCCTTTCCGATCTCTCGCACGGCGAATCGCCTCTCCTCCAATCCCCTGCCGGCGCCCACGTGAACGCACCCGCCCGCATTTGCGGCCCCAGCCTCCGCGCGCCACGTCCATACGCCGGCCCGCTGAGTCACGCCGCCGGGGGGAAGAAACGCCGCACGCCGGTCCATGGACCCGGCCCAGGGAGCCGGCGGGCGACTCGGTGTCCTCATCCATGGTGCATGTATAAATAGGTTCCTCCCCCGTCGACTCTGCACGCCTTATCACCACACAACCCCATATACACACGGTTCCTCAGATTACGACTACGATCGAGGAAGAGGAAGAAGATACAATATGGCCCTGGGAGACGACTCTCCGGCCTCCTACATCCGCATGGTATGTGCTACTACAATCGTCGTCTTCCCATCCCCTAATTCGTACCTTGGTCTGCTGCTCCCTTGGTTCTTCTAGTTCTAGCTAGCAGATAGATGATCACCAGCATCAGCATGCACAGGACATTGATTTCTCACGTCGACATCAGAATTGGTCAACTAATTAAGGTGGGATTTTTAATTTGCAGGTTCACCATCTGATAGAGAAGTGCATGACGTTCGGGATGAGCATGGAGGAGTGCATGGAGGCGCTGTCCAAGCGCGCCGACGTTCAGCCGGTCGTCACCTCCACAGGTCGGTCCGTCTCAAATCAGTTACTTCCTCTGATCAGCAGGAATACACTTATCTGTACTGACGCTGAGTTGGCGTGCTTGCAGTATGGAAAGAGCTGGAGAAGGAGAACAAGGAGTTCTTCGACAGATACAACAAGCAGTTGAGATCAGAAAAGGGAGGCCGAAGCAGCTGCAGCAGCAGCAGCGACAGCAGCTCCTAATGATCAACAGGAGATGCGTGCTGCTTAGATGTTAGCCATTCTGCACTTAGTAGAACGAATAATTAGAAGATCGATGGGGCGGGAAGTCAGCTAACGCGACACGATTTATGTGTGCTGGTGCATGTACAGGAATCATAAGCCATCTCGTACTGTTGCCATATTCTTCAGATGTAATTGTACTCATCATGTATCCATCTCCCACAGCTCTCGGTTCAGACTTTTCATACCTCTGTGGAGATTACCTACGGCACCACTGTGTGCTAATCGTCCAAGCAAAGCTTTATCCTGTAATTGGATCTCCGTCTTCTCTTTCTAACGAGCAAAAAAAAAAACGGTTGTCCTGCACAGAAAAAACACTGTTCTCCCCTAACCAGAGATACTAGTACACATGTTCACGGGAAAACGAAGGAAACATGCTATATGCTCAGCGAGAAGTTGGTGTACACGAACGTGCTCCGTGACGGGATGGGACATCTTGTCGTTGGGTCGCTGAAGCCAGCGTGGAACGGTCCAAACAAGGAAAGTTTGCACCGGCGCCATACGTGTGTGCAGTGCCGTGGAATCGGTGATGGGATTCTGCACGGGACAAGGACCCCTCGCCTCTTCTTTCCTCTGATTTTGACGTGACAAGCAACAACTTCGCGAGGCAAAATGGGCAAAAATAACCTCGAAACGCCACTAATTCACAAAGGGTGAGAAAAGGGTGAAACTTTTTCACCCAACTAATCCTTTTGTGTAGTGGCTGATTAATAGGTGCTACACACATGCGGTGTGGCACCCTGAGGCTGGGCAAGGGCCCACCTCACTCTGGTTGTATAACGTCTAGCCGACATGCGCTACACTGCTTTGTGTAGCGCCTAGACAAAAGACGCTACACGTGCACTTACTAACCGTCATGGCCGGTCCTTCCTAGCCTAGTCCCTACACAAACTCCAAGAGCATTTGAACAGAGGACGTCTGGACGTGATTCTCTCTCTCTCTCTCCCTTCTTAAATTCCTCACTAAATCCTGCAGATTTGAAGATTTTTCTTCGTGGATTTCGACCTCAATCTCTTCCTTAAGGTAATTTCCTCTGATTCCTTTTCATTTGAAAAAATGCTCACATTTGCTCAAGTCTATCATGTTTGGGCAAACCCTAGTTTTTCATGGATTTTGAAATATGTATGGAAATATGAGATGATTGTTTGGCATTTGTTAGGATTAGGCTTCTTAGTATGTTAGGGTTAGGGTTATGGTTCTTGTTATGTTGGGATTAGGGTTATGGTTCTTCACTACTAAGGAAAAGCCTAGCAGTAGCGTGGGTTTTTGGCCTAGTAGTAGCGCGAGATGCCGCGCTATTGATAAGACGCTACAGCTAAAGGTTAGCAGTAGTGTTGGTCAACACACGCTACTGTTATAAGTACTTAGTAGTATTGATTTTTTCGTAACACGCTACTGGTAAGTACTAGCAACGCGCCTCTGAGCCTGCGCTACTACTATTATTGCGTATTATTTTTTTTCTTCATTTTATGTCGTATTCATACACCATTATACAAGTTTTCATGCAGTAGCAATTTATAGATTGTTTTTACATCACAATGAGTTATTACATCACTAGATGAAAGAACCGTGGACTAGTTTCAAGTGGATGGATCAAGTGGATGGATCCATCCACTTGAAACTAATCCGCGGTTCTTTCACCCAATGATATAATAAATCATTGTCATCATCGTCATATCATTAACAACTTATCGTCATACTACATCATTGTCATATAACACCTCCTCATGATCAATTTTATCAATGAGACATCATATAGCAAGTTGGTCACTAGTCATAATCACAACTCCTCCTCCTCATCATCAACTCTAACACATTGTAGCACATAATAACACATTGTACCAAGGACCTGGTCCTCTCTCATAGGACCTACTACCCTCTTTTAGGTAAAATAGTATAAAACAAGATAGGCCCTGGCCCTCCATTATGGAGAATCAAGATTATCCTGTCTCCAATTCTTGTGCTTCGCACAATGTTGTTTCCAAGTAGCTCCCTATGATTAATCATACATTTTTTCCAATCAAAGATTGTCATGTCTCCATCGGTTTTAGAAATCCGGTATGAACAACAGTGATGCGTAGGATGACCTGGCCGTAAGCTCATAACATCAAGGCGACCTTTCGGAAATATCAGATGAGCAACAATCGTTCAGGGTTTTCTGTTGAAAACATAGTAATAACTTCGTAGTTAGCAATGTAGTTGAGTTTTAGAAGAATTTATGCAAAAGATTCATGAATGTCGTAATAGTAAAAAATCTTTCCATGACATCTCCATGGATGTTACCGTAGTTCAACACGTGCACTAGTGGCACATATTGACCATAATGTGCAGGAGTTTGATAATAGATATTGTAATTCTCAAGATCATTAATAAATCAGATCACATGATTTTCCCCTGATAAGTTAATTCTGAGCCATCGGTGTAGTAGGTTCTGTCTACCATCTTCCGCACATTCTTTGTAGAATGAAAATAAGCTATCAATGAAAATAAGTTGTCAACTATTTTGAAATAAATAATATAAATTACTTAATAACTATGTTTGAGAAACTCACATAGCGATAGAAGTGTATCAACAAGGACCCAAATGTCCATATTGTCTTCGCCGATGTCAGGATCACCAAGATCCATGGTGACAAGCATACCCTCATGAAAATCATACGTCTTGCAAAGTGCTTCCCAATTCGGGCAACCAAAATGGGTTACGCTCTTAGAATTGTATAGATTTACATCAAAATCCATACCATGATGGGTCCTTACGTGAATTATATTTGTTTCCATACTTTCATGATCTTCAAAATTCGTCCTCTCCAAGACATAGTGTCTTGCATGGCATGGGATAAGCTAGTCGAATTGTAAAATACGAAACTTACACGTTGAAGAAGCAGAAGTCGTGCTTAATTACGAAAAAACACTTGTCATTGTTGCGTACCGTTTCAACATCGAAGGTCTCCTGGAGCTTAATGCTGAAGCGTCGACCTTCTACCAGGTGAGGCCTGTCGCATAGACCCCGGTCGTCGCCGCACCAGTCGCACTCCACCGGGAGACTTTCGTCGTCCGACGACGACATGGACAACATTTCCTATGTTCATAATTCAAAGATTAAACTTGTACAATTAAATATATATACTACAAAACTAAATTAGATCATTATTATTCATCATGGGTTGACTATCGGTCTGTCGAGTCTTTTCTTGAAAACTCTCAGCTCACGTGGTGTATATATTCGACCGTCGGTGATGGTCGCTCCTCCCTTCGTCTCCGAGTGCATTACTATTTGGGAACGCAGTAATTTCAAAATTTTCTTACGCACACGCAAGATCCATCTAGGTGATGTATAGCAACGAGAGGGGATAGAGTGTTGTCTACGTACCCTCATAGACCGTAAGCGGAAGCGTTATGATAACGCAGTTGATGTAGTCGTACGTCTTCACGATCCGACCGATCCTAGCACCGAAGTTACATTACCTCCGCGATCTGCACACGTTCAGCTCGGTGACGTCCCATGAACTCTAGATCTAGCTGAGTGTCGAGGGAGAGTTTTGTCAGCACGACGGCGTGATGACGGTGATGATGAAGTTACCGATGCATGGCTTCACCTAAGCACTACAACAATATGACCGAGGTCGAAATCTGTGGAGGATGGCACCGCACATGGCTAAGAGATCAACTTGTGTGTCCTAGGGTGCCCCCTGCCACCGTATATAAAGGAGCAAGGGGGGAGGCCGGCCGGCCCTTGGGGCGCCCAAGGAGAGGAGGAATCCTCCTCCTAGTAGGAGTAGGATTCATCCTTTCCTAGTCCTACTAGGAGGGGGAAGGAAGGAGTGGGAGAGGGGAAGGAAAAGGAGGGCGCCGCCCCCCTTCCTAGTCCAATTCGAACTCAAGGGGGAGGGGGTGCGCGGCCTGCCCTGGCAGCCCCTCTCTCTCTCCACTAAGGCCCATCTAGGCCCATTAGTCCCCCCCCGGGGGAGGGTCCGGTAACCCTCCAACACTTCGGTTTTATCCGAAACCATCCGGAACACTTCCGGTGTCCGAATATAGCCGTCCAATGTATTAATCTTTATGTCTCGACCATTTCGAGACTCCTCATCATGTTCGTGACCACATCCGAGACTCCGAACAACCTTCGGTATATCAAAACACATAAACTCATAATACCGATCGTCACTGAACGTTAAGCGTGCGGACCCTACGGGTTCGAGAACTATGTAGACATGACCGAGACTCATCTCCGTTCAATAACCAATAGCGGAACCTGGATGCTCATATTGGTTCCTACATATTCTACGAAGATCTTTATCGGTCAAACCGCATAACAACATACGTTGTTCCTTTTGTCATCGGTATGTTACTTGCCCGAGATTCGATCGTCGGTATCTCAATACCTAGTTCAATCTTGTTACCGACAAGTCTCTTTACTCGTTCCGTAATGCAACATCCAGTAACTAACTCATTATTCACATTGCTTACAAGGCTTATAGTGATGTGCATTACCGAGAGGGCCCAAAGATACCTCTCCAATACACAGAGTGACAAATCCTAATCTCGATCTATGCCAACTCAACAAACACCATCGGAGACACCTGTAGAGCATCTTTATAGTCACCCAGTTACGTTGTGATGTTTGATAGCACACTAAGTGTTCCTCCGGTATCCGGGAGTTGCATAATCTCATAGTCATAGGAACATGTATAAGTTATGGAGAAAGCAATAACAGTAAACTAAATGATCATCGTGCTAAGCTAAAGGATGGGTCAAGTCAATCATATCATTCTCTAATGATGTGATCCCATTCATCAAATGACAACTCTTGTCCATGGCTAGGAAACTTAACCATCTTTGATTAACGAGCTAGTCAAGTAGAGGCATACTAGTGACACTCAGTTTGTCTATGTATTCACACATGTACTAAGTTTTCGGTTAATACAATTCTAGCATGAATAATAAACATTTATCATGATATAAGGAAATAAATAATAACTTTATTATTACCTCTAGGGCATACTTCCTTTAGTCTCCCACTTGCACTAGAGTCAATAATCTAGTTCACATCATCATGTGATTTAACACCAATAGTTCACATCTTTATGTGATTAGTTCACATCTCCATGTGACTAATACCCAAAAGGGTTTACTAGAGTTAATAATCTAGTTCACATCGCTATGTGATTAACACCCAAAGAGTGATCATGTTTTGCTTGTTAGAGAAGTTTAGTCTACGGGTCTGCAATATTCAGATCTGTATGTATTTTGCAAATTTCTATGTCTACAATACTCTGCATGGAGATACTCTAGCTAATTGCTCCCACTTTCAATATGTATCTAGATCAAGAGTTAGAGTCATCTAGATCGGCGTCAAAAGCTTGTATCGACGTAACTCTTTACGACGAACTCTTTTTATCACCTCCATAACCGAGAAATATTTCCTTAGTCCTCTAAGGATAATTTTGACCGTTGTCCAGTGATCTACTCCTAGATCACTATTGTACTCCCTTGCCAAAATCATGCGAAGGTATACAATAGGTCTGGTACACAGCATAGCATACTTTATAGAACCTATGACTGAGGCATAGGGATTGAATTTTTCATTCTCTTTCTATTTTCTGCCATGGTCGGGTTTTGAGTCTTTACTCAACTTCACACCTTGCAACACAGTCAAGAACTCCTTCTTTGATTGTTCCGTTTTCAACTACTTCAAAAACTTGTCAAGGTATGTACTCATTGAAAAATTTGTCAAACGTCTTGATATATCTCTATAGATCTTGATGCCCAATATGTAAGCAGCTTTACCGAGGTCTTTCTTTGAAAAATTCTTATTCAAGTATCCTTTTATGCTATCTAGAAATTCAGTATCATTTCCGATCAACAATATGTCATCCACATATAATATCAGAAATGCTACAGAGCTCCCACTCACTTTCTTGTAAATGCAGGCTTCTCCAAAAGTCTGTATAAAACCATATGCTTTCATCACACTATCAAAGCGTATATTCCAAATCCGAGATGCTTGCACCAGTCCATAGATGGATCGCTGGAGTTTGCACACTTTGCTAGCACCTTTAGGATTGACAAAACCTTCTGGTTGAATCATATACAACTCTTCTTTAATAAATCCATCAAGGAATGTAGTTTTGATATCCATTTGCCAGATTTCATAAAATGCGGCAACTGCTAACATGATTCGGACATACTTTTAACCATCGATACGAGTGAGAAAATCTCATTGTAGTCAGCACCTTGAACTTGTCAAAAACCTTTTGCGACAATTTGAGCTTTGTAGATAGTAATACTACTATCAGCGTCCGTCTTCCTCTTGAAGATCCATTTATTCTGAATGGCTCACCGATCATCGGGCAAGTCAACCAAAGTCCACACTTTGTTCTCATACATGGATCCCATCTCAGATTTCATGGCCTTAAGCCATTTTGCGGAATCTGGGCTCATCATCGCTTCCTCATAGTTCGTAGGTTCGTCATGGTCAAGTAACATGACTTCCAGAACAGGATTACCGTACCACTCTAGTGCGGATCTTACTCTGGTTGACCTACGAGGTTCGGTAGTAACTTGATCAGAAGTTTCATGATCATCATCCTTAGCTTCCTCACTTACTAGTGTAGGAATCACTGGAATTGATTTCTGTGATAAACTACTTTCCAATAAGGGAGTAGGTACCGTTACCTCATCAAGTTCTACTTTCCTCCCACTCACTTCTTTCAAGAGAGACTCCTTCTCTAGAAAGGATCCATTCTTAGCAACGAATATCTTGCCTTCGGATCTATGATAGAAGGTGTACCCAACAGTCTCTTTTGGGTATCCTATGAAGACACATTTCTCCGATTTGGGTTCGAGCTTATCAGGTTGATGTTTTTTCACATAAGCATCGCAGCCCCAAATTTTAAGAAATGAAAACTTGGGTTTCTTGCCAAACCACAGTTCATATGGTGTTGTCTCAACGGATTTCGATGGTGCCCTATTTAACGTGAATGCAGTCGTCTCTAATGCATAACCCCAAAACGGTAGTGATAAAACGGTAAGAGACATCATAGATCGCACCATATCTAATGAAGTACGATTATGACGTTCGGACACACCATTACGCTGTGGTGTTCCAGGTGGCGTAAGTTGCGAAACTATTCTGCATTGTTTCAAATGAAGACCAAACTCGTAACTCAAATATTCTCCTCCATGATCAGATCGCAGAAACTTTGTTCTCTTGTTACGATGATTTTGCACTTCACTCTGAAATTCTTTGAACTTTTCAAATGTTTCAGACTTATGTTTCATCAAGTAGACATACCCATATCTGCTCAAATCATCTGTGAAGGTCAGAAAATAATGATACCAGCCTCGAGTCTCAACACTCATCGGACCACATACATCCGTATGTATTATTTCCAACAAATCTGTTGCTCGCTCCATTGTTTCGGAGAACGAAGTTTTAGTCATCTTTGCCCATGAGGCATGGTTCGCAAGCATCAAGTGATTCCAAAAGCCCATCAGCATGGAGTTTCTTCATGCGCTTTACATCAATATGACCTAAACGGCAGTGCCACAAAAAATGTTGCACTATCATTATCAAATTTGCATATTTTGACATCAATATTATGAATATGTGTATCATTATGATCGAGATTCAATAAACCATTTATATTGATTGTATAACCATAGAAGGTTTTATTCATGTAAATAGAACAAAAATTATTCTTTGACTTAAATGAATAACCGTATTGCAATAAACATGACCCAATCATATTTATGCTCAACGCAAACATCAAATAACATTATTTTAGGTTCAACACTAATCCCAAAGGTAAAGGGAGTGTGCGATGGTGATCTTATCAACCTTGGAATCACTTCCAACTCACATCATCACCTCGCCCTTAACTAGTCTCTGTTTATTTTGCAACTCCCGTTTCAAGTTACTACTCTTAGCAACTGAACTAGTATCAAATACTGAGGGGTTGCTATAAACACTAGTAAAGTACACATCAATAACATGTATATCAAATATACTTTTGTTCACTTTGCCATCCTTCTTATCCGCCAAGTATTTAGGGCAGTTCCACTTACAGTGACCATTTCCTTTGCAGTAGAAGTACTCAGTTCCAGGCTTGGGTCTAGCTTTGGGGTTCTTCATGGGAGTGGCAACTTGCTTGCCATTCTACTTGAAGTTCCCTTTCTTTCCCTTGCCCTTTTACTTGAAACTAGTGGTCTTGTCAACCATCAACATTTGATGCTTTTCTTGATTTCTACCTTCGTTGATTTCAGCATCACGAAGAGCTCGGGAATCGTTTTCGTCATCCCTTGCATATTATAGTTTATCACGAAGTTCCAGTAACTTGGTGATAGTGACTAGAGAACTCTGTCAATCACTATTTTATCTGGAAGATTAACTCCCAATTGATTCAAGTGATTGTAGTACACAGACAATCTGAGTACATGCTCACTGGTTGAGCTATTCTCCTCCATCTTGTAGGCAAAGTACTTGTTAGAGGTCTCATACCTCTCGACTCGGGCATGAGTCTGAAATACCTATTTTAGCTCTTAGAACATCTTATGTGCTTCGTGGCGTTCAAAATGTTTTTGAAATCCCGGTTCTAAGCCGTAAAGCATGGCGCACTAAACTATCAAGTAGTTATCATACCGAGCTTTCCAAACATTCATAATGTCTGCATCTGCTCCTGCAATAGGTCCGTCACCTAGCGGTGCATCAAGGACATAATTCTTCAATGCAGCAATGAGGATAATCCTCAGATTAGGGACCCAGTCCACATCATTGCTACTATCATCTTTCAACATAGTTTTTCTCTAGGAACATACCAAAAATAGATAGGGAGCTACATCGCGAGCTATTGATCTACAACATAGTTATGCAAATACTACCAGGACTAAGTTCATGATAAATTAAAGTTCAATTAATCATATTACTAAGTTCATGATAAATTAAAGTGCAAATACTACGGGTTCGAGAACTATGTAGACATGACCGAGACATATCTCCGGTCAATAACCAATAGCGGAACCTGGATGCTCATATTGACTCCTACTTATTCTATGAAGATCTTTATTGGTCAAACCGCATAACAACATACGTTATTCCCTTTGTCATCGGTATGTTACTTGCCCAAGATTCGATCATCGGTATCATCATAGCTAGTTCAATCTCGTTACCTTCAAGTCTCTTTAGTCGTTCTGTAATGCATCATCCCGCAACTAACTCATTAGTTACATTGCATGCAAGGCTTATAGTGATGTGCATTACCGAGACGACCCAGAGATACCTCTCCGATACACGGAGTGACGAATCCTAATCTCGATCTATGCCAACTCAACAAACACCTTCAGAGACACTTGTAGATCATCTTTATAATTACCCAGTTACATTGTGACGTTTGATAGCACACAGGGTGTTCCTCCGGTATTCGGGAGTTGCATAATCTCATAGTCAGAGGAATATGTTTAAGTCATGAAGAAAGCAATAGCAATAAAACTAGACGATCATAATGCTAAGCTAACAGATGGGTCTTGTCCATCACATCATTCTCTAATGATGTGATCCCATTCATCAAATGACAACACATGTCTATGGTCAGGAAACTTAACCATCTTTGATTAACGAGCCAGTCAAGTAGAGGCATACTAGGGACACTCTGTTTGTCTATGTATTCACACATGTACTAAGTTTCCGGTTAATACAATTCTAGCATGAATAATAAACGTTTATCATGATATAAGCAAATATAAATAACAACTTTATTATTACCTCTAGGGCATATTTCCTTCACACCACGCCTCTGGTTGTGCAGCGTCTAGCCAACATGCGCTACACTGCCTTGTGTAGCGCCTGGACAAAAGACGCTACATGTGCACTTACTAACCGCCGCGGGCCGGCCCTCCCTAGCCCAGCCCCCACACAAACCCCAAGAGCATTTGAAATAGAGGAGGTTTGTCCACGATTCCCTCTCTCTCCCCTCTTAAATCCCTCACCAAATTCTATAGATCTGAAGGTTTTCTCCGTGGATTTCTAATGTCTACTACGAAACCTTCTTCTTGTAGACTCGTGTTGGGCCTCCAAGCGCAGAGTTCTGTAGGATAGTAGCAAATTTCCCTCAAGTAGATGACCCAAGATTTATCAATCCGTGGGAGGCGTAGGATGAAGATGGTCTATCTCACACAACCCTGCAACCAAATAACAAAGAGTCTCTTGTGTCCCCAACACACCCAATACAATGGTAAATTGTATAGGTGCACTAGTTCGGCGAAGAGATGGTGATACAAGTGCAATATGGATGGTAGATATAGGTTTTTGTCATCTGAAAATATAAAAACAGCAAAGTAGCAAGTGGTAAAAGTGAGCGAAAACGGTATTGCAATGCTTAGAAACAAGGACTATGGTTCATAATTTCACTAGTGCAAGTTCTCTCAAAAATAATAACATAATTAGATCATATAACAATCCCTCAACATTCAACAAAGAGTCACTCCAAAGTCACTAATAGCGGAGAACAAACAAAGAGATTATCGTAGGGTACGAAACCACCTCAAAGTTATTCTTTCTGATCGATCTATTGGGCTATTCCTATAAGTGTCACAAACAGCCCTAGAGTTCATACTAAAATAACACCTTAAGACACACATCAACCAAAACCCTAATGTCTCCTAGATACTCCAATGTCACCACAAGTATCCGCGGGTTTGATTATACGATATGCATCACACAATCTCAGATTCATCTATCCAAACCAACACAAAGAACTTCAAAGAGTGCCCCAAAGTTTCTACTGGAGAGTCAAGACGAAAACGTGTGCCAACCCCTATGCATAAGTTCACAAGGTCACAGAACCCGCAAGTTGATCACCAAAACATACATCAAGTAGATCACGTGAATATTCCATTGTCACCACAGATAAGCACATGCAGGACATACATCAAGTGTTCTCAAATCCTTAAAGACTCAATCCAATAAGAGAACTTCAAAGGGAAAACTCAATCCATTACAAGAAGGTAGAGGGGGAGAAACATCATAAGGTCCAACTATAATAGCAAAGCTCACGGTACATCAAGATCGTGCCAAATCAAGAACACGAGAGGGGGAGATCAAACACATAGCTACTAGTACATACCCTCAGCCCCGAGGGTGAACTACTCCCTCTTTGTCATGGAGAGCCCCGGGATGATGAAGATGGCCACCGGTGATGATTCCTCCCCTCCGGAAGGGTGCTCGAACAGGGTCCCGACTGGTTTTTGGTGGCTACAAAGGCTTGCGGCGGCGGAACTCTCGATCTAGGTTCTGTTTTGGAGGTTTGGGGATTTATAAGAGGTGTTGGCATCGAGAACAAGTTAAGGGGGCCCACAAGGAGCCCACAAGGACAGAGGGTGCGCCCTAGGGGGTGGTGGCTCTTCTCCAATATCTTTTCGTTCCAGTATTTTTTTATATTTTCCAAAAATAATCTCCATAAATTTTCAGGTCATTTGGACTCCATTTGATATTCCTTTTCTGCGAAACTCAAAAACAAGGAAAAAACATAAACTGGCACTGGGCTCTAGGTTAATAGGTTAGTCCCAAAAATCATATAAAATAGCATATAAATGCATATAAAACATCCAAGATAGATAATATAATAGCATGGAACAATAAAAAAATATAGATACGTTGGAGACGTATCAAGCATCCCCAAGCTTAATTCCTTCTCATCCTCGAGTAGGTAAATGATAAAAACAGAATTTTTGATGTGGAATGCTACCTAACATATTTATCAATGTAATCTTCTCTTATTGTGGCAAGAACATTAAGATCCATAATATTCAAAACAAAAGTTTAATATTGACATAAAAACAATAATACTTCAAGCATACTAACAAGGCAATTATGTCTTCTCAAAATAACATGGCCAAAGAAAGTTATCCCTACAAAATCATATAGTCTGGTTATGCTCCATCTTCATCACACAAAATATTCAAATCATGCACAACCCCGATGACAAGCCAAGCAATTGTTTCATAATTTTGATGTTCTCAAACTTTTTCAACTTTCACGCAATACATGAGCGTGAGCCATGGACATAGCACTATAGGTGGAATAGATAGTGGTTGTGGAGAAGACAAGAAGAAGGAGATAGTCTCACATCAACTAGGCGTATCAACGGGCTATGGAGATGCCCATCTGTAGCGACCCGATCCTAATGGATCGAAGTCTCTGTGCTTAAGTGTCATCCCTGGATCGGTATGCTGACACACACACTCGAGGATTTATAACAGATTTCAATCACACACTTATTACATCGAGGTCCTCATAAAGAGTATTTATTACATAAATATGGCTAAAGGCCAACTAAATAAAATAACCGTGGAAGCTTTGAAGATAATGGCATAAACTTGGTAGTAAATTAAAATTTATTCCTTTGTTGTAGGAAAAAAATTAGCTTTATGCAAAATTAAACTTAAAGCCTCTACCAGCCAAATATGCATGTAGAGATAGTTATTATTCATCATTGCTCTATAGTGTGATCTTGCCAGCATATTCCATGTGCTGACCTACATGGCTGCAACGTCATGTTGCAAAATTTTCAGACAGGGATTAAGGTGTGATAGGTCGTTGTTGTGCACTCAGTTTTGCCGTGGAGTTGGATGGACTCATTATCTTCGAGGCTTCCGCAGTTATTTTATTTAGTTGGCCTTCAACCATATTTATGTAATAAATACTCTTTATGAGGACCTCAATGTAATAAGTGTGTGATTGAACTCTGTTATAAATCCTCGAGTATTGTGTGTGTCAGCATACCGATCCAGGGATGACAATTAAGCACAGAGACTTCGATCCATTGGGATCGGGTCGCTACAAGATGGTATCAGAGCCCACGTCGACTGTAGGACGCGACCACTAGGAAAAGCCACATGATACTCTTCTCTATTCATTTCTAATCCTTCTCCATTCCTACACTATAGATGTCGGACCCAAGGAACAAGTTCACTCAGCCTGAGGACGACACCCCTTTCGGACGACACTTGAAGGAAGTCACGAGGTACCTGAACATCGGCCTACCAAACTTCACCAGAACCTTCACTGCAACTTTACCAGAAGAGGAGCGCTGGAAGATCCAAGTTTGTGTTCCTAGAAGGACTTCTGTACCAACTACTGAGCCCATCGAGTTTTCCTTTGATGCACCAACCTGGAGCTTAGGAAGGAGCATGGCCGCCCACATCACTTTTGGACGCATTTGCGAGGTGTACAACAGGGATCTCGAAGACACCGTCTACCAGATATGTGGACGCCGGGATGAACAATGGGAGATGATTCGCACCAGGAAGGATGGATCTATTGCAACATACATACAGGAGATGGATCAGCACATTCGTCGATATGAGAATCAGATGTGCGCTATCATGAAGAAGACCAAGAAGGTGATGACCCGTAATATGGAACTAGAGGAGGAACTCAAGGCAACTCGCGATGGATACAAAGAGGAAATTGCTATGCTTCTGGAGTAGAATGAAGACCTGAGGAAGAAGCTAGAAATACCCGTGGTGAAACCAGAACCTGAAGTGGACATTCGTTCGGAAGACTACATCATACTAGATGACACAGACACATGCACCGACAGTGATGATGAAGAAGACAGTGATGATGAAGAAGACAGTGATGATGAGGACAATGATGATTATGGAGACGAAGCTGGAGATGATATTATGGAGTCTTCCACTGATCAAAACTTCTAGTAGACCACCATATTTATATTAGAGTTCTTCCATGTAGTTAGAAATCGTTCGCGATATTTTGTAATAGTAGCTTAGATCGATTGTATGAATCTTGTTTGAAATTGAGTGGTGTGAATTGAATATGTTCGTCTCATATGCATTTGGGTAGTGAAATATCTCATTAGACCTTATTCTATTCTGTTTTCTCACCCCTCTAACCTATCAGATGCCTCCGAGACGTGACCCCGTATTCACTTTCCTGCCAGAGCTCACCCAGTTGATCCAATAGCAGAATGCCTTGATGCAAATGCTCATCCAGAACCAAGGCAACAACAACCCACCGCCACCACCCCTAGTTGACAACCTAGCCCGTTTCCCAAGGTTGAATCCGTCGGTGTTCTCTAGCAGCACCGAGCCGATTGTTGCTGATGATTGAATCCGCAAGATCGGAAGAGAGCTAACAACTATTGGATGCACGGATGCGGAGAAGGTGCGCTTTGCCGCACATCAGCTTGATGGACCCGCATCCTCTTGGTGGGAGAATTTCACCACCACCTACCCCATTTCAGCAGGCCTTCCGCACTGCACATGTCTCAACTGGAGCCATGAGTTTGAAGAAGCGTGGGTTCCGCAATTTATGCCAGGGGAACCGTACTGTGGGGCAGTACGTGGATGAGTTCAGCAAATTAGATCGCTATGCCCCAGATGATGTGGCCACAGATGCCGCAAAGCAGGAGAAATTTCTTGAGGGACTCAATGATGAGCTAAGTATGCAGTTGATGGTGGTAACTTTAACCAACTACCAGGAGCTGGTAGATAGGGCCCTCATGATCGAAGGCAAGCAGCAGCAGATAGAGGACCACAAACGGAAGTATGGATAGGGGAAGTACAACTCTCGAGCTCAGCAGAAGCCTCGCTATTCCCCGTACTTGGGAGGAAACACTCATCATACCCATGGAGGACATACCCATGGAGTCCATTCTCACAATGGAGGAAATTCACATGACCATAGTGGCTCTAAGAATGGTAATGGGAATGGAGGAAACAACAGCCAGTGCCGTTCCAACCCAGCAACCCCCGCCAAGAAAGATCTGAGTCACATTACTTGTTTCAAGTGCGGGAAGGCCGGACACTATGCCACCGAGTGTCCTGAGGCAAAGAATGGTAATGGCAATGGAAGCTCAGGAAAGAAGCCAAATCCCTTCGCCAGAGGTCAGGTGAATCACGTCAACGTGGAGGAAGTCGACGAGCAGCCTGACGCGGTTATTGGTAAGTTTTTTATTAAGTCATTTACAGCCCTTGTTCTTTTTTATACTGGTGCATCGCATTCATTCATATCAAGGGGATTTGTGGACAAGTTTAAGTTGTCAATCGTAGTCCTTAAGACACCTATGTTAGTGAGCTCACTAAGTGCGGAGTATATGGCCAGCCAGGGATGTTTTCAGTTACCGTTGACCATAGGTAGGCACATTTTTCCCACATACCTCATTATTCTGGAATCATAAGGATTGGATGTGATACTAGGCATGGATTGGCTATCCAAGTATGGGGGAAACATCTATTGTGCTAGTAAGTCTATTCTTCTCACCACCCAGAGGGAAAACGGATCAAGTATGTGTCTAGGCATGCGCCAAGGAGGACTCAAGTAAATTTACTTTCGGGAGTTGTTCAGGAGGAAGTACCAGTTGTGAAGGATTATCCTGATGTATTCCCGGAGGAACTACCAGGCATGCTTCCAGACCGAGACATAGAGTTTTTGATTGAGCTGTTGCCAGGTACCGGACCAATATCCAAGAGACCGTATCGGATGCCCGTAAATGATTTGGAGGAAATTAAGAAGCAGATTAAGGAGTTATTGGAGAAAGGTTATGTTCGACCAAGTTCATCACCATGGGGAGCCCAGTGCTTCTAGTTGAGAAGAAGGATGGATCCTTGAGAATGGTTGTTGATTACCATGCGTTGAATGAGGTGACGATCAAGAACAAATATCCCCTACTGATGATCAATGATTTGTTTGACCAGCTGCACGGAGCTAAAGTTTTCTCTAAGATCGATCTTCGATCAGGGTATCACCAGCTGAAGATCCGAGAACATGATATACCTAAGACAGCTTTTACCACAAGGTATGGGCTATATGAGCACACAGTCATGTCTTTTGGTTTGACTAACGCCCCTACCTACTTTATGAGCATGATGAATAAGGTGTTCGTGGAGTTCTTGGATAAGTTTGTTGCGATGTTCATTGATGATATATTGGTTTACTCGAAGAATGAAGAAGAACACAAGGAACATTTGTGCTTGGTTCTCGAGAAGCTCATGGAACATCAGTTGTATGCCAAGTTCAGCAAATGCGAGTTTTAGTTGAAGGAAGTCGGATTTCTCGAACATGTTATATCAGGAGAAGGAATAGCAGTAGACCCATCCAAGGTTAAATCTGGCACCGAATGGATGGCACCCACCTCAGTTGGAGAGATACACAGTTTCCTTGGACTTGCAGGATATTATCGGAGATTTATTGAGAATTTCTCCAAGATCGTAAAGCTCATGACGGAGTTATTGAAGAATGACACCAAGTTTAATTGGACCGAGGATTGTGAGGCCAGTTTTCAAGAGTTGAAGAAACATCTGGTTACAACCCCAGTGCTAATTCTTCCGAATATACGCAAGGATTTCCAAGTATATTGTGACGCTTCTCATCAAGGACTTGGAGGCGTTCTTATGGAAGAAGGAAGAGTTGTTTCATATGCCTCACGTCAGCTTTGACATAATGAGTTGAATTATGCCACACACGATTTGGAGCTAGCAGCCATAGTGCATGCGCTCAAGACTTGGAGAAATTTTCTTATCAGAGATCGTTGTGATGTTTACACGGAGCATAAGAGTTTGAATTACATCTACATGCAGAAGGAGTTGAATCTCAGGTAGAGGAGATGGTTGGAGCTCATAAAGGATTATGACATGAGACTGCATTATCACCCAGGAAAGGCTAATGTCGTGGCAGATGCTCTGAGTCGCAAGAGTTATGTTAATACTCTCATAACCGAAGGATTACCTCAGGAGTTAGCCGATGATCTCCGAGAACATCGCTTGGAGATAGTTCCGAGAGGTTTTGTTGCAGCATTGGAAATTCAGTCCACTTTGTTGGGAAGGATCCGAGAAGCCTAGAAGACGGATGTCGGTGTCAAAACCGGCGGATCTCGGGTAGGGGGTCCCGAACTGTGCGTCTAAGGCGAATGGTAACAGGAGGCAGGGGACACGATGTTTTACCCAGGTTCGGGCCCTCTCGATGGAGGTAATTCCCTACGTCCTGCTTGATTGTTCTTGATGATATGAGTGTTACAAGAGTTGATCTACCACGAGATCAGAGAGGCTAAACCCTAGAAGCTAGCCTATGGTATGATTGTATGTTGTCCTACGGACTAAAACCCTCCAGTTTATATAGACACCAGAGGGGGCTAGGGTTACACAAGGTCGGTTACAAAGGAGGAGATATACATATCCGTATTGCCTAGCTTGTCTTTCACGCCAAGTAAAGTCCCATCCGGACACGAGACGAAGTCTTCAATCTTGTATCTTCATAGTCCAACAGTCCGGCAAAGGATATAGTTCGGCTGTCCGGAGACCCCCTAATCCAGGACTCCCTCAGTAGCCCCCGAACCAGGCTTCAATGACGTCAAGTCCGGCACGTAGTATTGTCTTCGGCATTGCAAGGCGGGTTGTTCTCAAATTTTGAATGTTTTTCAAGCAGTGTCCGGACCCATAAATGTTGGACTTCTTGGCTTCTGCGCCCAATAAGGGCTATCCTCCACGCATCGAATGAATACGAGGAGCTAGGGCGTTTTTACATTCACCCCCTAGCCAGATAAATAAATCGTCTATTAAAGGGATGGGGATTCTTAGATCCAATCCATACCATCCTCCCACAACGAGAATCCATTGGAGCGCGCTTCGGAAAAATCCATTCCAACATGGCCGACCATCGTAGCTCCTCTTCCCGCCCCCGTAGCCCTAAGCCCGATGATTGGGAGAGATGTTCCGTCCCACATAGTCGATTAGTCAAACTGCAGACTCAGGGATTCCTCCCTCCAGCGTATATGGTTCCCGTTCGAGCCGGGCTCACCACCTACAATGGCGGGGAGCAAGCGGAGAGCTTCCTCGGCCCCTCTACGGGGGAGCAGGTGTGCCTTGTTCCCTACTTATTAAGGGGACTCGGATTTCCAATTCATCCGTTCCTCCACGGGCTCCTGGAGTTTTACGGCCTCCAACTGCATAATTTCACCCCTGCTTCCTGGGCTGTGAGGCTCATTTCGAGCTGTGGAAGAGGTTATTTTGCCTCGTCCCTCGCACACAGAAGGGGTCACTTTATCAAGTGGGCGGTGCCGAAATATGGTGCATCGCCGAAACTGGATACCTGTCCGGTACTCCGAAGAAGACGTCCGAAGACTGGCCTTTGGAATGGTTTTATATGGAGGACGTCCCGCTTCCGGACCCTGTTCGGCGGGGTCTTCCCAAGTTCAACAATGCTCCTCTGAAGAAACAGCGAAGCTGGCGCCCACAGAGCCCCCAGGAGGAAGACAACGGGGAAGTCCTTTACCTGATGAACCAGATTAAAGCGCTGGCTCAATCAGGATTGACAGTAATCGAAGTTATGTCAATATGCATAATGCGGGGAGTGCAGCCGCTTCAATATCGAGGGCACCCCCTGTGGTGTTTTAACGGGGAAGATGATGCCACCCGTTGCGGGCATAAGGGACCGGACTCCGCTGCTGCTTTACCAAAAATTATGTCCGAGTTGTTCAAGGGAGAGGAAGAGGAGTTCATCCGCATCAAGCCACGGGATGGATTCTCCATGTACAACCCTCCAAGCTGGGTGAGTTATATCTCCTTACTCCCATTCTTCCCGCATTTTTGTCGTAGGTACTTACCTTGCCATTTTATGGCAGGAACTACGAAAGCTGTAAGGGAGGTCAACAGCCCATCTCCACAACCAGAGGACCCTGACCAGGCCCTCGGTCCCAGACTCGAAGAAGATCCGGACATATTCGTGGAGCTGATAGACAGGCAGTTCTATCAATTGAACTGTGATGACGCCATGGTGGCCATTACGGCCGACTATCCCGGACTGCTCCCTGCATCGCACGTAAGAAAAACCAAAATCCCAACTCCAAAAACTAGGATCCCCTTTTAGACACTTCACCTACCATATACATATGGTGTTTTACAGGGAAGGCATTCAGGACGCCGTGCCGAACCCGCAGCAACTCGCCAACAAGAGGCACCAAGGCCGTGTAGGCCAAAAAGGAAGGCGGTCAGGACAGAGACGCCGTTGCAGAGGTATGACAAAAAACCCTGCTCCGTGGTTGTCGTCTTTCTCAAAATGTAATGAAGTCCATGTTTCTTTGGTAGAAAAAACGCTCGCCAGAATATGTCTGGAGAGGCTGCCGATCATGCTTCCACCAGTCGGGCTCCAGGGCTGGACATAGAGGCGGAAGCCGACGTGGGGCGGACGCCGGATACTCCTCCTACAGAGGATGCAGATAGACTGTCCGCTACAAATTCAGAAGTGGAGAGCGCCATGAATCATAGGCGTCGCCGGGCCGTACTCCGTGACACTTGCTTCTCACTAGAGGCATTTGATGCCTTCAATTCTGGAGATGCGTACCTCCGTTCTGCTCAAAATGGTCTAGCCAGAGCCACGTACCAGTATGTAAAGGATGTACGGGTAAGTAAATCTGACGATTATATGTATCAGTAGCCCCTGAGACTTGAAACAGTTGACGCAACTGATTTAAGGATCAAATTTGTGCAGGTACTTACTGAGAAGAATTCCCAACTGTCTCAAGAGCTGGACGAGTGCAAGGCCCAGCTGGAAGCCGTTGTTGCCGCATTGAAGGAGTCTGCAAAGGGTCCCCCTGGTAACTCTTTTGTCTATTGCAAAGAATATCAGTACCTGGTGGTATGCGACGTACATGCACACCTAACAATAGATGTTGCAGGTGGCCCCGGAGTGAATCCGGAGGCCGTGGAGGCGGATACGGCACGTGATGATCGACAGCGAAACGCTGGCGAGCGCGTGCTGACGCGAGTTAGGCAAGAGAAAAACGATCTCCAAGATGCCAATATCCGGCTGGGCGTGGAACTGAAGGATGTCCGAGCTCAGCTTGCGGACTCCGTGAAGGAGAATAAACGGCTTCAGCGCAGCATTTTTATTAAGTGCTTGAACGAACTTTTTAAAGGAGTTCGGTGAAGAAGCCTGCTAACAGCGTTATATCTGCAGGTATGCTGATGGGTCGTCCCGCGGAGGAGATGCATGGGTCCTCGGGTGATCTTCTGCCAGAGCTCTCACAACTGCACGAACAAGTTCGGCAGGTGATGCAGAGTATTGCCCAAACCTTGTGGCCATCCGCGTCCCCGCCAGGAGGCATGGGGGAGCTTATAGAGAAGCTAAAGGGAGCATGGCGGCGCTTCTGGTTATGGAAGATATCGGCCTGTCGATAGGGTGCACGGGAAGCCTGGGCTATGGTGAAGACACGATACACCAAGGCTGACCCAAACCACATGGCCGAGGTCGGACCTGTGGGGCCCGATGGGAAAGAAATCCCTGTCAGTTTAGTGTATGATCAAGTAGAGTTAGCCGAAAAGTATTCCCAATAGGATTGTAGGCTAGACAGCCTGTTGGATGGTATAGAAGAAGAATTTAATCAGTCTTAGTGACTGTGTACTTCAAGTGACATATGTAATGTCCCTAGCCGGGTTGTAAATCATTTGTCATGGCGGACCTTTTCACTTCGACCTCTGGACCCGATAGTCCGGAGTGTATCCGAATACCCACTCGGTTATATAAAAACTGGGGTATGCATGGAAACCAGGCGTAGGGGTCATAAGTGCTTGAACAGACAAGTACCCAACTAGCTATGTTATATTACATGGGTAGTAAGAAACATCTTCCAGGGAGAATAGTTGCGTTAAGGGTTCCTTTCCCTGGGTACGCATGCCCTAATGTGCATGTCTGGGCTGCGAGTCGCAGGTTAAAAACATCTAGTGGCATGTAGTAATTTAAATGAAAGTCATCTTTTATTCACTGACCGAATATTCCCTTAAGAACGCTAGCTTTAGGCTTCACCCAGTCTGAGATACACATCCGGCTGACCCGGCAGTAACAATCGCAGAGGTGCTCCCCTTATGCCCTAGCCGAATTAACGGGAACGTAGGGCATAAACACAAGAGCCAGGCAACCCAGCTTGGCCAAAACTTAAGTCATATCGATGCATATAATGGTGAAAAAAGGTACACACGGAAGGATGACACATGTGCGAGGCATGAAGCCCAGAAAAATAATTAGATTAAGCTTCTGTATAGGAAGCCCCCAGGTGTATTGAGCGCGGTTAGCGCGTCAAGATTGTGTAACCGAGACACAGGTTTAGCCCTTTAGGGCTTTGAAAAGAAAAGAGAGAAAGAAAGACGAAAAAATAGATGTGCAAAAAATACATGGAGGTAAGGAGACGAACATAGAGTCCGGCGCTAGGCGTAGAATCTTCGTAGTCTCGCTGCGTTCCATGGGTTTGGCTCGAGTCGATTATTCGATGCATCCCGCAGACGGTACGCTCCACCGGTCAGAACCTGGTCGATAATGAAGGGACCTTCCCATTTGGGCTTGAGCTTGTTTTTTTCTTCTCCGGCAGGCGCAGAACTAGTTCACCAACGTTATAGGTTTTGGCCCGCACTTCTCTGCTTTGATACCTTCGAGCCTGTTGTTGATAGAATGCGGAACGGGCTTTTGCCATGTCGCGCTCCTCCTCCAAGGCATCCAAACTGTCCTGCCGATCGAGCTCGGCCTCTCTTTCTTCGTACATGCGCACTCGAGGTGAGTCATGGATTATGTCGCAAGGCAGTACCGCCTCAGTGCCGTATGCCATAAAAAACGCTGTGTATCCGGTAGTGCGATTCGACGTGGTCCGCAGCCCCCATAGTACAGAGTCGAGCTCCTCTACCCAATGGGTGTCTGATTCCTTTAAGGACCGGACTAATCTGGGTTTAATACCACTCATGATAAGACCATTCGCGCGTTCGACTTGACCGTTAGTTTGCGGATGATAGACAGAAGCATAATCGAGCTTGATGCCCATGTTGCTGCACCAAAGTTTCACCTCGTCGGCTGTAAAGTTTGTGCCGTTGTCAGTGATGATGCTGTGGGGAACGCCATAACGGTGTACAACCCCGGATATGAAGTCTATCATTGGTCCAGATTCAACCGTTTTGACAGGTTTGGCCTCTATCCATTTGGTGAATTTGTCCACCATGACCAGTAAGTATTTTCTCTTATGGATTCCCCCTTTGAGGGGTCCGACCATATCGAGCCCCCAGACCGCGAAGGGCCAAGTAATGGGGATGGTTTGGAGGGCGGTAGGTGGCATGTGGCTTTGGTTTGCAGAAAGCTGGCAACCAACACAATGTTGAACTAGATGCTGTGCATCTGCCCGGGACGTCGGCCAATAAAAACCTGTATGGAAGGCCTTACTTACAAGGGTCCGGGCTGCTGCGTGGTGGCCGCCGAGTCCGGCATGGATTTCTGCCAACAGCTTTCGCCCTTCCTCTTCGGAGATGCACCTTTAAAGGACTCCGGTTGTGCTTTTCTTATAAAGCTCTCCCTCATGGACCTTGTAGGCTTTAGATCGCCACACTATGCAGCGAGCCTCATTTTGGTCCTCGGGTAATTCCTGTCTAGTTAGGTAGGCCAGGAATGGTTCTGTCCATGGGGCGATGACGACCATTATCACGTGGGCTGAAGGTGTTATTTCGGTGGCAGAGCCTCCGATTGTGTCAGAGTATTCGGTATCTGGGGTTGTGGCCGGGTCCGGACTAATTTTGCCGGTGTCCCCTTCCCATACCATAGATGGTTTAAACTGTCTTTCCAGGAAGATGTTTGGTGGGACAGGGTCGCGTTTAGCGCCGATACGAGCTAGGATGTCCGCTGCCTGGTTGTTTTCCTGAGCCACGTGGTGGAATTCCATCCCCTCGAGCCGAGCTGACATTTTGAGGACGGCGTTGCGACACACTGCCATTTTCGGATCCTTTGCATCGAAGTCTCCATTTATTTGGGATATTGCAAGGTTCGAGTCCCCACGCACCTCTGGGCGTTGGATGCCCATGGAGACCGCCATCCGGAGGCCGTGTAGTAGGGCCTCGTATTCGGTTGCGTTATTGGGGTCCATATATAGTATTTGGAGCACATATTGCATCGTATCTCCGGTGGGGGACGTCAGGACGACGCCAACCCCTAGACCAGCCAGCATTTTAGAGCCGTCGAAGTGCATGATCTAATTGGAGTATGCACCGTACTCTTTAGGGAGTTCGGCTTCTGTCCATTCGGCTACGAAAGTCGGCCAATACTTGCGACTTAATGGCTCGTCGTGGCTTATATGTTATGTCAAACGGGAGGAACTCAATAGCCTGTTTGGCAATCCGGCCCGTGGCATCACGGTTGTTTATTATGTCATTGAGTGGTACTTCGGACGCCACCGTGATCGAACACTCTTGAAAGTAGTGTTGTAATTTCCGGGATGCCATAAACATCGCGTATGCTATCTTTTGGTAATGTGGGTACCGTGATTTCCATGGAATGAGGACGGTGGATACAGAATATACCGGCTTTTGAAGCAGGAATTTGTGTCCGTCCGTCTCTCATTCGACGACGAGCACTGCGCTTACAACTTGGTGAGTTGCCGCTATATATAATAGCATTGGTTCGCCAACAGTTGGCGCGACCAGGATGGCTTTGATTTCTTCCAGTCCGGACGTGGCTGTGTCCGTCCACTCGAAGTGTTCGGTGCGCCTAAGAAGGCGATAAAGGGGAAGTGCCTTTTCTCCTAATCGGGAGATAAAGCGGCTTAAAGCCGCCACGCATCCAGTCAATTTTTGGATTTGCTTGAGGTCAGTTGGGGTAGCGAACTGTGACAGAGCTCAGATTTTAGCCGGATTTGCTTCAATTCCTCTACTGGAGACGATGAAGCCCAGGAGCTTTCCGGCGGGAACGCTGAAGACGCATTTTTCTGGATTGAGCTTAATGTCGTATGTTCAGAGATTGGTGAACGTGAGCCTCAAGTCGTCTATTAAAGAGTCGACGTGTCTGGTTTTAATGACCATGTCGTCTACGTATGCCTCCACAGTCTTGCCGATTTGCTTTTCCAGACATGTCTGGATCATGCGCTGATATGTTGCGCTGGCATTTTTGAGCCCAAAGGGAATTGTGTTAAAGCAGAATGGGCCATATGGTGTTATAAATGCTGTTGCGACTTGATCAGACTCCGCCATCTTAATCTGGTGGTAACCGGAGTATGCGTCGAGGAAGCACAGTGATTCGTGTCCTGCGGTAGCATCGATGATTTGATCGATGCGAGGGAGTGGGAAGGGATCCTTTGGGCAAGCCTTGTTAAGGTCTTTGAAGTCGACACATAGGCGCCATGATTTGTCCTTTTTTGGTACCATCACCAGGTTTGCTAGCCAATCCGGATGTTTTATTTCTTTAATGAATCCGACTTCTAGTAGCTTGGCCAGCTCCTCTCCCATGGCTTGTCGCTTTGGTTCAGAGAAACGCCGAAGAGTCTGCTTGACCGGCTTGAATCCTTTTAGAATATTAAGGCTATGCTCGGCCAATCTGCGTGGGATTCCTGGCATGTCTGAAGGATGCCAGGCGAATATGTCCCAATTCTTGTGCAGAAACTCCCGTAGTGCGACGTCTACAGCAGGGTCTAACTGTGCCCCAATGATGCTGGTTTTGTAGGGTCCGTTGGATGGACTTGGAATTTAACTATTTCTCCGCTAGTTTAAAGGAGGTGGACTTGGATCTTTTGTCTAGTATCACATCGTCTCTGTCCACCGTGGAGCGCAGCGCGGTTAACTCCTCCGCCACAAGGGCTTCAGATAATGCCTCGAGGGCTAGTGCGGCTATTTTGTTCTCGGCGCGGAGTGCTATGTCCGGATCACTAGCTAGAGTGATAATTCCCTTGGGTCCGGGCATTTTAAGTTTCATGTACCCGTAATGGGGTATGGCTTGAAAAATCGTGAATGCCTCCCGCCCTAAAAGGGCGTGGTATCCGCTACTGAACGGGGCCACTTGGAATGTAATTTCTTTGGCCTTGTAATTCTCCGGACTGGCAAATACCACATCAAGTGTGATTTTCCCAGCGCAACGTGCCTCTTGACTAGGGATGATTCCTCGGAAGGTCGTACTGCTTTGCTCAATACGGTTTTTGTCTATGTCCATCTTTTAGAGAGTTTCCTCATAGATGAGGTTTAATCTGCTGCCGCCATCCATGAGCACCTTAGTGAGCTGAAAGCCATCCACAATTGGACTGAGGACCAAAGCGGCTGGTGCTCGGGCTGTTCGGAATTTAGGTTCGTCACTGGCGTTGAAGGTGATAGCCGTGCCGCTCCATGGATTTATTGCTGCCATGTGGCAGACTTCGGCAAGGCCGCGGAGTGCTCGCTTACGCCTATTATTTGAGGCAAAGGTCTCGAAGACTGTTAGTACTGTGTTGTTATCCGTGGGGAGGTGCTCTGAGGTATTTTGGGTGAGGAGATCCTCACCGCTTTTGGCAACCTGCCGGGGTACCCAACATGCTCTAAGGCTGTGTGTTGATATGGTATCCGTTGTACTATGAATTTTGCAGGGCCCGTTGAGCCATCCCTCCAATATGGTTCCACGCCCTGTAGTGGGCTTTTGCTTCTTTGTAATTGGGTTGGGCGACTTATAAGAGTGCACCCTTTTAGTTCGGACTGGGGTTTTTGTCATATCCGGATTATCCCAAAATTGCATTTGGGTTTTCCAGGCACTCTCCATCACACAGTATTTCCGTACAATGTCCGCCAAATCAGTGAAGTGTGCTACGTCACGGCGACTTATGGCATTGAGGACTCCCTTGTCCATGCAATTGTTGCAAAAGAACGAAATTGCGTCTTCCTCGCGATAGTCCTTGACCTTATTCATTACAAGGATGAATCTGGCCCAATAGTGATGTACTGTCTCTTGAGGCGCTTGCCTAATGTGGGAAAGATAGTTTGTATCTGGGTGGGTGGGTGGATTAAAGTCCGGACCTTGACCCAATCTGTGATTCCGGTGCAGGGGAGTTTCCGATCTTGGAAGTTCGGGCTCCGGGATATTGCCCTGCGGGTTCGGTATGTGGCCTGATTCTGGATTCAGGGTTAGGGCGGTGTCCTCCTGCGAGCGCGTATCCTGTTCGGCGAGCTCGGGAATCTGGACATAGTTCGTCCTCAGGATAGAGGGAGAATCGCCGCATTGCTCCTCCACCACCGCTATTTGATGGGTGACCGGCGGAGAGTTAATCTCCCTTTGGTCGGGTTTAAGCCTGATCCAATCGTAGTCCGTAGCGACTCCCAGAGCGGCAATACGATCCAAGAGCTCGTTCAAAGAGGAGAGCTCCATTGGATCCATCTGCTCGGAGAATTTTGAGCCGATGTGGAGGCTGTTTTCGATGACCCGAGAGGTCATCGTTGGCACAGTGGCCGAGCGGGCGGTCATGACGAAGCCGCCTAGTCGGAGAGTTTGGCCTACAGCCAGGGATTCCCCAGAGCTGATGTTATCCTTGACAACAAGGCGAGCCATCTTCCTTATGATGACGACATAGTGGAACTCTCAATGAAAGCACCAATGACGGTGTCAAAACTGGCGGATCTCGGGTAGGGGGTCCTGAACTGTGCGTCTAAGGCGGATGGTAACAGGAGGCAGGGGACACGATGTTTTACCCAGGTTCGGGCCCTCTCGATGGAGGTAATACCCTATGTCCTGCTTGATTGTTCTTGATGATATGAGTATTACAAGAGTTGATCTACCACGAGATCAGAGAGGCTAAACCCTAGAAGCTAGCCTATGGTATGATTGTATGTTGTCCTACGAACTAAAAACCTCCGGTTTATATAGACACCAGAGGGGGCTAGGGTTACACAAGGTCGGTTACAAAGGAGGAGATATACATATCCGTATTGCCTAGCTTGTCTTCCACGCCAAGTAAAGTCCCATCTGGACACGAGAGGAAGTCTTCAATCTTGTATCTTCATAGTCCAACAGTCGGGCAAAGGATATAGTTCGGCTGTTCGGAGACCCCCTAATCCAGGACTCCCTCACCGGATAATGAAATTGCGGAGATAAAAGAAAGGATGAGTAAAATAAAGGCTAAAGGTTTTCGTGAGGATGAACACGAAACTTTATGGTTTGAGGATCACATCTATGTGCCCGATAACCCAGAGATCAGGAAGTTAATTCTTCAGGAGGCTCATGATTCCCCTTACTCGATTCACCCAGGCAACACCAAGATGTATCTGGACTTAAAGGAACGTTTCTGGTGGACAAGTGTGAAGAAGGATATTGCCGAGTATGTAGCAGCATGCGAAACCAGTAGGATTACTTCAGCCTTTGCCGATACCTAAATGGAAATGGGATAAGCTTGGCATGGATTTCATCACCGGATTACCCAGGACCCGTTCAGGATATGACTCAATTTGGGTTGTAGTTGATCGCTTGACCACGGTAGCTCACTTCATCCCCGTGAAAACCACTTATACGAGCGCTAAGTTGGCCAAGATATACATGACCAGGATCGTATATCTGCATGGAGTTCCGAGGACCATCGTATCAGATAGAGGGACACATTTTACTTCAAATTTTTGGAATCAGTTATACCAAACTTTGGGTACCAGGCTAGAGTTCAGTACAGCCTTTCATCCGCAGACAGATGGGCAGACCAAGAGAGTCAATCACATTCTGGAGGACATGTTGAGAGCATGTGCGCTAGATTATGGATCAAGTTGGGATGATAATTTGCCTTACACAGAGTTCTCTTATAACAACAGCTGTCAGGCTAGTCTGAAGATGGCCCCTTTCGAAGCTTTGTACAGAAGAAGGTGCAGGACACCATTGATGTGGGATGAAGTTGGAGATCGACAATTGTTCGGACCAGATTTAATCAGAGATTCTGAGGAGAAGGTCAAGTTGATCTGTGATAGACTCAAGATAGCCCAGTCCAGGCAGAAGAGTTATGCCGATACTAAACGCAAGGAGGTAACCTATGAAGTCGGAGACAGAGCGTATCTTCGTGTGTTGCCACTTCGAGGAGTTAAACGATTTGGAGTCAAAGGAAAGTTAGCACCATGGTTTGTGCACTACAAAAAAATACACTTCCGTGATGATACGTGTTTGTCACAGTAGGTCGCTTTTTTGTCATGCATGTACATCCATGACAAATTTATGACAGAATCAAGATAGTCATACCTGTGCTGTCGTAGAAGTGTTCCATGACATTACCAAAATTATCATCACGGAAGTGTCCACTTCCATGACGATAAATCGCGCGTCATAGAAGTGCTTTCATCAAGGGTGACCGACACGTGGCATCCACCGTAACGGAACGCCGTTAAGCTATTGGGTCGGGTTTTGGATCCGATAACCCGTTAACAGCCCCGACCAATGGGGATTTTCCACGTGTAAAATCATCATTGGCTATAGGAAACACGTGTCGGCTCATCGTCGGGACAGATGTCATCCACTCACTGGACAGAAGGCGCCTATGATACGTCGACACGTGGCACGACCCAACAAGTTTAAATGGGCCAGCCCAACTAGAGGCCCACAAGATTTTGCGGACCATGATGGGCCGGCCCAGCTAAAGGCCCACAAAATTTTGCGGACCATAATGGTCTGGCCCAGCTAAAGGCCCACAAGATTTTGCGGGCCATAATGGGCCGGCCCAGGTAAAGGCCCACAAGATTTTTTTGTGCCATAATGGGCCGGCCCAGGTAAAGGCGCACAAGATTTTTTGTGCCATAATGGGCCGGCCCAGGTAAAGGCCCACAAGATTCTTGCGGGTCATAATGGGCCGGCCCAGCTAAAGGCCCATGAGATTTTGCCAACATTAATGGGCCGGCCCAGCTGTAGGCCCACAAGATTTTGAGGACCCTAGTAGGCCGGCCCATTAACTGGCTGCCATGTTTTGGGCCAAATGCCAGCCCATATTTGATCCGGTCCATTAATGGCCTGCCACGCTCCGGGCCTAATAGTGGCCCATATGAGATCCGACCCGTTAAAAGCCTACCACGTTCTGGGCCAAATTACGGCCCAGATAAGGTCCGACCCTTTAAGAGGCTTTGGGCTCAATTATGGCCCATATCAGATTCGGCCCGTCAACTGGACACTATGCTTTTGGGCCCACTTGCTAAAGGCCCACTTAGTAATTCAGCCTGATATTAGTTTTGGCCTGTTAAGGGTCTGTTTAACATTTCGGCCCTATATTAATTTCGGCCTGTTAATAGCCCGTCATATAGTTGGGCCTAACTACGGCCCGGTTTGCATCCGGCCTGCTCGCAACCGATATCTGATTGGGCCAAACAAGGACCCAGACAATTTTGGCATGTTAAAAGCCTGTGATTTGATTCGCATAATCATGGGCTGGGGTTCATTTTGGGCTGCTGCCGGCTCGTCAGTTGATCGGCACGTTTCAGGCCCAACCTACATCATGATTGCATGACAGCTCGATTATGTACCGTAATTTTACGGTTTGGCCGGTTTACTGCGAAGACAGGATATATATACAGTAAAATAATTGCAGCATCGTGAATAAGAAAAAACCTATACTATACAATAAAGAAATTACGGCATATTACATCCACTGGGCACCAAAGTTCGCCACTATGATAATAAAGCACAAGCAGACAGCAGATTACATACACTGGGCATCAAAGATCGCCACCAGTGCAAATAAACACGCTGATAAAATAATATACAAAACCCACAACACTTCAATAGAGTTCAAGAAAGGTTAGCCCTGCTGGGGAGCTGCAGCGCAAGCAGCTGAGCAAGATGATGAGACTGCGCTTGTTCAACACTTATATCTTCCTCACTCTGAAAGATAAACAAGCAGACAGATGACAGGTTTTGCACATAAAAGTATCAATGCTGACAATTCATCACATTTCTTACTGACGAATAAAGTGACACAGTTTAAATTTGCATTAACACAATATGGTATTGTTCAGGTCAAGACATGGCAGGAAATGACATTGTGAAGGAGTTGGCAGCTTCACGACACCACTGGATTACAGATCAAGAACTCATAAGTATCAATGGTTAGTGTGCTGTCAATTTATACCATTTCAGATTGGCAAATAAAGAGACGGTTTAAATAATAGTAGAATGATATGACATTTTTCATAGTTAAGACATTGCAGAATATGACATTGTGCTGTAGTGGGTAGGTTCACCACACCACTGGATTACAGATGAAGAACAGAAGCATACATGCAGTGCAAAAGAAGATCACTTGCTCTGTATAGTTTAATTTACATGGTATGAAGAAGGAACTTGGTTGTACAACTGAAAACTTAAATTGAGAAAGGACAAACTTTTGTTTATGAACTACATATAATAAACTTTAAACAAGCAATTTGATGCAAACACCAAAAATAAACAGCTGTTGTAGTCATGCCTAACCAAATATATACAACAAAGTTTGAAGGCTTGAGATGGACAAACTTACATTATTGGTGAAGACAGGCACTATAAAGGCCTTGTCCATGCTGATGGGGGGGGGCAATTCAAGAAGTTTACCACAGAATCTTCTTCAAAAGCATTGCCTTTATTCTACATTTTGTTAAGAGTAAATATAGATGTGATAATATACGAAAAAATGGAGAATAATTAAAACAAGATGAAGAGTGATGCTACATAACCAAGTAGCTATAAATGTAAGTGCAGCGATACAGGCAAAAGGTACAGCCAAGAGCAATGCACAGCTAAACTTCTTCAGTACCAACCTTATGGTAAGAGTAAATATAGATCTGATGTGTAGAAAATGGAGGGCAAAGGAAAATAAGCTGCAGAGTGATGGTACATGAACAACTACCTGTCATTATAAGTACACTGATAAAGGACAACATGTACTTACAAGAACAATGCAGAGCTAAAAAACATTGGCATTGGATATATTCTACACTAATGTAACCATTCATACAGATCAGATAATTTGGAGCGAACAATTGATAAGCAAGCTATCATGCATACTGCTGTCACATAATGAACCAGGTATGTACGCAAGTACAGTGATACAGGAAAACAGGTACTAACAAGAGCAAAGCAGCGGGCAGCATATTTGAGATATCATGTCATTCTTGTCAAACCGGAATTCTTCTTCGAGCAGATTTCCTGCAAAAAAGATCCGTAAGGCACATGCGGAAAAGTAGAAGTTCAAATTGTCATGTGATTTCATAGACAGTACCTCATCTTGGCAATGAGACCAGTGCATAAAAAGGTTTTTCCATTCAATGTCTTCTAAATTTAGCACATGAGACTTCACCAGAAATTCATTTATAGACTTGCCATCAAAGTGTGATTTCCTCAGGTAACACCGATACTGCTGCAATGCTTCCTTGAAAAGCACAAGCAAGCTTTGCTCGTCATGACTATCCAGATTGACCCTCGCCTAGTTACAACACTGTATTGTAAATCATTGATGTGTTCAATCAGCAGAAAAGAGGAAAATAATAGCCATGAATAATAGCACTTACACGTAAGTTGGACAGGAAGATGTGAAAATGGTGTTTGTCTTCACAATAATCTTCCCATGATGGGAATATATGCATGTAGTCCCTAACAACATTGAAAGCATTGTCTTTTAAACTGGGAATAAATGGAATGGAGTTCCAATCTGCAAGAATTGGCCGTCTCTGCAGTTGGGATAGGTCTTTAGCCGGTGGACTTGCTGTACTTTTTGCTGGAGTGGGATTTTTCTGTGGTACAGCTGGTGCTATGGCAAATGAAATCGGCATACCTTTTGCTGGAGTGCAGGTCCTGTGTGGTGGGGCTAGTGGTGTGGCCAGTGAAGTATGGGTACAGTCTGCTGGAGTCGGTCCTACGTTTTGTGTCACTGGTTGTACAGCCAATATAAGTGGGGTGCTGTCTGATTTCTCCGGCACTACCACGTTTTTCAAGGACTTTGCTGGTGCTCCTTCAGGTTCGGCAATCACCCTCTTCCTTTTTGATGTCTGATGCACAAGAACAACATTTCAGTGGAAAAACATGGTATGATGACAGATGGAATATGTATTGATAATGGATGGGCATGGCATCTCGACATATATGATGAGTAAACTAAGCAGATGGCGGTGCAACAAAGTAGAAGAAATGCAAGACAACATATGCAAGATACCCGCAATCAATAAAACATTGCCAAATTAGAACAGGCACCTTGATGGGTGAACAGGACAGGCCATTTGCCTTTGACTCCTCGAGGTTAGAATAGTCATTAGGATGATATTCCGAACAAGAATCAATAGGTGGGGAGCGTATGAGTTTCATTGCATCCAGAATGGCACTCAATGCCTTGGTGCCAATTTTGTAAGTCATTGCAGTGTTTAGCTTCAAGAGTGGACTGCTGCTAGTGCGACACAAAGCAGCTACACAGATCATAGTGTAGATATAACGGGAAAACCTTAAGCACCAGAGTAAAATCAGCAAAGTGGAACTTGCCAGAATATATGTGCTAGTATTGTCGGTACGGCTAGAAAGGCTTCGGATACCAGCTCTCTTCAAGTGAAGATGCGGTACTGTTAATATCAATGTAACTCTCAAAGGCGACACAGCTCCCCGCATTTCCTTGCTATTCTTATAGGATTCAAGTGGGCAGGCCACTACAAATCCTATTCCTATGTTTACAAGATCCTACGAATCAAAGAGGCTCAAAGTGTCCATCACAACCGACCGTATAGACCTCTACACTGCAAATGTCCCTGCTCATCTTTAGTACAAGGAACATACTGTACTACTATCATAGTCCCTCCGTTCCAAAATATAAGTCTTGGTAGAGATTTCCACTATGGATCACATACAGATGTATCCAGGTACATTTTAGAGTGTAGATTCACTCATTTTTCTCCATATGTAGTCCATGGTGGAATCTATACAAATACTTGTATTTAGGAACGGAGAGAGTACATATTAAAGAAGAACGGAAGAGGAACATGGTAAAGAAGAGCAAGCAGATTTTGGATAATAAAATGTTGGTTGCGCAGTGCCCACACATGATGAACCAGAGCGCATTAAGAATGCAACTCCTAGCTATCTCTCGACCATTTCAGGTGGTTGGATGAAGATCCTATGTCTCCTAACCCTTCTTCTTCCTCGTCTCTGATTCTTCCCATACAGAACATCGCACGGGCCGCCGGCCGGACCACCGCCCCCCACCGCCTGTGTTCCTCCGCCACCCCCACCCCAACCCCCACCCGCGTCGAGTTTTCCTCGTTCGGCGAGGCCCCACAACCACCCAAGCCCCTTCGATCGCACCGGCGAACTCCGGCGAGCTCTGAAAAATCGACTGACCCAATTTTGAAATTTAGTCTACTGTGATTTAACTAGTGTGGAATATAAAAGGGGAAAACCATAAGCATTGCGAGTATGGTGTTGAGCGTGCCATGGCAGATCTGAAGGTGCAAACCAGACAAAAGCAACTTCACAACCAAGACAAGAAATCAGAGTAAAGCAGTGGCGATCTATTCTCTTGCTGCGATAAATAAGTTGAGCAGATATGAAAGAGTACCGCCTCTGGTGCGGCGCCGTGTAGGCATCTGCTGAGAATTTGACGGTGCTACGGTAGCATGGCTATCGGCAGCGTGGAAGCAGATCTAGGAGGGTAGACGGCGGCGGCGGGGCGCGGTGGACGAGACGGTCGTAGGAGCGGCGCTGGCAAGGTGGACGACGGCGGGGATGAAGCGAGAGGACGGGATGCAAGGATCCCTGTCCGAAGCCATGGATGAGAGAGGTCGATCTCTTGTAATGGACGGCGGTGTCGGGGTATCAGCTCCGGCATGGTGGAGGAGGACGACGGTGGATGGGGTGGCGGACGGCGGCGGACGGAGGAGGGTGGGGTGGAGAGGGTGTTTTGGTGCCCACGGAGTACGAATGGGGAAAAGGGAGGTAGAGAGGAAGGGGGAACCATGTATTCAGGGCGCACTTGTCTCAAATGCGAGGAAATTTACAAACTTAGCCCCCGTTTCAAATTTCTACTACATCACAGCAACACTAGTCGGTCGGGGATAGGACGGTAATCTCGCATACACCGAATATTTGCCGACAAGAGTTTGTTTTTGGCGCCCACCGTGTATGAATATGAATCGGGGAGGGAGTCGATTTCGGCCGAGGACACACTGTGTTTTGGCATCCACCGTGTATGAATCCGGGTGAGAGGCGGTTACGTCACGTTTGGGTGAAATTACAAACCTACCCCTATCGAAACCTATAGAAATCCAGCATATAGGCTTTGCGTGGCAGGGATAGGCAGCAGTGATTTCCATCTCGTAGATTTTGGTTCCGGGCGGTTACTGCGACTTTCCCCGCTTCGTTCAAATTTTGCAGAGTGCACGTTTATCGTGCCAACTCAATTCGAATCCCGTTTGTATTCTATTTTTTCCGGGCGGGATCCATTTTCAATTGGAATTACATTCTATATACATCATTTTTTATATATACTTTCAAAAGCACAACACCATTTATACATAAATATGGTTTACAAATGGCATGATCTCAGATTCATAAGGTTGTATCCATCAATTTGGATTTTCAAATATTTGAAACCACTTTATGTTGAAATCCAATGTATGAATTCCTCGCTAACTGTCTCTAATTAATATGTGTTTCATGCGGGTTTTTTTACTTCTCAAACATGTATAATGTGTTTCACACACGCAACATATAGTGTAATCCCGTTTAGACATTAATTGCATATAAACCATGCATTGTTTGTAATTGAAGAATCTATGGATCACCAATATTGATAAACTATATAACATTACACGTATGCCCAAATTCAAATGAATATGCATGTTTGATACACCAATTTGCGTTATGACATTATCGATGTCGTGATCTCCAGTTTAAATATTTGAATCCCCTTTAATCCAGATATTCGTCTCATATAGCTATCACTCATGCTTATATAGGACTATCTCTCTGGACCTATACGCATTCATCGTCTCTCAGGTATCTCTCATGCTACCTGTATGTCGACAATGATCTTTTATCTTCGTAACACACTGACGGTACTCTCTCCCTCAACCTTCATCACTCTATCTCTCTCTAAGTATATCTCGCTCCCTGCTATGTGTCTCTAACTATGATTCTCCATGCGGAATCTCTTTCTCTCACACAAACACAAAACTTTGTCTCCCGGGGTCTCATTTCTCTCTACTATTCCCATGTGTGCCAATCGCACACCCCTAATATAGAGATGTCTTTTGCTCCTTAGATATGAGAACCTACGACTCTTCCTCATCAATATCTCTTTCTCACACACAAACACAAACTCTGTCTCCCAGGGTCTCATATTTCTCCATTGTTCTCTTGTATGTCGCTCACACACACCCTCTCTCCCTAGAGATATCTTGCGTTCCCTCGTATGTCTCTCTAGCTATCACTCTCGTTGTGAAATATCTTTCTCTCTCGCAGACACAAAACTCCGTCTCTCTGGATCTTATTTCTCTCTGATATCTGTTTGCATGTGACTCACACACACCCTCTCTCTATCTCTCTCACACCCACACACATAACCCAGCCTTCTGATACACTCGACTCCTATCTCTAACGCACACTAGCTAGCATCTTTATCTTTCTATTTATCTGTTTCTCCATCAACCTTCTTTCTCGCCCTCACTCTTGATTCCTATCACGCACACTACATATGTTTCTCTCTACATGCAGTCAAGTGCCCTCTCACACACATATATAACTTCACCCTTTGAACCACCCGACGGTCATCTCCAACACCCAAACTAGCGGATGTCCCTCTAGCTAGCATCTCCATCTCTGTATCTATCTGTAGTTTCTCCGTCAACATTTCTTTCTCGCACGGAGTCTTGCTTCCTATCACCCACACTATATATGTATCTCCATACATATGCATTTATAGGTTGGTCTCTTTTGCACAATCATTGCGCCTCACTCCCTCTGCTCGCCATAGATGCATGCTCCAGCCCATGCCACTATCTCTTAAAGACAAAAACACACGCTCAATTGTCGGGACTTCTTCCATGCATTCTCACATGCATGCATATTGTCATACCGATACGTCTCTCCCATGTCGTTGATCTTATGACTTATGTCTTCTTTCTTTTATCTCGATCATGCACGCGCGCGCACACACACATCCCACATATACAGGTATACCTCTCACACATGCACGTTCAAGGTCTCTATGTCTCCATACATAGTTAATTACCCTCAATCCTAACGCCACATCGAATCGTTATCCTCTTTTGTGCACATAACTTCCGCCTAGATGGGTAAAACACACACTCACACTTAACAATCTCCTTCTAGCTACCCCCCGCCTCTCACTCTTCCCCTATACCCCCAAAACCAATAAGACCATCCCTTAGTTTAATTCCCGCCTACATGCACCATCGATATATAGTAGTCTTCCTCGGTGTCTCTCGAACAAACACGTTCTCTCGAAGTCGACTCCTCTCATGCATATAGGTCCTAATGCGTTTTTTGAGGCTAACTTTGACCAAACGTTAGAGCAATAATATATGACATGCAACTTACACAAAGCATACCTTCAATTTTGTATGTCAAAGGAGCTTCCAATAATATAATTTGCATAGTATACATCTCATGTGCTATTAATCTTGTCAATAGTCAAAGGCTGTCTTGAAAAACACATTAGGCCCTATATAGATGGAAGGAGGGAGTAGGTCCCTTGCAAAAAATGAGAATAAAATTCAAACATCTGGGCATCGTGGCTCGGTCGATAACATTGAGAAACTTTGTTTTAAAATCATGAAACTTGGCATGGTGTCATGTCATGGTAGTACCATGTCGTGGTAAAAAAAATTGGCCGAATAGGAACAAATTTTGGTATAAGCATCTTGCAAATCGGAGCTTATCTCAAGAAGGCTCGTGGTTCTGGGAGGGAACGTGTCACCTTTGTGTGCATAATTCAAATTTGAAATACAAGCACATGTTCCAGTGCACCAAAGTTGGTTGAAAAATCACATGTGTGTCCTCGGGTAAATTTCTAGGTTCCATGCAAGAAATGGGAATGAAATTCAAAATTGTGGGCGTTGTGGCTGGGTTGGAAACATTGAGAAACTTAGTTTTTTAATTCCTGTAAATCCAAAACATGCATGAAAATAATGAAACTTGGCTTGGTGCCATGACATGGCACCAACATGCTATGATAAATTTGCAGTCCGATTTGCGAAGGCGCACACATTAACAATCAACATAGTCATTTTGCAAGAAGTGATGTCACGTTACAATTGGAAACACAAGTATTATTGAAACCATGGGCGTTCTACTTACTAGTACCATTTACATGTCGCCACGCGTCCCCTTTTTTATTAGCTAGGAGGCGACGTGCAAGGTAGCTATTTGAGTACGAGAGGCGTGCGATCAGACCCCTGCGTGTGCTTATCGGGAGGAGAGCCCTTTGACCTCCATCTGCCGTCCACCTCTCTCCCAAGGTCTCCATTAATGGCGCCCAAGCCTCTGTTTAATGGCGTGGCTATGTCTCACTCGACTGGGATTTCAGAGAAAAAAGAAAATCTGAAAGCACGGATCTTGATGTAAGATCCGACGGACCTATATAGCATCTACTGCGACTTATAGCAAGACTGATGGATATATAAGGACGATTAATTTTTTTGGATCAAAGAAGGGCTTGCCCCTTCCGATTTTCATTACTGAAAACCACCACAATTCACAAGAAGTTCAGCACAACTCCATCCTAACACGAAGGACTAAAAGCTACCAGATTGAAATCGCAACATCCCAAGAGGCCAACAAAGGCCAAACATCCGCGCTAGAACCCAACATTTCACAACCGACGACACAATCCACATCCTAAACCAATTATTACATCAAAAGAAACCAGGAAACTAGTCTCCGCGGCGAGCGGCAATGAGCTCTTTCATGTCCTCAAGACACTGCTTGAGAACATCCACGGATTCCTCCACCAGCCTTTGGCGCTCGTTGCGGAGCATATCATTCTCGTCCATAAGTTTCTTCAACAAGGCACTAGTCTCCTCCTGCAGGTCTGCACTTCGGACGATCTTCTCCCTCAGCAGGTCGCACTCGGCCCGGAGCCTCTCATTGCCCTTCCTTAGTTGCCGGATGACGCCGGTAGCCTGTTCAAACGAGGCTACCATGTCGTCCTGCAACCTCGCCGAGCCGGAGATCTGATCCGTCTGGCTATGGATGATCGCATGCATGCGCCTGTAACAATCGTCGCGTGCCCGCGAGAAATTTTCCCAGGCCGCCGCGGCGCAGCGGGACATCTCTACTGCATTCGTGGCGCGACAGGACATCTCTGTTGCTTCCGCGGCACGGCCGGACCAGTCTGCTGCATCGACGGCGCGGTGGGACCTCCGTGCAGCTTCAGCGGCACGGCGGGACCTCTGTGCTGCTACTTCCGCGCGGCGGGACATGTCGGCTGCTCTCGCAGCGAGGCGGGACATCTCTCGTGCTTCCGCTTCCATGCTCGCCTCTCCTTGGTGGCAATCTCTCGACCCAGAACTCACGCTGGCCATGGCAGACGCAAATGAAGGATGCTGAATGACTTGTTTGTTTTTGTGGATGAGGAGTTGCGGAGGAATGTGCAGTCATCTTGGCATACTAGTATTTATAACCGAGTACTAATACGCTCCTAAGTGGGAAACCGTTTAGGTTGTGATCGGTGTGAACAAGTTTGCAATTCAATATAGCGTGGAGTAATTTGGAATGTGACGAGACGCAAGCTCAAAATTTATTGACGGTTCTAGTTTTGAAGTACGACACTATTCCCGGATGGAGTACTTCTTTTTCTACTCCCTCCTTTCCGGTTTTATAGGGCTTATCTCAAAATTTTAGTTTTTACATTTTATAAGGCTCAATTTGGTTGTCCCCAACACATGTTCAGATTCCAAGGTGCATTAAATCATTGCATGCAAGTATTAAGGGAAAATTGACCAATGCATGTACTTTATGCATGTATGCATTGCAATTAATGCATTAAACCTATATCTCGGGACTTCTCGCACACACCATCGTGCCACCCACAAAAATTTGTACTCTGAGTTTAGTAGTACGTTATACAGGAAGAGAAGAGGTGCACGCACGCACTCGTCCTCTCACACACGCGTCTATTTTTTCTTGAAAAGGAGGATGATGACCCCCGGCCTCTGCATCTGGGAGTCACACACGCAAATTATTGAAATATATCGAGTGCAATGCTTTGATGTGTCGCGTCAACTCGTACATCAACGAGAAGTTTGATTATCCTCTCCCTCGCGGACTTAACTGCACATGCCTTTGGCTGTAAGACAGGTTGGCCACACACCTGTAGGGCCCACCTGTCATACACGCAAAGGCAGGAGCGTCCATCCCTCACCCATGAGCGTGGTGGCTGGCAAGACTAGGAGAAGCTTTCGCTACACGCTCTCCCTCCCGCACACGGTGGACATGCAGCAGTTCAATCGGTGTCAGATGGCCAGAAGCGTATTGTAGTACTCCTCCAGTGCAGTAGTATTCCATCATTGTTCGACTTCCCGAAGAGGCGAAGAGCCAAGCGCAGCCCGGACGCTCATGTGGCAGTTTCATGTGTATAGTAGTCTAGCATAGCGTGTACCGTGCCTGTAAGCTTAAAATCGTTGGGGTCGGCTACATGCTATGTGGCCGTCTCGAAGTTTTAAAAAAATAATTAAAATAGTCTTCTAGCCCTACCCGAAAACTGCCGCGCGTACTGCCCGGGAAAAGCCCCGCCCTCAACTTTTAACTACGCGAAAACAGTTCGAGCTTGTTCGTTCTATATAAATACTGTACTTACTGTATGTTTATTCACCGGTGGGGTTGTTCAATGAATGGAGGGGCGGGGAGCACAAGTGAACAATACTGTAGTTCTACTAGTAGTAAGTAGGAGTCGTACAGTAGTCACCTTAAATAGAGAGTTTCTTTTGTTTAATGCCACGTACACAAATTGAAACGCTTGTTGTGGAGAGAAAAAAGATACACTCCACTATATATGGACACAGGGGCCTGATCGCTTGCTTTATTAGGGTTGCTCTCTTCATTCTCCCATCCTCTCCAGATATAAACAAGACAGCGGTAGCGACATTTTCTCTCTGCTCACCGCTGGTCACAGATCCGGTCGGATCCCTTTGGCCGGTGTGCGTAGAGGACTAAAAGGTTCATCGTTCACGCGGTCATCGCCGCCGAGGGAGGAAACCCACATCTGCCGGAGGGGCCCGATCCTCTGCCTGTGCCGTTCTCTCCGACACATGGCCGGCTCGGGAGGTCCTCCGACCCTTCTTCCTCCCTGCCGTATTGTCCGCAGATCCGACCTGCCGCCGCCGACATCCCGGCGACCCTCAGGTATAAGTTCTTCGAAAGCGGCCTTGCTCTACTGCCCCAGCTCCCCACGTGTCTGCATGTGCATCTTTTTCTACTCCCATCAGCTCTTCTAAAGCCACCTAAATTTTTAGTATTATTAGAGGTAAAGCTACTTCATGCATTCGAATCTAGGGCTTTGTTCAAACAACGAAGAAAGGGGGGAAAGTTGTAGCATGAATCTAGGACTTGATTCAAAGAGGAAATAATATGTTGAAAGTAGTAGAGACCAGATACCCAACCGGTCTCTTGGATGAAAAGGGAAATAATGGGAAAACGTAGTACAAACTGGATAAGGAACAGATCTATTATTGGTTGAAAAAAGGATAGAAAGTGGCGGCTGGTGGACAAGTCAACAGAGTATGTCCAGGATTAGATTTGCTGCCATCACATAGTAAAAGGTCTCCAGGATTAGATTTGCTGCCCTCACATAGTAAAAGGTCCCAGGATTAGATTTGCTGCCCTCACATAGTAAAAGGTCTCCAGGATTAGATTTGCTGCCCTCACATAGTAAAAGGTCTCCAGGTTTAGATTTGCTTCCCTCACATAGTACAATGGCACTCCTACTGTTTTCCCTAGTATGATAAGTAAGTTGCTCCTTTACGCTGCTGAGTGTCCTGGTTTCCTGTCCCCATGGTCCCATGCCCTTAAACCAACTCTTTAGCTGCTGTTGATTTACTATGTCTGGTAAACAAGCAATGCCACCATTAAAGTAATCCCATATTTGAGGAATCTCATTGTTGAACGTAATGCTTCTGGTAACATGAAGCATTGCCGACGTTTTAAAATTTCTATTGTCCTTGCGTGATTGCCATGAACATAATTAAGATGCTTCTTTTCATTTTGTATATGTTTCGTATATTCTTATTGACCAGCAACTGTTTACTTTCTATCTTTTTGTGCAGATAGGGATATCCATTTCACCTTGTTGCTATTGTGACCTTTTGGTGAACTGCAGAAAACACTTTTTTGGAATGAGTGTCTTGTGCAATTCAACTAAAATGTCACGTGGGTAACATCTCTCAATTTTGGTGGAACTGCACAAAATGGTGATTGGAGTTTCCAAAATCTCCGTCAAGTTCTGCTGGTAATCTCGTGCAACATTTTATTAGCCTTTGCGAGATGGAGCCGTCACTGTCACCACAATGGCACTTTATTTTAGTGGAACTGCACAAAAGGATAAGAAAATTATAGTTGCACCTTACATGAGCCGGACAACCAACCTTAATGTTCCTCAATTTTAGTGCAACTACTAAAGAAGAACCTGCCAGCTCACAAGAGCAAGTACTTCTTGCTAGCTGTATGATGCAATATTTGCTTCATTTCAGGTGAACTGCAGAAAAAGGCGCATGAATTGAATCATGGAACTCCAGGCATACCTCATCCAAGTAGAGCTGGAGGTTGAGTTCAAGGAGGCCGCTATTAAAGCGAAATCATGCTCTCCTGTCTCCTTATTTGTGTTGTGCAAACATGCTGTGCAAACAGGAATACTCAACTACAGATGTTGTGACGGTCAAGAGCATTCGCCAAGTTCTTCGATTGTATGACATGGCTAGCCAAGATGGATTTAATCCCGATATTCACTTTATCAAAAGGCTCTAATGGGTTGGTTATGAATCTTGCAAGCTGGGAATGAGTGAGATGTGTAGGCATCTTTGTTGTACTTATTATTTGGATCTTATTTGTTGGTTCTGAATCTTGCAAGCTAGGAATCAATGAGATGTGTAGGCGTCTTTGTTGTACTTATTATTTGGATCTTATTTGTTGGTTCTGAATCTTGCAAGCTGGGAAACACGACATGATGATGCAGAGGACAACAACCATAACAAACAGTTCAAACTCGGTAGTATTATCTTTTGTGAAAGTGCGACAAATGTGATGATCGTGTGCGTCCTGAGAATAATAATTCTAATTGTTGTGCATGTTGATCCTGTGGCACTGATAGAACGAGCGAATGCATTGCTTGTTTTAAGTACAAATTTCTATTAAAGCTAATTAAATTTAAGTAAAGTGACCACTAACTCCTGTTATTATAGTACCAATACAGACCCGCTCGTGAACCTACATGTGGCCGAGGGTGCATCTTCTGCCGGGCGTGCAGCGGACGAGGGAGGGGTAGTAACTGTTGTTGCCTGTACACACTCATCTTACTGTTGAATCCAATTCCCCAAGAGTTGAAAAACAAACTGCTGCCGCTGCCTACACACTCATTCACTCGAAGAGACTCCAATGGCGATCCGAGGGGTGAGCCTGCTGGATATGGACTTCAGCAAGGAGTTCCCCTTTGAGTTCGCTGTTCAGTCCTATGGCTGCACCAAGTTGAGTGTGATGTACACCAACGATACGGACTCGGTGAAGCTCTGCCTCGCCTCAGTCCTATGGCTGCACCAGGTTCTGGAGCATTCGCCCGTTTCATCGGCAGCGCCGACTGCACCTTCGCTACGGTGGAGAGAAGGAAGAATGCGACGATTTGGCCATCTGGTGCAACAAGCTTGTCGACATCCAGAAGCAATACAAGATCATCAGCAACGGGTAGGAGAAGGACTCCATGGTTGACCTCGCTGAGACCATCATCGACCCCTGATACGCCAACATGAAAGAAGACGACCTGAACACGTGGGAGATATCTATGAATCTAGCCTACATAACCTACGCGGCCAAGGGCGCATACACATGCTATGACATGTACATGTAGATCTTGGACATGAGGGCATGTCTGCTTCCCATAACCGACGAGTACAAGGACAGCCGCAACGTCATGATCAAGCGTGCCAGGAAGGTCTAGATGTTGTACTTTATCTGTTTATAAGCACCTTTATCATGTGAGTGTTTCATGCATTAGCCTATGTGTCGTAATTATCTGTTTTGTCCGAAATATTTCTTTTAAGAACCCATTAACCTGATTGCTTTTTTTAGTGGCAATTTTCTTATGTATGTAAACTAGTTCACTTGTCCGTAAAAAAACTAGTTCACTCGGCTGCCGTGCTTTGAATCTCCTTCTTCCCAACATATTCCCCTCCTCAGGTGGACCCAGCAGGTCTCTGAATTTTCTCCCACTTTCTTTTTCGATGTAAACTGAGTTTTCTCCCAGTACTTTCCCCTAGAACCAACTCAACTGTCCCACGTCTAGCCTAAAAAATAATAATACCCCACATACTATTAACTCATCAAATTAAAATGATATTTTATTTCGTAAGTTGAAAGTTCTTACAAAATAATAATAATAATTGTTTATATATAACTTGGCAAGTTAACTCCTAGTGATTGCGTACATAAGCTTGCAAAGATTTTACTGACGTGCAATCATGTGTTTATGTTTTTATAACATTTCTCCGTCTAGCCCAACATGATATTTTCACCCAGCCCAGCAAGTTTGCGGCTTTCGAGAAAAATGCAAATAGGATTTAAATGGGCTGCATAGATGCTACATCATTGTTTCACCCAGCCCACCAAATGGACTAAAAAACAAATGGACTGACAGCTGGGTCCACGGCCACAGCCCAGTTTTTTTGTGATTTGCCAAGTAAGTCGCTTTGTCAGGCCTGTTGGGCTGCAAATCTTTCAAGACGAGGAGAGCTTTCATTCGGCTAGCCGAGAAAATGGCCCATCAGTAAGGAGAAATGGGCGGTACATTTTTAAAACACATCAAACCGGCAATTAGTTTCAAATATCTTTTTTTTTCATTTCGAGATTTTAAATTACATTAATTTTTATGCGTGGAGAATTTGTTGGATTTTATATTGATATACATTTATTTTTAAAATCAGTTGAATGTGAGTCAAAATTTCGGGATTAAAAACAGTTCGGACCGCACCGAAATATGCAAAATTTCGTATATTTTTTAACCGTGGCCACAATATGGGATGTAATGCTAACAAAAAGAATATGGGCTCCAAAAAAACCTTAAGAATTAGCAAATGGTTTGTATGCTGTTTTCCACAGATTTGAAGCTTTCCTGAAAAAAGGTTGACGCACAAGCAGTGACTGTTGGATGGCCATCCAACGGCCGTCGTGCTTCTTCAATCTCGGCTCTTCCTGCTCCAGCCGCTCAAACAGGCGCCGGCGGGACTGCCTGCTCCCTCCTCCCCGCGACCGGCTCTGCTGCGGCACAGGCCTCACCGCCCCACCGTACTCCCATCGCTGGCCTAGCCATCCCTCTACTCACCCACACCTCCTGTTATTCTCTGGCGACGGCAGACGAACCAGTAAACCCTCGTACAGTCGTACTCCCCTCCGCGTGGGAAACAACTGTCGAGTCTTCCCTGCCTCCGTGTCATTCCCTTCCTAGGCCTCGCCGTCGTCCACCGCCCTGGTGCTCTCGGCGCGGCCTGGTCAACATGGTGAACGACCGAGATGCATCTGAAGTGGACTGTACGTGGAGAGGCCGACAGCTGGGTCCATGGCCGCACGCAAGGAAATGCCTCCTTATTACGCGCAAAATAATGATTCCTCCACCTAACATCAGGGACCCACCGAAAGGGCCTCTGTATTTCGCGAAAAAATGTTACCGCCGCTGACAGCTCAGACCCACCAGCTATATCTTCGCACGCAAGGAAGTGCCTCCTTATTACGCTGAAAAAAATGAATACCCACCTGCTAGCTGGGACCCACCTTGGTGGGAGGCTGACTTGTGGGCCTACTAAGTTGATGGGGACAGAAGGCTTTGTCAACTTAGTCAATAATGCATGATTCTAGCTCCAGTGATTGTGCGATGTCCATCCAACGGTCGTAGTGCTTCTTCAACCTCTGGTCTTCTTGCTCCAGCCGCCCAAACCAGCGCCGGTCGTGCCTCGTGCTCCTGCCTCCCATGGTCGGCTGCGATGCGGCGGAGGCCTCACCGCCCCCTACTACTCCCACCGCTGGCCAGGCCATTCCTCTACTCACCCACACCCCCTGTTATTCTGCGGCGACGACAGCCTCACACCGTAGCGAACAAGTGAACCCTCGTACTCCTCTACGCATGGGCATCCACTGCCGCGTCTTCCCCGGCTCCGTGACGTCCCCTTCCTAGGCCTCGCCGTCGTCCACCGCCCTGGTGCTCCTGGTGCGGCGTGGTCAACATGGTCAAGGAACGGCTTCCATCGGACGTGGACTGCACGTGGAGAGGCTGACAGTTGGGTCCACGGCCGCATCAAGGAAGTGTCACCTTATTACGTGCAAAATAATTATTCCTCCACCTGACAATGGGACCCACCGGACGGGCCACCGTATTTTGCAGAAAAAATGATTCCCCCTGACTGCTGGGACCCACCAGCTACATCTTCGCACGCAAGGAAGTGCGTCCGGGCAAAAAAACAAAACGATTCGCCCCCTGACTGCTGGGACCGACCAGCTACATCTTCGCAGGCAAGGAAGTGCCTGACAGTCGGGACCCACCTGGTCGAAGCGTACGTAGTGTTGTCATTCTGGTCGTGAATGTGTACATACATACTGGTCGATGCAGAGGCGCGCACGTGTCGTAGTAGAAGCGCGCACGTGTCGTAGTAGAGGCGCGCACGTAGCATTTACACGTACGTACAGCGGCCAGGGTGCAAGAAAGAAAATACGGCCACGTATGTGTACATACAGGCGGGGTCTCGAACGCCTACTCGCGCATACGTACGGCGACGGCTCGTGTACATGGCTGGGTCGGAACGGAGAAACATCGTCGTCGTCGTGTTCATGGGGAGGCAACGGAATGCGTCGTGTTCATGGGAAGGCAACGGAATGCGTCGTGTTCATCGGGAGGGCTTGGACGGAACAGGCGATGGAAACGAGGCCTGGCATACCGCAGAACGGAGGAAACGGCCTTGTGTTCGACCGGCCATGTTCAAAACGGGATCCTGTTCATCGGGAGGGGTCTGGCGTACCGCAAGATGGAGGAAACGGACCTCCTACGGTTGAAATGGGGGTCCTGTTGATTGGGAGGGGTGTGGCGTACCGCAAAACGGACGAAACGGACTTGTGTTGGTCCTCGCTCGGGTTCAGTTAGAGCCAACGCCTCGCACACACGTGCGTACGTGTACGAGAGAAACGCGCATCGCTCGGCCCCCGACCTCCCACCGTAACCGGGAACTCCCCGAAATTTTCCTCCCCCTCGGTTCTACCACGGTTTTTCCGTCATGGACGGCCCAAAGAATGTCATGCAGCTGCGTCTCCGGCCCGCCCAGGACGAAAAGCCCATTTTCTGTCATGATTTTTTGTCATAGAAGTAGGAGCCCACCACATCTATGATGATACCGGGTTTTGTCACAATTATCATCATAGAAGTGTCATGTATGACAGAAAAAAATTCGTTCGACCCAAAATGTCACGGATGTGTCTTTTTTTGTAGTGGCGGGACCATACAGAGTCTTGGAATGTATGGGTGAAGTTGCCTACAAGTTGGAATTACCCGAAGGTTTGTCAGGAGTTCATGATGTGTTTCACATTTCCTAGTTGAAGAAATGACATGCAGAGATGGCCGATATTCCTCTGAGAGATAGAGTGCCCCTGGAAGCAATTCGGTTGGAGAGTGACCTGACTTATGACGAGAAACCCGTCAAGATTCTCGAGTTCGCCAACCGAGTTACTCGCAGAAACGTCATCAAATTTTGCAAAGTTCAATGGAGTCACCATACCGAGGAGGAAGCCACCTGGGAACAAGAAGAAGACCTCCGGAAGGACCACCCACAACTTTTTGCTAGCCAACCCGAATCTCAAGGGCGAGATTCATCTTAAGGGGGGTAGGTTTGTAACATCCCAATTTTCAATTTGGATGTTATTATTTAGATCATTCATATGCATCCACGATTTAATGCATTTTGCCCATTTGTTTTATTTGAGTTATTTGATCCTAGAAACCTTAAGCAACTCAAGGACCAATTGAGAGAGTTGGAGGTTTCCCAAAAATCCACTGTTGAATTTTCAAAATTTGGAAAATTGGATCAAATTGATTTATTCAAAATTCTTTTCCAATTATTTCAAATAAATAAAATAAAGAGAGAAGATAAAAGGACTTCTTCAAAAACAGCAAAGAAATATTGGAAATTAAAGTTTGAATGTTGGAATATTTTATTTGATTTTATTTGTAAGAATATTTATTTTATTGCGTAGTTTATTAGTATGGAAAATGAATTTTCAAAACTTGCATTTTAGGCAAGAAAAATGTTCACAAGGTCATATATAAGGCCATATAATTATGTGAATTTTTCTGGAATTTTTCAAATTTTATTTATTATAGTTTTCGTGTTTTTTTCTATTTTTGGAAAATGTTTTTTTAATAGTTTGGGCCGACCGAACTGGGCCGCGCCCAGCCCAGCCGGCCCAGCCGCCATGTCGCTCGCCTCCGAGCTCGGGACGGAGTCCCGAGCGAGCACGGCCTCGCCACCGTCTTCGATCGGGAGTCCCCGCCGCTGCCTCGCCTTGCCTTGCCCCCTCCCCCAAGTAGCCGCCTTCCCGTGCCTTTATAAGCCGTCGCCCTGGCGCCCTCTCTCTCTCCCTCAAAGCAGCAGCAGTAGCCACTGCAGCCGCCGCCGCCGCACTTTTCTGCCTCCGCCGTCGAGCGCCGCAGCCGCCGCCCGCTTCGCCGACGACCTCCGCCGACGCCACCACCGCACCCGCTGCTCCACGCCGCCCTCGACGACTGCCGGAGCCGCTGCCCCGACCAGACCCGAGCCGCCGCTGCCATCCCGCCTCGCCGGACTTCGCCCGCTACCGCGGTAACTCCCCGCCCCTCTTCTGCTGTCCGATCTAGATCCAAGGGCCTAGATTAGATCACGTGTTTTTTATTTTTTGTAAAGTTTTGTTTAATTTAGTGGACATTCGCTAGTTTAGCCTCTGTAGCGAATGAATTCGTCAGTTCAGGTTCTGTAGTAAATGTTCGTTCGTTAGATTTATTATTTTTCTTTTATTTTCTGCCAGGGACCTATTCGCTAAATTTCTTTTATAGTTTAGCCCCTGCTTTTCAATCTATCACAACTTTTTACTCGCTTGTCCAAATTCGATGAAATCAATGCCAAGTTCTTCATCATGTTTCCCTCTATCCAGATAACCAACTTAATAGTATTTTTGAAATTTTGAAAATTTGAATTCAAACAGAATTAAATTTGAACTTCTTTTGATCATAACTTGAGTTTCGTAACTCTGATTTAGTTGATCCTTTTTGCAAACCGAAGCTCTTGACCTAAACTTTCTATTTAGGCCTAAACCACATAATTTAGGTACTGCTAGAATTTGTTTTCTATTTAAAAGTGTTATTCGCTTATTTTTGAGTTTTTCGATCTTTTTCTTCGGTTTTCTTTGCACCTTCATGCTTGAGTACTTATGTATGCTGTTGTTTCTTTACGATAGATTTTCCGGAGTGCGAAGCTTGCTACTACGAATCTCTTCGGTTTACCGATCATTAGCAAGGCAAGTTACACTTTGATCATACTCTTTCATACCCAGTTTTATTATGCATTAGTTTCACCCTCAAAGATTGCATGAGTGGGATTGGGAACATGTGGCTACTGCTATGTGGTGCATGAGGTAGGAACCTATTACCTTTGATCACCCTGAGAATATACGTTATGCTCATATTGCTTAGCCATGCTCGTAGACGGGGATTGGTATGTGAGAATCATGCAAGTTGTGAGAGATAATAATTAAGGGTAACTTAAGGTGGCAACTTTAATACACATCTGGGTGGAGTGGTTGCGGGCACCTGGAGAATCCAGTGTTGTCCTAGGAGATCCCGGAGTACCTGTGTGATCATCTTATGGAATGCCGCCCAGGCTCAAAGGGATCATGTAACTATTCATGCCTAGAAACTTCTGTGTGCAGCCACAAGCCATTATGGGCTCTGGCATAGTTGAGTAAGTTGTGTGAACTCTTTCAGTGGTAGACTAGCAGATGTTGGGGAAAGTAAGTGTACCGGTCTACCCAGAGTAAAGGGTTAATGCTTCAGAAAGACTGTGTCTCGATCTTCCAATCATGGAGGTGGTCGAGTCTTGTGGGGAAAAGTGCGCAAACCTCTGCAGAGTGTACAAACTAATCATGATTAGCCGTGTCCCCGGATATGGACATCTTGAGTATCTAGAAGTGAATTATTTGTTGATCTCATCATTCTATCTAATGAAATTGTTGGGTTAATGTTTATACTTGGTAATTTGGGATTGATTTGGAGGAACCTTCTCAATAATGGCATAAACTTGGTAGTAAATTAAAATTTATTCCTTTGTTGTAGGGAAAAATAGCTTTATGCAAAATTAAACTTAGAGCCTCCACCAGCCAAATATGCATGTAGAGATAGTTATTGTTCACCATTGCTCTATAGTGTGATCTTGTCAGCATATTCCATGTGCTGACCTACATGGCTACAACGTCTCATGTTGCAAAATTTTTAGACGAGGATTAAGGTGCGATAGGTCGTTGTCGTGCACTCAGTTTTGTCGTGGAGTTGGATCAACTCATTATCTTCGAAGCTTCCGTAGTTATTTTATTTAGTTGGCCTTCAGCCATATTTATGTAATAAATACTCTTTATGAGGACCTCGATGTAATAAGTGTGTGATTGAACTCTGCTATAAATCCTCGAGTACTGCGTGTGTTAGCATACCGATCCAGGGATGACACTTAAGCACAGAGACTTCGGTCCATTGGGATCGGGTTGCTACACCATCAATAGATATTAATGTGAGTGAGTAGGGATTGCCATGCAACGGATGCACTAGAGCTATAAGTTTATGAAATCTCAAAAAGAAACTAAGTGGGTGTGCATCCAACTCGCTTGCTCATGATGACTTAGGGCAATTTGAGGAAGCCCATCATTGGAATATACAGGCCAAGTTCCATAATGAAAAATTCCCACTAGTATATGAAGGTGACAACATAGGAGCCTCTCTATCATGAAGATCATGGTGCTACTTTGATGCACAAATGTGGTAAAAGGATAGTAGTATTGCCTCTTCACTCTTTTTCTCTCATTTTTTTGGCTCTCTCTCTTTTTTGCCTCTTTTTCCCGTCCGGAGTCTCATACCGACTTGTGGGGGAATCATGGTCTCCATCATCCTTTCCTCACATGGGACAATGCTCTAATAATGAAGATCATCACACCTTTATTTACTTACAACTCAAGAATTACAAATCGATACTTAGAACAAAATATGACTCTATATGAATGCCTTTGGCGGTGTACCGGGATGTGAAATGAATCAAGAGTGACATGTATGAAAGAATTATGAATGGTGGCTTTGCCACAAATACGATGGCAACTACATGATAATGCAAAGCAATATGACAATGACGGAACATGCCATAATAAACGGAATGGTGGAAAGTTGCACGGCAATATATATCGGAATGGCTATGGAAATGCCATAATAGGCAGGTATTGTGGCTGTTTTGAGGAAGGTATATGGTGGGTGTATGGTACCGGCGAAAGTTGCGAGGCACTGGAGAGGCTAGCAATGGTGGAAGGGTGAGAGTGTGTATAATCCATGGACTCAACATTAGTCATAAAGAACTCACATACTTATTGCAAAAATCTATTAGTTATCAAAATGAAGTACTATGTGCATGCTCCTCGGGGGATAGATTGGTAGGAAAAGATCATCGCTCGTCCCCGACCGCCACTCATAAGACAATCAATAAATAAATCATGCTTCGACTTCATCACATAACGGTTCACCATACGTGCATGCTACAGGAATCACAAACTTTAACACAATTATTTATCAAATTCACAATTACTCACTAGCATGACTCTAATATCACCATCTTCATATCTCAAAACAATCATAAGGAATCAAACTTCTCATAGTATTCTATGCACTTTATATGAAAGTTTTTATTATATCCCTCTTGGATGCCCATCATATTAGGACTAAATTCATAACCAAAGCAAATTACCATCTGTAACTGCATCTAGTGCCCCTTAGTGATTTTGGTGTATTGAAGACTTATAGGTTAAGGGACTAATGAGTTTGTGAGTGCACATAGGTCTATAAGTCTATGAGGAGTATGATATTTACAGAGAAAGTCGACCCCTAGAATTGAATGTCTTCAACTGAAGACTTTGGCTTTCTGATGACTTTGAAAGTGAATAAATTGGTGTGATCCTGAAGACTTGATATTCATGCAAGGAATATGAAGCTTGAAGACTTCTATTTTCGTAGTTTCGTTTTTCTCTTTCTTGAGTCATAGGAAAAACTGTACTGTTTAAGGGGGTCGAGGTAAAACTAAGGAAAAGTTTCCAAGTGATGCTCATCTCAAAATCCTACACCTGCCAATCCCTTCGAGTGAAGCCATTGGAAATATCATACAGTTCAGTCAATTTCTTCAGTAACAGGGACGAAGATCTTCTGGTCTCTAAGGAATTTTTTCTGACTGAGGAGTTAGGAATTCGCCAGTGCGGATTGCCTACAAGTGAGGAACATGATAGCCGTGAGGAATTTGATAGCCAAATTTCCGACCGTTGTTGTGCTATGCGCCAGCTATCCCAAAATATCTACCCACCTAATGGTCATATCATTGAAGGGCATTTATGTCTTATCATGGCGGGCTGCTCCCTAGGCTATAAATAGCATCCCCCTACAACCACTACCTGGTTGGCTGCTCCGCGAGAAATTGACACTTGTCATTGAGAGCATCCCATCCTCCGAGGACTTTGAGCGAAAATCATCAAGTGAGGAAAAACCCAAAACCCAAACCAAACACCTACAAACCCAAAGTGATTGAGAATGAATGAAGAGATTGTTCCTATGTGGAACCGACGCTTGTTACCTTTGAGGACTGTGCATCCTCCAGGCGGTTAGGTGTCATGGTCTAGAGCATCCACGAGGAAATTATGGATCACCGATTGGCCGAGTCTGTGAAGGTTTGGAAGTGATGTCTACTATGCAACCTTCTTCTTGTAGACGTTGTTGGGCCTCCAAGTGCAGTGGTTTGTAGGGCAGTAGCAAATTTCCCTCAAGTGGATGACCTAAGGTTTATCAATCCGTAGGAGGCATAGGATGAAGATGGTCTCTCTCAAGCAACCCTGCAACCAAATAACAAAGAGTCTCTTGTGTCCCCAACACACCCAATACAATGGTAAATTGTATAGGTGCACTAGTTTGGCGAAGAGATGGTGATACAAGTGGTATATGGATGGTAGATAAAGGTTTTTGTAATCTGAAAATATAAAAACAGCAAGGTAACTAATGATAAAAGTGAGCGTAAACGGTATTGCAATGCGTTGAAACAAGGCCTAGGTTTCATACTTTCACTAGTGCAAGTCCTCTCAACAATAATAACATAATTGGATCACATAACTATCCCTCAACATGCAACAAAGAGTCACTCCAAAGTCACTAATAGCGGAGAACGAACGAAGAGATTATGGTAGGGTACGAAACCACCTCAAAGTTATTCTTTCCAATCAATCCGTTGGGCTATTCCTATAAGTGTCACAAACAGCCCTAGAGTTCGTACTAGAATAACACCTTAAGACACAAATCAACCAAAACCCTAATGTCACCTAGATACTCCAATGTCACCTCAAGTATCCGTGGGTATGATTATACGATATGCATCACACAATCTCAGATTCATCTATTCAACCAACACATAGAACCTCAAAGTGTGCCCCAAAGTTTCTACCGGAGAATCACGACGAAAACGTGTGCCAACCCCTATGCATAGGTTCATGGGCGGAACCCGCAAGTTGATCACCAAAACATACATCAAGTGAATCACGTGATATCCCATTGTCACCACAGATACGCACGGCAAGACATACATCAAGTGTTCTAAAATCTTTAAAGACTCAATCCGATAAGATAACTGCAAAGGGGAAACTCAATCCATTACAAGAGAGTAGAGGGGGAGGAGAAACATAAGATCCAACAATAATAGCAAAGCCCGCGATACATCAAGATCGTGCCAAATCAAGAACACAAGAGAGAGATCAAACACATAGCTACTGGTACATACCCTCAGCCCCGAGGGAGAACTACTCCCTCCTCATCATGGAGAGCACCGGGATGATGAAGATGGCCACCGGAGAGGGATTCCCCCCTCTGGTAGGGTGCCGGAACGGGTCTAGATTGGTTTTCGGTGGCTACAGAGGCTTCTGGCGGCGGAACTCCCGATCTATTGTGCTCTCCGATCGTTTTAGGGTATATGGATATATATAGGCGGAAGAAATACATCAGGGGAGCCACGAGGGGCCCACGAGGGTGGAGGGTGCGCCCAGGGGGTGGGCGCGCCCCCCTGCCTCATGGCTTCCTCGTTGATCCCCTAACGTGCACTCCAAGTCTGCTGTATTGCTTTCTTTCCAAAAATAACTTTTCCGAAGGTTTCATTCCGTTTGGACTCCGTTTGATATTCCTTTTCTTCGAAACCCTAAAACAAGGAAAAAACAGAAACTGGCACTGGGCTCTAGGTTAATATGTTAGTCCCAAAAATCATATAAAATAGCATATAAATGCATATAAAACATCCAAGGTTGATAATATAATAGCATGGAACAATAAAAAATTATAGATACATTGGAGATGTATCAGGAAGTCACTTGAAGACTTACCACAAGTGATTGGGCGAGGTCTATGTGACCTTAGCTCAAGGAGAATACGGTGAGGGCTGTGTGTCCTTAGGTTTAAATACGTAGCCGCTCCAACCAGACGTACGACTGTCACAGTAGTTGGAACTGGTCTACCAAATCATTGTCTTCACCGAGCTAATGGTTCTATTTCCTCAGCTCTTTCATTTCCTCATTTCTGTGTAGAAGCTCTTGATCGTTACTGTTTGAAGACTTTGACTAAAGACTTTCTCAATTTCCTCAATCCTATTTCTTCAGTCAGTTTGTCTTCAGTCTGCTTATCATGTGCTTACGCTACATGTACTCTATGCTTGTTTTCATTTCATCATGATGGCTGTGCTACTACTCTGTTATGCTTGCATCTGAGTACTTATTCCGCTGCTAAGTAGTTCATTGCTCAGGAATTTACTCACCCTGAAATTCATCGGTGAAGAATTTGTAAAAATCGCCTATTCACCCCCCTCTAGTCGATATAACGCACTTTCAATTGGTATCAGAGCAAGGTACTCCCTTGTTCTGTGTGATTTTGGTTTAACCGCCTGGAGTATTAGTTATGTCAACCGTAGGAACGAAGACAATGACATGCCCCATCTTTGACGGTCATGATTATCCCAAGTGGAAGGCCATGATGAAGAAGCGCCTCATGGCGATGAACAGCGGACTATGGACCGTCACTGAGATTGCTCTTACCAATCTATGCAAGATGGCGGAGGCTGATGATATTCGCATGTACACTCTACTTAACCTCATGGCAAAGGACATCACCTTCTCTTGTTTGTCCCAAAATCAGTTCAGGAACATTATGCATCTCAGCCATGTGAAACTCATTTGGGACCGACTCTCTGATGTCTATGAAGATCATCGAACTCGTCATGATCCCTGGTTTGAGGACTTCAAGGAATCACGCAAGGCTATGACTTTCGATCCGGAATCATCATCCTCTGCACCATGCCTTATGGCAAAAGGTGCCAAGGTAATTGAATGCTACCTATGTGAGTCCAGTGATGACGAATCTGGTGATGAATTTGGACCCAGTTATACCAAACTTGCTTCTCTTGCCACTAAACAACAAAGAGCTTTGGAAAAAGTTCAAAACATGCTAGATGAGAGCGATGATATGTTGGGTGAAGAAATGGATCGTACTAAAACTTTGACTAAAAATCTTCAGAGACTTCAGACTAAGTTTGACAATATTTAGAGTCATCATAACACTCTCTTATCTAATCGTGAGAAGCTTTCTTATGAATTTCTTCAAAGAAAGCAAGATTTGAGCAGCTGAGGGTGAGTTATGAAGATCTTCAGAAGGAACACGATTCATTTCTTGCTCAACAGATCAGTTCCGCTCAGGTTAAATTCATTCCACCATGTTTGAAATGCATTGAACGTGAATCTGCTAATTCTTCTCCTGAAAATTCAAATGCTTCTATTGCTGCAAATTCTTCAACTGTCTTTGCTATCACAAATTTCTCATCTAAGGATGCTACTAGTGTCACTAACCATGCAGGGCTGAAGGAATTGCATGTGATAGGCATGTACAAAAGCCTTAAAGGGCATCAGGCTCTTTGTGATGTGCTTAAAAAGCAGATCGTCAACAGGAACCCTAGGAAAGAGGGTATTTCCTTTGAGAGGAAACTCAATGCTGATGGGACCTACTGGAAACCTGAGCAGTATCCCAAAACCTCATGGGTTGCTGCAAAGGGGCCTCCAGTGGATCCATCTACTTTATCTGGCTTTACATGTGAATCTTCATATTTTTCTGATGAGTCAATCGACTCCAACTATAAACTGTTTAAAAATCAGAATGGTGAAGTATTTACTAGATATGTTGGCACTAACATTAGGAATGGTCCCCCTATGAAGAAAATCTGGGTTCCTAAAAGGTGCCTTGAAAGTCTTCAGGTGAATGTCATCATGACACCACCTGTGAAGAATAGGAACCCCAGATCAAATTTTTCATATGGACCAAAGTCTTCATATGGACCAAATTCTTCACGGGGATCAAATTCCTCATATGGATCCAGATCCTCATATGAACATCATCGTGCTAACACTTCTGTTTTGCAGGGAAGATCTAAGGGTTATGAATATGTGCATTATTCTTCAAATCATTATGTTCATAATTCCTCGAAGAATTTCTCTTCTTATTCATATGCTTACTCTAACCCCTCTTCTGTGAAACAAAGTGGACTGGCTTCTATGCCACCTTTCTCTTATGGAGCTCGCAGAATGATGAACTCTTTGCCACCCCTCCAGATGTGGGTGGTGAAGAAAAAGAACTAATCTCTTATGCAGGGTCAGGTCTCCAGACGAACTCAAACGTCTGAAGAATTTGCTGGAGACCTGGATATGCTTGAAAGGACGCAAGCTAATCTTGAAGAAATGAATTTTCGTTTCTCTCATCCTCATACTGCTATATCTGTTCTATTCCTTGATGAAATTGATCTGATGAATTTGATGTCATATTCTTCACTTCTGAAGTATATGAGTTCGTAAGATGCACTAATTCATCTACATGATGATCAACGCAAAGCCACTGAGTGGGTCCTCAACAGTGGATGTACAAATCACATGACTGATGACAGGAACTTATTGATGGACACTACTTAATCTCCATCACATGTGAAGCATATCACCTACGCTGACAAAGGCAAAAGAAAGGTATTGGGTCTAGGTAATGTTGCGATCTAAAAGGATCGACAGATGGACATAGTCATACTTGTCGAGTCCTTAGGGTTCAACCTCATGTCTGTCTCAATGCTTTGTGATCTTGATATGGTTGTTGTGTTTGGCAAGTATCGTTGTGTTGTGATCATGTAAGCTGACAATTCCAAAGTCTTCAGAGGCTTTAGGAGAGGAGATTTGTATATTGTTGGTTTCTCTACATGACCACAACCTACTACATGTCTACTTGCAAAAGCTTCAGAAGGCTGGCTATGGCATCAACGACTTGGTCATGCTGAAATGAGGAACTTACACACGCTGGCGAAGAAGAAGCATGTCATTGGCATCAAGGGTGTCAAATTCCTCAAGGATCACCTGTGTGGAGCTTGTGAAGCTGGAAAGATGACCAAGGCCAAGCATCCCTCAAAGACCATCATGACTAACACTCGTCCATTTGAATTGCTTCACATGGATCTCTTTGGCCCGACTCATTATGCCACATTCACTAATGTTGCATCTTTATATGGCTTCGTCATTGTTGATGACTATTCTCATTACACATGGGCGCATATCATCACTTACAAAACTGAAGTGCAGGAAGCCTTCAAACGATTTTCCTCGAGGGCTTCAACCAACTTTGGTGTGAAAATCAAGCACATCAGAAGTGACAATGGGACCGAGTTCAAGAATACTGGTCTTGATGACTATCTTGATGAACTTGGTATTACTCACGAGTTATTTGCTCCTTATACTCCTCAGCAGAATGGCACCGTGGAGCGCAAGAACAGAACTCTTGTTGAGATGGCTCGCACTATGCTTGATGAATACAAGACGCCTCCTTGCTTCCGGCCTGAGGCAATTGATACTGTGTGCCACATCATCAACAGGGTATATCTTCAAAAATTCTTCAGAAATACCTCATATGAACTCCTCACTGACAAGAAACTCAATGTGAGTTATTTCAAAGTCTTTGGCGCTAAATGTTTTATGCTTGGTTACGGAAAGGACTCGCACACCTACAGAAACACCTACCACCACAAGGTTGTTGAAACTATAGATGTGCGGTTCGATGAAACTAACAGCTCGCAAAGAGAGCACCTACCTCCTGTGCTAGATGAAATATCACCTGAGGAATCCATTAAGTTCAGGGCTACTGAGGATGTCATCCCTACCGAAGAACCTGCTGAAGAAGTCATTCCAGAACGTGAAGAACATCATGCTGGTGCACCCGAAGAAAATGGCTCTGAAGAAAATGTTGATCCCCCTCAACGTCATCAACCCGCTCATCCTTGCGTTGCCAATGAAGTGCAGATTGAGAGAATCATCAACGACATCAAAGCACCAGGTCCTCTCACGCTCAAAAGCTTCACATTTGTCTAACTTTTGTGGGCACTTTGCTTTTGTCTCTATCACAGAGCCCACCAAAGTAGATGAGGCATTTCTGGAGCCTGAGTGGATTCAAGCAATGCAAGAGGAATTACATCAATTCGAGCTCAACATTGTCTGGGAACTTGTCAAGCGACCAGACCCACGCAAGCACAATATCATTGACACAAAATGGATCTACCGCAACATGCAAGATGAAAATGGCCTTGTGGTGAGGACTAAGGCACAGCTAGTAGCTCAAGGCTACACACAGGTTGAAGAAATTGATTTCGATAAAAAATTTGCACCTGTTGCTAGACTTGAGGCTATTCTCACATTGCTTGCTTATGCTAACTATCATAATATCATCTTATACCAAATGGATGTGAAAAGTGCATTCCTCAATGGTAAGCTTGAGGAAAAAGTATATGTTGCTCAACCCCCAGGTTTTGAAGATCCAAAGCATCCAAACAAAGTCTTCAGACTCAACAAGGCCCTCTATGGCCTCAAGCAGGCCCCTCGGGCGTGGTATGACACTTTGAAGGAATTAATCATGAATAAAGGCTTCAACCCCGGTTCACTTGACCCAACTCTTTTCACCAAAGACTATGATGATGAATTATTCGTGTGCCAAATATATGTTGATGATATTATCTTTGGATGTACTAACCAACGTTACACTGACGAATTTGCCTATATGATGAGTGAGGAATATCAAATGTCTATGATGGGAGAATTGAAATACTTCTTAGGTCTTCAAATTCGTCAACAACGCAACAACATCTTCATATCTCAAGAGAAATACCTCAAGGATGTGTTGAGGAAATTTGGCAGGCAAGATTGCAAAGGCGTCAAAATCCCTATGCCCACAAATGGACATCTATGCACTGATAAAAATGGTATATACTTCAATCAAAAGGTATACCGCTCCATGATTGGTTCTTTATTGTATCTATGTGCATCTAGACTAGATATTATGCTTAGTGTTTGCATGTGTGCCCGTTTTCAAGCTACACCGTAGGAATCACACCATAAGGCTGTGGAGCATATTCTTCGATATCTAGCTCACGCACCAACACTTGGATTATGGTATCCCAAGGGATCGGCTTTTGATCTCATTGGATATTCTGACTCTGACTATGCTGGTGATCGTGTGGACCACAAGTCAACATCAGGCACATGCCATTTCCTCGGACGATCCTTAGTATGTTGGTCCTCGAAGAAGCAGAACTACGTATCACTCTCTACTGCTGAAGCTGAGTACATTCCTGCTGGTTCGTGCTGTGCTCAATTGTTATGGATGGAGCAAACCCTCAAGGACTACGACATCAATGTGAAGAATATGCCTCTCTAATGTGATAATGAGAGTGCCATCAAGATTGCTCATAACCCAATTCAGCACTCGAAGACAAAGCAGATCCAGATTCATCATCATTTTCTTCGAGATCATGTGTTGAAGGGCGACATCTCTATCGAGCACGCGAAGACTGAAGAATAGCTAGCCAATATCTTTACAAAGCCCTTGGATGAGAAGAGATTTAGCAAGTTGCGGTGTGAGCTAAATATCTTAGAATCTTCGAATGTCTTTTGAAAAGGTCACACATCCTAACAATTATGCAAAATTGATAACTTAGATGTGCAACACACGAAGTAATGTTTTTCTTCAATCAATGAAGAATAACCCTCTAAGTGTGAAAACATTAACGAAGAATTTGATTCTCAGAGCCCTACGACAATTGTACGCGGTGTCTGAAATCATCATTCTAATATGGTGGGTCACACCACCAACAAAAGTTGAAAATCTTCAATTTGAGTTTTTCTTCAGTTTTAATTCTTCAACTTTGCATAGTCTTCGCTCTTTCCGATTGTGTTCTTCATTGGCTATATATATATATAGAGATTTTTCAGTCCTCTACAGCATTCACTATTGCTAATTATTCAAGTTGACTTTTCTGCTAAGTGAATGTGATCGGACCCTCCCCCCTCTATACTAAACTCAACCCAGTATGTTCACAAATCCTTCATGTGCGTTCTATTTGAAACCCGTTCAAAATCTTCACTGTGTCCTTGTCAGCCAAAGAATTTGTGAACGAAACATTAAAATTTTCATATCTAAATTTTCGACTTTTGCCGCTCAAACCGTTCCACATCCCACGATATGATTATTCTATTCACCCATGATCTCCACCTCACTGTACATGGGTGACACATGTCGCTAGGATGAGAAGGGTCAGTGTAACATCCCAATTTTCAATTTGGATGTTTATAATAGATCATTCATATGCATCCATGATTTATGCATTTTTGCCCCATTTGTTTTATTTGATTTTTGATCCAAGGAACTTAGAGCAACTCAAGGACCAAAAGAGAGAGAGTTGTAAGTTTCCCTAAAAACCAATTTTGAATTTTTTCGAACTTGGGAGTTTGGATAAAATTTGGTTTAACCAAAAAAATCATTTCCATTATATCAAAAATAAAATAAAGAGAGAAGATAAAACGACTTCTTCAAAATCAGAAAAGAAAATATTGGAAATTGAATTTGGAACCAAAATATATTTTTTGAGTTTTATTTGTAATTTATTTTATTAGCATAACAAAAAGTTTATTTTTTGAAAACTTGCATTTTAGGCCGGATAAAAGTTCACAAGGTCATATATAAGACCATATTACTATGTGAATTTTCTGGGAATTCTTAGACTTATTTTCATTGTCTTTTCGGTGATTTAACGTTGCTGTAAAAAAACGTTTAAAAAAACACAGCCAGCCCAGCCAGGCTAGCGCTAGCAGCAGCGCCCCACGTTAAAAAAAAGGTCGATCGCTCCACCTCTCGCTCACCTCACGTGCGCCCCAGCGCCCCACGCACGTTTCCATCACTCGTTCGCTTTTCCTCCCTCTCTTGTTTTTTTCTCTGGCGCCTGGGCCCCGCACCTCTTCTTCTTCCTCCTCATGAACAGACAACAGAAACGTAGACGTACATTACTCCCGACACCTGTTCGTTTCAAATTCTTGGAAATCCTAACTCCAGCCAACCTCACGACCAAGGAAGATGTCCTATAAATAGCCACGACTCTCCTCGACCGATCCAGTCGAAAATCCCTCGCCAAAACCACATCTAGACGACGCACTCGACGTTCCAATCTCGCCTCAGAAGCTGCAGTTCATCGCAAGTTTCCGACACCGGTGAGCCATCCTGAGCCTTATCTTTTTGGGTTCCGACTTCTCTCGATCTCCATAATCTTTTTGACAAGGTCTTGTGATCCCTTTACATCTACAGAGGCCACCCTCGACCACGTTGTCTTCGCCAGAGCAACCGGAGCACCGAGTTTTGCCGCTTTGTTCCATCGCCGTTCGTCTCCTCTGATCATCACAGACTCCACCACCGGAGGATCCACTCTCTGCTGCACCTCGTAGACACCTCCTCCGCCGCCCACGATCGCCGGAGCCACCGCCATCGCCACGCGAGAGCCTCCCCCAAACCTCTCGTTCTTCTCTGTAAGTTGAACGAACCCATGTTCGCTTCAGTTTTTTCCCTTACGGATCGGCCACCCTCTCCTAAACTAGCAGCAAACACCCGCCCAACCAACTAGAGAGCGCCACTTGTCGCCAGCCGAAATTAGTTTTTTTCAGAAAAATTCCTATTTCAGATTTCTGTCAGATTTTTTAGCGTATCTTTTAATCTATAGATCTGAATTAGTTGATTCTTTTTCCTACGGTTTCATAGAAATCCCATCTATCCAGAGAACCAAACGAAAAATATTTTTGAAAGTTTTAAAATTTGAATTCAAATAGGTTTGAATTCAAACTTTGTTAGGCCATAACTCAAGTTTTGTAACTCCATTTTAGGTGATTCTTTTTGCAAATCGAAGCTCGTAACGTGTACTTTATGTTAGACCCAAAAACACATATTTTTGCTACTATAAATATTATGTTATGTACAGAAACTTTATTTGGTTGTTTTGGAGTTTTTCAAAGTCTTCCATTTGTTTTCTTTTTGGATCTTTGCTTGTATGCTTATGTATTTTATTGCTTGCTTACGCTAGATCATCCGGAGTGTGGAGCTTGCTACTATGAATCTTTACAGTTCAATGAACATCAGCAAGGCAAGTTCACACTTTGATCATAATTTTCAATACCGAGTTTTTACTATGCATTAGTTTCACCCTCAAAGATTGCATGAGTAGGATTGGGAACATGTGGTTATGCTATGTAGTTCATGTGGTAGGAACCTATGACCTTTGATCACCCCGGGAATTTTTGTTATGTCATATATTGCTTAGCCATGCTCGTAGACGGGTACTGGTATGTGTGATCCATGCAAGTTGTGAGAGATAATAATTTTGGGACAACATAGGGTGGCAACTTCAATACACATCTGGGTGGATTGTTTGGGGCACCTGGAGTAACCAGTGCTTGCCCAAGGGGAATCCCGGAGTACCCGTGTGATTACCCTAGGTCCGCCACCTAGGCTCAAAGAGATCATAAGATATTTCATGCCTAGAAACTTCCGTGTGCAGCCACAAGCCATTATGGGCTCTGGCATAGCTGAGTAAGTTGTGTGACCTCTTTCCGTGGTAGACTGGCTAATGTAGGGGAAAGTAGGTGTACCGGTCTACCCAGGGTTTGGAGGAAATACTTCAGAAATGGTATGTCTCGATCTTCCGATCATGGAGGTGGTCGAGTCTTGTGGGGGAAAGTGCACAATCCTCTCTAGAGTGTACAAACTAATCATGATTAGCCGTGTCCCCGGTTATGGACAACTTGAGTATCTAGAAGTGAATTATTCACTACAAAAAAAAGACACATCCATGACATTTTGGGCCGAACGAATTTTTTTTCTGTCATACATATGACACTTCTATGACGATAATTGTGACCAAACCCGGTATCATCATAGATGTGGTGGGCTCCTACTTCTATGACAAAAAATCATGACAGAAAATGGGCTTTTCGTCCTGGGCGGGCCGGAGACGCAGCTGCATGACATTCTTTGGGCCGTCCATGATGGAAAAAACCATGGTAGAATCGAGGGGGAGGAAAATTTTGGGGAGTTCCCGGTTACGGCGGGAGGTCGGGGGCCGAGCGATGCGCGTTTCTCTCATACACGTACGCGCGTGTGTGCGAAGCGTTGGCTCTAACTGAACCCGAGCGAGGCGTTGGGCTCTAACTGAACCCGAGCGATTGCACTGCAGGCTACGCATTACTGAACCCGAGCGATCGATCGATGGATGTTAACTGAACCCGATCGAGCGATTCCTTCGCTACTGCTGCTAACTGAAGCCGATCGATGCTGCCTCTGGGATGAACAGTGAGCGTTGTGGGGGGGGGGTGGATGAACAGTGAGCGGTGGCATTGCCTCTGGATGAACAGGACCCCGTGGTGTGGTGGAGGGCTGGATGAACAGTAGACGGTGGAGGGGTGCCCGTGGAGGGGTGGTTGAACAGGACCCCGTGGTGTGGAGGGCTGGATGAACAGTAGACGGTGGAGGGGTGCCCGTGGAGGGGTGGTTGAACAGGACCCCGTGGTGTGGAGGGTTGGATGAACAGTAGACGGTGGAGGGGTGGTTGAACAGCAGCCGGTGGAGTAGCGCGCGGTGGAGGCTGGATGAACAGGAGCCCATGGAGGCTGGATGAACAGAAGCCCGTGGAGGCTGGAGGAGGTCGACGGTGGAGATGAACAGTATCCTGTGGAGTCCCATTTTGCGGTACGCCACACCCCTCCCGATGAACAGGACCCCCGTTTCGACCGTAGCGCTCCAACACAAGTCCGTTTCCTCCGTTTTGCGGTACGCCACACCCCTCCCGATCAACAGGACCCCCGTTTCGACCGTAGGAGGTCCGTTTCCTCCGTTTCGCGGTACGCCACACCCCTCCAAATGAACAGGATCCCGTTTCGAACGTGGCTGGTCAAACACAAGGCCGTTTCCTCCGTTCTGCGATATGCCGGGTCTCGTTTCCATCGCCCGTTTCGTCTAAGCCCTCCCGATGAACATGACGCATTCCGTTGCCTCCCCATGAACACGACGCATTCCGTTGCCTCCCCATGAAAACAACGCATTCCGTTGCCTCCCCATGAACATGACGACGATGCTATTTCTCCGTTTCGACCCAGCCATGTACACGAGCCCTCGCCATACGTATGCGCGAGTAGGCGTTCGAGACCCCGCCCGTATGTACACATATGTGGCTGTATTTTCTTTCTTGCACCTTGACCGTTGTACGTACGTGTACATGCTACGTGCGCGCCTCTACTACGACACGTGGGCGCCTCTACATCGACCAGTATATATGTACGTACACGTTCGCGACCAGAATGACAATGCTACGTACGCTTCGACCAGGTGGGTCCCGACTGTCAGGCACTTCCTTGCGTGCGAAGATGTAGCTGGTGGGTCCCAGCAGTCAGGGGGGCGAATCGTTTTGATTTTTTTCCCGGACGCACTTCCTTGCGTGCGAAGGTGTAGCGTGGGTCCCAGCAGTCAGGGGGGAAATGTTTTTTCACGTAATACGGTGGCCCGTCAGGTGGGTCCCTGCTATCAGGTGGAGGAATAATTATTTTGCACGTAATAAGGAGGCACTTCCTTGCTGTGGCCGTGGACCCAGCTGTCAGCCTCTCCACGTACAGTCCACGTCCGATGGAAGTCGTTCCTTGACCATGTTGACCACGCCGCGCCGAGAGCACCAGGGCGGTGGACGATGGCGAGGCCTAGGAAGGGGACGACGGGGAGCCGGGGAAGACGCGGCAGTGGAAGCCCGCGCGGAGAGGAGTACGAGGGTTCACTGGTTCGGCTGCGGTGTGAGGCTGCTGTCGCCGCAGGGCCTGGCCAGCGGTGGGAATAGTAGGGGGCGGTGAGGCCTCCGCGGCAGCATAGCCGGCCACGGGAGGCAGGAGCATGCGGCACGACCGGCGCTGTTTTGGGCGGCTGGAGCAAGAAGACCAGAGGTTGAAGAAGCACTATGGCCGTTAGATGGACATCGTACGGTCACTGGAGCTAGAATCGTTCATATTGACTAAAGTTGACAAAGTCCCCCATCCCAGTCAACTTAGTAGGCCCACAAGTCAGCCTCCCACCGTGGTGGGTCCCAGCTAGCAGGGGGAGTATTCATTTTTTTGTGCGTAATAAGGAGGCACTTCCGGTGGGTCCGAGCTGACAGCGGGGGGAACATTTTTTTCGCGAAATACGCTGGCCCGTCTGGTGGGTCCAAGCAGTCAGGGGGGAAACGTTTTTTCACGAAATAAGGTGGCCCGTCCGGTGGGTCCCTACAGTAAGGTGGAGGAAAAATTATTTTGTGCGTAATAAGGAGGCACTTCCTTGCGGCCGCCTGGACCCAGCTGTCAGCCTCTCCACGTACAGTACTCTTCCGATGGAAGCCGGTCGTTGATCACGTTGACCACGCCGCGCCGAGAGCACCAGGGCAGTGGTCTGGACGACGGCGAGGCCTAGGAAGGGGACGACGTGGAGCCGGGGAAGACGCAGCAGCGGAAGCCCGCGCAGAGAGGAGTATGAGGGTTCACTGGTTCGGCTGCTGTGTGAGGCTGCCGTCGCCGCAGAATAACAGGGGGTGTGGGTGAGTGGAGGGATGGCCTTGCCAGCGGTGGGAGTAGTATGGGGCGGTGAGGCCTCCGCGGCAGCACAGCCGACCACGGGAGGCAGGAGCAGGCGGCACGACCGGCGCTGCTTTGGGCGGCTGGACCAAGAATACCAGAGGTTGAAGAAGCACTACGGCCGTTGGATGGACATCATACGGTCACTAAAGCTAGAAACATTTATTATTGACTAAGTTGAAAAAGACCTTGGTACGCTCCAACTTAGTAGGCCCACAGGTCAGCCTCCGAAATGGTGCGCCCCAGATGTCAGGGGGAGGAATCATTTTTTGGGCGGCCGAAGCTAAGAATATCCGAGATTGAAGAAGAAGCACGACATCCGTTGGATAGACATCCAACGACCACTGCTGCTAGAACCGTGTGTTGACTATAATAAGTTGGCAAAGCCTTGCATACGTGTCAACTTATTTTTTTAGGGGACGTGTCACTTAGTAGGACCACAAGTGTGTGGCAGAGAACTTATAGCCCATTTGCGTTTTGTAAGAATGTACAGCCCATTTTGGAATTCTAATGGAATTTACAACAGCCCATTTACAGTTTGTTAAAAGTACAACCCATTTTGGAATTCTAATGGAATTTACAATAGCCCATTTACAGTTTGTTAAAAGTACATCCCATTTTCTAGTTAGGACAATGATTAATACTTTCAACCAACCGTTGAAGACAGAATTCAATAAAATTTCCCACATTTTGATGGGCTCCGAAATATTTTTATCCCGAAATTTCTAGTCAGATTAAATATAAATTTGTATTACGTAAAAATCCAACGAAACATTGCGCGTGCAACAATGAAAATTTAAGATTTTCAAAATCCATAAATAATATTTTATAAAATAATTTCGTGTTTGGTGCATTTTTCTATAGTTACTGCCCAGTTTTTCTAATTACATCCCATTTATTATTTTTTAAAGCCCATTTTCCTGTTAAGCCTAATGCATCCCTCCTAGGAAAGATTTGTAGCCCAGCGGGGCGGAGAATAACAAGTTGACCTTGCCTGGGTATTCCTCAAAAAGACATATAGCTGGGCTAGCCATTTTCATCTTGAAAAAATTAGTATCTAGGCTGGATATCTGGCCTGGGCTAGACGGGCCACAGCCCGCCCAGTTAATACCCTGCTCTCCTCTGAACAACAACAAAATCATCGCCAAGAAAAACTCTGCAGTGCTCATGCCTCAAAAACACAAATACTACTCAAGTTGCTTGGTCCCAGCTGTCGGCCGCACCTTGTGCAATTCTCTCGTTTATATTGACTACATAGGTTGACAATGGTGTGGGACCGTGATGTTAGGAAACCAAGAGAAAGCAAAAAAATATAGTTGTACATAATAAGGAGGCACTTGCGTACATACGGCTATGGCCCTAGTGGGTCCCTAGTGTCATCCAGTCAAAATAAAGTCATCTCCTGAATCCTCATTGAGGGAGTCCTGGATTAGGGGGTGTCCGCATGGCCGAACTATACCTTCAGCCGGACTCCTGGACTATGAAGATACAAGATTGAAGACTTCGTCCCGTGTCCGGAAGGGACTTTTCCTTGGCGTGGAAGGCAAGCTTGGCGATACGGATATGCAGATCTCCTACCATTGTAACCGACTCTATGTAACCCTAACCCTACCCGGTGTCTATATAAACCGGAGGGTTTTAGTCCGTAGGACAACATACACATCAACAATCATACCATAGGCTAGCTTCTAGGGTTTAGCCTCCTCGATCTCGTGGTAGATCTATTCTTGTACTACCCATATCATCAATATTAATCAAGCAGGACGTAGGGTTTTACCTCCATCGAGAGGGCCCGAACCTGGGTAAAACTTCGTGTCCCTTGTCTCCTGTTACCATCCGTCCTAGACGCACAGTTCGGGACCCTCCTACCCGAGATCCTTCGGTTTTGACACCGACATTGGTGCTTTCATTGAGAGTTCCTCTGTGTCGTCGCCGTCAGGCTCGATGGCTCCTATGATCATCGATAGCGATGCAGTCCAGGGTGAGACCTTCCTCCCCGGACAGATCTTCGTCTTCGGCGGCTTCGCACTACGGGCCAATTCGCTTGGCTGTCTGGAGCAGATCGAAAGCTACGCCCCTGGCCGTCAGGTCAGGTTTGGAAGTTTAAACTACACGGCTGACATCCGCGGGGACTTGATCTTCGACGGATTCGAGCCACTGCCGAGCACACCGCAGTGTCACGACGAGCATGATCTAGCTCTGCCGCCGAACAGTGCCCTGGAGGCCGCACCCGCATCAGCTCCGACCCCTAATTCGGAGCCAACTGCGCCGATCGAGGATGGGCGGTTGGACACCACCTCGGGGGCTGCGACCCCAACGGCGATTGAGCCAAGCACCAGCCCCGTACTCTGCGAGACTCGTGACTCCAAGGAGCCGGACTCCTCCCCGGACTCCGAACCCTCCGCGCCCCTACCGATCGAATCTGATTGGGTGCCAATCATGGAGTTCACTGCCGCGGACATCTTTCAGCACTCGCCTTTCGGTGATATCCTGAAGTCACTGAAGTCTCTCTCTTTATCAGGAGAGCCCTGGCCAGACTACGGTCAGCAAGGTTGGGGTACGGACGATGAAGAAATTCAAAGCCCACCCACCACCCACTTTGTAGCCACTGTCGACGACTTAACCGACATGCTCGACTTCGACTCCGAAAACATCGACGGTATGGACGTCGATGAAGGAGATGATGAAGAACCAGCGCCTACTAGGCCCTGGATAGCCACCTCATCATATGACACATACATGGTGGACACCCCAAAAGAGGGAGATGGCGATGGAACAACGGAGGATGACCCCTCCAAGAAACAGCCTAAGCGCCGGCGTCAGCGGCGCCGCTCAAAATCCCGCCAAAACAAACACGGTGATTCGAGCACGGGAGATAATAATACTCCGGAAAGCGCCGAAGAAAACCCCCTCCAGCAAGATTTAGCACAGGAGGATGGAGAAACCAGCCCTCATGAGAGAGCGGCAGACAGAGAGGTCGAGGACATAATTATATGCCTCCCTCTGAAGACGAGGCAAGCCTCGACGACGATGAATTCGTCATGCCAGAGGATCCCGTCGAGCAAAAGCGTTTTCAATGCAGGCTTATGGCCACGGCAAGAAGCCTCGAGAAAAAACAGCAACAGCTTAGAGCTGATCAAGATTTGCTAGTCGACAGATGGACTGAAGTCCTTGCGGCCGAAGAGCATAAACTCGAACGCCCCTCCAAGAGCTACCCAAAGCGCAGGTTGCTACCCCGATTAGAGGAGGAAGCACTTGATGCGGCCGACCGGCCTCCTCGTGGTCGCGACAGAGAGGCCTCTTGGCCCTCCACTCAAGCCGCACCCCGTACCAAGGCACGGGAATATGCGCCGGACTTACGAGACATGTTGGAGGACAAGGCAAGGCAAACAAGATCGATCTACGGATCGCGTGGGTGCCCCACAGCTTGAGACGGTAACCGTCACGACGGCCATAAATTCGGCGGGGCCGAACACAGTAGACAAGGCTCATTGGAGCTACGTCACGATATAGCCCAGTACAGAGGCGCCGCACACCCACTCTGCTTTACAGACGAAATAATGGATCATCAAATCCCCGAGGGTTTCAAACCCGTAAACATCGAATCATATGATGGCACAACGGATCCTGTAGTATGGATCGAGGATTATCTCCTTCATATCCACATGGCCCGCGGTGTTGATTTCCACGCCATCAAATACCTCCCACTCAAGCTTAAAGGACCAGCTCGGCATTGGCTTAAAAGCTTGCCAACAGGATCAATCAGTTGTTGGGAGGACCTGGAAGCCGCATTCCTCGACAATTTCCATGGCACTTATGTGTGACCCCCAGACGCCGATGACCTAAGTCACGTAATTCAGCAGCCAGAGGAATCGGCCAGGCAATTCTGGACACGGTTCCTAACAAAGAAAAATCAAATAGTCGACTGTCCGGACGCTGAGGCCTTAGCAGCCTTCAAACACAATATCCGTGACGAGTGGCTGGCCCGGCACCTTAGACAGAAAAAACCGAAATCTATGGCAGCACTCACGACACTCATGACCCGCTTTTGCGCGGGAGAAGACAGCTGGCTTGCTCGTAGCAACAATATGACCAAGAACCCAGGTAATTCGGACATCAGGGACAGTAGTGGCAGGTTGCGTCGCAACAAGCAGAAGCGCCGCATTAACGGCGACAATGCTGAGGATACGACAGTTAATGCCGGATTCAGAGGCTCTAAATCCGGTCAGCGAAAAAAGCCATTCAAAAGGAATCCTAGGGGCCCGTCCAGTTTGGACCGAATACCCGACCGCTCGTGCCAGATACATGGCACCCCCGAAAAGCCAGCCAATCACACCAACAGGGATTGTTGGGTGTTCAAGCAGACAGGCAAGTTAAACGCCGAAAATGATGACAAGGGGCTGCATAGCGATGACGACGAAGAGCCCCGCCCGCCGAACAACAGTGGACAGAAGGGTTTTCCCCCACAAGTGCGGACGGTGAACATGATATACGCAACCCATGTCCCCAAAAGGGAGAGGAAGCGTGCGTTAAGGGACGTATACGCGGTAGAGCCAGTCGTCCCAAAGTTCAACCCATGGTCCTCCTGCCCGATCACCTTTGATCGAAGGGACCATCCCACTAGCATCCGTCATGGCGGATTCACCACATTGGTTCTAGACCCAATTATTGACAGATTTCATCTCACTAGAGTCCTTATGGACGGCGGCAACAGCCTGAACCTGCTTTACAGGATACAGTGCGGAAAATGGGCATAGATCCCTCGAGGATTAAGCCCACCAAAACGACCTTTAAAGGCGTAATACCAGGTGTAGAGGCCAACTGTACAGGCTCAGTCACACTTGAAGTGGTCTTCAGATCTCTGGATAATTTCCGAAGCGAGGAGTTAATCTTCGACATAGTCCCGTTTCGCAGTGGTTATCACGCACTGCTCGGGCGAATCGCATTCGCTAAGTTCAATGCGGTACCGCATTACGCATACCTTAAGCTCAAGATGCCAGGCCCTCGAGGAGTAATTACGGCCAATGGAAACACTGAATGCTCCCTCCGAACGGAGGAGCACACGGCGGCCCTTGCAGCGGAAATACAAAGCAGACTCTCCAGGCACTTTTCCAGTCCGGCCACTAAACGACCGGACACCGTCAAGCGCGCCCGGAGTAACCTACAACAAGACCGCCTGGCACGATCCGAGTAGGCATAGCAATGCGGCCCCAACCCCAACCCTCGCAAAAAGGCGACGCCAATACTTTGCGTACATAACTACGCTCTAGAGATACAATGGGCAAAGGGGGAGGGGCACCATCACGGCACGCCCAAAACACGGCTTAAACCGTACCAGGGGCTACCGATTTTTTTAATTTTCTCTTACTTTCAGGACTTCATCCTTCGGAAGGCCTGTTCGGCAGTTCAATTGCCGCACAAACGATGCAAGAACCAGGGAAGCAGACAAGCCACGCCGCACTACGGAACTCCCAGGTGGTCTCTATCACGAGCAGTATACCCGTTCCGCATACTATTCCGCAGCTTGCCCCTGGAACGGACATGTTAACTAGTCCAACCTTCCACTTATCGCATTATTTGTATCGTTCTGCTTTGATCACAACCCTTTTTAATAAACAATGCATAGCTTTCGTCTATTTTTGCATTACCTTTATATATATATATATATGTTCCTTAATGACATGTTGCACCCGTACATGTTGGTACGGCCAAAATACGCCAGGGGCTTTAGTACCCCTCAATATGGTGTGAGAAGTCCGAACACTTTAACAAGTGCGGCACCCCGAACTTATAGCATTATATGCATCGACTCCGAATCATGTCTTGGGTAAATAGTTGGGTTTACCCGGCTCCTATGTTTTGGTGCCTTATGTTCCGCTATATCGGCTAAGGTAGCACTAGGAGAACCACTGCGATTGTGCCCCAGTTGAGCTGGGTCGAGCACCTCAGTGGAGAAAGCTAAAACTGACTGTCATGATGAAGCGAGAGCTGGTCGCTGTTCGAGAGGTTTTTTCGAGTCCCTAAAGACTTATGCCGCTTAGGGCAAGGAGCCGGCTCTGTCCGGCCAAGGCATGGATAGCGCCCCGAACTCGGTCTTCCGAATACCAGGGGCTTCGCCGAAATTTAAAATTATAGAATTCTATGGCTAAGTGAGAGTGTTCACGCATTATAATCCGATTGCCTTGTTCGTTGGGCTGAGCGCCTCCCTCAAAGGACCCAGACATGGGAAAAAGAGCGCTCAGGTTTATCCCCGAACACCCCAGCACTAGCGGCACGGGGGCAGAAGCCGACGACTCGCCATCTCTCAGAATTGATAAACAGCCGCATAGAAGGTAATATTTTAAATTCCAACAGCATTGCTTAGCGCATATAAACAAGTTTTCAGCGCACGGGACAAAACGAGCAAGTTTCACTCAAAAATTACATCCCTAGAACATTCATCCGCCACAAGGCGGGCACCCTTCAGAACATCCTTATAGTAATTCTCGGGCTTGCGATGCTCCTTCCCCGGCGGTGGCCCGTCCTTCACAAGCTTCTCAGCATCCAGCTTGCCCCAGTGCACCTTAGCACGGGCAAGGGCCCTACCGGCACCCTCAATGCAGACGGAGCGCTTGATCACTTCGAGCCTTGGACAGGCCTCCACCAGCCGCCGCACCAGCCTGAAATAGCTCCCAGGAAGAACCCCTCTAGGCCACAACCGAACAATGAGGCCCTTCATGGCCTGTTCGGCCGCCTTGTGGAGCTCGACCAGTTGCTTCAGCTGGTCGCTCAGGGGCACGGGGTGTCCAGCCTCAGCGTACTGAGACCAGAACACCTTCTCCGTTGAGCTGCCCTCCTCGGCTCGATAGAATGCGGCAGCATCGGACACACTCCGGGGAAGATCTGCGAACGCTCCTGGAGAGCTCCGGATTCGGGTAAGTAACAAGTAACTCACATTTACGTGTTTGCTTTGCATAAAGAATGCCTTACCCGCTGCTATCTTCTTCACCTCATCCAACTCCTGGAGGGTCTTCTAGGATTCAGCCTTGGCAGACTTGGCATTTTCAATAGCCACCGCGAGCTCGGACGCTCGCATCTTTGAGTCAAGCTCCAAACTCTCATGTTTTTCCATGAGAGCCTGGAGCTCTTGCCGCACCTTGCCAACCTCGGCCTCATACTTCTCCCGCTCGGTGCGCTCCGAGGCTGCCCTCTTCTCGGCCTCGTCCAGCGCTTGCTTAAGGGTCGCCACCTCAGATGTGGCCCCTAAAATAGCCACGATAATCCTGTCATTATTTGCAATTGCACCTTTTTATATATATTTAAAAACAAGGTATTTCTTACCTTCGTTGTCCTCGAGCTGCTTCTTGGCACGACCGAGCTCTTGCTCGGACCGCTCGAGGTTCTGCTTTAGCGTGTCCACTTCCGCAGTCAGTGCGGCGGACGAAAGCAGAGAATTCTGCATACGCATATCGACTCCTTTTGTTAGACTCCTGCGAATTTTATTTGATCCTCTATTCGGCTTTTCTTCCCGAACGCCAAACAGAGCATCAGGGGCTACTATCTATGCGGTAATATTATTTACACATTCTTTACTTACCTCAAAGCCTGTCAAAAGGCTAGTACACGCTTCAGTCAGTCCGCTCTTGGCGGACTGAACCTTCTGGACCACCGCACTCATAATGGCACGATGCTCCTCGTCGACGGAGGTGCCTTGGAGCGCCTCCAACATATTGTCCGGCGCCTCCGGTGGACGGGGGCCATCGGCAGAGTGGGCTGGCTCCTCTTGGAAGGAGGTCGCCCGCCAGACTCTGGAACCTTTGAAGGTTCCGGAGCAGTGTCCGGCCTAGAGCAGGACTTGGAGCCCTGGGGGTTTCATCCCCTTTACTCCTGGAGTCCGGGAGGTCGCCTTGCGGCGCCTCCAGGACCATCTCCTCCCGTCTTGGAACCTGTTGGGACAACACTTCGATGTCGTCCGTAGGGCGGGGGGAGGAAGCCGTCGGAAGCGAGTTCACATCCGACGAGCCTAGTGAGCCGCTCGACGATGCGTCGAGCCGGTCTTTGGGTGGGTTGCATAAACATATTCGACATGAGGGAAAGCTGTGCAATAAACGAATACTATGAATTACTCTGGTATCCGGATACTTACGATTTGGCCAGGGGCTTGGCCCTAGGCGCCCACTCCTCTCCGCCGCCGTCGGCATCGGTGGAGCAGTCCAGAGGAAGGGTTTTCCCCTTCTTGGACCCTTCGGCCTCCCCAGTTGGGGCGGCCTTCCTTTTCTTCCCTTCCCCCGCTGGAGGGGGAGGGGTCTCTTCTTCCTCCTCCTCGTCTTCACGGGAGGAGTGCGTCTTGGATTCGTCGGATGATGAATCCGACACCTCCGGGCGTCGGGCACTCTTTCGAGTCCCCGTGACCTTCTTCTTGACCTTCTTCTCCGGCACCACATAGGGTGCCGGAACCAGCAGCCTCGCCAAGCGAGCATCTGCTGGGCCTTCGGGCAAAGGGGCCGGACAGTTGATCTGTCCGGACGTCACCTGCCAATCCTATCAAAGGAAAGGGAGCTTAGATCCCGCATGGAGTCAAACTATGAAAAACTGACACCCTGTAAAAGGAAAAAAGCAGCTTACCGCAAGAGCGTGACGCTGCGCACTGAATCCACGATCCTCAGTAGCGGATGCGGCAGCCTCGGCGCCCTTGAAAAGCACCTTCCGGGCATCTTCGTACATCGTGTCGAAGAGCCTGCTCAGAGTTTCGTGCCGCGCCGGTCGAACTCCCACAGGTTGAAAGCCCGTTGTTGGCACGGGAGGATCAAGTGGATGAGCATAACCTGGACTACGTTGACAAGTTTGAGCTTCTTGTCCACCAGGGTTTTGACGCATGTTTGGAGTCCGGTCAGCTCTCCTTTTTTACCCCACGACAGGCCCGTCTCTTTCCAGGACGTGAGCCGTGTTGGGGGTCCGGACCGGAACTCGGGGGGTGCGACCCATTCGGCGTCGCGCGGCTCGGTGATGTAAAACCACCCCGATTGCCACCCCTTCAGGGTCTCCACAAAGGAGCCCTCGAGTCATAGGATGTTGGCCATCTTGCCCACCATGGCGCCTCCGCACTCCTCCTGGCTGCCGCGCACCACCTTCGGCTTAACGTTGAAAGTCTTGAGCCAGAGGCCGAAATAGGGGCGGATGCGGAGGAAGGCCTCGCACACGACGATAAACGCCGAGATGTTGAGGACGAAGTTTGGGGCCAGATCATGGAAATCCAGGCCGTAGTAGAACATGAGCCCCCGGACAAATGGGTGGAGAGGGAAGCGCAGTCCACGGAGGAAATGGGGAAGGAACACCACCCTCTCATGGGGCCTAGGGGTGGGGATGAGCTGCCCGTTTTCGGGGAGCCGGTACGCGATGTCGTTAGACAGGTATCCGGCCTTCCTCAGCTTTTTGATATGTCCCTCCGTGACGGAGGAGACCATCCACTTGCCTTCCGCTCCGGACATGGCTGGAGAAGCTCGAGGTGGGGAGTGCGGACTTGGGCGCTGGAGCTCGAGTGCGCAAGAATGGATAGGCGAAGGAGGAAGAAGGCGTAGGTGAAATGGTGGATCTTTATCCCCTTATATGGGTGGACGCAACTACATGTCCCCACCAGCCTGGTAAAACTCGCTCATCTCCCAAGCGCCGTAATCAATGGCGTGGTTGGGTTACCCACGCCCGTATTGATGAGAATCTCGGAATAAGGGGACACGATCTCTGCTTTAACAAGACGTGTGTAAATATTATTCTCTCTATGGAAATATGTGGAAACTTATTTTGCAGAGCCGGACACTATCTTTGTGTTCAAAATCTTCTATGAAGTACTTGGAGGAGGAACCCGCCTTGCAATGCCGAAGACAATATGCGCGCCGGACTTGTCGTCATTGAAGCCTGGTTCAGGGGCTAATGCATCCCTCCTAGGAAAGATTTGTAGCCCAGCGGGGCGGAGAATAACAAGTTGACCTTGCCTGGGTATTCCTCAAAAAGACATATAGCTGGGCTAGCCATTTTCATCTTGAAAAAATTAGTATATGGGCTGGATATCTGGCCTGGGCTAGACGGGCCACAACCTGCCCAGTTAATACCCTGCTCTCCTCTAAACAACAACAAAATCATCGCCAAGAAAAACTCTGTAGTGCTCATGCCTCAAAAACACAAATACTACTCGAGTTGCTTGGTCCCAGCTGTCGGCCGTACCTTGTGCAATTCTCTCATTTATATTGACTACATAGGTTGACAATGGTGTGGGACCATGATGTCAGGAAACCAGGAGAAAGCAAAAAAAATATAGTTGTACATAATAAGGAGGCCCTTGCATACGTACGGCTATGGCCCTAGTGGGTCCCTAGTGTCATCCAGTCAAAATAAAGTCATCTCCTGAATCCTTATCGAGGGAGTCCTGGATTAGGGGGTGTCCGGATGGCCGGACTATACCTTCAGCCGGACTCCTGGACTATGAAGATACAAGATTGAAGACTTCGTCCCATGTCCGGAAGGGACTTTTCCTTGGCGTGGAAGGCAAGCTTGGCGATACGGATATGCAGATCTCCTACCATTGTAACCGACTCTATGTAACCCTAACCCTACCCGGTGTCTATATAAACCGGAGGGTTTTAGTCCGTAGGACAACATACACATCAACAATCATACCATAGGCTAGCTTCTAGGGTTTAGCCTCCTCGATCTCGTGCTAGATCTACTCTTGTACTACCCATATCATCAATATTAATCAAGCAGGACGTAGGGTTTTACCTCCATCGAGAGGGCCCGAACCTGGGTAAAACTTCATGTCCCTTGTCTCCCATTACCATCTGGCCTAGACGCACAGTTCGGGACCCCCTACCCGAGATCCGCCGGTTTTGACACCGACACTCATGTTCATTGACGATGTTAACAATGTTCGGCGCCACGGCGAGCGCAACAACTCGAAGGACAACGGAGAGGGCCTCGCGGGCCCTACGGATGGTCTGATACAGCACCCGCTACTCATTCAGGAAGCCAGGATCATCGGACACCTATGAGCACCTTTGAGAAACTGAGACGGCATGAAACGGTAAGGCCGCGCTTGGGAGCTCTGGTTTATTTCAAACCCGTATTAACATACAAGTGTAATTTACTCGTCATCGAAAACAACGCGTAAAATACAGGTGTAATAAAACCGAGGGCCCAAGGTCTGTAAATAAAACTGGCAGGTTACGCGTGTAATTTGAGAGACCAGTGTATATTTTACGAGCACTGCTATATGGACGACATTACCAGACGATACATGCACGACGTGCGTATCATGCCATCCATGGGCAAGGCTGAAACAACAGCTAACAGCTGGATTGGCAATCGTCCGAGTGTCATTTAGCGTTTTTATCATGTGTCAAGTACTTCCGATATTTTACTAATCGAAATCGACCAACCAAGCGCCTTCGCCCGAGACCATCTGCTTTAATTTACAAGCGTCAGTTTTACAAGCGGTTTTGGTTGGAAAATGACGATCCAATCACGGCCTAATATCATGAGTTGGTCGGAAGATCATATGGTTTCACGTCTAACCTACCCGACTTGTCGTATAGGCTATGAATGAAACATCAGACGATGAACTTCTTAAGCATGGAAACAACAGAAGAGGATGATCTTCTTAACAAGCAAATCACTGGCATTATATCGACATGCAAAACAATACGAAGCATTATTCTCCGGAGGCACGGTGAACAGCTCGTGATGCTGCATGCCACAACATTCCAAGCTCAACTTTGCAATCAAACACAAGGCCTGGCATTACATAGAAAATATTCAGAACAAACTCTTAACACAGGAATATCTCAGCAGAGTAACTATTTACTTCTAAACTGAACACAGGAATAGGAAAAAAAACACTCAACGCTGCTCACAGCAAGGGCGACCCAATCAAAAATATCAATTGCATGTCTTTTGGCTAACATCAATGAGCAAATTTTGACAAGGTTTTCCAATTCCAATATATTAAACTAACGTCTTCTTGCTAACATCAATGATTAAACTTTGACAAGATTTTCCCATTCAAAATATGTAATGCCTATGATCGTGGAGTCCTGTCGCTTCTTGCTAACATCAATGATTAAACTTTGACAAGCTTTTCCCATTCAAAATATGTAATGCCTATGATTGTGGAGTCCTGTCGCTTCTTGTACTTGTTTGGGCACTTCTTGCCCAGGGCACTCCATGTGTTGTTAAATTGCCAATGGTGTCTGCAGACTAGTCATGTCATCGGTGTCTAATATTTATGGCACCGGCTGTAGCAATGGAGGGATTCGGTGCCAAACTAAGAAAAGGTGAAATTGGCACCTCTTTTGGCCTACATAGTGGAAGGCCTAATACTCTGTAAATCGTCTGGGTCATTCCTTCTGTAATGTAGCGCAAACAATGACTGCTTCTTTCTACAAAGTGGAACGACCAACTGGACCCAGTAATGCAGCAGTTTGCCTTGGACACATTGGCTCCTTTTGTGCAGTTGAGCTAAAATCGAAGTCGGAATAAAATCGAGCTTTAATTTTGATATCCCTGTAAGCAACAAAAGGTATAAGGGAAACAATTACTGAGAAATAACGGTTGATGACTTGTACTCCCAGAAGAAAAACATCTACTGATCTACCTTATCTTAATGGGAAAGAAAGCAGGAGAGTAGCAATTCTCAATCAGTGTGATTCATTCATATTAACTGAGACATTATCTTAACAATGCCTTGTTTCAAGATGTATAAAGAACGAAAAAGCAAAAAAGTATCATTCCTAAAACAATGCGACTGATTCATTTTAACAGAGACATTATCTTAACAATACCTTGGTTAAACATGTACAAAGAACTACAAAGCAGGATAGTACCATTTGTAAAACACTGTAAGTCTGTAACTGATATATAATAACAGAGACATTATCTGAAAACTACATTTCTTAAACATGTACTCCGGCCGATCCCTAACAGAAATGGTACTCCTGCCGATCCCTAACAAGTGTTTGCAGTTTTGAACTAAGATTCAGTTCCAGGGTAGAGTGGTCGCAAGAACAGTATGTGCTTCCATCTATTTATAAAGGGGGCGATGCAGAGTTTGTTGTAACAAAGCAACAAGCCTCATGTCTGGGTTGGTTCCATTTTTGTTCACTACTTAATGGAAAAAGATAGCAATACAATAGCTTCAATTCAACATTTATTTAAAACATTACCAGTACAAGTAGCACAACATCTCAAAGCACACTGCACAATCATGTGGATGAAGGCATGTACTGACCTTTCATGAGACCGACAACGATAAAATACGAATCTTCCAACACGAATAGGAAATCCAATCTCGTTTTATGCAGTTGCATTGAAATCAAGCAAAGTGTTTCGCGTAGCGAAGCAAAATGTCGCAATAGCAACAAGTTGAATAGATATCCCTGTATAAACAGAGGCAAAAAAGGAATCAATTATTGGCTAATAAAGGAGGATGAAACATGTGGCCACAAAAATGGTAATCCCACCAATCCCTAACAAGTGTTGCAGTTTTGAAATAAGATTCAGTAGTTAATTCTGAGAGTGGCATCAATTACTGGCTTATAAAGGGGGTGATGCTGAATTTGTTGTAACAAAGCAACAAGCATCATGTCTGGGTTGGTCCCATTTTTGTTCACTACTTAATGGGAAAAGACAGCAATACAATAGCTTCAATTCATCATTTATTTAAAACAGTACCAATACAAGTAGCACAGCATCTCAAAACACACTGCACGATCATGTGGATGAAGGCAAGTACCAACCTGTCATGATGCACACAAGATCACGTACGAATCTGCCAACACGAATAGGAAATCCAATCTCGTTTTGTGTAGTTGCACTGAAATCAAGCAAAGTGTTTCGCGTAGCGAAGCAAAATGTCACAATAGCAACAAGTTGAATAGATATCCCTGTATAAACAGAGGCAAAAAAGGAATCAATTACTGGCTAATAAAGGAGGATGAAACATGCGGCCACAAAAATGGTAATCCTTCCAATCCCTAACAAGTGTTGCAGTTTTGAAATAAGATTCAGTAGTTAATTCTGAGAGTGGCATCAATTACTGGCTTATAAAGGGGGTGATGCTGAATTTGTTGTAACAAAGCAACAAGCATCATGTCTAGGTTGGGCCCATTTTTGTTCACTACTTAATGGGAAAAGACAGCAATACAATAGCTTCAATTCATCATTTATTTAAAACAGTACCAATACAAGTAGCACAACATCTCAAAGCACACTACACAATCATGTGGATGAAGGCCTGTACCGACCTTTCATGAGACGACCAACATAAAATACGAATCTACCAACACGAATAGGAAATCCAATCAAGTTTTGTGCAGTTGCACTAAAATCAAGCAAAGTTGCCGGTGTGGCATTTAAGTTTTCTATAGCAACAAGTTGAATAGATATCCCTGTTTTAGGAGGCAAAAAAGAAAACAATTACTGGCCAACAAAGGAGGATGAAACATGCGGCCACAAAAAGAAGCATCTACCTTATCTTGATGGAAAACAAAGTATAGAACAATAGCATTTCTAAAACGGTTGCATTGATTCATATTAACAGAGAAATTCTTTTAAAACAGATCAGTGATTAATTCTGAGATTAACAACAACAAAATAGCTGCATGGGACATGCCAGCACCATGTGCGTCCACACGTATAAATGGGTGATGCAGAGTATGTAGCCAAGCAATATATATGCGCTGGTCCCATATTTGTTCTCTTTGAACCTTCTTCCTATGTGAGGGCAGCAAATCTAGTCGTGCACAAACTACCCAACCCCCAGTTTCTTTCCCTTTTCAACAAAGAGATCGGTTCCTTACAGATGTGTGTACTGGGTTACCCCCTTTTTCCCTTTTCGACCTACAAAGCGGCTGGATAGCCAGTCTATACTACTTTCTGCCCCTCCTTTCCTCATTGAACCACGTCCTAGATTCTTGCTCCAGCCCACCGCACCCTTCTTTCCTCTTTGAACCAAGACCTAGATTCGACTACAAATCGAAAAAGATCCACATGCAGCTAGAGCAACGACGATTTCAAAGAAACTTATACCTTAGGGTCATCGGGATGTGGCAAGGCGTGCGGCGGGAGGCCGGATCTGCCCACACTACGTATGACAGTGAGGAAGAAGGGGTCGGTGGCCCTCCCGCACAGCCGCTCGGTGAAAGAGAACAGCGCAGCCGGCAATGGATTGCCTCCCTCGCCGAAGGCGATAGAGTTTACGCTGCACCTCCTCCCCTTCCCGGTGCGACGGGATACGGACGCCTCCTTCACCAGCTGTGAGGGGGGGGAGAGAGACAAGAGGCCAATGCAGTCTTGTTTAGATCTGGTGAAGAGAGGGTGAGAGACTGTGAATATAGCAAACCCTAGCAAATGAACGCTGAGCCTCCAGCGTGTAACATATATGTAGTGCGGAGAGCGTGTGGAGAGTGCAAACCCTAGCGAACAAGCGCTGAGGCTCCCGCTTATATATATACTACTGTAGTACGGATTGAGCTCCGGTGCCTTCACTGCACCCGCTTTTGGCTGTATGACAGGTGAGCCAGCCACATTTTGGGCCCACCTGTTGTAAATCCAAAGGCAGGTGCACTAAGTCAATGAAGCTGCGTCCATATAGTACTCTCGTGTATACGACTAAAATATAGTGGAGTGGTTTTCTTATTCTCTCCATAACAATCATTTTAAATTGTGTAAGTACGAAGCAAAACTCTTTATTTAATGTACAGTGAAGAAAACTAGTACTACTTCTGATGAACTAACGATCCATGCCCACGTGTCCTGGTCGCACTTCCTGTCCTTCACGTGTGGTACACTACTCTCCCTTAAGAAAACTCGATCAAAAACACGCCCCCGCTTCCAGGTCGCGAGATTCGTCGCGCACACACACATAGACATAGACATGCATATCCGTGTTTACGTAAAATTCCATTTCCATCTCCATCTCCAATCATATTTGTCCAACTGGCACATTATTTACGTTGTTAATTATATACGCAGCAATATTAGCATACAACATCTCTTGTTTGCGCACGTCCGGACCGCTGCCACGGCCGGTCCAGACCAACCCGAACCCTCTTCATCACCCGCGCGTGCTTCCCACCCGAAATGGTCAGTGCCGCATTCATGCCCGGCCAGAGCGGACGCGACCTCTCATTGGCGCCGACATTGAAGCGGCGCCCCGGCCGAGAGAGCGTCGCCCGCGCCGCTTCCGGGTGCACGCGGCTGCTCCGCGTTCAAAGGTCGCAATAGCCGGCTACAACATGCGCGATCTCTTCAAGTAGTAAGTTCTTGGGAGTCCGTGCTACAGCTAGCTGTCCTCCCGCAACTCGTCAATCTCTTCCAGTAGTGCTAGTACTCCATGGCGCGATCCATCGACAAGCAGGCGAGAAAGTTATGGTATACTACTCGGTTTGCGGTGAGTGGCATGCCGAGCGACCGTGTGGGGTCGAGCCATGGAGGAGGGTGAGACACGAACACGACAGACGTGATTTAAACGTTGGTTTTGCTCGATGGCGCGATCCAACAAAACAAAATGTTGGTTTCTCTCCGTTTCCATTTTTTCTCCGGAAAAACGGAAACTTATCCCCTCCATTTTCATTCCTAATCCAAGGTTTCCCCGTTACAACATTCCATCAAACACAAAGGAAAACTAACACGCATGCTGATGCATCTCAATGATTCACAGATCATAGCGAATATTTACTTCACAACTAAAGAAAAAAGTTGTGAGAGCGTGTACGATAGAAAAACTACTGATGGGGTCACTACGACTTAAAACCTAAACCCTAAACATGATTTAATTTCCTGGCCAGGTAGAACCTGTTGAAGGAAAGATGGCTGGCACCCTCGGATCGTACGATGCTTTTGTGCAGTTCCACTAAAATCGACCTGAGTATCCCTGATGGCAAAGATATTGAAGAAGTGTGATTAGAATAATAGTACTGGCACTAGTTCATGAGACATAAACTCATCACAAGTAGAAGCCGGTAGAAGTAGAGAAAGATCGACATGGAGATGGAGCTACGGCAGTGGAGCAAGCCGGCTCTAAAAGGAAGATGGACTACCTAGGACGTCGGGCTATAGCTAGAAGGGCGGTTGGGACACGGCATCGGCCCATACCGCGGTGACCCCCGATTGGGACGCACCGACTGTGGGTTTTCTCCCTCGCCGGTGTCGACCGCGTCTATGCAGAACATTGTTCCCTTCCCCCAGCCGCGGGATCAGGCCCGTCGTTCTATGCTTGTGAAGAGAGCAACTTAAGCAAGCAGGCTTGTAGCTTAGGCTCCTGCTAGTGTATATATAGTGGTTTCCTTTTTCTCTCCATATCAACCACTTTATATTGCGTACGTGTCATTCAAGAGTGAAATGATGGTTGCTTCTTCCGACTAACTTACTGTGTGATTTGACTGCTCCTTAGTGGCCCCTACACGTACTCCCCCTACGTGTATGCAACAGTCACACGTACACATGGATGCAAAAACGCGCGCGACGCCCTAATGCATGCATGTCCGAGCACACGACGGAACACACACGGTCATGCTCAAGCGCTCAACCTATACATGCATGCACACACATACTCAGTCAGGGTGAGCTAGTGACCGTATGAACACCGGAAAATATATATATTGAACGCAATGAGCGTATTATGAAGTCCACTGACCGTATTTTTACAAATATACAGTGACAGACAGTGTATTTATCTCGTTTGAAATTAAGCCATATTAACCGGAGAGGAGGCAGCATGGACTAGCATTACTTTGTTGTGTCCCGTCAACTTGCCGAACAAGGAGAAGGTTGAAGGACGGGAGAAGCTTGCGCACGGTGGCTCGCAGGACAAGGAGAAACCTTTGACTAATGCAAGCTCTCCCTCGCTTAGGCGGTGGACGTGCAATAGTTAATTTGGTGTCAGATTGCCAGAAGCATACACTATAGTACTAGTGCTATTATTGTTCGACTTCCCGAACAGCCAAGCGCCAAGTTTACTAGTACTACTACTATAGTCCATAAAGGTACGTACTATACTAGTACTAGGAACCGGATGGAGGAGCGTCTGCACTCTTATTATAATTTTAAAATGTGATAAAGCAATCTTCAACACATTTGGTTCTCTTCGAGGGTTCTCGCATGTGATAATGGAAGTTGATTGCATGGAACACTCGCCACAATTCTCGCTTAATTCTGGCTCATATCCTGTTACAAATAGTAGCGCTCAGTAATATTTCCTCTTTTCTTGTTATTCAGCATGTAAACAGGTCAGCGAACCTTGCGGCGCATCTTCGTGCGAACCGTGCATGCTGCACTTTGAATGTGGCCGAGAGCTGGCTTGATGAAACACCTCGCTTCCTACTTCTTTTTTTGCGGGGTACCTCGCTTCCTAGTGACCAGTGTCTTGGATGATCGTCCTAAGAATGCTTATATATGAATAAAGCTATCTCATTTACTCGCAAAAAAGATTAAGCCATATTAACCGGAAAGGAGGGACTGTGGACTAGCACTACTTTTTGGTGTGTCCTGCCAACTCGCAGAACGAGGAGAAGCTTGCAGGACAAGGTGAAGCTCGCTTACGCCTTTTGACTAATGCAACCTACCCTCGGAGGACATGCATCAGTCCATTCGGTGTCAGATTGTCAGAGGCATACACTGTAGTACCCAACATGCGGAGTACCATCATTGTTTGACTTCACGAAGGGGCGAAGAGCCAAGCGCAGTAGTACGCGTACTTGGTTTTGCACCTTCATACTACTCCACCCTCCGTCACAGTTTACAGGGCGCACTTCATTATGATGCATTTCTCTCAATGCATTTCCACCACCAGAGAGACTTTAGACGCGTTTGGTTTAATATTAATGCTCAATTAATTAGGGCGCGGTAACCGCAATCAAGTCCACAATTTTCTCTCCATGTACTGTAATACTACGGAGTGCATGCATGTGTGTACCCGGGGTGGAAGCACTGCATGCATGTGTGTACGCATTATTACCTCTAGTAATAGACGCCGTGCTATAACTACCAATGCTATTTTTCAGGCCGATCGCTAGTCGCCTTGGTCCCACAGATTTTTTTTCTTTTTTCTGAAGCGTGCTGTATAAACAGTGACGGATGGAGTAGTATGAGCGGATTCAAAGAAGAGCGTATTGATGGTTTCTTCTTCAGAGCAACTTACAGTGGGAAAGGTGGGGCTTATGATTTGACTGCTCATTACTCACTATTAATGCGGCGCAACGACCGGGCTGAGTCTCCCATGCGGTTGTGCACTACCCCCTCGGTTCTTAAATATACTCTGGAGTATTTGTCTTTCTAGAGATTTCAACGAGTGACTACTCAAATATTTGTCTTTTTAGAGATTTCAAATGGACTGGCACATATGGATGTATACAGACATATTTTAGAGTGTAGATTCACTCATTTTGCTCCGTATGTAGTCACTTGTTGAAATCTCTGTTAAGACAAATAGAATATTTAGGAACGGAGGGAGTACACATACGAAGCAAAATGAGTGAATCTACACTCTAAAATATGCCCGTTTGAAATTTGTAAAAAGACAAATATTTAGGAACGAAGGAGTATAAGTTTGCGCATGGCACATGGACCCGAATGATGAAGAGGCTTCTGGCAATGCTATGAAGCTTCCATCATTTGTTTACATAATTGACGTACTATACAAAAAAAATTCCAGCGATATGAAATTGTACAATGGTGTGAGATTTCAACTTTTGTTTCGTGTGTCTTGCCATCGATGCTCTTTCGGAAACAATAAAAAACTAACTTCCTTGCTAATGCATGTCAATTATTAGCAGATCAGAGCTAATAATTACATCACAACTGAAGACAAAGTTGTGAGAAGGTGTTAAATTAAAATTGATCCAAGCTTTCATTGGTAGCAACGTCCCCCCAGCTCTGTCTAAATCAACAAGGCATGTTGGGAAAAAAGTAGCTGTCTAGAGCATGCAACGTTCCGATAATTTTGTGCAGTTCCACTAAAATAGAGCTGAGCGTCCCTGTTCCAAAGATATCAAGTGTGATTACGATAATAGAGGACTGCTGATGAAACAATAAACACACAAATAGAAGCCGGTCACCTTGCAGTCTCTCTTAAGACTAACTAGTTGGAGAAGATTAGGCTCGGAGTTGGATGAGGAGGATAGAGCAAAACCAATCTCCCTTTGTGCAGTCGCACTGAAATGTAGAGACATTGCCTGTGTGAAATTTTAGTACAACTGCACAAAACACTCTTAAGAAAAAAGTGATTTGTGCAGTTCACCAAAAGGTCGCAATAGCAACGAGGTGAAATGGATAGCCCTGTTTGCAAAAAAGAGGTAGAAAGGAAACAATTACTGGCCAATAACAGTTGATGACACATGCGACAGCAAAAAAGAAGCATATTCCTTGTCCTAAGGGAAGATAACAACACGGTTGTGTTTGTCTAAACGATGTGAGGACGAGAATGCAATATGGAAAGTACGCCGGACGAGCTACATTTTGGGCAAAGAACTATGTAAGATCCACATGCAGCGACGTGGGAAAACGGGCAGTGGAGCAAGGCTGGAGGGGATACCTGGAGCAACGCTGGAGGTTGTCGGGATGTAACTAGGTGAGCGGCGGCGGGCGGAATCTGCGAGCAGGTGGCGTAGGCCCTACCGCACCGGAGCTTGGTCCGAGAGAACGGCGTGTACCGCAAATCGGGACGTGCTGCCTCGGCACCGTCGAACGGAGAAACGATGCACTTCCTCCCTTTCCCCCGGCGGACGGGATGCGGCCGGATCAGTGACCAACGGTGAGAGAGAGAGGCCACCGCACTCCCTTTCCCCCGGCGGACGGGATGCGTCCGGATCAGTGACCAACAGTGAGAGAGAGAGGCCACCGCACTCCCTTTCCCCCGGCGGACGGGATGCGGCCGAATCAGTGACCAACGGTGAGAGAGAGAGGCCACCGGAGCCTTGTGTGGGATACTCTGAAGAGTAGAGTACCTTTTCCTCCATAAAAATCGTTTTATATTCTGTGTACGTGCCATTGAGCGCTATAACTTTATTTAAAAATAACGCGGCAACCCGTCAAGTCGAACTTTGTTTCGTGCACGCGTGGTACACGACCTCCCTAGGTAAACAACCGCTACAGGCATTCAAATTAGCACATGGGCTGCCATTTCGTAAAGAAATGAGCTCCACCGTGGACCCACGCGGGTGTGGCTGGGCACGAAGCGTGAGTACGTGCACGGTGCACCTATTCTCTTCTTGTATACGTACACCACCTACGTGGGGTTGTGTGAGAGAGATACAAACCTAGAGAGATATAGGGTGTGGGTTCTTGAGAGTTTTTTTTGTGGGAGGGGGGGTCAATCAAAATATTTAACATATGCAATGTGTGTGAAATAGAGTATTTGATATAACATATATATAGAGGGGGCGATCCACGAGAAGAGAGTGGAGGTATCATCGGCTTGAGGTGTCCATAGAATCGAACAGAGGGATGATGTGTGTGTGTGTGTGCGCGCGCGCGATCGATAAAGAGTGCCATCGAATTTGTGTGTGCCCACGTCAAAGATATAGAGTGGCTGGCCTACTGGAACGTGAGATGGGACATGTGTAGTTTGTCTCTGTGGCATGGATACCTACCTCAGTGCTCGACTATCGATGTGTGGTGGGGGAAGAGGGAGGCCCAATTAACTATAGAGGTACAATGGCTGGTATATGTGTGGAGGAGGAGAGAGGCCTACCTCATGTATTAAGGAGATCGATCTGCCTCATGTATTAAGGGAGATCGATCGACATCCATGCATATGTGCAGGAGATGAATAAGGTTGGGAGAGAGACAGATCTAGAGTGTTGGAGGGGGTGGTAGTGGAGTTGCTTCTAACAAATTGTGGGATAGGCTTGCTAGACAAACGGAGGGCACGCCCGCAATATCAATAAGAGAGGAGATGGCTGCTTATTGTCTGTGCACGTGCGTGTGAGAGACGGGTCAGGAGGCATGCACGAATGATGAGGGGGGACGATGTGGCTGTGGTAAGCAGACGTAACTACATAGGAAGATCAATCGCCCTTTGTAAGAGAAAGGAGAGACATAACTTGTGAGGTACGTCGATCGATCAGGGGGTAGTTAAAGTCGATCTAGGTATATGTTGGGAGATCGATCGGTATACATGCATGTGTGTGTTAGAACAAATAAGGCATGAGGAGAAGGATAGAGAGAGAGGGATGCATGTAGGAGCTGGTACGAGAGGCATACTATATCGAGGGGGAGGAGTGTGCGAGTACGAGAATGATGAAAAGAGTGGTGGGAGTGAGGCATGGACGGTGACAAGAGAAGAGGGGAAGCTTGTGTTTGTGCTAGGCACACCTGGCTAGAGAGGCATATCGATCGATGTGTGCCGTAAATAAGGAGCTGGGGCCTACACACACCGTGGGTGAACGACCTAAAGTGAAAAGACGAATTTGCACGATGGAGCTAGAGAATGCTGAGGGAGGGTGAGAGGGATGCGGGCGTGTGCATGCACAAGAGAAAGTTAGCGCTAGCTACAAAGATAAGAGGGTTGTGTGGGTGTAAAAGACGAATAAAGATCATATATACTTCATTATAAAAAGCGAATTCGGATATTTGAAGAATTTATCATAGTGTTTCAAACCGACGGATGTGTGAATATATACAACGGTGATACACATGGTGTGGTTATGAACATGGTATACTACATTTAATATATTTTATCTCTACTCTTATAAAAAACGAAGTTGTTGATGATGGTATTCCTGCCATCCTGCATTATAGGCCGTCTGATTTATATCTGGCAGATAGCAAGGAAACTATGATGGTTGAAGTTGGCAACAATCATGATTGTAGATTCTTATTGAAATAGAGAAACGAATTCAAATTTAGTTCGAATTGCAGCGGTAGTATAGACATTTGGAATGCACTAAAATGTTGGTATGAGTAGGTTACATGCATTATACAGCAAGTGAAAAAATTTAATCGGACATAACATGGATTCATACTCCCTCCTTCCATCTATATAGGGCGTAATGAGATTTTTAAGACCGCCTTTGACTATTGACAATATTAATAGTACATGACATGCACAATGCGAAAATTATATCATTGAAAGAACCTTTCACAGACGAATTTAACGGTGTGCTTTGTGTAAGTTGCATGTCATATATCATTGCTCTAATATTTGGTCAAAGTTAGCATCGAAAAACGCATTAGGCCCTATATAGATGGAAGGAGGGAGTAGCTTTGAATAGCATTTGTATAGTAAAACGGGGCAAGACTCTCTCTTTGTGTGGTGTGAATAGTTTTATTTTTTCGTTTTCTTTTTGGTTGAGGGAAGTGCGAATTGATTTGGTACGTACAAGTACAATATTACTACACGTTAGGCTTGTCCCTAAAATTCAACCCGCGTCTTGTTATATCCCAAAAATTCAGATATCGTGCTCCCAAAACAGGCGCCTTCACAACCCGCGCATTGCTGTCCCGAAATTACAACACGCGCGAAAACTCCCTCTAGCTGCCAAATCCCGACACGCGAAATCCCCCTTCTAACCCTGAGCCGAAAGGGCCGCTAGTTCAAATCGGTGGGGGGGTACTTTGGTAACACACCCTACATTTTGGACAAGCGCGTTCCTAAGTCATGCTTCACCCCCTCCCATCGCCCCCTTTTCGCCATTCGAAATCCCAGGCCGCCATAACCTCTCCGCTCCAGCCGCAAAACCCCACCCTCCTCCGTCCGCCACGTCACCGCTGCCCAGCCGGAGCCTCTTCCCCGACGACGCCATCCACCGCAACAGCTCGACGTCCCTCGTCCACCTCCCCGGATGAGGATCCGTCGTCCATCTCACTGTCCCGCCGGTTCAGCCGCCCCGTCCTCCACCTCCAAGGAGCTGCTCCGATGATCGCCTCGTCTATCGCGGCTGCTCCATCCCCACAACTCCGCCTTAACCTGCTCCACCGGAACCGCAGCATCCTCACCGACTCCTCGGACAAAGCCGAGGCCTACTCGGCGCCACCAAAGAGGTTGTACACTCATCGCATTGCACCTTCTCCTTAACTCGACCTCCCGACGCCGACGGTGCTCCATCCCGCACCCCCATGGAGCGGCTACCTTGAAGCCGGCGCCGCGGGAGACATCTCCATAGCGACTCTCCCCCAGTGCGAGGCCCCTTCGGCGGCGGCGTCCGTACCAGCCGGATCTGCTGCTGCTGCTCTGGCTCTCGCTCGATCGCTCGCTCGCCCAGCTGCTGTTGCTGCTCTCCCCCTCGCTCGTGCTGCTGCTCTGCTCTGATTAAGCCACACTTTAGTCGACTGAATCGACTTTTGGGTCAGTCGATTTTCAGGGGTTGGGGGGCTTGCCGGAGTTAAGGAAGAGCCACCCGCAGCGGGGATGGGGGCTCGCTGGAGAGGTACCCCACTATCTATCTTAGGGTTCAGGGTGGGGCGGGGGGCCTAGAGGGCTGGCCGGGGCGGCAGTGGCGAGTTTTTTCGGGGCGGCGAGGCGGCGCTGGGGCCGGCGGTTCGACCTGTGGTGGCTGGCGGCTCAGGGAGGTGCAGGTTGAAGATGAACTGCAGGCCCTCCCTAAACTACATGTCAAGTGCCTCTCTTCAACCATTGCGTTCAGTTTCGACAGTAGCATTCAGATTCCATAGTAAATTTCAGTTTCGACAGTTAAGTTCAGAGTCAACAGTTTTTACCTCATCTGTTGTAGTCAGGTGGTTTTTGGTGATGTTAATTTTACATCCATTTTACATCATCTATTGGAGATGCTATTAGAATCCCACTTGAGATTGACGATGTCTCTCTTGTGCTGCTTCAGCCTTGACATCTTACGGCTCACCGGAGCTGCTCCAACGACAGAATGATCCATCCAAACAGAGCGGTGCCCTAGACGCTATCTACAGATTCCTCAGATCTTCCTCCACACCTCCGATAGCCACCTCTGCCTCAACTGCTTCAGCGACCAACCCAATGATGCTGAGGTCGACACGGCTACGGCAAAGAGGTTGTACACTTGTTGCATCACTTATTACTATACATTCATGTCGATCCATTAGGGCTATTTTGGTTCAACAGAAAAACATCGATCCACTAGTTGTTACCATCACTCTAAATTTCTGCATGCTCTCCTTACATAATCTCACCATATTTTTTCGTATGCATGTCAGATATTGTACACAGTCATGCTGAACATGTAGAGAAAAGGAGAAGAGTTTTGCGTGACAATGACTGTCATGCAGACATCGCTCCATGGTGGGTTCAATGGCAAACCCTCCCCACCCCTCTCCAGATTGTAATCCAGAGGAAGATATCTGTTCTGAGGCGGATTCGGACGCCGCTGACCACTCCTATTTACCTCCAAGGTGTTTGCTCTACCTTGGCATGATGATGTTAGTCATATCATGCATATGTTGCCTTGCAGTGCCTACTTTTGACATCATATATGTCATCTACTTAGTTTAGACATGTTCTGTAATGTCACCTATTTAGTTTCTATATCATATATGAGAATTATGCAATCTCATGTCTTTTAGCCAGCCATAATATATGTGAAATCAGCAATGCCATCCTGTTTAACCGGGCATCATATATTTGAATGATATCTTGCCCATCCTTTTCTTCATTACATTTCCATTTGTCGACAATGTTTGTACATTAAACTACTCTTCCTGTGAATCAGCCATTTGGGTGGGAGATGGAAAAATCTGGAGTGAAAACAACGCCTTCAGAGCAGACAGTGCTACCTGTCGAAGCATATCTCTTGTTGGGTCCCGATAGCTCCTCAGAGATGGATTCAGAGACAGATGACCAGTCCTATTCCCCCACTGAGGTGTATGCTCTAACTTGGCATGGTTATACTGCTCATATCAGGCATACGGTGTCTTGCATTGCATAGTTTAGACATCATATACACAATATTCAACACCATGTTCTTAGTTCAGACATCATATCGAATGCCCTCTGTTTAGCATATAAATCACATATGTGAATTAAATGATGCGATCCTGATTACTTAGATAACATGTAGGTGAATTATGTCATGCGATCCTGTTTAGTTATTCATCATATCTTTGAATTATGTTATGCTATGCTATCCAGTTTAGATAGACATCATATATGTGAAATTATGTCATGCTATCCGTTTTAGTTAAACAATATACATGTCAACTATTTCATGCCCTCTTTTCTCCACACTATCTATTGCATTTGTCTCCCATACAATGTCTGTACATTCAACTATGTTTCCTGTTTATCAGCAATTTTAATTGGAGTGGGTGATGCCAGTATCTAGCAGACTAAAAACACGGTCTTCAAATAAAACAGTGCTACCTCTTGGTGGAGATAGCACCCCGGTTGTACATGCACAAGAACCAGCCCTACCACACATAACCCAAACTCTCGCAAATTGTACCCCTACTACGATGGACAGAGAACCAGCTTCACCCAATCTAACCCCAACCCCAGCCCATAGTAACCCAGTTCATGTTGACACAGCACCATCTCCACCACAGAGCTCCAAAACAAGAGCAGTTAGTAAGGCAGCTCCAGTGCCCAAAGGGCCAGTACTATCACGGCGAACCCCAACTCCACCAGTTAGTACGCCTATTCCTGTGGAGGAAGCACAACCAGCTAGTCGTAGTTTAGCATCTATCGCATTTGATGTTGTTAAATCGTATGTGCGTATCTTCCCATCTTGGAAATATTATACTGAAGATGAAGGAAAATGCCAGTTGCAGGTGTTTGTCCAGGAGTTATTTGTAAGTAATGTTATTCATGGCAATTACTTTGCTTCGTCCCATACATCCTACCTCCATGATGGTTGTAATACAACAAATTTTCCCATTTTTCTCTATAGAGAAGGACCGATTTGGAAACTCAGGATGAGGTAACCTGTGCTAATACCTCTGCTATCTTCAAGAATGCTTGGTGGCAGTATCGGAATTACCTGAAGAAAACGTACTTTACCGGCAAAGAAACTCATCAAATTCCCTTACGTTCTCCTGAGACACATTTACTGGACGATGACTGGGAACGCCTTGTTCTGTACTGGTCCCGAACCAAGAATGTGGTAAGGTCTATGAGCTCATTTTCTATTTTTAAGTATTGTATTCTTGCGTCTTACTGTACTCTGTTCATGTAGAACAAGTGCCTAAACCTGAAGAACAACTGTTCTAATTTAAGATTCCATTGCTACCATAGGACATAGATATATGTTTTTTGATGCTTTTATTATGTACTAGTACTTGGCAATAGAAGACTTGGTAGTTTAATCCTGTCCACCTTACTAATGAACTGGTTCACTGAAATGAGTTTCATATACTACATGCTAAACTTGTTATGTGTCTGCTTGTTTCTTCTTTTAGAATGCTAGCAGAATATTGGGGAAGAGTGCCTTATTAAGCACTGGTAAAGGAAGTAATGCAGATAAGGTTCAGGATAGTGACACATCCTGTCTTGGTTTAGTGTTGGAGTTACGGGCCACTACCGCTTGCACAAGCTATTCAAACTCACTGTCTAAATCAGTTCGGTTTCTTGAGTCTCAACTACAAGCTGAAAGACATCGATCAGCTGTGCTGCGACAAGAAGCGGAAGGACTGCGGAAGTCCCTGGAGCATTCAGATGCATACTTTCTGGTGCAACAACAAGCGTTGGAGGATTTTAGCGCCAAACAGGACAAAGCTAATCAGCTTGCTAAGCTTATTGCCAGCATGGTGGATACCCAGGATAACGTTTCTTGAGCTCTTCTGAAGTTGTTTCAGTTATGCTCTTGTTTTGCTGCCGTGTTTATTTGCACTGGTGGCCAATTTTGACGGCCAGTGTATATGATATGCTGCTTTGTTCCCTATATTTGCACTGGTGGCGAACTTTGATGCCCAGTGGATGTAATATGTGTAATAGCCGTGATAGCCTAGCGTTAGTTGCTTGCTTATTTATTTCCTTGTTGTCTTGTGTATTTGTTTGCTTGTAGTCATTGCAGTTCTTTTTCCGCGGTTAACTAGTGGCTGCAGTAACCTATTTTTTAAAACTAGGCCACAATAACCATGGGCCAATGTTTACTGTAGTGACACTGGGCCTCCTATGGGCCGTAGAAATAGTGGGCCTTCTACGGGCCGTAGAAACAGTAGGCCTTCTACGGGCCGTATCATCGATGGGCCTTATACGGGCCGTATGATTGATTGGCCAAACATGGGCCAATAACAGGCCGCATTATGGCTGTAAACGGGCTAGAGATGGAATCGTCCGTTCATGGGCCGACCGTAACGGGCCATCGTTAATAGGCCGTATTTGATGACGCTATGAAAACGGCCCAACATATTAACGGACCACAAATGGGCCAATTGTAACCATGGGCTGAATTTGGCCCACAAGCAGAAAATGACAGTAACGGGCCGTAAGTAAACGAATGCTGGAAATGAGCCCAAGAATAAATGGGCTCTGAGAAGGCCGAAAGATAACATGGGCTGGAAACGGTCCAACGGAATAACGGGCCGTTAATGGGTATAAAGTGATACATTGTTCATTACGGGCCAGTTTCACCATGGGCCGTTAATGGGTGTAAAGTGATACACTGTTCATTACGGGCCAGTTTCACCATGGGCCGTTAATAGGCCAAGAGTTACATAGGGCCTCATATCGGCCGAAAGACGTCATGGGCCATACATGGGCCAGAAGTGAAAATGGGCTGGAATCATATTGGATGGCCCAGATGACGCTACTGGGCCTAATTCGGATAGGGCGTAACGGGCCTTGGGTTAGCGGGCTGTAAACGGGCTATATGCGAACAGGTCGTTAACAGGCTTTCCATGGGCCGGCCTGCCACATTTTGACCAAGTCAAACGGGCCGGACTTTTCACAGGAATGGGCCTCTGTTGGGCCGTGCCATGTGTCGATGTATCATAGGCACCTATCTGACCCACTGACGAGCTGACACATGTTCGGGTTATTGGATCGGGGCTGTTAACGGGTTATTGGATCCAAAACCCGACCCGATAGCTTAACGGCGTTCCCTTACGGTGGATGCCACGTGTCGGTCACCCTTGACGAAAGCACTTATGTGACGCACGATTTATCGTCATGGAAGTGGACACTTCCGTGATGATAATTTTGGTAATGTCATGGAACACTTCTATGACAGCACAGGTATGACTATCTTGATTCTGTCATAAATTTGTCATGGATGTACATGCATGACAAAAAAAGCGACCTACTGTGACAAACACGTATCATCACGGAAGTGTATTTTTTTTGTAGTGATTGGTTGATCTCATCACTCTATTTAATGAAATTATTGGGTTACTAATAACTTGGGGATTTTGGGATTGAGTTGGAGGAACCATCTCAGTAATGGCATTTTAACTTAGTAGTAATAAAAAATGTATTCCTTTGTTGTAGGGTAAAATTTGCTTTATGCAAAAATTAAACTTAGAGCCTCCACCAGCTAAATTTGCATATAGAGACAGGTTTTTTCATTATTATTCTACAGTGTGAAATTGCCAGCATATTCCATGTGCTAACCTACACCGCTGCAATGTCTCATGTTGCAGACTTTTCCGACGAAGATTAAAGGTGCGATAGGTCGTTGTTCTACACTCAGTTTGCCGTGGAGTTGGATGGACTTATTTACCTTCAATGCTTCCGTAGTTATTTTTGTTGAGATGGCCTTTGGCCATATTATTGTAATAAATACTCTTTTGAGGACCTTGATGTAATAAAGTGTGTAATTGAACTCTGTTATAATCCTCGAGTACCGTGTGTGTCAGCATACCGATCCAGGGATGACACTTAAGCACAAAGACTTCGATCCATTTTGGGTCGGGTCGCTACAAGATGGTATCAGAGCACACGCTAATTGTAGGGCGCGACCACTAGGAAATGGAAAGCCATAGGAAGAAAACTCTATTTTACGACTTCCTTAAATATCCGTTGGTCTATACTCTTCTCTATTCATTTCTATCTCTTCTCCACTTCAATAAAATAGTAGTTGAACCCCATAACCAAGTTGCTCAGGCCGATGAGGCCATGACCTATGAAGACATCATTGACGATGAAGAAGAAGAAGCTAGAGTTGACTTTGATTTGAGACGATTTAGTTCAGACCACCACTACCAAGTTGAGTCCAACGAATGATTGCGGTAGTATGAAGAGATCATATCTCTTGTGGATATGACCTTACCTGTAGGTTTTTGCTTGTGTGGTGTGATCTGTGTGAATTGCTTGATTTGAAATTTTCTTGCTATCATAAGCATATGGGTAGTTATTTCTCTCATTAGGCCCTTATTCTATTCTAATTTCTCTCCACTCTAAACCTAACAGATTCCTCCAAGACGTGACCCGGAATTCCCACCGGAACTTACCCAGTTGATTCAGAACCAAAATGCCCTCATGTAGCTACTCATCCAGAATCAGAACCACCACAACAACAACCCACCGCCACCACCCCCATTCGACAACCTTACCCATTTCCTGAGGTTGAACCCACCAGTGTTCTCTAGCAGCACGAAGCCAATCGTTGCAGATGACTGGCTTCACAAGATCGGAAGGGAGCTGACCACTGCAGGATGCACTGACGCTGAGAAGGTGCGCTTTGCCGCACATCAACTGGATGGACCAGCAGCATCATGGTGGGAGAATTACACCACTACATTTCCCATAGCCAATGTTACCTGGGATCAGTTCCAGCAGGCGTTCCGTACCACACATGTTTCAGCCAGAGCTATGAGTCTGAAGAAGCGTGAGTTCCGCAACTTACGTCAAGGAAATCGTTCTGTTGGTGATTATGTGGAGGAATTTAGCAAGTTATCTAGGTATGCTCCCGGAGACATGGCTGATGATGCCGCTAAGCAGGAGAAATTTCTGGAGGGACTAAACGATGATCTGGGACTTCAGTTGACTGTGGCTACCTTTAACAATTATCAAGAGTTGGTCGACAAGGCTCTCATTCTGGAAGGCAAGCAGCAGCAGGTGGAGAATCACAAGAGGAAGTACGGACAGGGAAAGTATAACTCTGGAGTTTAGCAGAAGCCCCACTATACCCCGTACTCAGGAAATAATGGATCAGGATCCGACAAGTATGGTGGACACACTCACCATAACCATGGAGGAAATTTTCATCATAGAGGAAATGGACATAACCATAATGGCCATAGGAATGGCAATGGGAACGGAGGAAACAACAATTAGCATCAGTCCAACCCCGCTACACCAGCAAAGAAGGATCTGAGCCACATTACCTGTTTCAAGTGCGGGAAAACCGGACACTATGCCACCGAATGTCCCGAGGCGAAGAACGGGAATGATAATGGAAGCTCTCGAAATAAGCCCAATCCTTTCACCAGAGGTCAGGTGAACCATGTCAATGTGGAGGAAGTTTATGACCAACCTGACGCCATTGTTGGTAAGTTCTTGATTAATTCATTTACAATCCTTGTTCTTTTTGACACTGGTGCATCACATTCATTCATATCAAGGGGGTTTGTCGATAAGTTTAAGTTGCCGACCGTAGCCCTTAAGTCACCTATGTTAGTGAGTTCCCCAGGAGCAGAGTATATGGCTAGTCGAGGATGTTTTCAGTTGCCATTGACCATAGGGAGACACATTTTTCCCACCGACCTCATCATCCTAGAATCACAAGGATTGGATGTAATCCTAGGTATGGTTTGGATATCCAAGTACGAGGGAAACATCGATTGTGCCAGTAAGTCGATTCTTCTCACCACCCCAGATGGAAAACGGATCAAGTATGTGTCAAGGCATACGCCAAGGAAGACTCAAGTGAATTATCTTTCGGGAGTTGTTCAGAAGGAAGTACCAGTTGTGAAGGATTATCCCGATGTTTTCCTAGAGGAATTGCCCGGCATGCCACCGGATCGGGACATAGAGTTTTTGATCGAATTGTTACCAGGCACCGGACCAATATCCAAGAGACCATATCGGATGCCCGCAAATGATCTGGAGGAAATTAAGAAGCAGATTAAGGAATTATTGGAGAAAGGTTATATTCGACCGAGTTCATCACCTTGGGGAGCCCTAGTGCTTCTAGTTGAGAAGAAGGATGGATCCTTGAGAATAGTTGTAGATTATCGTGCACTGAACAAGGTGACGATCAAGAACAAGTACCCTCTGCCAATGATCAATGATTTTATTGACCAGCTACAAGGAGCAAAAGTTTTCTATAAGATCGATCTTCGATCAGGATATCATCAGCTGAAGATTCAAGAATAGGATATACCCAAGACAGCCTTTACCACGAGATATGGGCTTTATGAGTTGTGGTCATGTCTTCTGGTTTGACTAATGCCCCTGCCTATTTCATGAGTATGATGAATAAGGTATTCATGGAGTTCTTGGATAAGTTTGTTATGGTATTCATTGATGACATATTGATTTACTCGAATAATGAAGAAGAACACAAGGAACATTTGCGCTTGGTTCTTGAGAAGCTCAGGGAACATCAATTATACGCAAAGTTCAGCAAATGTGAATTCTGGTTTAAGGAAGTCGGATTTCTTGTACATGTTATATCAGGAGAAGGAATAGCAGTAGACCCCTCAAAGGTTGAAGCCATCACCGAATGGAAGGCACCCACCTCAGTCGGAGAGATTCACAGTTTTCTTGGACTCGCATGATATTAGCAGAGATTTATTGAGAATTTATCCAAGATCGCAAAGCCCATGACAGAGTTATTAAAGAAAGACACCAAGTTTAATTGGACCGAGAAATGTGGGGCCAGTTTCCAGGAGCTAAAGAAACGTTTGGTCACAGCCCCAGTGCTAATTCTTCCGAATATACGCAAGGATTTCCAAGTATATTGCGAACGCTTCTCGTCAAGGACTTGGAGGTGTTCTTATGCAAGAGGGAAGAGTTGTTTCATATGCCTCACATCAGCTTCGACCTCATGAGTGGAATTATACCACAAATGATTTGGAGTTAGCAGCCATAGTGCACGCACTCAAGACCTGGAGACATTTTCTTATTGGAAATAGGTGTGATGTTTACACGGATCACAAGAGTTTGAAATACATCTTCACGCAGAAGGAGTTGAACCTCAGGCAGAGAAGATGGTTGGAGCTCATAAAGGATTATGATATGAAATTGCACTATCACCCAGGAAAGGCCAATGTTGTGGCAGATGCATTGAGCCGCAAGAGCTACGTTAATTCCCTCACAGCAGGAGGATTACCTCAGGAGTTAATTGATGATATCAGAGATCTTTGATTGGAGATAGTACCACGAGGTTTTGTTGCCGCAATGGAAATTCAATCCACTTTGTTGGGAGAGATCCGAGAAGCCCAAAAGTTAGACAATGGTAATGCGGAGATAAAGGGAAAGATGAACCAAGGAAAGGCAGAAGGATTTCGTGAGGATGAACATGGAACCTTATGGTTTGAGCAGCGTATTTATGTGCCAAATGACCCAGAGATCAGGAAATTGATTCTTCAGGAGGCTCATGATTCGCCTTATTCGATACACCCGGGCAACACCAAGATGTATTTGGACTTGAAGGAAAGTTTCTGGTGGATAGGTATGAAGAAGGATATTGCCGAGTATGTCGCAGTATGTGACGTATGTCAGAGAGTTAAGGCAGAGCACCAGAAACCAGCAGGATTACTTCATCCTTTGCCGATACCAGATTGGAAGTGGGACAAGCTTGGCATGGACTTCATTACTGGATTACCCAGGACCCGATCAGGCTATGATTCTATTTGGGTAGTGGTTGATCGCTTGACTAAGGTAGCTCGCTTCATCCCCGTGAAAACCACATATAGAAGTGCTAAGTTAGCCAAGATATACATGACCAGGATCGTATGTCTGCATGGAGTGTTGAGGACCATCGTATCAGATAGAGGAACACAATTTACCTCAAAGTTTTGGCATCAGTTACATGAAACTTTGGGTATCAGGCTGGAGTTCAGTACAGCTTTTCATCCACAGACAGATGGGCAGACCGAGAGAGTCAATCAGATTCTGGAGGACATGTTGAGAGCTTGTGCGCTAGATTATGGATCTAGTTGGGATGATAATTTGCCTTACACTGAGTTCTCATATAACAACATCTATCAAGCTAGTTTGAAGATGACCCCTTTTGAAGCTTTGTATGGAAGGAGGTGCAGGACACCATTGATATGGGATGAAGTTGGAGACCGTAAATTATTCGGACCCGATTTAATCAGAGATTTGGAGGAGAAAGTCAAGTTGATCCGTGACAGACTCAGATAGCCCAGTCCAGGCAGAAGAGTTATGCTGATGCTAAACGCAAGGAGGTAACCTACGAAGTCGGAGATAGAGCATATCTTCGTGTGTCTCCACTTCGAGGAGTTAAACGACTTGGAGTCAAAGGAAAGTTAGCACCACGATTTGTGGGCCATAAAGAATTTTAGAACGCATGGGTGAAGTTGCCTACAAATTCGAATTACCCGAAGCCTTGTCAGGAGTTCATGATGTGTTTCATGTTTCCTAGTTGAAGAAGTGCCATGCAGAGATGGCCGATATTCCTCTAAGAGATACAGTGCCACTGGAGGCCATACAGTTGGATAGTGATCTGACCTATGAGGAGAAGCCCATCAAGATTCTCGAGACTGCAAGCAGGGTTACCCGCAGCAAGGTCATCAAGTTTTGCAAGGTTCAGTGGAGTCATCATATGGAGGAAGAAGCCACCAGGGAACGATAAGAAGACCTCCGATAGGACCACCCACACCTTTTTGCTAGCCAACCCGAATCTCGAGGGTGAGATTCATCTTAGGGGGGGTAGGTTTGTAACATCCCAATTTTCAAATTGGATGTTTATAATAGATCATTCATATGCATCCATGATTTATGCATTTTTGCCCCACTTGTTTTATTTGATTTTTGATCCAAGGAACTTTGAGCAACTCAAGGACCAAAAGAGAGAGTTGGAAGTTTCCCCAAAAACCAATTTTTGAATTTTTTCGAAGTTGGGAGTTTGGATAAAATTTGGTTTCACCAAAAAAATTCATTTCCATTATATCAAAAATAAAATAAAGAGAAAAGATAAAATGACTTCTTCAAAATCAGAAAAGAAAATATTGGAAATTGAATTTGGAACCAAAATATATTTTTTGAGTTTTATTTGTAATTTATTTTATTAGCATATCAAAAAGTTTATTTTTTGAAAACATTCATTTTAGGCCGGATAAAAGTTCACAAGTTCATATATAAAACCATATTACTATGTGAATTTTCTGGGAATTCTTAGACTTATTTTCATCGTCTTTTCGGTGCTTTAACGCTGCTGTAAAAAACGTTTAAAAAAACACAGCCAGCCCAGCCAGGTTAGCGCTAGCAGCAGCGCCCCACGTTAAAAAAGAGGTCGATCGCTCCACCGCTCGATCACCTCACACGCGCCCCAGTGCCCCACGCACGTTTCCATCGCTCGTTCGCTCTTCCTCCCTCTCTTGTTTTTTTTCTCTGGCGCCTGGGCCCCGCACCTCTTCTTCTTCCTCCCCAAGAACAGACAACAGAAATGTAGGCGTACATTACTCCCGATACCTGTTCGTTTCAAATTCTTGGAAATCCTAACTCCAGCCAACTTCACGACCAAGGAAGATGTCCTATAAATAGCCACGACTCTCCTCGACCAATTCAGTCGAAAATCCCTCGCCAAAACCACCTCTAGACGACGCACTCGATGTTCCAATCTTGTCTCAGAAGCTGCAGTTCATCGCAAGTTTCCGACGTCGGTGAGCCGTCCCGAGCCTTATCCTTTTGGGTTCCGACTTCTCTCGATCTCCATAATCTTTTTGACAAGGTCTTGTGATCCCTTTACTTCTATAGAGGCCACCCTCGACCACGTTGTCTTCACCAGAGCAACCGGAGCACCGAGTTTTGCCGCTTCGGTCCGTCGCCGTTCGTCTCCTCTGATCATCACAGACTCCACCATCGGACGAGCCACTCTCCGCTGCATCTCGTAGACACCTCCGCCGCCGCCCACGATTGCCGGAGCCACCGCCATCACCACCTGAGAGCCTCCCCCAAACCTCTTGTTCTTCTCTGTAAGTTGAACGAACCCATGTTCGCTTCAGTTTTTTCCCTTACGGATCGGCCATCCTCTCCTAAACTAGCAGCAAACACCCGCCCAACCAACTAGAGAGCGCCACTTGTTGCTGGCTGAAATTAGTTTTTTTAGAAAAATTCATATTTCATATTTCTGTTAGATTTTTCTTTTAGCGTATCTTTTAATCTATAGATCCGAATTAGTTGATTCTTTTTCCTACGGTTTCATAGAAATCCCATCTATTGAGAGAACCAAACAAAAAATATTTTTGAAAGTTTTAAAATTTGAATTCAAACAGAGCTGAATTCAAACTTCGTTAGGCCGTAACTCGAGTTTCGTAACTCCGTTTTAGGTGATTCTTTTTTGCAAATTGAAGCTCGTAACGTGTACTTTCTGTTAGACCCAAACACACATATTTTTGCTACTATAAAAATTATGTTATGTACAGAAACTTTATTTGGTTGTTTTGGAGTTTTTTGAAGTCTTTCATTTGTTTTCTTTTTGGATCTTTGCTTGTATGCTTATGTATGTTATTGCTTGCTTACGCTAGATCATCCCGAGTGCAAAGCTTGCTACTACGAATCTTTACAGTTCAACGAACGTCAGCAAGGCAAGTTCACACTTTGATCATAATTTTCAATACTGAGTTTTTACTATGCATTAGTTTCACCCTCAAAGATTGCATGAGTAGGATTGGGAACATGTGGTTATGCTATGTAGTTCATGTGGTAGGAACCTATGACCTTTGATCACCCCGGGAATTTTCGTTATGTCATATATTACTTAGCCATGCTCGTAGACGGGGATTGGTATGTGTGATCCATGCAAGTTGCGAGAGATAATAATTTTGGGACAACATAAGGTGGTGCAACGCCCTCGATGCGGCTATATCTCCCACGTGTCAAAGCACGACTTAGAGGCATAACTGCATTGAAAGCAATGTCGCAAGTGAGGTAATCTTCACACAACCCATGTAATACATAAGGGAAAGAGATACATAGTTGGCTTACAATCGCCACTTCACACAATTACATGAATAAAGCATTACATCATCCAGATACACACAAGGTCCGACTACGGAATCAAAATAAAAGAAGACTACCCCAAATGCTACACAGATCCCCGATCATCCCGACTGGGCTCCACTACTATTCAACTTAAAACAGAACAACACAAAGGACAAGATCTTCATCGAGCTCCTCCTGAGCTTGGTTGCATCATCTGCACGGTTCAACGGCACCTGCAAGCTGGTTTTAGAAGTATCTGTGAGTCACGGGGACTCAGCAATCTCACACCCTCGCGATCAAGACTATTTAAGCTTATGGGTAAGGTAAAGGTATGAGGTGGAGCTGCAGCAAGCGACTAGCATATATGGTGGCTAACATACGCAAATGAGAGCGAGAAGAGAAGGCAAAAGCACGGTCGAAAACCTATGATCAAGAAGTGATCCTAGAGCAACCTACGTCAAGCATAACTCCAACACCGTGTTCACTTCCCGGACTCTGCCGGAAAAAGAGACCATCACGGTTACACACGCGGTTGATGTATTTTAATTAAGATCAACTTCAGGTTTTCTACAACCGGACATTAACAAATTCCCATCTGCCCATAACCGCGGGCACGGCTTTCGAAAGTTCAAATCCCTGCAGGGGTGTCCCAACTTAGCCCATGACAAGCTCTCACGATCAACGAAGGAATAGAACTCCTCCCGAGACATTCCGATCAGACTCGGTATCCCGGTTCTACAAGACATCCTCGACAATGGTAAAACAAGTCCAGCAAGACCGCCCGATGCGCCGACATCCTGATAGGAGCTGCACATATCTCGTTCTCAGGGCAACACCGGATGAACACTACGTACAGCTAAAAGCAGCCCTCAAGTTTCCTCGAGGTGGCGCCGCAAGTGGCTCTGTTTCGGACCAACACTTAGACAAGCACTGGCCCGGGGGGTTTTAAAATAAAGATGACCCTTGGGCTGGCCTAACCCAAGGGAAAAAGAGGCTAGGTGGCGAATGGTAAAACCAAGGTTGGGCCTTGCTGGAAGAGTTATATTCAAAGCGAACTGTCAAGGGGTTCCCATTATAACCCAACCGCGTGAGGAACGCAAAATCCGGGAACATAACACCGATATGACGGAAACTAGGGCGGCAAGAGTGGAACAAAACACCAGGCATAAGGCCGAGCCTTCCACCCTTTACCAAGTATATAGATGCATTAATTAAATAAGATATATTGTGATATCCCAACAAGTAAACATGTTCCAACAAGGAACAACATCTCCATGTCCCAACAAGGAACAAACTTCAATCTTCACCTGCAACTAACAACGCTATAAGAGGGGCTGAGCAAAGCGGTAACATAGCCAAACAACGGTTTGCTAGGACAAGGTGGGTTAGAGGCTTGGCTTAACAATATGGGAGGCATGATAAGCAAGTGGTAGGTATCGCAGCATTGGCATAACAAAAGAGCGAGCATCTAGCAAGCAAAGATAGAAGTGATTTCAAGGGTATGGTCATCTTGCCTGAAATCCCGCAAGGAAGAAGAATGAGTCCATGAAGAAGACAAACGGACGTAGACGAACGGGTCCTCACAAACGCGACGTTACCGGAACCAACCCGAAGAAGCAAACACCGGAAAAGAAGCACACAACATAGTAAACAACTGACACATGAACATGGTATGATATGCGGGATGCGGTATGTGATGCATATGCAAGATTTGACAAGGAATGAATGAACCTGGACTCAACTTGGAAATCCAAGTGTTCCACTGGAAAGATGAGATGAAATCGCTTGAAAACGATATAAAGAACGCCGGAATCGGAGTTACGGTTTGGAAATGGCAAGCAATTCAAATATGGCCACGTTCTGCGATTTACAGCAAGTAGCCATCTAAATGCAACAAGATGGACATGCTACATCACTCAAACATGGCATCAAAATACATGGCAGGGATCCATTCATGAAGCTTAACAAAAGACTAGCACTGAGCTACGGCCAATTCATCCATTAACAGGTTCAAACAAGCATGGCAAAAATGCATTGGTAAACAGATTTCAAACTTAGTGAAATTAACACTTGTCTGGAATTTCAGATCAGATAGCACTCTTTGGAGCATGAAAACTATATACTACAGGACCTGAATATGGCAAAGTAAAGCATGGCATGGAGCTACTCAAAGATCTTAACAAAAGTCCCTTAGTGACCTTAAGCCAAAAGGGATCAGAAAATACAATTGCAAGCATGTGAACATGGCAAAAACATAATCAAATCACAGACTTGGTGAAAACTGGAGCATGCAAATCAGATATCAAGTAGGCATGTTTACGAGCTCGATGCACTCACTACAGAGCAAGTCATGACAATGTAAGCATACACCCATCAAGAATACACATTATACAAGCTAGACATGGCAAGAACAATGGCATAGCATGCACGGATCAACTACAACATCCTCGGCAAAATTGCTAACAAGTAGACAATCTGCCCAGATTCACGAGATGACAAAAGTAGAGCTCGATTGACTCGAGCTAGGGTGCTCCATAATTGCAAAAGAAGACATGGATGGATAGAGCACTACAAGATTAACAAAACATCCTTACTGATCATCCTCAAAAGAGGCACGGATCACTAGGAAACAATACAAACATATGGCATAATGAGATAAACAGTCCAAGGACTTAGTGGAAATGCTAAGTCCCTGAAATCAGCATTAACGAACGCACCACTTTGCAAGCTTGTGCTAGTCACCACACACATCACAAAAATACATGGGTAGCACCTCTGGAGATATGGCATGGCATATAACAAAACACATGTAGAGCTCATGGGCATATCATGCATATAATAATCATGGCAAAAATGACAAATAGCTAATTGGAGCAGCAGATCTGACAATTATCTCAAATAGCATTCTTCTAACAGCATTTAGGGCATCAAGACGAACTCAAATGAAAATGATGCAATGAGACGAAATGATGTGCTCTCTGAGGTGAACATTTTGATATGCTATATGCATGAATCGGAGCTATGGATGCAAAGTTACGACATGATGAACATGGGCATATGAAACATGGAAATCTCGGGGACTTAGTGAAATATCTCACCCAGATCTAGGGTTTCGTGGCACGGACTTCAAGGATGACCGGAGCTCGCCGGGAACGCCGGGGATCGCCGGAGAGGAGGTTGGGGCCGCCGGATCGGGTCAAGGTCGGCAGATCCGGCGACGGAGCGGCCGGATCCGTCGCCGGGGCGGTGCACGGCGGTGAATGACGGGGCGGAGCGGCGACCCGAGGCGGCGGGGCCGAAGCTCGGCGCGGCGGCCGGCAATGACGCGGCGGCGGAGAGGCGCGCCGGCGAGAGGCGAGGCGGCGGCGTCGAGCAGAGACGCGAGGAGGCGGGCGGCGACGAGATGGGCTCGGGGGGGCCGCGATGGGCCGCGGCGGGCCTGGCGCGGAGGCGACGCAGGGGGGCGCTGGCCCGGGCGATGTGGCGGCGCCCAATTGGCTGAGAGCGGCGGCGGGGTGACGTGGTGTCCTCTGATTGGTGGAGGTGAGGTGGCCGGCGGAGCGGACACGTCCGGCGCGGCGCGGACGCGTCCGGATGCGCGGTCGAGGAAGAAGACTAGGGTTGGACCGCGAATTTCGGGGGAGGGACATATTTATAGGTAGAGGGAGCTAGGAGTGTCCAAATGAGGTGCGGTTTTCGGCCACGCGATCGTGATCGAACGACCGAGATGATGGAGGAGGTTTAGGTGGGTTTTGGGCTAGTTTGGAGGGGTGTTGGGCTACAACACACACGAGGCCTTTTCGGTCCCTCGGTTAACCGTTGGAGTATCAAACGAAGTCCAAATGGCACGAAACTTGACAGGCGGTCTACCGGTAGTAAACCAAGGCCGCTTGGCAAGTCTCGGTCCAATCCGGAAATGTTTAATCCCCACACACGAGACGAAGGTAGAAAAGACCACCGGAGGAGATAGGAGCGCCGGAATGCAAAACGGACAACGGGGAAAATGCTCGGATGCATGAGACAAACACGTATGCAAATGAAATGCACATGATGACATGATATGCAATGCATGACACGCAAGCAATGACAAGGCAACAACAGTGAATAACTGGACGACACCTGGCACATCGGTCTCGGGGCGTTACAGGTGGCAACTTCAATACACATCTGGGTGGATTGTTTGGGGCACCTGGAGTAACCAGTGCTTGCCCAAGGGGAATCCCAGAGTACCCATGTGATTACCCTAGGTCCGCCACCCAGGCTCAAAGGGATCATAAGATATTTCATGCCTAGAAACTTCCGTGTGCAGCCACAAGCCATTATGGGCTCTGGCATAGCTGAGTAAGTTGTGTGACCTATTTCCGTGGTAGACTAGCTGATGTAGGGGAAAGTAGGTGTACCGGTCTACCTAGGGTTTGGAGGAAATACTTCAGAAATGCTATGTCTCAATCTTCCGATCATGGAGGTGGTCGAGTCTTGTGGGGAAAAGTGCGCAAACCTCTGCAGAGTGTACAAACTAATCATGATTAGCCGTGCCCCCGGTTATGGACAACTTGAGTATCTAGAAGTGAATTATTGGTTAATCTCATCACTCTATTTAATGAAATTATTGGGTTACTAATAACTTGGGAATTTTGGGATTGAGTTGGAGGAACCTTCTCAGTAATGGCATTTTAACTTATAGTAATAAAAAATTATTCCTTTGTTGTAGGCTAAAATTTGCTTTTTGCAAAAATTAAACTTAGAGCCTCCACCAGCTAAATTTGCATATAGAGATATTTTTTTCCATTATTATTATACAGTGTGAAATTGTCAGCATATTCCATGTGCTGACCTACACGGCTGCAGCGTCTCATGTTGCAGACTTTTCCGACGAAGATTAAAGGTGCGATAGGTCGTTGTTCTACACTCAGTTTGCCGTGGAGTTGGATGGACTCATTTACCTTCAATGCTTCTGCAGTTATTTTTATTGAGATGGCCTTTGGCCATATTATTGTAATAAATACTCTTTTGAGGACCTTGATGTAATAAAGTGTGTGCTTGAACTCTGTTATAATTCCTCGAGCACTATGTGTGTCAGCATACCGATCCAGGGATGACACTTAAGCACAGAGACTTCGATCCATTTTGGGTCGGGTCGCTACAGTCAGGGGCACGTTCATCCAATTTCTTCGGGCGAGCGGTTTTTCACCTTGGCTATAAATACCCCTCTCCCTCCTCAAACTTCATTTACCCCGCTCGACCTCACTCCCCTTGCTCGAGCTTCCAGATCAAGCACCGCTGCTACTTCCATCATCGCCGGTGAGGAAGAGCTTCACTACCTCGACCTCGTCGTCGTCGTACTCGCGCCAGTCGCGGAAATCTTCACTTTGTCGCCGTCGTAGTTGCCTTCCTCCATCAAGTTAGGGCGTGGAAGATCTGAATGGACGAACTTCCCATCTACACTTCCCAGTTCATCGTGTTCTTCGTCAAGGGTAATTAAAATCTATTTTTACTGCCCTTGTTGATTCTGATGATTTTCACAAATCTTCAAAAGGTGTTTATTCCTCAACTTCCCCACTATTTAAACACCTATCATGCATCTGTTCTTGATCTATTTCTCTAAGAGATGTTTTTATTCAAGATTCCTCAATTGTGTGGATTTTAAATCTATACAACTCTGGAATCTAAGTCAAAGACCGCTTATGTGAAATTCCTCAAGACACTCCTGGTCAAATTCCTCAAACTTGTTCTGTTTTGAAAAACTTCTGAGAACGCATGTGACCTACCAAAATTCTTCGCACCTATACTTTGTTCACAGGGTACTCATGTCTGTTGCTGAATCACTAGGTTCTCATCAACTTAACTCATTTACAGCGTTCCTCGAAGATAGATTGCATACCTCTTCAGAGAATTCTGTTTTTCAGATTCCTCAGTTGAAGAAAATGGCCAATGGCAAGAAACCTCAGAAGGGACGAAAGAGATTGGAAGTCAACACAGTGTTTGAGATCCCTGATGACATCTATGCAGGGTACTGCACACCTGCTGAAGAAATGAAGAATGAGCGCAAAGTGCACATTCAGAGAATAGAGAGGAGATGGGCACGTGAATGGAGGGAGTACAGATATGTAACTCCTAAATACATGAAGAAATTCGTGTTACACCCTCCTTTCCCAAGACCTCCATTGGCGCCAGGATAAATTGCCGATCCCACTAGCCTCAAGCGCAGTGAGGAATATCCTAATGAATGGGCCAAGCAGCAAGCCAAGTTGGCTAAAATGGCCAAGGAAGCAGTGAGGAAATTCAATGAAGACTCTTCTGCTACCACTGCTGAGGCCTCTGCTAGCAAGCCTAAGAAGGCTATGCCCAAGAAGCCTGCACACAAGCCCAGTGCCTCTGCTTCAATGTCCTCACGGCCAAGCTCCTCAGAAATGCCCTCACGGCCCATCTCTTCAAAGCCCTCACGGCAAGCTCCTCAAGCAGCTCCAGGTCCCACTATTGCAAAAGCTTTAGCTACTCCTGCAAAGTCCTCAGCACCTGTGCACCTCGCCTCATGCCAAAGGACAACTAGCACCTCAATTGCTTTAGGAGCATCTGCAAGTTCCTCGGTTCCTCTTCAATCCTCAACATGACCTACTTTGCTGAAGACAAAAGCCACTGCTAGACGAGGCTCAAGGACAAGTCCTCACAAGAAGCAGGTCGCCTTCCATGTGCCGTCTAGTGAAGATGAGGAATTAGAAGAAATCATCAGAGATAGGTAGTAACGGGCCGCTAGAGCCAAAGGCGCAAATGTGCCTCTTCTGCTAGATCCCAAGTTGATCATGAACTTCATTGATCTTTGGCACAAGTACCCCAACACTCCTATGCCTGACTTCAATCTCACACCTGGCCAAAGTCATATGCTGACCGCCTTCATAGGCGAAGAAAAATGGAAGTTTGAGAAGGCCAGACAGCTGAAGAAAGCTCAGTACAAGAAGAAGCATTTTCTGAAGAAGCATGTAGTCACAATGACAACTGATGAACTTGTGGCCATGCAAGCTGAGATCAAAACACTCAGTGATGAATTTGACGCATATCGTGCAGATTGGCTAGGAGCCATAGTCAGATTTATCAAGATGGCGAAGGGATTCACCTCCAATGTTGCAGCCCCAGCGCAACATGAAATTCCTCAGGCTGAAGTATCTGCTCAGCCTACTGCAAATCTTCAGCCCAAGCCTCAGAATCCTTACTCCAAGAAGCAGAAGTTCAAAGAAGATGACTTCTTTGCTGAGCACATATTCTTCATGGATTATAATCCATATGACTCTGCAAGACTCAGACGCAAGCGCTTCTAGACAACAAGCCAAAAGAATTTCTATTCTTCATTGTTATTCGATAAAGACAAGATCTTTGACCATGAGCAAATTCCTCATGTGGACATGGAGTCGCTACCCTGCTTCACCCCAGTCCTCGGTGTTCTTCATGACGCTGGACTGCTCAACCTCCGCACCGACATATGCGACTGGAACAAACAACTCATACTTCAGTTCTATGCCACGTTGCACATCACTGGCAATGTTGAAGACGTCAACTCATGGGTATTAGACTGGATGATTGAAAATACTCACTACAAAGCACCGGCCTCTGCATTGCTTCATGCCATCCCAGTCAGTCCTTGAAAGTGCTAGTGATCGACTAGAGGGGCGGTGAATAGGCAATTTTTATGAAAGTCTTCAAAACATGTGAGTTTCGAAGACAAACGATAGAAATAAACCTATTATCATGCAGCGGAAGGTAGACTACACTAGGCAAACCATAGTCATGTATTTAATGAAGTGAAAGCACAATGACAAATAGCAGCTAGGCAGTAAGGATCAGGTAGGAAGATGTTGACAAGCCAATCAGTACACGTAATCACTTAGTGAAGTCAAATGGTGATGCTATCGTACAATGACTTCACAAGAACCAATGGTAAGTAAGGGGAAGGGAAGGATGAAACCAGTGACTCGTTGAAGACAATGATTTGTTGGACCAGTTCTAGTTGCTGTGACAACAATACGTCTGGTTAGGGAGGCTGAGATTCAACTCTGAAGACCTCGTCTTCACCTTATTCCCCTTGAGCTAAGGACACCCAGTCCTCGCCCAATTACTCTGGTAAGTCTTCAAGGTAGACTTCCAAACCTTCACAGACTTCGTTCACCGGCATTCCACAATGACTCTTGGATGCTCAGAACGCGACGCCTAACCGGCTGGAGGATTCACAGTCCTCAAGTGTAATAAGTCTTCAGATCACACAGACAAGAAGACTTAAGTGATGCCTAACACTCTTTGGCTCTGGGTGGTTAGGGCTTTATCCTCTCAAGGAATTCTCTCTCAAAGGCTTCGAGGTGGGTTGCTCTCAAACGACAAAAGCCGTACTTTAACTCTGAGCAGCCAACCGTTTATGGTTGTAGGGGGTGAGCTATTTATAGCCACTAGGCAACCCGACCTGATTTGTCCGAAATGACCCTGGGTCACTAAGGAACTGACACGTGTTCCAACAGTCAGATTTCTAACACACACGGCAACTTTACTTGGGCTACAAGCAAAGCTGACTTGTCCAACTCTGAACAAGATTCCCTCTCATAGTCTTCACTTGAAGACATAGGATTTTGGTTAAGCATCACTTCAGTCATTCTGACTGGTTTTCTTGGACCCCACTTAACAGTACGGTGGTTCCTATGACTCAACAAAGAAGAAAAAGAACTACGAAAGATCTAAGTCTTCGCGCTCCATAGTCCTCATGCGATGTCTTCTCTTGTCATAGTCTTCAAGGTGAATGTCTTCACTTACCACCTTTGACTGCAATGTCTTCATACGTTTTCAGGGGTCATCTCTAGTAGGAAAACCGAATCAATGAGGGACTTCTACCTGTGTTATCCTGCAATTCTCACAAACACATTAGTCCCTCAACTAGGTTTGTCCTCAATACTCCAAAACCAACCAGGGGTGGCACTAGATGCACTTACAATCTCCCCCTTTTTGGTGATTGATGACAAACTAGTTGACGTTTTCAACGGGGAATATAATATGTGAAATTGTAAAGGATAAGGAATTGTCTTCATAAGTTGCAAGGGCTCCCCCTGAAGATGTGCATATAAGTAATTTGCTTTCGGAATGCAAATGCACATGGCAGGTTGTACTTGTGGAGATGCTCTTCAACTTATGATGACAATTCATCATGCATGAAAGGTATGTGAAGATAATGACATGCATAATGAAAAATGGACATCTGCAAAATGATCTAAGTGCGGAATTTATCGTCGCACATGCGGAATTTATCATCGCATCACAAAATAGCAAATAAGTAGCAGACGACCATCGAGTTTAAGTGTTCCAACTCAAAGAACCAAATCCATCAAAACAAGAGTTGTAAACACTAGGCAAAACATAAAGTAACCGCCCATATGGACCCGCTTGAAGACTATCAAACTCATATGCTTCTCCCCCTTTTGTCAGTGAGGACCAAAAAGGTTTGAAGACATAGAGCATCTACTCGTTCCCATGAAGAGTAGGTGAAGCAGCAAGGTCGTCGGTGGTGTTTGGTGGTGTAGAAGAACTTGGAGCAGTGTCGAGGCGTGCAGAAGTAGGGGGCGGTGAAGTGGCATCATCTTCGTCCTCGATCACTCTGGCATTCACAGTTGCCGCAGAGGAAGAGAACTCAGAGTCTTCAAGAGATGGAGTTCGTCGCAGCACAGCCCTTCGAGGAGGTGTGGAGTCAAACTTGAAACGCTCAGAGAAGCCATCCTCTTGAAGATCATCCTCAGAACACATAAGCGTCAGCCTTTTCCATGTACTCCGACAGGTTTCATGGGCAACAAAGGCATTCTTGGTGGCAAGATTGCGAATGCGGTTGACATCCACCAAGAGGCTTTGCATTTGGCGCTTCAGCCAGTCATGATGCCTATCCTGTTTCTGATGAAGAACAACCAGAAGCTCTCGGTCATTGAGAACACGAGATCGCTTCTTGGGTCGTTGGGCAATAGTGCTTTCAGTGGCTTCAGTAAGAGCACGATGAGGTGCACGTGTAGTACCAGCCAGAGGATAAACATGAGTGACTACTTTAACTCCTTCAATGTTCTGAGTGAAACTTTGATGCTCCGCATTCTGAAGACTAAGAGGTTCCTTGGCAGGCTCTGGATAAATGGCTTCAACGGACATATCCACATTAGGCAGAAAGATCCGATGATTGCGAGCAGATGGCTGATATGAGATAGCTGAGTGGAGTTTAATCAGCCGCATTATCCATGGAGCATAGAACTTCAAGCCAAAGAGATCAGATCCTGATGCAGCAAGTTGGCGGATGAAGAAGTCTTGTGCATTGAAGCATTTGCCATGAAGAATATAGAAGACCAAAGTCTTCATTGCACCTTCCAGCTTTGCATGTGGAGAATGTCCTTTGATGGGCCAGAGAGTTCGCCTTATAATGTGATAGATGGTCCTTGGCAGATACTCCAGGTCTTCAACAAAGAACTCCTTAGGATATGCAGCGTCTTGTGGCAAAGGCTTCATCATACTGAGCATCTGACTCATGTTCGGTTCAGGCTTCTGAAAGATGCTCTCCATAGCTTCACTGTGAAGCTGACAGCCAGGTTCATAGAGATCTCCAGGAGTGGGCAGACCAGTGAGCTCAATGATATCAAAGGCTTTGGCTTCATGATGAACATTTCCTGTCATCCACTCAAGGACCCAAGTCTTCGGATCTCTGTTGTAACCACGTATGTGAAGTGTGGCATAAAATTGGAGCAGCAACTCTTCGTTCCAGTGCTCTTGGTCGGTGACGAAAGGCAACAATCCAACCTCTTTGAAGCAATCCAAAGCTTCTTCCAAACAGGGCAGACCAGCTATTGCTTCGGTGTCAAGACGCATATGTGGGAAGATGCGACCTTGATTGTACAGAATGCAGGAGTAATAGCTTCACTGCGGATAGCTCCAGAACCGATCAGAAGATATTCGTTCCCTTGAGTAGGGGTTCTTGGAGCTATTGAAGAAGGTGTTGTCTGCTTTGAAGCCGTTGACATTGAAGGATCGAGTTGCTGATGCAGGACCTGGAAACCTGGGCAACCTTGGCATTGGCTTCTGTACCTGAGGCCTATGCTCAATATGATAGTCAAACTGAGGACCAGCAGCAGGCGCAGGAACAGGAGCAGTAGCATCATTGGCTTCGCTGACTTCTGGTTCATGGGTTGGTGTAGGCTCCACATTTGCTTCAGCCATGACAATGTCAGTGGCTTCATTCGTGTTGGTGTTGGCAGCCTCAAGATTTTCTACCTCCACTTGATGAGCTGAAGGGTCGGGCACAAATACGTTCTCCTCGAGAACAGCTTCTTCAGTAGTTGGGGGAGTAGGGACACGTTCTTCTTCTTGGGTGTCATCGGCTGATGCAGCCGGAATGTCTTCAGCAGCTTTAGCCTCAGACTCGGAGACTTGAGACCTTGGTCCTTTGCGAAGCCTGCGTAACGCTGGCGACGCCTTTGGAGATGGAGTTGGCTGGGCCTCAAAGTCATCTTCTTCTTCTTGCCGGGGTGGTGTGACTCGTTGTTGTGGGTGATCAGCCCATGATGCATCCTGAGCAATTGGCGTCAGAGGACGACCAATGCTGATGAGTTCGCTGTGTGTAAGCACAGGCGATGATACCTGTTGGTGCTCGATCAGAGGAAGAACTACATCATCGTCAACATTGTCATGGTGACCAATGTCTTCAGCAGTGGTGGGATCAGCTGCTGGAATGTCTTCAGCTTCATGAGGCTCTGTGAAAGCAGGCTCATGGACAGTCAGTTGGTGCTCTTGATGTTCAGCGGCAGGGCGAACCATGGAGATAGGTTCAACAATTAAGGGCTCTGTGGGAGCAGCCCGATCCTTCTTGGTCTTGCGCTTCTTCTTGGAGGGAGCAGCAGCAGAGGCTTCAGGATGTTTCCTCTTTCTGGCTTCAGCCTCAGCAGTCCTCGTCTTCTTCAGTTCTAAAGCGGTAGACCTGGCTTTTGGCTTCGAGCCAGTCATGCCGGTTGGGAAGACAATGGGATGTGCTTCCTGCCTTGGTGCGTCGGGTTCGGCCATAGCGGGCTTCTTCTTCTGCTTTGCAGCCATCCTGGGGTCGATGCCAGGACGCCCAAGGGCCTTGCACTTCTCAGCCTCATTGTAGGCTTGCACACACTTGTCAGCCAGGCTCTTCATGCACTCATGAGAACCTTGAGCTTCTTCACGCTTCTTGAGAAAGGCTTCTTTGAGCTCGTGTAGCATGATCTTGAAGTTCTTGACCTCTTGCATGCTGAGCTTGGCCATATGCTTCTTGAACTGAGCTTTTTCAAAGTCAATCTTTTGCTTCAGTTCGACGATGCGCTGAGCTAGAGCTAGCTCTGAAGCAATGGCGCCATGGAAGGCGACACTAAGGCCAATGGGAAGTTGCAGGTCTTCAAAGCTGAGGTTGGGCGTGTCGAACCACTCATCGATGAAGTCGTGGATGATTGCCACGTCAAAGAGAGGCAAATTGTTGAAGATTTCTGCTTCTTCTTTGCTCTTGATCAGTTGCTCAAGAGCGTCATCTGCAAGATCTTCATCACTGGACAAATCAATGGCATCATTGCGCAGAATGGCAGCAGCAGTCAGTTCTTGGCTGGTGTGTGACAGAGGCATCTTGACTCTCGGGGGCTTGGAGATACGTGACAGATCTTCAGACTGCACACTGTCTTCAGGAGGTGCAGTAGCCAGTGGCTTCGCCCATGAGATTTTTGGTGCTGAGGCAAGCTTTGAAGCTTTAGGTTGCTTTGGCTTCTGCGGCTTTGGAGTAGGAGCTGGGGCTTCATCAGTGTCAGCATCATCATCAGAATGATCCACTTTGGCACCTTAAACTGAGATGTGAGTGATGAGGCCATCCAGGTTGTAGAACGGCCCAACAAGATTGGGTTCAGCTTCGCGGGTGCCATCGGCACAGGGAGCAGAGGGACCAGGGTTGAAGTCTAGTCCCAATGACTTCTTATTCTGCTTCGCCGAATTCTGGGCAAACTGGAAGTTGCGCTTGAACAGATTGTCGTCACGACACCATAGCAGTGACGATGGGTCAGCATCCGCAGGCTGTGGTCCACGGACCATGCAGGGATAGAAGCCTTGTTCAATGGCTTCATCTCTGGACCTGGGTTGAAGATTTCTGTATAGGATGTCTCCCCATGGTCGCTTGATGGCATTCTTCTCAGCATATTCCTTTGTCACAAACCTGTACTTGAACCACTGTTCTGCCCAATATCGTCGAATCCATTGGATTCGTGTCTTGCGCTGATTGTAATCCTCTTCTGGATCTGTCTTGTACAGTTCTGAGAGGTCATCGGGCAGATCTCTTGACGTTTCACCTCGACGCTTTCTGCCACCCTTCCTTGTTGATTTCTCTGCAGCCATGAACTTTAAACTGAATGGCTTCAATACGTTCAAAGGCTTCAAGGGCTTTCGCTTGCTGGACAAACCGGAACTGGCTTCGGGAGAATTTATATGATGTTGTAAGAATTCTGCAAATGAATGCAGACTATGAGAACCAAGGGGTTCTCCCACGGACATGTACCTGTGACAGCATTAAGGTGCGAGGGAAGGGGAAGAGGTCATATGCATTCTCAGAAGATTTTGAAGATAAATCAGTTTAGAAGACATTGACCTCATCATGCGAAGACATTCACTCATAGATAAGGAGTTGGTTCCAGATTTGTACGAATCCATGGATCAGTACAAGTGAGGAATCTAACTACTTTGTGAAGCATAAGTGAACATACTAGGCATAATATGAGATGCAGTATGAAGTGGATCCAACATGTGTGAACAGAAACTGTTTGTGGTAGAAAGTGACGAATCTATAGGATCAAAGGGGCCGTAAAAAGGAAGTTTTATTTACCACACAAGGAACTGCTTGACGGAGTGGAAGAGGAGGCCGAGCAGTTCGATCGTCCATGCCCTAACTTGGTGATGGAGGACACCTATGGCGACGGCGGAGAAGACAATGTCCGCGGCCGGCGTGAAGACAGCGTCGGAGAGGTCGTGGCAGCTAAGCGCTTTATCGCCGGTGTTGTCGAGGGCTAGCAGTGGCGCTAGGGTTCGTGCGAGAGTGGTAGAAAGGATAATGACTGTGGTGAGGCGTGTATTTATAGGGACAGGGACGGCACAGCGTTATTACACAGGTTCCCCCGGCGATTCACATCTGAAGAACACGTGGCCATCATGCAACATATCGGAGGTTGTTCCACGTTCCCACGCACGCCTGGTTTGTCGGGTGGTCGTTCCCACTTCTCCGGGTTTCAGGTGAAGGAATTAGCATTGAAAACGGACTTAATGTTTGTCTTTGTATCTTCTGCTGACAAGGACGCAGACAAGACATTCGACAGTTTCAATTGAATGCATATGATTTGGAGAGATAGATTTTGAGATAGAAAGCATAGAGAGGTTAGGGTCCGATCACATTCACTTAGTTCAAAAGATTCAACAAGAAGACATAGCTATAAGTGAATGATGTAGAGGACAGAACACTAGTATATATATATGATCAACATAATGAAGATAATCATGAAGACATGTTGCGATTGAAGCCAAACCAAATGTGAAGACACAGCAAATGTAACACCATGGGTAAAACACTTCAAACAGACGAATTTTGTGGTGGCGTTACCCACCGTATAGGAAGTATTAGACCCAGACACGGCGCACAATTATCATGGCGCTCTGAAGTCAAATTCCACATTAATGTATTCACACTTAGAATGTATGTCTTCATTGATTGAAGATATACTTTACTTCGTGTGTTGCACATCTAAGTCATCAATATGCATAAGTGTTAGGATGTGTGCCTGATCACAAGACATTTGAGGATTCCAAGATATTTAGCTCACACCGTAACTTGCAAAATCTCTTCTCATCCAAGGGCTTGGTGAAGATATCTGCCAATTGCTCTTCAGTGTTGACGTGTATGATATCAATATCTTCCTTCACAACATGATCTCTGAGAAAGTGATGACGAATTTCAATGTGCTTTGTCTTCGAGTGCTGAACTGGGTTGTTGGCAATCTTGATGGCGCTTTCGTTGTCGCAGTAGAGTGGCACTTGCTTCAGATGAATGCCATAGTATTTGAGTGTTTGCTTCATCCACAGAAGCTGAGCGCAGCAAGATGCAGCAGCAATGTATTCAGATTCAGCAGTGGAGAGAGATACACAGTTCTGCTTCTTTGAAGATCAACATACAAGTGATCATCCCAGAAAATGGCATGTGCCTGATGTAGACTTGCGATCCACCTTGTCACCAGCATAATCAGCATCCGAGAATCCAACCAGATCAAACTCTGAGCCCTTTGGATACCATAATCCTAGAGTTCGGGTGTAAGCCAAATATCGAAGAATTCGCTTCACAGCTAAGTGATGTGATTCCTTTGGTGCCGCTTGGAATCAAGCACACATGCAAACACTAAGCATAATATCTAGCCTAGATGCACGTAGATAAAGTAAACAACCAATAATGGAGCGGTATACCTTTTGATCGAACTTTTTACCATTATCGTCGGGACCCAGATGATGTTTGGCTGGCATTGCGTCGTGAAGCCTTTGCAGTCTTGCATATCAAACTTCTTCAGGCAATCTTTGAGATACTTCTCTTGAGATATAAAGATGTCATTGCGTTGCTGACGTATTTGAAGACCAAGGAAGAACTTCAGCTCACCCATCATGGACATCTGATATTGATCTTGCATCATATATCCAAACTCTTCACTGTATTTCTGATTGGTGCAGCCAAAGATAATGTCATCCACATATATTTGGCACACAAACAGTTGACCATCATATGTCTTCGTGAAGAGAGTGGGGTCGAGGGAACCAGATTTGAAGCCTTTGCTCTTCAGGAAGTCTTTGAGTGTGTCATACCAAGCCCGAGGGGCTTGTTTGAGGCCATACAATGCCTTGTTGAGCTTGTATACCATGTCAGGATGTTTTGGATCTTCAAAGACAGGCGGTTGTGCAACATACACTTCTTCTTCAATCTTGCCATTGAGAAAAGCGCTCTTCACATGCATTTGATATAGAAGTATGTTGTGATGATTTGCATAGGCCAGCAGTATGCGTATGGCTTCAAGTCTAGCCACAGGAGCAAATGTTTCATCGAAGTCAATCCCTTCAACTTGAGTGTATCCTTGAGCAATGAGACGAGCTTTGTTTCTGACAACTTGACCATGCTCATCTTGCTTGTTGCGATATATCCATTTGGTGCCTATTATATTGTGCTTCTGAGGATCAGGACGCTTAACCAGTTCCCATACATTATTCAGCTCAAACTGTTGAAGCTCTTCTTGCATAGCTTGAATCCATTCAGGTTCCATGAAGGCTTCTTCAACTTTCTTGGGTTTTGTTATTGAGACGAATGCGAAGTGCCCACAGAAATTTGCTAAATGAGTTTCCCTTGAACGAGTGAGTGGACCAGGTGCACTGATGCTATCGATTATTCTCTCAATCTGCACTTCATTTGCAACACGAGGATGTACAGGATGAAGATTTTGCTCTTGCTGATCATTGTCATTGTTAGAGGGATTGTCTTCAGGCTGAGCATTGTCTTCCGGTTGATCAGGTGCGAAGATGATAAGTTATTCTTCAGGTTGAGCTTCAGAAGGTATGATTTCTCCAGTTCCCATAAGTTTGATTGATTCACTGGATGGAACTTCATCTAGCACATTTGGCAAGAGCTCTCTTTGTGCGCCATTAGTTTCATCGAAATGCACATCCACTGTTTCAACCACTTTGTAATGAAAGAGATTGAAGACTCTGTAGGAGTGCGAATCCTTTCCATATCCAAGCATAAAACCCTCATGTGCTTTTGGTGCAAATTTTGAAGTGTGATGTGGATCCTTGATCCAGCACTTGGCGCCAAATACTCTGAAGTAACTGACATTTGGCTTCTTGCCAGTAAGGAGCTCATAGGATGTCTTGTTCAGAAGCTTGTGAAGATAAACACGGTTGATGATATGGCATGCAGTGTCAATGGCTTCAGGCCAGAATTTTCTTGGAGTCTTGTATTCATGAAGCATCATCCGAGCCATCTCAATAAGTGTTCTGTTCTTGCGTTCGACGACGCCATTCTGCTGTGGCGTGTACGGAGCTGAGAATTCATGTGTGATGCCCAAAGTATCAAGATATGTATCTAGGCCAGTGTTCTTGAATTCAGTGCCATTGTCACTTCTGATGTGCTTTATCTTGGCGCCATAGTTGTTCATTGCTCGATTGGCAAAGCGTCTGAAGACATCCTGCACTTCAGTCTTGTAAAGGATTATATGCACCCAAGTATATCTTGAATAATCATCAACAATGACAAAGCCATAGAGACAAGCAGTAGTAGTAAGAGTTGAGTAATGAGTGGGACCGAAAAGATCCATGTGTAGCAGTTCGAAGGGTTGAGTTGTTGTCATGATTGTCTTCGAGGGATGCTTGGCCCTCGTCATCTTTCCTGCTTCACAGGCACCGCATAAGTGATCCTTCTTGAACTTGACGCCCTCGATGCCTATGACATGCTTCTTCCTTGCAAGGGTGTGGAGGTTCCTCATCCCAGCATGCCCTAGCCTTCGATGCCAGAGCCAGCATTCAGAAGCTTTTGCTAGAAGACATACTACAAGTTGTGGTCCTGCTGAGAAATCTACAACATACAAATCATCTTTTCGATACCCTTCAAACACTAGAGACTTGTCAGATTCCATTAGTACAAGGCAATAAAATTTTCCATACATCACAATCATGTTTAAATCATAAAGCATTGAGACAGACATTAAGTTGAAACCAAGGGATTCAACAAGCATGACTTTATCCATGTGTTGATCCTTTGAGATTGCAACTCTACCTAGACCCAATACCTTGCTTTTACCAGTGTCAGCAAATGTGATGTGACTTTTGTCTGATGGACGTAAAGTTGAGTCCATGAGAAGGCTTCGCTTGCCAGTCATGTGATTTGTACACCCACTATCAATAATCCATTCTGAAGCAGCTCGTGTCGTACCCTACAGTGCAGTTAGGGGGATAGGCTTCACGAAGAGAATTTTGAAGCAAAAACATTTGACGAACCAGTGGATTATTAAAGCTTAGATCGAGATTAGGACTGATAGGGCAAGTTGCAAGCGATTCAGAAACAAAGTACATAGTAAGACCATTTGGGCATTTGATCTTACGCCCTACAAGATGTTTAAGGTCCCCAGAAATAGTGTGAGACGATTTTGGTTTTCGGCTGGAGACCTTTCCCTGCAAAAGAGAGTTAAGCTTTCTTAGCCACCCACATCTTCAGGGATAGCTTCGAAGCAATAAGTCTAAGTGCAGCATCTGAGAACTTTGGCTTTGGAGCCCTAGCAAAAAGTCTTGCAGGTGGACAATAGTATTCATAAGAATAAGCAGAATAGTTCTTGGTCTTATGAACATGGTAGTTTGATGAACCGCGCTCATATTCACAGTCCTGAGTATGGCTTCCCTGCAAAACATTTGCGTTAGTATGACTCAGGTGAGTCCTCTGTATGTATGAAGCCTTTGGACCGTATGAAGCCTGTGGTCTGGGGTTTGTCTTCTTCACCTGTGGTGTCATGATGACATTCACAGGAAGATTCTCCAAACACCTTTTCGGTACCCAGATCTTCTTCATAGGCGGTCCATTCCTGCAGTTAGTAGCAATATATCTGGCAAACACTTCACCATTCTGATTCTTAAACACTTTATAGTTTGCATCAAAGGATTCATCAATAACAACGGGATTAGCACAAGTGAAGCCAGATAGAGTGGATGGACCTGCTGAAGGTTCCTTTGCAGCAACCCATGTGATTTTTGGGTACTGCTCAGGTTTCCAGTAAGAGCCATCAGCATTCATTTTCCTTATGAACCCAACACCCTCTTTCCTAGGGTTTCGGTTCAGGATCTGCCTTTTGAGGACATCACATAGTGTCTGATGCCCTTTGAGACTTTTGTACATCCCTGTTTCAAGCAGTGTCTTCAACCTAGCATTCTCATCAGCAATAGCAGTGGTGTCCTCAGCAGAGAGGTTAGTTTCCACATCAACAGTTGAAGATATTGCAACAGTAGCAGCAGTAGAACATTCAGCAACAGGAGTAGCGTTATCACGCTCAATACATTTAAGACATGGTGGTTCAAATCCTTCCTGAGCTGAACTGATCTGTTCGGTGCGAAGTGACTCATTTTCTTTTTGAAGATCTTCATGAGCCGCTCTCAATTTCTCAAGATCTTGCTTCCTTTGAAGATAATCATAGGAAAGCCTTTCATGAGCTGTTGAGAGCGTTTCATGACGACTTTCAAGTTCCTCATACTTAACATGAAGATTTTTTATGTCTTCAATTAAGGACTGAGATCGAGTCATTTCAGCGTCTAACAGATCATCGCTTTTGTCTAACAGTTTTTGAATGTGTTCCATGGTTTTCTGTCGTTCAGTTGCAATTTTAGCAAGTGTTTTGTAGCTGGGTTTGGAAACACAATCAGAGTCATCGTCACTAGATGTTTGATAGTGAGTAGTGCGTGTGTTTACCTTGGCACCACGTGCCATGAAGCAGTAGGAAGGAGCGGAGTAGTCCTTGTCATTTGCATCGGTGTCGGTGATGAAGTCATTTTCTTCATTGTTGAAGATGGACTTGGCAACGTATGCTGTAGCCAGACTTGCAATGCCAGAATCGCACTCCTCCTTAGACTCCACCTCCGCCTCCTCAGAAGCGGACTCATCCTCAGAGTCCATTTCCTTGCCAACAAATGCACGTGCCTTGCCAGATGAGCTCTTCTTGTGTGATGAAGACTTGGAGGAAGGCTTGGAAGAAGATTTTGAGTATTTCTTCTTCTTCTTGTCGTCAGAGTCATACTCCTTGCTCTTCTTCTTCTTGTTGTTCTCATTGTCCCACTGTGGACACTCACAGATGTAGTGGTCAGGTTTCTTGCACTTGTGACATGTTCTCTTCTTGTAGTCATGAGCAGAAGCTTCATCATTCCTTGAGCTTGATCGTGAAGCCTTTCTGAAGCCTTTCTTCTTGGTGAATTTTTGGAACTTCTTCACAAGCATAGCAAGCTCCCTTCCAATGTCTTCAGGATCATCAGAACTGCTGTCAGATTCTTCTTTAGATGAGGAGACAGCCTTTGCCTTCAAGGCACGAGTTCGCCCATAGTTGGGACCGTAGATGTCTCTTTTCTCAGAAAGCTGAAACTCGTGTGTGTTGAGCCTTTCAAGTATGTCAGACGGATCGAGTGTCTTGAAATCAGGATGTTCTTGAATCATCAGGGCTAGGGTGTCAAACGAACTGTCAAGTGATCTCAAGAGTGTCTTGACGACTTCATGCTTGGTGATCTCAGTAGCGCCGAGGGCTTGAAGTACATTTGTGATGTCAGTGAGTCGATCAAACGTGAGCTAGACATTCTCATTGTCATTTCTCTTGAAGCGGTTGAAGAGGTTGCGAAGGACACTGATTCTCTGATCTCTCTGGGTTGAGACGCCTTCATTGACCTTGGATAGCCAGTCCCAGACTAGCTTAGATGTTTCCAAGGCACTCACGCGGCCATACTGTCCTTTGGTCAGATGACCACAGATGATATTCTTGGCAGTAGAGTCCAGTTGAACGAACTTCTTGACATCAGCGGCAGTGACACCTTCTCCAGCCTTGGGAACGCCGTTCTTGACGACATACCATAGGTCGACATCAATGGCTTCAAGATGCATGCGCATCTTATTCTTCCAGTAGGGATATTCAGTTCCATCGAAGATGGGGCACGCAGCGGAGACTTTAATTATCCCTGCAGTCGACATAGCTAAAACTCCAGGTGGTTACACCGAATCACATAGAACAAGGGAGTACCTTGCTCTGATACCAATTGAAAGTGCTAGTGATCGACTAGAGGGGGGCTGAATAGGCGCTTTTTATGAAAGTCTTCAAAACATGTGAGTTTCGAAGACAAACGATAGAAATAAACCTATTATCATGCAGCGGAAGGTAGACTACACTAGGCAAACCATAGTCATGTATTTAATGAAGTGAAAGCACAATGACAAATAGCAGCTAGGCAGTAAGGATCAGGTAGGAAGATGTTGAGAAGCCAATCAGTACACGTAATCACTTAGTGAAGTCAAATGGTGATGCTATCGTACAATGACTTCACAAGAACCAACGGTAAGTAAGGGGAAGGGAAGGATGAAACCAGTGACTCGTTGAAGACAATGATTTGTTGGACCAATTCCAGTTGCTGTGACAACTGTACGTCTGGTTAGGGAGGTTGAGATTCAACTCTGAAGACCTCGTCTTCACCTTATTCCCCTTGAGCTAAGGACACCCAGTCCTCGCCCAATTACTCTGGTAAGTCTTCAAGGTAGACTTCCAAACCTTCACAAACTTCGTTCACTGGCAATCCACAATGACTCTTGGATGCTCAGAACGCGACGCCTAACCAGCTGGAGGATTCACAGTCCTCAAGTGTAGTAAGTCTTCAGATCACACAGACAAGAAGACTTAAGTGATGCCTAACACTCTTTGGCTCTGGGTGGTTAGGGCTTTATCCTCTCAAGGAATTCTCTCTCAAAGGCTTCAAGGTGGGTTGCTCTCAAACGACAAAAGCCGTACTTTAACTCTGAGCAGCCAACCGTTTATGGTTGTAGGGGGTGGGCTATTTATAGCCACTAGGCAACCCGACCTGATTTGTCCGAAATGACCCTGGGTCACTAAGGAACTGACACGTGTTCCAACGGTCAAATTTCAAACACACACGGCAACTTTACTCGGGCTACAAGCAAAGCTGACTTATCCAACTCTGGACAAGATTTGCTCTCATAGTCTTCACTCGAAGACATAGGATTTTGGTTAAGCATCACTTCAGTCATTCTGAGTGGTTCTCTTGGACCCCACTTAACAGTACGGTGGTTCCTATGACTCAACAAAGAAAAACACAGAACGATGAAACTGCTAAGTCTTCGCGCTCCATAGTCTTCACGCGATGTCTTCTCTTGTCATAGTCTTCAATGTGAATGTCTTCACATACCACCTTTGACTTCAATGTCTTCATACATTTTTAGGGGTCATCTCTGGTAGGAAAACCGAATCAATGAGGGACTTCTACCTGTGTTATCCTGCAATTCTCACAAACACATTAGTCCCTCAACTAGGTTTATCGTCAATACTCCAAAACCAACCAGGGGTGGCACTAGATGCACTTACAGTCCTCCCACTAAAGGTGCAAGGTGCATCTACGATGAACCTGAACTTTCAAATTATCTGATGCAAGTGCTGATGAAGCCATTGAACCCTGGCCAAGCTCCAAGTACCTAATTCCGTTTCAAGGAACTGCTCTATGTGCCAAGGACCATATACAGGATATTGACCAAAACTCTCAGTCCAATCAAGGGCCACAACTCTGATGATGAAGAAGTTGTTGGCATTATGAAGGATCTTCTTTTCAACATCATACATGGTATTCCCATCACCTACCACGATTTCTTCACGAGGACTTTGGCTAATGTCGCTTTGTCACCATTTGAATTGAAGCCTTACACTCCCTGGATCATAAGATTCATCAGAACAAGGTCTTCAATTCATTACAGGGTTGATTTGCAAAATCATGTCAGCTACTTGCCCCCAATTGAAGTCCTCAAACAGACTATTTCCTTAGCTGATGAGAAGGGCAAGGCTGCTGTTATTGATGAAGGCATTTGTCCATTGGATGGACAGTTTCGCAAAGATGCATCCTACTCCACCAATGATGACTCTGCCACGCATGACACTGTCACAAATGCTTCAAAACAATTTCCTCAAGCCACTGCTCCCAGGGTGATGACTGATCGTGAGCTTCTCCTCGGTCTTCATCAGAATGTTGATCGCAACCACAAGTGGGTCAAGCGTCAGTTTGGTGCTATTCTTCAGGACATGATAGTCACTCAAAACACTGTGAAGAAGAATCACTATCATCTGCATGAAGTATTTGACCGCACCTGGGCCATTTAGTCTGACCTCTACAGTGCTGAAGATCTCAAGAAGATGGAATTTCAACAGGACTTTGACTAGGCACAGCCACCTTCGAAGAAATTCAAGAAGGTCAAAGTTCCTCAGCTTGTAGCTAGTTCATATTCTTCATGGCGAGAGACAGATGAACATGAAGACTTTAACGACACTGCGGCAGGCCCTACATCAACGGACGACCCCAATAACGCTGACGCTCATCCATCGACATCATGATGATATTCTTCAGGGGCGTTAGTCCTCATTTTTCGTCCCTTTTGGTCATTCGATGACAAAGGGGGAGAAATTTGAGTTAGCCTTCAAGCGGGTCTATATATATGGGCTTTTTTTTCTACTACTTCCCCTTAGTGATTTTGGTGTATTGAAGACTTATAGGTTAAGGGACTTATGAGTTTGTGAGTGCACACAGGTCTATAAGTCTATGAGGAGTTTGATATTTACAAAGAAAGTTGACCCCTAAAATTGAATGTCTTCAGCTGAGGACTTTGGCTTTCTGAAGACTTTGAAAGTGAAGAATTGGTGTGATCCTGAAGACTTGATATTCATGCGAGGAATATGAAGCTTGAAGACTTTGATTTTGTAGTTTCGTTTTTCTCTTTCTCGAGTCATAGGCAACACCGTACTGTTAAAGGGGGTTGAGGTAAAACTAAGGAAAAGTTTCCAAGTGATGCTCATCTCAAAATCCTACACCTACCAATCCCTTTGAGTGAAGCCATTAGAAATATCATACAGTTCAGTGAATTTCTTCAGTAACAGAGACGAAGATCTTCTAGTCTCAGAGGAATTTGTTCTGGCTGAGGAGTTAGGAATTCGCCAGTGCGGATTGCCTACAAGTGAGGAACATGATAGCCCTGAGGAATTTGATAGCCAAATTTCTGACTGTGGTTGTGCTATGCGCCAACTATCCCAAAATATCTACCCACCTAACGGTCATATCATTGAAGGGCATTTATGTATTATCATGTCAGGCTACAACCACTAGCTGGTTGGCTGCTCCGCGAGAAACTGACACTTGTCATTGAGAGCATCCCGTCCTTCGAGGACTTTGAGCGAAAATCATCAAGTGAGGAAAAACCCAAAACCCAAACCAAACACCTACAAACCCAAAGTGATTGAGCATCACTGAAGAGATTGTTCCTGTGTGGAACCGACGCTTGTTACCTTTGAGGATTGTGCATCCTCCAGACGGTTAGGCGTCATGGTCTAGGGCATCCAAGAGGAAATTGTGGATCGCCGAGTGACCGAGTCTGTGAAGGTTTGGAAGTCACCTGAAGACTTACCACGAGTGATTGGGTGAGGTCTGTGTGACCTTAGCTCAAGGAGAATACGTTCAGGACAGTGTGTCCTCAGGTTTAAATACCTAGCCACTCTAACCAGACGTACGACTATCACAGCAGTTGGAACTGGTCTACCAAATCATCGTCTTCACCGAGCTACTGGTTCTATTTCCTCAACTCTTTCATTTCCTAATTTCTGTATAGAAGCTCTTAATCGTTACTGTTTGAAGACTTTGACTAAAGACTTTCTCAATTTCCTCAATCCTATTTCTTCAGTCAGTTTGTCTTCAGCCTGCTTATCCCGTGCTTATGCTACCTGTACTCTATGCTTGTTTTCATTTCATCATGATGACTGTGCAACTACTCTGTTATGCTTGCATCTGAGTACTTATTCCGCTGCCAAGTAGTTCATTGCTCAGGAATTTCCTCACCCTGAAATTCCTCAGTGACGAATTTGTAAAAATCGCCTATTCACCCTCCCCTCTAGTCGATATAACGCACTTTCACATGCTGTTTAAGCTTCTCAAAATAATATAAGTGAAGCATGAGAGTTCATCAATTTCTTCAAAATAAAACTACCGTCATGCTCTAAAAAGATATAAGTGAAGCACTAGAGGAAATGACAAATTACTCCAAAAGATATAAGTGAAGATCAATGAGTAGTCGAATAATTATGTGACTATGTGAAGACTCTCTAAACTTTAAGAATTCCAGATCTTGGGATATTGTTCGAACATCAAGCAAAACAAAATAAAATGACACTGCAAGGATAGCACATATCATGTGAAGAAGCAAAAACTTAGGCTCAACCGATACTAACCGATAATTGTTGATGAAGAAAGGTGGGATGCCTACCGGGGCATCCCCAAGCTTAGATGCTTGAGACTTCTTGGAATATTAATTAGGGATGCCTTGGGCATCCCCGAGCTTGAGCTTTTGTGTCTCCTTAATTCCTCTCATATCACTATTTCCCTAATTCTTAAAAACTTCATCCACACAAAACTCAACAAAAACTCATGGGATAAGTTAGTATAAATCCATGCTAGACCTTATCATTCTCTACTGTAGAAAATCACTAAAATTATTATTTGATATTGCCTACTAAATGCCTCTGCTAATTTAAGAGTCCTATCCTCAAATAGAATCGTTAAACAAGCAAACATATGCAAACAATGCAATCATAATAGCAATCTGTCTAAACAGAATAGTCTGTAAAGAATGCAAGAGGAATCATACTTCCCTAACTCCAAAAATTCTGAAAATTTACCATACGGTAGATAATTTGTTGTTACTGTCTAAAAATTTCAAGATTTTATCATGTTCTTACTATTCACAAATATTCAAAACATAACAACAAACTTTCTGTTTTTAAATCAGCAACATAAGGACTTGCAAAATAAGCATGGTAAAGGCTACACTTGACTTTTTTATTGAAATAAAAGATGCAAAACATTACTCTAAATAACAGCAAGTAAATCCTAATAAAATAAAATGACACTCCGAGAAAAACTCATATCATGTGGTGAATAAAAATATAGCTCCAAGTAAAGTTACCGATGAATGAAGACAAAAGAGGGGATGCCATCTGGGGCATCCCCAAGCTTAGTTGCTTGGGTATTCCTCGAATATTACCTTGGGGTGCCTTGGGCATTCCCAATCTTAGGTTCTTCCACTCCTTATTGTGATGCCCCCGATTTGATCGTACACAAATCATGCACGCAAATATGTACGACCAAGATGAGGGACTCACAGGAGGATATCACAACACAACTCTAGACACAAATTAAAATCATACAAGCTTTATATTACAAGCCAGGGGCCTCGAAGGCTTGAATACATAAGCTCGAAAGCACAAAAGTCAGCGGAAGCAACAATATCTGAGTACATACATAAGTTAAACAAGTTTGCCTTAAGAAGGCTAGCACAAAAGTAGCAATGATCAAAAAGGCGAGGCCTCCTGCCTGGGACCTTCTAACTACTCCTCAAATCCGAACTCCATGTAGAATCATCCTCGGGATCCTCTGGCTCCTGGGCTCCATCATATGATCGCAATAACCGGGAAAAGGGGAAAAAGAAGTAGCAAAACAACCGTGAGTACTCATCCAAATTACTCGCAAGCAAGGATCTACACTACATATGCATTGATATCAATGAAAGGGGTAGTATATGTGGACTGAATTGCAGAATGCCAGAATAAGAGGAGGATAGCTAGTCCTATCGAAGACTACACTTCTGGCAGCCTCCATCTTGAAGCAGTAGAAGAGAGTAGATGGTAAGTTAACCAAGTATCACCGCATAGCATACTCCTACCCGGCGATCCTCTCCTCGTCATCCTGTTAGAGAGCGATCACCGGTTGTATCTGGCACTTGAAAGGGTGTGTTTTATTAAGTATCCGGTTCTAGTTGTCATAAGGTCAAGGTACAACTCCGGGTCGTCCTTTTACCAAGGGACACAGCTATTCGAATAGATAAACTTCCCTGCAGGGGTGCAACCACATTTCCCAACACGCTCCCTTTGGCCGGGCACACTTTCCTGGGTCATGCCCGGCCTTGGAAGATCAACACGTCGCAGCCCCACCTAGGCACAACAGAGAGGTCAGCACGCCGGTCTAAATCCTAAGCGCGCGGGGGTCTGGGCCCATCGCCCATTGCACACATGCACATTCCGTACGCGGCCGATGAGCAGACCTAGCAACCTCCATTACAAAGGAAGTTGCGTTTCGCGGTCCAACTCGGCACGCGCCGCTCAGTCCCTGATGTCACAAAGGCTTCGGCTGATACCACGACGTCGAGTGCCCATAACTGTTCCCGCGTAGTTTGTTAGCGCGTATAGGCCAGTGGCCAGACTCGGATCAAATACCAAGATCTCGTTAAGCGTGTTATCTTGAAGTTACCACGAACGTCGACCAGGGCCAGGCCCACCTCTCTCCTGGGTGGTCTCAACCTGCCCTGTCGCTCTGCCACAAAGATCCACCCAGAGGGCCGTCAGGACAAAGGTCCTTTATGCCCCCAATCCGTGAATCACTCGCGGGTACTCTTCGAGCCGACCCGTCTTTAGTCATCACATGTATCATGTATAAGATATATAACATATACTCGTGATCACCTCCCTAGTGATCACGGCCCGATAGTATAGCATGGCCGATGGACAAGAATGTAGGGTCACTGATGATAAACTAGCATCCTATACTAGGCATTTAGGATTGCAGGTAAGGGTAACAACTGTAGCAACAATGACAGGCTATGCAGCAGAATAGGATTAACCCTAAGTAGTAACATGCTAAACTGCTCAGCCCCTCAAGGGGGGGGGGGCTTGCCTGGTTGCTCTGGCAAGGAAGGGTCGTCAACACCATAGTCGAACTGGGGTCGCCGGCAGTCTCGGGGTCTACCGGAAGGAAAGTAAGGGAGCGGAACACAATAAATAACAAAGCAATCAAAGCATGACAAAGCATAACATGGCAATACGCGGTACTAGAGGTGACCTAATGCAGTACGAGGGGATACCAGCGAAGGGGGGAAACATCCGGGAAAGTATCCCTGGTGTTTCACATTTTCGGAGAGATGAACCGGAGGGGGAAAGTTGCGTGTTCGCTATGCTAGGGATGTGTGATGGACAAACGGGTTGCGTATCCGGATTTGTCTCGTCGTTCTAAGCAACTTTCATGTAGAAAACATTTTCATCCGAGCTATGATTATTTTATATGATTTCTCAAAGATTTAAACACTATTTCGGAATTTTGTATTTAATTTTAATCTGAATTGACCAAGTCAAATTTGACTGGTCAAATGCGGAGGTGTGGCCCACATGGCATTGACTAAACCTAAACAAATAAATAAAATCTAACTTAGTTAAAAGGGCGCCACATGTCATTTACACATTTGACTAGTAAACAAATAAGCTAACCTAATCTAACTAATTAGGGCCGGCCCCATACAAACCTATGCACACAGAACACACACACACACCACATAACACATGGCCATGGCCACGCCATGGCCAATAGCAACGTAATGCAGCAGGGGGGCAGAGTAACATCAGCGGCAACTATCAAGGGCAGCGGCAGCACAACGCAGAAAATAACAGCAGTACGGTGGCAGCAGCAGAGTAGCGACCTGTAGTGGCTTAAGCAGCAAGCAGGGCCGTGGGCGCGGCCATGGAGTGGTGGGGCGCTGGCGTGTGCACGGACAGAGGCAAGCAAGGGCGTGGGCTGGGTATGTAGGGGCTTGCGGTGAGCGCGGCCAGCGGTGGGTGAGCGCAGCCAGCGGCAAGCGGGCGCGTGCGGAGCAGGGCCACGGGCGCGGCCAAGCGAGATCGGGACAACGACTACAACCCAGATCGAGCAAGGGAACAGGGAGAATTGCCAGAGGGCCTCACCGTGGGTCCGACAGCGTGCTCCGGAAGGCCAGGGACGGAGCGGAGAGGCGGTGGTGACGGCGAGACGGTGAGGATGTGCAGCTGCCGGACGAAGGAGATGTAGATGGCGTCGGCTCGAGGACATCCCTGCTTGAGCTAGACCCCGGGGCGGACAAATCCAGCCGTGGCGAACCTCTTGGACATGCTCCCGCACGCCGGAGATGACAGTGGCCGCGACGCTGGCAGAGAGCCAGTGGTGATTGCGAGTTTTCGAGCTCAAAAACTAGCAGAATAGGTGGAGGGCGATGGGGGATCTAGGGGGAAAGGGCGAGAGCGGTCTAGGGTTTCAGAGGGGCGCTCTTATAGGCCGACGGAGGCGACGTGGTGGACATCCGACCATGGCGCCGTGGGATGGCCGCCACGCCATGACCTCTGCCTTCTCATGTACGTGAGGCAGGAGAAAGGCCAGGTAGGCTGGCCCAAATTGTACTGTTCACTAGAGCCCAACCACATGTAGTTGATTTCTCTAACTTCTTTTTATATTTCCATTTTGTTTCTTTATTTAGCTACTGTTTTATTTATTCTTCATAGCAATTGAATTTTTTAGTTTATGAAACTTTGCAAATAAATCACACCCAATACTTTGAAGCTGCTCATAATTTTTCAAGGCATTTGGAAATGCTTAAAATTGCACTTAGAATTTAAATGGCTTCGTACATTTATTTTGGTCCACAAAATTGTTGCTAGGGACAAAATATTAATTCAAATAATGTTGGTTTCGACATGAAAAATGCTAGGGGATTATTTAGAATCATACCAACAATTTTGTTGGACTATTTGCAAAAATAATAATTTGACTTGTATTTGAATTTGAAATCTGAACTGTGCTTGAATGCAATTGAGGATTAGCAACAGTAAGAGTGATGACCTGGCACCATTAACAAGGGTTTACTGTAGCTTGACACTGGGGGTGTTACAAATCTCCTCCACTATAAGAAATCTTGTCCTGAGATTTAAGAGGTGGAGTAAGAGGGAATATTCTGGTTACGGAATTCTAACGGATCTTCTTGTTCTTGTTGATCTCATGGAAGAGGTTAATCCATTATGTAGATGGCTTCAATTTGTTGCATCGATGCATCATGATGAAGTTGTCGTCCTTCCTTCAGGATCTCCACTGAACTTACGAAAGGGATAAGGGTAACTTCGGAAGAATGGGCCTCTATAAGGTTGCTTATCTGGTAGATAACATCTGGGAAGGTGGTGAAAGTAACTCTGGAATTGAAACTTAAGAAAATACTGAGAGCAAAGTAAGAAGGTATCGCGAGAAGTTTTGAACGAGCAGGCTACCGTTCGATGCCTAATCAAAAGGTGAAAGAGGCTCAGAGTAACAAACATAAATATTGCGTTTGATACTAGAGTAGATCTTCTCTAGGAAGGTGGCTCGTGAATTACATACGAAGCCAAGCATGAGGAATAACTTTAGAAACATGAATGTACAAGAGAATTAGGTTTCGATCCTATGGAACTTGTGGGTTATGGGCCCACCACGTGGGTTAAAGTAGGAAGGGCGGTGACCTCTTGCATGGTCATGATAGCAAGGCATGTCAGACGGTAGCCCGTCAGTTATGTCAGCAACAACGTCGGTACCAAGGGCGAGGGACGAAGAGAACCATTTTCCTGCTCGTTGAATGAGGCGGACCAATAGGCAAAGTTCTCGTCCATCAGTGGTTACCGGAATGTCATCAACAATAGTAATATGGTCTTGCTAACAGAATTGTACACCGAGGTGTTTACACAAGCAGGAGAATATTTCTACTTGGATCATATGGATCACAAGAAAGGTTAAACCAAACAATGGAAAGGAAAATGTGATTATCAGATTAAACAGAACAATGGAAAGGAAAAATGTGTTCAAACACATATTTCAGGGGTATATCCTTCCCAAGGACAAGCAGAGCATGATATCCGTGACAAGATATAATGTAGAAATCCCTTCACATAAGGGGAGAGAAACATTTAGCATGGTGCTTCAAATGTTCTAATTGAAAATCGGAATACCACATACATAGTTCGAGATAGTGTTGACATGTCCTTTAAGCAAATGTCAGACTTGGATACACAAAGGATTCATCAGGAACAACTTATAGAATAAGTCTTACAATTTTCCTCATGGAAGAGTGGTTAACCTTGTTAAAAAGGAAACTATAACAACAGGTCCTCCGGCCAGGTGTGCTAGGCATGACATCAACTTACCGGGTCATATAAGGACCAATGTTATGACTCTTGGAAAATATGTTCCAACCATCATATCTGACCAAGGTTCAGATCCGATTGGTGTCAGGATACCTCAGACTCAGGATGCCTGAGAAGAAAGGTGCACCACAAATTGTCGAGATGACATTGTAAGATTCTCGGGAATTGATCTATGGAAGCGAGTTCCGAAACAAGAGTTCATCATCAAACCAAGGAGAGGACGAGGAGGTGACTGAGGGACTCAGCGAAAATTCATCAAGATTTCCAAAAAGATGGATTCGCACAATTAGGTGAACAAGGTGATAGCATTGGACACACCAAAGTATATAATGAGGTATTGTAAGTGCATCTAGTGCCACCCGTAGTTGGTTTTGGAGTATTGACGACAAACCTAGTTGAGGGACTAATGTGTTTGTGAGAATTGCAGGATAACACAGGTAGAAGTCCCTCATTGATTCGGTTTTCCTACCAGAGATGACCCCTAAAAATGTATGAAGACATTGAAATCAAAGGTGGTATGTGAAGACATTCACATTGAAGACTATGACAAGAGAAGACATCGCGTGAAGACGATGGAGCGCGAAGACTTAGCAGTTTCGTCGTTCTATGTTTTTCTTTGTTGAGTCATAGGAACCACCGTACTGTTAAGTGGGGTCCAAGAGAACAACTCAGAATGACTGAAGTGATGCTTAACCAAAATCCTATGTCTTCGAGTGAAGACTATGAGAGCAAATCTTGTCCAGAGTTGGATAAGTTAGCTTTGCTTGTAGCCCAAGTAAAGTTGTCGTGTGTGTTTGAAATCTGACCATTGGAACACGTGTCAGTTCCTTAGTGACCCAGGGTCATTTCGGACAAATCAAGTCGGGTTGCCTAGTGGCTATAAATAGCCCACCCCCTACAACCATAAATGGTTGGCTGCTCAGAGTTAAAGCATGGATTTTGTCGTTTGAGAGCAACCCACATCAAAGCCTTTGAGAGAGAATTCCTTGCGAGGATAAAGCCCTAACCACCCAGAGCCAAAGAGTGTTAGGCATCACTTAAGTTTTCCTGTCTGTGTGATCTGAAGACTTATTACACTTGAGGACTGTGAATCCTCCAGCCGGTTAGGCGTCGCGTTCTGAGCATCCAAGAGTCATTGTGGATCGCTGGTGAACGAAGTCTGTGAAGGTTTGGAAGTCTACCTTGAAGACTTACCAGAGTGATTGGGCGAGGTCTGTGTGCCTTAGATCAAGGGGAATACGGTGAGGACTAAGTGTCCTGAGCTGCGTGTTCAGGACTAGGTGTCCGGGACTGAGTGTCCTCAGGTTTAAATATCTATCCGCCCTAACTAGACGTACAACTGTCACCGCAGTTGGAACTGGTCTACCAAACCTTTGTCTTCATCACGCACACTGGTTTTATCCTTCCCACCTCTTTATTTACAGTTGGCTCTTGTGAAGTCAATGCCAATTTGCATTATCCATTTGTCTTCACTGTGTACCTGATCTTTACTGCCTAGCTGCTATTAGTCATTGTGCTTTCACTTCATTGAATACTTGACTATGGTCTGCCTAGTGTAGTCTACCTTCCGCTGCATGGTAATAGGTTCATTTCTACCATTTGTCTTCGAAACTTCCATGTTTTGAAGACTTTCATAAAAATCGCATATTCACCCCCCCCTCTAGTCGATATAACGCACTTTCAATTGGTATCAGAGCAAGGTAGTCCCTTATTCTGTGTGATTTTGGTTTAACCGCCTGGAGTTTTAGTTATGTCGACCACAGGAATGAAGACTGTGTCATGCCCCATCTTTGACGATAACGAGTATCCCAAGTGGAAGGCCATGATGAAGAAGCGCCTCATGGCGACAAACAGCGAGCTGTGGACCGTCACTAAGATTGGTCTCACCGATCTGTGCAAGATGGCGGAAGCTGATGACATTCGCAAGTACACTCTTCTCAACCTCACGGCGAAGGACGTCATCTGCCTCTCTCTGTCTCAAAATCAGTTTAGGAATATCATGCATCTCGATCATGCGAAGCATATCTAGGACCGTCTCTCTGAGGTCTATGAAGGTCATCGAACTCGTCATGATCCTTGGTTTGAGGACTTTAAGGAATCTCTCAAAGCGATGACATTCGAACCAGAATCATCATCTTCTGCATCATGCCTTATGGCAAAACATGCTAAGGTAATTGAATGCTATCTATCTGAATCCAGTGATGATGAATCTGGTGATGAATTTGGACCCAGCTATGCAAAACTTGCTTCCCTTGCCACTAAACGACAGAAACTATGGAACATATTCAAAAACTGTTAGACAAAAGCGGTGACCTGTTGGACGCTGAAATGACTCGATCTCAGTCCTTAATTGAAGACAAAAAAAATCTTCATGTTAAGTATGAGGAACTTGAAAGTCGTCATGAAACGCTCTCAACAACTCATGAAAAGCTTTCCTATGATTATCTTCAAAGGAAGCAAGAACTCGAGAAATTGAGAGCGGCTCATGAAGATCTTCAAAAGGAAAATGAGTAACTTCACACTGAACAGATCAGTCCCGCTCAGGAAGGATTTGAACCACCATGTCTTAAATGCCTTGAGCGTGATAACGCTACTTCTGTTGCTGAATGTTCTACTGCTGCTACTATTGCAATATCTTCAACTGTTGATGTGGTAACTAACCCCTCTGCTGAGGATACCACTGCTATTGCTGATGAGAATGCTAGGTTGAAGACACTGCTTGAAACAGGGATGTACAAAAGTCTCAAAGGGCATCAGACACTATGTGATGTCCTCAAAAGGCAGATCCTGAACCGAAACCCTAGGAAAGAGGGTGTTGGGTTCGAAAGGAAAATGAATGTTGATGGCTCTTACTGGAAACCTGAGCAGTACCCCAAAACCACATGGGTTGCTGCAAAGGAACCTTCAGTGGATCCATCGACCCTATCTGGCTTCACTTGTGCTAATCCCATTGTTATTGATGAATCCTTTGATGCAAACTATAAACTGTTTAAGAATTAGAATGGTGAAGTGTTTGCCAGGTATATTGGTACTAACTGCAGGAATGGACCACCTATGAAGAAGATCTGGGTGCTGAAAAGGTGTTTGGAGAATTTTCCTGTGAATTTCATCATGACACCACAGGTGAAGAAGACAAACCCCAGACCACAGGCTTCATACGGTCCAAAGGCTTCATACAGACAGAGGACTCACCTGAGTCGCACTAACACAAATGTTTTGCAGGGAAACCATACTCAGGCCTGTGAATATGAGCGCGTTTCATCAAATCGCTATGTTCATAAGAACAAGAACTATTCTGCTTATTCTTATGAGTACTATTGTCCACCTGCAAGACTTTTTGCTAGGGCTCCAAAGCCAAAGTTCTCAGATGCTGCACTTAGACTTATTGCTTCGAAGCTATCCCTGAAGATGTGGGTGGCTAAGAAAGCTTAACTCTCTTTTGCAGGGAAAGGTCTCCAGCCGAAAACCAAAATCGTCTGACGCTATTGCTGGGGACCTTAAACATCTTGTAGGGCACAAGATCAAATGCCCAAATGGTCTTATTATATATATTTTTCCTGAGTCGCTTGCTACTTACCCTATCAGTCCTAACCGTGATCTAAGCTTTCATAATCCACTTGCTCGTCAAATGTTTATGCTTCACAATTCTCTTCGTGAAGCCTATCCCCCTAACTGCACTGTAGGGTACGACACCAGCAGCTTCAGAATGGATTATTGATAGTGGGTGTACCAATCACATGACTGGCAAGCGAAGCCTTCTCATGGACTCAACCTTACGTCCATCTGACAAAGTCACATCACATTTGCTGACACTGGTAAAAGCAAGGTATTGGGTCTAGGTAGAGTTGCAATCTCAAAGGATCAACACATGGATAAAGTCATGCTTGTTGAATCCCTTGGTTTCAACTTAATGTCTGTCTCAATGCTTTGCGATTTAAACATGATTGTGATATTTGGAAAATATCGTTGCCTTGTTCTAATGGAATCTGACAAGTCTCTAGTGTTTGAAGGGTATCGGAAAGTTGATTTGTACGTGGTAGATTTCTCAGCAGGACCACAACTTGCTGTATGTCTTCTAGCAAAAGCTTCTGAATGCTGGCTCTGGCATCGGAGGCTAGGGCACGCTGGCATGAGGAACCTCCACACCCTTGCAAGGAAGAAGCATCTCATAGGCATCGAGGGCGTCAAGTTCAAGAAGGATCACTTATGCGGTGCCTGTGAAGTAGGAAAGATGACGAGGGCCAAGCATCCCTCGAAGACAATCATGATAACGACTCAACCCTTCGAACTGCTCCACATGGATCTTTTCGGTCCCACTCATTACTCAACTCTTACTACTACTGCTTGTCTCTATGGCTTTGTCATTGTTGATGATTATTCAAGATATACTTGGGTGCATATAATCCTCTACAAGACTGAAGTGCAGGATGTCTTCAGACGCTTCGCCAATCGAGCAATGAACAACTATGGCACCAAGATAAAGCACATCAGAAGTGACAATGGCACTGAATTCAAGAACACTGGCCTAGATACATATCTTGATACCTTAGGCATTACACATGAATTCTCAGCTCCGTACACGCCACAACAGAATGGCGTCGTCGAACGCAAGAACGGAACACTTATTGAGATGGCCCGGATGATGCTTGATGAATACAAGACTCCAAGAAAATTATGGCCTGAAGCCATTGATACTGCATGCCATATCATCAACCGTGTTTATCTTCACAAGCTTCTGAACAAGACATCCTATGAGCTCCTTACTGGCAAGAAGCCAAATGTTAGTTACTTCAGAGTATTTGGCGCCAGGTGCTAGATCAAGGATCCACATCACACTTCAAAATTTGCACCAAAAGCACATGAGGGTTTTATGCTTGGATATGGAAAGGATTCACACTCCTACAGAGTCTTCAACCTTTTTCACTATAAAGTGGTTGAAACAGTGGATGTGCGGTTTGATGAGACGAATGGCTCACAAAGAGAGCACCTGCCAAATGTGCTAGATGAAGTTCCATCCAGTGAATCAATCAAACTTATGGGAACTGGAGAAATCATACCGTCTGAAGCTCAGCCTGAAGAGGAACTTATCATCTCCGCACCTGATCGACCTGAAGACAATGATCAAACTGAAGACAATGCTCAGCCTGAAGAAAATCCTTCTAACGATGACAATGATCAGCAAGAGCAAAATCTTCGTCCTGTACATCCTCGTGTCGCAAATGAAGTACAGATTGAGAGAATAATTGATAGCATCAATGCACCAGGTCCACTCACTCGTTCAAGGGCAACACAGATAGCAAATTTCTGTGGGCACTTCGCATTTGTCTCAATATCTGAACCCAAGAAAGTTGAAGAAGCCTTCTTGGAACCTGAATGGATTCAAGCTATGCAAGAAGAGCTTCAATAGTTTGAGCTGAATAATGTATGGGAACTGGTTAAGCGTCCCGATCCTCGCAACCACAATATAATAGGCAAAAATGGATATATCACAACAAGCAAGATGAGCATGGTCAAGTTGTCAGAAACAAAGCTCGTCTCGTTGCTCAAGGGTACACTCAAGTTGAAGGGATTGACTTCGATGAAACATTTGCTCCTGTGGCTAGACTTGAAGCCATACGCATACTGCTGGCCTATGCAAATCATCATAACATTCTTCTGTATCAAATGGATGTGAAGAGCGCCTTTCTCAATGGCAAGATTGAAGAAGAAGTGTATGTTGCACAACCGCCTGGCTTTGAAGATCCAAAACATCCTAACATGGTGTACAAGCTCAACAAGGCACTGTATGGCCTCAAACAAGCCCCTCGGGCTTGGTATGACACACTCAAAGACTTCCTGAAGAGCAAAGGCTTCAAATCTGGTTCCCTCGACCCCACTCTCTTCACGAAGACATATGATGGTGAACTGTTTGTGTCCAAATATATGTGGATGACATTATCTTCGGCTGCACCAATCAGAAATACACTGACGAGTTTGGATATATGATGCAAGAGCAATAACATATGTCCATGATGGGTGAGCTGAAGTTCTTCCTTGGTCTTCAAATACGTCAGCAATGCAACGGCTTCTTTATATTCAAGAGAAGTACCTCAAAGATTGCCTGAAGAAATTTGGTATGCAAGACTACAAAGGCTTCACAACGCCAATGCCAGCCAAACATCATCTGGGTCCCGACGACAATGGTAAAGACTTTGATCAAAAGGTATACCGCTCCATGATTGGTTCTTTACTTTATCTATGTGCATCTAGGCCAGATATTATGCTTAGTGTTTGCATGTGTGCTCGATTCCAAGCGGCACCAAAGGAATCGCATCACTTAGCTGTGAAGCGAGTTCTTCGATATTTGGCTCACACCCCAACATTAGGATTATGGTATCCAAAGGGCTCAGAGTTTGATCTGGTTGGATTCTCGGGTGCTGATTATGCTGGTGACAAGGTGGATCGCAAGTCTACATCAGGCACATGTCATTTTCTAGGACGATCACTTGTATGTTGGTCTTCAAAGAAGCAGAACTGTGTATCTCTCTCCACTGCTGAATGTGAATACATTGCTGCTGGATCTTGTTGCGCTCAGCTTCTATGGATGAAGCAAACACTCAAAGATTATGGCATTCATATGAAGCAAGTGCCACTCTATTGCGACAATGAAAGCGCCATCAAGATTGCCAACAATCTAGTTCAGCACTCGAAGACAAAGCACATTGAAATTCGTCATCACTTTCTCAGAGATCATGTTGTGAAGGAAGATATTGATATCATACACGTCAACACTGAAGAGCAATTGGCAGATATCTTCACCAAGCCCTTGGATGAGAAGAGGTTTTGCAAGTTACGGTGTGAGCTAAAATCTTGGAATCCTCAAATGTCCTGTGATCAGGCACACATCCTAACACTTATGCATATTGATGACTTAGATGTGCAACACATGAAGTAAAGTATATCTTCAATCAATGAAGACTTACATTCTAAGTGTGAATACATTAATGTGGAATTTGACTTCGGAGCGCCACGATAATTGTGCGCCGTGTCTGGGTCTAATACTTCCTATACGGTGGGTAACGCCACCACCAATTTTTTCTGTTTGAAGTGTTTCACTCATGGCGTTACATTTGGTATGTCTTCACATTTGGTTTGGCTTCAATCTCAACCTGTCTTCATGATTATCTTCACTATGTTGATTATATATATATATATATATACTAGTAGTCTGTCCTCTACAACATTCACTTATAGCTATGTCTTCTTGTTGAATCTTTTGAACTAAGTGAATGTGATCGGACCCTAACCTCTCTATGCTTTCTATCTCAAACTCTATCTCTCCAAATCATATGCATTCTATTGAAACTGTCGAATATCCTCTCTGCGTCCTTGTCAGCAGAAGATACAGAGACAAACATTAAGTCCATTTACAATGCTAATTCCTTCACCTGAAACCCGAAGAAGTGGGAACGACCACCCGACAATCCAGGTTTGTGTGGGAACGTGGGACAACTCCAAGTATGTTGCATGTTTGCCACGTGTTCCTCAGATGTGAACCGCCAGTGGCACCTGCGTAATTGCGCTGTGCTGCACACTTCCTTGTAAATACATGTCCCCTGCGGTCAAGAAAACCTTCTTCCACCTCTCCACCTAGTCAAACCCTAGCGCCGCCGCTAGCTCTCTACGACGCCGGCGACGAAGCGCTTAGCTGCCGCGACTTCTCCGACGTCATCATGCCAGCCGCGAACATCGTCTTCTCCGCTGCCATAGTAGGTGTTCCCCGTCGCCAAGATAGGGCACGGTTGATTGAACTGCTCGGTCTCCTACTCTTCCCATCTAGCAGTTCTTCGCGTGGTAAATATAACTCTATTTTTACCATCTTTTGATCCTCAAAGATTCATCCTGTTTGCCAAAATAAGTTTCTGCCGATACAATGTTAGATCTATCCTGTCTGCATCTCATACTGCCTAGAATATTCACTTAAGCTTCATATCTAGTTAGATTCCTCACTTGTACTTATTTGCGGATTCGTACAAATCTGGAACCAACTCTCAACATATAAGTGAATGTCTTCGCACGATGAGGTCAATGTCTCCTAAACTGATTTATCTTCAAAATCTTCTGAGAATGCATATGACCTCTTCCCCTTCCCTTGCATCTCTAATGTTGTCACAGGTACATGTCCGTGGGAGAATCCCTTGGTTCTCATAGTCTGCATTCGTTTGCAGAATTCTTACAACATCACATTAACTCTCCCGAAGCCAGTTCCTGTTTGTCCAGCAAGCGAAAGCCTTTGAAGCCTTTGAACGTAGTGAAGCCATTCAGTTTGAATTTCATGGCTGCAGAGAAATCAGTAAGGAAGGGTGGCAGACAGCGTCATGGGGGAACGTCAAGAGATTTGCCTGATGACCTCTCAGAGCTTTACAAGGCAGATCCTGAAGAGGATTACAATCAGCGCAAGACCCGAATCCAATGGATTCGAAGATATTGGGCAGAACAATGGTTCAAGTACAGGTTTGTGACCCAGGAATATGCTGAGAAAAATGCCATCAAACGACCATGGGGAGACATTCTATATAAAAATCTTCAACCCAGGTCCAGAGATGAAGCCATTGAACAAGGCTTCTATCCCTGCATGGTCCGTGGACCACAGCCTGCGGATGCACAGCCATCGTCATTGCTATGGTGTCGTTACGACAATCTGTTCAAGCGCAATTTCCAGTTTGCCAAGAATTCGGCCAAGCAAAACAAGAAGTCATGGGGACTTGACTTCAACCCTGGCCCTTCTACTCCCCGTGCCGATGGCACCCGCGAAGCTGAACCCAATCTTGTTGGGCCCTTCTACAACCTGGAAGGTCTCATCACTCATATCAAGGTTCAAGGGACAACCGTGGATGAGCCTGCAGATGACGCTGAATCTGATGAAGTGACTGCACCGCCGAAGCCAAAGAAACTGAAGAAGCCTAAAGCTTGAAAGCCTGCCTCAGCACCAAAAATCTCACGGGCGAAGCTACTGGCTACTGCACCTCCTGAAGATAGTGTGCAGTCTGAAGATTTGTCACGCATCTCCGAGCCCTCGAGAGTAAAGATGCCTTCGCAACACACCAGCCAAGAACTGACTGCTGCTGCTATTCTGCGCAACGACGCCATTGATCTGTCCAGCGATGAAGATCTTGCAGATGACGCTCTTGAGCAACTGATCAAGAGCAAAGAAGAAGCAGAAATCTTCAATGATTTGCCTCTCTTTGATGTGGCAATCATCCATAACTTCATTGATGAGTGGTTTGACACGCCCAACCTCAGCTTTGAAGATCTGCAACTTCCAATTGGCCTCAGTGTCGCCTTCACTAGCGCCATTGCTTATGAGCTAACTCTAGCTCAGCGCATCGTTGAACTGAAGCAAAAGATCAACTATGAGAAATCTCAGTTCAAGAAGCACATGGCCAAGCTCAGCGTGCAAGATGTCAAAAACTTCCAGATCATGCTGCACGAGCTCAAGGAAGCCTTTCTCAAGAAGCGTGAAGAAGCTAAAGGCTCTCGTGAGTGCATGAAGAGCCTGGCAGACAAGTGTGTGCAAGCCTACAATGAGGCTGAGAAGCGCAAGGCTCTTGGTCGTCCTGGCATCGATCCCAGGATGGCTGCAAAGAAGAAGAAGAAGCCAGTTGTGGCCGAACCCGAAGCACCAAGGCAGGAAGCACATCCCATTGTCTTCCCAGCCAGCATGACTGGCTCAAAGCCAAAGGTCAGGTCAACCCCTTCAGAACTGAAGAAGACGAGGACTGCTGAGGTTGAAGCCAGAAAGAGGAAACATCTTGAAGCCTCTGATGCTGCTCCCTCCAAGAAGAAGCGCAAAACCAAGAAGGATCGGGCTGCTCCCACAGAGCCCTTAGTTGTTGAACCTATCTCAATGGTTCGCCCTGCATCTGCACACTAAGAGCGCCAACTGATTGTCCATGAGCCTGCTTCCACAGAGGCTCATGAAGCTGAAGACATTCCAGCAGTTGATCCCACCGCTGCTGAAGACATTGGTCACCATGACAATGTTGAAGATGATGTAGTTCTTCCTCAGATCGAGCACAACTTGGTATCATCGCCTGTTCTCACGAACAGCGAACTCATCAGCATTGGTCGTCCTCTGACGCCAATTGCTCAGGATGCATCATGGGCTGATCACCCACAACAACAAGACACTCCAAGTACTCAACAACAATAAGTCATACCACCCCGGCAAGAAGAAGAAGATGACTTTCAGGCCCAGCAAACTCCATCTCCAAAGGCGTCGCCAGCGTTACGCAGGCTTCGCAAAGGACCAAGGCCTCAAGTCCCTCTATCGAGCGTTCCAGAAGGAGAAGTGCACCACCAATCTGTTGCACATCAAGTGTTTCCAGATGCCACTCCTACTGTGACTGAATCCGAAGCCAAACTGGCTGAAGATGTTCTGGCTGCATTAGCCGATGAAGAAGAAGCCCCAAGAGTTGCTACACCCCCGTCTCACCAAGATGTTGTTCTCAAGGAGAACATGACCGACCCTCTAGCTTCTGAAGTGGAGGTTGAGAATCCTGAGGCTACCACCACCAACACCAATGAAGCCAATGACGTAGTCATGGCTGAAGCAAATGTGGAGCCTGCACCTGAAGTCAATGTGGCCCTTGAAGCCCATGAAAACAATGCCAATGCCCATGTTCCCCCTCCAAGACCTCACACAATGGAGCTGGCATTTGATCGTGGTCAGCCAGTTATGGTTCGATGGCCCATTCTGACTCCTCCGCCTGCTGCTGGTCCACAATTTGAGTACCACGTCGAGCACAGGCCTCATGTCCAAACGCCCAAGCCAAGACTTCCACGTTTCCCAGTCACTGCCACTTCACCTGGGGTCTTCAATGCGAATGGCTTCGTGGCACATAATACCTTCTTCAACAGCTCCAAGAACCCTTATACCAAACCGCGCATTTCTTCAGATTGGTTCTGGAGCTATCAGCGGCACAGCTACTATTCATGTGTCCTATACAATCAGGGGCGCATATTTCCACATATTCTCCTCGACTCTGAAGCTATGGCTGGTCTGCCCTGCCTCGAAGAAGCATTGGACTGTTTCAGAGATGCTGGTCTGCTGCAGTTCATCACCGACAAGGAGCACTGGAATGAAGAATTGTTGCTTCAATTCTATGCCACTCTTCATATTCGAGGCTACAACAGGGATCCGAAGACTTGGTTCCTTGAGTGGATGACAGGCAATGTCCATCACGAAGCTAAAGCTCTTGATATCATTGAGCTCACAGGCCTGCACACTCCTGGTGAATACTATGAACCAGGTTGTCAACAACATCAAAATGCCTTGGAAAGCATCTTTCAGAAGCCAGAACCCAACATGAGTCAAATGCTGAGCATGATGAAGCCTTTGCCTCCAGATGCTGAATATCTAAGGAGTTCTTTGTTGAAGACCTAGAGTACCTGCCTCGCACCATCTACCACATCATCAGGAAGACTCTATGGCCTGTCAAAGGACACTCATCTGCAGCAAAGCTTGAAGGAGCGATGAAGACTTTGGTTTTCTATATCTTCAATGGCATCAGCTTCAATGCTTAAGATTTCTTCATCAGGCAGTTGGCTGCGTCTGGCTCCGACATCTTTGGGTTGAAATTCTATGCTCCATGGGTCATGCGTCTGATCAAGCGTCACTCAGCCTTCAACTATCAGTCGTCTGCGCGCAATCATCTTATATTATTGCCCGAGGTTGATCTGTCAGTTGAAGCCATTTACCCAGAGCCTGCTAAGGATCCCATTTATCTTCATAATGCTGATCACCAAAGCTTCACCCAGCCCATTGAAGGAATTCTAGTAGTGTCTCGTGTTTATCCCCTTGCTAGAAACACATGTGCCCCGCGTGCTCAAACTGACGTCACTGGTAGCACTATTGCGCAAAGGCCTCAAAGATGAACTCGTGTCCTCAATGACCGAGAGCTTCTCGTCGCACTGCATCAGAAACAGGATAAGCATCATGACTGGCTTAAGCGTCAGATGCAAAGCCTCTTGGTGGATGGCAACCGCATTCGCAATCTTGCCACCAAGAATGCCTTTGTTGCCCATGAAACCTGTCGGCGTACATGGAAAGGGCTGACGCTTATGTGTTCTGAAGATGATCTTCAAGAGGATGGCTTCTTTGAACGTTTCAAGTTTGACTCCACACCTCCAAGAAGGACTGTGCTGCAACGAACTCCGTCTCTTGAAGACTCTGAGTTCTCTTCCTCCGCGGCAACTGTGAATGCCAGAGTGATCGATGGCGAAGATGATGCTACTTCACCGCCCCCTACTTCTGTACGCATCGACACTGCCCCGAGTTCATCTGCACCGCCTAACAACACCGACAACCTTGCTGCTTCACCTACTCCGCATGGGAACGAGTAGACGCTCTATGTCTTCAAACCTTTTTGGTCCTTACTGACAAAAGGGGGAGAAACATATGAGTTTGATAGTCTTGAAGCGGGTCCATATGGGCGGTTGCTTTATATTTTGCCTAGTGTTTACAACTCTTGTTTTGATACATTTGGTTCTTTGAGTTGTAACACTTAAAACTCGATGGCCGTCTGCTACTTATTTGCTATTCTGCGATGCGACGATAAATTCCGCATGTGCGACGATAAAATCCGCACTTAGATCATTTTGCAGACGTCCATTTTTCATTATGCATGTCATTATCTTCACATACTTTTTCATGCATGATGAATTGTCATCATAAGATGAAGAGGATCTCCACAAGTACAACCTGCCATGTGCATTTGCATACCAAAAGCAAATTACTTATATGCACATCTTCAGGGGGAGCCTTTGCCACTTATGAAGACAATAACCTATCCTTTACAATTTCACATATTTTATTCCCCGTTGAAAACTTCAACTAGTTTGTCATCAATCACCAAAAAGGGGAGATTGTAAGTGCATCTAGTGCCACCCCTAGTTGGTTTTGGAGTATTGACGACAAACCTAGTTGAGGGACTAATGTGTTTGTGAGAATTGCAGGATAACACAGGTAGAAGTCCCTCATTGATTCGGTTTTCCTACCAGAGATGACCCCTAAAAATGTATGAAGACATTGAAGTCAAAGGTGGTATGTGAAGACATTCACATTGAAGACTATGACAAGAGAAGACATCGCGTGAAGACTATGGAGCGCGAAGACTTAGCAGTTTCATCGTTCTGTGTTTTTCTTTGTTGATTCATAGGAACCACCGTACTGTTAAGTGGGGTCCAAGAGAACAACTCAGAATGACTGAAGTGATGCTTAACCAAAATCCTATGTCTTCGAGTGAAGACTATGAGAGCAAATCTTGTCCAGAGTTGGATAAGTTAGCTTTGCTTGTAGCCCAAGTAAAGTTGCCGTGTGTGTTTGAAATCTGACCGTTGGAACACGTGTCAGTTCCTTAGTGACCCAGGGTCATTTCGGACAAATCAGGTTGGGTTGCCTAGTGGCTATAAATAGCCCACCCCCTACAACCATAAACGGTTGGCTGCTCAGAGTTAAAGCACAGCTTTTGTCGTTTGAGAGCAACCCACCTCGAAGCCTTTGAGAGAGAATTCCTTGCGAGGATAAATCCCTAACCACCCAGAGCCACAGAGTGTTAGGCATCACTTAAGTTTTCATGTCTGTGTGATCTGAAGACTTATTACACTTGAGGACCGTGAATCCTCCAGCCGGTTAGGCATCGCGTTCTGAGCATCCAAGAGTCATTGTGGATCGCCGGTGAACGAAGTCTGTGAAGGTTTGGAAGTCTACCTTGAAGACTTACCAGAGTGATTGGGAGAGGTCTATGTGACCTTAGCTCAAGGGGAATTCGGTGAGGACTAAGTGTCCTCAGCTGCGTGTTCAGGACTAGGTGTCCGGGACTGAGTGTCCTCAGGTTTAAATACCTATCCGCCCTAACCAGACGTACAACTGTCACCGCAGTTGGAACTGGTCTACCAAACCTTTATCTTCATCACGCACACTGGTTCTATCCTTCCCATCTCTTTATTTACAGTTGGCTCTTGTGAAGTCAGTGCCTATTTGCATTATCCATTTTTCTTCACTGTGTACCTGATCTTTACTGTCTAGCTGCTATTAGTCATTGTGCTTTCACTTCATTGAATACTTGACTATGGTCTGCCTAGTGTAGTCTACCTTCCGCTGCATGGTAATAGGTTCATTTCTACCATTTGTCTTCGAAACTTCCATGTTTTGAAGACTTTCATAAAAATCGCCTATTCACCCCCCCTCTAGTCGATATAACGCACTTTCAGGTATGTTTGATGAGAACATCCACGATTAAATATTGAACAAAAACGCACCTGGAAATATGGACCAAGTAGGACGATCAAAGTTAGAATGGTGATTCGATAACGAAACTATCGGCCATTCACTTCAAAACAATAGGGTTGCTAGAGATATTAAATTCTCACAACAGAGTTCACTGAACACGGGAGGACAATAAAGAATGGTGATGGCGAGAAGCATCACTGCATCAAGAATTTTCAAGAGGTGGAGCAATCTGAAACACCAACGATGCGGCTATATCTCCCACGTGTCGGAGCACGACTTAGAGGCATAACCGCATAGTAGGCATGTCGCAAGAGGGGTAATCTTTACACATCCCATGTACTGAATAAGAAAGGGATAAGGAGTTGGCTTACAATCGCCACTTCACACAATACATGAATATAGCATTACATCATCCAGAATACAAACAAGGTCTAACTACGGAACCAAATAAAGAAAGACAACCCCAAATGCTAGATCCCCGATCGCCCCAACCGGGCTCCTCTACTGATCGTGCGGAAAGGAAACATAGTAACGTCCTGAATCCTCGTCGAACTCCCACTTGAGTTCGGTCACATCCACTGTACTGGCATCATCAGCACCTGCATCTTGTTTGGGAAGTAATCTGTGAGTCACGTGGACTCAGCAATCTCACACCCTCGCGAACGAGACTATTTAAGCTTAAGGTAGGAAAAGGGGGGTAGTGAGGTGGAGCTGCAGCAAGCAGTAGCATATATGGTGGCTAACTTACGCAAATGAGAGCAAGAAGAGAAGCAAAGTACGGTCGAGAAGCTATAATGATCAAGAAGTGATCCTATAACTACTTACGTTCAAGCATAACACGAAACCGTGTTCTCTTCTGAGACTCCGCCGAAAAGAGACCATCACGGCAACACACACGGTTGATTCATTTGAAATTAAGTTAAGTGTCAAGTTTTCTACAACCAGATATTAACAAATTCCCATCTGCCCATAACCGCGGGCACGTCTTTCGAAAGTTCAAAACCCTGTAGGGGTGTCCCAACTTAGCCCATCACAAGCTCGCACGGTCAACGAAGGATATTCCTTCTCCCAGGATGACCCGATCAGACTCGGAATCCCGGTTACAAGACATTTCGACAACGGGAAAACAAGACCAGTAAAGCCACCTGATGCGCCGACAAATCCCGATAGGAGTCGCACGTACCTCGTTCTCAGGGCACACCGGATGGGCAAGACATCGGGTTGGCATAAACCCTGGTTGCCCATGGGGCGCCGGACATCGCCCAGTTTGGACCAACACTCAGAGGAGCACTAGTCCAAGGGTTTAAAATAAAGATGACCCTTGAGTCCGCAAAACCCAAGGGAAAAGGCTTAGGTGGCAAATGGTAAAACCAAGGTTGGGCCTTGCTGGAGGAGATTTCTTCAAGGCAAACTGTCAAGGGGTTCCCATTATAACCCAACCGCGTAAGGAACGCAAAATCAAGGAACATAACACCGGTATGACGGAAACTAGGGCGGCAAGAGTGGAACAAAACACCGGGCATAAGGCCGAGCCTTCCACCCTTTACCAAGTATATAGGTGCATTAAAGTAAACAAGATATAATAGTAATGATACCCAACAATAACCATGTTCCAACAAGGAACAAACTCCATCTTCACCTGCAACTAGCAACGCTATAAGAGGGGTTGAGCAAAGCGGTAACGTAGCCAAACAACGGTTTGCTAGGAAAGATGGGTTAGAGGCTTGACATGGCAATATGGGAGGCATAATATATCAAGTGGTAGGTATCGCGGCATAGCAATAGAGCGAACAACTAGCAAGCAAAGATAGAAGTGATTTCTAGGGTATGGTCATCTTGCCTGCAAATTTCTCCGAATTGACGAAAGCTTGATCCTTGTAAGCATACTCAATGGGTTCCTCGATCACGTACTCGTCTCCCGGCTCTACCCAAGACAAGCACACAAGCAAAAGACCAACAATCAATCACGGTGTAATGCGCAAGCAACATGATGCAAAACATGGCATGCTATGTGAGATGTGATATGCAATGCATATGCATGCTTCGGAAGGGAAGGATTGAACCAGGCCTCAAATTGGCAAACCAAGAGCGTCGCTGGAAAGATGAGTTGATTTCGGTCGAAATCGATATAAAGATCACCGGAATCGGATGCACGGTTTGCAAATGGCAAGCAAAACAATAATGGCACAATTCTGCGATTAACAGCACGATGCCATCTGAAATGCAACAAGAAACTAAGCTACTGCACTCCAACATAGCAACAAAGCACATGGCAGTGATCTACTCAAGATGCTTGACAAAAGATGAACACTGAGCTACGGCTAAATCACACAAGAGCAGGTTCAAACATGCATGGCAAAAGTGCAAAAGAAATCAGCTTCACTGACTTTGTGAAAATACTAACATGCCAGGAATTAACATCAGGAAGCAATGTTTAGAGCAAGATAACAACATGCTACATGTAAGTGCATCTAGTGCCACCCCTAGTTGGTTTTGGAGTATTGACGACAAACCTAGTTGAGGGGCTAATGTGTTTGTGAGAATTGCAGGATAACACAGGTAGAAGTCCATCATTGATTCGGTTTTCCTACCAGAGATGACCCCTAAAAATGTATGAAGACATTGATGTCAAAGGTGGTATATGAAGATATTCACATTGAAGACTATGACAAGAGAAGACATCGCATGAAGCCTATGGAGCTCAAAGACTTAGATCTTTCGTAGTTCTTTTTCTTCTTCTTTGTTGAGTCATAGGAACCACCGTACTGTTAAGTGGGGTCCAAGAGAACCAGTCAGAATGACTGAAGTGATGCTTAACCAAAACCTATGTCTTCGAGTGAAGACTATGAGAGTGAATCCTGTCCAGAGTCGGACAAGTCAGCTTTGCTTGTAGCCCAAGTAAAGTTGCCGTGTGAGTTTGAAATCTGACCATTGGAACACGTGTCAGTTCCTTAGTGACCTAGGGTCATTTCAGACAAATCAGGTCAGGTTTCCTAGTGGCTATAAATAGCCCACCCCCTACAACCATAAACGGTTGGCTGCTCAGAGTTAGTGTACGGCTTTTGTCGTTTGAGAGCAACCCACCTCGAAGCCTTTGAGAGAGAATTCCTTGCGAGGATAAAGCCCTAACCACCCAAAGCCAAAGAGAATTAGGCATCACTTAAGTCTTCTTGTCTGTGTGATCTGAAGACTTATTACACTTGAGGACTGTGAATCCTCCAGCCAGTTAGGCGTCGCGTTCTGAGCATCCAAGAGACATTGTGGATCGCCGGTGAACGAAGTCTGTGAAGGTTTGGGAGTCTACCTTGAAGACTTACCAGAGTGATTGGGCGAGGTCTGTGTGACCTTAGCTCAAGGGGAATACGGTGAGGACTGGGTTTCCTGAGCTGCGTGTTCAGGACTGGGTGTCCGGGACTGTGTGTCCTCAGGTTTAAATACTTAGCCGCCCTAACCAGACGTACAGTTGTCACAGCAACTGGAACTGGTCAACCACATCATTGTCTTCAACGAGTGACTGGTTTCATCCTTCCCTTCTCTTTACGTACTGTTACTCCTTGTGAAGTCATTGTATGATTGCACTATCTTTTATCTTCACTGAGTGACTGCGTGTTCTGTTTGGCTTCATAATATCTTCCTACCTGATCCTTACTACATTGCTGCTATTAGTCATTGTGCTTTCACTCTATTGAATACTTGACTATGGCTTGCCTAGTGTAGTCTACCTTCCGCTGCAGGGTAATAGGTTTATTTCTATCGTTTGTCTTCATACCTTCCACGTTTTGAAGACTTTCATAAAAATCGCCTATTCACCCCCCCCTCTAGTCGATATAACGCACTTTCAATTGGTATCAGAGCAAGATACTCCCTTGTTCTGTGTGATTCGGTTTAACCACCTGGAGTTTTAGCTATGTCGACTGCAGGGATAATCAAAGTCTCCGCTGCGTGCCCCGTCTTCGATGGAACTGAATATCCTTACTGGAAGAATAAGATGCGCATGCATCTTGAAGCCATTGACGTCGACCTATGGTATGTCGTCAAGAACGGCGTTCCCAAGGCTGGAGAAGGTGTCACTGCTGCTGATGTCAAGAAGTTCGTTCAACTGGACTCTACTGCCAAGAATATCATCTGTGGTCATCTGACCAAAGGACAGTATGGCCGCGTGAGTGCTTTGGAAACATCTAAGCTAGTCTGGGACTGGCTCTCCAAGGTCAACGAAGGTGTCTCAACCCAGAGAGATCAGAGAATCAGTGTCCTTTGCAACCTCTTCAACCGCTTCAAGAGAAATGACAATGAGAATGTCCAGCTCACATTTGATCGACTCACTGACATCACGAATGAGCTTCAAGCCCTTGGTGCTACTGAGATCACCAAGCATGAAGTCGTCAAGACACTACTGAGATCACTTGACAGTTCGTTTGACACCCTAGCCCTGATGATTCAAGAACGTCCTGATTTCAAGACACTCGATCCGTCTGACATACTTGAGAGGCTCAACACACATGAGTTCCAGCTTTCTGAGAAAAGAGATATCTACGGTCCTAACTATGGGCGAACTCGTGCCTTGAAGGCAAAAGTTGTCTCCTCATCTGAAGAAGAATCTGACAGTAGTTCTGATGATCCTGAAGACATTGGAAGGGAACTTGCTATGCTTGTGAAGAAGTTCTAAAAATTCACCAAGAAGAAAGGTTTCAGAAAGTCTTCACGATCAAGCTCAAGGAATGATGAAGCTTCTGCTCATGACTACAAGAAGAAAACATGTCACAAGTGCAAGAAACCTGGCCACTTCATCTCTGAGTGTCCTCAGTGGGACAATGAGAACAAAAAGAAGAAGAAGAGCAAGGAATATGACTCTGATGACAAGAAGAAGAAGAAATACTCAAAGTCTTCTTCCAAGTCTTCTTCAAAGTCTTCATCACACAAGAGGAGCTCATCTGGCAAGGCACGTGCGTTTGTTGGCAAGGAAATGGATTCAGAGGAGGAGTCCGCTTCTGAGGAGGCGGAGGTGGAGTCTGAGGAGGAGTCCGATTCTGGCATCGCAAGTCTGGCTACAGCATACGTTGCCAAGTCCATCTTCAACACTGAAGACAATGACCTCATCACCGACACCGATGCAAATGACAAGGACTACTCCGCTCCTACCTACTGCTTCATGGCGCGCGGTGCCAAGGTAAACACACGCACTACTCACTATCAAACATCCAGTGATGATGACTCTGATTGTGGTTCGAAACCCAGCTACAAAACACTTGCTAAAATTGCAACTAAACAACAGAAAGCCATGGAACATATTCAAAAACTGTTAGACAAAAGCGATGATCTGTTAGGCGCTGAAATGACTCGATCTGAGTCCCTAATTGAAGACATAAAAAATCTTCACGTCAAGTATGAGGAACTTGAAAGTCGTCATGAAACGCTCTCAACAACTCATGAAAAGCTTTCCTATGATTATCTTCAAAGGAAGCAAGATCTTGAGAAATTGAGAGCGGCTCATGAAGATCTTCAAAAAGAAAACGAGTCACTTCGTGCCAAACAGATCAGCTCCGCTCAGGAAGGATTTGAACCACCATGTCTTAAGTGCATTGAGCGTGATAATGCTACTACTGTTGCTGAATGTTCTACTGCTGCTACTATTGCAATATCTTCAACTGTTGATGTGGGAACTAACCCCTCTGCTGAGGATTCCACTGCTATTGCTGATGAGAATGCTAGGTTGAAGACATTGCTTGAAACAGGGATGTAGAGAAGTCTTAAAGGGCATCAGACACTATGTGATGTCCTCAAAAAGCAGATCTTGAACCGAAACCCAAGGAAAGAGGGTGTTGGGTTCGTAAGGAAAATGAATACTGATGGCTCTTACTGGAAACCTGAGCAGTACCCCAAAACCACATGGGTTGCTGCAAAGGATTATTCAGCAGATCTATCCAATCTATCTGGCTTCTCTTGTGCAAACCCCATTGTCATTGATGAATCCTTTGATGCAAACTATAAACTGTTTAAGAATCAGAATGGTGAAGTGTTTGCCAGGTACATTGGTACTAACTGCAGGAATGGACCGCCTATGAAGAAGATCTGGGTTCCGAAAAAGTGTCTGGAGAATCTTCCTGTGAATGTCATCATGACACCACACTTGAAGAAGACAAACCTCAGACCACAGGCTTCATACGGTCCAAAGGCGTCATACAGATAGAGGACTCACCTGAGTCGCGCTAACGCAAATGTTTTGCAGGGAAACCATACTCAGGCCTATGAATATGAGCGCGGTTCATCAAACCGCCATGTTCATAAGACCAAGAACTATTCTACTTATTCTTATGAGTACTATTGTCTGCCTGCAAGACTTATTACTAGGGCTCCAAAGCCAAAGTTCTCAGATGCTGCACTTAGACTTATTGCTTCTACGCCACCCTTGAAGATGTGGGTGGCTAAGAAAGCTTAACTCTCTTTTGCATGGAAAGGTCTCCAGCAGAAAACCAAAATCGTCTGATGCTATTGCTGGGGACCTTAAACATCTTGTAGGGCGCAAGATCAAATGCCCGAATGGTCTTACTATGTACTTCGTTCCTGAATCGCTTGCTACTCTCCCTATTAGTCCCAATCTGGATCTAAGCTTTCATAACCCACTGGTTCGTCAAATGTTTTTGCTTCACAATTCTCTTCGTGAAGCCTATCCCCCTAACTGCACTGTAGGGTATGACACCAGCGTCTTTAGAATGGATTATTGATAGTGGGTGTACCAATCACATGACTGGCAAAAGAAGCCTTCTTATGGACTCAACCTTACGTCCATCCGACAAGAGTCACATCACATTTGCTGACACTGGTAAAAGTAAGGTACTGGGTCTAGGTAGAGTTGCAATCTCAAAGGATCAACACATGGATAAAGTCATGCTTGTTGAATCCCTCGGCTTCAACTTAATGTATGTCTCAATGCTTTGCGATTTGAACATGATCGTAATATTTGGAAAATATCGCTGCCTTGTACTAATGGAATCTGACAAGTCTCTAGTGTTTGAAGGGTATCGGAAAGATGATTTGTACATAGTAGATTTCTCGGCAGGACCACAGCTTGCCGTATGTCTTCTAGCAAAGGCTTCAGAATGCTGGCTCTGGCATCGGAGGCTAGGGCATGCTGGCATGAGGAATCTCCACACCCTTGCAAAGAAGGAGCATGTCATAGGCATCGAGGGCGTCAAGTTCAAGAAAGATCACTTATGCGGTGCGTGTGAAGCAGGGAAGATGACGAGGGCCAAACATCCCTCGAAGACAATCATGACCACCACTCGACCCTTCGAACTTCTCCACATGGATCTTTTTGGTCCCACTCATTACTCAACTCTTACTACTACTGCTTGCCTCTATGGCTTTGTTATTGTTGATGATTATTCTAGATATACTTGGGTGCACATAATCCTCTACAAGACTGAAGTGCAGGATGTCTTTAGACACTTCGCCAATCGAGCAATGAACAATTATGGTGCCAAGATAAAGCACATCAGAAGTGACAATGGCACTGAATTCAAGAACACTGGCCTTGATACATATCTTGATACCTTGGGCATCACACATGAATTCTCAGCCCCGTACACGCTACAGCAGAATGGCGTCGTCGAACGCAAGAACAGAACACTCATTGAGATGGCCCGAACGATGCTTGATGAATACAAGACTCCAAGAAAATTCTGGCCTGAAGCCATTGATACTGCATGCCATACAATCAATCGTGTTTATCTTCACAAGCTTCTGAACAAGACATCTTATGAGCTCCTTACTAGCAAGAAGCCAAATGTCAGTTACTTCAGAGTATTTGGCGCCAGGTGCTGGATCAAGGAGCCACATCACACTTCAAAATTCGCACCAAAAGCACATGAGGGTTTTATGCTTGGATATGGAAAGGATTCACACTCCTACAGAGTCTTCAATCTCTTTCATTATAAAGTGGTTGAAACAGTGGATGTGCGGTTTGATGAGACTAACGGTTCACAAAGAGAGCACCTCCCAAATATGCTAGATGAAGTTCCATCCAGCGAATCAATCAAGCTTATGGGAACCGGAGAAATCATACCCTCTGAAGATCAACCTGAAGAGGAACTTATCATCTCCGCACCTGATCAACCTGAAGACAATGCTCATCCTGAAGACAATCCCACTAACAATGACAATGATCAGCAAGAGAAAAACCTTCGCCCTGTACATCCTCGTGTTGCCAATGAAGTGCAGATTGAGAAAATAATTGACAGCATCAATGCACCCAGTCCGCTCACTCGATCAAGGGCAACTCAGCTGGCAAATTTCTGTGGGCACTTCGCATTCGTCTCAATAACAGAACCCAAGAAAGTTGAAGAAGCCTTCATGGAACCTGAATGGATTCAAGCTATGCAAGAAGAGCTTCAACAGTTTGAGCTGAATAATGTATGGGAACTGGTTAAGCGTCCTAGGCACCAAATGGATATACCGCAACAAGCAAGATGAGCATGGTCAAGTTGTCAGAAACAAAGCTCGTCTCGTTGCTCAAGGATATACTCAAGTGGAAGGCATTGACTTCGATGAAACGTTTGCTCCTGTGGCTAGACTTGAAGCCATACGCATACTGCTGGCCTATGCCAATCATCACAACATACTTCTATATCAAATGGATGTGAAGAGCGCCTTTCTCAATGGCAAGATTGAAGAAGTGTATGTTGCACAACCGCCTGGCTTTGAAGATCCAAACATCCTGACATGGTATACAAGCTCAACAAGGCACTGTATGGCCTCAAACAAGCCCCTCGGGCCTGGTATGACACACTCTAATACTTCCTGAAGAGCAAAGGCTTCATACCTGGTTCCCTAGACCCCACTCTCTTCACGAAGACATATGATGGTGAACTGTTTGTGTGCCAAATATATGTGGATGACATTATCTTCGGCTGCACCAATCAGAAGTACAGTGAAGAGTTTGGATATATGATGCAAGAGCATATCAGATGTCCATGATGGGAGAGCTGAAGTTCTTCCTCGGTCTCAAATATGACAGCAACACAACGGCATCTTCATATCTCAAGAGAAGTATCTCAAAGATTGCCTGAAGAAGTTCGGTATGCAAGACTGCAAAGGCTTCACGACGCCAATACCAGCCAAGCATCATCTGGGTCCTGACGACAATGGTAAAGGGTTTGACCAAAAGGTATACCGCTCCATGATTGGTTCTTTGCTTTATCTATGTGCATCTAGGCCAGATATCATGCTTAGTGTTTGCATGTGTGCTCGATTCCAAGCGGCACCAAAGGAGTCGCATCACTTAGCTGTGAAGCGAATTCTTTGATATTTGGCTCACACCCCAACTCTAGGATTATGGTATCCAAAGGGCTCAGAGTTTGATCTGGTTGGATTCTCGGATGCTGATTATGCTGGTGACAAAGTGGATCGCAAATCTACATCAGGCACATGTCACTTTCTGGGACGATCACTTGTATGTTGGTCTTCAAAGAAGCAGAACTGTGTATCTCTCTCCACTGCTGAATCTGAATACATTGCTGCTGGATCTTGCTGCACTCAGCTTCTGTGGATGAAGAAAACACTCAAGGACTATGGCATTCATCTGAAGCAAGTGCCACTCTACTGCGACAACGAAAGCGCCATCAAGATTGCCAACAACCCAGTTCAGCACTTGAAGACAAAGCACATTGAAATTCGTCATCACTTTCTCAGAGATCATGTTGTGAAGGACGATATTGATATCATACACATCAATACTGAAGAGCAATTGGCAGATATCTTCACCAAGCCCTTGGATGAGAAGAGATTTTGCTAGTTACGGTGTGAGCTAAATATCCTGGAATCCTCAAATGTCCTGTGATCAGGCACACATCCTAACACTTATGCATATTGATGACTTAGATGTGCAACACACGAAGTAAAGTATATCTTCAATCAATGAAGACATACATTCTAAGTGTGAATACATTAATGTGGAATTTGACTTCGGAGCGCCACGATAATTATATGCCGTGTCTGGGTCTAATATTTCCTATACGGTGGGTAACGCCACCACCAAATGTTCTGTTTGAAGTGTTTCACTCATGGCGTTACATTTGCTATGTCTTCACATTTGGTTTGGCTTCAATGTCAACATATCTTCATGATTATCTTCACTATGTTGATTATATATATATACTAGTGTTCTGCCCTCTACAGCATTCACTTATAGCTATGTCTTCTTGTTGAATCTTTTGAACTAAGTGAATGTGATCGGACCCTAACCTCTCTATGCTTTCTATCTCAAACTCTATCTCTCCAAATCATATGCATTCTATTGAAACTGTCGAATGTATTCTCCGCATCCTTGTCAGCAGAAGATACAGAGACAACCATTAAGTCCGTTTTCAATGCTCATTCCTTCACCTGAAACCCGGAGAACTGGGAACGACCACCCGACAATCCAGGCGTGCGTGGGACGTGGAACAAACCCCAATATGCTGCATGATGGCCACGTGTTCCTCAGATGCGAATCGCCAGGGGCACCTGTGTAATAACGCAGTGCCGTCCCTGTACCTATAAATACACACCTCACAGCAGTCATTATCTCTTCTTCCACTCTCGCACGAACCCTAGCGCCACCGCTAGCCCTCGACGACGCCGGAGACGAAGCACTTCGCTGCCGCAACCTCTCCGACGCCGTCTTCACGCCGACCGTGGACATCGTCTTCTTCGCCGTCGCCGTAGGTGTCCTCCGTCGCCAAGTTAGGGCACGGACGATCGAACTGCTCGGCCTCCTCTTCCACTTCGTCTAGCAGTTCTTTGTGTGGTAAATAAAACTTCCTTTTTACGGCCCCTTTGATCCTATAGCTTTATCACTTTCTACCACAAGCAGTTTCTATTCACACAAGTTGGATCTCTTTCATACTGCATCTCATAACATGCCTAGTATATTCACTTATGCTTCACACAGTAGTTAGATTCCTCACTTGTACTGATCTGTGGATTCGTACAAATCTGGAACCAACTCCTTATCTATGAGTGAATTTCTTCGCACGATGAGGTCAATGTCTTCTAAACTGATTTATCTTCAAAATCTTCTGAGAATGCATATGACCTTTTCCCCTTCCCTCGCACCTTAATGTTGTCACAGGTACATGTCCGTGGGAGAATCCCTTGGTTCTCATAGTCTGCATTCATTTGCAGAATTCTTACAGCATCACATAAATTCTCCCGAAGCCAGTTCCTGTTTGTCCAGCAAGCGAAAACCTTTGAAGCCTTTGAACGCATTGAAGCCTTTCAGTTTAAAGTTCATGGCTTCAGAGAAATCAGCAACGAAGGGTGGCAGAAAGCGTCGAGGAGAAACATCAAGAGATCTGCCCGATGACCTCTCAAAGCTGTACAAGACAGATCCTGAAGAGGATTACAATCAGCGCAAGACACGAATCCAATGGATTCGACGCTATTGGGCAGAATAGTGGTTCAAGTACAGATTTGTGACCAAGGAATATGCTGAAAAGAATGCCATCAAGCGACCATGGGGAGACATCCTCTACAAAAATCTTCAACCAAGGACCAGAGATGAAGTCATTGAACAAGGCTTCTATCCCTGCATGGTCCATGGACCACAGCCTGCGGATGCTGACCCATCGTCCCTGCTATGGTGTCATGACGACAATCTGTTTAAGCGCAACTTCCAGTTTGCCGAGAACTCAGCGAAGCAGAACAAGAAGACTTTGGGTTTAGATTTCAACCCTGGTCCCTTTGCTCCCCGTGCCGATGGAACTCGCGAAGCTGAACCCAATCTTATTGGGACCTTCTACAACCTTGAAGGTCTCATCACTCACATCGTGGTTCAAGGGACAGCCGTGAATGAGCCTACAGATGACGCTGAATCAGATGAAGCGCCTGCAGCGCCGAAGCCAAAGAAGCTGAAGCAGCCAAAAGCTTCAAAGCCGGCCTCTGCACCAAAAATCTCACAGGCGAAGCCACTGGCAACTGCACCTCCTGAAGACAGTGTGCAGTCTGAAGATTTGTCATGCATCTCCAAGCCCCAGAAGGTCAAGATGCCTCTGCCACACACCGGCCAAGAGCTAACAGCTGCTGCCATTCTGTGCAATGATGCCATTGATCTGTCAAGTGATGAAGATCTTGCAGATGACGCTCTTGAGCAACTCATAAAGAGCAAAGAAGAAGCAGAAATCTTCAATGATCTGCCTCTCTTTGATGTAACAATCATCCACAACTTCATTGATGAGTGGTTTGACACGCCAAACATTAGTTTCGAAGATCTGCAACTACCCATTGGCCTCAGTGTCGCCTTCCATGGCGCCATTGCTTCAGAGCTAGCCCTCGCTCAGCGCATCGTTGAACTGAAGCAAAAGATTGACTATGAAAAGGCTCAGTTCATGAAGCATATGGCCAAGCTCAGCATGCAAGAGGTGAAAAACTTCAAGATTATGCTGCACGAGCTCAAAGAAGCCTTTCTCAAGAAACGCGCAGAAGCTCAGGGTTCTCGGGAGCGTATGAAGAGCCTGGCTGACAAGTGTGTGCAAGGCTACAACGAAGCTGAGAAGCGCAAGGCCCTTGGGCGTCCGGGCATTGATCCCAGGATGGCTGCTAAGCAGAAGAAGAAGCCCATTGTGACCGAACCTCTCGCACCAAGGCAGGAAGCAGATCCCATTGTCTTCCCAACTAGAATGACTGGCTCGAAGCCAAAAGGCCGGTCAACCGCTTCAGAGCTGAAGAACACGAGTACTGCTGAGGCTGAAGCCAGGAAGAGGAAACATCCTGAAGCCTCTCCTACTGCCCCCTCCAAGAAGAAGAGGAAGACCAAGAAAGAACGGGCTGCTCCCACAGAGCCTTTGATTGTTGAACCCATTTCCATGGTTCGGCCTGACGCTGAACACCAACTGACAATCCATGAGCCTGCTTTCACAGAGGCTCATGAAGCTGAAGACTTTCCAGCAGCTGATCCCATCGCTGCTGAACACATTGGTCACCATGACCATGTAGAAGATGGTGCAGTCCTTCCTCAGCTCGAGCACAGCGAACTCATCAGCATTGGTCGTCCTCTGACGCCAATTGCTTAGGACGCTTCATGGGCTGATCGCCCACAAGAGGAAGAAGACTTTGAGGCCCAGCCAACTCCAACTACACAGGCGTCGCCTGCGTTGCGCAGGCTTCGCAAAGGACCAAGGCCTCCAGTCTCTGCGTCTGAAGCTGAAACTGCTGAAGACATTCCGGCTACATCAGCTGATGAAGAAGAAGTCCCACAAGCTGCTACTCCCCTGTCCCACCAAGAAGCGGTTCTCAAGGAGAACGTGATTGTGACCGACCCTCCAGCTCGTCAAGTGGAGGTTGAAAATCTTGAGGCTGCCACCACCAACACCACTGAAGCCACTGACGCTGTCATGGCTGAAGATAATGTGGAGACCTCACCAACAAAAGCACCAGAAGTCAGCGAAGCCACTGATCCCACTGCTTCTGTTCCCGCGCCTGCTGCCGGTCCTCAGTTCGACTATCATGTTGAGCACAGGCCTCAGGTACAGAAGCCAATCCCAAGATTGCCCAGGTTCCCAGGCCCTGCATCAGCACCTGGATCCTTCAATATCAATGGCTTCAGAGCAGACAACACATTCTTCAATAGCTCCAGGAACCCCTACTCAAGGGAAAGAATATCATCTGATCGGTTCTGGAGCTATCCGCAGCGAAGCTATTACTCTTGCATTCTCTACAATCAAGGTCGCATCTTCCCACACAAGCGTCTTGACATTGAAGCAATAGCTGTTCTGCCCTGTCTGGAAGAAGCTCTGGATTGCTTCAAGGAGGTTGGATTACTGTCGTTCGTCACTGACCAAGAGCATTGGAATGAAGAGTTGCTGCTCCAATTCTATGCCACACTTCACATCCGCGGGTATAACAGAGATCCGAAGACTTGGGTCCTGGAGTGGATGACAGGAAACGTTCATCACGAAGCCAAAGCCTTTGACATCATTGAGCTCACTGGTCTACCCACTCCTGGCGATCTCTAGGAATCCGGCTGTCAGCTTCACAGTGAAGCTGTGGAGAGCATCTTTTAGAAGCCTGAATCTAACATGAGTCAGATGCTCAGTATGATGAAGCCATTGCCCCAAGATGCTGAATATCCCAAAGAGTTCCTTGTTGAAGACCTTGAGTATCTGCCAAGAACTATTTATCACATCATAAGGCGAACTCTCTGGCCCATCAAAGGACACTCTCCACATGCCAAGCTGGAAGGTGCAATGAAGACTTTGGTCTTCTATATTCTTCATGGAAAATGCTTCAATGCACAGGACTTCTTCATTCGCCAACTTGCTGCATCAGGCTCTGATCTGTTTGGCTTGAAGTTCTACACCCCATGGGTAATGTGGCTGATCAAACTTCACTCCGCTATCTCATATCAGCCATCTGCTCGCAATCATCGGATTTTTCTGCCTGATGTGGATATGTCTATTGAAGCCATCTATCCTGAGCCTGCCAAGGAACCTCTAAGTTTTCAGAATGCAGAGCATCAAAGTTTTTCTCAGAACATTGAAGGAGTTGAAGCAGTCACTCGTGTGTATCCTTTGGCTGGCACTACACGTGCACCGCATCTTGCTCTCACTGAAGCCACTGACAGTACAACCGCCCCACGACCCAAGAAGCACACTCGTGTTCTCAATGACCGAGAGCTTCTTGTGGCTCTTCATCAGAAACAGGATAGGCATCATGACTGGCTGAAGCATCAAATGCAAAGCCTCTTGGTGGATGTTAATCGCATTCGCAATATTGCCACCAAGAATGCCTTTGTTGCCCATGAAACCTCTCGACGCACATGGAAAGGGCTGACGCTGATGTGTTCTGAAGATGATCTTCAAGAGGATGGCTTCTCTGAGCGCTTCAAGTTTGACTCCACACCTCCTCGAAGGGCAGTGCTGCGACGAACTCCATCTCTTGAAGACTCTGAGTTCTCTTCCTCTGCTGCAACTGTAAATGCCAGAGTGATCGAGGATGACGATGATGCTACTTCACCGTCGCCTCCTTCAGCACACTTCGACACTGTTTCAAGCTCTTCTGCACCGCCGAACACCACCAACGACCCTGCTGCTTCACCTACTCTTCATGGGAATGAGTAGAGGCTCTATGTCTTCAAACCTTTTTGGTCCTTACTGACAAAAGGGGGAGAAGCATATGAGTTTAATAGTCTTCAAGCGGGTCCATATGGGTGGGTGCTTCATATTTTGCTTCGTGTTTACAACTCTCGTTTTGATACATTTGGTTCTTTGAGTTGTAACACTTAAACTCGATGGTCGTCTGCTACCTATTTGCCATTTTGTGATGCGATGATAAATTCCACATGTGCGACGATAAATTCCGCACTTAGATCATTTTGCAGACGTCCATTTTCCATTATGCATGTCATTATCTTCACATACCTTCACATGCATAGTGGATTGTCATCATAAGTTGAAGAGGATCTCCACAAGCACAACCTGCCATGTGCATTTGCATTCCAAAAGCAAACTACTTATATGCACATCTTCAGGGGGAGCCCTTGCAACTTATGAAGACAATTCCTTATCCTTTACAATTTCACATATTATATTCCCCGTTGAAAACTTCAACTAGTTTGTCATCAATCACCAAAAAGGGGGAGATTGTAAGTGCATCTAGTGCCACCCCTAGTTGGTTTTGGAGTATTGACGACAAACCTAGTTGAGGGACTAATGTGTTCGTGAGAATTGCAGGATAACACAGGTAGAAGTCCCTCATTGATTCGGTTTTCCAACCAGAGATGACCCCTAAAAATGTATGAAGACATTGATGTCAAAGGTGGTATATGAAGATATTCACATTGAAGACTATGACAAGAGAAGACATCGCATGAAGCCTATGGAGCTCGAAAACTTAGATCTTTCGTAGTTCTTTTTCTTCTTCTTTGTTGAGTCATAGGAACCACCGTACTGTTAAGTGGGGTCCAAGAGAACCAGTCAGAATGACTGAAGTGATGCTTAATCAAAACCTATGTCTTCGAGTGAAGACTATGAGAGCGAATCTTGTCCAGAGTCGGACAAGTCAGCTTTGCTTGTAGCCCAAGTAAAGTTGCCGTGTGAGTTTGAAATCTGACCATTGGAACACGTGTCAGTTCCTTAGTGACCCAGGGTCATTTCGGACAAATCAGGTCGGGTTGCCTAGTGGCTATAAATAGCCCACCCCCTACAACCATAAACGGTTGGCTGCTCAGAGTTAGTGTACGGCTTTTGTCGTTTGAGAGCAACCCACCTTGAAGCCTTTGAGAGAGAATTCCTTGCAAGGATAAATCCCTAACCACCCAAAGCCAAAGAGAATTAGGCATCACTTAAGTCTTCTTGTCTGTGTGATCTGAAGACTTATTACACTTGAGGACTGTGAATCCTCTAGCCGGTTAGGCGTCGCGTTCTGAGCATCCAAGAGACATTGTGGATCGCCGGTGAACGAAGTCTGTGAAGGTTTGGGAGTCTACCTTGAAGACTTACCAGAGTGATTGGGCGAGGTCTGTGTGACCTTAGCTCAAGGGGAATACGGTGAGGACTGGGTGTCCTGAGCTGCGTGTTCAGGACCGGGTGTCTGGGACTGTGTGTCCTCAGGTTTAAATACCTAGCCGCCCTAACCAGACGTACAGTTGTCACAGCAACTGGAACTGGTCCAACACATCATTGTCTTCAACGAGTCACTGGTTTCATCCTTCCCTTCTCTTTACGTACTGTTACTCCTTGTGAAGTCATTGTATGATTTCACTATCTTTTATCTTCACTGAGTGACTGCGTGTTCTGTTTGGCTTCATAATATCTTCCTACCTGATCCTTACTACATTGCTGCTATTAGTCATTGTGCTTTCACTCTATTGAATACTTGACTATGGCTTGCCTAGTGTAGTCTACCTTCCGCTGCAGGGTAATAGGTTTATTTCTATCGTTTGTCTTCATAACTTCCACGTTTGAAGACTTTCATAAAAATCGCCTATTCACCCCCCTCTAGTCGATATAACGCACTTTCACTACAGGAGCAGATCATAGCAAACAAAGGCATGGCATGAATCTACTCAAAGCATAGAACAAAAGTCCCTTACTGACCATAAGCCAAAAGGGCACAGAAAATATGATGGCACCCATGTAAACATAGCAAGTTTCGTTAACAGATTCAGACTTGGCAGAAAACTGGGCATGGCATAAACAGAATTATGAAGGCCTCTTTGCGAGCTTGATTCACTCATCACGAAGCCTTGCATGACAAACTAAGCATACTACCATAAAGAAGACATGATCATGAAGCTAACCAAAGCAAGAACAAGTTCATAGCATGCATGGATCAACTACAACATCCATGGCAAAATTGATTAACATGTAAACAATCTGCCAGGAACATTTTATAGCAAAATTAGAGCAAGATTGAGTCATGTTAGGGGACTCCATAAATGCAAACAAGGGCATGGATGGATAGAGCACAACCATACGTCCAAATCATCCTTACTAAACATACTCAAAAGAAGCATGGATCTCACTGTAGCAACATGAATACATGGCATAAAAATAACAGCAAAGCAAAGACAGTGAAATTCTAAGTCTCCGAAATTAGCAATATCATGAGAGCTACTTTGCATGCTTCTGCTAGTCACCACATTGATCAAAAAATACATGGCATACACCCCTGTAAAGATGGCATGGCATAGCCCAAAACACATGTAGAGCTCAAGTCCATTGCAGCACACAACAATTGTACCAAAAATGACAAATGCTCATACTCTGCTAAGAATCAGCACCTAACATTTTATAGCACTCTTGCATCAACAATTTGGGCATCAAGATGGACTCAAACAAGCATGGCACAATGGAACAAAATGAAGAGCACATCATGATGAACATTTTTATATATCATGCGCATGAAACGGAGCTACGGACATGGAGTTATGATGCGTTGAACAGAGGCTTAAAATATTACAGATCCAGGGACTTCGAGAAAATTATACCCTGCGAAAATGTGGACGGAGACGAGCGGGACGGAGGTATCCAGGGCGTAGGCGCGACGCATTTGGTTGGTGGAGCGGGTGGATCTCGTCCACCCGACGGGATCCGGCGTGGGACGGGCTCCGGCGAGGTGCGGAAGCCGAGGCGAGGTGGGATGGCGGAGGTCGATGGGATCCAGTAGCGAGGGGCGGCGCGGAGGATGCGGCGGACGGCGGCGAAGCACTGCAGGGCGGCGGCGCGGGGCGGAGCAAGGTGGGGCGGCGGCGGCCGAACGGCGAGGCGGCGTGGCGGGCGATGCAGCGGGCGGCGGTGGCGCGCGTGGCGCGCGGCGGCGGGGAAACCGGCAGAGAGGCGCGGCAGGAAGCCGGGCGGAAGAGAGCGGGCCCGGCGTGGCCCGGTTCGGCCCCGGGGCGGGCCGGATCTGGGCCCCGGGTGGCCGGCGCGCTGGGAGGCGGCTGGAGAGGCGCGGGGCCATGTGGCGGCGGATGAGTGGAGGAGAGAGGCGGCGGTGTTGAGGTGGCGGCCTCTCATTGACCGGAGCGACGTGGCGACAGCGGTGGACGCGTCCGACAACGGCGGACATGTCCAGTGGCGCGGGGAGGAGTGGATCTAGGTTTAGACTGCGAAATTTCGGAGGGAGACACATATTTATAGGTAGGAGGAGGTAGGAGTGTCCAAATGAGGTGCGGTTTTCACCCACACGATCGTGATCGAACGGCCGAGAGGATGGAAGGGTTTTGGATGGGTTATTGGGCCACTTTGGAGGGGTGTTGGGCTGCAACACACACGAGGCCTTTACGGTTCCGCAGTTAACCGTTGGAGTATCAAACGAACTCCAAATGGCACGAAACTTGACAAGCGGTCTACCGGTGATGTACCAAGGCCGCTTAGCAAATCTCGGTCCATTCCGAGAATGTTTAACACCCGCTCACGAAAAGAGACAAAAGGGGGCGCCGGAGGACGTAGGAGTGTCGGATTGAGAAACGAACAATGGGGAAAATGCTCGGATGCATGAGACAAGCACGAATGCTAATGCGATGCACATGATGACATGATATGAAATGCATGACACAAACAAAATGCAAAACAAAGACAAACCCAACCATGAAGGGAATACTCCTATCGCATCTCCAGAAAAGGCAAGAGCCAGAGTACAAATATGGAAAGTCGTATCCGGGGATAAAGAGTTGGCTTACAATCGCCACTTCACACAATACATGAATATAGCATTACATCATCCAGAATACAAACAAGGTCTAACTACGGAACCAAATAAAGAAAGACAACCCCAAATGCTAGATCCCCGATCGCCCCAACCGGGCTCCTCTACTGATCGTGCGGAAAGGAAACATAGTAACGTCCTGAATCCTCGTCGAACTCCCACTTGAGTTCGGTCACATCCCCTGTACTGGCATCATTGGCACCTGCATCTAGTTTGGGAAGTAATCTATGAGTCACGGGGACTCAGCAGTCTCACACCCTCACGATCAAGACTATTTAAGCTTAAGGTAGGAAAAGGGGGGTAGTGAGGTGGAGCTGCAGCAAGCACTAGCATATATGGTGGCTAACTTACGCAAATGAGAGCAAGAAGAGAAGCAAAGTACAGTCGAGAAGCTATAATGATCAAGAAGTGATCCTATAACTACTTACGTTCAAGCATAACACGAAACCGTGTTCTCTTCCGAGACTCCGCCGAAAAGAGACCATCACGGCAACACACACGGTTGATTCATTTTAAATTAAGTGTCAAGTTTTTTACAACCGGATATTAACAAATTCCCATCTGCCCATAACTGCGGGCACGGCTTTCGAAAGTTCAAAACCCTGCAGGGGTGTCCCAACTTAGCACATCACAAGCTCTCACGGTCAACGAAGGATATTCCTTCTCCCAGGACGACCTGATCAGACTCGGAATCCCGGTTACAAGACATTTCGACAATGGCAAAACAAGACTAGCAAAGCCACCCAATGTGCCGACAAATCCCGATAGGAGTCGCACATATCTCGTTCTCAGGGCACACCGGATGGGCAAGACGTCGGGTTGGCATAAACCCTGGTTGCTCAGGGGGCGCCGGACATCGCCCAGTTTGGACCAACAATCAGAGGAGCACTGGCCCGAGGTTTAAAATAAAGATGACCATTGAGTCCGCAAAACCCAAGGGAGAAGGCTTAGGTGGCAAATGTTAAAACCAAGGTTGGGCCTTGCTGGAGGAGTTTTATTCAAGGCGAACTGTCAAGGGGTTCACATTATAACCCAACCGCGTAAGGAACGCAAAATCAAGGAACATAACAGCGGTATGACGGAAACTAGGGCGGCAAGAGTGGAACAAAACACCAGGCATAAGGCCGAGCCTTCCACCCTTTACCAAGTATATAGGTGCATTAAAGTAAACAAGATATAATAGTAATGATATCCCAACAATAACCATGTTCCAACAAGGAACAAACTCCATGTTCACCTGCAACTAGCAACGCTATAAGAGGAGCTGAGCAAAGCGGTAACATAGCCAAACAACGGTTTGCTAGGAAAGGTGCGTTAGAGGCTTGACATGGCAATATGGGAGGCATGATATATCAAGTGGTAGGTATCACATCATAGCAATAGAGCGGACAACTAGCAAGCAAAGATAGAAGTGATTTCGAGGGTATGGTCATCTTGCCTGCAAAGTTCTCTGAATTGACGAAAACTTGATCCTCGTAAGCGTACTCAACGGGTTACTCGATCACGTACTCGTCTCCCGGCTCTACCCAAGACAAGCACATAAGCAAAAGACCAACAATCAATCACGTTGCAATGCGCAAGCAACATGATGCAAAACATGGCATGACATGCGGGATGTGATATGCAATGCAAATGCATGCTTCGGAAGGGAAGGATTGAACCAGGCCTCAACTTGGCAAACCAAGAGTGCCGCTGGAAAGATGAGTTGATTTCGGTCGAAATCGATATAAAGATCACCGGAATCGGATGCACGGTTTGCAAATGGCAAGCAAAACAATAATGGCACAATTCTGCGATTAACAACACGATGCTATCTAAAATGTAACAAGAAACTAAGATACTACACTCCAACATAGCAACAAAGCACATGGCAATGATCTACTCAAGATGCTTGACAAAAGATGAACACTGATCTATGGCTAAATCTCACAAGAGCAGGTTCAAACAAGCATGGCAAAAGTGCAAAAGAAATCAGCTTCACAGACTGTGAAAATACTAACATGCCAGGAATTAACATCAGGAAGCAATGTATAGACCAAGATAACAACATGCTACAGGAACATATCATAGCAAACAAAGGCATGGCATGAATCTACTCAAAGCATAGAACACACTTACTGACCATAAGCCAAAAGGGCACAGAAAATATGATGGCACCCATGTAAACATAGCAAGTTCCGTTAACAGATTCAGACTTGGTAGAAAACTGGGCATGGCAGAAAACTGGACATTGATCAAAAAAATACATGGCATACACCCCTGTAAAGATGGCATGGCATATCCCAAAACACATGTAGAGCTCAAGTCCATATGCAGCACACAACAATTGTAGCAAAAATGACAAATGTTCATACTCTGCTAAGAATCAGCACCTAACATTTTATAGCACTCTTGCATCGATGATTTGGGCATCAAGATGGACTCAAACAAGCAAGGCACAATGGAAGAAAATGAAGATCACATCATGACAGACATTTTGATTTATCATGCGCATGAAACGGAGCTACGAACATGGAGTTATGATGCGTTGAACAGAGGCTTAAAATGTTACAGATCCAGGGACTTAGAGAAAATTATACCCCGCGAAAATGTGGACGGAGTCGAGCGGGACGGAGGGATACAGGGCGTGGACGCGGCGTGTTTGGTTGGTGGAGCGAGTGGATCTCGTCCACCCGATGGGATCCGGCGCGGGACGGGCTCCGGCGAGCCTCCGGCGAGGCGCGGAAGCCGAGGCAAGGCGAGGCGGGGACGGCGGAGGTCAACGGGATCCGGCGGCGAGGGGCGGCATGGAGGGCGGCGGAGGATGCGGCGGCCGGCGGCAAAACACTACAGGGCGGCGGCGCGGGGCAGAGCAAGGTGGGGTGGCGGCCATGGCGACTGGCGGCGGCGGCCGAACGGTGAGGCGGCGCGGCGGGCGATGCGGCAGGCAGCGGTGGCGCGTGGCCCGCGGTGGCGGGGAAACCGGAAGCGAGGCATGACAGGGAGCCGGGCGGTGGAGAGCGGGCCCGGCACGGCCCGGTTTGGCCCCGGGGCGGGCTGGATCTGGGCCCTGGGTGGCCGGTGCGGTGGGAGGCGGCTGGAGAGGCGTGGGGCGCCATGTGGCGGCGGATGAGTGGAGGAGAGAGGCGGCGGTGCTGAGGTGGCAGCCTCTCATTGGCCGGAGCGACGTGGCGGCGGCGGTGGACGCGTTCGACGGCGGCGGACATGTCCGGTGGCGCGGGGAGGAGTGGATCTAGGTTTAGACTGCGAAATTTCAGAGGGAGACACATATTTATAGGTAGGAGGAGGTAAGTGTGTCCAAATGAGGTGCGGTTTTCGCCCACACGATCGTGATCGAACGGCCAAGAGGATGGAGGGGGTTTGGATGGGTTATTGGGCCACTTTGGAGGGGTGTTGGGCTGCAACACACACTAGGCCTTTACGGTTCCCCGGTTAACCGTTGGAGTATCAAACGAACTCCAAATGGCACGAAACTTGACAGGCGGTCTACCGGTGATGTACCAAGGCCGCTTGGCAAATCTCGGTCCATTCCGAGAATGTTTAACACCCGCTCACGAAAAGAGACAAAAGGGGGCGCCGGAGGATGTAGGAGTGTCGGATTGAGAAATGGACAACGGGGAAAACACTCGGATGCATGAGACGAGCACGAATGCTAATGCGATGCACATGATGACATGATATGAAATGCATGACACGAACAAAATGAAAAACAAAGACAAACCCAACCACGAAGGGAATACTCATATCGCATCTCCGGAAAAGGCAAGAGTCGGAGTACAAATATGGAAAGTCGTATCTGGGGCGTTACACAATCATAGCAACATCCTTGACAAAAAGGACAGTAATACTTCAAGGTAGAACATAATACTAACTGGATAGCAAGTTGCATCCATAACATGAACAAGTTTTGATGAAAGGAAGATAAAGATGTTGTCGATGGTAACTCAAATTACCAAGGGACTAGGATGGTACTTATCATCATGAATTCGATCGATATCCTGGAAGGAGTCAAAATGTTGATGATGATCGCGTCGAATTTTGTCGAGAGGCTCCACGAAGATGTAATAGATCGGCGATGACATCAAGTCAAGGGAATGATGAAGCGAATGGCTATTGGAAACATGGTACGACACAAACTCGAAATCAAGCTTGCTGTTCAAGACGAAATGATATGACGAGAAAGATCAACGTAAGCTTAGCACATCGTCGAAAGTTGTGCTCCGGGATTAAGGACCGGGTAGTATAGTTAAAATCGGCATGAGAATGATATAACCGAGCAAGCTAGGAATGACTTGAAGGATTATTAAACTCATAAGCAACAAAAATTACTTAGAGTTAATGAATCAGATTATGGACTCGATTCACTATCGGTGACCCTGAGTGTCTAACAACTCAGAACCCGGGGGAAAATTGGAATCGGTGAGAAATAATACTTGAAGAAGAACTCATAAGAAGTAATATGGTTCTATGATTTTATCGAGATACCACTGGGTAATACTCGACAACAGATTAGTAGAGGTTGGACTGGGGTATGGCTTTGCAGAAGACAAGTGCTTAAACTTGTCCGCGAAATGGGATCAAAGAAGAACAATCATGGCCAAAGCCACGATTGCAAAGGACCAAAACAAAAATACAAGATGATTTTAAAACAAGGGAACAATTATTATTACAATAAGTGATAAGATATACATCGTGTCCATGGGCATGAACACAAAGTTCAAGGTCGACTCCCACTTCTTCAATGTATAACCTTCCATTCACCTCTCGCTTTTCAAAAATGACATTAGTTGCCGAAAGTTTTACCTGGTGCAATACTAGATAATTATGACCCGTGAAATCTTTTGGGTTCACACAGAGTAAGGAAGGCATAGGTTTAATCCATCGGGGCATCTTATGAACACATACCACCAACTTCAGGAGCGAATAACTCAAGCTCGGGAGTAGAGCATGGTTGACAGAAGCAGGGAATACAATTTATCAAAGGCATTATGTATCCGATGAAAGGCTCACAAGTTTAATGAATATGAAGGACGGTGTCGGACATAATCCAACAAAGGATCTGGTGGTCCATAAGGGATCTGATGTGAGTATTGGTACTCAACCAGAGGAAGAAGGAATGCAAGGAGATCAGATTATAGAAACAACTGACTAACTCAAAGCTCAAATGCAAAGGAATTATGAATTCCAAGACAAGGGATCAGAAGCAATGCTCTGATTAGGAATGGATAAGTTGAATAGCCTTAGGGTTACAATCAATGGCAATTTGGTTGGTCGGGATCCAGGTCATGTTTAAAATGGCGTCTGAGCCGGAAGGATGAATTCTAGGATTTGGTTGAGGATTATGAGCATTCGCGACATATTGAATCAACAGACTCAAAATGATAATGACAAGGGATGCCATTAAGATTACGAGACATGTGGTATTAACCATAGTGCAAGCAAGCGAGAATTTTAAGAGCAATAGGCTGCTCGGGAATTTGGAAGATCGAATAGCATTTCTAAGAATTTTGTGAACCACATGATCAACGGGGGATGAGCGGATACTTGATAAGTGCAAGGAATTATCCGTAGGGGTATTTCCGTGGCAAGGAACTACAAGGCAGTAGGCACAAGTATTCTCGGAACAATAGAGAGAAATTCGGGGTATCTTCTAATAACTAGATCAACGGGGAATGATTGTATGAATGGCAAGTGTATGTAGTTATCCATAAGGATATTACGGTGGTAGGGAATTGCAAAGACGATGAGCATATGTTCTCGGGAGAACATCGGAGAGTATTTTCGGAATCTTCTGATGTAGCAGGCGATCATCTGTGATAAGGGGCTCTCAGGGTGGAAGTGATCACGTGATCCTAATGTTAGAGTTAGTAAATTCATTTAACCCGAATAGAAGAGAGATCAGAGTCCCAGAGTAAGGATCGAGGAGTAAAAGATCCTAGTACCACCCAATGGCGACGTGGGCCCATAAGACACACTGCCATGTTAGTAAAAAGTTTTGCAAGATCTAGACTTGACTTCGGCCAAGGTGTGCGGAAGGGGGATTCCTACAGGCAGTCGGCTCCGATACCAACTTGTGATGCCCTCGATTTGACCGTACACTAATCATGCACACAAATATGTACGACCAAGATCAGGGACTCATGAGAGGATATCACAACACAACTCTAGACATAAATTAAAATCATACAAGCTTTATATTACAAGCCAGGGGCCTCGAAGGCTCAAATACATAAGCTCGAAAGCACAAAAGTCAGCGAAAGCAACAATATCTGAGTACAGACATAAGTTAAACAAGTTTGCCTTAAGAAGGCTAGCACAAAAGTAGCAATGATTGAAAAGGAGAGGCCTCCTGTCTGGGACCTCCTAACTACTCCTCAAATCCGAACTCCATGTAGAATCATCCTCGGGATCCTCTGGCTCCTGGGCTCCATCATATGATCGCAATAACCGGGAAAGGGGGAAAAAGAAGTAGCAAAACAACCGTGAGTACTCATCCAAAGTACTCACAAGCAAGGATCTACACTACATATGCATTGGTATCAATGAAAGGGGTAGTATATGTGGACTGAACTACAGAATGCCAGAATAAGAGGGGGATAGCTAGTCCTATCGAAGACTACGCTTCTGGTAGCCTCCATCTTGAAGTAGTAGAAGAGAGTAGATGGTAAGTTAACCAAGTATCACCGCATAGCATACTCCAACCCGGTGATCCTCTCCTCGTCGCCCTGTTAGAGAGCGATCAACGGTTGTATCTGGCACTTGAAAGGGTGTGCTTTATTAAGTATCCGGTTCTAGTTGTCATAAGGTCAAGGTACAACTCCGGGTCATCCTTTTACCGAGGGACACGACTATTCGAATAGATAAACTTCCCTGTAGGGGTGCACCACATTTCCCAACACGCTCAATTAATAGACATATATGAGCATTATTTCATATGTGAGCATCGTTTCAATTTCTAACCAAATATGAGCAAACTAAAACACTTCCTATGCATTATTTTATATGAGACTTCGTATGTATTCACCTCAACAATCATACATAGGTACAAAGAGGAATTTAAATACTCATCTAATATATATTCATCTCAACAATCATACATATGTTAATATTCTTTCATATATACATACAAATTCCTATGGAAGCATGGTTTACAAATCAACAACACTAGGGTTTCAAATGATTACAAATCATCTACAAATCCTAAATCACACCACACTATTTTAATTTTTCATATAAATTTCAGATCCAAGCAAAACAAGGGTTCCACCCAAACTTACACAAATCTGAAAAATGTAAATGATTTTTCGGATATAAAGAACAGGATCAGAGAAGATTACCTTCTATGAGGGATTGGGGACGAAATCCATGAACGAAATCGTCAGATTGGAAGGATTTTGGAGAGGGGGTTGAGAGCGGGAGACGAGAGAGCCGCCATTGGCGCTCTCTATTTGCACTAATCTAACAAATGGGTGGATGGGATGGGGAAGGGCCGGCCCGCGACAGTTAGTAAGTGCACGTGTAGCGCCTTTCATCTAGGCGCTACACAAGGTAGTATAGAGCTTGTCGGATTACACCAATCGTAGGGCCCTGCCTGGCCTCGGGGTGCCACGTTGGCCGGGCATGTAGCATCTATCAATCAGGCGCTACGCAGTTTAGTGTACCGCTGACGTGTCAGACGCTACACAAAAGAGTCAGCTAGGTGAAAAAGTTTCACCCACGGTTCACTTTGTGAATTAGTTGCATCTTGAGCTTATTTTTGTCCATTTTGCCACTTGGAGATGCCTCCGGGGATAGAAGCTATCGTAGTCGCGCCTACAGTTCTTGGAAAAATGGTAGGGATCAACACGATAGGCATCGTTTCGCTCTCCTCCTTGGGAGTGAAATTCACAAAACCTCCACAAATACTCCCTCTATAGATGGCACACTTGTTATGGAGGGAGTACTAACTAGCGTAACTGGGTAATAGATGGCACACTCTGTTATTGCTTCAGAAATTACAAGGAGGCAATATGAGGTTTTCCAAGAGTTGTGGTGATTTCGAATGGAATAATTGGCAGATATGAAGGAAAAGGTTTTTGCAACCGCTACATCCGCTGAACTTTTCGGCTGTTCCAACTAGAAGTGCTCCACAACTCCAAAGTGTGGAAGTTGGACAAATATATTGAAAGGACTTTGAAGGTTTTTGAGGGTTTGTGAGTTTGATCTTTATTAAGCACATATGCACATGGAGGAAAAATTCATCACAACATCCTCATCCCCTTTTGATAGAATCAACATGCCTATGGACTCAATGTGATCTTGGATGAAAATGCAGAATCATTTTACTTGATTAACAGTTATCTTCATGTAATTTTGTGGGGATCACCTTCAGTTCCTTTGTTACACTCGTAATAATTTTTTCTAAAATAGTTCTGTAATAGGCATTACCTCCTTGAGATTTGTTAATATTAATTACCAAAATCCACCCGAAAAAATATATGCCTTTTCAGCGACCTCTGATGAAGCTATGTGCCTAGGGTAGGGTCACAGGTCTGGCCTAGACGCCCTCCCCAAGGTCATCACCCTAAAGCCAGAAGCATTCGAAGGGTATCATCATCCACTCGACTAAAGACATTCCACTCGGAAGAATCAATGACACTCGACTGTAACAGAAGCCACTCAACATACAGAAGATCTAAAGCCACTCTGCACAAACAACGGTCGGGCGTTTACTCATAGACTTAATTGTCATTTATATCACTTAATTTCTAGCGTCACCAGTAACGTTCCACTCTTAATGTACATTGAACCCTGTGTAACGGAGGGGAGCTGGGGTCCTGGCGCACTCTATATAAGCCACCCCCCTCCTCTGGGACAAGGGTTTGCATCTTTTGTAAACTCACACACATATACAATCCAGTCGACCGCCTCCGGGCACCGAGACGTAGGGCTGTTACTTCCTTCGCGAAGGGCCTGAACTCATAAACTTGTGTGTACAACTACTCCATAGCTAGGATCTTGCCTCCTCATACTTACCCCCCATTCTACTGTCAGTCTTAGATCCACGACAGTTGGCGCCCACCGTGGGGCAGGTGTCTTAGAAGTTTGTTGGAGAAGTTGCGATTCTTCTGATTCCCATCATCATGGTTTCCGGCGGAGGATTGGCTGAAGGTCGCGAGATCCGTCTCGGCATGCTCGTCTTCATCACCGATGACTCCGCTTGACTCCACGAAGCTCCACTCGACGTCGAGGCACTCCCTGTCCATGGGGCGACGCACTTCCGCGCATGCGTCCGCGGCATCCTTCTTCGACAGCCATCGACTCAGTATCAGTCGACTCCTATGGCATCCTCGCTTCCCGTTGTTCGCAGGCGCCAACGATCCGGTCGGTCGCGGCTTCAGCGGTGGGTGAGACACGCAGTGGCCCGCCAATCGGCCACCCCACAAATCGCGGCAATCGAGCCCGATGAAACTCTCTATGGCCTGTTCGATCTGTCGACTGGCTCCGTCGAGACTACATCCGAGTGCGACAAAAGCGACCCTGTGGTGGAAGTCTTGATGGTTAATGGACCACGCAATCCTCCTGGCTTCCCCCGTGAAGACTGTGGCGATGGCGTCGGCGACCCATCACATGTCCATGAGGAGTACCGCCCCGAACCCCTCTCTTCGCAGCGGAGGGAAGATCTTCGCCGCCGTAATATGGATGCACTTCACACTCCTATCGTTGGAGAGACCCCTGAGGCCCGGGCCTTGGAGGAGGCGCGCCTGGCCAACTTGGCTAAGCGCACTCGACTGGAGAACCTCCAGCGTGCACACGACGAGCGTGCTCGGCAGTGGATTCCTGAGTCCAGTCAACGACAACTTTTTCCGCCTCCGACTCAGGTATACCGAACTCCGATCCAGAATCTCAGAGCTGCAGCTCGAATAGCAGAGTCAATTCAACCTTCCCAGTCAGAAGCTGGTCGAGGTTTGATGCAGATCCGGGCTTTACTCCAGGCAGCAGGGGAGCAGAATACAGTAGTATCTCAGTCACGGAATAGGATTCATAGCAGATCTGTGGTGGCAGATACTGTCCAATCTGCTCACAGCCCAAGATCGCCTCCGCGGCGTGAGGGACGTGGGCACCGGCAAGACCAGTATAGGAACCGTGAGCAGTATGATCATCGACTCGACCATGATGACCATCGTCGAGTGCCCACGCCTCCTCCGAGGAGTGGGTCATACGTGCCTCGGCGGCAAGATGACAGGCGCCCCCACAACGGCGAACGAAGAATTCCGATCGACCCCAGAGAGCCAGGCTTTGATGCAAGATCTATCCTCATTCAAGGTCTGGTTGATAGGAACAGGGCTCATAGAGAAGGCCACGATGGAGATCATCCGACTGGAAGCAGGGTGCACGTTTCAGGACCCGAGTGTTTCAGCAGAGCCATCAGAGCAGCAGTTATTCCTCCCAACTTTAGGTTGGCGACTGGAGTCAGCAAGTTCACCGGCGAGTCCAAGCCAGACACTTGGCTTGAGGACTACCGAGTGGCTGTGCAGATTGGTGGTGGCAATGATGATGTGGCTATGAAGCACCTTCCCTTGATGTTGGAGGGCTCAGCCAAAGCATGACTGAATCAGTTGGCTCCTGGCAGCATATATAGTTGGGAGGAACTTTCTCGAGTGTTTGTTAGAACCTTTGAAGGTACTTGCAAAAGGCCGGCAGGGTTGACAGAATTGCAGTGTTGTGTTCAGAAACCGAATGAAACCTTGAGAGACTATATCCAGAGATGGATCACGTTACACCATACAGTGGAGAATGTGTCAGATCACCAAGCAATCTGTGCCTTCATGGAAGGCGTTAAGTATCGAGAGTTGAACCTGAAATTCCGTCGGACAGGAGATATGACTCTGACTCGGATGATGGAGATTGCCACCAAATACGCTAACGGCAAAGTGGAAGACCGACTCCGGAGTGGCAAGCACAAAACAGTCGCCCAAGAAACCAGAGGAGGGAATTCCAGTCGGAAACAAAAGAGAAAGGCCGAACCAGCTGCTCCTGGTGAAGCTTTAGTTGTTGCCCAAGGAAAGTTCAAAGGAAAGCCCAAAGGGCCCTGGACTCCCAAAAAAGTTAAAGACGAAGATGGGAATGATGTGTTGGATTTACCGTGCCATATTCATACCAAAAAAGATGAAGAGGGGAACATCATTTACCAAAAAACACACCACTCGACAGTGTCGTTTCCTGATCCAGTAGTTCTGAGAGAAACAACCCAAGGAGAAGGAAAAGGAGTCGGACGCAGGTGGGGATAGGGAAGAAGATGATGATGGTTTTCCCAATGTCAATTCCACGCTGATGATTTTTGCTGATGTTGAAAGCAAAAGTCGATTGAAAGTTATTAACAGAGAAGTAAACATGGTTGCTCCAGCAACACCCAGTTATCTGAAGTGGTCCCAGACTGCCATCACATTCGACCAGTCAGACCATCCAGCTCATATAGCCACCCCTGGGAGGCAAGCAGTGGTGGTTGACCCAGTAGTTGAAGGCACTCGACTGACTAAAGTGCTGATGAATGGTGGCAGTGGCCTGAATATCCTTTATGCTGAAACTTTGAAGGGAATGGGCATTCCAATGTCCAAGCTTATTGAAAGCAACATGAGTTTCCATGGTGTTATACCTGGCAAGAAGGCTCAGTCACTCGGCCAGATCGCCCTTGATGTGGTTTTCGGTGAATCCAAGAATTACCGCAAGGAAAAGTTGACATTTGAGGTGGTGTGTTTCAAGAGTGCTTACCATGCTATTCTGGGTAGGCCAGCTTATGCACGTTTTATGGCTCGACCATGTTACGTGTATCTCAAATTGAAGATGCCTGGTCCTACACTACAAAAAAAAGACACATCCGTGACATTTTGGGCCGAACGAAAAAAAATGTCATACATATGACACTTCTATGACGATAATTGTGACAAAACCCGGTATCATCATAGATGTGGTGGGCTCCTACTTCTATGACAAAAAATCATGACAGAAAATGGGCTTTTCGTCCTGGGCGGGCCGGAGACGCAGCTGCATGACATTCTTTGGGCCGTCCATGACGGAAAAAACCGTGGTAGAAGCGAGGGCGAAGAAAATTTCGAGGAGTTCCCGGTTACGGTGGGAGGTCCGGGGCCGAGCGATGCGCGTTTCTCTCGTACACGTACGCGCGTGTGTGCGAGGCGTTGGCTCTAACTGAACCTGAGCGAGGCGTTGGGATCTAACTGAACCCGAGCGATTACACTGCAGGCTATGCGTTACTGAACCCGAGCGATCGATCGATGGGTGTTAACTGAACCCGATCGAGCGATTCCTTCACTACTGCTGCTAACTGAAGCCGATCGATGCTTCCTCTGGGATGACAGTGAGCGTTGCAGGGGGTGGATGAACAGTGAGCGGTGGCATTGCCTCTGGATGAACAGGACCCCGTGGTGTGGAGGGCTGGATGAACAGTAGATGGTGGAGGGGTGCCCGTGGAGGGGTGGTTGAACAGTAGCTGGTGGAGTAGCGCGCGGTGGAGGCTGGATGAACAGGAGCCCGTGGAGGCTGGAGGAGGTCGGCGGTAGCCCGTGGAGGCTGGAGGAGGTCGACGGTGGAGATGAACAGTATCCCATGGAGTCCCGTTTTGCGGTACGCCACACCCCTCCCGATGAACAGGACCCCCGTTTCGACCGTAGGAGGTCCGTTTCGTCCGTTTTGCGGTACGCCACACCCCTCCCGATCAACAGGACCCCCGTTTCGACCATAGGAGGTCTGTTCCGTCTGTTTTGCGGTACGCCACACCCCTCCCGATTAATAGGACCCCCGTTTCGACCGTAGGAGGTCTGTTTCGTCCGTTTTGCGGTACGCCAGACCCCTCCCGATGAACAGGATCCCGTTTCGAACGTGGCCGGTCGAACACAAGGCCGTTTCCTCCATTCTGCGGTACGCTAGGCCTCGTTTCCATCGCCTATTCCGTCCAAGCCCTCCCGATGAACACGACCACGCATTCCGTTCCGACCCAGCCGGTTGGCTCCCACGCGTTCCATTGCCTCCCAATGAACACGACGCATTTCGTTGCCTCCCCATGAACACGACGCATTCCGTTGCCTCCACATGAACACGACGACGACACGGTTTCTCAGTTCTGACCCAGCCATGTCAACGAGCGCTCGCCGTTCATATGCGCGAGTAGGCGTTCGAGACCCCGCCCGTATGTACACATACGTGGCCGTATTTTCTTTCTTGCACCCTGGCTGTTGTACGTACGTGTACATGCTACGTGCGCGCCTCTACTACAACACGTGCGCGCCTCTACATCCACCAGTATATATGTACATACACGTTCGCGACCAGAATGACAACGCTACGTACGCTTCGACCAGGTGGGTCCCGACTGTCAGGCACTTCCTTGTGTGCGAAGATGTAGCTGGTGGGTCCCAGCAGTCAGGGGGCGAATCATTTTGTTTTTTTTGCCCGGGCGCACTTCCTTGCGTGCGAAGGTGTAGCTGGTGGGTCCCAGCAGTCAGGGGGGAAATGTTTTTTTCACGAAATACGGTGGCTCGTCCGGTGGGTCCCCGCTGTCAGGTGGAGGAATAATTATTTTACGCGTAATAAGGAGGCACTTCCTTGCTGCGGTCGTGGACCTAGCTGTCAGCGTCTCCACACACAGTACTCTTCCGATGTAAGGTCGTTGACCACATTGACCACGCCGCGCCGAGAGCACCACGGCGGTGGACGACAGCGAGGCCTAGCAAGGGGACGACACAGAGGCAGGGAAGACTCGGCAGTTGTTTCCCGCGCAGAGGGGAGTATGACTGTATGAGGGTTTACTGGTTTGTCTGCCATCGCCGGAGAATAACAGCAGGTGTGGGTGAGTAGAGGGATGGCTAGGCCAGTGATGGGAGTACGGTGGGGCGGTGAGGCCTGCGCAGCAGCACAGCCGGCCGCGGGGAGGAGGGAGCAGGCAGTCACGCCGGCGCTTGTTTGAGCGGCTGGAGCAAGAAGAGCGGAGATTGAAGAAGCACGACGGTCGTTGGATGGACATCCAACAGTCAGTGCTTGTGCATCAACCTTTTTTTAGGAAAGCCTCAAATCTGCGGAAAACAACATACAACCCATCTGCCATTATTTCTAATAATTTACAGCCCATTTGCTAATTCTTAAGGTTTTTTGGAGCCCATATTCTTTTTGTTAGCATTACAGCCCCTCTAGCCCCCCCCCCCCCCCGTCGACCTTTTTCTCCGGGGATCCCCACCCCACCGCCCAATGAACGCCCCCCCCAACCGCCGGTGACTGCCAACCAGAGGTCTCACGACTTTGAATACCCACCGACCACTAATTTATTACCATTTCTGTCCTTCATATACGCGCTGATGGGTGGGCCCTATGGTAATGTGTGCTGCTGAATGTGGACCGTTTGACTGGTCAATTGATCGTGTTATCAACAAATTACAGAGCTGTATGGTGAGCTAGTGACCGTATGATCACCCTAAAATGTACTCCTATTTTATTAACACAGCACATACTCAAACTACCATTTCTTTCTTTCATATACGGGTTGACAGGTGGGCCCCACGGTTACGCGCCCCGATGGTGCAACACTAGTTGTGCCGCGTGGAACGTTTGACTGGTCAATTGATTGTGTCATCAACAAAATACGGAGTTGTACGGGTGAGCCAGTGACCGTATAATCATGATATGTATTTGTTTAACACGGTACAGACGCAAGGGCTCATATATACGCGCAAGCACTCACCGCTATAAGCGCACACACGCGAACCCTACCCCTATGAGCACCTTCGAGAGAGTGGGCCAACATATATGATCTTGAGATTTTACGAAGTCACCATAGGTGCCTCGTAGTCGAGTGGAACGTCTCCTCCCACTGAACGTACATCGCCGAAAAATACTGAAATTAACACAAGATAAATGCGAGCACCGGGACTTTAATCTTGGTGGGCTTGAGAAACCACTTTCCTCTAACCATCCAACCACATGTTGGTTAGCACGACAAAATGTATGTGGTGACCGTGATGAGCTTATTCTAAAGTCTAGTGACCATATCGTTCTTTCGTTTCAAATACAATGACCGTAAGTGTAGTCAACAAAATACGGAGCATGCATCAAATGCAAAGTCCGTCAGTGTCATCAACAAAATATGGAGACGTATCGTGAGCTAGATACCGTTGTACTATTGTATATGCTTATATTCTTAGTGGCCGATTGCGTGTGTGGTGTGGTGGGCACATCATTTCTAGTTGTGGTGGGTCAACATGAAGACTCATGGGTCGGCTTCATCCTGCGCCACATATAGGTTGGACCGAGACGTGTTATACGAAGACCCATGTGGAGGACTCGGCGTACAACACGAAGCTACCAGAGTCGTGGAGGACTCTATCCCCACTGGTGATAAGCCGACTATATATGATTTGTAACCCTAGGCCCTTAGTATGTTATACAAGCTTGGGGGCTAGTTCGTCGATAGTATACACACACGCACAATGCCTGGTATTCACGTGTACTTTGTACACACCCCTATCACTAATATACAGTACCAGGAGTAGGCTCTTTCTTCAACTGCAAGGGTCCGATCCGAACTAGGGTAAAACTTTGCCTCGTATTACCATCCAGCCTAACAGCCAGGGATATCCTACCGAATGATATGATGAAATCATATCTGCCAAATACTAAGAGAGAGGTGTGTCGGGGGGGGCAATGTGTGCGAGAGAGGCCTAAAGATAATGTGCGTGCGGGAGACACGTAGGCACATATATGTGCGTATAGAGGGCTAGTAGAGACCGTGCATGTGTATATATGCATGTGAGAGAAATAGTGTTTTCCAACTGAGAGAGAGAGAGAGAAATAGGGAGAGCATGTGTGTGAGACACCCCGACACCCTGAGAGAGATTGTGAGAATGTGTGAAAGAGAAATGCCGATGCATATAAAGTGTGTGCACTTATGCGTTAGATAGGGAGATATATAACGCGTTTGTGGGAACGGGGCGAGGCATAGTGCATCTACGTGTAAAAGGCGGTTCTATGCATTAAATTAAAATACAAATGGCATTATTATTTTTGGATGAGATCATGAATTTTGCAAATTGCATATGGATGAAAATTGGTCTATCAGACACCCATACTCTATTGAATTCTAGCATGTGCATGTGTTTATTTCATATTATCGATCCATAGAGTGAGAGCGGTTTGAAATACAGGCAATGGATGCTTTTGCAATTCATATATAAACATTAATTAGTGCACTCCATGTTGTTAGTGTGAAGCACTTTATACATTTGTCACTTGCATGGATATATTCCAAATTGCTAGCTACGAAATAGAATACATGTCGAATTCAACATAAATGGGGTTTCCAAGATTCGAATTCATAGGAAGTGCATTCATCTATTTGAACCCGAGATAATGGCATTTGTAAATCAGATGTAAAAGGGGGCATAAATCTTTGTTGTGAGTTTGAACATGCTATATATATTCATATGCATATCTAACTTTTTTTTTGCAACCAAGGAGATTATATCTGGAACCATGCATGAACTGAGGTAAGTTCCATATTTTTTAATATACTCGTGTACAATGTATATTCAAATGTACCCCCTCCATTACAAAATAATCATAGCTTTAGGATTTTCAAGAGTAAAGATTTGTGAAGTTTGACAAATCCTGAAAGTTCAATTCAAGAGAATCGAAAACGTTAATGCTTCTCCTCCCAAATATTGAACGAAGCGCCAAATAGGCCTCTGGTCACCCGAAACCGCGCGAGACTAATGTTTTGGTGGTAGGAAATTACTGTCCTGACTCTGGCCCGTGTAACCTATCGGCCCGATGTCCAAAGGTCTAAACCGGGGTAGGTTTGTAACTTCACCAAGACGCCAGTCTCAACCACCTCCGAGAAGCATTCATACGCCATGGGCGCCTACCCATGCGCTCGGCCGAAATCTATCCCGCCCACATTTGGGACACCTGACATGACTGTCCTACCCCCAACCGGCAATATGTCCGAAATTTTAGATGGGGGCAAAGTTTGTAACTTTCCCCAAATTTCAAACAAGCACGTCTCAAACCGAAACATTGTTCCCCCTTAGTTCCCCGCCTCCCTCTGTTTCCCCATTCATACTCCATGGGCGCGAAAACGCCCTCTCCACCAGCCGCGAAACCCCAGCCTCCTCTGTCCTCCACCCCATAGCGGCCAATCCACCGCCGCCCTCCTCCATCACACCGGAGCCGGTACCCCGACATCGTCGTCCAACACAACCGCAACCGCAATGCCCTCAAGGACTTAGCAGCTTAAGCCGAGGCAGAGCTGCCTCCACGACGCCGATGCCGACGTGCGCCGTACCAGAACCACTCCGACCACGCCATCCTACGCCTCACTGTTGCGGCTCCACTGTCACAACTATCCACCGCACCGGAGTTGTTCCCGCTACGCCATCATTCGCCGCCTCGGATCTGCTTCCCCACCACCGACAGACGGCCACCGCACCACACTCAATAACTTGGCCATGGGTTCGTCCAAGGCTGCACCATCCTCCACAACTTCTGGTTTTCGGCGAACAACAAGAAGATCGTCGAAAAAACAAAAGGAGGACACAGTGCTGCCAGCAGAAAGAGGTACTCCTCTTCCCTTATTCGTGCAAATCTTACATCTCCGCTCACACTATATTCATCCCACGAAAGAAACTAGTTGAGCGCTTCTTACTGCATCTTCTTCGGGATACTAAATGCACAAGGTTTCCTCCCTTTTACTATTTCACCTTTGCTAGAGGTCAGTAGCCCGCCTGGATTTCAATTCAGGGTCAGTCGAACCGCAATTAAAAGAAGAAGCACCCACTTAGGCGCGCAGAGCACCTACTCCGTCTGTTCCCCGGGGAAGCGGCGCATCGGTGTCTATCATAGGGGTGTGGGGCGCAGGAACTGCTTGCGCCCGATCTGAAGGTCGGCGGGGCTTGAATGGATGGACGGGGCGGTGCGGTGAGGTCGAGGGGAGGGCGCAGGCAAGGGAGGAATACTGGGTCGGTGGTCGCTGGCGTTTCGAGGAAGATCGTCAACACTGACTGGCTGGAGGTAGATGAAGGCGATCTGCCCGTTCTTTGTACATCGGACGGTGCAGAAAAAATGGACTGACCTATTTGCTTTCAGTCGACTGTTATTTTTATAGAATCATGTAGTAATTTAGTGTGCCATGCATGTTGTAGAGCTATCATATGTCTCCCGTCATTTATTTCTCACCGGCCTGCTATCTGCTACCTTTACACTGTACTAATTGTGCACACACTTCACCCATACTCACACTATTGTTTTTTTATGCATGGGTATTTCAGACTCTGACGCAGTGTTGATGAATGCAGAAAAGAAAAGACAGATGTCGCTCCAGTGTAATTCGAAGATAAGCACTAAGCGTTTCAGCGCTCTAATGGGTGCAATGTCAGCAGTTGGAGACAGTAAACATAGCTCTGCAGTTGATGATCTCAATTGCCACACACAACCATCCCAGGTGCTTGCTTTAACTTCGTGCTGTCAAATGTGGTTGCATGTTGCATATGGTGTCTAGCTTGTATTGCTTCCAATTTGGTTAAATTGCATCTGCTTACTTTACACAATATACCTTTGATAATGACATGTCTTCCTGTTTTTGATACATACTACATATGTCTATTGACCATGTTCGTACATCAAACTAATGCTCTTTTGTATCCCTCGTCAATCACTTATGATAAGACAGTCACCCGAGTGGGTTACTGTGAGACGCCCTACTCGTTTAAAGAGTGCAGTGTCATCCTCCCCACATGATTCTCAAGAAACAGCAAGGCTAAATGAAGATAGTCAATGTAGCTCTCTAGTTGATCACTGCAATTCCCCCACACCACCATCGCAGGTGCTTGCTCTTACTTGGTAGTGTGATATGTGGTTGCATGTTGCATATGGTGTCTACCTTGTAATGCTTCTAATTAGGGTAAATTGCATCTGCTTAGTTAACACATTATACCTGTGAATATGACATGCCTTCCTGTTTTTGGTACATACTACGTCTTCCTATTAACCATGTTCTTACATCAAACTACTTTTCTTGTGTATCCCTCATCAATGCTCCTAATTTGTTAAATTGCATCTCCTTAGCTTACACATTATACATGTGAATATGACACACCTTCCTGCTTTTGGTACATACTACATCTGCCTATCACACCATGTTCTTACATCAAACTACTATTCTTGTGTATCCTGCGTCTATCGCTTATGATGAGACAGTCACGCGCGTGGGTTAATATGAGATGCAGTACTCTTATAAAGAATGCAATTTCATCCTCTCCACATGATTCTCAAGAAACAGCAAGCCTAAATGAAGATATTGAACGTAGCTCTGTACCTGAAGACCGCACTTCCCCTACACCACCATCACATGTGCTTGCTCTAACTTCGTAGTGTGATATGTGGTTGCATGTTGCATACGGTGTCTAGCTTGTAATGCTTCTAATTAGGGTAAATTGCATCTGCTTAGTTTACACACTATACCTGTGAATATGACATGCCTTCCTATTTTTGGTACACACTACATCTATGTCTTAACCTTGTTCTTACATGAAACTACCTCTCTTATGTATCCTGCATCAATCACTTACGATGAGTCACCTTTATTCGTTGCATATTGCATATTATTTCTAGCCTATTGCCATGTATTGCTTCTAATTTGGTCAAATACATTTGTTAGGGCACCCTTTTAATTTGGCAGAGTGATATTGGTTTCATCTTTCATATGGTTTCTAGCTTGCATCGATTATAACAAGTTCAAGCACCTTGTGCTTAGTTTACACTTTATACATCATACATGTCAATATGTCATGCCATCCTGTTTTTCATACATATTCCATCCTCCTATCATGCGGCTGCCTTACATGAAAGTAGTGTTCATCAGTATCATGCATCAATGAGTTCTGAAGAGCAAATTTTATTCCTTTTTCTTGTGGGTTTGACTTGACAAGGCAAAATCAAGAAAGAGGAAGGAAAAGAGTAAGGAAGGCGATGATGGCGGTCCTCTGCAGCAACGTAAACAGAGCATCTGTATCGATTCTCCTTGTACTGATAGTGCATTACAAGGTCCAAGTCTCCGCTCCCCTACTCCACCATCCAAGGTGCTTGCTCTAACTTGGCAGTGTGATATCTGGTTGCATGTTGCATATGGTTTCTAGCTCGTATTGCTCCTAATTAGTGTAAACTGCATCTGCTTAGCTTACACATGATACTTGTGAATATGACACGCTTTCCTATTTTTGATACATACTATATCTGTCTATCACACCATGTTCTTACATGAAACTACTCTTCTTGTGTATCCTGCATCAGTCACTTATGATGGTACACCTTTAAGTTGGCAGTGTGATATTGGTTTGTGTCTTGAATATGATTTATAGCATGTATTGCTTCTAGTTTGATGAACGCCACCTATGACGAGACAGTTTTAACTTGGCAGAGTGATATTGATTGCACCTTCCATATGGTGTCTTGCAGTGTTTCTAATTTTTTGAAGTGCCTTCTGCTTAGTTACCACATCATAGGTGTGAATATGTCAAGCCGTCCATTTTTTCATACATATTCCATCCTCGTATCCTGACTTTGCCTTTCATCAGAGTAGTGTTCGTCAGTATCATGCATGAATGAGTTCTGAAGAGCGAATGATATTCCTTTTTCTTGTCAGTATGACCTCACAATGCAAAACCAATGAAGCTGAAGGAAATTGGCAAGGCATTGGATGATGGTGGTCCTTCCGAGCAACTGAAACGGAGGTTCTCTATAGATTCTACTCCGCCATCCTCCCAACAAGATTCGCAAGACAACGCAAGGCTAGACAGTCAATGTAGCTGTGTAGATGATGAGCACATCTCCCCTACTCCACCATCACAGGTGCTTGCTCTAACTTGGCACTGTTATATGTGGTTGCATGTTGCGTATGATGTCTAGCTTGTATTGCTTCTAACTTTGTTGAATTGCATCTGCTTACTTTACACATAATGCCTGTGAATATGACATGTGTTCCTGTTTCTACATCAGACTACTATTCTTGCATATCCCGCATCAGTCACTTATGATAAGGCACCTTTAAGTCGCCACTGTGATATTGGTTGTGTCTTGCATATGATTTCTAGCATGTACTGCTTCTAATTTGTTGAAACGCCATACAGTTTGAACTTGGCAGAGTGATATTGGTTGCATCTTTATTATGGTGTCTAGCTTGCAGTGCTTCTAATTTGTTGAAATGCCTTCTGCTTAGTTACCACATCATAGGTATGAATATGTCACACCATCCTATTTTTCATACATATTCCATCCTCGCATCATGTGTTTGCCTTTCATCCGAGTAGTGTTCGTCAGTATCATGCATGAATGAGTTCTGAAGAGCGAATTGTATTCCTTTTTCTTATCGGTTTGACTTCACAATGCAAAATCATTACAGCTGAAGGAAATTAGTCCGACAGTGGATGATGGTGGTCCTTTGGAGCAACTCAAACAAGGGGTCTCTACAGATTCTACTCCGCCATCCTCCCAATAAGATTCGCAAGACAACACAAGGCTGGACAGTCAACGTGGCTGTGTAGATGATGAGCACATCTCCCCTACTCCACCATCACAGGTGCTTGCTCTAACTTGACACTATTATATGTGGTTGCATGTTGCGTATGATGTCTAGCTTGTATTGCTTCTAACTTGAATTGCATCTGCTTACTTTACACATAATGCCTGTGAATATGACACGTGTTCCTGTTTCTAGAACATATGTGTACATGATGAGCACATCTCCCCTACTCCACCATCACATGTGCTTGCTCTTACTTGGAACTGTTATACGTGGTTGCATTTTCCGTATGATGTCTAGTTTGTATTGCTTCTGATTATGTTGAATTGCATCTGCGTAGCTTACAACTTATACCTGCAACGATCACTTACCCATAAGACACATTTAACTTGGGACTGTGATGTAGGTTGCATCTTGCATTGTCTTCTAGCTTGTACTGCTTCTAATTTCTTGAAATGGCACTTACGACGAGACACTTTTTACCTGATAGAGTGATATTGGTTGCATGTTCATATGGTGCCTAGCTTTCATTTCTTCTAATTTTGTTGAAATGCCTTCCGCTTACTGTTTTTTCATACATATTCCATCCTCCTATCGTATGTGTGAATATGAAACGCTGTCTTTTTTGTATATATTCCACCCTCCTATCCTGCGCTTGCCCTACATCAAAGTAGTGTTCGTCTGTATCATGCATCAACCAGTTATGCAGAGCTAATTTTATTCATCTTCTTGTGGTTTTGACTTCATAAGGCAATATCAGAAAATAGGAAGGAAAAGAGTAAGTTAGGGGATGTTGGTGGTCCTCCGCACCGACGCAAACAGAGACTCTCTAGATTTGCCACTGCTACTGCTAATGAAGTTGAAGTCCCAAGTTTACATGATGAGTTCATCTCCCATACTCCACCATCGCAGGTGCTTGCTCTAAGTTGATAGTGTGATAATTGGTTTCATGTTGCATATGTTGTCTAGCCTGTATTTCTTCTATTTTGATTAAATTGCACCTGCTGAGTTTATACGTTATACATGTGCATATGACATGGCTTTTGTGTCTAGAATACACTGCATCTATCTATCATAACATGTTCTTACATCAAAGTACTGTTGTTGTGTATCCCGCATCAGTCACTCATGATTGGACGCTTTTAACATGGCAGTTTGATAGTGGTTGCATCTTGCATTGATTTCTACGTTGTCCTGCTTCTAATTTTTCGAATTGCCACTTATGACAAGACACTTTTAACTTGGCAGAGTAATATTGGTTGCGTCTTTCATATGGTGTCTATCTTGCATTACTTCTATTTTCTTGAAAATCCTTCTGCTTAGTTTGCACATCGTAGCTGTGAATATGTCATGTCGTCCTGTTTTTCTTACATATTCCATCCTCATACGGTTGTCTTACATCAAAGTATTGCTTGTCTATATCATGCATCAATGAGTTCTGAAGAGTGATTTTATTCTTTTGTGTTGTGGGTACAGCTTGACATGGCAAAGTCAAAAAAGAGCAAGGAAAATAATATAGTAGGGAGTGTTGTTACTCGTCGGGTGAAACGGAAAAGGTTTTGCCGTCGAGATTCTGCTGGTACTTATAGTGCAGTAGAAGGTGCAAGTCCACCGGCTAAATCTACAAACACAGTATCACCTGCTCCACCAGTTGCAGCATCCGCTTCAACTGTACCAGCATCTCAACCAGTTACTCGTTCGTTTGCTCCAGAACTGGACAGTTCCCAAGCTGCCTTCACACCTAACACTACTTCTGAAGCACTGCTGACACAACAGGACTTAGCAAGATCAGATAAACCTCATGAGCATCAACACCAAGACGGTACCTGACCGAGTCAAGTTGCAGTTGCATGCTCCTTTATATGTACTCTCACAGTTTGATGTACACTAACACTTTCCATATTCGTTGTTGAACTAGCACCACGGCGCAAGCAGAAACATACATCAGGGATAATGCTTGACAGATTAACAAAATCTAAAGGAGGAAGAATGGAGATCCATTTTGAGGCAGGTTTAAAAAGGCCACGTGATGCTACAGAGTCAGCCAAGTTAGTATCAGAGGCAGCCGTTGCCGTTAGGTGTCATGCACGTATCCTCCCAACGTGGATCCAGTACAGGAATGAGAAAGACAATACCCAGTTTAACACCTTCCTTGACCATTTATCCGTAAGTAATGTTATTCATCGCAATTAGTAATATTGTCTTGCTCTATCCCATACTTTCTAGCTTCCTCCTAATAAGACTCACATTCTTTTTTCAACAGATGAGGTTCAAGTTGGATCCGAAAGATGATGCAACTAAACAAGAATGCACTCATGTTTTTCAGTCTGCTCTGCGACAATATCGGTACCACCTTAGAAAATCTCACTTTGAAGGCAAGGCTAACAATGAAATCGCCCAAACATCTCCAGTGGAATATATTACAGATGAAGACTGGACAACCCTCGTTAAACACTGGTCTGATCCGAAGTATCAGGTAGGCTATATGTATTTGATCAGACCACATATTGAACTTGTGTTTATGTATGTGCCTTACAAGTGTATCTTCTTCTAGGCACACTGTTTGAAGAACAAAACCAACCGTTCTAAAGTGAAATTCCAACAGACAACAGGATCTCGTAGCTATATTGCACACTGCGAGGCTCTTGTAAATAGCTGCTACTTCCTTCTTTTTTTGTGCCATATTATCGTATCTATATTGACTTGTTCCAAATACAGAGGAAAGCCCGTGCGGACCAAAAAGAACCTAAACCGAATGCAGTGCAAATCTTCAAGGATTGCCACACCAGCAAGATGAAGGGCATGAGCACACAAGTTCAAGACGTTGTTGTAAGTCCTTACTCCTCCTGCCTTGAACTGATTGGTACTGTGATGTGTTCAGTTAACTACTTGGTTTGCAGCCAATGTCAGTTACTCTGTTCACTTTTATTCACAGTTGTCTTAATGTATCATTTCACCTTACATGGTTTAGAAGAGATGAAGGATATTCTTTTGGTCTTGATCTGTAATCTAGTTGTTATGTTCACGTGCGCACACAATGATAAAATAGCCTGTTTGTTTTATATCTGTTTGCCCATGATATGAATGATGTCATACTATGTTCATCCTACTTTAAACCATGTCTCTTTATCCTTAGATGTCAACGAATGTGAGGAAATAGACAATATAGTAGGCATGCTACATGGACATATGTTCTGAAAGTGATTTTATTATGTAGTTGGCACTACAATACATGCTAATGTATTACAGTAGTTCACCAAAATAAGTTATGTACAAACGTTTAACCTACTTTGTTTGTTTTTGTCTCATTAGTAACTTATCTGGTACACTAATCTACAAGTTCAAACTTTCAGGAAGCTATGGAACAAATGATTGAACAGCCACAACCACCTGAAGGTGACGAGGCTACTACAGGCACAATGTCACCTCTTGCTGCAGTGCGTCAGTATCTCTCCACTAACAGTGCAAAAAGCACCTTCCTGCATAATTCAGGGTTGGTTGTCAAGGTAACCTCGTCCAAATCGCCTACTGAACAAAATCTTCCTGCTAGACAGAGTGATATATCTGTGCTCCAGACACAAGTCCAAGCCCTAATGGACATTGTTTCGGAAACAAGAATAGTGGTTGAGAAATGTCGTCAAGATATGAATGGTTTTGAAACCAGACTATCAGACATTCGATCGTTGTTCAAGAGCAATGGCGGAAAAAAGGTGGAGATCGTGCTGCTCCATAAGATTCTACAGCCTGAAACATTAGCACTCATGTCAAATGATCTGTGCTTCTATACATCTGATGGTGCTTTTATCTGGAAGGACTGTAAACTTTATGCCAACAGGCCTTTTGTTGTATGGTTGGAATTTATTTTGTTGTGATACAACATTTATGATGCTGCCTTAGGCTGCAGTAATTACGACGCTATTTTTGTATAGTGTAGGTTTATCTTAGTAATGTATTCGGCCGAAAGCTTCGTAGGAGCCCAACATGCCAACATTCGTCGGTCCCATTCCGATTGGGCTGAAAATGATTACGGGCCGAAATTGGCATGTAGCCCACTAAAAATATCTGGGCCTAAATCAGCATAAGCTTTCATGTTTTTCTAGTAGGCTTGTGCCCATAGTGGGCCTTTAACAGGCCTAAACATAATTTGGGCCCTCAGTAAAAATAGGCCGTTTACAGGTGTAAATATCTCGAGCCCATAAAAAACATGGGCCTTTAATAGACCGAAAGTGAGATTGGGCCCTGATTGTGCCAAATAATCCACTGGATTTAGCAGGCCAAAATGGTGTCCCATTTACGATGCGGATCTTTGACAGGCCGAAATTCGGACAGGCATAAATGTGTCGACCTAATACACGGGCCTTTAACAGGCCGGAACTTCGGTCGGACTAGATTATCGTCATTTTTATATGGGCCGTTAATGGGCCTGATATGATGTTGGGCCACATATGGCCCATGGTTTACGTCCGGCGTTAACAGGCCGAAAATGACAACAGGCTGAAAGTGGCCCAAAGCTATAGAGGGCCTCTAACGGGGCGAATGTCAGACATGGCCAAATATGACCCCAATCCTTCACAGTCGTTTATGGGCCGAAAGTTTTGATGGCCTGTAAATGGGCCCAAATGAAGTCGGACCTTTAACAGGCCGGAAATACATCGGGCCGTAATTCGGCCCAATTACTTAGCGGACTGTTAACGGGCCAGAAGTGACCATGGGCCACGTTGATGACAAGTTTAGGACAGGCCGTTGATGGGCTGATTTGACAGAGAATGTTGGGCCTTTAGCTGGGCCGGCCCATTATGGTCTGCGGAATCTTGTGGGCCTTTAGTTGGGCCGGTCCATTGTGGTCTGCAAAATCTTGTGGGCCTTTAGCTGGGCCGGCCCATTATGGTCTGCAAAATCGTGTGGGCCTTTAGCTGGGCCGGCCCATTATGGTCCGCTAAATTTTGTGGGCCTTTAGCTGGGCCGGCCCATTATGGTCTGCTAAATCTTATGGGCCTTCGGTTGGGCCGGCCCATTTAAACTTTGTGGGACACTTTTGGGCCGGTCCACATGTCAACATATCATAGGCCCATCTCGACCATTGGATGAGTGACACCTGTGCCAACGCGGAGCTGACGCATGGATCCATCAGCCAATGAGAATTTTACACATGGAAATCGGCATTGGTCGTGGCTGTTAACGGGTTATCGTATCCAAAATCCGACCTGATAGCTTAACGGCGTTCCGTTATGGTGGATGCCACGTGTCAGTCACCCTTGACGAAAGCACTTCTGTGACGCGCGATTTATCGTCATGGAATTGGACACTTCCATGATGATAATTTTGGCAATGTCATGGAACACTTCTACGACAGCACAGGTGTGACTATGTTGATTCTTTCATAAATTTGTCATGGATGTACATGCATGACAGAAAACGTGACCTACTGCGACAAACACGTATCATCACGGAAGTGTATTTTTTTTGTAGTGCTAGAGGAGTAATCACTGTCACTGGTAATCGGTAGAAGGCGGAAGAGTGCTTCCAAAAGGGCTCAAAAATTGCCGATGCACAAATGGCAGTAGTAGAACTGCAAGAATATCAGAAAAATGCAGATCCGAGTGATTTGCTGCGAGCCAAGAAGCCTGCCACATATTCTGTATTTTAGTCGTCCGATGAAATGAAGTCGACTCATATTCACCCGACCGATCCCAATGCTGCTCCGACCCATATCTCAACAACACTCGACAGCAAATAGGAAGAAGCGCTCATCCAGTTCCTCCGTGAGAACTGGGACATCTTTGCATGGAAACCTTCTGACATGTCGGGTGTACCCAGGGGACTGGCTGAGCATCGTTTGCGAGTCGACCCAAAAGTAAAACCAGTCAAGGAACATCTCCGACGGTCCGCCGTCCAGAAGAGAAAAGCAATTGCCGAGGAAGTGGCTCGGCTCCTGGCAGCTGAGTTCATCCGAGAGATTTACCACTCCGAGTGGCTCGCCAATGTTGTCATGGTCCCCAAGAAGGATGATTCACTTCGCATGTGCATTGACTTCAAGCATATCAATCGGGCCTGCCCGAAAGATCATTTTCCACTCCCCCGCATCGACCAAATTGTCAACTCGACTGCGGGGTGTGAGCGTTTGTCCTTTTTGGATGCCTATTCCGGGTACCATCAGATCTGATTGTATGGACCCGATGAGATAAAAACGGCTTTCATCACTCCATTCGGATGCTTCTGTTATGTCACTATGCCATTTGGCCTGAAGAACGCCGAAGCCACATTCATGAGGATGATCCAGAAGTGTCTGCTCACTCAAATCAGTCGGAATGTGGAAGAATACATGGATGACATTGTGGTCAAGTCACGTAAAGGTTCCGACCTGCTGGCTGACCTTGCTGAAACCTTTGCCAATCTCAGAAGATATGATATCAAGCTTAATCCATCAAAGTGCACATTCGGAGTTCCTGCCGGAAAATTACTCGGTTTCCTCGTTTCCAAACAAGGGATCGACGCTAACCCAGAGAAAGTTGGTGTTATACTTCGGATGAAACGCCCTGTGTGTGTGCACGATGTCCAGAAGCTTACTGGTTGCTTGGCCGCCTTGAGTCGATTCATTTCTCACCTCGGTGAAAAGGCATTGCCTCTTTACCGACTAATGAAGAAGTCTGATAAGTTCGAGTGGACTCCCGAAGCTGATGCAGCGTTTGCAGAGCTCAAAGCCCTGCTTTCCACCCAGCCGGTGCTTGCTGCACCAATCAGCAAAGAGCCTTTACTGCTTTATATTGTAGCCACTGGACAAGTTGTCAGTACAGTACTCACGGTCGAGCGGGAGGAAGAAGGAAAAGCATATAAAGTTCAGCGCCCAGTATATTATGTTTCTGAAGTTCTGACTCCGTCGAAGCAAAGATATCCACATTATCAGAAGCTTATTTATGGGATTTACATGACCACGAAGAAGGTTGCACACTATTTCTCTGATCATTCCATTACAGTCGTCAGCGACGCCCCATTATCATAGATCCTGAACAATAGAGATGCAACTGGTCGAGTGGCAAAGTGGGCGATTGAACTCCTTCCCCTGGACATCAAATTTGAGGCAAAGAAAGCTATCAAGTCTCAAGCAATAGCTGATTTCCTCGCCGAGTGGATCGTACAACAACTTCTGGCCCAAATTCCTCGGAGCATTGGACCATGTTCTTCGATGGGTCCAAGATGCTGAATGGGTCCGGTGCTGGGGTGGTGTTGGTATCCCCCCATGGTGACAAACTCAGTTATGTTCTCCAGATTCACTTTGAATCCTCCAACAATGAAGCTGAATATGAGGCACTTCTGTACGGGTTGCGTATGGCCATTTCACTCGGCGTCCGTCGCCTCATGGTCTATGGCGACTTGGATTTAGTGGTCAGTCAGGTGATGAAGGAGTGGGACGTCAGAAGCCCAGCTATGGCTGGTTATTGCAATGCAGTGAGAAAGTTAGAAAAGAGGTTTGAGGGGTTAGAGCTTCATCACATCCCTCGACTAAAAAATCAAGCAGCCGATGATCTGGCAAAAATAGGCTCCAAGAGGGAAGCCATTCCCAGCAATGTGTTCCTGGAGCATATTCATACACCTTCAGTTCAAGAAGATCCCTTCACTGAAGAGCCCCCACAGCTGAAGAGTGCCACCGATCCGACTGAAATCGAGGTTCCAGCCATGGCCGATTTGATTATGGAGGTTTTGGTCATCACCCCCGATTGGACAGTACCATATATCGCGTACATTCTTAGAAGGGAACTCCCAGAGGATGAAGAAGAGGCTCGACAGATCGTCTGTCGATATAAAGCCATTACTGTGATAAGAGGACAGTTGTTCAGAGAAAGTGTGACTGAAGTTTGCCAGAAATGCATACACCTGAAGAAGGTCAAGTGATCCTCAATGACATCCACTCGGGGACCTGTGGTCACCATGCGTCCTCTCGGACCATTGTGGCCAAAGCATACCGAGCGGGATTTGACTGGCCACGGGCAAATGACATGGCAAAAGAAATAGTCGACAAATGTGAAGGTTGCCATTTTTACTCCAACATGTCTCACAAGCCTGCGTCGGCCCTGAAGACCATTCCACTCGTCTGGCCCTTTACTGTTTGGGGATTGGACATGGTTGGACCTCTGAGGACTGGTAGGAGTGGATTCACTCATGTGCTTGTAGCAGTCGACAAGTTCACCAAGTGGATTGAAGCCAAGCCTATCAAGAACCTTGAAGCCAGTACTACTGTCAGCTTCATCGGAGAGTTAACATTCAGATATGGTGTTCCACACAGCATCATCACTGACAACGGGTCAAACTTCGATTCTGATGAGTTCAGAACTTTTTGTGCTTCCCAACGTACTCGAGTCGACTATGCCTTAGTCACCCACCCCCAGTCGAATGGGCAAGCTGAAAGAGCAAATGGATTGATTCTCAAAGGACTGAAACCCTGACTGATGCATGACCTCAAACACGCAGCAGGAGCCTGGGTGGATGAACTTCCATCAGTATTGTGGGGATTGAGGACAACTCCCAATCGGTCGACTGGGAGAACCCCCTTTTTCTTGGTTTATGGAGCCGAAGCTGTACTTCCTAGTGACTTGCTCCACAATGCGCCCCGAGTCGAGCTTTTCTCAGAAGAAGAAGCAGAACAGGCACGGCAAGATGCAGTCGATCTCCTGGAAGAAGAAAGAGAGATGGCCTTGATCCGATCAACCATCTATCAGCAAGACCTGCGTCGATTCCATGCCAGAAACATGAGGGATCGAGCATTTCAAGAGGGAGACTTGGTTCTCTGAGTGGATCAGCAGAAACCTCACAAGCTTGCTCCTGCCTGGGAGGCCCCTTCATTGTCACCAGAGTGCTCCACAATGGAGCGTACCACCTCTACAAAGTCGAGCACAAGAAAGACGAGCCGCGAGCTTGGAATGTGGAGTTGCTCTACCCCTTTTATACTTAAGCACTCAGTCTATTGGGCTGTAATAAAGAAGCACCTTTGTAGTTTGTTTATCAAAGACAAGAGTTTTTACAGTCTTCTAGAATGATTGTCGATTGCTTACGCTTGTTTCTGAAATCCCCAAGTGGGTGGCTTAGCTGCGAATCTGTTTCGCCTAAGTTGAAAAAAATCCTACCGAGTGATGAGCAAGCCTCTCACTCGGGGGGGCTTAGCTGCAGTCTAGTACTCGCCTAAGTTGAAAAAAAATCCTACCGAGTGATGAGCAAGCCTCTCACTCAGGGGCTTAGCTACAGTCCACTACTCGCCTAAGTTGAAAAAATCCTACCGAGTGATGAGCAAGCCTCTCACTCGGGGGCTTAGCTGCAGTCCAGCACTCGCCTAAGTTTCAAAAATCCTATCGAGTGATGAGCAAGCCTCTCACTCAGGGGCTTAGCTACAGTCCAGTACTCGCCTAAGTTTCAAAAATCCTACCGAGTGATGAGCAAGCCTCTCACTCGGGGGCTTAGCTGCAGTCCAATACTCGCCTAAGTTTCAAAAATCCTACCGAGTGATGAGCAAGCCTCTCACTCGGGGGCTTAGTTGCAGTCCAGTACTTGCCTAAGTTTCAAAAATCCTACCGAGTGATGAGCAAGCCTCTCACTCGGGGGCTTAGCTGCAGTCCAGTACTCGCCTAAGTTTCAAAAATCCTACCGAGTGATGAGCAAGCCTCTCACTCGAGGGCTTAGCTGCAGTCCAGTACTTGCCTAAGTTTCAAAAATCCTATCGAGTGATGAGCAAGCCTCCCACTCGGAGGCTTAGCTGCAGTCCAGTACTCGCCTAAGTTTCAAAAATCCTACCGATTGATGAGCAAGCCTCTCACTCGGGGGCTTAGCTGCAGTCCAGTGCTCGCCTAAGTTTCAAAAATCCTACCGAGTGATGAGAAAGCCTCTCACTCGGGGGCTTAGCTGCAGTCCAGTACTCGCCTAAGTTTCAAAAATCCCACCGAGTGATGAGCAACCCTCTCACTCGGGGGCTTAGCTGTAGTCCAGTGCTCGCCTAAGTTTCAGAAATCCTACCGAGTGATGAGGAAACCTCTCACTTGGGGCTTAGCTGCAGTCCAGTGCTCGCCTAAGTTTCAGAAATCCTACCGAGTGATGAGCAAACCTCACACTCGGGGGCTTAGCTGCAGTCCAGTACTCGCCTAAGTTTCAAAAATCCTACCGAGTGATGAGAAAGCCTCTCACTCGGGGGCTTAGCTGCAGTCCAGCGCCCGCCTAAGTTACAAAAATCCTACCGAGTGATGAGCAAACCTCACACTCGGGGGCTTAGCTGCAGCCTAGTGCTCGCCTAAGTTTCAAAATCCTACCGAGTGATGAGCAAACCTCACACTCGGAGGCTTAGATGCAGTCTAGTACTCGCCTAAGTTGAAAAACCATCCCTATCCGCAAGGACGACGAGGTGCAGTTCGATTGCGAACCTCTCCGCAGAGCTGCACCACAAGTACAATGTGCGCTCCATCCCTATCCGCAAGGACGAGGAGGTGCAGGTCGATTGCGAACCTCTCCTTAGAGCTGCGCCACAAGTACAATGTGCGCTCCATCCCTATCCGCAAGGACGACGAGGTGCAGGTCGATTGCAAACCTCTCCTCAGAGCTGCGCCACAAGTACAATGTGCGCTCCATCCCTATCCGCAAGGACGACGAGGTGCAGGTCGATTGCAAACCTCTCCTCAAAGCTGCGCCACAAGTACAATGAGCGCTCCATCCCTATCCGCACGGACGACGAGGTGCAGATCGACTGGGATATCTCCCTCAGAGTTGCATCTCAAAGAATATTCCTAGTGAAGAATAAGTTCCGCTCGAAGGCAAACGCAAGCACATGCAGAAGATAAATCAAGATCAGATAAAATCTCAAAAGTTTCAGGACAAAGGTAAAAGTACTCGGACATCAAGCTCGAAGGAGTTTAACGGTTACAAAAACCACTCGGCATTCCGAGGCAAATTTAAAGCAAGTTTAAGTATCAAGTTTGTTCACTCGGCAGGAGGAGGACTTGCAGTCTCGACGACTCGTCCAAATCAATCCCGTCAGCGATCCGAGTGGCAGCAGCAATGAAAGTCTCCATGAAGGACTGGAAGTCGTGCCTTTTTGTGTTGGCGACCTTGATCGCGACCAGCTTCTCTTCTCGAGCTTCTTTGTAGTGGACCCTGACCAGTGACAGAGCCACGTCAGCACCGCATCAGGCAGAGGACTTCTTCCATTCCTGCACTCAACCAGGGACCTCATTGAGTCGAGCCATCAGAGACTCGAGATCATTCTGAAGCGTTTCACTTGGCCAGAGCGATGAGTTGAGGCGTGAAACTGCCACCTTCAGACGGGCAAGATAACTTGTAACACTGGCGACGCGGGATTCCAGTCGAAGCACATTCATGGCAGCCTCATCGCCGACTGGAGAAAGGATAGGGTCCAAGCCCATCTCAATCCGTCCAGTCTCCTCTTCAAAGTTTTGGCAGAATTCTACAGAGTCAAGGAGTTAATGAGTCGACTGGCCAGGACTAACTTGCAAACAGTAAAACAGTTGGGTAAAAAGGGGGATACCTACGAGCATAAGAAAGAGTTTCTTGGTGAGAGCTTTCAGATAAGCCTCCAAATCGTTCCTCCTACGAGTCATGCTTTCCAACTGGTCGTTCAAAGCCACTTTATATTTTTTTTCAGACGAGTCACCTCTCGATTGGATTCAGTGAGAGACGACTTCAACTTGTTGATTTCCTCCTCTAGCGCTCCGACCGAAGCCAGTTTCTGGTCAGCAAGGGCAGTCTTCTCCTGAGCCTCCTTCTGCGCAGCTGCAAGGTCCAAGTCCTTCTTCTCCAAGGCCAACCTAATTTTCTCTACAAAATACACATTTAGATCAAACAGAAGAACGAAGAGATAACTTGAAGGATGGTCAAGACAAGCAGTCGACAGGCTGTTACCTTCCGTACCAGTGACTTCATCTTGAGCCTTCTTCAAGTTCTGCTGAGCCAACTCCAGGTCAAGGTTGAGTTGCCTCTGCTTTTCCTCAAATTCGGCAAACTTGGAGATAAGCGTACAAGATTTCTACAGTGAGTAAAAGGCATATCAATCGACAAGATCAAAGATTATTTACTTCCGAGTGAATAAAACTTCAAGACTACTCAGACCCCAACCGACTGCCAGCAGTCGACTGCGGTCTCGGGGACTACACCCAGTGGGTGCACTTAGCGTGCCCCCACTGGTTCGGATTCCACTCGGGCGGTCCGCCCAGGCCGATTAAAAAAAGGGAGAGAAAGAAGTGCTCAGACCCCAACCGACTGCCAATAGTCGACTGCGGTCTTGGGGACTACACCCAGTGGGTGCACTTGGTGTGCCCCCACTAGTTCGGATTCCACTCGGCTGGTCCGCCCAGGCCGAGTACACAAAAAAAGATGACAAAGCACCCAATGGGTGTACAATCTCGAAGTGCAAGACAATAAAAGATTGCGCGAAGGAAAACATTCGGGTAGCATATCCCAAAAGAACAAGTTCAGTCGAGAGTTAACTTACCTGGACATTGGCTCGAAGAGCCGCACTGGCGTCATAAGCAGCCTGACTGCTTTCGTGCACCGCCTTCACCCGCTCCATCATTATGTCAGCCTGACGAATGGCCTCCGCAGCGGCGTCCGACTGGCTTTCTGGAACATGATGAGTGGCAAAGAAGGGGACGGACGGTCCAGACGCAGCGGCTTGGAGATCCGAGGCATGAAGTTGGATGGTTGAAACAAGCTTTCGTGTAGTCGACGATGCGGGGTGCACACTCGACACTGGGTCAGCAAAGGTTACGGAAACCTTACTCGCATCTTCGAGCTGTTGAACTACCCGCTCCGCCGCCGGCTCCGACTGGGATGTCTTGCTAGCTATTGCCTTCTTCTTCCTGGGCCTCAGCGGCACGTCCTCGTCATCATCCGGAAGCTCAATGACATTGGGAGGGGCTGCAAAGAAATCAGCCGACACTAGATGAGTCACCAGAATTTAATCGACCATACAATCAAGAACAAGATCACGAGAATTGTACCCGGGTTGGAGGTGACCGCATCTTCCATGTCCTCGTCTTTGTACTTGCGGGTAGAAGTCCCAGAAGTGGCGGCACTGCAAATATCAACATTCAGTCAGTCACGTTTTGTTACACCAAGTCAACTAAAGGGTCAAGTCGGATTATTACCCAGAGATAGTAGGAATGACCACTTTGATCTTGGGCAAAGCCTTCGGTGGCTTGGAAGATGCAGCCTTCGATGGTTTTGGCGCTGGAGGCGGTGCAGTCTTGGGTTGCTTCGGTGTCTTCTCAGTCGGTACTGGAGAAGACGTCCGCGGGCACTTCGAAGACTGCCCAGTCGGTGCGGCCACCGAGTCAGGGATGCTTGTCGGGTCGTGAGCATGCTTGGACCTTCTTTCTCTGTGAGGAGGCGTGTCGACCTATTCTTTGTCACTCGGGTCTCCGCTCTCCTACCATCCTCCTCGTCCGAGTGCCACTCGCCGCTATCGCCTCCACTCGCCTCCGCCTCCGAGTCCTGCTCCTGCTCTCCATTGGGCATTGAATACATCTCAGTAAGAGCCTGAAAAATAACAAGCAAAGCAAAAAATAGTCAGTCATCAACAGGTGGTTACATGATTAATCAAAAAAGTACTCGATAATCCAGAGTCAGACCTGGTTTGGCTGGTGCGAATTGTCGAATGGAACGACCCTCTTGGACCCCCTGGGGTTATCCTTGTTGCATGTGATGCCTCTCAGCCATTTCTCCACCGTGCCCTCGTTGATCTCCTCCGGGTGGATCCGACTGGAATCCTCAATGCCCGAGTTCATCCACATCGGATGATCATGAGCTTGGAGCGGTTGGATGCGTCATTTGAGGAATACCTCCAGCAGATCGATACGGGTCACGCCATCCCGGACAAGCTGGACAACCCGCTCGACCAACACCTTCACCTGTGCTCTCTCCTCTGGGATCACTTTCAGTGCGGAAGGCCTCTCGACCCGAGCCATGGAAAAGGCAGGGAGCCCGGTTGACTGGCCTGGAGTCAGCTGGTCTTTACAATAAAACCAGGTCAACTGCCAACCCCGGACTGACTCGGGAAGGATCATGGCTGGAAAGGTGATTTTGTTCCTCATCTGAATCCCAAGACCCCCGCATATCTGAATCATGTGCGTTTTCTCGTCACTCGGATTGGCCTTCTTGACCGACTGAGAACGGCAAGTGAAAATGTGCTTGAAAAGACCCCAGTGTGGCCTACAACCTAAGAAGTTCTCGCACATGGATACGTAGGCGGCAAGGTATACAATGGAGTTGGGATTGAAATGGTGAAGTTGTGCTCCAAAGAAGTTCAAGAATCCCCGGAAGAAAGGATGGGGAGGCAGAGAAAATCCACGGTCGACATGAGTTGCGAGGAGTACGCACTCACCATCTCGTGGACGCGGTTCAGTCTCTCCTTCCGGGAGCCGCGCCGATTCATGGGGAATCAGCCCTCCCTCGACTAGATCGTCGATGTCGTCTTGGCTGATCATAGACCGGATCCAGTCGCCCTGGATCCAGCCGTGCGGCAGGCCGGATCTCGACGAGGATCCGCCCTGGCTGGACCTCTTTCCCTTCGCCTTCGTTGTCGCCTTCTTTGCACGCTCCAAGGCCACCGTCTTCTCCTTCCCCATGGTCGCGGGCGAAGCTCGAACGGAGCAGCGACACTGAGGGCGGAGGTGGAGATGGCGGAGAAAGCAGAAGAGAAAGGAAGAAAATGGAGGAACAATGCGCACGAAATCCAATCTGGCACCTTATATGGGGCCGCTTCCGAGTGGCTGACCTGTGGGGCCAGACGATCCAATCAAATCCAGCAACAGTCGCGGGCGAGGTACGTGGCGAAAAAGGTGGCGCGGCGATCGAGGCGGCCTCGCCTCGTCCCATCCGATTACTACGGACTCCTCCGTCTCGCGCGCTCCCCCAAATACAAAATCCCATGATATCCGCGCACAGCAAAGCAACCTGTCAGGAGGAGGATCTTTTCCATATCGACACTCGGAGCATTGCGGCAAAAGTTCACTCGGCAGAAACCAAGAATGGATCAAGGCGACTGAGAAGAAGTTAAGATCATCATAATTGTTCGGTTAATCGCAAATAAGACGCTCCCTGAAAGTGCTAGTGATCGACTAGAGGGGGTGAATAGGCGATTTTTATGAAAGTCTTCAAAACATGGAAGTTTCGAAGACAAACGATAGAAATAAACCTATTACCATGCAGCGGAAGGTAGACTACACTAAGCAAGCCATAGTCAAGTATTCAATGAAATGAAAGCACAAAGACTAACATCAGCTAGGCAGTATAGATCAGGATGGAAAATAGTATGAAGCCAATCAGAACAAGCAGTCACACAGTGAAGACAAATAGACAATGCAAACAGGCAATGACTTCACAAGGACCAATCTGCAAATAAAGAGATGGGAAGGATAGAACCAGTGGCTCGTTGAAGACAATGATTTGTTGGACCAGTTCCAGTTGCTGTGACAACTGTACGTCTGGTTAGGGAGGCTGAGATTCAACTCAGAAAACCGCGTCTTCACCTTATTCCCCTTGAGCTAAGGACACCCAGTCCTCGCCCAATTACTCTGGTAAGTCTTCAAGGTAGACTTCCAAACCTTCACAGACTTCGTTCACCTGCGATCCACAATGACTCTTGGATGCTCAGAACGCGACGCCTAACTGGTTGGAGGATTCACAATCCTCAAGTGTAATAAGTATTCAGATCACACAGACAAGAAGACTTAAGTGATGCCTAACACTCTTTGGCTCTGGGTGTTTAGGGCTTTGTCCTCGCAAGGATTTCTCTCTCAAAGGCTTTGAGGTGGGTTGCTCTCAAACGACAAAAGCCATGCACTAACTCTGAGCAGCCAACCAATTTATGGTGTAGGGGTGGGCTATTTATAGCCACTAGGCAACCCGACCTGATTTGTCCGAAATGACCCTGGGTCACTAAGGAACTGACACATGTTCCAACGGTCAGATTTCAAACACACAAGGCAAATTTACTTGAGCTACAAGCAAAGCTGACTTATCCAGCTCTGGATAAGATTTGCTCTCATTGTCTTCGCTCGAAGACGTAGGATTTTGGTTAAGCATCACTTCAGTCATTCTGACTGGTTTACTTGGACCCCACTTAACAGTACGGTGGTTCCTATGACTCAACAAAGAAGAAAAAGAACGACGAAACAACTAAGTCTTCGCGCTCCATAGTCTTCACGTGATGTTTTCTCTTGTCATAGTCTTCAATGTGAATGTCTTCACATACCACCTTTGACTTCAATGTCTTCATACATTTTTAGGGGTCATCTCTGGTAGGAAAACGGAATCGATGAGGGACTTCTACCTGTGTTATCCTGCAATTCTCACAAACACATTAGTCCCTCTACCAGGTTTGTCGTCAATACTCCAAAACCAACTAGGGGTGGCACTAGATGCACTTACAATCTCCCCCTTTTTGGTGATTGAAGACAAACTGGTTGAAGTTTTCAACGGGGATAGAAATATGTGAAATTGTAAAGGATTTAAGTATTGTCTTCGTAAGTAGCAGAAAGGCTCCCCCTGAAGATGTGCATATTGATAACCCACAAGTATAGGGGATCAATTGTAGCCTCTTTCGATAAGTAAGAGTGTCGAACCCAACGAGGAGCTAAAGGTAGAACAAATATTCCCTCAAGTTCTATCGACCACCGATACAACTCTACGCACGCTTGACATTCGCTTTACCTAGAACAAGTATGAAACCAGAAGTACTGTGTAGGTGTTTTTGGGTAAGCTTGCAAGAAAGTAAAGAGCACGTAAATAAAAGCTAGGGGCTGTTTAGATAAAGACACAACTAAATTAGTTTTAGTAAAGAGCTTTTGTCAACAAGAAGGTTATTTGTCCCTAGGCAATCGATAACTAGACCAGTAATCATTATTGCAATTTTATTTGAGGGAGAGGCATAAGCTAACATACTTTCTCTACTTGGATCATATGCACTTATGATTGGAACTCTAGCAAGCATCCGCAACTACTAAAGATTCATTAAGGTAAAACCCAACCATAGCATTAAAGTATCAAGTCCCCTTTATCCCATACGCAAACAACCTACTTACTCGGGTCTGTGCTTCTGTCACTCACGCCACCCACCATAAGCAAATCATAAGCATATTGCAAACCCTACAGTGGGAATCCCTCACGCTTGCGCGACACGGAGAGCACCATAGGACAGCACCAATAATAAAACATACAACTCAAACCAATCACGATCATCAAATAGCCATTAGGACAAAACAGATCTACTCAAACATCATAGGATAGCCATACATCATTGGGAAATAATATATAGCGTTGAGCACCATGTTTAAGTAGAGATTACAGCGGGTAAGAGACAGGTTACACCACTGCATAGAGGGGGGAAGAGTTGGTGATGATGGCGGTGAAGTTGTTGATGAAGATGGCGGTGATGGTGATGGCCCCGGAAGCGCTCTGGCGCCACCAGAAGCAAGGGGGAGAGGGCCCCCCTTCTTCTTCTTCTTCTTCCTTGACCTCCTCCCTAGATGGGAGAAGGGTTTCCCCTCTGGTCCTTGGCTCCCATGGCGTGGGAGGGGCGAGAGCCCCTTCGAGATTGGATCTATCTCTCTGTTTCTCTCTGGTTCTGCGTTCTCTTCTGGCTCTGTTTCACCGTTTTGTATATATATGGAGATCTGTAACTCCGATTGGCCTGAAACCTTCGCCGTGATTTTTTTTTCTGAATATTAGCTTTCTTGTGGAAAAAGAAGAGCGTCAACCGCCTTACGGTGGGCTCACGAGGGTAGGGGGCGCGCCCAGGGGGCAGGCACGCCCCTGTCTCATGACCACCTTGGGCACTGGTTCGCGTTGATTTTCCTTCCAAATTTTCCATATTTTCCAAAAATAAGCTCCGTCCGTTTTTATCCCGTATGGACTCCGTTTGATATGGATATTCTGCGAAACCAAAAACATGCAATAGACAGGAACTGGCACTGGGCACTGGATCAATATGTTAGTCCCAAAAATAATATAAAAAGTTGCCAAAAAGTATATGAAAGTTGAATAATATTGGCATGGAACAATCAAAAATTATAGATACGACGGAGACGTATCAGCATCCCCAAGCTTAATTCCTGCTCGTCCTCGAGTAGGTAAATGATAAAAAAGATATTTTTTGATGTGGAATGCTACCTACATAATCTTGATCATATGTCTAATCATGGCATGAATATTAAGACATGAGTGATTCAAAGCAATAGTCTATCCTTTGACATAAAAACAATAATACTTCAAGCATACCAACCAAGCAATTATGTCTTATTGAGATAAACATAGCCAAAGAAAGCTCATCCCTACAAAATCATATAGTCTCGCTATGCTCCATCTTCACCACACAAAGCATTCACATCATGCACAACCCCGATGACAAGCCAAGCAATTGTTTCATACTTTTGACGTTTCTCAAACCTTTTCAACTTCCACGCAATACATGAGCGTAAGCCATGGACATAGCACTATAGGTGGAATAGAATATGATGATAGGGGTTATGTGGAGCAGACAAAAAGGGAGAAAGTCTCACATCAACTAGGCGTATCAACGGGCTATGGAGATGCCCATTAATAGATATCAATGTGAGGAGTAGGGATTGCCATGCAACGGATGCACTAGAGCTATAAGTATATGAAAGCTCAAACTGAAACTAAGTGGGTGTGCATCCAACTTGCTTGCTCATGAATACCTAGGGCATTTGAGGAAGCGTTGGAATATACAAGCCAAGTTCTATAATGAAAATTCCCACTAGTATATGAAAGTGATAACTCAAGAGACTCTCTATATGAAGAACATGGTGCTACTTTGAAGCACAAGTGTGGTAAAAGGATAGTAACATTGCCCCTTTTTTATTTTTTTTATTTTTTTGCGGGCTTCTTTGCCCCCCCTTTTTTATTTAGGCTTCTTTGGCCTCTTTTTTTGGGCAATGCTCTAATAATGATGATCATCACACTTTTATTTACTTACAACTCAATATTACAACTCGATATCTAGAACGAAGATATGACTCTATATGAATGTCTCCAGCGGTGTACCGGGATGTGCAATGATCTAGCGTAGCAATGACATCAAAAAACAGACAAGCCATGAAAACATCATGCTAGCTATCTTACGATCATGCAAAACAATACGACAATAAATGCTCAAGTCATGTATATGATAATGATGGAAGTTGCATGGCAATATATCTCGGAATGGCTATGGAAATGCCATAATAGGTAGGTATGGTGGTTGTTTTGAGGAAGGTATATGGTGGGTTTATGGTACCGGCGAAAGTGGCGCGGTACTAGAGAGGCTAGCAATGATGGAAGGGTGAGAGTGCGTATAATCCATGGACTCAACATTAGTCATAAAGAACTCACATGCTTATTGCAAAAATCTATTAGTCATCGAAACAAAGTACTACGCGCATGCTCCTAGGGGGATAGATTGGTAGGAAAAGACCATCGCTCGTCCCCGACCGCCGCTCATAAGGAAGACAATCAATAAACACCTCATGCTCCGACTTCGTTACATAACGGTTCACCATACGTGCATGCTACGGGACTTGCAAGCCTCAACACAAGTATTTCTCAATTTCACAATTACTCAACTAGCATGACTCTAATATCACCACCTTTATATCGCAAAACTATTGCAAGGAATCAAACATATCATATTCAGCGATCTACAAGTTTATGTAGGATTTTATGACTAACCATGTGAATGACCAACTCCTGTCATCTCTCTAAATAGATATAAGTGAAGCAAGAGAGTTTAATTCTTTCTACAAAAGATATGGCCACGCTCTAACAAATATAAGTGAAGCAAAAGAGCATTCTACAAATGGCGGTTGTCTAAGTAAAGAGGAACAAGCAATCCAAACTTCAAATAATATAAGTGAAGCACCTGAAGCATTCTATAAAGCCATACTCAAAAAACATAAGTGAAGTGTAAAGAGCATTCTATAAATCAACCAAGGACCATCTCATACCAGCATGGTGCATAAAATAAAAATGAAAACTAAATGCAAAAGACGCTCCAAGATTGCACATATCGCATTAACGAAACGAATCCGAAAACATACCGATATTTGTTGAAGAAAGAGGGGATGCCTCCCCAGCATCCCTAAGCTTAGATGCTTGAGTCTCCTTGAATATTTACTTGGGGTGCCTCGGGAATCCCAAAGCTTGAGCTCTTGCCTCTCTTCCTTCTTCTCACATCGAAACCTTCTCGGTCATCGAACACTTCATCCACACAAAACTTCAACAGAAAACTCGATAAGATCCGTTAGTATAATAAAGCAAATCACAACTCTAAGTACTGTTGCAAACCAATTCATATTTTTTTTTGAATTTTGTCTACTGTAATATAGCTTTTCCATGGCTTAATCCACTGATATAAATTGATAGTTTCATCAAAACAAGCAAACTATGCATCAAAAACAGAATCTGTCTAAAACAGAACAGTCTGTAACAATCTGAACATTCACCATACTTATGATACTTGAAAATTTCTGCCAAAATTAGGAAAAATAAACAATTTGTATAAAAAGACAGTGCAAAAAGAATCAGAACCATTTGATGTTCCATCTAAAAATGTAAAATTGCGCACTACAGCCAAAGTTTCTGTCCTGCACCATACAAACAATCAAGCAAATGTAAACATCCTAAAGGCAAACCTTGGCACATTATTTTTATAATACAATGGAATTGTACAAGGGGATAATTATTTTTGTTGAAAGGTTTCTGTAATTAAGATTCACAAAGTTCCCATGGGCATGAACAAAGTTCAAGGACGTCCCCCACTTTCACAATGCTCGTCTCTCTCACTTTCACTTTTCTTTTGGAAAAAGTTTTGGGTTCCCCTCTTTATTTTTGTTGTTTTTAAACTATATAAAAGCACTCAACAGAAATAAATGACTCTCTAAAACTTCCGGGTTGTCTCCCTGGCAGCGCTTTCATTAAAGCCATTAAGCTAGGCATATAGTGCTCAAGTAGTGAATCCACCCGGATCCCAAGGTATATCAAAGCCAATTTGAATCAACAACGATTTGTAATTTAGTAGTGATCACAAAGTAACATATATCAAGCAATGACGAAGTCTAAATCTCTTCATATGCATCAGCATGTCATAAAAGAACAATTCATGCACACATAGTAAAGGCCAATGCATAGTATAAATAGTTTCTTGCAATTTTGTCATGTTGGAAACATAGAGAGGTGGAGATATAGTTCCTCTCTCATAATAATTGCAAGTAGGAGCAGCAAACACATGCATATTATATCTATCAAAATCATCATGTGCAACGGTAAAAGGCAACCCATCAATATAATCCTTAATAAGTGCAAACTTCTCCGATATAGTGTAGTTGGGAGAATTCAAAAAGATAATAGGACTATCATGCGTGGGTGCAATAGCAACAATTTCATGTTTAACTTAAGGAACTATAGCAAGTTCATCTCCATAAGCATAATTCATATTGGCATCTTGGCCACAAGCATAGCAAGCATCATCAAAAAGGGATATTTCAAAAGAATCAACGGGATCATAACAGTCATCATAGCAATCATCCTTCGGTAAGCACGAAGGGAATTTAAACAATGTATGAGTTGAAGAGTTACTCTCGTTAGAAGGTGGGCACGGGTAGCTAATCCGCTCTTCCTCCTTTTGTTCTTCGCTCTCATCATCATCTTTTTCATCCAATGAGCTCACAGTTTCATCAACTTCTTCTTCCATAGATTCCTGCAAAATATTAGTCTCTTCTTGGACAGCGGAGACTTTCTTAATAAGCGCATTAATTTCGTAATTGTATTCATAATTCTCATAACAATATTTCAGGATAGCTAAACTTTCAGGTCTATAAACAGCATCATCAAAATCTTCAAACTCTTTAAACATAGATTCAATTTCATAAGCACCCTTAAAAGCAACAAATTCTTCTATTTGTTCCACATCATAGTAATCATATATACCATTAGCATAAGAAGCTAAGGTTTCATTATCATTAAATTCACATGAAAAGGGAAGGTGTGGAGCCTTCACCTTAGAGCAACAAGTATAATCATATCTCAAGCATAGTTGCCTAGCATACCAATTCAGTATATGAATTTGATCCCATAATAGTTTCCCTTTTGTGTCAAGCGGTAATCCCTAAAGTATTCACGTTGATCCAACGTTACTCTCATTACATAATTGAATGGATTTTTCTCAGGATTATTAAAGTAGTACATAATATCTTTCACATAACCAGCATCAAGGGTTTTAGGAGGTTCCCCATCTCCATGAGTAGCAAGTACACCTAATTTTTTGGTATTTCGTGTTCCATATTCATAACTAAAGATAAAGAACAACTAAGAACAGCAAATAAAAATTACTTACTGATAAAGCAAGCAAGCACACATGAGAATATTCACCCCACGCTATTGCTCCCCGACAACGGCGCTAGAAAAAGGTCTTGATAACCCACAAGTATAGGGGATCAGTTGTAGCCTCTTTCGATAAGTAAGAGTGTCGAACCCAATGAGGAGCTAAAGGTAGAACAAATATTCCCTCAAGTTCTATCGACCACCAATACAACTCTACACACGCTTGACGTTCGCTTTACCTAGAACAAGTATGAAACCAGAAGTACTTTGTAGGTGTTTTTGGGTAAGCTTGCAAGAAAGTAAAGAGCACGTAAATAAAAGCTAAGTGTTGTTTAGATAAAGACATAACTAAATTAGTTTTAGTAAAGAGCTTTTGTCAACAAGAAGGTTATTTGTCCCTAGGCAATCGATAACTAGACCGGTAATCATTATTGCAATTTTATTTGAGGGAGAGGCATAAGCTAACATACTTTCTCTACTTGGATCATATGCACTTATGATTGGAACTCTAGCAAGCATCCGCAACTACTAAATATTCATTAAGGTAAAACCCAACCATAGCATTAAAGTATCAAGTCCCCTTTATCCCATACGCAAACAACCTACTTACTCGGGTCTGTGCTTCTGACACTCACGCCACCCACCATAAGCAAATCATAAGCATATTGCAAACCCTACAGTGGGAATCCCTCACGCTTGCGCGACACGGAGAGCACCATAGGACAGCACCAATAATAAAACATACAACTCAAACCAATCACGATCATCAAATAGCCATTAGGACAAAACAGATCTACTCAAACATCATAGGATAGCCATACATCATTGGGAAATAATATATAGCGTTGAGCACCATGTTTAAGTAGAGATTACAGCGGGTAAGAGACAGGTTACACCACTGCATAGAGGGGGGAAGAGTTGGTGATGATGGCGGTGAAGTTGTTGATGAAGATGGCGGTGATGGTGATGGCCCCGGAAGCGCTCTGGCGCCACCAGAAGCAAGGGGGAGAGGGCCCCCCTTCTTCTTCTTCTTCTTCCTTGACCTCCTCCCTAGATGGGAGAAGGGTTTCCCCTCTGGTCCTTGGCTCCCATGGCGTGGGAGGGGCGAGAGCCCCTTCGAGATTGGATCTATCTCTCTGTTTCTCTCTGGTTCTGCGTTCTCTTCTGGCTCTGTTTCACCGTTTTGTATATATATGGAGATCCGTAACTCCGATTGGCCTAAAACCTTCACCGTGATTTTTTTCCGAATATTAGCTTTCTTGCGGCAAAAGAAGAGCGTCAACCGCCTTACGGTGGGCTCACGAGGGTAGGGGCGCGCCCAGGGGGGCAGGCGCGCCCCCTGCCTCGTGACCACCTCGGGCACTGGTTCGCGTTGATTTTCCTTCCAAATTTTCCATATTTTCCAAAAATAAGCTTCGTCCGTTTTTATCCCGTTTGGACTCCGTTTGATATGGATATTCTGCGAAACCAAAAACATGCAACAGACAGGAACTGGCACTGGGCACTGGATCAATATGTTAGTCCCAAAAATAATATAAAAAGTTGCCAAAAAGTATATGGAAGTTGAATAATATTGGCATGGAACAATAAAAAATTATAGATACGATGGAGACGTATCACATATAAGTATTTTGCTTTTGAATGCAAATGCACATGGCAGGTTGTACTTGCGGAGCTCCTCTTTTACTTATGAAGACAATTCATCATGTATGAAAGGATATATCGAAGATAATGACATGCATAATGAAAAATGTACGTCTGCAAAATGACTTTGTGCGGAATTTATTGTTGCACATGCGGAATTTATCATCGCATCACATAGTGTCGAAAAAGGTAGCAGACGACCATCAAGTTTAAGTGTTACAACTCAAAACGAACCAAATGTTTCAAAAGTGAGAGTTGTAAGCACTTGGCAAAAGTAGCAAAAAGTAAAGCAACCACCCATATGGACCCGCTTGAAGACTATCAACTCATATGCTTCTCCCCCTTTTGTCAATAAGGACCAAAAAGGTTTGAAGACATAGAGCTTCTACTCGTTCCCATGAGGTGCAGGCGAAGCAGCAGGGTCGTCGTTGAGGTCTGGTGGTGCAGAAGAACTTGGTGCAGTGTCGAGACGCACTGAAGGTGGGGGTGGTGAAGTGGCATCATCTTCATCATCGATAACTCTGGCATTCACCGTGGCAGCTGAGGAAGAATAGTCAGAGTCTTCAAGGAAGGGAGTCCGACGCAAGTGAGCATTCCTTGGAGGAGTGGAGTCAAACTTGAATCTTTCTGTGAAGCCATCGTCTTGAAGATCTTCTTCAGCAGTGAGCAAAGTCAAACTCTTCCAGGACCTTCGACAGGTTTCATGTGTAACAAAGGCATTCTTGGTGGCAAGATTGCGGATGCGATTGACGTCCACCAAGAGGCTTTGCATCTGACGCTTAAGCCAGTCATGATGCTTATCCTGTTTCTGATGTAGCGTGATGAGAAGCTCTCAGTCATTGAGAACATGAGATCGCTTCCGAGGCCTTTGGGCAATGGTGCTTCCGGTGGCGTCAGTTTGGGCGCGAGGGGCACGTGTGTTACCAGCCAAGGGATAAACATGAGAGACTGCCTGAACTCCTTCAATGGGCTGGGTGAAGCTTTGACGATCAACATTGTGAAGATAAATCGGATCCTTAGCAGGCTCTGGGTAAATAGCTTCAATAGACAGATCAACCTCTGGCAAGAATACAAGATGATTGCGCGCAGACGGCTGATAGTTGAAGGCAGAGTGAAGCTTGATAAGACGCATTACCCATGGAGCATAGAACTTCAGACCAAAAATGTCGGAGCCAGATGCAGCCAACTGCCTGATGAAGAAGTCTTGAGCATTAAAGCTTATGCCATTGAAGATATAGAAAACCAAAGTCTTCATTGCTCCTTCAAGCTTCGCTGTAGACGAATGTCCTTTGATAGGCCATAGAGTCTTTCTGATGATATGATAAATGGTGCGGGGCAGATACTCTAGGTCTTCAACAAAGAATTCGGTTGGGTATTCAGCGTCGCGTGGCAAAGGCTTCATCATGCTCAGCATTTGACTCATGTTGGGTTCTGGCTTCTGGAAAATGCTCTCCAAAGCATTCTGGTGTTGTTGACAAGTTGGTTCATAGTATTCACCAGGAGTGGGCAGGGCTGTGAGCTCAATGATGTCTTGAGCTTTAGCTTCATGATGAACATCTCCTATCATCCACTCAAGGATCCAAGTCTTCGGATCCCTGTTGTATCCACGACTGTGGAGGGTAGCATAGAATTGAAGCAGAAGTTCTTCATTCCAGTGTTCCTTTGCAGTCACAAAATTAAGCAGACCCGCATCACGGAAGCAGTCAAGGGCTTCTTCAAGGCATGGCAGTCTAGCAATGGCTTCACAGTCAAGATGCATGTGAGGGAAGATGTGTCCCTGATTGTACAAGATGCATGAATAATAGCTTCGCTGCTGATAACTCCAGAATCGGTCTGAAGAGATTCTTGGCCTTGTGTAGGGGTTCTTGGCACTGTTGAAGAATGTGTTGTGTGACTTGAATCCATTCAGATTAAATGATCCTGGTGAAGTTGCAGTACCTGGAAACCGTGGTAGCCTTGGCTTTGGCTTCTGGACCTGAGGACTGTGCTCCACATGATAGGCAAACTGAGGTCCGCGAGCAGGCGGAGGAACCAGGATTGGCCAGCGGATAGTAACAAGCTGTCCACGATCATATGCTTGCTCGATGGTGTGTGGCCTTGGAGGAGGTACAGGAGCAGAGGCATTGGCTTCAGGCAGCGGATTTGCTTCGGGTGCTGCATTGGCTTCAGGTGCATTCACTTCTAGCACCACATTAGCTTCAGGCGCCACATTAGCTTCAGCCATGACAACGTTATTGGCTTCAGTGTTGATGTTGGTGGCCGCCTCAGTATTGGTAACCTCCACTTCAGGAGCAGGAGGGTCGGACACGTTCTCCTCGAGAACAACTTCAGGGTTGGACGGGGGTGTACCAAAACGTTCTTCTTCTCTTGGTTCTTCTTCATGGTCATTGGCTGATGTAGTCGGAATATCTTCAGCCGTTTTGGCTTCAGATTCAGGAATGTTCACAGTAGGAGAGGCTTCAGGAAAGACTTCGCGTGAGACGGATTGGTGCTCTTCTCCTTCGGGAACACTTGACAATGTGACATGTGGCCTAGGTCCTTTGCGAAGCCTGCGAAATGCTGGCGACGCCTGTGGAGATGGAGTTGGTTGGGCCTCAAAGTCTTCACTGTCAATCACCAAAGTGGTGACCTGTGGTGGGGGAGTGACTGGTGTTTCTTCAGCATGAGAGGATTCTGGAGGGTGATCAGCCCATGAGTCATCCTGAGCAATTGGCGTCAATGGACGACCAATGCTGATGAGTTCGATGTTCGTGAGAATAGGCGATGATACCAAATTGTGCTCGATCTGAGGAAGGACTTCATCATCTTCAACATTGTTGTGAGGACCAATGTCTTCAGCTGTGGTGGGGTCAACAGCTGGATTCTCTTCAGATTTAGGAGCCTCTGTGAAAGCAGGCTCATGAACTACCAGATGACGTTCACGATGTTCATACGCAGGACGAGCAACAGAAATTGGCTCGACAAGAATGGGCTCTGTGGAAGTAGCCCGGTCTCTCTTCTTTGTTTTCCTTTTCTTGGTTGGGGGAACATCATCAGTGGTGGCTTTGGTCTTGCGCTTTCTGGCTTCGGCTTCAGCTGCTCTAGTTTTCTTGAATTCTGAAGCCACTGTGGGGGCCTTAGGCTTCGAGCCTGTCATACTGGCCAGGAAGACAATGGGAGGTGCTTCCTACCTTGATGCTTCTGGTTCAGCCACAGCTGGCTTCTTCTTCTTCTTGGCAGCCATCCTGGGGTCGATGCCTGATCGCCCCAAAACCTTGCGCTTTTCAGCTTCATTGTAGCCTTGAACACATTTGGCAGCAAGATTCTTCATGCACTCACGAGAACCTTTTGCTTCTTCTCGTTTCTTGTGGAATGCCTCCTTGAGCTCATGCATCATGACCTTGAAGTTTTGAATGTCTTCAACATTGAGTTTGGCCATGTGCTTCTTGAACTGAGCCTTTTCATAATCGATCTTATGCTTCAGCTCAACAATTTTCTGAGCAAGAGCCAGCTCAAGAGCAATGGCTCCGTGGAAGGAGACGCTGAGGCCAATTGGAAGCTGAAGATCATCAAAACTGACATCTGGGTTATCAAACCACTCATCAATAAACTTGTATAAGATTTCCACATCAAAGAGGGGAAGATCATTGAAGATTTCCGCCTCTTGCTTGCTCGTTATTGACTGCTCAAGAGCGTCATCGCCAAGATCGTCATCGATGGACAGATCAATGGCGTCATTCTCGTTTCTCAAAACAGCAGCAGGGGTCAGTGCTTGACCAGTGGGTTGCATGGGCTTTTTCAACTTGGCAGACTTGGAGATGCGTGAGAGATCTTCAGACTGCACACTGGCTTCGGGAGGTGCAGTGGCCAGAGGCTTCGCCTGTGATACCTTTGGTGCAGAGGGGAGCTTTGAAGCCTTTGCTTTCTGTTGCTTAACAGGCTTCGGAGGTGCAGGCGCTTCATCAGAATCAGAGTCATTTGCAGAGTGGTCCACGGCTGCCCCTTGAACCTGAATGTGAGTGATGAGACCTTCTAAGTTGTAGAAGGGCCCAATAAGATTGGGTTCAGCTTCGTGTGTGCCATCAGCTCGTGGTGCAGAGGGGCCTGGGTTGAAGTCTAATCCCAAAGACTTCTTGTTTTCCTTGGTCGAGTTCTTTGCAGCCTGAAAGTTGTGCTTGAACACATTATCTTCACGACACCATAACAGAGAGGATGGGTCGGCATTAGCAGGCTGAGGTCCACGAATCATGCAGGGGTAGAAGCCTTGAGAAATAGCTTCGGACTTCGACTTGGGCTAAAGACCTTTGTATATTATATCTCCCCAGGGGCCCTTTAAGGCATTCTTCTCAGCATACTCCTTGGTGACGAATCTGTACTTGAACCATTCCTCTGCCCAATGTCTTCGAATCCATTAGATTCGGTTCTTGCGTTCTCCATAGGTTTCTTTTGGATCTGACTTGTATAACTCATAGAGATCCGGTGGCAGGTCCTTAGCAGTGTTTCCACGATGTTGTCTGCCGCCCTTCCTGACTGATTTTTGAGTTGTCATGAAGTTTAGACTGAAAGGCTTCAACACTGTCGAAGACTTTCGTCTACTGGTCAGACAGGAACTGGCTTCAGGAGAATTTATGTGACGCTGTAAGAACTCTGCAAATGAATGCAGACTATGAGAACCAAGGGATTCTCCCACGGACATGTACCTGTGACAGCATTAGAGATGCAAGGGAAGGGGAAGAGGTCATATGCATTCTCAGAAGATTTTGAAGATAAATCAATTTAGAAGACATTGACCTCATAGTGCGAAGACATTCACTCATATGTACAGAGTTGGTTCTAGATTTGTACGAATCCACGGATAATTACAAGTGAGGAATCTAACTACTTTGTGAAGCATAAGTGAACATACTAGGCATGCTATGAGATGCAGAATGAGATAGATCCAACTTGTAGGAACAGAAACCACTTGTGGTTGAAAAGGATGAATCTATCAGATCAAAAAGACTGTAAAAAGAGGTTTTATTTACCACACGAGGAACTGCTAGACGGAGTGGGAGAGGAGGCCGAGCAGTTTGATCTTCCGTGCCCTAACTTGGCGACGGATGACACCTACGGCGACGGCGGAGAAGACGATGTCCGTGGCCGGCGTGAGGACGGCGTCGGTGAGGTCACGGCAGCTAAGTGCTTCGTCGCCGGCGTCGTCGAGGGCTAGCGGTGGCACTAGGGTTTGTGCGAGAGTGGAAGAAGAGATAATGACTGGGGTGAGGCGTGTATTTATAGGGATAGGGACGGCACAGTGTTATTACACAGGTGCCCCTGGCGGTTCACATCTGAAGGACACATGGCGATCATGCAACACATTGGAGGTTGTTCCACGTTCCCACGCACGCCTGGATTTTCGGGTGGTCGTTCCCACTTCTCCGGGTTTCAGGTAAAAAAGGATTGAGCATTGAAAACAGATTAATGTTTGTCTCTATGTCTTCTGCTGACAAGGACTCGGAGAAGACGTTCGACAGTTTCAATAGAATGCATATGATTTGGATAGATAGATTTGAGGTGGAAGCATAGAAAGGTTAGGGTCCGATCACATTCACTTAGATCAAAAGATTCAAATGAAAAGACATAGCTATAAGTGAATGCTGTAGAGGACAGAACACTTAATATATGCATATACCAAGTCAACATTGTGAAGATAATCAAGAAAGCAAATCAATGTTGAAGACAAATCAAGTGTGGAGACTTTGCAAAAGTAACGCCATGAGAAAAACACTTCTAAAGGAAGAATTTGGTGGTGGCGTTACCCACCGTATAGGAAGTATTAGACCCAGACACGGCGCACAATTATCGTGGCGCTCCGAAGTCAAATTCCACGTTAATGTATTCACACTCAGAATGTAAGTCTTCATTGATTGAAGATATGCTTTACTTCGTGTGTTGCACATCTAAGTCATCAACATGCATAAGTGTTAGGATGTGTGTCTGATCACAGGACATTTGAGGATTCCAAGATTTTTAGCTCACACCGTAACTTGCAAAACCTTTTCTCATCCAAGGGCTTTGTGAAGATATCTGCCAGTTGCTCTTCAGTGTTGACGTGTATGATATCAATATCTTCCTTCATGACATGATCTCTGAGAAAGTGATGACAAATTTCAATGTGCTTTGTCTTCGAGTGCTGAACTGGGTTGTTGGCAATCTTGATGGTGCTTTCGTTGTCGCGGTAGAGTGGCACTTGCTTCAGATGAATGCCATAGTCTTTGAGTGTTTGCTTCATCCATAGAAGCTGAGCGCAGAAAGACCCAACAACAATGTATTCAGATTCAGCAGTGGAGAGAGATACACAGTTCTGCTTCTTTGAAGACCAACATATAAGTGATCGTCCTAGAAAATGACATGTGCCTGATGTAGACTTGCAATCCACCTTGTCACCAGCATAATCAGCATCCGAGAAACCAACCAGATCAAACTCTGAGCCCTTTGGATACCATAATCCTAATGTTGGGGTGTAAGCCAAATATCGAAGAATTCGCTTCACAGCTAAGTGATGCGATTCCTTTGGTGCCGCTTGGAATCGAGCACACATGCAGACACTAAGCATAATATCTGGCCTAGATGCACATAGATAAAGTAAAGAACCAATCATGGAGAGGTATACCTTTTGATCAAACTCTTTACCATTGTCGTTGGGACCCAGATGGTGTTTAGCTGGCATTGGCATCGTGTAACCTTTGCAATCTTGCATTCCAAACTTCTTCAGGCAATCTTTGAGGTATTTCTCTTGAGATATGAAGATGCCGTTGCGTTGCTGTCGTATTTGAAGACCAAGGAAGAACTTCAACTCACCCATCATGGACATCTGATATTGCTCTTACATCATGTATCCAAACTCATCACTGTATTTCTGATTAGTGCAACCGAAGATAATGTCATCCACATATATTTGGCACACAAACAGTTCACCATCATATGTCTTCGTGAAGAGCGTGGGATCCAGGGAACCAGGTTTGAATCCTTTGCTCTTCAGGAAGTCCTTGAGTGTGTCATACCAAGCACGAGGGGCTTGTTTGAGGCCATACAGTGCCTTATTGAGCTTATAAACCATGTCAGGATGTTTTGGATCTTCAAAGCCAGGCGGTTGTGCAACATACACTTCTTCTTCAATCTTGCCATGGAGAAAGACACTCTTCACATCCATTTGATACAGAAGAATGTTATGATGATTTGCATAGGCCAGCAGTATGCATATAGCTTCAAGCCTAGCCACAGGAGCAAATGTTTCATCGAAGTCAATTCCTTCAACTTGAGTGTATCCTTGAGCAACGAGACGAGCCTTGTTTCTGACAACTTGACCGTGCTCATCTTGCTTGTTGCGATATATCCATTTAGTGCCTATGATATTGTGCTTACGAGGATCAGGACGCTTGACCAGTTCCCATACATTATTCAGCTCAAATTGTTGAAGCTCTTCTTGCATAGCTTGAATCCATTCAGGTTCCATGAAGGCTTCATCAACTTTCTTGGATTCAGATATTGAGACGAATGCGAAGTGTCCACAGAAATTTGCTAGTTGTGTTGCCCTTGAACGAGTGATTGGACCAGGTGCATTGATGCTATCAATTATTTTCTCAATCTGTACTTCATTTGCAACACGAGGATGAACAGGACGAAGATTTTGCTCTTGTTGATCATTGTCATCGTTAGAAGGATTGTCTTCAGGCTGAGCATTGTCTTCAGGTTGATCAGGTGCAGAGATGATGAGTTCCTCTTCGGGCTGTGCTTCAAACGGTATGATTTCTCCAGTTCCCATAAGCTTGATGGATTCACTGGATGGAACTTCATCTAGCACATTTGACAGGTGCTCTCTTTGCGAGCCGTTAGTATCATCGAACCGCACATCCACAGTTTCAACCACTTTATAGTGAAAGAGGTTGGAGACTCTGTAGGAGTGCGGATCCTTTCCGTATCCAAGCATAAAACCTTCATGTGCTTTCGGTGCAAATTTTGAAGTGTGATGTGGATCCTTGATCCGGCACCTAGCACCAAATACTCTGAAGTAATTGAAATTTGGCTTCTTACCAGTGAGGAGCTCATAGGATGTTTTGTTCAGAAGCTTGTGAAGATAAACACGGTTGATGATATGGCATGCAGTATCAATGGCTTCAGGCCAGAACTTTCTTGGAGTCTTGTATTCATCGAGCATCGTTCGGGCCATCTCAATGAGTGTTCTGTTCTTGCGTTCCATGATGTCATTCTGCTGCAGCGTGTACAGAGCTAAGAACTCATGAGTGATTCCCAAAGTATCAAGATAAGTGTCGAGGCTGGTGTTCTTGAACTCAGTGCCATTGTCACTTCTCATGTGCTTGATCTTGATGCCATAGTTGTTCATGGCTCGATTGGCGAAGCATCTGAAGACATCCTGCACTTCAGTCTTGTAGAGGATTATATGCACCCATGTATATCTTGAATAATCATCAACAATGATGAAGCCATAGAGACAAGCAGTAGTAGTAAGAGTTAAGTAGTGAGTGGGACCGAAGAGGTCCATGTGTAGCAGTTCGAAGGGTTGAGTAGTTGTCATGATTGTCTTCGAGGGATGCTTGGCCCTCGTCATCTTTCTAGCTTCGCAGGCACCGCATAAATGATCCTTCTTGAACTTGACGCCCTTGATGCCTATGATATGCTTCTTCTTTGCAAGAGTGTGCAAATTCCTCATGCCAGCATGCCCTAGCCTCCGATGCCAGAGCCAGCATTCTGAAGCTTTTGTAAGAAGACATACTGCAAGCTGTGGTCCTGCTGAGAAATCTACCATGTACAAATCATCTTTCCGATACCCTTCAAAGACTAGAGACTTGTCAGATTCCATTAGAACAAGGAACCGATATTTTCCAAACATCATAATCATGTTTAAATCACAAAGCATTGAGACAGACATTAAGTTGAAACCAAGGGATTCAACAAGCATCACTTTATCCATGTGCTGATCCCTTGAGATTGCAACTCTACCTAGACCCAATACCTTACTTTTACCAGTATCAGCAAATGTGATGTGACTCTTGTCAGATGGACGTAAGGTTGAGTCCATGATAAGACTTCGCTTGCCAGTCATGTGATTAGTACATCCACTATCAATAATCCATTCTGAAGCAGCTGGTGTCATACCCTACAGTGTAGTTAGGGGGATAGGCTTCACGAAGAGAATTGTGAAGCATAAACATTTGACGAGCAAGTGGATTATGAAAGCTTAGATTGAGGTTAGGACTGATAGGGCAAGTAGCAAGCGACTCAGGAACAAAATACATAATAAGACCATTTGGGCATTTGATCTTGCGCCCTACAAGATGTTTAAGGTCCCCAGCAATAGCTTCAGACGCATTTGATTTTCGGCCGAAGACCCTTCCCTGCAAAAAAGAGTTAAGCTTTCTTAGCCACCCACATCTTCAAGGGTGGCTTCGAAGCAATGAGTCTAAGTGCAGCATCTGAGAACTTTGGCTTTGGAGCCCTAGCAAATAGTCTTGCAGGTGGACAATAGTACTCATAAGAATAAGCAGATTAGTTCTTGGTCTTATGAACATGGCGGTTTGATGAAACGCGCTCATATTCATAGGCCTGAGTATGGTTTCCCTGCAAAACATTTGCGTTAGTGCGACTCAGGTGAGTCCTATGTCTTTATGAAGCCTTTGGACCATATGAAACCCGTGGTCTGGGGTTTGTCTTCTTCACTTGTGGTGTCATGACGACATACACAGGAAGAGTTTCCAGACACTTTTTCAGCACCCAGACTTTCTTCATAGGTGGCCCATTCCTGCAGTTAGTACCAATATACCTGGCAAACACTTCACCATTCTGATTCTTAAACAGTTTATAGTTTGCATCAAAGGATTCATCAATAACAATGGGATTAGCACAAGTGAAGCCAGATAGGGTGGATGTATCCACTGAAGGTTCCTTTGCAGCAACCCATGTGGTTTTGGGGTACTGCTCAGGTTTCCAGTAAGAGCCATCAGCATTCATTTTCCTTTCGAACCCAACACCCTCTTTCCTAGGGTTTCGGTTCAGGATCTGCCTTTTGAGGACATCACATAGTGTCTGATGCCCTTTGAGACTTTTGTACATCCCTGTTTCAAGCAATGTCTTCAACCTAGCAGTGGCATCCTCAGTAGAGGGGTTAGTTACCACATCAACAGTTGAAAATATTGCAACAGTAGCAGCAGTAGAACATCCAGCAACAGAAGTAGCGTTGTCACGCTCAATGCATTTAAGACATGGTGGTTCAAATCCTTCTTGAGCGGAACTGATCTGTTTGGCGCGAAGTGACTCGTTTTCCTTTTGAAGATCTTCATGAGCCGCTCTCAATTTTTCAAGATTTTGCTTCCTTTGAAGATAATCATAGGAAAGCTTTTCATGAGTTGTTGAGAGTGTTTCATGACGACTTTCAAGTTCCTCATACTTAACATGAAGATTTTCTAAGTCTTCAATTAAGGACTGAGATCGAGTCATTTCAGCGTCTAACAGGTCATCGCTTTTGAATATGTTCCATAGCTTTTTGTTGTTCAGTTGCAATTTTAGCAAGTGTTTTGTAACTAGGTTTGGAACCACAATCAGAGTCATCTTCACTGGATGTTTGATAGTGAGTAGTGCGTGAGTTTACCTTGGCACCGCGTGCCATGAAGCAGTAGGTGGGAGCGGAGTTGTCCTTGTCATTAGCATCGGCGTCGGTGATGAAGTCATTCTCTTCAATGTTGAAGATGGACTTGGCAACGTAGGCTGTAGCCAGACTTGCAACGCCAGAATCGTACTCCTCCTCAGACTCCACCTCCGCCTCCTCAGAAGCAGACTCCTCCTCTGAATCCATTTTGTTGCCAACAAACACACGAGCCTTGCCAGATGAGCTCTTCTTGTGTGATGAAGACTTTGATGAAGACTTGGAAGGAGACTTTGAGTATTTCTTCTTCTTCTTGTCGTCAGAATCATATTCCTTGCTCTTCTTCTTGTTGTTGTTCTCATTGTCCCACTACGGACACTCAGAGATGTAGTGACCATGTTTCTTGCACTTGTGGCATGTTCTCTTCTTGTAGTCATGAGCAGAAGCTTCATCATTCCTTGAGCTAGATCGTGAGGACTTTCTGAAGCCTTTCTTCTTGGTGAATTTCTGGAACTTCTTCACAAGCATAGCAAGCTCCTTTCCAATGTCTTCAGGATCATCAGAACTGCAATTAGATTCTTCTTCAGATGAGGAAACAACTTTTGCCTTCAAAGCACGAGTTCACCCATAGTTGGGACCGTAGATGTCTCTTTTCTCATAAAGCTGAAACTCATGTGTGTTGAGCCTTTCAAGTATGTCAGACGGATCGAGTGTCTTGAAGTCAGGGCGTTCTTGAATCATCAGGGCTAGGGTGTCAAATGAGCTGTCAAGTGATCTCAGGAGTGTCTTGATAACTTCATGCTTGGTGATCTCAGTAGCGCCGAGGGCTTGAAGCTCATTTGTGATGTCAGTGAGTTGACAAACGTGAGCTGAACATTCTCATTGTCGTTTCTCTTGAAGCGGTTGAAGAGGTTGCGAAGGACACTGATTCTTTGATCTCTCTGGGTTGAGACGCCACGCCTTCGTTGACCTTGGAGAGCCAGTCCCAGACTAGATTGGATGTTTCCAAAGCACTCACACGGCCATACTGTCCTTTGGTCAGATGACCACAGATGATGTTCTTGGCAGTGGAATCCAGTTGAACGAACTTCTTGACATCAGCAGCGGTGACACCTTCACCAGCCTTGGGGACGCCATTCTTGACGACATACCAGAGGTCGACATCAATGGCTTCCAGATGCATGCGCATCTTATTCTTCCAGTAGGGATATTCAGTTCCATCAAAGACTAGGCACGCAGCGGAGACTTTGATTATCCCTGCAGTCGACATAGCTAAAACTCCAGGTGGTTAAACCGAATCACACAGAACAAGGGAGTACCTTGCTCTGATACTAATTGAAAGTGCTAGTGATCGACTAGAGGGGGGTGAATAGGCGATTTTTATGAAAGTCTTCAAAACATGGAAGTTTCGAAGACAAATGATAGAAATAAACCTATTACCATGCAGCGGAAGGTAGACTACACTAAGCAAGCCATAGTCAAGTATTCAATGAAATGAAAGCACAAAGACTAATAGCAGCTAGGCAGTATAGATCAGGATGGAAGATAGTATGAAGCCAATCAGAACAAGCAGTCACACCGTGAAGACAAATAGATAATGCAAACAGGCAATGACTTCACAAGGACCAATCTACAAATAAAGAGATGGGAAGGATAGAACCAGTGGCTCGTTGAAGACAATGATTTGTTGGACCAGTTCCAGTTGCTGTGACAACTGTACGTCTGGTTAGGGAGGCTGAGATTCAACTCAAAAGACCGCGTCTTCACCTTATTCCCCTTGAGCTAAGGACACCCAGTCCTCGCCCAATTACTCTGGTAAGTCTTCAAGGTAGACTTCCAAACCTTCACAGACTTCATTCACCGGCGATCCACAATGACTCTTGGATGCTCAGAACGCGACGCCTAACCGGCTAGAGGATTCACAGTCCTCAAGTGTAATAAGTCTTCAGATCACACAAACAAGAAGACTTAAGTGATGCCTAACACTCTTTGGCTCTGAGTGTTTAGGGCTTTGTCCTCGCAAGGATTTCTCTCTCAAAGGCTTCGAGGTGGGTTGCTCTCAAACGACAAAAGCCGTGCACTAACTCTGAGCAGCCAACCAATTTATGGTGTAGGGGGTGGGCTATTTATAGCCACTAGACAACCCGACCTGATTTGTCTGAAATGACCCTGGGTCACTAAGGAACTGACACGTGTTCCAACGGTCAGATTTCAAACACACACGGCAACTTTACTTGAGCTACAAGCAAAGCTGACTTATCCAGCTCTGGATAAGATTTGCTCTCATTGTCTTCGCTCGAAGACATAGGATTTTGGTTAAGCATCACTTCAGTCATTCTGACTGGTTTACTTGGACCCCACTTAACAGTACGGTGGTTCCTATGACTCAACAAAGAAGAAAAAGAACGACGAAACAACTAAGTCTTCGCGCTCCATAGTCTTCACGCGATGTCTTCTCTTGTCATAGTCTTCAATGTGAATGTCTTCACATACCACCTTTGACTTCAATGTCTTCATACATTTTTAGGGGTCATCTCTGGTAGGAAAACGGAATCGATGAGGGACTTCTACCTGTGTTATCCTGCAATTCTCACAAACACATTAGTCCCTCAACCAGGTTTGTCGTCAATACTCCAAAACCAACTAGGGGTGGCACTAGATGCACTTACATTCCCGAAGCATGGAAATTGAATCGGAAGAATTCCCAACTCCTTCCCACTCAAGCCCCGAACCATTCGGGGGCTAATGATGAAGCTATGTACCTAGGGTAGGGTCACAGGTCTAACCTAGACGCCTCCCCGAGGTCATCGCCCTAAAGCCAGAAGCATTCGAAGGGTATCATCATCCACTCGACTAAAGACATTCCACTCGGAAGAATCAATGACACTCGACTATAACAGAAGCCACTCGACGTACAGAGGATCTAAAGCCACTCTGCACAAACAACGGTCGGGCGTTTATTCATAGACTTAATTGTCATTTATATCACTTAATTGCTAGTGTTACCAGTAACATTCCACTCTTAATGTACATTGAACCCTGTGTAACGGAGGGGAGCTGGGGTCCTGTCGCACTCTATATAAGCCACCCCCTCCTCTGGGACAAGGGTTCGCATCTTTTGTAAACTCATACACATATACAATCCAGTCGACCACCTCCGGGCTCCGAGACGTAGGGCTGTTACTTCCTCCGCGAAGGGGCTGAACTCGTAAACTCGTGTGTACAAGTACTCCATAGCTAGGATCTTGCCTCCTCATACTTACTCCCCATTTTACTGTCAATCTTAGATCCACGACAACCTCCTCGCTTGAGGCGAGACGATGCTCTAACTTGCATAAAGTGAGATAGATGCGTCACTATTGTTCCTATGAAGATTCTACAATCCGTAATGAGCCTTACGATGAAATTTGGGGGTTGCTGAGGGGGCACAACTATGTGTCGCCCGCAACGACTCCTAGCATAGGATCACCCGCAGGAAGCCGATGTTGGGCCGACACAGTAACCATATGGTAACGTCATGTTGACGTCACACGTGTTTTTTTTTCTTCTCCCTTTTTCATATTTTTTATTTTTCCTTTATTTTTTTAACTATTTTTCATATTTAGAATATCTAAATACTACAAAAAACACTGTACATAAATTTTGAAAAATAGTAGTCATGCATTTGGAAAAGGTTATATGCGTATAGAAAATATTTTAGATGTACACAAAAAATTTATGATGTGGATGAAAAAAGTAGAAAATGTTAATCATGTGTACAAAATATGTTTATGACATTTTAAACAAATGTATGCGACATTTTATAAAATTTAAAATAATGTTCGCATAATACTAAAAATAATGTTTGTTACAATCGAAAAAATGCATGCTACATTTAAAAAAAGGTTACATGAGTTTGCAAAATGTGTTTGTGATATTTCCGAAAAATGGTTGCGTAATGTAAAAAAATGTTTCATACCATTAGAAAAATGTACGTGACATTTCAAACATATATTCCTGCATTTCAAAAAAAATCATGACATTTAAAAAAATGTTTTTTTGTGAGAACCAGGATTTGAACCCTGGTTGGTATCCCCACTCGAGGAGGTCAAAGTAAGAAAACGTTCGCATAGGTTAAAGAAATATTTATTTCCATTAAAAATTGTATGTGACATTTTAAAGAAATATTTACATCTGAAAATGCCTGTGAATTTTATAAAAAAAATTATGCATTGTAAAAAAAATGTTCGTGTAGGTTGAAAAAAGTGTTTATTGCCATTAAAAAGATGTACAGCTTGTATTTAAAAAATGTTACCATGTATTCAAAAAGTATTCAAAACATGTTGATTTTTAAATATACATCAGGTATTTGAAAAATGTAAAATGTGTATAAAAAAGTGTGCACTAAAAATATGCATTGTGTACTAAAAAAACAGACATGTGTTAAAACCCCGATAAAACCGACAAAGAAACAAAAGAAAAGGTGAAGGAAACCGAAGAATGCAAAGAAAGCTGAGAAAGAAACAAAAGAAAAGGTGAATGAAACCGAAGAATGCAAAGAAAGCTGAGAAAGAAACAAAATAAAACCAAAGTATAACGAAGAAAAGAAAGAAAAGGCGAAGAAAACCAAAGCAGTGTAAGCGAAACCTACAACGACACACGAGCGGCACGAGGGCGAGAAATAGCTCCCGCGTGATGAGGGTCCTTTTTGTCAGAAAACAGCCTGCAGACTTTTATTATGTCGGATGGGCCATTAGGTTGTCTGGTTGTCTGGCTATCTAGGCCCCCTCCGCTTCCCCACTGCAGCTCCCGGAACGGAGGGAGCTACAGCACAAAAGCACGGAGCGGCTTGAAACCAGCTCTTCGAGCGGAGCAGAGTTAAGAGACGGGAGAGCATCCGAACAGGCAGCTAATATCTAGGGATGATTATGTCATCATTTATACCTCTTGATGACCTTTGATACGGCCAGGTGTCCCTGGCCCTAATTTGGATGATTTGATCCATCGGTTTGAAAAGAAACGAGTGTTATTCTGAAGAAACAAGAATGTACGAAACCAAAACTGCATGTCCATCTTTCGCTGCAGTGTTGAGAGCATAGCCAGATCAGCGAGAGCAAAACTGACTCTATCTACTCAGGATAAGGGTGCCCCATCTAAAAGCCATGTGCGGACATGTAACACCCCGGATGTAACTTTCCCTATTTGTACTCCAACTCTTGTCGTTTCCGGCATTAAGTTATATTTATTTCTCGGGTTCGGGTCTTTGTCTCCGTGTGTTGTTTTCATTTTCATGCATCTCATATCATGTCATCATGTGCATTGCATTTGCATACGTGTTCATCTCATGCATTCGAGCATTTTCCCCGTTGTCCGTTTTGCATTCCGGCGCTTCGTTCTCCTCCGGTGGCCATTTCTAGCTTTCTTTCGTGTGTGGGGGTTAAACATTTCCGGATTGGACCGAGACTTGTCATGCGGCCTTGGTTTACTACCGGTAGACCACCTGTCAAGTTTCGTATCATTTGGACTTCGTTTGATACTCCAACGGTTAACCGAGGGACCGAAAAGGCCTCGTGTGTGTTGCAGCCCAACACCCCTCCAATTTGGCCCAAAACCCACCAAACTCTGCTCCATGTCCTAGAGCGTTCGATCACGATCGCGTGGCCGAAAACCGCAACTCATTTGGACTCTCCTAGCTCTACTTATGCCTATATATACACCCCCCGTTTTTCGGATCTTCCCCTACCTCCGAACCCTAAAAGATCCCCGCGCCGAGCCGGACACGTCCGACCCGGCCGGACAAATCGCCACCCGCCACCACTGCCACGTGCCGCGTCCCCGTTGGCCCGCGCCTCAGGCCCACTTCGCCGCCGCCGCCAGCCCGTGGAGCCCGGGGCGGGCCCTCCCGGCCCGCAGCCGCCGCCTCCCGTGCCCGCATCGCCCCGCCGCCGTCTTCCTCCCGGTCGGCCACCGCGCCGCCATCGCCGGCCGGCGCCGCCACGCCGCCGCGGCACGCCTCCCGTCGCCGCCTTCAGCCGACCCCGTCGCCCCTTGCCGCGGAGGAGCCCGCCGCCTCACGCCCGGGCCGGCCTAGCCTCCCTCTTCCTCCGGCCGACCTCGCCCCGGCCAACTTCTCCGGCGACCTCGAAGAACTCCGGCGAGCTTCTCCGGCCGACCTCGGTTCCCGTGCAAATCTGGATCTGAAAACTTCAGGGTTGACTTCTCTCCCCCGAACCCTAATTTTTTATGCCTATTTTGATCGTCCGTAACTTTGCATCCGTAGTTCCAATTTGGACATATGATATATCAAAATGTTCGTCTCGACGAGTACATCATTTCATTCCATTGCATAATTTTCATTTGAGTTCATCTTGATGCCCAAAATGCTGTTAGAAGGAGGCTTTGTGAGTTAATTGTCAGATCTGCTAGTTCATCTTAGACTTTTGTCATTTTTGCCATGATTATTGTGTGCATGCTATGCCTGTGAGTCCTTCATATGTTTTGTTAAGCATTTTGTCTTCTTTCCAGAGGTGCAACCCATGCATTTTTAGGATGTGTGTGGTGACTTGTGCAAGCTTGCAAAGAGAGGCACCCGGTAAATCTGTTTTCAGGGACTTAACGATTTTCGCTAAGTCTGGGATATTTTAGTTCATGATGCCATATGTTCAGCTTGTTTCCTAGTGATCTGTGCCTCTTTTGAGGATGATCAGTAAGGGACTTTTGGTATTCATCTTATGATCTTTCCGTACATGTCTTTGTTTGCAATTATGGAGTACCATAGCTTGAGTCAATCGAGCTCTACTTTTGCTTCATGGTGAATCTGAGCAGATCGTCAACTTGTTTGCGATTTTGCCGGCGTTGTTGTAGTTGATCCGTGCATGCTATGCCATTGTTCTTGCCATGTCTAGCTTGTATTTTGTGCCTTCTTAATAGATGTATGCTTGAATTGCTGTGACTTGCACCATGGTGAGTGCATCGAGCTTGTTTACATGCCTTCGTGGGTTATATTTCAGCATGTCTCAGTTTTCACTAAGTCTGAAAACTGATTGTGTTTTAGCTATGTTCATGTGCCCGTTAATATATTTTGTGAACCCTTTTGGCCCCAGGTCACTTTGGGTATTTTGTTAAGCTTGTTGAGTAGCTCCATTCCATGTTCTTACTTGTCATGTTCAGGTCATGTATCATGTTGTTTTGCTGCTCCGAAGAGGGCTTCGTGATCTGAAATTTCAGACTAGTGTTAATTTCACTAAGTCTGGAATCTGTTTTGCATTTACGTTTTTGCCATGCTTGTTTGAACCTCTTAATGGATGAATTGGCCGTGGCTCAGTGCTAGTCTTTTGTTAAGCATCTTGTGTGCATCCCTGCCATGTATTTTGTTGTCATGTTTGGTGGCTGTAGCATGTTTGTTGCATTGCATTTAGATGCCTACTTGCTGTAAATCGCAGACCGGTGTCATATCTTAAAATGCTTGCCATTTCCAAACCGTAACTCCGATTCCAATGATCTTTATATCGTTTTCAAGCGATTTCATCCCCTCTATCCAGTGGCACCCTTGGAATTCCAAGTTAAGGCCAGGTTCATGTTTTTCCTGTCATAACTTGCATTTTTGCATCCCGCATCGCATCCCGCATAGCATATCATCATTTCATCATATTGCTTGGTCTTGCACGTGGTTGATTGTATCCTTGTTGCTTGTTTGTCTTGTTGGGTAGAGCCGGGAGACGATTTTGCTACCGAGGAGCCCGTTGAGTTTGCTTGTGAGGATCCAGTCAACTCTGACAACTGTGCAGGCAAGATGATCATACCCTCGAAATCACTACTATCTTTGCTATGCTAGTTTGCTCGCTCTTGCTATGCCAATGCTACGATGCCTACTTTTTGCTTGTCAGCCTCCCAATTGTCATGTCAAACCTCTAACCCACCTTGTCCTAGCAAACCGTTGATTGGCTATGTTACCGCTTTGCTCAGCCCCTCTTATAGCGTTGCTAGTTGCAGGTGAAGTTTGGAGGCCGTTCCTTGTTGGAACATCATTTATTTTTTCTTGTTGGGGATATCATTATATTGCTATGTTATCTTAATGCATCTATATACTTGGTGAAGGGTGGAAGGCTCGGCCTCTCGCCTAGTGTTTTGTTCCACTCTTACCGCCCTAGTTTCCGTCATATCGGTGTTATGTTCCCGGATTTTGCGTTCCTTACGCGGTTGGGTTATAATGGGAACCCCTTGATATTTCGCCTTGATTAAAGCTTTTCCAGCAATGCCCAACCTTGGTTTTACCATTTGCCACCTAGCCTTTTCTTTCCCTTGGGATCTGCAGACTCAAGGGTCATCTTATTTTAACCCCCCCCCCCCCGGGCCAGTGCTCCTCTGAGTGTTGGTCCCACTGAGCGGTGTCCGAGGCTACCAGGGGCAACTCTGGGCTGGCTTACCCGACGTCTGGCTCATCTGAGTGTGCCCTGAGAAAGAGATATGTGCAGCTCCTATCGGAATTTGTCGGCACATTCGGGCGGTGTTGCTGGTCTTGTTTTAACCTGTCAATTGTCTTGTTGTACCGGGTTGCCGAGTCTGATCGGCGTGTCTCGGGTGGAGGTCTATTCCTTCGTTGACTGTGAGAGCTTGTCATGGGCTAAGTTGGGACTCCCCTGCAGGGATTGAACTTTCGAAAGCCGTGCCCGCGGTTATGGGCAGATGGGAATTTGTTAATGTCCGGTTGTAGATAACTTAAACCTTAATTAATTAAAATGAATCAACTGTGTGTGTTACCGTGATGGCCTTCTCTCGGCGGAGTCCGGGAAGTGGACACGGTGTTGGAGTAATGCTTGCGCAGGTTGCTCTTCTAGATTCTCGATCGCGCTTTGACTCCTCTTCCCGCTCTCTTTTGCGTATAAGTTAGCCACCACATATGCTAGTCGCTTGCTGCAGCTCCACATATATTTGCCTTATCCATTCCTATAAGCTTAAATAGTCTTGATCGCGAGGGTGCGAGATTGCTGAGTCCCTGTGGCTCACAGATACTATAACTCCAGATGCAGGTCCAGGTGATTCCGCTCCAGGTGACGAGTACGAGCTCAAGTGGGAGTTCGACGAGGACTCTCAGCGTTATTATGTTTCCTTTCCCGATAATCAGTAGTGGTGCCTAGTTGGGGTTTGATTCAGGGCCTTGTCGCATGTTGGGTTTTCTTCTATTTTGGCGCCGTAGTCGGGCCAGGAGTGTTTGTATGATGGATGTTATTTATGTACTCTGATGTGACGTGGCGAGTGTAAGCCAACTATGTTCTTCCCCTTTTATTATATATTACATGGGTTGTTGTAATGATTGCCTGACTTGCGACATTGCTTTCAATGCGGTTATGTCTCTAAGTCGTGCCTCGACACGTGGGAGCTATAGCCGCATCGAGGGCGTTACAGGACATCTGCCCCACAAGGCATTTGGCAAAGAGGGTGAAAAAGGAAAAACTTTTCCTGAAAGGCGAAGACAAACCTCGAAGCGTTTGTAAGCTTACAGAAGAGATTTGGTTTTGGTAGCACTTGCATCCACTGTGCGGCCACGTGGATGCCCGTGCCCGATCACTTGTAGCACACGTATAATCTGATCAGTGGCGACGACGATTCAGTGCTTTCCGCGGAAGCAAGACGATTCCGTGAAAACACGGCAAAAACCCGCGTAAGCCACTGTGATACCTGCGCCGTGTATTTCTTCTGCCACAAAAGCGTCGTCTTCCCACATTTTTGCGAAGTGTACTTCCCTCCCACTCCCAGCATATCGGATCACCATCCTACAAATCTCTCTGAAATTATTTATGGATGCAGAGGAGAGAAGCCGTTGGAGGGCACCATTTCCGTCCACGCAGTTCGATCCGGCCATTACGCTGACAAGACAATCGAACCGATTCGCGACACACCATGATTCGCCAATGAGACCTGACATGGAACCCCTACGACGTTGACGCCAGAAGGAGGAGGAACCATTTGAATCACTCCGTTCATCACCGGTGGCCACATCTGCATGTGTTGCTCGCCGGTTCTGCGGTTGGACTGCGGATTTACATTTCTTCGGGGCTTCAGCAGTCCAGAAGAAGCGGAGACGAACGGTGCGCACAACGACTTGGTACTCATGCGACTCTTGCGTTCTACACTTGCAGCTCCGAAAGAAAGAAACCCTAGAGAAAGAAACTGCAGGAAGAGACACGGTTGCCACCTACCAAAAGTAGACAAGTACTCTAGCAGAAGCGAGCCAGCCAGTGACTCGGTCAGACCCGAGTCGTCTCTCGCGCACTTCACCCACCGCCACCTCGACCGCTGCTGGAGCCTTGGATTCATTCGTTCATTATTAAAAAAAAAGTGAGGAAAATTTATTCACTTTTAATCACCAAGCGTACTCCTCAGCACTCAGCAGATTAGCAACAATTATTGCTGGGCTAGACGACGCACCACCCACCCGTAGACCAGTGAGAACGCTCTCCTCCGGGTCCGGCCCAACGAACGCGCAAACGCTCTTTCCTTTCGTCCGCGGCCAGGTCCAGGTCCAGGTCCAGGCCCTCGGTTTCTGTGCGGGCACGTTTCACCGGCCAATTCGAACAGTTCCCATTTTCCCCGTGCACTCGTCCCTCCCCTCCCCTCCCCTTCCCCCTTTCTCTTTTCGCTCCGGCGAGGGCGACGGCAGATCTGCGCCGGGCCTAGGATGGTGAACGTCAACTGGGAGCTGCAGGGCTGCTGCCAGCACAACCAGGTCGTCTTCATCGCCGCCGTCGGCGTCTCCACCGTCGTCATCCTCGCCGTGAGCCCCCGCCGCCGCTGACCCACCCGCCGCCATCTTTTTTCTTTTCTTTTTTGTTCGAGGGAGCGGCCGGCCGCCGCCGTCGTGTTTGCACGGGGTTGCGCAAGTGGCGGGGAGTTCCTGATTTGGGGTTCCTTGTGTGCAGCTGTGGAGGACGTTCCTGCTCACGCCTTTCAAGCTCATCACCGTCTTCCTCCACGAGACCAGCCACGCCCTCGCCTGCAAGCTCACCTGCGGAGATGTAAGCCCACCATTTTCCCAGTTACCGATCTGTTTTTTTTTTCTTTTTCTAATGCGGCCACTGACGACGCTTTAAGCTGTACGACGCTGTGCACTGCAATCTCAGCAGCCATGGAGTTATTTACCCACCATTTTGGGTTGGTACTGCTACTGCTAGCTAGGTGATTTAGCACTTTGAAGCAAAAGTAGCCAAGTGGGTGGCCAATCCACACCAGTTCGGATGATGGATTCCATAGCACAATGTGATAGCGCCTTTTAACTGTTTGCTTTTTTCTTCCTTTCTTCGTCACATGGAGTAGTTCACATCATGAAAGTATGAATATTCTCATTCTTCCGATAACAGGGGTATCCAAGGCACCTACCCCTTTTTTCCTGCTCCTTTTATGTTTTAACTACAATTTGCAAGTGAGGGATTCTGGTCAAAAGATGCTAATTTTCTGGAGAATGTGTGCTGTCTTGGGCATTTTCTTATGCCACAGTGCTAAAATGGACTGGTCATGCAGATTAGTGACTCGGTGATAGCAGTTGCGTGAATGGATCTTCGCTCACATTGTTGGCGGCTTGGCGCAGCATGTGAAGTACCACATGCATCTGCATTCCGCGGGTGCAGCTAAAGGGACAAGTGCATGAAAATTTCTGTTTAGTGTATTTTGATGTAGGCATTTGCAGAATTGGAAATTCTGATTAGTAGTCATCGGAGTTGTCTCGCCATTACCCGCAATAAAAAGAGGAGTTGTACCGTCATTACCCGCAAGAGAGGAGCTGTATCGCCGTTGATCTATTCTGTCATTTATTGCATAATTTGTTGTGCCCAATATTTGTTTTTGTCTATTCTTTTTCTTCCATGTTCAAAACTTAGCTGAACTAACTGATATTTATTGCTGGAGACCGTTGATTCAGTATGTGGACAACCCTAGAGGTAAGAATAAGATAAGAACAGTGATTACTGATTTTGGAACATTTAGAAGGCGCATTCTGCGTTACTTATCAAGCTCTGTCCTTTAATTTTCAAATTTAGGTCTTCCTTTCAGAAATTTAGCGATGATGGATTCCATACAGAATAATGTGATAGCACCTTTTTGGTTGCATGGTACTACATGGTTATATACCATGAAATTGTGATTTTTTGCATTCTTCTTGCAATCTTCCAAAATGAGAGATTTCATCAAAGACCTACGACTGATAGCCTCCACTAGCACCATTTTCAAGTGAGGAGTTTTGGTGAAAGATTGTATTTTTTTTCTGGAGAATGTATACTCTCTTGGCATTTTCTTGTGCTACAACGCTAAAATGGACTAGTCGTGTAGATTAATGGCTCCTATATAGCAGGCATTAAGTGCGTTGTCGCAGGCAGGGGGCGTTTCTATGTTTACTCTGTGGGGTCAGCTTGTTTGATTGCAAGCTTAGTTCTATTCATATTTGTGCAAAAATTAGGATATTTTGGAGAGATTAGGGCACTTGAACCCACAGCTTTTCTGGTGCTGGCACCGCCACTGGTCGCAGGACATGCATCTGTTTCCACAGACGCAACTAGAGAGACAACTGCAGGATTAGGTGTAAAATATGGGTGCATGAAAACATCTGTTTGGTGTATTTTGATATCGGCATGGGTAGAATTGGAAGTTCTAATTAGTGGTCATCGGAGTTGAATCGCCATTGGGTTAGAACAATCCACGGCTTATTTTATGGTTATTATTATTGCTTAATTTGTGACATGGCAATATTTGTTTATCTTTATTATTTCCTCTTTTCCTCGATACTACATACTTTGTTGAACTAACAGTTATTTATTGCCGGAGAGTGTTGGTTTTATTTTTGGACAGCCCCATAGTTAAGACAAGAATGATGATTACTAAATTTTCGTAGAACATTTAAAAGGCATCTTCTGAGTTCCTTGTCTATGTCCTTCAATTCTGAAATGTAGGTGCAAAAATATCTAGTCTCTTTCTATGTTTGGATTGGATTTTTTTTCTTACGTAGCCATGCGGTTTTATGTTTTCGTTCGTTAATGAAACTCACAGGCTGATAATAATATTTCAATCTAATTGGCTTTTGCAGGTTGAGGGCATGCAGGTCCATGCTAATGAGGGTGGTGTTACACAAACTCGCGGTGGCATTTACTGGATAATCTTGCCTGCTGGATGTATAAAGCACTTACTCATCCCCTCCCTCTGCCTTATACAAGTCTTGTCAATAACACAAACAAAAAAGTGAAAGTAGTGGGTTCTTTAGTTCAGTTTACGGTTGCCGAACTGTGTTGTGCTGAACTAATTTTATACTCTACCGCGGGAGAATAGCCACGGAAGCAGGAAAACATTGGTTAGCCAAACGGTAAAATAGATAGAAGCTCATTGGAAAAACTGGGCTTCATTATCCAATGCAATGCCAAACACAGCCTTTGTCACTGAAATACCTATGGTTGTTTCTTTCCCTGATTGAGAGATTGATTTTGGTGAACCTCTTGGACCAATAAATAACTAAACGATCTCTCCGTAAGACTCATGTGCAGTCTTATCAAATTCCCTAGGTTCTTATGACTTATGACTATTTTTTATAATTTATCGTTCTTTTCATGCCTTCAAACAAGAAGCTCAAATACATACTTTGAATTCTCTGTAATGATTTATTGGTCATTTCCCACTTGTTCTTATTTTAGTACTTTGGTTTTTATTTCGTGCTACTGTTTTGTTTCAATTGCAGATCTGGGTTCATCATTTTGGGGAATGGTGTTCATACTTTCATCTACACATCTCCTAGCTACAAGAATTGCGGCTGGTTGCTTCATACTTGCATTAATTATTGTTCTCTTTGTTGCCAAAAATGTAAGTTTGCTAAATTATTGTTACATCTGTTGATTTCCTTCATTTGTTTCTTCCCACTTGCTTTAATCATTAACAATGATGATTTACTAAAGTATTACAATCTATTAATTGAATTATGCAGTGGTTTCTGCGCTGGCTCTGCATTGGTATGCATAACTATGACTCCATCTTCATTTAGAACTTCCTTCTGCAGCCTGCTACTTACAATATAACTTTCCAGGTTTCATCATATTCATTGCTGTTGTCTGGGTTATACAAGAATTTACAACTTTCCATGTTCTGAAGTATGTTATTCTATTCATAGGTGAGTGCTTAGACCCCCTGTGCTTATATTATTTTAGTTTATTTTGCACCCAGGGTTTCTGGGATAAAAATGATTATATTTGTAAATGTGTTCTTATGTTTGTTTGCATGCACAGGTGTTATGAATAGCTTATTTTCAGTTTACGGTAAGGAACAGCAACCTTTTCCTTGTAATTTCATGTTAGAGCAATCAGTGAGTTGCAGACTGTATATATAAGTTAAATGTCGTTGAATTGTGTAGATATCTATGATGACACCATATCCCGAAGAGTGAATTCAAGTGATGCTGAGAAATTTGCTGAAATCTGCCCTTGCCCTTGCAATGGCGTTGGATGGGGTGTTATATGGTATGCTATGCGATTCAGCCTTTTCCATGTTTTCATTTTCGAGAGCATGTTTTCCTTGTTTCCATGATATTGTATGAAGGTGATCCTGACACTAAGAACTTTTGTATTCATTAACAATTGATACTCTTTGTTTCAGGGGATTCATCTCATTTATTTTTCTCTGTGCGTCGATATATCTTGGACTGGTTATATTGTCCTGAGGTAATTTGCAGTTCTCTGTTGCAATATTCCATGTTCTTCTCGTTGAGATGCTCATTGCTAGACATGTTTAGACATAGATAGAGGATTAGCGTGGAGACATTGCTACATAAAAAATATTAAATCATATTGCTATTCATGTTCTGCAGAGTACTTAGCTTTAGTGCACGAACCAGTTTACCCAAAGCTATTGAGAATTGATACGCCTTTTAGCCTTTATTAGGCAATATGTTGTTTCTCATTCTTCTTTCACATGAATTAAGCTCATACTGACTCTGATGTATCTCTTGATTATTTCTTGATTCAGGGCTTGCACCTCCCATATATTAGCATTTTGACCTGACAGCGCAGGCGGTGCTTGTTGTTTGTTTCCATTGGTCCGGACATTGGCTGCAGCTTGTATTGATCCATGGGGGACAGGTTGTACAAAATCTATACATAGGGCAATGAGTTTATGCCATAATTAAGGTTGATTGAAATTGGATAGGGGCGGTTATTGATGCGATTCTTCCTTGCGTTTATAGCTCATGTAGATGGCATTTGATATGCACAGCTGATATAGTATTATGTTGTTGAGATGGTATTCATGGACCAACTGGAATTTATTCAGCAATGCCTGCAGTCTCATAGATTGTGAAATAGTTTTGATGTGATGATGGCCCCAGCAGGACTTGGGCATGTGCCTGGCACTCTGATCTCTTTGATGGACGGGACTGGCCAGTGTCCATCGCTGTTATGGGTTCATTGCCCGGTCTCGATGTGGTATGTTTTGCCCCTGGCAGTTGGGAAACTGTTGGGAAAAAGACCTCGCCGCACAGCAACAGCAATGCGAGTTGGCTTTTGTTGGGTTGCCTGGCGGGAAAGGTGCTTTGCGCCGCGCCCAGCCTCTTCTAGCTATGCATATATATGCTGTTGAATGGTCGCTGTCCAGGATCCGGGCGAAATGATGACTGTGCATATGGGCAGAAAGAGGAGCGCTCGCCGGCGCCGTATCGCCCGCGAGCTCGATTTTCTTCCACTTTAAACGATGAGGATGTAGGGATATTTTGTACTACTCCCTCCTTTCCGGTTTATAGGGCTTATCTCAAAATTTTAGTTTTTCCGTTTTATAAGGCTCAATTTGATTATTTCCCATCACATGTTCAGACTTCAAGGTGCATTAAATCATTGCATGCAAGTATTACGAGAAAACTGATCAATGCATGCACTTTATGCATTCATGCATTGCAATTAATGCATTCGTAAACATATCTTTTAAGGAAAATAAAAGCATTAATTGGATACTTTTGCAAACTATAAAAAATATTTCATCATTTATCATCTACCTTGGTTGGTGAGATTTTTGAATGAGTCTTATAAACCGGAAAGGAGGGAGTAGTACGGTTGAGCATTAGGCTGTGCCATCTACTACCCCACCCAGGTTTTACTTTAGCCTAGTGTGTGTATGGACTGTGGAGTACTTGAGTCCCCTACAACTGCAGGTTGGTGGGGCAGTTGGTGGGCGGCCGAGACGTGGCCCGTGGAAGAAGGCGAGCGACCTGTTAACGAGGGAGCTGCAGCAAAGTCTCGATCGATTGCAAATTTTGTCTTGCCCCGTATGTGCATATGATGTGCTACGGCCACGCGGCCAGTACGCCTCCCCGAGTCGTCACTAGTCAGCGTGCGTACCTGCCCGACCCTGACTCCTTGTCCATCTGCCTCGTCCTTGCGTTGCTGTTCTCTCCTCTTCACGCCGTCACTCATCGCCTTGCGTCCGGAACTGCATGCGCCTGGACCCGCAGCGTGTACGTAGCGGGCCGTTCCGTCACCTGCTCCGTCCCCCCTTCAATTCAATGCCGCGGGCTGCGGCAGTAGACGTGGTGACTGACTGACCTGGCCGGTGAGATGAGATGAATGAGCGATCACCCGTCATCTCCGGCGCACGTACGTCCGACACTCCATGGCCCCTGCTACTAATTTCTTCCTTCTTTCGGCAAAAACGATAACTCTCTCGTCCTTCCTGGTGGTCACTCCATCGTACTTGACCTCTCATCACCCACGCTCATCTGCTCCAGCATGTACACCCTGACCACCGAGAGTAGGCTTTAGGGCCAGTTTTTTTGGACGATTCTACCAGAATCGTCCCCCTTCCCAGCTTCTCCCAGAATCATCACTCCATATGTTTTTTACAATCCTAGCTGATTAGACCTTAACTAGATAGGATTGTAAAAAAAATATAAAGCGGCGATTCTGGGAGAAGCTGGAGAGGGGGGCGATTCTGAGAGAATCGCCGAAAAGAACTAGCCCTTAATTTGCTTTCCCAGCAAAAAATGCTGCTACTACTACTGTTGGAGTATTAAAACTTGGTGAACCTCCCCACGATTTGAGCTAGACAAGTCACGAGTTGAACCCGCGCGCGTGCGTACGCACGACATGGGCATCCATCCCACGTAGGCACAGACCGTTGATGCGTTGCCCCCGGATGGAGATCGCCGCCATCGCCATGGCAACGACACCACGCACGCGGCCTTGCCAGTATACAATGGCGCGCGTCCGCGTCGTGTCCCTTCCCCGCTTCCCCGTTTCGTCTCGTCTCGTGCGCAAGGCAAGATGAGGCCATCCCTTCAGACAGACTTACCTAACCCCTTGATTAGCGACAAGAGGAGACAGACACTGGGTTCACCTAACACTAACACTGCCAGGCGCATTCTTTTCTCAGATGAATGGCGTTGCCGTCGTCTTATGGGGCGTGTCGATGCTGCATGGCTAAATATCGGCATGGCTCGCCATGTCCGGCAAGCAATGCTACTGTAGTGATTTGGTGATGCTCTAGAGCTCCCACGGCGCACAGGACCAATCACGCGGCAAACGTCGTGCGCGGCAAAAGCTGGGATCCGCGACTCCGCTCGTGCCCTCGGCGGCGGCACGACAAGCGACGCGGAGCACGAGCCGGCAAGTAATGTTTGGAGGAGAATCTCGTTGACTCTCAAGGCGCATGTCCCCTGGCCAGGCCTTGTGCTGCCTGCCATCGACACTGCCCACACCTATACTAGTGTTAATTTACTTCCCGGGCCGTGGCGTGCGCATCGTGTTAGTACTTGTACGTCATTCTTTCCTGCATTTCCAGTACCGCTAGCAGTGCAAAGCTTTGCTGCGTTACGGCCACTACCATAATTTTATGGTACGTGTGCAGTATACGCGCCTCAAAAGGGGATTCTTCGTCGCCAAAACCAGAGAATGTCCATAAGACCATGTATTGCTCGTGGCGTATGGTTATGAATCGAGGAAACTACTGTGTCGATAAAGCTCAAGACAGCCTTGTTGGCATTGTACATGAATATTTCTCCCCCGCAAAAAAGGAATTTTAGGCACATCAAATAGATCTTAATTTATTACAGATGATCGCTGCTCCATATGTATATCCACTTATCCATACAAATTACAATCTAAGAACCAAAAAATCTCGGACACATGACAATGAAAATATAAACAACTTCTTGGAAATGTTGTGTAGGGTCTGTTTGGTTGGACACTAGTGTGGCCAAGCCAAAGTGTCGCTAGCCACACAAGTATGGCAAGCCATAAAAGTGTGGCCGAGAAATTGGACGCCAAACTTTAGTAAAAGTTGGCAAAAAAAATTGTCTCTATGACAAGTAGGCCATAGAGACAATAAAGTGTGGCAAACCAAAGTGTGACAAAAATCAAACACATGCCAACTAAACTGTGGCTGCCAAATTTTGGCTTGGCAAACTGTGGCTGGAAACCAAACAATCCCGTAGTACCTGCATTTCCCCCGCTTATGTCCAAAAACACATTTGAGGACGTACGGCACGCCCAATCATCTAATTCCTCCATCTCAAAATGAGTTATAAACACAAGAATTTAACCAACAATTATTCTATTTATGTGTTTTCCCAATCATATTAAAAGAACACACCGACCAAATGTTTTTTGATAATTAGTTGGACTATTGCTCTTTATGTATACGTTGTCAAATTACATTTTTTTAGCCAAATATGCAACTGAAGTTGATTTCACTAATTGTTGGACTGTTACTGCCCATCCTTCCTAAACATATGAAATCTAACAAACATTACATTTGTATATGCAACAAGTCGTGTGGCGGCTGGGGCGGCGACCTCAGGCCGTGCGGCGGAGCACCATAGCCGGCGGAGCGGTGGCCCTGAATGGACGGCGGCGGCGGCAGCACCTCGTCCGACGGGGGGGGGGGGGGGGGGGGGCTGTTCTGATCGGGATGGTGACGACGGTGACTGCGGATCCAACTCCCCGATTGGATCCGTCGCGGGAAGGCCTTCCGCCGACCGGCGGCGCGTGGAGGGGCCGATGAGGAGATGTCAGATCTCTGCCGGAGTACCGACGGTTGTCGGTGTCAAAACTGGCGGATCTCTGGTAGGGGGTCCTGAACTGTGCGTCTAGGATTGATGATAATAGGAGACTGGGGACACGATGTTTACCCAGGTTCGGGCCCTCTCTATGGAGGTAATACCCTACTTCCTACTTGATTGATCTTGATGAATATGAGTATTACAAGAGTTGATCTACCACGAGATCGTAATGGCTAAACCCTAGAAGTCTAGCCTATGAATATGGTAATGAGTATATGTCGTGTCCTGAGTATTACAAGAGTTGATCTACCACGAGATCGTAATGGCTAAACCCTAGAAGTCTAGCCTATGAATATGGTAATGAGTATATGTCGTGTCCTTTCCGGACAATCCTCTTCGGTTTATATAGACACCGAGGGGATCTAGGGTTTACATGGAGTCGGTTACATAAGAAGGAATCTTCGGTCGCCAAGCTTGCCTTCCATGCCAAGTAGAGTCCAATCCGGACACGGTGTAGTCTTCGGCCTTCATGTCTTCACAGCCCATCAGTCCGGCCCATGGATAACAGGCCGGACACCCGAGGACCCCTTAGTCCAGGACTCCCTCAGTAGCCTCTGAACCTGGCTTTCAATGACGAGGAGTCCGTCATGCAGATTGTCTTCAGAATTGCAAGGCGGGTTCCCCTTTCTCCGAACTCCAAGATAGTCTTCGGATGCAATGATAGTATCCTGACATGTTACGCACACCATACACAACCGCAGAGAGAATATAATATTTGTACGAATCTAATCTGTTGACAGCTTTTTTCCAACACAACATCACGTCTGTCCGGTTATAATTTCGAACCGTTTTTCTTCTGCCATTCCACGCTTCGAGACGCGGTTCCTATCGACACGTCTTGTCGAAACAGAGATCGTGCCCCTTATTGCGGGATTCTCATCAATGCGGGCATGGGTAACTCAACCGTGCCATTTATACAGCCCTAGGGAATAGGCGAATCCTAAGGCGAGTGAGGAGGCGTTTAATATTTGTTGCCTTTATAAGGGGAATATGATTCCCTCTTCCTCTCATCACGCTTTCTCTCCGTCTCCGCCTTTCCGATCTCAAGCTCCAACGCCCAAGTTCTCATCTCCTTTCCACTTGAGCAACCATGTCCGGATCTGGTGGTCAGGGAAAGTGGATGGTCTCCTCTGTCAAGGAGGAGGACATTACTAAGCTCCGGGCGGCCGGATATTTGGCGAAGGAGATTGCCCATCGTCTGCTAGCCGAGGGACAAGTCGTCCCCACGCCGGAGCCCACAGAGAGGGTAGTATTCATCCCTCATTTTTTTCTGCGGGCTAGGGTTTCCGCTCCACCCTTTCGTCCGTGGGCTGATGTACTATTATGGGATAGATTTCCATGATCTGTCCCCGAATTCCTTCCTCAACATCTCGGCGTTTATCGTCGTGTGCGAGGCCTTCCTCGGCATCCATCCCCACTTCGGGCTGTGGCTCAAAGTCTTCAATGTGAAGCCGAAGGTGGTGGATGGCCAGCACGCGTAGTGCGGAGGGGCCATGGTGAGCAAGCTATCCAATGTCTCCTGGCCCAAAGGCACCTTTGTGGAGACAGTAAAGGAATGGCAGAAGCGGTGGTTCTACATCACAGAACCTCGCGGCACCACCTGGTCCGCAGCTGCCGAATTCCGCTCCAGTGCTCCCATGCGACTCACCTCCTGGGTCGAGAAGAGTTCGGACTGGTGTTCACCTGACGAGCTGACAGCGCTGCAGACGCGTGTTGAAAGCATGGTGACCAAGGACGTTAAGCTCGTTGACATTATCCAGGTGATGCTGGTCCGCCGGATTCTTCCGTGCCAACGCCGAAGCCGCCCTTTATGGGAGTTCAATTCGAAGAAGCACCAGACCCTGAAAAGGCTCTTCGATACTTCTCATGAAGGGGCCTGGAAGTTGCTCTTTAAGGGCAACAAGAAGCCACCGGCCACAGACCCAGACCGTGGTCACAATTGTAACCGCTCCGCCAGCGAGGTATGTTACTTTTGACGTATTCCCAACTTAAATGTTTCGAGGATGATGTCTGAGATCTTAGTATTGCTCCCTCAGGACTGGGTGGAGAGGGCGAAGCGGATCCAGTGTCCGGCTCCGTTGCCCGAAGAACCAGTCATCCCGTGCCTGGCAAAGATGCTGGTGTCGGCGCCATATACGGTGCCGGAGAAGAAGGCCAAGGGGGCCAAGAGTGGCCCTCGTCGCAAGGGCACTTCGGACGCGACGTCCGAAGACGACGAGGCCCATTCCTCTGTCCCTGAGGACAATGACGAGGAAGAAGAGGAGGAGGAGGAAAACAACCCTCCTCCTGAGGAGAAGAAGAAGAAGAGGGCGGCCTCGGCACATCTGGAGGCGAAAGCGCCCAAAAAGGGGAAGGGCGCCCCAGCGGTCAACACCGTGTGGGACATCGACAGTAGTCCGGAACGTCGCCCCCGTGCTAGGCCTCAAGCCGCATTGTAAGTGACATGGCTTATTTATGCGCACATGCAGTCCTTTCTTTTTATTATTCTAACATGGTTAATCCACACTATTGCAGTCCGGCCCGTGACCTTATCCAGTGATCCTCATCTGGAGGTTCGTTGGCTCCGTCGGAGATGGCGAGCATGTTGCCACCGCCTGCTTACTCCCCCGGGGCCAGGGACGACACCAAAGTGTTATCCTGGAGGACCGCTCCGAAGGAAGGAGCCCAGGACATTGTCCGGGAGGCGCCACAAGGCGGGACCTCCACTGCCGGACACATAGGGGAGCCAATCCCCATGAAGACTGGCAAAGAGGGCCGTATCCAGTTCGGCCCTCAGCCGAATACGATTCCGGAGACCCATATGGCTCCGGAGTCGGGCGAGCAGCCCCCTTTGAATGAGGGGGTGCGTTGCCTCCACCGGTGGCTCCTGTCCATCCAGGAGCGCCAGATGACCTGATGGGGGCGCTACGAGGCGCCTCCGTCGTGGACGAGCACTGTATCCTTATGGGTGCGGTGATCGAGAAGGTTCAGTCCGCCAAGAGCAGACTGAATGAAGCCTGCAGCAGCCTGTTAACAGGTTTCGAGGTAAGAAAGAGAAAAACCCCGTATAGTCTCCGGTGTTCGACAAGGAGAACCGGACAGGGGATCAATCCTTAATTATAAGAGGTTGACTGAATATGTATCGATAAGCAGGCGTCCCTGTTGGCCGTGACCTCGCATGCTGCCGAGGTCTCCGAGCTGAAGCGGATGCTGGAGCGGACCGAGAACGAGCTCGGCGAGGTTAAGCTTCGGCTCCAGGAGAAGCAAGGTGAGGAACGACTTGCTATATGTTCGGGAAAGGATAAGCGCTGTATATTGACAGCGGTATTGTGATATGTGCAGAAGCCGCGACCGAGGTCGAGGCCCTGAGGAAGGCCCTGGGTGAGGCCGAGGAGCAGGTTGTCTAGCAGCAAGCCGCCCGTAAGAAGCTAAAGGCCCGGGTCAAAGAAGTCCACTAGGAGCTCCAGGATGCGGTGAAAAAATGCGAGGCCTTGGAGCATAATGCGTCGGTTCGAGGGACCGAACTCTCCAAGGCTCGTCAGAGCGTGGAGACCGCACGGAATGAGGCCGAAGATGCCCTCCAGGAGATTCAGGAGGCCAAGAAGATCACAGCGGGTAAGGCATTTAAGATGCAAAGCAAGTATGCGGAGAAGCAGTACCTTTTACTAACCAGGGTTTGAAGTTCCCCAGGGGCTTTTGCAGATTTGCCACGCAGTGTATCAGACGCCATGGAGTTCTATCGAGCCGAATGAGGGGGTTCTTCGGAGAGGCTCTTCTGGTCGCAGTATGCGGCACCAGAGCATCATGTGTCCTTCATCGATCAGCTGAAACAGCTGGTGGAGCTGCATAGGGTGGGCGAACTAGCCATTAAGGATTTGATAATCCAGCTGTGGCCAGCCGAAGCTATGCCTAGCAGCTACTTCGGACTCGTGAGGCGGATGGTGAACGCCTATCCTCGGCTGGACGTTATCAAGCGCTTCGTCTGCATTGAAGGTGCCCGTATGGCCTTCGCTCGCTGCAAGATGTGGTGGGCGAAGATGAACGTTGTTGAAGTCGCCAGCAGGCCGCCGGAGGGCAAGGAGCACCGCACACCCGAGCGATATTTCGAGGATGTCGTAGAAGGGTCTCGACTTGTAGCGGCGCAATGTTCGCAGGACATTGTATTTGAATGAATGTATTCATGTTGCCTTTGTCTTGTATTATGGGAACAAAGCCAGTTTTTTAAAGTAATTATGCTTTGAATTGTTTCCTCATGTACGTCCGTGTTGTGTGTAATTTGAGGGTTGGCCAGTCGTCGGCTTCTGCCCTCACGTATATAGTACAGAGGTGTTCGGGATGGAATCTAAACAATGTTGATCCAATTACATGGTCCTTGAAGGAGTTGTTTAGCACAACGAACAAGGCAATCAGACTTTATGGCTTTAACGCCCTCACTTAGCCATAGGAGTTTTATAATAAAGCATGGGCGCAGCCCCTGGTTTAAGACAGAGTACTGTCAGCATCTGATCGGGAAGTGCCGATCTCTCGCATAACGCGGAAAAAATCTCCAACAATTTGTAACCCTCGAGTAGCTGACCGGCTCTCGCCACATCATGACAGTCAGTTTTCGGCTTTCTCTACTGAGGTGCTCGTCTGGTCAAAGCCAGGGCACAATCGTAGTAGTTCTCCCTTTACTACCCTAGCCGATGGAGCGGAACGTAGGGTGGTAAGCATAGGAGCCGGGCAACCCAACTATTGACCAAAGATATGATTCGGAGCCAATGCATATAATTCTAAATTTGGGGTGCCGAACTTATATATAAGAAGTGTTCGGACTGTGCTGCTGTATTGTGGGGCCACAGGTAGCCCCTGGCGAATATGAAACGTGAAAGGGTGTCGATGCAGCAAATAGGCAGATCGAAATAAAACGAAGTAAGAAGCGAAAACCACAGAAGCTGGGTCATGAACCATTTTTATTATAACTGGATGGATATGTCAAGGCATATCTTGTACAGATGGTGCGAGAAGTATCCGGCCATTTAACATGCCGGAATCAATAGGGCGCAGCGTGCGGGGCCTGAGAAATAAGTATGAACACCATCAAGAAGAACATATAAAGGTTACCCTACACACCTGTGCTGCTTGCCTCTGTTGTTTGAAAGGACTTGACATCAGGCCGGCAGAAAAGGGTACCTGAAATAAGAAAAAGAAGTAAAGGTATGTGTGTCCAGGATTGGTCTGGCTGAACTATAGACCCGGGTTATCTCGTGCCTCCGTCGATGTCCATGGAATTTTGAGTGCGTAATTGTGTACGCGTGGTACGAATGCCACTACCTCATTGGGGCTGGGACGGAGGCCGAATTGCTAGTCGAGCTCTTGATGAGCCACGCTGTCCTGTTGTAGTGTAGTCCGGACCCTCTTGATGGTGTCCAGGGGCTTGATAGTTGGATTATAATGCTGCTTGAGAAGGCCGCTCTGTACTTCTGCTGCTAGGGCGGCGGTTTGCTCCTCTGTTCGGAGGGAGCGTTCCGTATTACCATTGACTGTTATGACGCCGCGTGGACCGGGCATCTTGAGCTTGAGATAAGCATAGTGTGGCACTGCGTTAAATCTAGCAAACGCGGTTTGTCCGAGTAGTGCGTGGTAGCCGCTGTGGAAGGGGACGATATCAAAGATTAACTCTTCGCTTCGGGAATTGTTCGAAGAACCGAAAACCACCTCCAGCGTGATTGAGCCCGTACAACGGGCCTCTACACCTGGTATGACTCCTTTAAAGGTAGTCTTTGTTGGTTTGATTCGTGAGGGATTAATGCCCATCTTCTGTACTGTATCCTGGTATAGCAGGTTGAGGCTGCTTCCACCATCCATCAGGACTCGTGTTAGGTGGAAACCATCGATGATTGGGTCAAGGACCAGTGCGGCCGAACCGCCGTGGCAGATACTAGTCGGATGATCTCGTCGATCGAAGGTGATTGGAAATGACGACCATGGATTGAACTTTGGGGCGACTGGCTCTACCGCGTAGACGTCCCTGAGTGCTCGTTTGTGCTCCTTTCTGGGGATGTGCGTGGCTTATATCATGTTCACCGTTTTGACTTGGGGGGGGGGGGGGATTTCTTCTGTCCCTCAGTGTTTGGCTGTCGGGGCTCTTCATCCTCGTCCTCACTTTGTGATCCATTTTCTTTGTTTTCGGCATTCAACTTGCCAGCCTGCTTGAAGACTGAAAGCACAAGTGCTCCCTAGGTGGTTTTGGTAATTAATGACAACATATCTCTTGTTGGACTAACACTTCTACCTAGTATGTTTCAGATAAAGTTCAACAATGAAGTGGCATGGACTAGAGGATGTGGAACCCTTCAAAATGCTCAGGACAAAGGTTTGGCCCAAGCTCCAAGCTCAAGACTCTACACTTTATATCTTAGTGATCCAAGATCACATTGAGTCTATAGGAAAGCCAATACTATTAAGAAGGGATGAGGTGTTGCTTAATGGCTTGGTTGCTCAAAGTGCTTAGTGATATGCTCCAAAGCCCTCAACCACTTTCTCACTTCCAAATATGTCCTAAACCAAAAGTCAAACTCGGCCCCACCGATTCTTTCTATCCGGAGCCACCGAGTTCAGTTGACATAGCCACTGCCAGAAACCCTAATCAGTTCGGTCTCACCGATGGGATCTCGGTCTCACCGAGATGGGCTTGCAAACTCTCTATTACCTGTTGCAATATTTTCGGTCCCACCGAGCTATGCAATCGGCCCCATCGAGTTTGCTTGGCCAACTCTCTGTTTCGCTTATTACCCAAATCGGTCCCACTGAGTTTGAGTAATCGGTCAACCCGAGTTTTGGATTTACCCTAACCCTAGCACATCGGTCCCACCGAGTTGATCTAGTCGGTCCCACCGAAAACCCTAACGGTCACTAGGTTTGCTAAATCGGTCTGACCGAGTTTTTCACTTCGGTCTCACCGAGATTGGTAAATTGTGTGTAACGGTTAGATTTTGTGTGGAGGCTATATATACCCCTCCACCCACTCTTCATTCATGGAAAGAGCCATCAGAACATACCTACACTTTCAATACACATTTTCTGAGAGAGAACCACCTACTCATGTGTTGAGGCCAAGATATTCCATTCCTACCATATGAATCTTGATCTCTAGCCTTTCCCAAGTTGCTTTCCACTCAAACCTTCTTTCCACCAAATCCATATCATGTGAGAGAGAGTTGAGTGTTGGGGAGACTATCATTTGAAGCACAAGAGCAAGGAGTTCATCATCAACACACCATTTGTTACTTATTGGAGAGTGGTGTCTCCTAGATTGGCTAGGTGTCACTTGGGAGCCTCCGACAAACATTGTGGAGTTGAACCAAGGAGTTTGTAAGGGCAAGGAGATCGCCTACTTCATGAAGATCTACCGCTAGTGAGGCAAGTCCTTCGTGGGCGATGGCCATGATGGAATAGACAAGGTTGCTTCTTCGTGGAGCCTTCGTGGGTGGAGCCCTCCGTGGACTCGCGCAATCGTTACCCTCCGTGGGTTGAAGTCTCCATCAACGTGGATGTACGATAGCACCACCTATCGGAACCACGAGAAAAACATCCGTGTCTCCAATTGCGTTTGAATTCTCCAAACACTTCCCTTTACATTCTTGCAAGTTGCATGCTTTACTTTCCGCTGCTCATATACTCTCCGCATGCTTGCTTGATATGTATTGTGTTTGTTAAACTAGTGCCTAAACTCCACTTCAACTTAAAGAAATTAAAATTTGCAACTTTTGGCACTTAGTGTCTAATCACCCCCTAGACACCTCTTCTTGATCCTTTCAATTGGTATCAGAGCATTGATTTCCATTGCCTTGGTTTAAACATCATTGGAGGAAGATGGATGAGTCTACTTTGGGGAGTCTTAGGCGTAGAGTGCCTATTCTTGGTGGAGAATACTTTCATGAGTGGAAAAATGAAATGCTTGAGATTTTCAATGAATATCACTTGAACAAGTATATTGCTAGCCCTTGTGCACCTCATGTTGATCCCATGCATCCTCCCCTTGATGAGTCAATTGACATGATTCACAATCTTTGAACTGTTAATCTTATCACTAGAGGCTTGCCTAGAAACTTGATTAGATGTCTGCCTACTCTTAAGTGTGCCTACACCATATGGAAATTTCTTAAGGAACTCTTTCCAAATTATTCCTTGAAAGATCTAGATGAAATTCTCCATAAGTCTATTGCTTTGATTAAGATGAGTTCCAATGATCCCAAATTTGGTGACTGCTATTTGAGCTTACTAATCCTACGAGTGCCAAAGGAGATGTTGGAATCATTAGCAATATCATTTCTAGAGCTATTAGAATTCATAAAGATAACTATAGAAATGATCATTTATCTAATGAACTGCCCTCTCTAGGAATTGATCAATCACAAGATGGTGTTGAACATGAATACTTGGATGAGGATGATGATGATAGTGACTATGATCTCGATGATGCGATGAGATACTTTGGTCTTATGGCAAATCTTCGCGGCTACATGGCTGGAGGAAAGGAATGGGTCCTTGATAGTGGATGTACTGATCATATGACCGGAGATAAAGACATGTTCCGTGAGCTTGCTGAAAATGACGGCCCTCGAAAGTATGTCACTTTTGGTGATAATTCAAAGGGTAAGGTGGTTGGCCTTGGTAAGGTGGCCATCTCACATGATAGCTCCATACAAAATGTCATGCTCGTTGAATCTCTTGGCTACAACTTACTTTCAGTATCTAGACTTGCTGATTTCGGTTTCAATGTCCTATTTACCGAAGTAGGCTGCCAAGTGTTTCGTAGAGATAATCATAAAATGGTCTTTACCGGTATACGTAGAGGAGATCTTTAAATTGTTGATTTCACTAAAAAGGCTCAATCTAAAACTTGCTTAATTGCTAAATCTTCTAAAGGCTGGTTGTGGCATAGAAGGCTAGGCCATGTGGGCATGCGAAACCTTGACAAATTCATTAAAGGAAATCATATCCTTGGCGTTAACGATGTCATATTTGACAAGGATAGACTTTGTAGTGCTTGTCAAGTAGGGAAACAAGTTGGAGGAATTCATCGCGCTAAGAACATCATGACCACAAGGAGACCACTCGAGCTACTTCACATGGATCTTTTTGGTCCAAATGCCTACAAGAGTCTCGGTGGTAACTCATTTGGTTTGGTCATAGTTGATTATTTTTCAAGATTTACGTGGGTGTTCTTTCTTGATGACAAATCGCAGGTCCAAAAGATCTTCAAAAACTTTGCTAGGAAGGCCCAAAATCAATTTGACGTGAAGATCAAGAAGGTTTGGAGCGACAACGGAACGGAGTTCAAGAACGCAAATGTGGACACCTTTCTTGACGAAGAAGAGATTGCACATGAGTTCTCGGCTACGTACACACCTCAACAAAATTGAGTTGTTGAGAGGAAGAACCGGACTCTTATCGAGATGGCAAGAACGATGCTTGATGAGTACAAGACGCCAAAACACTTTTGGGCGGAAGCGGTAGAGACAGCTTGTCATGCAACAAATCGCTTGTATCTTCACAAGCTACTCGGTAAGACGGCATACGAGCTCCTCACCGGTAACAAACCCCAAGTTGGATACTTTCGAGTATTCGGCTCAAAGTGCTACATTCTTGATAAGCATCGTCGTCCTAAATTTGCTCCTAAGTCTCATGGAGGTTTCCTCCTTGGTTATGGCTCAGACTCTCACACATACCGTGTCTACAACAATTTCACCCGAAAGGTTGAAGAAATGGTAGATGTGAAGTTTGATGAATCTAACGGCTCGCAAGTAGAGCAATTGCCAATTGATGTAGGAGACAAAGATCCCTCAGAAGCAATCCAAGACTTGTCTATCGGCAAGATTCGTCCAATGGAGGTGAAGGAGAGTACCTCGTCCGTCCAAGTGGAAGCTTCTACCTCATGACAAGGTGAACCAAGAGTTGATACGGAAGCATCCACGAGTGGGACACACCAAGAAGAAGAAAACGAGGAAGTGCACCAAGACGAACGTCAACAACCTCCTTCTCCACCACGACAAGGGAACGACAACGCCAACAATGAAGAAGGCCAAGAAGAAGAACAAGATGAAGAAGATGTTCAACAAAGACCCAAGCAAAAGCTTTCACGAGTTCGAGCAAGAATTGCTAAAGATCATCCCGTGGAGCAAATCTACAATGATATCCAAACCGGGAGTCACTCGCTCAAAAACTCGTTTAGCTAACTTTTGTGAACACTATTCATTCATCTCTCGTATTGAACCTATGAAGGTTGAAGAAGCATTGGAAGATCCGGATTGGATAAATGCTATGCATGAAGAGCTACACAACTTTGAGAGAAATCAAGTGTGGACATTGGTTGAAAAGCCCGACAACAACCACAACATCATCGGTACCAAATGGGTGTTTCGCAACAAGCAAGATGAAGATGGACAAGTGGTTCGCAACAAAGCACGTCTCATTGCCCAAGGCTACACACAAGTCGAAGGTATGGACTATGGTGAGACATATGCTCCCGTTGCTAGACTTGAGTCCATTCGCATCTTACTTGCCTATGCTAATCACCATAATATCACCTTGTACCAAATGGACATTAAAAGTGCTTTTCTAAATGGTGAAATTGAAGAGGAAGTTTATGTTAAGCAACCTCCCGGCTTTGTCAACCCTAAGAAACCTAATCATGTTTACAAACTTCACAAAGCCCTTTATGGTATTAAACAAGCTCCTAGGGCATGGTATAAATGCTTGACCAAGTTCCTTATTGAAAAAGAGTTTGAAATTGGAAAAATATATTCTACTCTTTTTACTAAAAGGGTTAATGGAGAACTATTTGTATGCCAAATTTATGTTGATGATATTATATTTGGATCGACTAACCCTCATTTTAGTGAAAGGTTTGGGAAGCTAATGTCGGAGAAGTTTGAGATGTCTATGATGAGTGAACTCAAATTCTTTCTTGGTTTGCAAATCAAGCAAACTAAGGAAGGCACCTTTGTCTCTCAAATGAAGTACACCAAGGACTTATTCAAGAAGTTCAATATGCAAGAATGCAAAGGTATGACTACACCCATGCCTACTAGTGGACATCTTGATTTGACCAAAGATGGTGAACCGGTTGATCAAAAGGTTTATCGCTCTATGATTGGTTCATTGTTATATCTATGTGCTTCGCATCCCGATATCATGCTAAGTGTGTGCATGTGTGCACGATATCAAGCTGCTCCTAAGGAATGTCATCTTAAGACTGTGAAAAGGATAGTGAGATACTTAATACATACACCAAATTTTGGCATTTGGTATCCAAAGAGAGCTTCCTTTGATCTTGTTGGCTACTCCGACTCGGACTATGCCGGTGACAAGGTTGATAGAAAGTCCACTTCGGGTACTTTTAAATTCCTTGGTAGATCTCTTGTGTCTTGATCCTCCAAGAAACAAAACTCGGTATCCTTATACACCGCTCAAGCGGAATACATTGCCGTTGGTTCATGTTGTGCTCAATTACTCTGGATGACCCAAACTCTTAAAGATTATGGGATATATGTGAAATATGTTCCATTACTTTGTGACAATGAAAGTGCTATCAAGATTGCTCACAATCCCGTGCAACACTCTCGAACTAAGCATATTGAAGTTCGTCATCATTTCATTCGAGATCACGTTGCTAAGGGTGACATAAACCTTAAGCATGTTCGCACCGATAAGCAATTAGCGGATATATTCACCAAACCACTTGATGAGAAAGTGTTTTGCAGGTTAATAGGTGAATTGAACATCATTGACGCTTCAAACTTGGAGTAGGAACTCCATTGGATACATGCAAGACTTGAGCTTATGACTAATCCTTGATATTTCTCTTATGATGATAATCTTATGTCTTGGATATATTTGCATCTTGCATGTTATCTAACCCTTGTAGGTACTTGGATGAATCTAATTCTATGAGATTGCAATTCACTCACATCTTGAGCAATCTCTACATCATCAAGTCTCTACACAATGATGATTGATGACAAGGAAGCACGAAACCTTTCAAACATATCCTTTAACAAATTCTATGTTGAGTTTCATGATTGTCATGTTGGATACACAAGTGCTCTTCCTTGAGAAAACTAACCCATGTAGGTAGATGAACTCAAAATCCAAAGGGTGCTCCCAACTCTTGATGGGCTACATCAACCTTGAGAAACCCACACAAGTTCAACTACATGATCAAGATCAACACCACCACCCAAGGTATGTTATTCCATCTTAGAGTAGCTTTACTCCAAGTCATGAGTCTAAGCAACTCGACAAGATGTGAATACATCAAGATACTTAAACGAAAAATGGTAACCTCATTTTGAGCTTAAACGATGAGTACGACCTATGATCAAGTGATCTCACTTGACTCCTAAGTCAATGTACTCTAACATAGGTGACTTTGTCATCGCCCAACACTAGATGAAGTTCTCTTGTGTTCTTTTCTGTGTTCTTGCATTTGTCTCATGCATATTTGTTTCCCCTTTCAAACTTCATCTAGACCTTTTAGTTTCTTTTCTTTGTTCTGCATTTTCTGCATCCAATTCATTGCAAATCTTTGTGAGATCTTATTTGTCTAGTGAGATGAGCTGACAAGTGTTTTTCTGTGATGAACTCGGTTCCACCGGTTTCATGTTTCCGGTCTAACCGAAGATTTTTGGAGCAACCGAAGCATACAACTCGGTGACACCGATTTCACTACAGGAAAAACATTTTGCCACTTATTCCTGCTTTATTCTTGATCCAGCTCCACTCAATGAATCTTGTCCTCTGCAAGCATCACATTTACCTTAATGCTTTGTACTATGATTCAAGGACCGAACCCATTCACAACAAATTCCATAAGACCCTTCTTGGAAATTGATGTCAAAGGGGGAGAGAGAGATCACATCAAAGCCTAATCAGATCTCTAGGGGGAGGGAATACTCCAGGAAAGAGTAATCTTCAAGAATCCCAGATGCTTGATGTTCAAGAGGAGAGATGCCACATGTCTTCTTGGGGGAAAGACATGTTCATATGTGCTTATTTGCATTAGCTTTGTTCATTTGTTTCTTTGAGCTCTGTTTTTCTGTTCTCTATCTTCTCCCGATATCCCATGCTAGATTCAGGGGGAGCAAGACATCCAAGGGAAAGAAAATTCTTAAAATTCATTGCATATCCTTCTCTCTGGGGACATGTCTATATCTATCGTGGTACTCTGTACTCACTCTACATGTCATCCCAGTCTTGGTACTCTTGTGGTTTCTTTTGTTTGCTCTAGCTAGTAGGTGCATCTGTGTTATCTAACCTTGTTTAAGCAGGTTCATCACATCCTAGCCAACTCAAGACCACAAGGTAAGTATATGCATCATGGTCATGTGTATGAGAAATTCTTGCTGATGTACATACTGTTTGCAAGAAGGACTCATGGGCATGAAGGTACATTTCTCACATTTTCATCACTTGCTCTGATGCATATAGCCAATATACGTGTAACAAATTGCTACTCTGTCATGGTTATGCTCTCACATGCTTCTATATACCATATTCACATGATTGCATACATGTAGGGGGAGCCTATGCTTGTTACATGTCTTTCCAAAGCTTTACTTGCTACTCTCTATACCTTTATCTAAAGCTTTGATGTATGTTGCCATCAATTACCAAAAAGGGGTAGATTGAAAGCACAAGTGCTCCCTAGGTGGTTTTGGTAATTAATGACAACATATCTCTTGTTGGACTAGCACTTCTACCTAGTATGTTTCAGATAAAGTTCAACAATGAAGTGGCATGGACTAGAGGATGTGGAACCCCTTCAAAATGCTAAGGATAAAGGATTGGAACAAGCTCCAAGCTCAAGACTCTACACTTTATATCTTAGTGATCCAAGATCACATTGAGTCTATAGGAAAGCCAATACTATTAAGAAGGGATGAGGTGTTGCTTAATGGCTTGGTTGCTCAAAGTGCTTAGTGATATGCTCCAAATCCCTCAACCACTTTCTCACTTCCAAATATGTCCTAAACCAAAAGTCAAACTCGGCCCCACCAATTCTTTCTATCCGGAGCCACCGAGTTCAGTTGACATAGCCACTGCCAGAAACCCTAATCAGTTCGGTCTCACCGATGGGCTCTCGGTCTCACCGAGATGGGCTTGCAAACTCTCTGTTACCTGTTGCAATATTTTCGGTCCCACCGAGCTATGCAATCGGCCCCACCGAGTTTGCTTGGCCAACTCTCTGTTTCGCTTATTACCCAAATCAGTCCCACCGAGTTTGAGTAATCGGTCAAACCGAGTTTTGGATTTACCCTAACCCTAGCACATCGGTCCCACCGAGTTGATCTAGTCGGTCCCACCGAAAACCCTAACGGTCACTAGGTTTGCTAAATCGGTCTGACCGAGTTTTTCACTTCGGTCTCACCGAGATTGGTAAATTGTGTGTAACGGTTAGATTTTGTGTGGAGGCTATCTATACCCCTCCACCCACTCTTCATTCGTGGAGAGAGCCATCAGAACATAACTAAACTTTCAATACACATTTTCTGAGAGAGAACCACCTACTCATGTGTTGAGGCCAAGATATTCCATTCCTACCATATGAATCTTGATCTCTAGCCTTTCCCAAGTTGCTTTCCACTCAAACCTTCTTTCCACCAAATCCATATCCTGTGAGAGAGAGTTGAGTGTTGGGGAGACTATCATTTGAAGCACAAGAGCAAGGAGTTCATCATCAACACACCATTTGTTACTTCTTGGAGAGTGGTGTCTCCTAGATTGGCTAGGTGTCACTTGGGAGCCTCCGACAAAGATTGTGGAGTTGAACCAAGGAGTTTGTAAGGGCAAGGAGATCGCCTACTTCGTGAAGATCTACCGCTAGTGAGGCAAGTCCTTCGTGGGCGATGGCCAGGGTGGAATAGACAAGGTTGCTTCTTCGTGGACCCTTCGTGGGTGGAGCCCTCCGTGGACTCGCGCAACCGTTACCCTCCGTGGGTTGAAGTCTCCATCAACGTGGATGTACGATAGCACCACCTATCGGAACCACGACAAAAACATCCGTGTCTCCAATTGCATTTGAATTCTCCAAACCCTTCCCTTTACATTCTTGCAAGTTGCATGCTTTACTTTCCGCTGCTCATATACTCTTCGCATTCTTGCTTGATATGTATTGTGTTTGTTAAACTAGTGCCTAAACTCCACTTCAACTTAAAGAAATTAAAAACTGTAACTTTTGGCACTTAGTGTCTAATCACCCCCCTAGACACCTCTTCTCGATCCTTTCAAAGACCCTATAATCCCTGTTGGTATGATTGGCTTGCTTATCCGGGGTGCCGTGAATTTGGCATGGACGGTCGAGTATGCGGTCCAGGATGGAAGGTCCTTCGTTGTTTCTTTTGTAGGGTTTCTTCCGTTGGCCGGACTTGGAGCAACTGAATCCGGTGTTGACTGTGATGTTCTCGGTGTTGTCGCCGTTGCTTTGGTGTTTGTGTCTATTGTGCCGGAGCTTGCCGGTGATGATCTTTGCCTCGGTGGGGCCTGCCTCGCTGGCTGTGTTTTTGCTACGAGCCAGCCAGCTGTCCTCGCCTGCGCAAAAGCGGGTCATGAGTGCCGTAAGGGCTGCCATTGACTTCAGCTTTTCTTGTCTGAGGTGGCATGCTAGCCATTCGTCACGGATGCTGTGCTTGAAGGGTGCTAGGTCCTCGGCATCCGGACAGTCAACGATCTGGTTCTTTTTGGTTAGGAACCTAGTCCAGAATTTTCTGGCTGATTCACCGGGTTGTTGAACTATGTGGCTTAGGTCATTGGCATCTGGTGGCCGGACATAAGTTCCTCGGAAGTTGTCGAGGAAAGCCTCTTCCAAGTCCTCCCAGCTGCCGATGGAGTTCTCAGGCAGGCTATTTAACAAGTGTCGAGCTGGTCCTTTGAGCTTTAATGGGAGGTATTTGATGGCGTGGAGGTCATCTCCTCAGGCCATGTGGATGTGGAGAATGAAATCCTCGATCCATACTGCAGGATCGGTTGTGCCGTCGTATGATTCGATATTGGCGGGCTTGAACCCCTCGAGGAATTCATGATCCAGTACTTCAACTGTGAAGCAGAGCGGGTGTGCGGCGCCTCTATATCGGGCCGCATTGTGGCGGAGCTCTGAAGGAGTCTGTCTGCAGCATTCGGCCCGAGCGTGGTTAGGTTTGTCACGTCCGAATAGGTAGCTGTCGTCGTGCCTCGAGGCACGTCCTTGTGATCCGTAGATTGATCTTGTGTGTCCTACTCTACTATCCAGGGTCTGTCGGAGGTCGTACATATGACTCCAGACTCTTCCGTCCCTATTTTGACGGGGTGGTGGGGCAGTCTGTTGTTCGGCCTGAGTTGCCGCTTTATCCCGATCGCGGGGTGGCCGTTCCGCCGCCCTATCCCGACCACGTGGTGGTCGATCCGCATTACGCGAGGGAGATGCATGCTCCAGCGCCTCCTCATCGAATTGAGGTAGCAGTCTGCGTTTCGGGTAGCTCTTGGCTGGGCGGTTGAGGCCGTATTCCTCGGCTGTCAGGACATCAGTCCATCTGTCGACGAGCAGGTCTTGTTCAGCTTGAAGCTGTTGTTGTTTCTTTTTCAGACTCCTTGCAGTGGCTATGAGCTGAAGCTTAAAGCGCTCCTGCTCGAGAGGATCCTCAGGCACGATGAAGTCTTCGTTGCCAAGGCTTGTCTCCTCCTCGGAGGGTGGACGGTAACTATCGTCCTCCGAGTCATCTTCTATGGCCTGTTCGTCAGGGTCCCCGACAGGGTCTTCATTGTTTTCGGCGTCGCCCGGAGTACTATTTTCTCCGGTGCCAGTGTTGCCGTCCTTTGAGCGGCGGGGCTTGGGGCGGCGCTTGGGCCGCCGATGCTTGGACTGTGTCTCGGAGGTTTTATTCGCATCTGACTCTTCTTTGTCGTCGCCAGATCCTTTAGGTGTATCAACCATGTACACGTCGTACGAAGAGGTAGCTGTCCAACGTCCAGTGAATGGCGGGTCTTGGCCTTGCTCCTTGCCGGCATCGTCGTCCCATACCGTTGATGTCTTCGGAGCCATAGTTAAGCACGTCGGTTAAGTCATCGACGCTGGCTATGGAGTGGGTGGCGGCCGGGTGGGAAGCAAGATTCCTCATCATCCGTCTCTAGCTCGAACCGGACATAGTTCGGTTGTGAGTCCTTCTCCAAGGACAAATTCTTTAAAGATTTTAGCACGTCACCCAAAGGCGAGTGTTGGAAAACGTCAGCGGCGCTGAACTCGAAGATTGATAACCGATCTAGCTCGGTGTCCGCGGGCGTACACAATCCGAAACTTATAGCTGGAGACGAGTCCGAAGTTTCGTTAAATCGAATGTTGCAGGGCGTCGAGTCCATGTGCGGCTCCAACGCTGCGAACTCTGTGGCCTCGGATGGCTCGATCTGCTTCGGCTCTAAGGTCGTGGCAGCCGCAGGGACCATCTCCTGGGTGTGATCCGATGAAAGATTTAAGTCACGTTCATCGGGATGAGGGGGAGCGATCGCCGTGGGTTCAAATCCCTCGAAGATCAAGTCTTTATGGATATCCACGATGTAGTTCAAGCTTCCGAATCTGACCTGATGGCCAGGGGCGTAGCTGTCGATCTGCTCCAGATGGCCAAGCGAGTTGGCCCGCAGTACGAAGCCGCCAAATATGAAGATCTGTCCGGGGAGGAAGGTTCCTCTTTGGACAACGTCATTATTGACGATTAAAGGGGCCATCGAACCTTTTGTCAACGTCACAACGGAACTCTCAATGAAAGCACCAATGTCGGTGTCAAAACCGACGGATCTCGGGTAGGGGGTCCCGAACTGTGCGTCCAGGATCGATGGTAACAAGAGACGGGGGACACGATGTTTACCCAGGTTCGGGCCCTCTCTATGGAGGTAATACCCTACTTCCTACTTGATTGATCTTGATGAATATGAGTATTACAAGAGTTGATCTACCATGAGATCGTAACGGCTAAACCCTAGAAGTCTAGCCTATGAATATGGTAATGAGTATATGTCGTGTCCTTTCCGGACTATCCTCTTCGGTTTATATAGACACCGAGGGGATCTAGGGTTTACATGGAGTCGGTTAAATAAGAAGGAATCTTCGGTCGCCAAGCTTGCCTTCCACGCCAAGTAGAGTCCAATCCGGACACGGTGTAGTCTTTGGCCTTCATGTCTTCACAGCCCATCAGTCCGGCCCATGGATAACAGGACGGACGCCCGAGGACCCCTTAGTCCAGGACTCCCTCAACGGCGACATACGTCTTCATGGAAAGGTTCCGCTCGGTTCCAGACTAGTTCCAGGCAGCTGCGAGGTCGGGAAGACGCGGCTTCTGGTGAAAATCGCGCCTGACTGTGGTCCTGGCGGACAATGGCGGTGTCTCGGACGTCGTTCCCTTCTGGTGGCATCGTCGTTGTAGGTAACGTCAACCTGATCGGGAAGTTCCGGGGGAAACCCTAGGTCTGGGTCTAACGGATCGGACGATGACGGTGCCTTCAGTGTTGTTCTCCCTCCTGGGGGCATCATTTTGGAGTAAGTGCTGGTTGAAGGGGACAAGAGAAGGAGCGGTGTTTCATCTTGTTCATTGATGATGGCGGATCTCGGCGGTGTGGCGCGGTGGAGACTCGGCGCCCGATGAGCGGAGATGGACTCGCGCAGGAGGGTGACGCTGTCTGGCGTCGTGGTGGCGTCGGCGGCAGCTAGACCGGGCAAGGTAGATGCAGTAGTACAGTTCTGAAGATGGATTGGTGGCAGGTGGCTGCGGCGGCCTCATACCCGGCAGGCGTCCTGGTTGAGGAGTACGCCGGACTGGTGGGTGCCCATACCCGGCAGGCGTCCTGGTTGAGGAGTACGCCGGACTGGTGGGTGCCCATACCCGGCAGGCGTCCTGGTAAGTCTTAGATGTTAGGTTTGGCTACGAGGTATGTTTGGTATTAGGCCTAGACTTTCAGTGTCCCTTCATCAACTGGATAGGAGTAGCGATAGATGTTGCTTAGACGGTGGCTTTAGTCTTACTGTTGTATGACTTTATAAGGTCTATGTCAATAATTAATAAAATGGCGGTATACATCGTCCAGATGCAGAAGCCGGAAGTCTTCCTCCTTTTCTATAAAAAATATGCAACAAGAAAAGAAAAGGGTTATGGCAACGCACTGCCATTCTGTTAGTTCTTCAACATAGACCATAACAACCCACTTATCTACTACCCATATAAAAGCACGAAAGGGCAGAGAACCAAATCATCTCAACCATTGAAACATGTTGATCTGATGGTCCAAATCGTCTCATAGCATCAAACGCGTTTGACACTCTAATCACCCACCACTGCCATTGGTTATTACCACGATTAGCTTATACAAAAAAAAGACCATGTCTAGGCAGAACACCCGATACCCTTCCCACCATAGGCCCGCCCACGATCCCCAGTTCCTCTCGCAAACCACCAGGTCGTTTCGTCCCCCACCCCCACCAAGCCCCTTCCCTGCCACCACCATTCTCTTCCGCTTGCGTGCTCTTGCCCTGCCCGCACCTCCCACATGCTCTTCACGGCCGCCGCCTGGCCCGCCTCAGAAAACCGGCACCATCACGCGACCTGCTGTGGATCCGCTTGAGGGGTAGACGGAGCAGGACGCGCTCACGGCAAGTCGGACAAGGAGGGCTTCTACGCCGCCGCGCTCTGGATGCACGAGCAGCACCTGCGCGCGCTTGTCTGCAACGTCGCCGCGGTCGCGCTCGCCGAGTTCAGCTACCTCAAGGACTTCCCCGAGCTACTGTTCCGCCTCCTCCGCGGCCCCGACGTGCGCGCGTTCGCCAAGGCCGGCGCCGTGGCCGACAAGGCATGCAGGAAGGCCAAGGGCCTCGCCAACCAGCGGGAGGACTTGCGGGCTAGGCTCGCCGGCCGCAAGCGCGCCCCCGTGACTGCCAAGGCCACCTTCGGTGACTTCCTCTCCGCCGCGCTCTCAAGGCCGGCAAGGGCAGCAAGCACGTGGAGGTTGTCCTGGTCCAAGAGCCTGCGGAGGTGCAGAAGCTGGAAGCGATGGAGGTGGACCAGAAGAAGACGACGGCGGCGAGTAAGGCGCGGCGGATGTCGAAGAAGGTACGCACGGTTGCCAAGCTTGACGTGCAGTCGTTGGAGATGTACTACGGCGACCGTGCCTACCGCTTCCTGTTCGACGCCGTCGTCGACTTCTTCGGCTCGCTCCTCACCTCGGACCTCCAGCAGCTGGCCTCCGGCGGCAAAAGAGGAAGATCGAGCTTGCCGCCAAGTGGTACCCCACGCCAGGCTCGTCCTTCGACCGCACCACGCTGCTCTGCGAGGCCATCGCCCGCCGCCTCTTCCCGCGCGACTCGGACCCCGAGCTCACCCAGCTCCCGGACGGGCACTACGCGTACCGCGCCCTACACCGCCTCCGCCACGAGGTGCTCTGCTCGTGCCGCTGCGCAAGGTGCTGGAGCTCCCGGAGGTGTACATGAGCGCGCAGCGGTGGTCGGAGCTGCCCTACATCCGCATCGCCTCAGTGGCCATGCGGCGCTACAAGTTCCTCCTCAAGAAGCACGATGAGGAGCGTTTCGACAAGTACCTGGAGGACGTGGAGGCTGGCCAGGCCAAGATCGCGGCCGGTGCGCTCCTGCCCCACGAGATCGCCGCGGCCGCCTACCGCGGCCAGGACGACAATGTGTCGGAGCTGAAGTGGCGCCGCATGGTGGACGACCTCCGTTCCAAGGGGTCGCTGCGCAACTGCATCTCAGTCTGCGACGTGTCCGCGAGCATGAGCGGCACCCCGATGGAGGTGTGCATCACGCTGGGTGTGCTCACCTCGGAGCTCAGCCGGCAAGGTGATCACCTTCAGCGAGAACTCGAGAACCCGCCAGAAGATGGACTTCGTGCGACACATGCACTGGGGCGGGAGCACTAACTTCCAGGGGGTGTTCGACCAGATCCTCCGCACGACGGTGGAGGCGAGTAGGCGCGTCTGGCGCCGGAGAAGATGATCAGGACCGTGTTCGTGACTTCGTGTACAGCGACATGGAGTTCAATATGGCGTCTGGGAGGGAGGGGAACTTTTGGTCTATGGGGACATATGCACCTTATATGGGAATTTTTTTTAGTAATTCAACAAAAAGTCAAAAATTCCTGAAAATATTTTTGAAATAAACTTGACCTTCTATTGTACTAGTGAGAAATAAAATCCACAAAAAATATCCTTTTGACTTCTTTTTGAAAAAGACAAATTTTTGGTTAAAATAGTGTGAATAGTGACCTATAGTAGCAAATAAATTTTGTCTTTTTTGCTTGAGGTCAACTTTTATTGTTTTTCATCAACATTTACATATCAGTGCAAAAGTAAGTCAAGTGTTTTGTCAAAATAGTTCTTATCTATTTTGACTTTTTATTAAAAAATTAAAAAAATTCCCATATAGGATGCATATACAACCAGGAACCAAAGTGTATTTCCCGTCTGGAAGCGCCTACGCCTACTACTACTACAGCCGGCGGGAGTCTGTTCCGTGTGGGAGACTCACTACGAGGTGATCTGCAAATAGTTCAGGGACGCTGGCTACGGCGACGTGGTGCCCCGGATCATCTTCTGGAACCTGCGTGACTCGCAGTCGACGCTGGTGACGTCGACCCAGCCAGGGGTGGCCATGGTGAGCGGCTTCTCCAAAAACTTCCGCAAGATCTTTCTGAAGAACGACGGGGTGGTGAACCCTGAGGCCATCGCTGGCGAAGAGTACCAGAAGCTTGTCGTGTACGACTAGGTCCATGCATTGTCAGTTGTCATCATCAGCTTAGTTGGTCTGTCGTGCTGTTGGATTATCTTGTTTTCAGAATTGTGAACAGCAGGCTTTGCTGTGCTTGATTAGCTTATTTTCTGAAATAAAACCAAAATCATGCTTGACTATAATTATCCAATGTACTGATCGATCATCATTTGGAGTGCATTAATTTATTGGCTGTGCCTTGTGAATTCCGAAGAGCTTAGCTGCCCATGTTGTTCTTGGTTAGCATAGTCTTTTGTGCATTTGTACCTTATTACCCTGTTTGCTTTCCAATGTCATTAGGAATTCTCTTGATTGCAACCTTATATACTTGCATAGAGCTGCATGTATGCACTGAATTGAATTCTGAATTCGGACCTGGTAAAAGTGGTCTGAACTGTTGCCTGTTTTATCATCGTGCCACTAATGCGGAAACTTACTCATCGTTCATGTGTGCATTTGGGTTTCTCTGTTTTATCACGCAGCTTTGGCAAATTCATTCTGTAGTGTAGGAACACGTTTCTAAACACAGTGTCCTTAAATGGCCTGCACATCCTCTATGCATACATGTGGTTGATACTGTTATTAATCTGTAACTGAGCCGAAGGCTGAAGCTAGATGCAGAATCTCTCTTATGTAAAAAAAAATCCATGCTGGTTAACTTCACATTTAACAGTGGAGTTACTAAAACTAAATTTTGGCGAACAGTGGTAAAATGGATATACTATGCAGTAGGCATAAGTGGAGAGCTGCATGTATGCAATGAATTCAGGGTACGGCATGCCAAAACTGCAGAAACTTTTTTTTGAGAGTTGCGCAAATACAACTTTGGCAGAGAATGGATGACTCGTATTGTCATCAGTCAGGAAATGAACGAAATAAACTTTGGCAGTACTACAAAGTATAAATTTTATTAATTATAGCTTTTCTGAAACCTCAAATGCACATTCGTTGGTAATATTTTTGACTTTTACAATTGGATATTCTATCTATACTCCCTGCAAAATAAAAGGATATTTTATCTAGACACATGTGAATTTCACGTGCAAGCATAATTGATGCTGATTTCATATCTTGAAGTTTTTATTCCTGTAACGAAAATATTGCTAATGCTCTGAGTACCCCCCGCCCCCTCCCCCCTGGTTGTAGAGCAAGGGCTCGCTTCCTTATATTTTCAATGCATATATACTTTGAATTTTTATCTTTTCCTTTTTGGGTTGCCCTTAATGATCACCGCTAAGTTTGCATTGCATTTTGTGGAAGCACATGAAAATGCAGGTTTTGCTTGATGAATTGGTTGGCTTAGCACCCATGGACTCGAGCTGAACGGAAGTAGCCTTGTAAGGACCCAAGCCATGCAAGATACGAATAATTGTTGCCTTGGCATTATCTCTTTCTTCATGGTGTTTAGATTGTAGTGATATGATAGATGACAGCGAAATCCAGAATTTTGAGAGCTCATATGTGTGCGTACGACCAGTAAGGGGTAGATTGCCTTTGATGCTGATCTTGTATCCACCTATAAGCGTATGAAATTAAACAGGTATGCATTGACTCATCAGGAGAGAAATTTACGTCAATGGGTTTAATCTCAATATAATTAAGCTTTAGGCAAGTTCGCAATTTGCGAAGTACTGGATCCTACCTTGATTTAAACTGGCATAGTATATGCAAGGAACTTAAAGTAGCTATATGTGGATTGAAATTTAAACATGTTCATATTCAAATTTTAAACTCGAATAAGACGTGCATTGCACGTGCAAGCTTACTAGTTATACATACAAATTACAATCCACGGACCAAAAAATCCCTGAGACATGATGATCAAAATATAAATAATAACCTGTGCACACCAAACAATTCTCAAATTGTTCCTTTTTTAGCGAGATTCTCAAATTGTTCTGCAACGTAGTGGCAAAGGCATGTAGATTGATTTTTCTTTTGAAGTTCAAGCATGTACATTGATAATGTAGCTTCGTGTTTGTATAAGAATGGCAATACATCTTTGTACCGAGGAGTAGCCGTTTTGTAATCAACGGCAGGGAATCTCCGGCTGCCGCGGCGAGCACGACCGCGCTTCCCGCTGCTATCGCCTATGCGGATGTCAGTCAGGGTACGTGGACATGGACCGGATCCACCAGGGACCTGCTGGCCGTTGCCTCACACGTGCGTACACCGGGCCACCACCCCTGCAGTCTGCACGATGCTAGCCTCGTCTTGCTCCGTCGTAGACTATGGACAAGCCATGATCTGGGGCCAATCCACCGGGCCCGCTCTTCGGAAGCTGCTGTTTTAGCATTCGCTCAAGACACTCAAAAATAAAAGTAGGTTGCTTTAGCAAATCCGGCTCCTTTAATTTGATTTTTTTTCGTGTGGTTTTGTGAGGGCTTGGTTGGGCGTTGGGGGCAGGGATGAGATGGCGACCCATGCTTCTGTTTTGTCCAACTGTTGGAACTCGAAAGTGGTGCATCGCATTTTCTTTACTCTCCTTTTTTTTTGCATTCTTTTGTTCCACCTGATCTGTGGTCAAATTAGCCTCAAAATACCCAACTTTCGGAAGCTGCTGTTGTGTTTGTCACTTTCTGGCTCCACCAGAGCTTTAGGGCATCTCCATGGCAGATTTCTAAAACGGACAGATCATCCATCCACGAACCGGTCTCGACAGGGATCCGGACACTAACACAGGAGCCGACACCCCAAAGCTAGTTGCAAACGTCCGGTCACATTTGATGCAAATTTAAATAAACTGGATGGAAACATATAGCGGACTAGGTTATTATAACCGGATGATTTTCATTCAAGTTTATTTTTTTTACATAAAGTTGGATGATTTTCATCTAAACCGAAGCACATTCATTACGTTTTTGACATATTTCAACTATAGCGGATTTCATGGGCGACGTGGTAGGATGAAAGCCAACGCCTTCTGCTCATCCATGTCCATCACGATGCCCATGCCGGCGATTTGCTCCCCTGCGAGCCAGTACTCGTCAAGGAGCCGGAGGTTGTACCTCTGGTTGGCCTGCGCCTGTTGGAAAACCGCCTCCTGCTCTTCCACCACCATGTTAGTGAAGTGTGCCCGCGCCTCGTCATGGTGATGTTGTTTCAATGCAGAAAGAAGGTGTGTGCAGCGGGCGGCGCTCTTGGCCGGTGTGCCACTTCAAAGTCGGCTCCAATGAGAGGCCGCGTCCGCTCTAGGCAGGTATGAATGCGGCGTTGACGCTCTGGAGCACCGCTAGCCGCTTCAGGCGAGAAAGGGCGCAGGAGGGTGTTTTGATGAGCCCGTGGTGTCGGACGCGTGTGTGGCAGCAGTCCGAACACCTGCAAAGCCCCCGCTTTGCTTCAGGTTTGCGAGGAAAAGGACATCCGGACCGCTGCGCGGGCGGATGGGGTACCGCGTCGGATGACAAAACATATCCGGACCCCCGGTTCGTATGGATGCGAGCGGTTTGAGGGTCAACATTGTAGATGCCCTTACACCCCTTTTTATTTAAATAATATATTGCATTATAGAAATTTTAGAAATCGAAAAGTTACTCAAACGATAAAAATATGTGTTTTGCCTATCGACTTTTTTTGTTTTCTTTCTCATTTGTTGTTTCTTCACCGTTTTCTATAAAAGGGATGATGACGTATCAGGTTATAACTCTACCAAAACATTTAATGTTAGTGGTATGTTATGTAGGCAATGACTTCGTGAGAAATTAAAATACTTTGACAACATTATAAGAAATCTAGGAAGAAACCGGAGGATCATATGGAGTAACGTGAAACCCTATACATGATATTAAAATAGTATTTAGTCAATTATAAAGAAATTCATTATCATGTTGTTTCTCAAGCGGCATTTTGGCGCCAATTCATAGTGAAGTAATATAACATCGTAGGACTATAATCGACATTCACTAAGAATCTTAACGAATTCATTTATTGCGCAACTATGATTGTGAATGTGCATGCAATGAGTGACCCTGACATAACCTCGGCAGGGGAAGAAGGGTACATGGCCGCGGACAGATCCTGTTTGACGGTGACGTAGTCCAAGGAGGGTAGGCACATTGATGGGTTTTGCGGATGTCCTACGATGCATGGGCAACAGTCACAGAGGTATTGACGGATGAGGAGGTTGCGGATGCAAGGCAACGAGGGAAAAGGATCAAAGTGAAAGAAAAGTGGACGGGGGTATATTTGGGTGGGTCGGGGTGTCAGAGTCTTGCGTGGTGGCGGTCTAAACTCCCGCAAAGCCTGCCCCGAGTTGTTTCCGGTTTGCGGGAAACGGACGTCTGGACCGCTCTGCAGACCGATAAGGTACCGTGTTTGCGGGTGGTTCGAGGGTTAGCGTATGCCCTTATACCTAATTTATTTATATAATATTGTATTATAAAATTTTGGAAAATCAAAAAGTTTCTCCGATGACAAAAAAATGTTTTTCGCCTGTCGACTTTTTTGTTTTCTTTCTCATTTGTCGTTTCTGTACCATTTTCTATAAAAGGACTGATGATTATAACTCTACCGAAACATTTTACATTAGTGGTATGTTACGTAGACAATGGATTCCCGACAAATTAAAGTACTTTGACGCCATTATAAGAAATCCAGGAAGAAACCTGAGGATCGTATGGAGTAACAGTGAAATCCTATATGTGATATTAAATATTTAGTCAATTAAAGCAATTCGTTATCATGTCGTTTCTCAAGCGGCATTTTGGCGGCAATTCAAAACGGAGTAATATAACATCATAGGACTATTATCAATATTCACTAAGAATCTTAACAAATTCATTTATTGCACAACTATGATTATGAATGTACATGCACATACACATCCTCTCTGGGAGGCCATTCTTCCTAGTAGTGAGTGAGCCTGACACAACCTCGGCATGGGAGAAGGGTACCTAGCTACGGAGGTATCCCGGGTGGACAGCGACATAGTCCAAGAAGGGCTAGCGCATTGTGGGGGTTGTAGACGTCCTACGATGCCTGGACGGCGGTCGAATAGGTACATCGACAGACGAGGAGGGTGCGGATGCAAAGCAATGAGGGAGAAGGGGCGAAGTGGAAGGAAAGTGGACTGGGGGTATTTGGGTGGGGCGGGTATGCCGGAGTTCTACGTGGCTGCGGTCCGGACTCCCGCAAAGCCTCCCCCGGGCTGCTTCCAGTTTGCGGGAAAATGGACGTCCGGACCGCTCCGCGGACCGATAAGGTACCACGTTGGATGGCAAAATGGGTCCGGACAACGCTGTATGGACAAATGTGGGCGGTTTTAGGGTCAGCATATGCCCTTAAACCCATTTTTTTATATAATAGTGTATTATAAAAAATTAGAAAATCCAAAGGTTACTCAAACGTCAAAAATATGTTTTTCACCTATCGACTTTTTGTTTTCTTTCTCATCTGTCGTTTCTATACCGTTCTCCATAAAAGGAATGATGACTTATGAAGTTATAACTCTATCGAAGCATTTTACATTAGTGGTAATGTTAAGTCGGCAGCGGCTTCCCGACAAATTAAAGTACTTTGACGTCATTATAAGAAATCCTGGAAGAAACCCGAGGATCGTATGGAGTAACGATGAAACCCTATACGCGATATTAAATATTTTGTCAATTAAAGCAATTCGTTATCATGTCATTTCTCAAGCGGCATTTTGGCGGCAATTCAAAGTGGAGTAATATAACATCGTAGGACTATCATCAACATTCTCTAAGAATGTTAACAACTTCATTTATCGTGGAACTATGATTATGAATGTGCATGCACGTACACGTCCCTCTGTGAGGACGTTCTCCCTAGCAGTGAGTGACACTGACACAATCCAGACAGGGGGAGAAGGGTACCTGGCTGCAGAGGGCTCCTGGATGGACGATGACATAATCCAAGAAGGGCAGGCGCATTGGTAAGGGTTACTGACGTCCTACAATGTTTGGGCGGCGTCTGAAGAGGTATAGCATCAAACGAGGAGGGTAGGAATGCAAAGTAAGGAGGGGAGCGGAGGGGGATGCTACCTCTTGAGCATGCGTTGGTTTTCTCTTGAAGAGGAAAGGGTGATGCAGCAAAGCAGTGTAAGTATTTTCCTCAGTTTTTGAGAACCAAGGTATCAATCCAGTAGGAGACCACGAGCGAGTCACCTCGTACCTACACAAACAAATAAGAACATCATAACCAACACGATAAAGGGGTTGTCAATCCCTTCACGACCACTTATAAGAGTGAGATCTGATAGAGATAATAATAATAAGATAAATATTTTTGGTATTTTTATGATATAGATTGAAAGTAAAGATTGCAAAATAAAATAGATTGGGAACTTGTATGATGGAAAATAGACCCGGGGGGCATAGGTTTCACTAGTGGCTTCTCTCAAGATAGCATAAGTATTACGGTGGGTGAACAAATTACTGTCGAGCAATTGATAGAAAAGCGAATAATTATAAGAATATCTAGGTATGATCATGTATATAGGCATCACGTCCGTGACAAGTAGAGCGACTCCTGCCTGCATCTACTAATATTACTCCACACATCGACCGCTATCCAGCATGCATCTAGAGTATTAAGTTCATAAGAACAGAGTAACGCTTTAAGCAAGATGACATGATGTAGAGGGATAAACTCATGCAATATGATATAAACCCCATCTTTTTATCCTCGATGGCAATAATACAATACTTGTCGTTTCCCTTTCTGTCACTGGGATCGAGCACCGCAAGATTGAACCCAAAGCTAAGCACTTCTCCTATTGCAAGAAATATCAATCTAGTAGGCCAAACCAAACTGATAATTCGAAGAGACTTGCAAAGATAACCAATCATACATAAAAGAATTCAGAGAAGATTCAAATATTGTTCATAGATAATCTTGATCATAAACCCACAATTCATCGGATCTCGACAAACACACCGCACAAAGAGTTACATTGAATAGATCTCCAAGAAGATCGAGGAGAACTTTGTATTGAGATCCAAAGTGAGAGAAGAAGCCATCTAGCTACTAGCTATGGACCCAAAGGTCTGAGGTAAACTACTCACACATCATCGGAGGGGCCATGGAGTTGATGTAGAGGCCCTCCATGATCAATGCCCCCTCCGGCGGAGCTCCAGAAAAGGCCCCAAGATGGGATCTCTTGGGTATAGAAGGTTGCGATGGTGGAAATAGGGTTTCGTGGTGCTCCTGGATGTTTTCGGGGTATGTGAACATATGTAGGAGGAAGAAGTAGGCCGATTGAGCCACGAGGGGGGAGGGCGCGCCCCTGCCTCGTGGCCGCCTCGTTGATTGCTTGACGTCCACTCCAAGTCCTCTAGATCACGTTTGTTCCAAAAATCACGCTCCCGAAGGTTTCATTCCGTTTGGACTCTGTTTGATATTCCTTTTCTGCGAAACACTGAAATATGCAAAAAAAACAGCAATTTGGGCTGAGCCTCCGGTTAATAGGTTAGTCCCAAAAATAATATAAAAGTGTAAAATAAAACCCATTACCATCCAAAACAGATAATATAATAGCATGGAACAATAAAAAATTATAGATACGTTGGAGACGTATCAACATCCCCAAGCTTAATTTCTGCTCGTCCTCGAGTAGGTAAATGATAAAAACAGAATTTTTGATGTGGAATGCTTTCTAGAATATTCTTCAATGTATTTTTCCCTATTGTGACATGAATGTTCAGATCCGAAAGATTCAAAATAAAAGTTTATTGTTGACATAAAAATAGTAATACTCCAAGTATGCTAATCAAGCAATTATGTCTTATCAAAATACTATAGCCAAATAAAACTTATCCCTACAAAGTCATATAGTTTGGCCATGCTTCATTTTCGTCATACAAAATGCTCTCATCATGCACAACCCCGACGACAAGTCAAGCAATTGTTTTATACTTAACCTTTTTCAAACTCTTTCAACTTTTACGCAATATATGAGCGCGAGCCATGGACATAGCACTATGGGTGGAATAGAATATGATGATTGAGGTTGTGTGAGAAGACAAAAAGGGAGAAAGTCTCACATTGACGCGGCTAATCAATGGGCTGTGGAGATGCCCACCGATTGATGTCAATGGAAGGAGTAAGGATTGCCATGCAACGGATGCACTAGAGCTATAAATATATGAAAGCTCATCAAAGAAACTAAGTGGGTGTGCATCCAACTTGCTTGCTCACAAAGACCTAGAGCATTTGAGGAAGCCCATCATTGGAATATACAAGAGTTCTATAATAAAAAATTTCCACTAGTATATGAAAGTGACAAAATAAGAGACTCTCTATCATGAAGATCATGGTGCTACTTTGAAGCACAAGTGTGTAAAAATGATAGTAACATTGTCCATTCTCTCTTTTTCTCTCATTCTCTTTTTTTATTTGGGCCTTCTTTCTTTTTTTTGGCCTATTTTCTCTTTATTTTTTTTCGTCCGGAGTCTCATCCCGACTTGTGGGGGGATCATACTCTCCATCATCCTTTCCTCACATGGAACGATGCTCTAATGATGATCATCACACTTTTATTTTCTTACAACTCAAGAATTACAACTCGATACCTAGAACAAAATATGACTCTATGTGAATGCCTCCAGCGGTGTACCGGGATTGCGATGAATCAAGACTGACATGTATGAAAAATTAAGCATGGTGGCCTTGCCACAAATACGATGTCAACTACATGATCATGCAAAGCAATATGACAATGATGATGCGTGTCATAATAAATGGAACGGTGGAAAGTTGCATGACAATATATCTCGAAATGGCTATGGAAATGCCATAATAGGTAGGTATGGTGGTTGTTTTGAGGAAGATATGAGGAGGCTTATGTGTGATAGAGTGTATCATATCACGGGGTTTGGATGCACCGGCGAAGTTTGCACCAACTCTCAAGGTGAGAAAGGGCAATGCACGGTATCAAAGAGTCTAGCAATGATGGAAGGGTGAGAGTGCGTATAATCCATGGACTCAACAATAGTCATAAATAACTCACATACTTATTGCAAAAATCTACAAGTCATCAAAACCAAGCACTACGCGCATGCTCCTAGGGGGATAGATTGGTAGGAAAAGACCATCGCTCGTCCCCGACCGCAACTCATAAGGAAAGCAATCAAAGAACACCCCATGCTTCAAATTTGTCACATAACGTTTACCATACGTGCATGCTACGGGACTTGCCAACTTCAACACAAGTATTCATCAATTTCACAATTACTCAACTAGCACACCTCTAATATTATCACCTTTATATCTCAAAACCGTATATCAAGCATCCAACTTCTCTTAGCATTTAAATTTTTTAACCAAAGTGAATTACCATGCAGTTCTAAAGGACTCTCAAAATGATATAAGTGAAGCATGAGAGATCAATTATTTCTATAAAATAGAACCACCGCCGTGCTCTCAAAGATATAAGCGAAGCACTAGAGCAAAAATTATCCAACTCAAAAGATATAAGTGAAGCACATAGAGTATTCTAATAAATTCCAATTCATGTGTGTGTCTCCCAAAAGGTGTGTACAGCAAGGATGATTATGGTAAACTAAAAAGGAAAGACTCAAATCATACAAGACGCTCCAAGCAAAACACATATCATGTGGCGAATAAAAATATAGCTCCAAGTAAAGTTACCGATGGACGAAGACGAAAGAGGGGATGCCTTCCGGGGCATCCCCAAGCTTAGGCTTTTGGTTGTCCTTGGATTTTACCTTGGGATGCCTTGGGCATCCCCAAGATTAGGCTCTTGCCACTCCTTGTTCCGTAATCCATCAAATCTTTACCCAAAACTTGAAAACTTCACAACACAAAACTTAAAAGAAAATCTCCGTGAGCTCCGTTAGTAAAAGAAAACAAACCACCACTTCAAGGTACTATAATGAAATCATTCTTTATTTATATTGGTGTTAAACCTACTGTATTCCAACTTTTCTATGGTTCATAAACTCTATTACTAGCCATAGATTCATCAAAATAAGCAAACAACACACGAAAAACAGAATCTGTCAAAAACAGAACAGTCTGTAGTAATCTGTAGGTTTAGAATACTTATGGAACCCCAAAAATTCTAAAATAAATTTTTGGACGTGAGGAATTTATCTATTAATCATATGCAAAAATAATTAACTAAATAACACTCTCCAGTAAAAAATGGCAGCAATTCTTGTGAGCGCTAAAGTTTCTGTTTTTTACAGCAAGATCAAAAAGACTTTCCCCAAGTCTTCCCAACGGTTCTACTTGGCACAAACACTAATTAAACACAAAAACACAACCAAAACAGAGGCTAGATAAATTATTTATTACTAAACAGGAACAAAAAGCAAGGAACAAAAATAAAATTGGGTTGCCTCCCAAGAAGCGCTATCGTTTAACGCCCCTAACTAGGCATAAAAGCGAAGATAGATCTAGGTATTGCCATCTTTTGTGGGCAATCCATAGCTGGCTCTCATAATAGATTCATATGGTCATTTAATTTTCTTTCTAGGGAAGTGTTCCATGCCTTTTCTTAACGGAAATTGGAATCTAATATTCCCTTCCTTCATATCAATAATTGCACCAACCGTTCTAAGGAAAGGTCTACCAAGAATAATAGGACATGAAGGATTGAAATCTATATCAAGAACAATGAAATCTACGGGCACATAATTCCTATTTGCAACAATAAGAACATCATTAATCTTTCCCATAGGTTTATTAATAGTGAAATCCGCAAGGTGCAAGTTTAAAGAACAATCATCAAATTCACGGAAACCTAGCAAATCACACAAAGTTTTTGGGATCGTGGAAACACTAGCACCCAAATCACACAAAGCATAGCATTCATGATCTTTAATTTTAATTTTAATTGTAGGTTCCCACTAATCATAAAGTTTTCTAGGGATAGAAACTTCCAACTCAAGTTTTTCTTCATAAGATTGCATCAAAGCATCAACGATATGTTTAGTAAAGGCTTTATTTTGACTATAAGCATGAGGAGAATTTAGCACGGATTGCAACAAGGAAATACAATCTATCAAAGAGCAATTATCATAATTAAATTCCTTGAAGTCCAAGATAGTGGGTTCGTTGCTATCTAAAGTTTTAACCTCTTCAATCCCACTTTTACCAATTTTTGCATCAAGATCTAAAAACTCCGAATTTTTGGGACGCCTTCTAACTAAAGTTGACTCATCTCGAGTCCCATCATTATCAAGATTCATATTGCAAAATAAGGATTTAATAGGGGACACATCAATCACTTTTAGATCTTCATCCTTATTGTCATGAAAACTAGAAGAACACGCTTTCACAAAGGGTGTGTTTGGTTGCCCGCATTAGGCCCAGCCTGGCTCGGGCGGGAAGAATTTGGCCCGTTTGGTTTTCTGCATTCACTGTGCGGACCGCATCGCACGAAACTTAAAGCATGTCCAGGCCAGGCCCGGGGGAAACGCACGAATCGGCAGTAGCTCGCGAGCCTGGCTCAGGCGAGTAGGGGAGGGCGACGCGCTTCTCCCCTCGTGCGAGCAGGGGAGATGGCGCGAGCTTTCTCGCGTCGCCGAAAAATCGACGGGAGGATTTCAGCTCACCTCCCGCCGCTCCACCCCTATTTAGCCCCTCCCCCACCGCCCCAACTCCCGCCACCATTCTTCCTCCGTTCGCACTTTCCCGCCGACGTGCATCGGCAATGACGAGCAGGTAAGCCGCACATCTTCATCGGCCGGCGGTCCACAGCATTGGAGCTCATTCACCGGCCACCACCGTCCCCCCTCATCCTCAAGCTGCAGCCCTGGCCTCTGTGAGTTCAATCACCCTTTCTCTCTGTTCCTTCTAGCTAGATCTGAGCTGCAGCTAGGGTTTGATCTAGATGCATGGTTGATTAGTGGTCTGATCTGTGAGCTGATATGGTTGGTTGCTATGCTGCGGTTGCAATTTGTGGTAGGGCTAGATGTTCAAGCATGTGGTAGGCTAGATTAGTAGTAGAGTTTGAAGTTGAACCTTGTGCTTGTGTTGAATCATGCTTAGATCTGTGATTTGTAGCTATTGGTGGTCCATTTGTAGCATGCTGTTTGTTGTAGATGTATGTTCCTGCTCATAGATTGTTTGGTATGCTTAGTATGATAGTGATGAAGCATGTGCTTGCTATGATAGTGATGAACCATGTACATGTATGCTCCTGCTTTCATGGATTGTCCGGTATATTGTGTGCTATACTCACTGTCAATGCATGCTACGATTGTAGGACATGACCACGCAGACGCAAGATCTTAGTCAGGCCCTTGTCGTGTCCGACAGTCAGTTTGCTCCATCGTTTGTCGAGGAATCGCAGCCTATTTCCGAGATGGCACCTGATTCAGAGGTGTTTGAGTCTGATTCCCTCTATGTGCCAGTAGTGCTCGTTGAGCCAACTCCTGCTGCTGCTGCCGCCGCTGCAATCAAGCTACAGCAGCAAAGGCAAAGAAGGATGGTAGGTCGAACAACATGAAGTGGCAGCCGTTCATGTCCACATTCGTGCTGAACAAGATGTGTGAGCTCATCTCTAGTGGAGTTAGGACTGACAAGGGCTTCAAGGAGGTGCACTTGAACACCATTGTGAAGCAGGTGTTCGAGTTCTGTGGGCAAGAGGTGTCTGCCACCCAGGTGTACAACCATCTGAGGAAGTGGAGAAGTCGATGGATCCAAGTGTCCAAGCTGAGAGACCTTAGCGGTGCCTCATGGGATGAGAACACTTGCTCCATAGTTCTGGAGGCAGAGCACTACGCCGGCCATGTCGTGATTAGCTCACAACCCTCTTCCTTTTCATACTGTCCACCATTGCCTACTCCTAATCGCAACTAACAACACTTGTGTTTCATTCTTAGGACCACCCAAGGGACACTGAGTTCCTCAACACACCCATCCAGAATTACAACCAGATGCAACACATCTTCTCCTTCGAGCTGGCAACTGGGAAGCATGCCATGGGCTCGGGTGAGCCTCTTGGTTCTCCCATGCCAGACTTCCCTGGGACACCGGATGTCGAGGTCCTTGATGACCCTGACAAGCCCGCTACGAAGCCCTTCAACAAGCCATTTGACCCCGTCCATGATAGGAAGGGGAAGAGAGGAGGCCTGATGGAGGAGGAGATCAATGTCTTTTGCAGCATGACTGAGGCGGTGAAGGAGGTGGCAACAGCCATCAGGGAGTGCAAGCCCCTCGACGTCCACCCTGACCTGTATGGCGCTGTCATGACCCAGGGTGGATTCAGCGACGAGGCTCTCATGGCAGCTCTCAGCCACCTGCTTGACAACAAGGCCCAGGGTGTTGGGTTCGTTGCCATGGCCGACGCTCACAGGGTGTTGTGGCTCAGGAGTTGGCTGGGCAAGTGCTACGTCTTGAGCTTGCGTTGGTTTTCCCCGAAGAGGAAGGGATGATGCAGCAGAGTAGCGTAAGTATTTCCCTCAATTTTTGAGAACCAAGGTATCAATCCAGTAGGAGGCCACGCTCAAGTCCCTCGTACCTGCACAAAGCGATAGCTACTCGCAGCCAACGCGATTAGGGGTTGTCAAGCCCTTCACGGTCACTTACGAGAGTGAGATCTGATAGATAGAATATTTTTGGTATTTTTGATATAAAGATGCAAGGTAAAAAGTAAAGGCAAAGTAAATAGCAAAATAATATTAAAGTGATGGAGATTGATATGATGAGAATAGACCCGGGGGCCATAGGTTTCACTAATGGCTTATCTCAAGAGCATAAGTATTCTACGGTGGGTGAACAAATTACTGTTGAGCAATTGATAGAATTGTGCATAATTATGAGAATATCTAGGCATGATCATGTATATAGGCATCACGTTCGTGACAAGTAGATCGAAACGATTCTGCATCTACTACTATTACTCCACTCATCGACCGCTATCCAGCATGCATCTAGAGTATTAAGTTAAAAACAGAGTAACGCCTTAAGCAAGATGACATGATGTAGAGAGATAAATTTATGCAATATGAAATAAACCCCATCTTGTTATCCTCGATGGCAACGATACAATACGTGCCTTGCTGCCCCTTCTGTCACTGGGTAAGGACACCGCAAGATCGAACCCAAAGCTAAGCACTTCTCCCATGGCAAGAACTACCAATCTAGTTGGCCAAACCAAACAAATAATTCGAAGAGACTTGCAAATATAACCAATCATACATAAAAGAATTCAGAGAAGATTCAAATATTATTCATAGATAGACTTGATCATAAACCCACAATTCATCGATCTCAACAAACACACCGCAAAAAGAAGATTACATCGAATAGATCTCCACAAGAGAGGGGGAGAACTTTGTATTGAGATTCAAAGAGAGAGAAGAAGCCATCTAGCTACTAACTATGGACCCGAAGGTCTGAGGTAAACTACTCACACTTCATCGGAGAGGCTATGGTGATGTAGAAGCCCTCCGTGATGACGGCCCTCTTCCGGCGGAGCTCCGGAACAGGCCCCAAGATGGGATCTCGTGGATACAGAAAGTTGTGGCGGTGGAATTAGGTTTTTGGCTCCTGTTTTGATCGTTTGGGGGTACGTGTGCATATATAGGAGGAAGAAGTACGCTGGAGGAGCAACGAGGGGCCCACGAGGCAGGGGGCGCGCCCTAGGGAGGGGGCGCCCCCACCCTCGTGACCGCCTCTTTTGTTCCTTGGAGCAGGGTCCAAGTCTGTTGGATCACGTTCGGTGAGAAAATCACGTTCCCGAAGATTTTATTCCGTTTGGACTCCGTTTGATATTCCGTTTTTTCGAAACACTGAAATAGGCAAAAAAAACAGCAATTCTGGGCTGGGCCTCCGGTTAATAGGTTAGTCCCAAAAATAATATAAAAGTGGAAAATAAAGCCCAATATAGTCCAAAACAGTAGATAATATAGCATGGAACAATAAAAAATTATAGATACGTTAGAGACGTATCAGGCATCCCCAAGCTTAATTCTTGCTCGTCCTCGAGTAGGTAAATGATAAAAAGAGAATTTTTGATGTGGAGTGCTACTTGGCATAATTTCAATGCAAATCTTCTTAATTGTGGTATGAATATTGATTAGAAAGATACAAGACAAAGGTTTATATTGACATAGAAAATAATAATACTTCAAGCATACTAACAAAGAAATTATGTCTTCTCAAAATAACATGGCTAAAGAAAGTTATCCCTACAAAATCATATAGTCTGGCTATGCTCCATCTTCCCCACACAAAGTATTTAAATCATGCACAAACCCGATGACAAGCCAAGCAATTGTTTCATACTCTAACTTTTTCAAAACTTTTTCAATCTTCACGCAATACATGAGCATGAGCCATGGATATAGCACTATAGGTGGAATAGAATGGTGGTTGTGGAGAAGACAAAAAGGGAGAATATAGTCTCACATCAACTAGGCGTATCAACGGGCTATGGAGATGCCCATTAATAGATATCAATGTGAGTGAGTAGGGATTGCCATGCAACGGATGCACTAGAGCTATAAATATATGAAAGCTCAACAAAAGAAACTAGTGGGTGTGCATCCAACTTGCTTGCTCATGAAGACCTAGGGCAATTTGAGGAAGCCCATCATTGGAATATACAAGCCAAGTTCTATAATGAAAGATTCCCACTAGTATATGAAAGTGATAACATGAGAGACTCTCTACTATGAAGATCATGGTGCTACTTTGAAGCACAAGTGTGGTAAAAGGATAGTAGCATTGTCCCTTCTCTCTTTTTCTCTCATTTTTTATATTATTATTTTTATTTTTATATGGCCTTTCTCTTTTTTTATGGCCTTTCTCTTTTTTGGGGCTTCTTTGGCCTCTCTTTTTTCGTCCGGAGTCTCATCCTGACTTGTGGGAGAATCATAGTCTCCATCATTCTTTCCTCACTAGGACAATGCTCTAATAATGATGATCATCACACTTTTATTTTTCTTACAACTCAACAATTACAACTCGATACTTAGAACAAAATATGACTCTATGTGAATGCATCCGGCGGTGTACCGGGATATGCAATATGACAATGATGAATGTGTCATGATGAACTATATGGTGGAAAGTTGCATGGAAATATATCTTGGAATGGCTATGGAAATGCCATAATAGGTAAGTATGGTGGCTGTTTTGAGGAAGGTATATGGTAGGTGTATGATACCGACGAAAGTTGCGCGGTATTAGAGAGGCTAGCAAGGGTGGAAGGGTGAGAGTGCGTATAATCCATGCACTCAACATTAGTCATAAAAAACTCATATACTTATTGCAAAAATTTAGAAGCTATCAAAGCAAAGTACTACGTGCATGCTCCTAGGGGGATAGATTGGTAGGAAAAAACCATCGCTCATCCCCGACCGCCACTCATAAGGAAGACAATCAATAAATAAATCATGCTCCGACTTCATCACATAACGGTTCACCATACGTGCATGCTACGGGAATCACAAACTTCAACACAAGTATTCTTTAAATTCACAACTACTCAACTAGCATGACTTTAATATTATCACATCCATATCTCAAAACAATTATCATGCTTCAATCTTTTCTTAGTATTCAACACACTCGAAAGAAAGTTTCACAAATCTTAAATACCAAGCATATTATTATTAGGAAAATTACCATGCTATTTAAGAGACTCTCAAATTAATTTAAGTGAAGCATGAGAGATCAATAGTTTCTTTAAAACAAATCCACCACCGTGCTCTAAAAGATCTAAGTGAAGCACATAGAGCAAAATTATCTAACTCGAAGGATATAAGTGAAGCACATAGAGCAAAATTATCTAGCTCGAAAGATATAAGTGAAGCACATAGCGCAAAATTATCTAGCTCAAAAGATATAAGTGAAGCACATAGAGCAAAATTATCTAGCTCAAAAGATATAAGTGAAGCACATAGAGTATTCTATCAAATTTTAATTCATGTATGGCTCTCTCAAAATGTGTGTACAGCAAGGATGATTGTGGTATACTAGCAAACAAAGACACAAATAATACAAGACGCTCCAAGCAAAACACATATCATGTTGGTGAATTAAAATATAGCTCCAAGTAAATTACCGATGGAAGTGGACGAAAAAAGGGGATGCCTTCCGGGGCATCCCCAAGCTTTAACTTTTTGGTGTCCTTGGATTATCTAGGGGGTGCCATGGGCATCCCCAAGCTTAGGCTCTTGCCACTCCTTGTTCCATGATCCATCAAAAGAATTCACCCAAAACTTGAAAACTTCACAACACAAAACTCAAAATAGAAAACTCGTGAGCTCCGTTAGCGAAAGAAAACAAAAGACCACTTCAAGGTACTGTAATGAACTCATTCTTTATTTATATTGGTGTTAAGCCTACTGTATTCCAACTTCTCTATGGATTATAAACTATTTTACTAGCCATAGATTCATCAAAATAAGCAAACAACACACGAAAAACAGAATCTGTCAAAAACATAACAGTCTGTAGTAATCTGTAGCTAGCGCAAGATCTGGAACCTCAAAAATTCTAAAATAAATTGCTGGACATGAGGAATTTATCTATCTGCAAAAACAATTAACTAAATAGCATTCTTCAAATAAAAATGACAGCAGTTCTCGTGAGCGCTAAAGTTTCTGTTTTTTACAGCAAGTTCAACAAGACTTTCCCCAAGTCTTCCCAACGGTTCTACTTGGCACAAACACTAATTAAACACAAAAAACACAACCTAAACAGAGGCTAAATAATTTATTTATTACTAAACAGGAGCAAATAGCAAGGAATAAAAATAAAATTGGGTTGCCTCCCAACAAGCGCTATCGTTTAACGCCCCTAGCTAGGCATAACAAGCAAGAATAGATCTAGGTATTGCCATCTTTGGTAGGCAATTCTTCAATTAGGCATCTACCATCTTTAGGAATTTATTTCTTTTTATTAATTATCAAACTTTTAGGCACAAGATTGAAAAATTCATTTGCAATAAATGGTTCCTTAATGATAGCAAAAAGATTGGGATGAATACTTGTAGATTTAAGATCCGCAGTTTCCTTACTAGGTGATTCACCCTTATTTTTAGGGGCATACATAAACTTGGCAATTTTAGTAGGAGGACTAGGGGTATTCTTTACCGAAGAAAAAGCGGTTCCCAAATTTGTAATGATACCCTCAAGTTTATCAATTCTAGTAGAATCTAAGTTCATCTTCTTATTAACTATGGGTTCCTTTTCCTTAATATTTTTCAAAGTCATTCCTACCTTAGATCCATGTTGAGTAATTTGATTGTGGATCTTTTTATCTAGATTTTCAATTGATTCAATAGTAGCAACTTTATTTTCAATAATTTCAAGTCTTTGCATAACATGCTCCAAAGTTAACATGGTTCCATTAACCAAAAGAGGTGGTGAGCCAAATAAATCTATCATAGCATTATAAGAATCAAAAGTATGGCTACCCAAGAAGTTCCCTCCGGTAATGGTATCGAGGATATATTTATTCCAAGGATTAATACCTACATAAAAATTGCGGAGAAGAACTAAGGTAGATTGTTTTCTGGTAGATCTATTTTGAGCATTGCAAATTCTATACCAAGCATCTTTTAGATTTTCCCCCTCCCTTTGTTTAAAATTTAGAACTTCACTCTCGGGAGACAACGGAGAAGAAATGAGACTATCCATGACGGCACGCAAACAAACTAGCACACTAGCAAACAAAAAGGCAAATAGAGAGAGAGGATATAGAGAGAGGGCAAATAAAACGGCAAGGGTGAAGTGGGGGAGAGGAAAACGAGAGGCAAATGGCAAATAATGTAATGCGAGAGATAGGGATTATGATGGGTACTTGGTATATTGACTTTTTGCGTAGACTCCCCGGCAACGGCGCCAGAAATCCTTCTTGCTACGTCTTGAGCTTGCGTTGGTTTTCCCCGAAGAGGAAGGGATGATGCAGCAGAGTAGCGTAAGTATTTCCCTCAGTTTTTGAGAACCAAGGTATCAATCCAGTAGGAGGCCACGCTCAAGTCCCTCGTACCTACACAAAGCGATAGCTGCTCGCAACCAACGCGATTAGGGGTTGTCAAGCCGTTCACGATCAGTTACGAGAGTGAGATCTGATAGATAGAATATTTTTGGTATTTTTGATATAAAGATGCAAGGTAAAAAGTAAAGGCAAAGTAAATAGCAAAACAATATTAAAGTGATGGAGATTGATATGATGAGAATAGACCCGGGGGCCATAGGTTTCACTAATGGCTTCTCTCAAGAGCATAAGTATTCTACGCTGGATGAACAAATTACTGTTGAGCAATTGATAGAATTGTGCATAATTATGAGAATATCTAGGCATGATCATGTATATAGGCATCACGTCCGTGACAAGTAGATCGAAACAATTCTGCATCTACTACTATTACTCCACTCATCGACCGCTATCCAGCATGCATCTAGAGTATTAAGTTAAAGATAGAGTAATGCCTTAAGCAAGATGACATGATGTAGAGAGATAAATTCATGCAATATGAAATAAACCCCATCTTGTTATCCTCGATGGCAACGATACAATACGTGCCTTGCTGCCCCTTCTGTCACTGGGTAAGGACACCAGAAGATCGAACCCAAAACTAAGCACTTCTCCCATGGCAAGAACTACCAATCTAGTTGGCCAAACCAAATGGATAATTCGAATAGACTTGCAAAGATAACCAATCATACATAAAAGAATTCAGAGAAGATTCAAATATTATTCATAGATAGACTTTATCATAAACCCACAATTCATCGGTCTCAACAAACACACCGCAAAAAGAAGATTACATCAAATAGATCTCCACAAGAGAGGGGGAGAACTTTCTATTGAGATTCAAAGAGAGAGAAGAAGCCATCTAGCTACTAACTATGGACCCAAAGGTCTGAGGTAAACTACTCACACTTCATCGGAGAGGCTATGGTGATGTATAAGCCCTCCGTGATGACGACCCTCTTCCGGCGGAGCTCCGGAACAGGCCCCAAGATGGGATCTCATGGATACAGAAAGTTGCGGTGGTGGAATTAGGTTTTTGGCTCCTGTTCTGATCGTTTGGGGGTACGTGTGTATATATATGAGGAAGTACGCCGGAGGAGCAACGAGGGGCCCACGAGGCAGGGGGCGCCCTAGGGGAGGGCGCCCCCACCCTCGTGACCGCCTCTTTTGTTCCTTGGAGCAGGGTCCAAGTCTCCTGGATCACGTTCGATGAGAAAATCACGTTCCCGAAGATTTTATTCCGTTTGGACTCCGTTTTGTTGGAAATATGCCCTAGAGGCAATAATAAATTAGTTATTATTATATTTCCTTGTTCATGATAATCGTTTATTATCCATGCTAGAATTGTATTGATAGGAAACTCAGATACATGTGTGGATACATAGACAACACCATGTCCCTAGTAAGCCTCTAGTTGACTAGCTCGTTCATCAATAGATGGTTACGGTTTCCTGACCATGGACATTGGATGTCGTTGATAACGGGATCACATCATTAGGAGAATGATGTGATTGACAAGACCTAATCCTAAGCCTAGCACAAGATCATGTAGTTCGTATGCTAAAGCTTTTCTAATGTCAAGTATCATTTCCTTAGACCATGAGATTGTGCAACTCCCGGATACCGTAGGAGTGCTTTGGGTGTACCAAACGTCACAACGTAACTGGGTGACTATAAAGGTGCACTACGGGTATCTCCGAAAGTGTCTGTTGGGTTGGCACGAATCGAGACTGGGATTTGTCACTCCGTGTGACGGAGAGGTATCTCTAGGCCCACTCGGTAGGACATCATCATAATGTGCACAATGTGATCAAGGAGTTGATCACGGGATGATGTGTTACGGAACGAGTAAAGAGACTTGCCGGTAACGAGATTGAACAAGGTATCGGGATACCGACGATCGAATCTCGGGCAAGTATCGTACCGCTAGACAAAGGGAATTGTATACGGGATTGATTAAGTCCTTGACATCGTGGTTCATCCGATGAGATCATCGTGGAACATGTGGGAGCCAACATGGGTATCCAGATCCCGCTGTTGGTTATTGACCGGAGAGTCATCTCGGTCATGTCTGCATGTCTCCCGAACCCGTAGGGTCTACACACTTAAGGTTCGGTGACGCTAGGGTTATAGAGATATTAGTATGCGGTAACCCGAAAGTTGTTCGGAGTCCCGGATGAGATCCCGGACGTCACGAGGAGTTCCGGAAGGGTCCGGAGGTAAAGAATTATATATAGGAAGTGCTATTTCGGCCATCGGGACAAGTTTCGGGGTCATCGGTATTGTACCGGGACCACCGGAAGGGTCCCGGGGGTCCACCGGGTGGGGCCATCTGCCCCGGGGGGCCACATGGGCTGTAGGGGGTGCGCCTTGGCCTATATGGGACAAGGGCACCAGCCCCAAGAGGCCCATGCGCCAAGAGTAGAGGAAAAGGGAGAGTCCTAAAGGGGGAAGGCACCTCCGAGGTGCCTTGGGGAGGATGGACTCCTCCCCCCCTTGGCCGCACCCTTCCTTGGAGGAAGGGGCAAGGCTGCGCCCTCCCCCTCTCCCTTGGCCCTATATATAGTGGGGGGAAGGGAGGGCAACCATACCTAAGCCCTGGCGCCTCCCTCTCCCTCCCATGACACATCTCCCTCCTCCCGCAGCGCTTGGCAAAGCCCTGTTGTAATCCCGCTACTTCCACCACCACGCCGTCGTGCTGCTGGATCTCCATCAACCTCTCCTCCCCCCTTGCTGGATCAAGAAGGAGGAGACGTCGCTGCTCCGTACGTGTGTTGAACGCGGAGGTGCCGTCCGTTCGGCGCTAGGATCATCGGTGATTTGGATCACGACGAGTACGACTCCATCAACCCCGTTCTCTTGAATGCTTCCGTGCGCGATCTACAAGGGTATGTAGATCCACTCCTCCCTCATTGCTAGATGACTCCATAGATTGATCTTGGTGACACGTAGGAAAATTTTGAATTATTGCTACGTTCCCCAACAGTGGCATCATGAGCTAGGTCTATGCGTAGTTTCTATGCACGAGTAGAACACAAAGTAGTTGTGGGCGTTGATTTTGTTCAATATGCTTGCCGTTACTAGTCTTATCTTGATTCGGCGGCATCGTGGGATGAAGCGGCCCGGACCAACCTTACACGTATGCTTATGTGAGACCGGTTCCACCGACTGACATGCACTAGTTGCATTAGGTGGCTGGCGGGTGTCTGTCTCTCCCACTTTAGTCGGATCGGATTCGATGAAAAGGGTCCTCATGAAGGGTAAATAGCAATTGGCATATCACGTTGTGGTTTTTGCGTAGGTAAGAAACGTTCTTGCTAGAAACCCATAGCAGCCACGTAAAACATGCAAACAACAATTAGAGGACGTCTAACTTGTTTTTGCAGGGTATGCTATGTGATGTGATATGGCCAAAAGGATGTGATGAATGATATATGTGATGTATGAGATTGATCATGTTCTTGTAATAGGAATCACGACTTGCATGTCGATGAGTATGACAACCGGCAGGAGCCATAGGAGTTGTCTTAATTTATTTATGACCTGCGTGTCAACATAAACGTCATGTAATTACTTTACTTTATTGCTAACCGTTAGCTGTAGTAGTAGAAGTAATAGATGATGTGACAACTTCATGGAGACATGATGATGGAGATCATGATGATGGAGATCATGGTGTCATGCCGGTGACAAGATGATCATGGAGCCCCAAGATGGAGATCAAAGGAGCTATATGATATTGGCCATATCATGTCACTATTATTTGATTGCATGTGATGTTTATCATGTTTATACATCTTGTTTACTTAGAACGACGGTAGTAAATAAGATGATCCCTCACTAAAATTTCAAGAAAGTGTTCCCCCTAACTGTGCACCGTTGCGACAGTTCATTGTTTCGAAGCACCACGTGATGATCGGGTGTGATAGATTCTAACGTTCACATACAACGGGTGTAAGACAGATTTACACACACAAAACACTTAGGTTGACTTGACGAGCCTAGCATGTGTACAGACATGGCCTCGGAACACAGAAGACCGAAAGGTCGAGCATGAGTCGTATGGTAGATACGATCAACATGAAGATGTTCACCGATGTTGACTAGTCCGTCTCACGTGATGATCGGACACGGCCTAGTTGACTCGGATCATGTAATCACTTAGATGACTAGAGGGATGTCTATCTTAGTGGGAGTTCATAAGATGAACTTAATTATCCTGAACATAGTCAAAAGGTCTTCGCAAATTATGTCATAGCTCGCGCTTCTGTTCTACTGTTTAGATATGTTCCTAGAGAAAATTTAGTTGAAAGTTGATAGTAGCAATTATGCGGACTAGGTCCATAAACTGAGGATTGTCCTCATTGCTTCATAGAAGGCTTATGTCCTTAATGCACCGCTCAGTGTGCTGAACCTCGAACGTCGTCTGTGGATGTTGCGAACATCTGACATACACATTTTGATAACTACGTGATAGTTCAGTTAAACGGTTTAGAATTGAGGCACCGAAGACGTTTTTGAAACGTCGCAAAACATATGAGATGTTTCGAGGGCTGAAATTGGGATTTCAGGCTCGTGCCCACGTCAAGAGGTATAAGACCTCCGACGATTTTCTTAGCCTACAAACTAAGGAGAAAAGCTCAATTGTTGTGCTTGTGTTCAGATTGTCTGAGTACAACAATCGCTTGAATCGAGTGGGAGTTGATCTTCCAGATGAAATAGTGATGGTTCTCCGAAGTCATTACCACCAAGCTGCTAGAGCTTCGTGATGAACTATGATATATCAAGGACATATATGATGATCCTTGAGATATTCGCGATGTTTGACACCGCGAAAGTAGAAATCAAGAAGGAGCATCAATTGTTGATGGTTGGTGAAACCACTAGTTTCAAGAAGGGCAAGGGAACAAAGGGATACTTCATGAAACGGCAATTCAGCTGCTGCTCTAGTGAAGAAACCCAAGGTTGAACCCAAACCCGAGACTGAGTGCTTCTGTAATAAGGGGAACAACCACTGGAGCAGAATTACCCTAGATACTTGGTAGATGAGAAGGCTGGCAAAGTCGATAGAAGTATATTGGATATACATTGTGTTGATGTGTACTTTACTAGTACTCCTAGTAGCATCAGGGTATTAGATACCGGTTCGGTTGCTAAGTGTTAGTAACTCGAAATAAAAGCTACGGAATAAACGGAGATTAGCTAAAGGTGAGATGACGATATGTGTTGGAAGTGTTACCAATGATTGATATGATCAAATATCGTACGCTCCCTCTACCATCGAGATTGGTATTAAAACCTAAATAATTGTTATTTGGTGTTTGCATTGAGCATAGACATGACTGGATTATGTCTATCGCAATACGGTTATTCATTTAAGGAGAATAATGGTTACTCTGTTTATTTGAATAATACCTTCAATGGTCTTGCACCTAAAATGAATGGTTCATTGAATCTCGATCATAGTGATACACATGTTCATGCCAAAAGATATAAGATAGTAATGATAGTACCACCTACTTGTGGCACTGCCACGTAAGTCATATCGGTATAAAACGCATGAAGAAGCTCCATGTTGATGGATCTTTGGGCTCACTCGTTTTTGAAAAGTTTGAGGCATGTGAACCATGTCTATTGGTGTATATGCATGAAGAAACTCCATGCAAATGGAGCATTTGGACTCACTTGATTTTGAATCACTTGAGACATGCAAATCATACCACATGGGCAAGATGACTGAAAGCCTCGTTTTCAGTAAAATGGAACTAGAAAGCAACTTGTTGGAAGTAATACATTTTGATGTGTGCAATCCAATGAGTGCTGAGGCATGTAGTGGATATCGTTATGTTCTTACTTCACAGATGATTTGAGTAGATGTTGAGTATATTTACTTGATGAATCACGAGTCTGAATTATTGAAAGGTTCAAGTAATTTCAGGGTGAAGTTGAAAGATCGTCGTGACAAGAGGATAAAATATCTATGATATGATCATAGAGATGAATATCTGAATTACGAGTTTGGCACAGAATTAAGACATTGTGGAAATTGTTTCACAACTAATACAGCCTGGAACACCATAGTGTGATGGTGTGTCCGAACATCATAACTGCACCCTATTGGATATGATGCATACCATGATGTCTCTTATCGAATTACCACGATAGTTTATGGGTTAGGCATTAAAGACAACCACATTCACTTTAAATAGGGCACCACGTAATTCCAATGAGATGACACCGTATGAACTATGGTTTAGAGAAACCTAAGCTGTCATTTCTTAAAAGTTTGGGGCTGCGACGCTTATGTGAAAAAAGTTTCAGGCTGATAAGCTCGAACCCAAAGCGGATAAATGCATCTTCATATGACACCTAAAACAATTGGGTATACCTCCTGTCTCAGATCCGAAAGCAATAAGGGATTGTTTCTAGAATCGGGTCCTTTCTCGAGGAAAAGTTTCTCTCGAAAGAATTGAGTGGGAGGATGGTGGAGACTTGATGAGGTTATTAAACCGTCTCTTCAACTAGTGTGTGGCAGGGCACAGGAAGTTGTTCCTATGGCACCTACACCAATTGAAGTGGAAGCTTATGATAGTGATCATGAAACTTTAGATCAAGTCACTACCAAACCTCGTGGGATGACAAGGATGCGTACTACTTCAGAGTGGTACGTGATCCTGTCTTGGAAGTCATGTTGCTAGACAACAATGAACCTACGAGCTATGGAGAAGCGATGGTGGGCCCAGATTCCGATAAATGGCTCGAGGCCATAAAATCCGAGAGAGGATCCATGTATGAAAACAAAGTGTAGACTTTGGCAGAACGGCTCGATGGTCGTAAGGCTATTGAGTGCAGATGGATTTTAAAAGGAAGACGGACAATGATGGTAAATGTCACCATTAAGAAAGCTCGACTTGTCGTTAAGATGTTTTCCGACAAGTTCAAGGAGTTGACTACGATGAGACTTTCTCACTCGTAGCGATGCCAAGAGTCTGTTGGAATTATATTAGCGATTACTGCATTATTTATGAAATCTTGCAGATAGGATGTCAAACATTGTTTCCTCGATGATTTTCTTGAGGAAAGGTTGTATGTGATACAACCGAAAGGTTTTGTCAATCCTGAAAGATGCTAATAAGTATGCAAAGCTCCAGCAATCCTTCTGAGGATAGGAGTAAGCATCTCGGAGTTGGAATGTATGCTTTGATGAGATGATCAAAGATTTTGAGTGTATACAAAGTTTATGAGAAACTTGTATTTCCAAAGAAGTGAGTGGGAGCACTATAGAATTTCTGATAAATATATGTTGTTGACATATTGTTGATCAGAAATGACGTAGAATTTCTGGAAAGCATATAGGGTTATTTGGAAAGTGTTTTTCAATGGAAAGCCTGGATCAAGCTACTTGAACATTGAGCATCAAGATCTATAAGGATAGATCAAAACGCTTAATGGTACTTTCAAATGAGCACATACCTTGACATGATCTTGAAGGTGTTCAAGATGGATCAGTCAAAGAAGGAGTTCTTGCCTGAGTTGTAAGGTATGAAGTTAAGACTTAAAGCTCGACCACGGCAGAATAGAGAGAAAGGACGAAGGTCGTCCCCTATGCTTAAGACATAGGCTCTACAGTATGCTATGCCGTGTACCGCACCTGAAATGTGCCTTGCCATGAGTCAGTCAAGGGGTACAAGAGTGATCTAAGAATGGATCACAGGACAGCGGTCAAAGTTATCCTTAGTAACTGGTGGACTAAGGAATTTTCTCGATTATGGAGGTGGTAAAAGAGTTCGTCGTAAAGGGTTACGCCGATGCAAACTTTGACACTAATCCAGATTATTCTGAGTAGTAAACTGGATTCGTATAGTAGAACCGTTATTTGGAATAGCTCCAAATAGAGCGTGGTAGCTGCATCTAGGAGATGACATAGAGATTTGTAAAGCACACACGGATCTGAAAGGTTCAGACCCGTTGACTAAAACCTCTCTCACAAGCATAACATGATCAAACCCAGAACTCATCGAGTGTTAATCACATGGTAAATGTGAACTAGATGATTGACTCTAGTAAACTCTTTGGGTGTTAGTCACATGGGGATGTGACCTTGAGTGTTAATCACATATCGATGTGAACTGGATTATTGACTCTAGTGCAAGTGGGAGACTGTTGGAAATATGCCCTAGAGGCAATAATAAATTAGTTATTATTATATTTCCTTGTTCATGATAATCGTTTATTATCCATGCTAGAATTGTATTGATAGGAAACTCAGATACATGTGTGGATACATAGACAACACCATGTCCCTAGTAAGCCTCTAGTTGACTAGCTCATTCATCAATAGATGGTTACGGTTTCCTGACCATGGACATTGGATGTCGTTGATAACGGGATCACATCATTAGGAGAATGATGTGATGGACAAGACCCAATCCTAAGCCTAGCACAAGATCATGTAGTTCGTATGCTAAAGCTTTTCTAATGTCAAGTATCATTTCCTTAGACCATGAGATTGTGCAACTCCCGGATACTGTAGGAGTGCTTTGGGTGTACCAAACGTCACAACGTAACTGGGTGACTATAAAGGTGCACTACGGGTATCTCCGAAAGTGTCTGTTGGGTTGGCACGAATCGAGACTGGGATTTGTCACTCCGTGTGACGGAGAGGTATCTCTAGGCCCACTCGGTAGGACATCATCATAATGTGCACAATGTGATCAAGGAGTTGATCACGGTATGATGTGTTACGGAACGAGTAAAGAGACTTACCGGTAACGAGATTGAACAAGGTATCGGGATACCGACGATCGAATCTCGGGCAAGTATCGTACCGCTAGACAAAGGGAATTGTATACGGGATTGATTAAGTCCTTGACATCGTGGTTCATCCGATGAGATCATCGTGGAACATGTGGGAGCCAACATGGGTATCCAGATCCCGCTGTTGGTTATTGACCGGAGAGTCATCTCGGTCATGTCTGCATGTCTCCCGAACCCGTAGGGTCTACACACTTAAGGTTCGGTGACGCTAGGGTTATAGAGATATTAGTATGCGGTAACCCAAAAGTTGTTCGGAGTCCCGGATGAGATCCCGGACGTCACGAGGAGTTCCGGAAGGGTCCGGAGGTAAAGAATTATATATAGGAAGTGCTATTTCGGCCACCGGGACAAGTTTCGGGGTCATCGGTATTGTACCGGGACCACCGGAAGGGTCCCGGGGGTCCACCGGGTGGGGCCACCTGCCCCGGGGGGCCACATGAGCTGTAGGGGGTGCGCCTTGGCCTATATGGGCCAAGGGCACTAGCCCCAAGAGGCCCATGCGCCAAGAGTAGAGGAAAAGGGAGAGTCCTAAAGGGGGAAGGCACCTCCGAGGTGCCTTGGGGAGGATGGACTCCTCCCCCCCTTGGCCGCACCCTTCCTTGGAGGAAGGGGCAAGGCTGCGCCCTCCCCCTCTCCCTTGGCCCTATATATAGTGGGGGGAAGGGAGGGCAACCATACCTAAGCCCTGGCGCCTCCCTCTCCCTCCCATGACACATCTCCCTCCTCCCGCAGCGCTTGGCAAAGCTCTGTTGGAATCCCGCTACTTCCACCACCACGCCGTCGTGCTGCTGGATCTCCATCAACCTCTCCTCCCCCCTTGCTGGATCAAGAAGGAGGAGACGTCGCTGCTCCGTACGTGTGTTAAACGCGGAGGTGCCGTCCGTTCGGCGCTAGGATCATCGGTGATTTGGATCACGACGAGTACGACTCCATCAACCCCGTTCTCTTGAATGCTTCCGCGCGCGATCTACAAGGGTATGTAGATCCACTCCTCCCTCATTGCTAGATGACTCCATAGATTGATCTTGGTGACACGTAGGAAAATTTTGAATTATTGCTACGTTCCCCATCACGTTTGATATTCCGTTTCTTCGAAACACTGAAATAGGCAAAAAACAACAATTCTGGGCTGGGCCTCCGGTTAATAGGTTAGTCCCAAAAATAATATAAAAGTGGAAAAATAAAGCCCAATATAGTCCAAAACAGTAGATAATATAGCATGGAGCAATCAAAAATTATAGATACGTTGGAGACGTATCAGCAAGCACTACTACTAGAGTAGTGCTGCCTGTGAGCGTGCATGATCCTCGACAATGGCGGTGGCGACGACGACGATGATGACGATGACAACGTACATTTTGTGTAGCTAGGGCTCAAAAACTATTTGATGGTCTGTATATTTTGGTGAGGTGGTATATACTGACCCCTCACGCTGATGGTGAACTTGCGGTGGTAGGACGACACCCTCTTTTGGATGTGGTGGTAGGTTAACACCAAGGTATTGGTAGGTTGAACTTGCTATGCCATATGATCATGCATGATTTACTTCTCTTCTGCTCCATTGTTGTTTGTGTGCTACTTTGCTTGCTACTTGTGCTCCATTGATTTGCTGCTTCAACTCTTGCTCTTGTGCATTGCTAGGGCAAGTGGTATGCCGTGTTCATCGGTGAGGTTCCAGGGATTTATAGTTCATGGGAGGAAACCAATGCACAAGTGGCATAGTATAGCAACAACAACTATAGAGGGTTCAAGACTAGGCAGGCAGCAGAACAAGCTTACTCCGCCTGGGTGCGAAAGCACGGAGGCAGCATTGTCGACAGTGCCAAGGTTGGAGCTGTCAAAGTGGAAGCTGCTAAGGTGGATCGTCAGTTCGGCCTGAAGCTGAAGAACTTCATCATCTTCGCCCAGTTCATCACCATTGCTGTGTTGTGGCGTTGATGTGCTAGGTGTGATCATTGTGGGTAAGCTCACCAACTAGGGTACAAGGTAAGCACAACATGTACGCTGTATGCAACCAAACGCCATGTTCATATGGCGCTAGGGCCAATGTAGCCAACCAAACAAAGTGCACTTGCGTATTACCTAATGCAGGGACTAGGGATGCAGGCAACCAAACAATTTGCATATGGCGTATTAGGGCCTGTTTTTCCTCAACCAGGCTGGGTTGAGAAGGGTATGCAATGCGACTACTGTTCCAAACTGGAACCAAACATGCCCAAAGCAATCTTTCTTAGCACGCATCCTAGCGGTTCTTTCTTTGCACTCATTAATGGAAATTCTCATGGCTTTGAGAGACTCATTGATAGCATTCTTAGGTGGAATAGATCTAAGTTTCAAAGAATCAATATCAAGAGAAATTCTATCCACGTTCCTAGCCAACTCACCAATCTTAAGCAATTTTTCTTCAATCAAAACATTGAAACTCTTTTGCGAAGTAATAAATTCTTTAATATTAGATTCAAAATCAGAGGGCATCTTATTATAATTTCCATAAGAATTGTTGTAGGAATTACCATAATTATTATAGGAATTACTAGGAAACGGCCTAGAATTGAAATTACCTCTATACACGTTGTTACCAAAATTGTTCCTAACAACAAAATTCACGTCCATAGATTCTTATTATTCTCAATCAAAGTAGACAAAGGCATATCATTAGGATCAGTAGGAGCACTCTTATTAGCAAACAATTTCATAAGTTTATCCATCTTTCCACTCAAAACATTAATCTCTTCAATTGCATGCACCTTTTTACTAGCAGATCTTTCAGTGTGCCATTGAGAATAATTAACCATAATATTATCTAGGAGTTTAGTAGCTTCTCCTAAAGTGATTTCCATAAAGTGCCTCCCTCGGCCGAATCTAAAAGATTTCTAGAGGCAAAATTCAATCCGGCAATTTTTTTTGTATAATCATCTATAAATTCATACCATCTGTAGGGCAATTACGTATCATTAATTTCATCCTCTCCCAAGACTATGCAGCATGCTCATGATCAAGTTGCTTAAAATTCATAATATCGTTTCTAAGAGAGATGATCTTAGCGGGAGGAAAATACTTAGAGATAGAAGCATCTTTGCACTTATTTCATGAATCAATACTATTTTTAGGCAAAGACGAAAACCAAGCTTTAGCACGATCTCTAAGCAAAAACGGAAATAGCTTAAGTTTAACAATATCATTATCCACATCTTTCTTCTTTTGCATATCATACAAATCAACAAAGTTGTTTCGATGGGTAGCGGCATCTTCACTAGGAAGGCTAGAAAACGGATCTTTCAAGACAAGATTCAGCAAAGCAGTATTAATTTCACAAGATTCAGCATCGGTAAGAGGAGCAATCGGAGTGCTCACAAAATCATTATTGTTGGTATTGGCAAAGTCACACAATTTAGTATTATCTTGAGCCATCGTGACAAGCAGGCAATCCAACACACAAGCAAACAAGCGAAGAAAAAGAGAACGGAAAGAGAGGGTGAAAGGAAAAGAGGGCGAATAAAACGGTAAGGGTGAAGTGGGGGAGAGGAAAATGAGAGGCAAATGGCAAATAATGTAATGTGAAGGATAAGAGTTGTGATGGGTACTTGGTATGTCTTGACTTGGCGTAGATCCCCTCGGCAACGACGCCAGAAATCCTTCTTGCTACCTCTTGAGCATGCGTTGGTTTTCCCTTGAAGAGGAAAGGATGATGCGGCAGCAAAGCAACGTAAGTATTTCCCTCAGTTTTTGAGAACCAAGGTATCAATCCAGTAGGAGGCCACGCGCGAGTCACCTCGTACCTACACAAACAAATAAGAACCTCGCAAGCAACGCGATAAAGGGGTTGTCAATCCCTTCACGACCACTTGCAAGAGTGAGATCTGATAGAGATAATAATAATAAGATAAATATTTTTGGTATTTTTATGATATAGATTGAAAGTAAAGATTGCAAAATAAAATAGATTGAGAACTTGTATGATGGAAAATAGACCCGGGGGCCACAGGTTTCACTAGTGGCTTCTCTCAAGATAGCATAAGTATTACGGTGGGTGAACAAATTACTGTCGAGCAATTGATAGAAAAGCGAATAATTATAAGAATATCTAGGTATGATCATGTATATAGGCATCATGTCCGTGACAAGTAGAGCGACTCCTGCCTGCATCTACTAATATTATTCCACACATCGACCGCTATCCAGCATGCATCTAGAGTATTAAGTTCATAAGAACAGAGTAACGCTTTAAGCAAGATGACATGATGTAGAGGGATAAACTCATGCAATATGATAAACCCCATCTTTTTATCCTTGATGGCAACAATACAATACGTGTCGTTTTCCTTTCTGTCATTGGGATCGAGCACCGCAAGATTGAACCCAAAGCTAAGCACTTCTCCCATTGCAATAAAGATCAATCTAGTAGGCCAAACCAAACTGATAATTCGAAGAGACTTGCAAAGATAACCAATCATACATAAAAGAATTCAGAGAAGATTCAAATATTCTTCATAGATAATCTTGATCATAAACCCACAATTCATCGGATCTCGCAAACACACTGCAAAAAGAGTTACATCAAATAGATCTCCAAGAAGATCGAGGAGAACTTTGTATTGAGATCCAAAGAGAGATAAGAAGCCATCTAGCTACTAGTTATGGACCCGAAGGTCCGAGGTAAACTACTGACACATCATCGGAGGGGCCGCGGAGTTGATGTAGAGGCCCTCCGTGATCAATTCCCCCTCCGGCAGAGGTCCGGAAAAGGCCCCAAGATGGGATCTCTTGGGTACAGAAGGTTGCGGCGGTGGAAATAGGGTTTCGTGGTGCTCCTGGATGTTTTCGGGGTATGTGAACATATATAGGAGGAAGAAGTAGGTCGGTTGAGACACGAGGGGCCCACGAGGGGGGAGGGCGCGCCCAGGGGTGTAGGTTTGCCCCCTACCTCGTGGCCGCCTCGTTGATTGCTTAACGTCCACTCCAAGTCCTCTGGATCACGTTTGTTCCAAAAATCACGCTCCCGAAGGTTTCATTCCGTTTGGACTCCGTTTAATATTCCTTTTCTGCGGAACACTGAAATAGGCAAAAAAACAGCAATTTGGATTGGGCCTCCGGTTAATAGGTTAGTCCCAAAAATAATAACAAAATTGTAAAATAAATCCCATTAACATCCAAAACAGATAATATAATAGCATGGAACAATCAAAAATTATAGATACGTTATAGACGTATCAGCAGAGTGGCAAAAAAAATAGGCTGGGAGGGGATTTGGGTGCGCTGGAGTGTTGGGGAACGTAGCATGCAATTTCAAAAATTTCCTGTGCTCACGCAAGTTCTATATAGGAGATGCATAGCAGCAAGAGGGGGAGAGTGTGTCCACGTACCTTCGTAGACCAAAAGCAGAAGCGTTTGACAACGCTGTTGATGTAGTCGAACTTCTTCTCGTTCCGACCGATCATGTACCGAACGTACGGCACCTCCTCCGAGTTATGCACACGTTCAGCTCGATGACGTCCCTCGAACTCTTGATCTAGCAAAGTGTCGAGGAAGTAGGTGAGTTCTGTCAGCACGACGGCGTGGTGACGGTGATGGTTAAGTGATCCGCGCAGGCCTTCGCCTAAGCACAACGAAGATATGATTGGAGGCGTAAACTGTGAAGGGGGCGCCGCACACGGTTAACAATTGTTGGTGTGTGTTCTAGGTGCCCCCTCCCCACGTATATATAGGTGGGAGGGGGAGGGGAGCAGCCATGGGGCTCCCCAAGTAGGAGGAATCCTACTTGGGGACTAATCCAATTCGCCCCCACCATATTTTTGGAGGGGGGAGGAAGGAGGAGGGAATGAAGGGGGAGGCCGAATCCCTCCCCTTCCTTCTCTCTTTCCCTCTTTCCTTCTCCTCTGGTGCGGCCCATATGGGGGCGCAGCAGCCCCTGCTGCCTGCTGCGTTTCCCCTCTTGGCCCATTAGGCCCATATCTTTTGCCGGGGGTGCCCGGAACCCCTTTCGGTGACCCGATATGTACCCGGTACCCTCCGGAGCACTTCCGATGTCCGAATACTATCAGCCTATGTATTAATCTTTACCCCTCGACCATTTCGAGACTCCTCGTCATGTCCGTGATCTCATTCGGGACTTCAAACAACATTCGGTAACCAAATCAGATAACTCATATAATACAAAATCGTCATCGAACGTTAAGCGTGCGGACCCTATGGGTTCGAGAATGTAGACATGACCGAGACACCTCTCTGGTTAATAACCAATAGTGGAACCTGGATGCTCATGTTGGCTCCTAAATACTCTACGAAGATCTTTATTGGTCGAACCGTTATGACAACATACGTCATTCCCTTTGTCCATCAGTATGTTACTTGCCTGAGATTCAATCGTCGGTATCTTCATACCTAGTTCAATCTCATTAACGACAAGTCTCTTTACTCGTTCCATAATACATCATCCTACAACTAACTCATTAGTCACTTTGCTTGCAAGGCTTCTTATGATGTGCATTACCGAGAGGGCCTAGAGATACCTCTCTGATACTCGGAGTGACAAATCCTAACCTCGATTTATGCCAACCCAACAAACACCTTCAGAGATACCTGTAGAGCATCTTTATAATCACCCAGTTACTTTGTGACATTTGATAGAACACAAGGCATTCCTCTGGTGTCCGGAAGTTGCATAATCTCATAGTCAAAGGAATATGTATATGACATGAAGAAAGCAATAGCAATAAAACTGAACGATCAATATGCTAAGCTAACAAACGGGTCTTGTCCATCACATCATTCTCCTAATGATGTGATCCCGTTCATCAAATGACAACACATATCTATGGTTAGGAAACTTAACCATCTTTGATTAACGAGCTAGTCTAGTAGAGGCTTACTAGGGACACAGTGTTTTGTCTATGTATCCACACATGTATCAAGTTTTCGGTTAATACAATTCTAGCATGAATAATATACATTTATCATGATATAAGGAAATATAAAATAACAACTTTATTATTGCCTCTAGGGCATATTTCCTTCAGTCTTCCACTTGCACTAGAGTCAATAATCTAGATTACATTGTAATGATTCTAACACCCATGGAGTCTTGGTGCTGATCATGTTTTGCTCGTGGAAGAGGCTTAGTCAACGGGTCTGCAACATTCAGATCCGTATGTATTTTGCAAATCTCTATGTCTCCCTCCTTGATTTGATCACAGATGGAGTTGAAGCGTCTCTTGATGTGTTTTGTTCTTTTGTGAAATCTGGATTCCTTCGCTAAGGCAATTGCTCCAGTATTGTCACAAAAGTTTTTCATTGGACCAGATGCACTAGGTATTACACCAAGATCGGATATGAACTCCTTCATCCATACTCCTTCATTTGCTGTTTCCGCAGCAGCTATGTACTCCGCTTCGCACGAGATCCCGCCACGACACTTTGCTTGGAACTGCACCAACTTACATCTCCACCATTCAATATAAATATGTATCCGGTTTGTGACTTAGAGTCATTCGGATCAGTGTCAAAGCTAGCATCGACGTAAGCATTTACGACGAGCTCTTTGTCACCTCCATAAACGAGAAACATATCCTTAGTCCTTTTCAGGTACTTCAGGATGTTCTTGACCGCTGTCCAGTGATCCACTCCTGAGTTACTTTGGTACCTCTCTGCTAAACTTATAGCAAGGCACACATCAGGTCTGGTACACAGCATAGCATACATGATAGAACCTATGGCTGAGGCATAGGGAATAACTTTCATTTTCTCTCTATCTTCTGCAGTGTTCGGGCATTGAGTCTGACTCAATTTCATACCTTGTAACATAGGCAAGAACCCTTTCTTTGACTGATCCATTTTGAACTTCTTCAAAACTTTATCAAGGTATGTGCTTTGTGAAAGTCCAATTAAACGTCTTGATCTATCTCTATAGATCTCGATGCCCAATATATAAGCAGCTTCACCGAGGTCTTTTATTGAAAAACTTTTATTCAAGTATCCTTTTATGCTATCCAGAAATTCTATATCATTTCCAATCAATAATATGTCATCCACATATAATATTAGAAACGCTACAGAGCTCCCACTCACTTTCTTGTAAATACAAGCTTCTCCAAAAGTATGTATAAAACCATATGCTTTGATCACCTCATCAAAGCGTATATTCCAACTCCGAGATGCTTGCACGAGTCCATAGATGGATCGATGGAGCTTGCACACTTTGTTAGCACCTTTAGGATTGACAAAACATTCTGGTTGCATCATATACAACTCTTCTTTAAGAAATCCATTAAGTAATGCAGTTTTGACACCCATTTGCCAAATTTCATAATTATAAAATGCAACAATTGCTAATATGATTCGGACAGACTTAAGCATCGCTACAGGTGAGAAAGTCTCACCGTAGCCAACTCCTTGAACTTGTCAAAAACCTTTTGCAACAAGTCGATCTTTGTAGACAGTAACATTACCATCAGCGTCAGTCTTCTTCTTGAAGATCCATTTATTCTATATGGCTCGCCGATCATCGGGCAAGTCCACCAAAGTCCACACTTTGTTCGTATACATGGATCCTATCTCAGATTTCATGGCTTCAAGCCATTTATCGGAATTTGGGCTCATCATAGCTTCTTCTTAATTCGTAGGTTCATCATGGTCTAGTAACATGACTTTCAGAACATGATTACCGTACCACTCTGGTGTGGATCGTGCTCTGGTTGACCTACGAGGTTCAGTAGTAACTTGATCTGAAGTTTTATGATCATTATCATTAGCTTCCTCTCTAGTTGGTGTAGGCATCACGGGAATGGTTTTCTGTTATGAGCTACTTTCCAATTCGAGAGAAGGTACAATTAGCTTATCAAGTTCTACTTTTCTCCCACTCACTTCTTTCGAGAGAAACTCCTTCTCTAGAAAGGATCTATTCTTAGCAACAAAGATCTTGCCTTCGGATCTGTGGTAGAAGGTGTACCCAACAGTTTTTTTCGGGTATCATATGAAGACACACTTCTCCGATTTGGGTTCGAGCTTATCGGGCTGAAGCTTTTCCACATAAACATCGCAACCCCAAACTTTAAGAAACAACAGCTTAGGTTTCTTGCCAAACCACAGTTTATACAGTGTCGTCTCAACGGATTTAGACAGTGCCCTATTTAAAGTGAATGCAGCTGTCTCTAATGCATAACCCCAAAATGATAGTGGTAAATCGGTATATTTCCTTCACGGAGATGTCGGAGTCCTATGTGTCGGCGGTTCGGACTCCCGTAGAGCCTCCCCCTATCTGCTTTCAATTTGCGGGAAAACGGACATCCGGACCGCTCTGCGAATCAATCGGGTACCGCGTTGGATGACAAAAATGGCTCTGAACGGATGCTTTACTCAGACATAAAAAACTTATCCTTTCGCCTAGTAGTCTTTCATGTTTTTCATCCACATTTGTCATTTATACCATAAAGAGAATGATGATGTATCATGTTATAAATCTACTGGAAGATTTTACATTAGGGGTATACTATTATGTAGGCAATGACTTCCTAACAAATTGAAGTACTTTAACAACATTATTATAAGAAAGCTGGAAAGAAGTGTGAGGATCGTATGAAGTAACGGTGAAACCCTATATGTGATATTAAATATTTAGTGAAATAAAGCAAATCGTTCTTATGTCATTTCTCAAGCGGCATTTGGGCAGCAATTCAAAGCTGAATAATATAACATCGTATAACTATCTATCATCATCAACCACTAATAATTTTAACAAATTCATTTATTGCGCAACTATGATTACGAATGTGCATGCACTTATTGGCCCTTGGGAGGTCGTCCTCCCTGTAGTGAGTGACCTTGATGCAACCTCGGCTGGCCACAAGTTTGCTTGCATCGACTGTGTGCGCATCACCGCCACGAATACTTAGAAAATTTGGAATGTCGAGGTTTTCCCTAAAGACCTGCTACTGCAAACACCTATCACCCCTAATATTGACATCGATGTTCTCCTCAGGCACATATGTTCTCACACTACTTTTGTAAGACGATTCTCAAGGTCTTGGTGTAATTTTTTTGGCTTTGTCTAGGGTTACATTACATGAGCTCGCATTTTTCGTCTGCCAATACTGTTAGCATATACCCCCTATAATATGATACTATTGTAGCACTTTGTTAAGGTGGGCTTTTTCGCCAGACCTCAAAAAAAGAGATATGAATGCATATAAAGCCTTCTAATTTTCTAGAATGAAGTTCATCACATCCAGGTATCCAATGAAAATATGTAAATAGCAACAAACTTACATATCTATATACAATAAGATGATGGTGGAGAGGCGGGTAACCGAAGGTCAATTGCCGTCGAAGATGCAACCATTCCGGTGTTTCCAGAGCCACCCGGTGGTGATGATGATGAGGGAGGCCAACCCTCTACGAGCGGGAGTTGGTGCGCGATCACATAACGTAATGCACCAGGATTGGAAATCCATGCCGCCAATGGGTAGGTTGGCCGTGGAGCGAACCCATCCCAGGATCTCGAGCCAAATTTCTTGCGAGAAATAGTAGAGCACCAACAAATGCTGCATCGTTCCTTCTTCCTGATCGCATTAGGCGCACATGGGCTCGTGGGGGAGGCCGTGACGGGCTAGGCGATCAGCCGTCCAACATTGGTCTTGCATCGTTAGCCACCTGAAGAACTTGATCCATAGTGACACCCAAGGCGAGCCTTTGGGCTAGGGCCGGCGCCACCGGGATCAAGAGCATCATCCCGGAGAGTTAGAAAGCTAGAAGAAGCGCGAGGATCGTATGGAGTAACGGTGAAACCCTATATGTGATATTAAATATTTAGTGAATTAAAGAAAATCTTTATTATGTCATTTCTCAAGCGGCATTTTGGCAGCAATTGAAAGCCGAGTAATACAACATCGTATAACTATCTATCATCATCAACCACTAATAATCTTAACAAATTCGTTTATTGGGCAACTATGATTATGGATGTGCATGCACTTATTGGCTCTTGGGAGGCCGTTCTCCCTCGCAGTGAGTGACCTTGATGCAACCTCGGCCGGCCATAGGTTTGCTTGCATCGACTGTGTGTGCGCCACCGCCACAAATACTTGAAGAAGTTGGAATGTTGAGGTTTTCCCTAAAGACCTGTTGTTGCGAATGCCTGTCACCCCTAATATCATTGTCGATGTTCTCGTTCGGCACATGTGTTCTGACACTCCTTTCGCAAGACGGTCCTCGAGGTCTTGGTGCATTTTTTTGGCTTTGTCTAGGGTTACATCGCATGACTTCGGCCTTGTCACTGTTTTTCAAATTTTAGACCAACATCTCCTTTGGGCTAGGGCGGGCGCCACCGGGATCAAGAACATCATCCTGGAGAGTTGACTAAAGTTAGTTGGGGATGAGAAATCCATTTGTTTGCTCCGCACTCTCTATCATGCCTTAACATGCACATCGTTAGCGAGTGTATGCAATCTTATGCTGTAAAACTCTCCTTTCTACTCCTTTCGTTCGAAATTTTTTGTCCTAAGGCAGTTTCTCAAATGGATGTATCTAGCACTAACTTGGTGCTAGATACATCCGTTTGAGGGACAAGATTTTCCGGACGAAGGAAGTATCAATGAAAAGATACGCAACCTTTGCGTAGTCACGAAAAAAATACGATAAGAAGGGTTCAACCGACACAACCGAAGATACGCAAATATTGCGTAAAGGGGAAGATATACGATAATTAATACGGGCAAATATCGTGTATAAAGGGGAGGATATACGATAATTAATACGGGCCAAATATCTCAAAAGGGTGAAAATATGCAGAAATTAATTCCCGGAGATAGATAGAGATAGAACTGCCGTGACCAGAGAGAGAGAGAGAGAGAGAGAGAGAGAGAGAGAGAGAGAGAGAGAGAGAGAGAGGAGGCGTGTGAGAGCTGTAGCAGAAACTGAAACCGCAAGATACAAACAACAGCCAGTGGAACAGGTCGTGTGGTTAGACTCCAGCTAGCGAGCAGCGGCGGCACAGAGCAAAAACAAAAACAGGGAAGCCCGTTGCGTTTCCCCCCACACCTCGCCCTCCCTCCCTCCCTCCCACGCGCACGAGCACGCAGATCGATTCGCCGGCGTGGCTCACGCCGGCGCTCCGTGCCTCCGCGCCCCTAGCCGCGGTGGATGAGCGGCTGCCCCGTCGCCGCCGCCGCCGCCGCACCGTCCGAGTCCGGGCTCCAGGGCCGCTCCGGCCATGGCGAGCGTCGGCCGCAGCAGATCGAGGCGCAGGGGAGAGGTCGGCGGGCCGTTCGAGTGGGACGCGGCCCCTTCGGGGGACTACTCCGCCGATCACCATGGTCCGTGCTTGCCTGGTCCAGCCTCGTTCCGTACTAGTAGTAGTTTCTTGTAATCGTTCCTTCTTTTTTTTTCTGGGTGCGTAATTCTTTGGCCTTTTCTTTTCGTTTGGAGGCCATACGGTAGAGATCCCGTACTTGATTTTGTTCAGGGCGTCCCTTGTTTGATCCTTGACGGTGAAGGTTTTTGAGGGGGTTTTGGTTCTCTCTCGTGTGTTATCGCGTCGAGAGAGAGATTGGGGATTGCTTTACTTCTTTCGTGCTTCCGTCCGCACCTTCGGGCTTGCTTGCACATTTAGCATCCTCCATTTCCTTTAGGTTTTGCTTATATTTCGGAATTAAATTCCCTGTTTTTACCCACTTTTTTCTTGTTTTATTTAAAAGGATTTCGCGGATTAATCATTACTGAAAATGACGTTTCTTTGGCTGCGCTCGCTGTCTAATCAGAAGAATTTATAATTAAGAGTAGGTTCCCATTAGTGTATGCTCGTAGAGAGATATACCTTAAAGCAATCAGTAAAATATTGTGCACTTTTCTTTTTTACATACATCCCTGTTGTTTTAAGCAAACGGACGGGGACATAATAACTTTCTCATGTACTTTAGGTCTTAGTCAAGCCTTTATTGGGAGAGAGAAGATTCTTGTTTCGAATTTCAAATGGCTGTAGCGGACAGATCTTTCCTTGCTTCCTTTCTTCCTTGTTCTTTAATTTGAAGTTACACTGATGTTCCGTGGGAGTTCTAGGACAAAAGCTACCCCCTAAACTAGACGTGTGATAAATGCAGTTTCCCCCGTCCTTCACTGTTTTGGGATGAACTGTAGTAGACTGCGTGGGTCCTAAAGATCCTACACCCTAGCCTAGAGGCATGTAGAGGAAATGTGACAATTCCCACCAGATCACGCAAAGAAACCTCATTTGCCCGTAATTTGCTGGATATTTATTGTAAGCAAAAGCATTAAATTATGGTCTTTTGTGTCCCCATGTCAGCTGGACGGACGCCGTGCAGGTTCATGGCCAAGTGGCCTTCTTATTCTAACCACTGGCCTTCTTATTCTAATCACCAAGAGAATCTTTGTTTGAATTTGTCTGAGCCTGTAGAAGAGCCGTAACTTATTCTGTGTTGGTTACCTGATGCTGAATGAATTGACCGTTTGTTCTAAAAGAAGTAGTAGTAAGGTTGGTACAAATTCAATCTGCCACTCTTGAATCAAAGTAAATATTGTGTGCTCCATACGATGAAACACTAATTTTTACTCCCTCCGTCCAATAATTTTTACTCCCATCACACATAGACATTTTTACTCAGGGTTCAACACTTACTATGATGATGTTTCTACACAAGCAGGTTCTTCTGATTTTTTATTTTCTTATATTTTTAAAAATTAAACTGCATGAAGCTATTCGAAGAAATGACATCATGGTGAAGCTCTTTGTACTTTTCTTTTAAGAGCTGTTGTTCTACCAGATATTTGCTTGTAATTTTGTGCTAGGTATATTTCCATCCTACTATGCCATCGTTTCCTGGATCTAGTAAAACAGTGAACTGGAGCTGAAGACTCCTCTCTATGTGGCCTTTGTTTTTCCCTTTCCCCACAGAAAATTTAGTTTGACATGAAGTTTCTTCTTCTTGCCATGATATCATATTGCTTCTTCTGCCAATTTTCGTTGCTATACAAATTATTTACTGTCTCTTTTCTCTTTAAACCAGGGGCTGGGTCATCGAGGAAACAAGCAAGTAACTCTGGGATACTCTCCCACACTCTGGTGAGTGACCCGTGTTTAGCTAAAGAGCTATATCATATGATACGTATGTTCGCAATTTAACCTAGAAAGCTTAAAACATGCACACTTTTCTCTTCTGTGATACTAAGGCCCTGTTTGGAGACCCGCCACTCCACCACTCCGCTCCCGGAGCTGGAGTTAAAAAGCACGGAGCTGGGAAAGAGATGCTCCGCAGCTCCTCGTATTTTTAGGAGCTGGAGTGACTCCGAACAGGGCCTAACTATAACCCTCTGATATGAAACTGGAGAGCTTAAATTGGTTTACATGTGTTGCTCTAATATCAACAATTGATGTGCGCTCTGCAGTATCGAGTTTACTTCAAATGTGTGCATGTTATTCTGTTGGCCATAGCAGGATTATTCTGTTGTAGTAGTGACGGGCGCTATGGTTGCAAATGGACTCCTTATTTGCCTTAGCTTATAGCTAGCGATAGCTCTGCTATTCCATGTAGGTATACTTGTGACAAAATAGCATGGTAAGTTAGAAATTCAACTGTTCTAGAAAGCCAAGATACACGATTTATAACGTTTAACTATGAGAAATCCCTACCAAGAGACTTAATCTTTCTCCTTTTTAATACCCCAACATTCATATTTTTCAAGGATTAAGTACTTGATTTTGTGAAAATTACTAAACCTATCATTTTATGATCCTTTCAACCTGTATTAGTATTTTCTTTATCCAGAGCAAAATGCTTGTGCCTTGCAATGTAAGGGACTGATGGAGCAATCATTTAAACAACTGTTGCAATATAACAAAACATAACTTATAACCTCTACTTAATGGATGACAACTGTGATAATTTTCAAATGAATTAAGAGGTAATGCCAGTGAATGTGAACGGATCTCTACGAACTCAGATGTTTATAAGAGTAAAGATAAAGATAAATATGCTTACCTTATGTGACCTATCTTGGGTGCATATTTTGTTCCTTTTCTATTTTTACCATATGTGACTTATCTTGGAATAGCTTGGAGATAGCTAGCCATAACTTTCTATCTGCAAAAGAAGTGGCTTAACTCCTTAGAAATCCACTAAAATTTTGTAGTTATCCTCTGCTATCAAACTTTTTTGCCCCAGTTATTTGATTGTTTAACTTTTTTTCAGTTTGACGAGGAAATCAGGAAAAGTAAACCAAGACAGTCCAGCTGTGTACCGATGAAAAAGCTAATAGATGAAGAGTTCTTGAAAGATGTCAATGCCAGGCATACTTCACCAGGTGCTGTAGGAAGACTAATGGGTCTTGATTCACTCCCTACCTCGTCTGGGACCCATAGCCAGCACAGAAGTAGCAGAAGTCATGCACACAAGACGCCATCTTTTATTTCTCATGATAGATATGTTCCACAGAGGAGAAAGAATGATGAGATGCCAGAGGTCAAAGATGTTTTTGAGGTTATGGATGTGATGGGAGTAAAGGCACACCGAAGCCCAAGAGGTAGAAATGGAAATACAACTTCCAGATTTGATGCAGCTGAGAAGGCTAATCTAGATTTCATAAGGCACAAATTTATGGATGCAAAACGTCTTTCTACAGATGAATCCCTTCAGATGTCAGAAGAGTTGAATGAGACACTTGATGCATTGGTATCTAATAAGGATCTTCTTTTGGAATTTCTTGAAAAACGCGATCTGGGTTCTGCCTCCTCTAATGGAAACTGCATTACAATATTGAAGCCATCTAAAAGAAATCAATTTATTGATGCAGACAACATCTGTTCACATGATAATGATACAGAAAGTTTTTTCCGCAAGCAAAATGAAGTGAAATACCCCACGAGGAAACCACATACTAAGTTATCCAGTCAATCCCCAAGAGAAGACTCTGGTTCATCGAGGCAGAAACTATCAAGGTCAAGTCAGGAAATCAGTGATAAACGAGCTTGTCCCACACGGATTGTTGTCCTGAAGCCATGCTTTGAGAAAGCTCAGGACCTTGAAGGATCCTTCGGCCTACCACATGAAATCCCTCATTCTGATTACAGAAGGCACACCGCATGCCAGTGTGCTGGCATGTGGAGTCCATATACTGATGAGTCCATGTGTCAAGTATCCCCTGGCGATCCTGAAACGTCAGGCCATATAAAAAAGGGATCTAGAGAAATTGCTAGAGAGGGTGCAAAACAAATGAGAGCTGCTAGGGGCCGTGTTCTCCAACCAGACACCAGCACAATTTTGTCAGATGAAAGCTCACAGTTTGTGTCATCTCTTGCTAAGGTCAAGAATTCGGAGAGAGTCCATAGGTCTTCTGAATTATGTGACGGTTGGGCTTCTCCCACCTTCAACACTTCGCCAGCATATTCAAATGACACATCAGTCATAAATGAAGCAAAGAAACAGCTCTCTAGCAGATGGAAGATAGCGCATCAATTTCAGCATCAAGAACCTGAGAATAATGGCTTCGGCGTGCTTGGAGACATGTTTGTTCTCTCTGACGAGGAAACATCAGAAGTTGCTACCCAAACAATGTCATACCAGAAATGTCCAAAGGGAGAACTGCAGCGAAACAGAGTGCCAGTCTCGTGTAGCAATCCTCTTGGCATCAGCAGCAAGGATGGTTGGAGAGGTGTAGCTCCAAGCAATTCAGCAAGGTCTAAATATCTTCCATCATTCTCTAACCATGGAGTTCAAAAGTCGAGCAACAGAAAAAGAACGGGTAGGCAAAATGAGTTTTCTATGCTTAAAGATGTTCTCAAAATAGGACCCCATGATTCTGAGTACGCATGTCATAGTAGACAAAGAAAATCCCTGGTCGGAGGTTCACCTTTTCGTGGTGATGAAGATCAAGTGCTCCCAGATGATGAGGGAAGAACCATGATTGACCATGAGATACATGTGAGTTCTCAGGAAGCACCAGATGTTATTGACATGCCAGATTCATCTGAACAGACACTTGCACATACCGTGAATTCTGGCCATGAATTAGATGGAGTGCGTCATCTGGATACCAGTTCTGCAGTTTTTCAACAGAATAAAGAACCACTTTCTCCTGCTAAACTGAATCAGCACATGCATCAACAGCCATCGACAGCATTTGATTTCTGCCTTCATGTTCCTAATTTTGACAATCTGCTGGCTCAGGTATATCGCATGTACCATCTAATTTTAGCTTATTATGCAGTTTTTTTCTTGTATCCTTAATAAATTCCTGTGGATATACATTAATTTATATGAAGGGGAGCCTTGGCGCAGTGGTAAAGCTGCTGCCTTGTGACCATGAGGTCACGGGTTCAAGTCCTGGAAACAGCCTCTTACAGAAATGTAGGGAAAGGCTGCGTACTATAGACCCAAAGTGGTCGGGCCCTTCCCCGGACCCTGCGCAAGCGGGAGCTACATGCACCGGGCTGCCCTTTTTTTTATACATTACTACATGTACATCCCATTTTTCTCCCCTCTTGTTTCCCTCAACCAGATCTTTCAGCTCTTTGATAATTCTGGAAGCTCAATTGATTTATCGCTTGCCATGTTTACCAACTTCTGATTGTATTCTATTGCAGGCCGAGGGGATTGAAAATCATGTGGATGATGTTTACGCAGCTCTGTTTAATCCGCCAACAGAAACAGAATCTCCTGTGGGGATTGACCACCATCATGGTGTTGACAATGACAATCAAGCCTCGTGGATTCACCCGACAGGATCAGAATCTCCGGTGAGCTCCAACATTGATGAGCAGCCAAGTCCAGTGTCTGTTCTTGAATCTTCCTTGGATGCTGAAGAAGTTTACTCAGGAGATTTCGAGAAAATTAGTGCCGATCTTCAAGGCAAGTGGTCGAGTTTTTCTTTGCCTATTCACCTTCCCTTTAAATTCTCAGCTCTTGAGTTTGACTTTCTGTAATATTACAGGACTGCGAATGCAACTTCAGCTTCTCAAGACGGAGACCACAGACGATGCAGACGACACCGATCATCTTACAGCGAGCGACGACGAGGTTGCCTCGGCAGATGAGCCACTTGCTGAAATGGAGATACTACCCCATGCTTTCGTGGATGAGGAAGAACGAGATTTCTCGTATGTGCTTGATATGCTCACCTTATTGGGCATTGATGACGCTTTCCAGGACGGGCTACTCGACGTGCGCTGCTTTTCGGAATATCCTGCTGGCCCTGATATATATGATATACTTGAGAACAAGTACAGCAGCCTCATTCTATGGCCGGCGTCGGAGAGGATGCTCCTGTTTGAGCTCACAAACACCGTGATTGCAGATCTGATAGCCTCTCTGGTGCATCATGGGTCAAAGGGGTTGCTGCGAAGGTTCTCATCCAGGTGGGATCAGGAGGGGTTTGTCGTTGATGTGTGGCAGAGGGTGTTCGAGATACGGCAAGAGATGGACGGTAACCAGGGCGACCCGCTGATGATGGACTTCGAGCGGCATGGCTCTGAGGATGGCGTCGATCTTGTCGGGAGGGAGATGGAGAGGATGTTGCTTAAGGATCTTGTGGTGGAAACCATTGCTGAGTTCCTGGGGACAGGATAATCTGGTGTAGCTTTTGTGGCTCCATGGTTTGCAGCGATTGCCATTTGAGCAGCTGAGATGCCGTAGGTTCGTTGTAGTGGATCATCATACAGACAGAGACAGGTGAAGGGATGTGGTTGTAACTATTAGTTGTAATAACTGTGGCCTAGGGTTCCCCTCCCAACTGGAGAAAAACCAGTGGATTTTGGGCGCGGAGATGGAGTATAAATGTGAATTTTTGGTATGAACTGGTTGATAATCATGCAGTTGCCTTGTTTGGTATGTTTTGAATGTGTGTTACATGAAATGATGCTTATGTTAGTCGTTGCTCTTCAGCGGCTTAGGATGTGGAAATTGCATAGAAGTCATCCCACTCCCCCCAACTATCCCTCGTTTGTCCGACAAGCTTTTAGACACCTTGGACGCAATCTTATGCAACTACGGCAATATCACAAGTGGTTCAGGTACGGAGCAACAACTCCACACCACCCGTGTGTCGCGGCCTGCACCTGCAACGTCGATCAGTGCGTTTGATTTGCACACCCAAAACCCTATATAAATCTGGCTAACATGCACGTAACGATGCACACCAGCAGCACTCCCCGGTCTCCTCCGCGCACGCGCCAAGATGGCCAAGGGGGCGCTCTACATCTACATGATGGTCGCGCTTGCACTGACGAGCTGCGCACTCGCGGGCCGCGTCCTCAACGACCATCCCGCGGCGCCTCCGGTAGAGACCGATCCATTGCCGGGGCCGACCGACCCGCCTGTCGACCCAGAGGTAGTGCCGGTCCCCGCGCCCACGGCGGCGTTGCCTTTGCCATCCAATGCCGCGGGCGCCGCTGGCGTAGCTCCGGCCGCTGGCGTTGGTGCAACGGCTAACGTAGGAGCCGGCGACAGCCCCCTGACGTTCTTCATGCATGACATCCTCGGCACCTCGTCGCAGACGTCGGCGCTCATGGTGACCGGGGTGGTGGCGAGCGCCGACGGCCTGGCCAGCGGCAACAACGTCGTCCCCTACGACAGCCTCGTCCAGAGCAACGGAAACGCCGTCAACGGCGGCTACAAGAACACCATCCCCTCCGTCAACGGTTCTGGCGGTGGCGACACGCCCCAGACCCAGAACCTCCTCCTCGGCATGACCACCGTCGTGGACGAGGAGCTCGCCGGGGGCCATGAGCTCGGCGCCGCGGCCGTCGGCAGGGCGCAGGGGTTCTACGTCGCGAGCTCGCAGGACGGCAGCAGCAAGACGGTCGTGCTGACGGCCATGTTCGGTGGCGAAGTGCACGGCGACACGCTCAGCTTCTTCGGGGTGCACCAGTTGGCGGCGCCGGAGTCCCGCATCGCCGTCATTGGCGGCACAGGGAAGTACGAGACCGCCAAGGGCTTCGCCGCCATCCGCACGCTGCACCCCGGCGACCAGCACGCCGCCGACGGCGTCGAGGGCCTCCTCCAGTTCGACATTCACCTCTCCTGAGCTGCTTCCCTAACTAGTGCTACCACATTCCAAGTGTTTGTCCTTCCAGGTTATATGATGCTCTGCCGTCGCGCTCAACATTTGTAATCTGAATTTCACGGCCTATGCATTTTACTACCATAATACTCCTATATGTAATGCGAACTAAGTGTATATTTATGCATATTTTATGAAGAAAACTAAGTATATTTGTGATGTCCTGGCCTCCTGGGTCACATGAAATGAAATCCTGAAAAACTTAACTGTTTGGATGAGCTTACAGAACATAAACCACACGAAAAGCAGAGTGTCATGAGCTCCTACAAACAGAAAACAAATGGGTGCCAGGATACTAGAATTTAAGCAAAAAAGAAATAATAAAAAACTCTCTATTCATGTACTTTGAAAGCCTAAGGAGTTGACAAGAACATGATCACATGATTCTGATTTCCGAGACAAAACTTATGTATCAATGAAACTAAAATCAGGTAACGCATGTCATGTCACTAAAGAGTTGCATGGAAGAAGAATCCTGGGTAAGCTATCTGTAATCTATACGCCTGCAGCCGAGCTTGCCAAGGCACTAAAGAACGCTCCGTGTGAAGTATAATACAGATCCGACTTCGGTAACTCCTGCCCCTCATTTCTCATCCAAGATGCGTTTCTGGAAGTCCGAAACCATGCGTGGCAGGCCTTGCTTCAGAGAGACTTTTGGCTCCCAATTGAGAAGAGATTTGGCCTTTGAGATGTCAGGTTTTCTCATGTGCGGATCATCGGCGGTGTTGGGTTTAAATTCAACACGCGCACTTGGGTCAATTGTCTCTTTCACTACCTGTGGAATATAGTGCGGAAACGTTATTCCTCATAGGCAAAAAATGTATAAAAATATCCACTTTATGTTTAAACAAGAAGTGGAGGTCAGTCAGTTTCGGTATCAAGGTCAGACCTGAGCAAGCTCCAACATGGTAAACTCCCCAGGGTTTCCCAAGTTGAAAGGTCCAATGTACTTATTTTCCATCAGAGTTATCAACCCATCAACCTACAAATTAACAGATGGTTAAAGTTTTTAAGATTCGAATGCATAAGGCATTGATGCAGTTTTGAACAACAAAACAGAAATTGCTGCTTCCACATTTAGACAAGGAAAAATGAACAAGTCAAGTACCAAATCCGAAACATATTGAAAGCTTCTTGTTTGCTTTCCATCACCATAAACCGTCATTGGCTGCTTTCGCAAAGTCTGGAAATGAGAGACAATGGATATTGGGTAATGCCAAATTTCTATGGTAGTCCTCCTTTTGAATAAGAGCTATGAATTAAGACAAACCTGTGCAACAAAGTTGCTAACAACCCGGCCATCATCTAAACACATACGAGGGCCGTACGTGTTGAATATGCGAGCAATTCTAACCTGAAGAAAGTTCCCTTGTCAAATTTGATATTTAAGATATGTAAGACAGTAATGGAACACAGATAAAGCAGATCATAAGCAGAATTTTGCCAAATGTACTGTCCCTCTTTGATTCACTCCGTCCAGTTAAAAATATGTAAGCAATACCTTGAATATTCATTTTAAAAACTCAAGAGAAGACCTTCTACTCAAACTAAGAGCAGTCAATTTTACGCTCATTACTGTATGTTTTTACTTCAAAACGGCTACATGTAATGAGTTCCCAACATCACAAAGGTACTTTTTTCTGGCAAAAAATATATTTTGAGACAAACACATGGCACAATCTCTCTTGCTCATGATTGCCCAAAATGTAGTACATATAAACATACACAGACAGCATGAAGCACATGGGTCCAATATTTGGCATTTGAGCCCTCTCAAGTTCACTTACTCAAAAAGGAAATTACTGAAACATCACCTATAAATACCATCTCAGATACATAATGATTTTTTTTGCGGGTAGATACATAATGATTTTTGCCTGGTTTAATTGCACATCTTACCAGATCGTAAAACAAGCTTTGAGCCACACTATTAATATATGCTGAGGGGCGCCGTGCAGTTAATTTTAGGCAACACATGACATTGCCAACAAGGAAGTCTATAGTTTGACTAAGACCACAATTCAGCAACTGCAGCTTTACCTCAACGCCAGCACCACGATGGTAATCCATGGTCAGAGTTTCTGCTGTTCTCTTTCCCTCGTCGTAACAACTCCTTACACCTACACATTGCCACAAAAATGGCACATATCAAAATGCAGTGGAGTGGGCAGACAGAAACGGGCAGTGGTTGAAATATAGTACTATTTGGCTTGTTGCGCATGAGAAATGTTATCTCCTCCAGATAAAATGAGCACACCTATGGGATTGACATGGCCCCAGTAACTCTCCTTCTGAGGATGCTCTAGAGGATCACCATACACCTCACTGGTACTGGTGAGCAAGAACCGGGCACCGACCCTCTTCGCCAGTCCCAGCATGTTCAACGTCCCCATCACATTTGTCTTGTGCATTATTAGTTAAGGAACCTATTAGGAACAGTATCGAAACAAAAACTACAGAAAACTCTAGGTTTTCTGGCAATGCAGGCACAACATTTCAATTTTCCTATGCCATTATTGACCTACTAGTATTTAAGCAATCCTTTCTATATACGCAACTGAATACATAAAAGCAAACAAACTCGAACATTTACAGTGGAAATGGAAAAAAAGGATATGATGGTCTTGATTGGGTTGAATTTGTAGTGGACGGGGGAGGCGGGGCAGGCGAGGTGGTAGATCTGGTCGACCTCGAGGAGGATGGGCTCGACGACATCGTGGCGGATGAGCTCGAAGCGAGGGTTGGCGAGGTGGTGCGCGACGTTTTCCTTGCGGCCCGTGAAGAAGTTGTCGACGACGATGACGCTGTCCCCGCGGGCGAGGAGCTTGTCCACGAGGTGGCTGCCGACGAAGCCGGCGCCGCCGGTGACGACCACCCGCAGGGGCTTTTTGCGGACGCCGACGGGGAGGCGGCGCGGCGACGCGTTGGCGGTGGAGAAGGAGAAGACGCGGGGGTTTCTGATGGCAGAAGTGGCGGTGGCGGCGTATGCGGCGGAGGAGAGGGAGATAGGGTGCGGGGCGAGGGCGGGGTAGAGGAGGAAGAAGGAGGAGGCGAGGAGGAAGCCGAGGAGGACGAAGAGGAGGCGGTGCTCGCGGAGGAGGTAGGAGGCGAGGGAGCGGGAGAGGGAGGCGCGGTGGTGCGGGCGGTGCTGCTTGCTGAGGCTGGGCTGGCGGTGGAGCTGCTTCATGGTCAGACGGCGGCGGCGGCGGATCCGCTCGCCGGCGGGCGCGGAGGGAGTAGGCGAGAGTGAGGGGGGCGGACTGAGGAGGCGGCACGTGTGATGCGGGCGTGGAAAGCTGCGGTGGCCTGCTCCCCGCAGATGCCGCACGTGCGTGGAAACGTTCTTTGCCCTTTCTCCTGTGCACATTAGCGACTCATTCATTAATATTCCATTACTAGAGCAGTATAGTGTGGAAGATATCATTCAAGACCGCATAGCGCAGTGGATTAGCGCGTCTGACTTCGGATCAGAAGGTCGTGGGTTCGACTCCCACTGTGGTCGATATTTTTTGAAATGGGATTTCTATTCTTGTGGTTACTTATTTTCGCCCTGTCACCTTAACAATTTTTTTTCTATCCTTTCATGGTCCCAGCCTCATAAAATACCCGAATACGGGGGCAAAGCATATTTATCGTTACTTTGATGACGTCTTAACGAGTGGGACCATCTCAAAAATGCTCCATCAACCTCGCATCCCAGTCCATGGACACGGGATTTCTATTCTTGTGGTTACTTATTTTCGCCCTGTCACCTTAACAATTTTTTTCTATCCTTTCATGGTCCCAGCCTCATAAAATACCCGAATACGGGGGCAAAGCATATTTATCGTTACTTTGATGACGTCTTAACGAGTGGGACCACCTCAAAAATGCTCCATCAACCTCGCATCCCAGCCCATGGACACGGGATTTCTATTTCCGTGGTTACTTAATTCTACTTAGTTTTACCCCGTCACTCTAACGTTTTCATTTTTTTCTTTTATCCTCTTATAGTCCCAGCCTCGCAAATGCCCGAATGCGGAGTCAAAGCATATTTATCGTTACTTTGATGACGTCTTGACGAGTGGGACCACCTCAAAAGTGCTCCATCGACGTCGCATCCCAGCCCATGGACACGGTTGATATTTTTTGAAATGGGATTTCTATTTTTGTGGTTACTTACTTTCGCCCTGTCACCTTAACAATTTTTTTTCTATCCTCTCATGGTCCCAGCCTCACAAATGCCCGAATACGGGGGCAAAGCATATTTATCGTTACTTTGATGACGTCTTGACGAGTGGGACCACCTCAAAAGTGCTCCATCAACATCGCATCCCAGCCCATGGACACGAGATTTCTATTTCTGTGGTTACTTAATTCTACTTAGTTTTACCCCGTCACTCTAACGTTCTCATTTTTTTTCTTCTATCCTCTCATAGTCCCAGCCTCGCAAATGCCCGAATGCAGAGTCAAAGCATATTTATCATTACTTTGATGACGTCTTGACGAGTGGGACCACCTCAAAAGTGCTCCATCGACGTCGCATCCCAGCCCATGGACACGGGATTTCTATTCTTGTGGTTACTTATTTTCGCCCTGTCACCTTAACAATTTTTTTCTATCCTTTCATGGTCCCAGCCTCATAAAATACCCGAATACGGGGGCAAAGCATATTTATCGTTACTTTGATGACGTCTTAACGAGTGGGACCACCTCAAAAATGCTCCATCAACCTCGCATCCCAGCCCATGGACACGGGATTTCTATTTCCGTGGTTACTTAATTCTACTTAGTTTTACCCCGTCACTCTAACGTTTTCATTTTTTTCTTTTATCCTCTTATAGTCCCAGCCTCGCAAATGCCCGAATGCGGAGTCAAAGCATATTTATCGTTACTTTGATGACGTCTTGACGAGTGGGACCACCTCAAAAGTGCTCCATCGACGTCGCATCCCAGCCCATGGACACGGTTGATATTTTTTGAAATGGGATTTCTATTTTTGTGGTTACTTACTTTCGCCCTGTCACCTTAACAATTTTTTTTCTATCCTCTCATGGTCCCAGCCTCACAAATGCCCGAATACGGGGGCAAAGCATATTTATCGTTACTTTGATGACGTCTTGACGAGTGGGACCACCTCAAAAGTGCTCCATCAACATCGCATCCCAGCCCATGGACACGAGATTTCTATTTCTGTGGTTACTTAATTCTACTTAGTTTTACCCCGTCACTCTAACGTTCTCATTTTTTTTCTTCTATCCTCTCATAGTCCCAGCCTCGCAAATGCCCGAATGCAGAGTCAAAGCATATTTATCATTACTTTGATGACGTCTTGACGAGTGGGACCACCTCAAAAGTGCTCCATCGACGTCGCATCCCAGCCCATGGACACGGGATTTCTATTTCCGTGGTTACTTAATTCTACTTAGTTTTACCCCGTCACTCTAACGTTCTCATTTTTTTCTATCCTCTCATAGTCCCAACCTCGCAAATGCCCGAATGCGGAGTCAAAGCATATTTATCGTTACTTGGATGACGTCTTGACGAGTGGGACCACCTCAAAAGTGCTCCATCTGTTAGGGAACGTTGCAGAAAACAAAATTTTTCCTACGGTTTCACCAAGATCCATCTATGAGTTCATCTAGCAACGAGTGATCGGATGCATCTACATACCTTTGTAGATCGCGAGCGGAAGCGTTCAAAGAACGGGGATGAGGTAGTCGAACACGACGTGATCCAAATCACCGGAGATCCTAGCACCGAACGGACGGCACCTCCGCGTTCAACACACGTACGGAACATCCATGTCTCCTCCTTCTTGATCCAGCAAGGGGAGAGGAGAGGTTGAGGGAGATGGCACCAGCAGCAGCACGACCGCGTGGTGTTGATGGAGCTGCAGTACTCCGGCAGGGCTTCGCCAAGCGCTATGGAGGAGGAGGAGGAGGAGGTGTTGGAGAGGGAGAAGGAGGCAACCAAAGGCGTGGATGAAAAGCCCTCCCTCCCCCACTATATATAGGAGGGCCAAGGGGGGGCGCCGGCCCTAGGAGATCTAATCTCCTAGGGGGGTGCGGCCAAGGGGGGTTTCTCTCCCCCCCCCCAAGGCACCTAGGAGGTGCCTTCCTCTCCTAGGACTCTTCCTCCCTTGAAACCCTAGGCGCATGGGCCTCTTGGGGCTGGTGCCCTTGGCCCATGTAGGCCAAGGCGCACCCCCTACAGCCCATGTGGCCCCCCGGGACAGGTGGCCCCACCCGGTGGACCCCCGGGACCCTTCCGGTGGTCCCGGTACAATACCGATAACCCCGAAACTTGTCCCGATGCCCGAAACAGGACTTCCCATATATAAATCTTTACCTCCGGACCATTCTGGAACTCCTCGTGACGTCCGGGATCTCATCCGGGACTCCGAACAACATTCGGGTTACTGCATATACATATCCCTACAACCCTAGCGTCACCGAACCTTAAGTGTGTAGACCCTACGGGTTCGGGAGACATGCAGACATGACCGAGACGACTCTCCGGTCAATAACCAACAGCGGGATCTGGATACCCATGTTGGCTCCCACATGCTCCACGATGATCTCATCGGATGAACCACGATGTCGAGGATTCAAGCAACCCCGTATGCAATTCCCTTTGTCAATTGATATGTTACTTGCCCGAGATTCGATCGTTGGTATCCCAATACCTCGTTCAATCTCGTTACCGGCAAGTCACTTTACTCGTACTGTAATGCATGATCCCGTGACCAGACACTTGGTCACTTTGAGCTCATTATGATGATGCATTACCGAGTGGGCCCAGTGATACCTCTCCGTCATACGGAGTGACAAATCCCAGTCTTGATCCATGTCAACCCAACAGACACTTTCGGAGATACCCGTAGTCTACCTTTATAGTCACCCATTTATGTTGTGACGTTTGGTATACCCAAAGCACTCCTACAGTATCCGGGAGTTACACAATCTCATGGTCTAAGGAAAAGATACTTGACATTGGAAAACTCTAGCAAACGAACTATACGATCTTATGCTATGTTTAGGATTGGGTCTTGTCCATCACATCATTCTCCTAATGATGTGATCTCGTTATCAATGACATCCAATGTCCATAGTCAGGAAACCATGACTATCTGTTGATCAACGAGCTAGTCAACTAGAGGTTTACTAGGGACATGTTGGTATCTATTATTCACACATGTATTATGATTTCCGGATAATACAATTATAGCATGAATAAAGACAATTATCATGAACAAGGAAATATAATAATAATGCTTTTATTATTGCCTCTAGGGCATATTTCCAACAGTCTCCCACTTGCACTAGAGTCAATAATCTAGTTACATTGTGATGAATCGAACACCCATGGAATTCTGGTGTTGATCATGTTTTGCTCTAGGGAGAGGTTTAGTCAACGGATCCGCTACATTCAGGTCCGTATGTACTTTACAAATCTCTATGTCTCCATCTTGAACATTTTCACGAATGGAGTTGAAGCGACGCTTGATGTGCCTTGTCTTCTTGTGAAACCTGGGCTCCTTGGCAAGTGCAATAGCTCCAGTGTTGTCACAAAAGAGTTTGATTGGCCCCGACGCATTGGGTATGACTCCTAGGTCGGTGATGAACTCCTTCACCCATATTGCTTCATGTGCTGCCTCCGAGGCTGCCATGTACTCCGCTTCACATGTAGATCCCGCCACGACGCTCTGCTTGCAACTGCACCAGCTTACTGCCCCACCATTCAAAATATACACATATCCGATTTGTGACTTAGAGTCTCCAGATCTATGTCAAAGCTAGCGTCGACGTAACCCTTTACGATGAGCTCTTCGTCACCTCCATAAACGAAAAACATATCCTTAGTCCTTTTCAGGTACTTCAGGATATTCTTGACCGCTGTCCAGTGTTCCTTGCCGGGATTACTTTGGTACCTTCCTACCAAACTTACGGCAAGGTTTACATCAGGTCTGGTACACAGCATGTCATACATAATAGAACCTATGGCTGAGGCATAGGGGATGACGCTCATCTCTTCTATATCTTCTGCCGTGGTCGGACATTGAGCTGAGCTCAATTTCACACCTTGCAGCACAGGCAAGAACCCCTTCTTAGACTGATCCATATTGAACTTCTTCAATATCTTATCAAGGTATGTGCTTTGTGAAAGACCTATGAGGCGTCTCGATCTATCTCTATAGATCTTGATTCCTAATATATAAGCAGCTTCTCCAAGGTCCTTCATCGAAAAACTCTTATTCAAGTAGGCCTTAATGCTGTCCAAGAGTTCTATATCATTTCCCATCAAAAGTATGTCATCTACATATAATATGAGAAATGCTACAGAGCTCCCACTCACTTTCTTGTAAACGCAGGCTTCTCCATAAGTCTGCGTAAACCCAAACGCTTTGATCATCTCATCAAAGCGAATGTTCCAACTCCGAGATGCTTGCACCAGCCCATAAATCGAGCGTTGGAGCTTGCACACCTTGTTAGCATTCTTAGGATCGACAAAACCTTCCGGCTACATCATATACAATTCTTCCTTAAGGAAACCATTAAGGAATGTCGTTTTGACGTCCATTTGCCATATTTCATAATCATAGAATGCGGCAATCGCTAACATGATTCGGACGGACTTCAGCTTCGCTACCGGTGAGAAAGTCTCATCGTAGTCAACCCCTTGAACTTGTCGATAACCCTTAGCGACAAGCCGAGCTTTATAGATGGTCACATTACCATCCGCGTCTGTCTTCTTCTTAAAGATCCATTTATTTTCTATGGCTCGTCGTTCAACGGGCAAGTCATTCAAAGTCCATACTTCATTTTCATACATGGATCCTATCTCGGATTTCATGGCTTCTAGCCATTTGTCGGAATCCGGGCCCGCCATCGCTTCTTCATAGTTCGAAGGTTCACCGTTGTCTAACGACATGATTTCCAAGACAGGGTTGCCGTACCACTCTGGTGCGGAACGTGTCCTTGTGGACCTTCGAATTTCAGTAGGAGCTTGATCATCATCATTAACTTCCTCTCTAGTCGGTGCAGGCACCTCAGGAACATTTTCTTGAGTTGCGCCATTTTCCGGTTCAAGAGGTAATACTTCATCAAGTTCTACTTTCCTCCCACTTACTTCTTTCGAGAGAAACTCTTTCTCTAGAAAGAATCCATTCTTGGCAACAAAGATCTTGCCTTCGGATATGAGGTAGAAGGTATACCCAACAGTTTCTTTAGGGTATCCTATGAAGACGCATTTTTCCGACTTGGGTTCGAGCTTTTCAGGTTGAAGTTTCCTGACATAAGCATCGCATCCCCAAACTTTTAGAAATGACAGCTTAGGTTTCTTCCCAAACCATAATTCAAACGGTGTCGTCTCAACGGATTTCGACGGAGCCCTATTTAAAGTGAATGCGGCAGTCTCTAAAGCATAGCCCCAAAAAGATAGCGGTAAATCGGTAAGAGACATCATAGATCGTACCATATCTAATAGAGTGCGATTACGACGTTTGGACACACCATTACGCTGAGGTGTTCCAGGCGGCGTGAGTATTGAAACTATTCCACATTTTCTTAAGTGTGTGCCAAACTCGTGACTCAACTACTCTCCTCCACGATCTGATCGCAGGAACTTGATTTTCCTGTCACGTTGATTCTCAACCTCACTCTGAAATTCTTTGAACTTTTCAAAGGTTTCAGACTTGTGTTTCATTAAGTAGATATACCCATATCTACTCAAGTCATCAGTGAGGGTGAGAACATAACGATATCCACCGCGAGCCTCAACACTCATTGGACCGCACACATCAGTATGTATGATTTCCAATAAGTTGGTTGCTCGTTCCATTGTTCCTGAGAACGGAGTCTTGGTCATTTTACCCATGAGGCATGGTTCGCACGTGTCAAATGATTCATAATCAAGAGACTCTAAAAGTCCATCTGCATGGAGCTTCTTCATGCGTTTGACACCTATGTGACCAAGGCGGCAGTGCCACAAGTATGTGGGACTATCATTATCAACCTTACATCTTTTGGTTTTCACACTATGAACATGTGTAGCATTACGCTCGAGAAAGAATAAACCATTCACCATCGGAGCATGACCATAAAACATATCTCTCATATAAATAGAACAACCATTATTCTCAGATTTAAATGAGTAGCCATCTCGAATTAAACGAGATCCCGATACAATGTTCATGCTCAAAGCTGGTACTAAATAACAATTATTGAGGTTTAAAACTAATCCCGTAGGTAAATGTAGAGGTAGCGTGCCGACGGCGATCACATTGACCTTGGAACCATTCCCGACGTGCATCGTCACCTCGTCCTTCGCCAGTTTCCGCTTATTCCGCAGCTCCTGCTTTGAGTTACAAATGTGAGCAACTGCACCGGTATCAAATACCCAGGAGCTACTACGAGTACTGGTAAGGTACACATCAATTACATGTATATCACATATACCTGTTGTTTTGCCGGCCTTCTTGTCTGCTAAGTATTTGGGGCAGTTCCGCTTCCAGTGACCACTTCCCTTGCAATAAAAGCACTCAGTCTCGGGCTTGGGTCCATACTTTGGCTTCTTCCCAACAGCTTGCTTGCCGGGCGCGGCAACTCCTTTGCCGTCCTTCTTGAAGTTCTTTTTACCCTTGCCCCTTTTGAACTTAGTGGTTTTATTCACCATCAACACTTGATGTTCCTTCTTGACTTCTACCTCTGCTGATTTCAGCATTGAAAATACCTCAGGAATGGTCTTTTCCATCCCCTGCATATTGAAGTTCATCACAAAGCTCTTGTAGCTTGGTGGAAGCGACTGGAGGATTCTGTCAATGACCGCATCATCCGGGAGATTAACTCCCAGCTGAGTCAAGCGGTTATGTAACCCAGACATAGTGAGTATGTGCTCACTGACAGAACTATTTTCCTCCATCTTACAGCTAAAGAATTTGTCGGAGACTTCATATCTCTCGACCCGGGCATGAGCTTGAAAAACCATTTTTAGCTCTTCGAACATCTCATATGCTCCATGTCTCTCAAAACGCTTTTGGAGCCCCGGCTCTAAACTATAAAGCATGCCGCACTGAACGAGGGAGTAGTCATCGGCACGTGTCTGCCAAGCGTTCATAACGTCTTGGTTCTGTGGGACGGGTGCGTTACCTAGCGATGCTTGTAGGACATATTCTTTCTTGGCAGCTATGAGGATGATCCTCAGGTTCCGGACCCAGTCCGTATAGTTGCTGCCATCGTCTTTCAGCTTGGTTTTCTCTAGGAACGCGTTGAAGTTGAGGACTACGTTGGCCATTTGATCTACAAGACATATTGTAAAGATTTTAGACTAAGTTCATGATAATTAAGTTCATCTAATCAAATTATACAATGAACTCCCACTTAGATAGACATCCCTCTTCTAGTCATCTAAGTATAACATGATCCGAGTCAACTAGGCCATGTCCGATCATCACGTGAGACGGACTAGTCAACGTCGGTGAACATCTTCATGTTGATCGTATCTTCTATACGACTTATGCTCGACCTTTCGGTCTTCTGTGTTCCGAGGCCATGTCTATACACATGCTAGGCTCGTCAAGTCAACCTAAGTGTTTGCATGTGTAAATCTGTCTTACACCCGTTGTATGTGAACGTTTGAATTAAACACCCGATCATCACGTGGTGCATTGAAACAACGAACTGTCGCAACGGTGCACAGTTAGGGGGAACACCTTCTTGAAATTATTATGAGGGATCATCTTATTTACTACCGTCGTTCTAAGTAAACAAGATGCAAAACATGATAAACATCAAATGCAATCAAATTATAATAGTGACATGATATGGCCAATATCACATAGCTCCTTTGATCTCCATCTTGGGGATCCATGATCATCTTGTCACCGGCTTGACACCATGATCTCCATCATCATGATCCCCATCATCGTGTCTCCATGAAGTTGCTCGCCAACTATTACTTCTACTACTAAGGCTAACGCGTTTAGCAATAAAGTAAAGTAATTTACATGGCGTTTCTAATGACACGCAGGTCATACAAAAAATAAAGACAACTCCTATGGCTCCTGCCGGTTGTCATACTCATCGACATGCAAGTCGTGATTCCTATTACAATAGCATGAACATCTCATACATATAGATAATTCATCATTCATCACAACTTTGGCCATATCATATCACAAAGCACTTGCTACAAAAACAAGTTAGACGTCCTCTAATTGTTGTTGCAAGTTTTACGTGGCTGAAGTAGGGTTCTAGCAAGAACGTTTTCTTTCCTACGTGAAAGCCACAACGTGATTTGTCAACTTCTATTTACCCTTCATAAGGACCCTTTTCATCGAATCCGCTCCAACTAAAGTAGGAGAGACAGACACCCGCCAGCCACCTTATGCAACTAGTGCATGTTAGTCGGTGGAACCGGTCTCACGTAAGCATACGTGTAAGGTTGGTCCGGGCCGCTTCATCCCACAATACCGTTGAAGCAAGATAAGACTAGTAGCGGCAAGAAAGTTGACAACATCTACGCCCACAACAAATTGTGTTCTACTCGCGCAAGAAGAACTACGCATAGACCTAGCTCATGATGCCACTGTTGGGGAACGTTGCAGAAAACAAAAATTTTCCTATGGTTTCACCAAGATCCATCTATGAGTTCATCTAGCAACGAGTGATCGGATGCATCTACATACCTTTGTAGATCGCGAGCGGAAGCGTTCAAAGAACGGGGATGAGGTAGTCGAACACGACGTGATCCAAATCACCGGAGATCCTAGCACCGAACGGACGGCACCTCCGCGTTCAACACACGTACGGAACAGCCACGTCTCCTCCTTCTTGATCCAGCAAGGGGAGAGGAGAGGTTGAGGGAGATGGCACCAGCAGCAGCATGACGGCGTGGTGTTGATGGAGCTATAGTACTCCGGCAGGGCTTCGCCAAGCGCTATGGAGGAGGAGGAGGTGTTGGAGAGGGAGAAGGAGGCAACCAAAGGCGTGGATGAAAAGCCCTCCCTCCCCCACTATATATAGGAGGGCCAAGGGGGGGCGCCGGCCCTAGGAGATCTAATCTCCTAGGGGGGTGCGGCCAAGGGGGGTTTCCCTCCCCCCCAAGGCACCTAGGAGGTGCCTTCCCCTCCTAGGACTCTTCCTCCCTTGAAACCCTAGGCGCATGGGCCTCTTGGGGCTGGTGCCCTTGGCCCATGTAGGCCAAGGTGCACCCCCTACAGCCCATGTGCCCCCCCGGGACAGGTGGCCCCACCCGGTGGACCCCCGGGACCCTTCCGGTGGTCCCGGTACAATACCGATAACCCCGAAACTTGTCCCGATGCCCGAAACAGGACTTCCCATATATAAATCTTTACCTCCGGACCATTCCGGAACTCATCGTGACGTCCGGGATCTCATCCGGGACTCCGAACAACATTCGGGTTACTGCATATACATATCCCTACAACCCTAGCGTCACCGAACCTTAAGTGTGTAGACCCTACGGGTTCGGGAGACATGCAGACATGACCGAGACGACTCTCCGGTCAATAACCAACAGCGGGATCTGGATACCCATGTTGGCTCCCACATGCTCCACGATGATCTCATCGGATGAACCACGATGTCGAGGATTCAAGCAACCCCATATGCAATTCCCTTTGTCAATTGATATGTTACTTGCCCGAGATTCGGTCGTTGGTATCCCAATACCTCGTTCAATCTCGTTACCGGCAAGTCACTTTACTCGTACCAAATGCATGATCCCGTGACCAGACACTTGGTCACTTTGAGCTCATTATGATGATGCATTACCGAGTGGCCCCAGTGATACCTCTCCGTCATACGGAGTGACAAATCCCAGTCTTGATCCATGTCAACCCAACAGACACTTTCGGAGATACCTGTAGTCTACCTTTATAGTCACCCAGTTACGTTGTGACGTTTGGTATACCCAAAGCACTCCTACAGTATCCGGGAGTTACACGATCTCATGGTCTAAGGAAAAGATACTTGACATTGGAAAACTCTAGCAAACGAACTATACGATCTTATGCTATGTTTAGGATTGGGTCTTGTCCATCACATCATTCTCCTAATGATGTGATCTCGTTATCAATGACATCCAATGTCCATAGTCAGGAAACCATGACTATCTGTTGATCAACGAGCTAGTCAACTAGAGGTTTACTAGGGACATGTTGGTATCTATTATTCACACATGTATTATGATTTCCGGATAATACAATTATAGCATGAATAAAGACAATTATCATGAACAAGGAAATATAATAATAGTGCTTTTATTATTGCCTCTAGGGCATATTTCCAACACCATCGACGTCGCATCCCAGCCCATGGACACGCGATTTCTATTTCTGTGGTTACTTAATTCTACTTAATTTTGCCCCGCCACTCTAACGTTCTCATTTTTTATCTATCCTCTTATAGTCCCAGCCTCGCAAATGCCCGAATGTGGGGTCAAAGCATATTTATCGTTACTTGGATGACGTCTTGACGAGTGGGACCACCTCAAAAGTGCTCCATCAACATCGCATCCCAACCCATGGACACGGGATTTCTATTTCCGTGGTTACTTAATTCTACTTAGTTTTACCCTGTCACTCTAACGTTCTTATTTTTTTCTATCCTCTCATAGTCCCAACCTCGCAAATGCCCGAATGCGGAGTCAAAGCATATTTATCGTTACTTGGATGACGTCTTGACGAGTGGGACCACGTCAAAAGTGCTCCATCGACGTCGCATCCCAGCCCATGGACACGCGATTTCTATTTCTGTGGTTACTTAATTCTACTTAGTTTTGCCCCGCCACTCTAACGTTCTCATTTTTTTATCTATCCTCTCATAGTCCCAGCCTCGCAAATGCCCGAATGTGGGGTCAAAGCACATTTATCGTTACTTAGATGACGTCCTCACAAGTGGGACCACCTCAAAAGTGCTCGTCACATCCCAGCCCATGGACACGAGATTTCTATTTTCGTGGTTACTTAATTCTACTTAGTTTTGCCCCGCCACTCCAACGTTCTCTTTTTTTCTATCCTCTCACAGTCCCAGCCTCATAAATGCCTGAATGTGGGGTCAAAGCCCATTTATCGTTACTTGGATAACATCCTGACAAGTGGGACCACCTCAGAAATGCTCCATTGACATCGCATCTCGGGTCATGGACACAAAGCTGGGCCCAGCCAGCCAATGCAGCTTGTGTGTGTATCTGCTTAAGCGCCGCTCGATGGGTGTTTTATGTAATTGGGTCGGCCTATTCAGCCTGTGTGAACAGTGTCGAATAACCTTTTTTTATTTCTAGTCAATTTTAGGAATTTATATAACATTCATTTCAAATCCAGTTAATTTAATTCAAGTTCCTAAATTCATCATATCTTCATGAATATTCATTTTTAGCGTAGGCTCGTCTACACCCGGTGAAGAGAAAATTCACAAAAAATACTAAAAGATTCAAAAAATCTGAATTTTTTCTGCATGCAAGATAATTTGGTGCTCCATCGATGTCGCATCCCAGCCCATGGACGCGAAGCTGGGTCAAGCCAGTGTGGCCTGTGTGCGTATCTGCTTAAGTACCGCTCGATGAGTGTTTTAAGTAATTGGGTCGGCCTATTCAGCTGTCTGAATAGTGTCGAATAACTTTTTTCATTTCTAGTCAATTTTAGGAATTCATATAACATTCATTTCAAATCCGGTTGAGTTGATTCAAGTTCCTAAATGAAGGAAATATGCCCTAGAGGCAATAATAAAATTGTTATTTATATTTCCCTATATCATGATAAATGTTTATTATTCATGCTAGAATTGTATTAATCGGAAACTTGATACATGTGTGGATACATAGACAAAATAAAGTGCCCCTAGTATGCCTCTGCTTAACTAGCTCGTTAATCAAAGATGGTTAAGTTTCCTGACCATAGACATGTGTTGTCATTTGATGAACGGGATCACATCATTAGGAGAATAATGTGATGAACAAGACCCATCCGTTAGCTTAGCATAATGACCGTTTAGTTGTATTGCTATTGCTTTCTTCATGACTTATACATATTTCTCTGACTATGAGATTATGCAACTCCCGAATATCGGAGGAACACCTTGTGTGCTATTGAAGGAAATATGCCCTAGAGGCAATAATAAAGTTGTTATTTATATTTCCTTATATCATGATAAATGTTTATTATTCATGCTAGAATTGTATTAACCGGAAACTTAGTACATGTGTGGATACATAGACAAATGATATCTACTACACAACCTTCTTCTTGTAGACGTTGTTAGGCCTCCAAGTGCAGAGGTTTGTAGGACAGTAGCAAATTTCCCTCAAATGGATGACCTAAGGTTTATCAATCGTGAGAGGCGTAGGATGAAGATGGTCGCTCTCAAGCAACCCTGCAACCAAATAACAAAGAGTCTCTTGTGTCCTCAACACACCCAATATGATGGTAAATTGTATAGGTGCACTAGTTCGGCGAAGAGATGGTGATACAAGTGCAATATGGATGGTAGATATAGGTTTTTGTAATCTGAAAATATAAAAACAGAAAGGTAACTAATGATAAAACTGAGCGAAAACGGTATTGCAATGCATTCAAACAAGGCCTAGGGTTCATACTTTCACTAGTGCAAGTGCTCTCAACAATAATAACATAATTGGATCATATAACTATCCCTCAACATGCAACAAAGAGTCACTCCAAAGTCACTAATAGCGAAGAACAAACGAAGAGATTATTGTAGGGTACGAAACCATCTCAAAGTTATCCTTTCTGGTAGATCTATTCAAGAGTCCGTAGTAAAATAACATGAAGCTATTCTTTTCGTTCGATCTATCCTAGAGTTCGTACTAGAATAACACCTTAAGACGCAAATCAACCAAAACCCTAATGTCACCTAGATACTCCAATGTCACCTCAAGTATCCATGGATATGATTATACGATATGCATCACACAATCTCAGATTCATCTATTCAACTAACACAAAGAATTTCAAAGGGTGCCCCAAATTTTCTACCGGAGAGTCAAGACGAAAATGTGTGCCAACCCCTATGCATAAGTTCACAAGGTCACGGAACTCGCAAGTTGATCACTAAAACATACATCAAGTGGATCACATGAACATGCCATTGTCACCACAGATAAGCATATGAAAGACATACATCAAGTGTTCTCAAATCCTTAAAGACTCAATCTGATAAGATAACTTCAAAGGGAAAACTCAATCCATCACAAGAGAGTAGAGGGGGAGAAACATCATAAGATCCAACTATAATAGCAAAGCTCGCGATACATCAAGATCGTGCCGAATCAAGAACGCGCGCGAGAGAGAGAGATCAAACACATAGCTACTGGTACATCCCTCAGCCCTGAGGGTGAACTACTCCCTCCTCGTCATGGAGAGCGCCAGGATGATGAAGATGGCCACCGGAGAGGGATTTCCCCCTCCGGCAGGGTGCCGGAATGGGTCTAGATTGTTTTTCGGTGGCTACCGAGGCTTGCGGCGGTGGAACTCCTGATCTAGGTTATTTTCTTGAGGTTTCAGTATTTATAGGAATTTTTGGCGTCGGGAACAAGTCAGGGAGGTGCCCGAGTCGTCCACGAGATAGGGCGGCATTCCCGGGGGATAGGGCGCGCCCCTCACCCTCGTGGATGGCCCGGGACTCTTCTGGCCAAACTCTTTTACTCCAGGGCTTCTTTTAGTCCATAAAAAATCATCAAAAATTGGCACGCAATCGGACTCCGTTTGGTATTCCTTTTCTGTAAAACTCAAAAACAAGGAAAAAACAGAAACTGACACTGGGCTCTAGGTTAATAGGTTAGTCCCAAAAATCATATAAAATAGCATATAAATGCCTATAAAACATCCTAGATGGATAATATAATAGCATGGAACAACCAAAAATTATAGATACATTGGAGACGTATCAAGCATCCCCAAGCTTAATTCCTGCTCGTCCTCGAGTAGGTAAATGATAAAAACATAATTTTTGATGTGGAATGCTACCTAGCATAATTATCAATGTAATTTTCTTTATTGTGGCATGAATGTTCAGATCCGCAAGATTCAAGACAAAAGTTTAATATTGACATAAAAATAATAATACTTCAAGCATACTAACCAAGCAATTATGTCTTCTCAAAATAGCATAGCCAAAGAAAGCTCATCCCTATAAAATCATATAGTTTGGCCATGCTTCATTTTCGTCACACAAAATGCTCCCATCATGCACAACCCCGATGACAAGCCAAGCAATTGTTTCATACTTTAGTATTCTCAAACTTTTTCAACTTTCATGCAATACATGAGCGCGAGCCATGGACATAGCACTATGGGTGGAATAGAATATGATGATGGAGGTTGTGTGGAGAAGACAAAAAAGGAGAATTTCTCACATCGATGCGGCTAATCAACGGGCTATGGAGATGCCCATAAATTGATGTCGATGCGAGGAGTAGGAATTGCCATGCAACGGATGCACTAGAGCTATAAATTTATGAAAGCTCTGTTGGGGAACGTAGTAATTTCAAAATTTTCCTACGAACACTCACGATCATGGTGATGCATAGCAACAAGAGGGGAGAGTGTGTCCATGTACCCTCGTAGACCGAAAGCGGAAGCGTTATCACAACGCGGTTGATGTAGTCATATGTCTTCACGATCCGACCGATCCAAGTACCGAACGTACGACACCTCCGAGTTCAGCACACGTTTAGCTCGATGACGTCCCACGAACTCCGATCCAGCAGAGCTTCACGGGAGAGTTCTGTCAACACGACGGCATGATGACGGTGATGATGTTGCTACTGACGCAGGGCTTCGCCTAAGCATCGCTACGATATAACCGAGGTGGAATATGGTGGAGGGGGGCACCGCACACGGCTGGAATAGATCAACAGATCAACTTGTGTGTTCTAGGGTGCCCCTGCCCCCATATATAAAGGAGCAAGGGGGAGGTGGCCGGCCAGGAGGAGGGCGCGCCAAGGGGGGAGTCCTACTCCCACCGGGAGTAGGACTCCTCCTTTTCCTTGTTGGAGTAGGAGAGGGAAGGAAGGGATAGAGGAGGAGAAGGAAAAAGGGGGATGTCGTGGTTCTAAGACTGACAGTAGAATAGGGGGTAGGAATGTAGAGGCAAGATCCTAGCTACGAAGGAGTTGTACACGCGAGTTTTACGAGTTCAGGCCCTTCTTGGAGGAAGTAACAGCCCTACGTCTCGGAGCCCGGAGGCGGTCGACTGGATATATGCATGTGAATTACAGAAGGTACGAACCCTTGTCCTAGAGGAGGGGTGGCTTATATAGAGTGTGCCAGGACCCCAGCTCCCCTCCGTTACACAGGGTTCAATGTTCATAAAGGAGGAGCGTTACTAGTAACGTCCGAAGTAAAGTGCTATAAATGTCCATAAAGCTATGACTTAAACCCCGACCGTTGCGGAGTGAAAGGCTTCACATCTTCTGGTGGTCGAGTGGTTGTTAGCATGGTCGAGTGTCTTCAAGGTGGTCGAGTGAACACATCTTCATGGTCGAGTGGATGATGGTTTTTCTTCGACTGCTTCTGGTTCTTTGTAGAGATGTCCTTGGGGAGGGTATGTTGGACAGATCCATGACCCTACCCTAGGTACATAGCTTCATCATTAGCCCCCGAATGGATCAGGGTTTGAGTGAGGAAGGAGTTGGGAACGCTTCCGACTCATTCTTTGTGCTGTGAGTATAACTCGTTCTGGAACAATGAACCGAGGAGACAGCATCAACTTCTTTTTCAGTCGCCTTGGTCCATTCTTAGTTTTTTTTGTCGAGTGAACTTTCACGGTAGAATTCCGAATGATAATGTGGAGGATGTTTTCGGTCTGGCGGGTTGCTCTGCTCTCCACGGATTTCACAGGATTCGAATTTTCGGAAGCGCGCCAGACGGGCGAGACCGTGGTAATCGGGACGGATTAGGCAAGTCTCCTCGATCTCTGTGCCACCTTTTTCGCCACGTACTGCGTGCGCGACTGTTGCGGGATTTGTTTAGATCGTCCGGGTCCACCAGTCAGTCACTCGGGGAACGACCTTATAAAAGGCACCGGACCAGGCCTCTGCCCCGTGCGCTCCCATTCACTTTTCTTCTTCCTCCGACCTCTCCGCCACGCTCGCTTCTGCTCTCGTCGCCGGACCCTCGCTCGAACTCGATACATCGCCATGGGGAAAGAGAAGACGGTGGCGCTGGAGTGCGCGAAGAAGGCGACCGCGAAGGCGAAGGGCAAGCGGACCAGCCGGGGTGGATCCTCGTCGAGATCCGGCCTGCCGCCGGGCTGGATCCAAGGCGACTGGATCCGCTCGACGATCAGCCAAGACGACCTTGATGACCTGGTGGAGGGGGGACTGATCCCCCACAAGTCGGTGTGGCTCCCGGGGAACAAGACCGAGCCGCAGCCAAGGGAGGGTGAGTGCGTTCTCCTCGCCACCCACGTCGATCGCGGATTCTCACTGCCTCCCCATCCTTTCTTCTGGGGCGTTTTGAACTTCTTTGGGGCTCAGCTCCACCATTTCACTCCAAACACCATAGTCTATCTGGCTGCTTTTGTGTCAATGTGTGAAAATTTCTTGGGCTGTCGACCGCACTGGGGTCTTTTCAAACACATCTTCACCTGCCGCTCCCAGTCGGTCAAAAAGGCCAATCCGAGTGATGAGAGGACGCACGTGATCCAGATGTGCGAGGGCCTAGGGATCCAGATGAGGAACAAGAGCACCTTCCCAGCAATGATCCTTCCCAACTCGGTCTGGGGTTGGCAGTCGACTTGGTTTTACTGTAAGGACCAGCCGACCCCGGGTCAGTCGACTGGACTTCCTCCCTTTTCTTTGGTTCGAGTGGAGAAGCCCTCCTTCCTGAAGGTGGTCCCAGAAGAGAAGGCGCATGTCAAGGTGCTGGTCGAGCGGGTCGTCCAACTCGTCCGCGACGGGGTGACTCGGATGGACCTGCTGGAGGTCTTTCTCGGTCGACGCATCCAACCGCTTCAGGCACGCGATCATCCGATGTGGATGTACTCTGGGCTCGAGGACTCCACTCGGATCCACCCGGAGGACGTCAGCGAGGACATCTTGGAGAAGTGGCTGATGGGAATCACCAGCAACAAAGACAACCCTCGGGGGTCTAGGAGGGTGATTCCATTCGACCACTGGCGTCAGCCGGAGCAGGTATGATTCTGTTTTATCAAGTATCTTTCCGATTTACTGTGTGACACCTTGTTGACGGTCGACTGTACTCCTTTTGCTCATTGTTCTTTCATGCTCTCATTGACATGTACTCGATGCCCAACGAAGTGCAGGAGCAAGACGTCGAGGAGGGAGCGAGCGAGGGCGAGAGCGGCGAGTGGCACTCGGATGCAGAGGAGGACGAGGAGAGCGACGACTCGAGCGATGACCAAGAAGTCGACTCTCCTCCTCACAGAGAGAGGAGATCCAAGCACGCACACGACCCGGCGAGCACCCTGGACCCGGCGACCGCGCCGACTGGGCAGTCTTCGAAGCGCCCCCGGACGTCTTCTCCAGCGCCGATTGAGAAGGCCTCAAAGCAGCCCAAGGTTGTGCCGCCTCCAGCTCCAAAAGCATTGAAGGCCACCTCCTCCAAACTGCCCAAGGCTTTGCCCAAGATCAAAGTGACTGTCCCTACCATCTCTGGGTAATCGTCTGACTTGTTCTTTTCATCGACTCGAGCAACAGAACGTAAACGACTGAGTGCGGACACTTGCAGAGCTGCTACATCGGGAACCTCTTCCCTCCAGTATCGAGACGAGGAGATGAAAGACGCGGTTACCTCTAACCCAGGTAGAAACTCTTATGATCTTGTTCTTGATTCCTTGGTCGATTGCATTCTAGCGGTTCACTTGGGGTCGAATGATCTGTCTTGCAGCTCCACCCAACGTCATCGATCTTCCAGATGACGATGAAGATGTGGCTCTTAAGCCCAGGAAGAGCAAGAAGGTAGCAGCTGGCAAGATGTCTCGGCAAGGGCCAACAACAACACCACCCGTTCGTCAACCTGAAGACGCAGGCAGGGCCTCTGTAACCTTCGCTGCACCCTTGTCGAGTGAGCCCCCCGCGCCGTCGACTGCACCGGTGATTCCTTCAGTCGTCCAACTCCACGCCACAGAGCTCCAAGCTGCCACACTTGGGTCGACTGCTCTCTTCTTCACCAGCTACCCCGTCTCGAACAACCAGTCGGAAGCGGCTGCGGAAGCCATCCGACAGGCTGACGTGATGATGGAGCGGATGAAGGTGGTGCATGAGAATAGCCAGGCTGCCTATGACGCCAGCGCTGCTCTCCGGGCCAATGTCCAGGTAAGTAGACTTTTCGACTGCTCTTGTTCTATCAGGATATGCTACCCAAAAAAATTTCTTCTACACAATCTCCTGCTGTTTGCGTAGAATCAGTGCACCCACTGGGTGTTTTATTGTCTTTGGTAGTTGCGTTCTTCCACTAGGTCTGGGCGAGTAGGATCTGAACCGGTGGGGGCACGCTAAGTGCACCCATTGGGTGTAGTCCCCGAGACCGCGGTCGACTGCTGGCAGTCGACTAGGGTCTGAGTTCTACCTTCCTTTCTTTTCTTCTACTCGACTCGGGCGGACCGGTCGAGTAGGATCTGAACCGGTGGGGGCACGCCAAGTGCACCCACTGGGTGTAGTCCCCGAGACCGCAGTCGACTGGGGTCCGAACAACTTTTTTTTTGACTTGACCCGGGCGGACCGGTCGAGTTGGGTCTTAATCAGCGGGGGCACGCCAAGTGCACCCGCTGGGTGTAGCCCCCGAGACCACAGTCAACTGTTTGCAGTCGGCTGGGGTCTAAGCGAACTTCTTTAAGTTTTATCCACTCAGAAGTGAACAACCTTTGATCTTGTCGATTGACACGTCTTTCGCCTTCTGCAGAAGTCTTGTACTCTCATTTCCAAGTTTGCTGAACTTGAGGAGAAGCAGAGGCAACTCAACCTCGACTTGGAGTTGGCCAGCAGAATCTGAAGAAAGCTCAAGAAGAAGCTGCTGGTATGGAAGGTAACTGCCTGTCGACTGTCTTTTTTTTAAACATTTCTTCGAGCTCTTGTCTGATCCGATTGCTTCTTTTGTAGAGAAAATGAAGTTAGCTCTGGAGAAGGACTCGGACCTTGCCGCTGCGCAAAAAGCAGCCTAAGATAAAACTGCTCTCGCAGACCAGAAGCTCGCTTCAGTTGGAACGCTGGAAGGGGAGGTGAACAGGTTGAAATCTTGCCTCAATGAATCTAACCGTGAAGTGACTAGTCTGAAGAAGGACAAGGTTGCCCTGAATGAAAAGCTGGAGTCCGCGATCCGCAAGAGGAATGACACAGAAGCTTATCTGAGGACTCTTGCCAAGAAGCTCTATCTCACGCTGGAAGGTATTTCTTTTAAACCGACTGTGTTGATGCTTGCGAACGGATCCTGCCCGGTCGACTCACTAATTTTTGGCTGCAGAATTCTGCCAAGACTTTGACGAGGAAACTAGAAAGGTCGAGACGGGTCTGGACCCTATCGCTTCTCCAGTTTGCGACGAAACTGCAATGAACATGCTCCGACTGGAGTCCCGTATCGCCAGCGCCACAAGCTACCTCGTGCGCCTGAAGGAGGTAGTCTCCCGAATCGACTCATTGCTTTGACCAAGGGCGACGCTTCAAAATGACCTGGAATCCCTGATGGCTCGACTGAACGAGATCCCTGACCGAGTGCAAGAATGGAAGAAGTCCTCTGCCCGGTGTGGTGCTGACGTGGCGCTGTCCTTGGTGCGAGTCCACTTCAAGGAGGCTCGTGAAGACAAGCTGGCTGCGATCAAGGTCGCTAACACCAAAAAGCATGACTTACAGTCCTTCATGGAAACTTTCATCGCTGCTGCTACTCGGATCACGGATGGGATCGACTTGGACGAATTCGTCGAGCCTGCCAGCCCTCCTCCTGCCGAGTGAACAAACTTATGAGACTTGAATCTGCTTTAAATTTGCCTCAGAATGCCGAGTGGTTGCTATAACCGTTAAACTCCTTCGGGCTTGATGCTCGAATACTTTTGGTTTGCTGCTTGGAACTTTAGGATTTATCCGAATTTGGTTTATCTCTAAATACGCTTGCATTTTTCCTTCGAACGGGCTTTGTTCACTGCTCGGAATAGTCTTTGCGCTGGAGATGCAACTCTGAAGTGGTGGCTCCAGTCGACCCGCACCTCGTCGTCCTTGCGGATAGGGATGGAGCGCACGTTGTACTTGTGTTGTATCTCCGAAGGAGAAGGTTGCAGTCGACCTGCACCTCGTCGTCCTTGCAGATAGGGATGGAGCGCACGTTGTACTTGTGTCGTAGCTCCGAAGGAGAAGGTTGCAGTCGACCTGCACCTTGTCGTCCTTGCGGATAGGGATGGAGTGCACGTCGTACTTGTGGCGTAGCTCCGAAGGAGAAGGTCGCAGTCGACCTGCACCTTGTCGTCCTTGCGGATAGGGATGGAGTGCATGTTGTACTTGTGGCGTAGCTCCGAACCTCCGAGTGGGAGGGTCGCTCCCCACTCGGTAGGATTTTACAAACTCAGGCGAGTACTAGACTGCAGCTAGGCCCCAGAGTGGGAGGGTTGCTCTCCACTCGGTAGGATTTTTTAAACTTAGGCGGGTACTGGACTGTAGCTAAGCCCCCGAGTGGGAGAGCCTAGGCGAGTACCAGACTGCAGCTAAGGCCCCGAGTGGGAGGGTTGCTCTCCACTCGGTAGGATTTTTAAACTTAGGCGAGTACTGGGCTGCAGCTAAGCTCCCGAGTGGGAGAGTTGCTCTCCACTCGGTAGGATTTTTTAAACTTAGGCGAGTACTGGACTGCAGCTAAGCCCCCGAGTGGGAGGATTGTTCTCCACTCGGTGGGATTTTTTCAAACTTAGGCGAGTACCGGACTTTAGCTAAGTCTGCAAGTGAGAGAACTTAGGCGAGTACCGGACTTCAGCTAAGTCTGCAAGTGAGAGAACTTAGGCGAGTACTGGACTGTAGCTAAGCCCCCGAGTGGGAGGATTGCTCTCCACTCGATGGGATTTTTTCAAACTTAGGCGAGTACCGGACTGCAGCTAAGTTTCCAAGTGAGAGAACTTAGGCGAGTACTGGACTGCAGCTAAGCCCCCGAGTGGGAGGATTGCTCTCCACTCGGTGGGATTTTTTCAAACTTAGGCGAGTACCGGACTACAGTTAAGTCTCCAAGTGAGAGAATTTAGGCGGGTACTGGACTGCAGCTAAACCCCCGAGTGGGAGGATTGCTCTCCACTCGGTGGGATTTTTTAAAAATTACGCGAGTACCGGACTGCAGCTAAGTTTCCAAGTGAGAGAACTTAGGCGAGTACTGGACTGCAGCTAAGCCCCCGAGTGGGAGGATTGCTCTCCACTCGGTGGGATTTTTTCAAACTTAGGCGAGTACCGGACTACAACTAAGTTTCCAAGTGAGAGAACTTAGGCGAGTACTGGACTGCAGCTAAGCCCCCGAGTGGGAGGATTGCTCTCCACTTGGTGGGATTTTTTCAAACTTAGGCGAGTACCGGACTGCGGCTAAGTTTCCAAGTGAGAGAACTTAGGCGAGTACTGGACTGCAGCTAAGCCCCCGAGTGGGAGGATTCCTCTCCACTCGGTGGGATTTTTTCAAACTTAGGCGAGTACCGGACTGCAGCTAAGTCTCCGAGTGAGAGAACTTAGGCGAGTACTGGACTGCAGCTAAGCCCCCGAGTGGGAGGATTGCTCTCCACTCGGTGGGATTTTTTCAAACTTAGGCGAGTACCGGACTGGAGCTAAGTCTCCGAGTGAGAGAACTTAGGCGAGTACTGGACTGCAGCTAAGCCCCCGAGTGGGAGGATTGCTCACCACTCGGTAGGATTTTCTTTCGAACTTAGGCGAAATAGATTCGCGGCTAAGCCCACCCACTGGGGGATTTTAGAGGTAAATAAAAGCAACAACAATCATGCGAGAAGACTGAAAAGCTCTTGTCTTGGATGAACAAATTACAAAGTTACTTCTTATTACATTTTATTCGAATGAGTGCTTAAGTATAAAAGGGGCGGAGCAGCTCCGCGTTCCAAGCCCGTGGCTCGTCTTTCTGATGCTCAACACTGTAAAGATGATATGCTCCATTGTGGAGGTCTTTGGTGATGATGAAGGGGCCTTCCCAAGCCGGGGCGAGCTTGTGCGGTTTCTGTTGGTCCACTCCAAGAACCAGGTCTCCTTCTTGAAAGGCTCGACCCCTCACATTTCTGGCATGGAATCGACGCAAGTCTTGCTGATAAATGGTCAACCGGATCAAGGCCATCTCTTTTTCTTCCTCTAAGAGATTGACTGAATCTTGCCGGTGTTGGGGAACGTGGTAATTTCAAAAATTTCCTACGCACACGCAAGATCATGGTGATGCATAGCAACAAGAGGGGAGAGTGTGATCTACGTACCCTTGTAGACCGACAGCGGAAGCGTTAGCACAACACGGTTGATGTAGTCGTACGTCTTCACGGCCCAACCGATCAAGCACCGAAACTACGGCACCTCCGAGTTTAGCACACGTTCAGCTCGATGACGATCCCCGGACTCCGATCCAGCAAAGTGTCGGGGAAAAGTTCCGTCAGCACGACGGCGTGGTGACGATCTTGATGTTCTACCATCGCAGGGCTTCGCCTAAGCACCGCTACAATATTATCGAGGATTATGGTGGAAGGGGGCACCGCACACGGCTAAGAAAACGATCACGTGGATCAACTTGTGTGTCTATGGGGTGCCCCTGCCCCCGTATATAAAGGAGTGGAGGAGGGGAGGGCCGGCCCTCTCTATGGCGCGCCCTAGGGGAGTCCTACTCCCACCGGGAGTAGGATTCCCCCTTTCCTAGTCCAACTAGGAGTCCTTCCATGTAGTAGGAGTAGGAGACAAGGAAGGGGAAGAGGGAAGAGAAGGAAGGAGGGTGCGCAGCCCCTCCCCCTAGTCCAATTCGGACTAGGCCTTGGGGGGGCGCGCGGCCTGCCTCTCCCTCTCCCCTAAAGCCCAATAAGGCCCATATACTTCTTCTCCCGTATTCCCGTAACTCCCCGGTACTTCGAAAAATACCCGAACCACTCGGAACCTTTCCGATGTCCGAATATAGTCGTCCAATATATCGATCTTTACATCTCGACCATTTCGAGACTCCTCGTCATGTCCCCGATCTCATCCGGGACTCCGAACTCCTTCGGTACATCAAAACTCATAAACTCATAATATAACTGTCATCGAAACCTTAAGCGTGCGGACCCTACGGGTTCGAGAACAATGTAGACATGACCAAGACACATCTCCGATCAATAACCAATAGCGGAACCTGGATGCTCATATTGGCTCCTACATATTCTACGAAGATCTTTATCGGTCAGACCGCATAACAACATACGTTGTTCCCTTTGTCATCGGTATGTTACTTGCCCGAGATTCGATCGTCGGTATCTCAATACTTAGTTCAATCTCGTTACCGGCAAGTCTCTATACTCGTTCTGTAATACATCATCTCGCAAGTAACTCATTAGTTGCAATGCTTGCAAGGCTTTATGTGATGTGCATTACCGAGAAGGCCCAGAGATACCTCTCCGACAATCAGAGTGACAAATCCTAATCTCGAAATACGCCAACCCAACATGTACCTTTGGAGACACCTGTAGAGCTCCTTTATAATCACCCAGTTACGTTGTGACGTTTGGTAGCACACAAAGTGTTCCTCCGGTAAATGGGAGTTGCATAATCTCATATTCATAGGAACATGTATAAGTCATGAAGAAAGCAATAGCAACATACTAAACGATCGAGTGCTAAGCTAACGGAATGGGTCAAGTCAATCACATCATTCTCCTAATGATGTGATCCCGTTAATCAAATAACAACTCTTTGTTTATGGTTAGGAAACATAACCATCTTTGATTAACGAGCTAGTCAAGTAGAGGCATACTAGTGACACTCTGTTTGTCTATGTATTCACACATGTATTATGTTTCCGGTTAATACAATTCTAGCATGAATAATAAACATTTATCATGAAATAAGGAAATAAATAATAACTTTATTATTGCCTCTAGGGCATATTTCCTTCAGTCTCCCACTTGCACTAGAGTCAATAATCTAGTTCACATTGCCATGTGATTTAACACCAATAATTCACATCATTATGTGACCAACACTCAAAGGGTTTACTAGAGTCAATAATCTAGTTCACATCGCTATGTGATTAACACCCAAAGAGTACTAAGGTGTGATCATGTTTTGCCTGTGAGAGAAGTTTAGTCAACGGGTCTGCCATATTCAGATCCGTATGTATTTTGCAAATTTCTATGTCAACATTGCTCTGCACGGAGCTACTCTAGCTAATTGCTCCCACTTTCAATATGCATCCAGATTGAGACTAAGAGTCATCCGGATCAGTGCCAAAACTTGTATCGACGTAACCCTTTTACGACGAACCTTTTGTCACCTCCATAATCGAGAAACATATCCTTATTCCACTAAGGATAATTTTGACCGCTGTCCAGTGATCTACTCCTAGATCACTATTGTACTCCCTTGCTTAACACAGTGTAGGGTATACAATAGATCTGGTACACAACATGACATACTTTATAGAACCTATGGCTGAGGCATAGGGAATGACTTTCATTCTCTTTCTATCTTCTGCCGTGGTCGGGCTTTGAGTCTTACTCAATTTCACACCTTGTAACACAGCCAAGAACTCTTTTCTTTGACTGTTCCATTTTGAACTACTTCAAAATATTGTCAAGGTATGTACTCATTGAAAAAACTTATCAAGCGTCTTGATCTATCTCTATAGATCTTGATGCTTAATATGTAAGCAACTTCGCCGAGGTCTTTCTTTGAAAAACTTTTTTCAAACACTCCTTTATGCTTTGCAGAATAATTCTACATTATTTCCGATCATTAATATGTCATTCACATATACTTGTCAGAAATGCTGTAGTGCTCCCACTCACTTTCTTGTAAATACAGGCTTCACCACAAGTCTGTATAAAACTATATACTTTGATCATCTCATCAAAGCGCATATTCCAACTCCGAGATGCTTGCACCAGTCCACAGATGGATCGCTGGAGATTGCATATTTTGTTAACATTTTTAGGATTGACAAAACCTTCTGGTTGCATCATATACAACTCTTCTTTAAGAAATCCATTAAGGAACGCAGCTTTGTTTATCCATTTGCCAGATTTCATAAAATGCGGCAATTGCTAACATGATTCGGACAGACTTAAGCATAGATACGAGTGAGAAACTCTCATCGTAGTCAACATCTTAAACTTGTCGAAAACCTTTTTGCGACAATTCTAGCTTTGTAGATAGTAACACTACTACCAGCGCCCGTCTTGCTCTTGAAGATCCATTTATTTTCAATTGCTTGCCGATCATCGGGCAAGTCAACCAAAGTCCATACTTTGTTTTCATACATGGATCCCATCTCAGATTTCATGGCTTCAAGCCATTTTGCGGAATCTGGGCTCACCATCGCTTCTTCATAGTTTGTAGGTTCATCATGATATAGTAGCATGATTTCCAGATCTGGATTACCGTACCACTCTGGTGCGGATCTTACTCTGGTTGATCTACGAGGTTCAGTAATAACTTGATCTGAAGTTTCATGATCATCATCATTAACTTCCTCACTAATTGGTGTAGGTGTCACAGAAACCGTTTTCTGTGATGAATTACTTTCCAATAAGGGAGCAGGTACAGTTACCTCATCAAGTTCTACTTTCCTCCCACTCACTTTTTTCGAGAGAAACTCCTTCTCTAGAAAGGATCCATTCTTAGCAACGAATTTCTTGCCTTCGGATCTGTGATAGAAGGTGTACCCAACTGTCTTCTTTGGGTATCCTATGAAGACACATTTCTCCGATTTGGGTTTGAGCTTATCAGGATGAAAATTTTTCTTATAAGCATTGCAACCCCAAACTTTAAGAAACGACAACTTTGGTTTCTTGCTAAACCACAGTTCATACAGTGTCGTCTCAAAGGATTTAGATGGTGCCCCTTTTTTTTCGTGAATGCAGCTGTCTCTAATGCATGATCCCAAAATGATATTAGTAAATCGGTAAGAAACATCATAGATTGTACTATATCCAATAAAGTATGGTTATGACGTTCGGACACACCATTATGTTGCGGTGTTCCAGGTGGCATGAGTTTGTGAAACTATTCCACATTGTTTTAATTGAAGACCAAACTCGTAACTCAAATATTCGTCTCTGCGATCAGATCGTAGAAACTTTATTTTCTTGTCACGATGATTTTCCACTTCACTCTAAAATACTTTGAACTTTTCAGACTTATGTTTCATCAAATAGATATACTCATATCTGCTTAAATCATCTGTGAAGGTCAGAAAATAATGATACCTGTAGCGAGCCTCAATATTCATCGGACCACATACATCAGTATGTATGATTTCCAACAAATCTGTTGCTCGCTCCATTGTTCCAAAAAACGGAGTCTTAGTCATCTTGACCATGAGGCATGGTTCGCAAGCATCAACTGATTCATAATCAAGTGATTCCAAAAGCCCATCAGTATGGAGTTTCTTCATGCGCTTTACACCGATATAACCTAAACGACAGTGCCACAAATAATTTGCACTATCATTATTAACTTTGCATTTTCGGCTTCAATATTATGAATATGTGTAACACTACGATCGAGATCCAACGAACTATTTTCATTGGGTGTATGACCATCGAAGGTTTTATTCATGTAAACAGAACAACAATTATTCTTTGACTTTAATGAATAACCGTATTGAAATAAACATGATCAAATCATATTCATGCTCAATGCAAACACCAAATAACACTTATTTAGTTTCAACACTAATCCCGAAAGTATAGGGAGTGTGCGATGATGATCATATCAATCTTGGAACTACTTCCAACACACATCGTCACCTCACCCTTTACTAGTTTCTATTTATTTTGTAACTCCCGTTTTGAGTTACTACTCTTAGCAACTGAACCAGTATGAAATGCCGAGGGGTTGCTATAAACACTAGTAAAGTACACATCAATAACACGTATATCCAATATACCTTTGTTTACCTTGCCATCCTTCTTATCCGCCAAATACTTGGGGCAGTTCCACTTCCAGTGACCAGTCCCTTTGCAGTAGAAGCACTTAGTCTCAGGCTTAGGATCAGACTTGGGCTTCTTTACTTGAGCAGCAACTTGCTTGTCTTGAAGTTCCCCTTCTTCCCTTTGCCCTTTTCTTGAAACTAGTGGTCTTGTCAACCATCAACACTTGATGTTTTTCTTGATTTCTACCTTCGTTGATTTCAGCATCACGAAGAGCTTGGGAGTTGTTTCCGTTATCCCTTGAATATTATAGTTCATCATGATGTTCTACTAACTTGGTGATGGTGACTAGAGAATTCTGTCAATCACTATCTTATCTAGAAGATTAACTCCCACTTGATTCAAGCGACTGTAGTACCCAGACAATTTGAGCACATGCTCACTAGTTGAGCGATTCTCCTCCATCTTTCAGCTATAGAACTTGTTGGATACTTCATATCTCTCAACTCGGGTATTTGCTTGAAATATTAACTTCAACTCCTGGAACATCTCATATGGTCCATGACGTTCAAAATGTCTTTGAAGTCCCGTTTCTAAGCCATTAAGCATGGTGCACTAAACTATCAAGTAGTCATCATATTGAGCTAGCCAAACGTTCATAACGTCTGCATCTGTTCCTGCAATAGGTCTGTCACCTAGCGGTGCATCAAGGACATAATTATTCCGTGCAGCAATGAGGATAAACCTCAGATAACGGATCCAATCCGCATCATTGCTACTAATATCTTTCAAGACAATTTTCTCTAGGAACATATCAAAATAAACATTTGAAAGCAACAACGCGAGCTATTGATCTACAACATAATTTGCAAAATACTACCAAGACTAAGTTCATAATAAATTTAAGTTCAATTAATCATATTACTTAAGAACTCCCACTTAGATAGACATCCTTCTAATCCTCTAAGTGATCACGTGATCCAAATCAACTAAACCATGTCCGATCATCACGTGAGATGGAGCAGTTTCATTGGTGAACATCACTATGTTGATCATATCTACTATATGATTCACGCTCGACCTTTCGGTCTCCGTGTTCCGAGGCCATATCTGTATATGCTTGGCTCGTCAAGTATAACCTGAGTATTCCGCGTGTGCAACTGTTTTGCACCCGTTGTATTTGAACATAGAGCCTATCACACCCGATCATCACGTGGTGTCTCAGCACGAAGAACTTTCGCAACGGTGCATACTCAGGGAGAACACTTCTTGATAATTAGTGAGAGATCATCTTAAAATGCTACCGTCAAACAAAGCAAGATAAGATGCATAAAAGATAAACATCACATGCAATCAATATAAGTGATATGATATGGCCATCATCATCTTGTGCTTGTGATCTCCATCTTCGAAGCATCGTCATGATCACCATCATCACCGGCGCGACACCTTGATCACCATCGTAGCATCGTTATCGTCTCGCCAATCTTATGCTTCCATGACTACCGCTACCGCTTAGTGATAAAGTAAAGCATTACAGCGCGATTGCATTGCATACAATAAAGCGACAACCATATGGCTCCTGCCAGTTGCCGATAACTTGGTTACAAAACATGATCATCTCATACAATAAAATTTAGCATCATGTCTTGACCATATCACATCACAACATGCCCTGCAAAAACAAGTTAGACGTCCTCTACTTTGTTGTTGCAAGTTTTACGTGGCTGCTACGGGCTTAAGTAAGAACCAATCTTACCTACGCATCAAAACCACAACGATAGTTTGTCAAGTTGGTGCTGTTTTAACCTTCGCAAGGACCGGGCGTAGCCACACTCGGTTCAACTAAAGTTGGAGAAACTAACACCCGCTAGCCACCTTTGTGCAAAGCACGTCGGGAGAACCGGTCTCGCGTAAGCGTACGCGTAATGTCGGTCCGGGCCGCTTCGCCCAACAATACCGCCGAACCAAAGTATGACATGCTGGTAAGCAGTATGACTTATATCGCCCACAACTCACTTGTGTTCTACTCGTGCATATAACATCAACACATAAGACCTAGGCTCTGATACCACTGTTGGGGAACGTAGTAATTTCAAAAATTTCCTACGCACACGCAAGATCATGGTGATGCATAGCAACAAGAGGGGAGAGTGTGATCTACATACCCTTGTAGACCGACAGCGGAAGCGTTAGCATAACGCGGTTGATGTAGTCGTATGTCTGCACGGCCCAATCGATCAAGCACCGAAACTACGGCACCTCCGAGTTTTAGCACACGTTCAGCTCGATGACGATCCCCGGACTCCGATCCAGCAAAGTGTCGGTGAAAAGTTCCGTCAGCACGACGGCGTGGTGACGATCTTGATGTTCTATCGTCGCAGGGCTTCGCCTAAGCACCGCTACAATATTATCGAGGATTATGGTGGAAGGGGGCACCGCACACGGCTAAGAAAACGATCACATGGATCAACTTGTGTGTCTATGGGGTGCCCCCTGCCCCCGTATATAAAGGAGTGGAGGAGGGGAGGGCCGGCCCTCTCTATGGCGCGCCCTAGGGGAGTCCTACTCCCACCGGGAGTAGGATTCCCCCTTTCCTAGTCCAACTAGGAGTCCTTCCATGTAGTAGGAGTAGGAGACAAGGAAGGGGAAGAGGGAAGAGAAGGAAGGAGGGGGCGCAGCCCCTCCCCCTAGTCCAATTCGGACTAGGCCTTGGAAACTATAGCTGAGGCATAGGGAATGACTTTCATTCTCTTTCTATCTTCTGTCGTGGTTGGGCTTTGAGTCTTACTCTATTTCACACCTTTTAACATAGGTAAGAACTCTTTCTTTGACTGTTCCATTTTGAGATACTTCAAAATCTTGTCAAGGTATGTACTCATTGAAAAAACTTATCAAGCGTCTTGATCTATCTCTATAGATCTTGATGCTCAATGTGTAAGTAGCTTCACCGAGGTCTTTATTTGGAAAACTCCTTTCAAATACTCCTTTATGCTTTCTAGAAAATTCTACATTATTTCCAATCAACAATATGTCATTCACATATATTTATCAAAAATGCTGTAGTGCTCCCACTCACTTTCTTGTAAATACAGGTTTCACCACAAGTCTGTATAGAACTATATGCGTTGATCAACTCATCAAAGCATATATTCCAACTCTGAGATGCTTGCACTAGTCCATAGATGGATCGCTGGAGTTTGCACATTTTGTTAGCACCTTTAGGATCGACAAAACCTTCTGGTTGCATCATATACAACTCTTCTTTAAGAAATCCATTAAGGAATGTAGTTTTGACATCCATTTGCCAGATTTCATAAAATGTGGCAATTTGCTAACATGATTCGGATAGACTTAAGCATCGCTACGAGTGAGAAAATCTCATCATAGTCAACACCTTGAACTTTGTCAAAACCTTTTTCGACAAGTCTAGCTTTGTAGATAGTAACACTACTATCAGCGTCCGTCTTCCTCTTGAAGATCCATTTATTTTCTATGGCTTGCCGATCATCGGGAAAGTCAACCAAAGTCCACACTTTGTTCTCATACATGGATCCCATCTCAAATTTCATGGCCTCAAGCCATTTCGCGGAATTTGGGCTAATCATCGCTTCCTCATAGTTCATAGGTTCCTCATGGTCAATTAACATGACTTCCAGAATAGGATTACCATACCACTCTAGTGCGGATCTCACTCTGGTTGACCTACGAAGTAACATGATCATCATCATTAGCTTCCTCACTAATTGGTGTAGGAGTCACAGGAACAGATTTCTGTGTTGAACTACTTTCCAATAAGGAAGCAGGTACAATTACCTCATCAAGTTCTACTTTCCTCCCACTCACTTCTTTTGAGAGAAACTCCTTCTCTAGAAAGGATCCATTCTCGGCAACAAATATCTTGCCTTCGGATCTGTGATAGAAGGTTTACCCAACAGTTACTTTTGGGTATCCTATGAAGACGCACTTCTCTGACTTGGGTTTGAGATTATCAGTATGAAGCTTTTTCACATAAGCATCGCAACCCCAAACTTTAAGAAACGACAGCTTAGGTTTCTTGCTAAACCACAGTTCATACGGTGTCATCTCAACGGATTTAGATGGTGCCCCTAGTAACTTGATCTGAAGTAACATGATCATCATCATTAGCTTCCTCACTAATTGGTGTAGGAGTCACAGAAACAGATTTCTATGTTGAACTATTTTCCAATAAGGGAGCAGGTACAATTACCTCATCAAGTTCTACTTTCCTCCCACTCACTTCTTTTGAGAGAAACTCCTTCTCTAGAAAGGATCCATTCTCGGCAACAAATATCTTGCCTTCGGATCTGTGATAGAAGGTTTACCCAACAGTTACTTTTGGGTATCCTATGAAGACGCACTTCTCCGACTTGGGTTTGAGCTTATCAATATGAAACTTTTTCACATAAGCATCGCAACCCCAAACTTTCAGAAACGACAGCTTAGGTTTCTTGCTAAACCACAGTTCATACGGTGTCATCTCAACGGATTTAGATGGTTCCCTTTTTAATGTGAATGCAGCTGTCTCTAATGCATAACCCCAAAACGATAGTGGTAAATCGGTAAGAGACATCATAGATTGCACTATATCAAATAAAGTACGGTTATGACGTTCGGACACACCATTACGCTGTGGTGTTCCAGGTGGCATGAGTTTGTGAAACTATTCCACATTGTTTTAATTGAAGGCCAAACTCGTAACTCAAATATTCGCCTCTGCGATCAGATCATAGAAACTTTATTTTCTTGTTACTATGATTTTCCACTTTCACTCTGAAATTCTTTGAACTTTTCAAATGTTTCAGACTTATGTTTCTTCAAGTAGATATACCCATATCTTCTCAAATCATCTCTGAAGGTTAGAAAATAACAATACTCGTCGCGAGCCTCAACACTCATCGGACCTCATACATCAGTATGTATTATATCCAATAAGTCAGTTGCTCACTCCATTGTTTTGGAGAATGGAGTCGTAGTCATCTTTGCCCATGAGGCATGGTTCACAAGCATCAACTGATTCATAATCAAGTGATTCCAAAAGCCCATCAGCATGGATTTTCTTCATGCACTTTACACCAATATGACCTAAACGGCAGTGCCACAAATAAGTTGCACTATCATTATTAACTTTGCATCTTTTGGCTTCAATATTATGAATATGTGTATCACTACGACCGAGACTCAACAAACCATCTTCATTGGGTGTATAATCATAGAAGGTTTTATTCATGTAAACAGAATAACAATTATTCTCTAACTTAAATGAATAACCGTATTGCAATAAACATGATCAAATCATATTCATGCTCAACTCAAACACCATATAACATTTATTTAGGTTCAACACTAATCCCGAAAGTATAGGGAGTGTGCGATGATGATCATATCATTCTTGGAACTACTTCCAACACACATCGTTACTTCACCCTTAACTAGTCTCTGTTCATTCTGCAACTCCCGTTTCAAGTTACTACTCTTAGCAACTGAACTAGTATCAAATATCGAGGGGTTGCTATAAACACTAGTAAAGTACATACCAATAACATGTATATCCAATATGCCTTTGTTCACCTTGCCATCCTTCTTATCCGCCAAATACTTGGGGAAGTTCCGCTTCCAGCGACCAGTCCCTTTGCAGTAGAAGCACTCAGTCTCAGGCTTAGGTCCAGACTTGGGTTTCTTCACTTGAGCAGCAACTTGCGTGCCGTTCTTCTTGAAGTGGTCTTGAAACTAGTGGTCTTGTTAACCATCAACACTTGATGCTCTTTCTTGATTTCTACCTTCGTCGATTTCAGCATCACGAAGAGCTTGGGAATCGTTTTCCGTTATCCCTTGCATATTTTAGTTCATCACGAAGTTCTAGTAACTTGGTGATAGTGACTAGAGAACTTTGTCAATCACTATCTTATCTGGAAGATTAACTCCCACTTGATTCAAGCGATTGTAGTACTCAGACATTCTGAACACATGCTCACTACTTGAGTTATTCTCCTCCATCTTGTAGGCAAAGTACTTGTCAAAGGTCTTAAGCCTTTCGACATGGGCATGAGTCTGAAATACTAATTTAAACTCTTGGAACATCTCATATGCTCTGTGGTGTTTCAAAAACGTCTTCGAAGCCCCGATTCTAAGCCGTAAAGCATGGTGCACTAAACTATCAAGTAGTCATCATATGGAGCTTGCCAAACGTTCATAACGTCTGCTTTTGCTCCTGCAATCAGTCTGTCATCTAGCGGTGCATCAAGGACATAATTCTCTATGCAGCAATGAGGATAATCCTCAGATTACGGAGCTAGTCCGCATCATTGCTACTAACATTTTTTAACATAGTTTTTGTCTAGGAACATATCAAAATAAATGGGGAGCAACATCTCGAGCTATTGATCTACAACATAGTTATGCAAATACTATCAGGACTAAGTTCATGATAAATTAAAGTTCAATTAATCATATTACTTAAAAACTCCCACTTAGATAGACATCCCTCTAGTCTTCTAAATGATCACGTGATCCAAATCAACTAAGCCATGTCCGATCATCACGTGAGATGGAGTAGTTTTCAATGGTGAACATCACTATGTTGATCACATCTACTACATTATTCACGCTCGACCTTTCGGTCTCCAGTGTTCCGAGGCCATATCTGCATATGCTAGGCTCGTCAAGTTTAACCCGAGTATTTCTGCGTGTGCAAAACTGTCTTACACCCGTTGCAGATGAACGTTGAGCTTATCACACCCGATTATCACGTGGTGTCTCAGCACGACGAACTTTCGCAACGATGCATACTCAGGGATAACACTTTTACCTCGAAATTTAGTGAGAGATCATCTTATAATGCTACTGCCGAACTAAGCAAAAACAAGATGTATAAAAGATAAACATCACATGCAATCCAAATATGTGACATGATATGGCCATCATCATCTTGTGCTTTTGATCTCCATCTCCAAAGTATTGTAATGATCTCCATTGTTACCGGCATGACACCACGATCTCCATCATCTTGATCTTTTATCAATGTGTCGTCACATGGTTGTCTCACCAGCTATTGCTTTCGCAACTATTGCTATCGCATAGTGATAAAGTAAAGCAATTACATGGCACTTGCATCTTATGCAATAAAGAGACAACCATAAGGCTTCTGCCAGTTGCTGATAATTTCAACAAAACATGGTCATATCATACAACAACTTATATCTCATCACGTCTTGACCATATAACATCACAACAAGCCCTGCAAAAACAAGTTAGACGTCCTCTACTTTGTTGTTGCAAGTTTTACGTGGCTGCTACGGGCTGAGCAAGAACCGTTCTTACCTACGCATCAAAACCACAACGGTAGTTCGTCAAGTTAGTGCTGTTTTAACCTTCTCAAGGACCGGGCGTAGCCACACTCGGTTCAACTAAAGTTGGAGAATCTGACACCCGTCAGCCACTTGTGTGCAAAGCACGTCGGTAGAACCAGTCTCGCGTAAGCGTACGCGTAATGTCGGTCTGGGCCGCTTCATCCAACAATACCGCCGAACCAAAGTATGACATGCTGGTAAGAAGTATGACTTGTATCGCCCACAACTCACTTGTGTTCTACTCGTCCATATAACATCTACGCATAAACCTGGCTCTGATACCACTATTGGGGAACATAGTAATTTCAAAATTTTCCTACGCACACTCAGGATCATGGTGATGCATAGCAACGAGAGGGGAGAGTGTGTCCATGTACCATCATAGACCGAAAGCGGAAGCGTTATCACAACACGGTTGATGTAGTCGTACGTCTTCACAATCCGACCGATCCAAGTACCGAACATACATCACCTCCGAGTTCAGCACACGTTCAGCTCGATGACGTCCCACGAACTCCGATCCAGCAGAGCTTCACGGGAGAGTTCCGTCAGCACGACGGCGTGATGACGGTGATGATGTTGCTACCGACGCAAGGCTTCGCCTAAGCACCGCTACGATATAACCGAGGTGGAATATGATGGAGGGGGCACCGCACACGGCTGGAATAGATCAACAGATCAACTTGAGTGTTCTAGGGTGACCCCTGCCCCCGTATATAAAGGAGCAAGGGGGGAGGCGGCTGGCCAGGAGGAGGGCGCGCCAAGGGGGGAGTCCTACTCCCACCGGGAGTAGTACTCCTCCTTTTCCTTGTTGGAGTAGGAGAGGGAAGGAAGGGAGAGAGGAGGAGAAAAAAAAAGGGGGGCGCCACCCCCCTCCTTGTGCAATTCGGACTAGAGGGGGAGGGGGCGCGCGGCTGCCCTGGCCGCCCCTCCTCTTCTCCCACTAAGGCCCATGAGGCCCAATTAACTCCCTGGGGGGTTCCTGTAACCTCCCGGTACTCCGGTTTTTATCCGAAACCACTCAGAACACTTCCGGTGTCCGAATATAGTCGTCCAATATATCGATCTTTATGTCTCGACCATGTCGAGACTCCTCGTCATGTCCGTGATCATATCCGGGACTCCGAACTACCTTCGGTACATCAAAACACAAATACTCATGCTACCTCTTGAGCATTGCGTTGGATTTCCCCGAAGAGGAGAGGATGATGCAGCAAAGTAGCGTAAGTATTTCCCTCAGTTTTTGAGAACCAAGGTATCAATCCAGTAGGAGGCTACGCACGAGTCCCTCATACCTATACGAAAACAATAGCTCAACGCAACCAACGTGCTTAGGGGTTGTCAATCCCTTCACGGTCACTTACGAAAGTGAGATCTGATAGAGATGATAAATAATATTTTTGGTATTTTTGGTATAGAGATGCAAAGTAAAAAGTAAAAGCAAAGTAAAAGCAAAGCAATAATAAAGTAATGGAGATTGATATGATGAGAAGGAGACCCGGGGCCATAGGTTTCACTAGTGGCTTCTCTCAAGAGCATAAGTATTCTACGGTGGGTGAACAAATTACCGTTGAGCAATTGACAGAATTGAGCATAGTTATGAGAATATCTAGGTATGATCATGTATATAGGCATCACATCCAAGACAAGTAGAGTATTAAGTTACTATTACTCCACTCATCGACCGCTATCCAGCATGCATCTAGAGTATTAAGTTAAAAGCAGAGTAACGCCTTAAGCAAGATGACATGATGTAGAGGGATAGTTTCATGCAATATGATAAAACCCCCATCTTGTCATCCTCGATGGCAACGATACAATACGTGCCTTGCTGCCCCTTCTGTCACTGGGAAAGGACACCGCAAGATCGAACCCAAAGCTAAGCACTTCTCCCATGGCAAGAAAAACCAATCTAGTAGGCCAAACCAAACTGATAATTCGAAGAGACTTGCAAAGATAACCAATCATACATAAAAGAATTCAAAGAAGATTCAAATATTATTCATAGATAGACTGGATCATAAACCCACAATTCATCGGTCTCAACAAACACACCGCAAAAAGAAGATTACATCGAATAGATCTCCACAAGAGAGGGGGAGAACATTGTATTGAGATCCAAAAAGAGAGAAGAAGCCATCTAGCTACTAAATATGGACCCGTAGGTCTGAAATAAACTACTCACACTTCATCGGAGGGGCTTGGATGATGATGTAGAAGCCCTCTGTGATCGATGCCCCCTCTGGCGGAGCTCCGGAACAGGCCCCAAGATGGGATCTCGTGGATACAGAAAGTTGCGGTGGTGGAATTAGGTTTTTGGCTCCATCCCCGATCGTTTGGGGGTACGTGGATATATATGGGAGGAAGAAGTACGTCGGTGGAGCTTCGAGGGGCCCATGAGGCAGGGGGCGCACCCTAGGGGGGCGCCCTCCACCCTCGTGGCTGCCTCGTGGCTTTCTTGATGGAGGGTCCAAGTCTCCTGGATCTTATGTGATGAGAAAATCACGTTTCCGAAGGTTCCATTCCGTTTGGACTCCGTTTGCTATTCTGTTTCTCCAAACACTGAAATAGGCAAAAAAACAACAATTCTGGGTTGGGCCTCCGGTTAATAGGTTAGTCCCAAAAATAATATAAAAGTGGAAAATAAAGCCCAATATAGTCCAAAATAGTAGATAATATCGCATGGAGCAATCAAAAATTATAGATACGTTGGAGACGTATCAAGCATCCCCAAGCTTAATTCCTGCTCGTCCTCGAGTAGGTAAATGATGAAAACAGAATTTTTGATGCGGAGTGCTACTTGGCATAATTCTAATGTAATTCTTCTTAATTGTGGTATAAATATTCAGATCCGAAAGATTCAAGACAAAAGTTCATATTGACATAAAAATGATAATACTTCAAGCATACTAACTAAGCAATTATGTCTTCTCAAAATAACATGGCCAAAGAAAGTTCATCCCTACAAAATCATATGGTTTAGTCATGTTTCATTTTCGTCACACAAGAATGCTCTCATCATGCACAACCCCGATGACAAGCCAAGCAATTGTTTCATACTTTAGTAATCTCAAACCTATAAACTTTCACGCAATATATGAGCGCGAGCCATGGACATAGCACTATGGGTGGAATAGAATATAATGAGGGGGGTTATGTGGAGAAGAAAAAAAAAGAGAAAGTCTCACATCAACGAGGCTAATCAATGGGCTATGGAGATGCTCACCGATTGATGTTAATGCAAGGATGTAACATCCCAAATTTTCAATTTAGAATGTTATAAATTAGATCATCATTGCATATCATATTTTATTTTGCATTTTGGTTGATCCTAGAAAATTCTACGCAACTCAATGACCCACGGAGAGAGTTGGGGATTTCGTTATTTTCATATTTGAGTTTTCTCAAATTTTGAGAATAGGATCATTTGATTTTATTTATTTTATCATCAATTATTTCTATTACAAAAATATGAGAGAGGGAATAAAATGACTTTCCCAAAATAAAGAAATATTGAGGATTTAATAATAAAATCAAATAAGATTTTATTTTGGAGTTTTTCGGTGTTTTATTTGAATTTAGGAAAAATGTGCGTTTTTCAAAATTTCATTTAGGGCCCAAATAAATGTTCACTTTGTCGGGCTTGATTTTAGAAACCCGGGAAAATTTATTTCGGGATTTTTGGAGTCCGTTTAGTATTTCTTTTTATTTTTCTTCCGAGCGGAATATTTTAAAAAAAAGGGAACTGACCTAACCGGGCCGTGTCCGGATAGGACTCTGGCCCGGCAGGCTTTAAAAGCCGGCCCAGCCCCCGGAGGAACCCTAGCCCCAGCCCCGAGCCGCCCCAGCCGCCCGCGCCCGCCGTCGCCAGCGCCGCCGCCGCCGCTCGCGCCGTGCCGCCGCCTGCCGGAGCCGCTGCCCCGCCGCGCCGCCGAGGTTCGCCGCCGCCTCGTAATCCGTGCCGCCCGTTTTTTTTAGAAAACCTATTGGTTTTCCGTCGGTTTTTTTCGTCTTTTTAGTTTTCATTTTTTTATTAGATCGGTTTTTTTTGGTTTAGGTTAAATAGCGAGCGTTCGCTAGTTTGTTCGTTTAAACGAACACGTTCATCGTTTAGATCTGGATAACGAATGTTCGTTCGTTAATCCGTTCGTCGTTTTCTTTTTCTCGGATTAAATCCGCGATTTTTCTGATCGCGATTCCAGATCCAATTTTCGTTTTAGTATAACTTTTCGCTCGTTTATCGGAACCAGGCGATTCAAGCGCCTAGAGTTTCGTCTCGAAACCCTCTATTTGTTTAACCAACTTAAACAAGATTTTTCTACTGTAAAACTTGCCCTAGATCCAGATTACTAGAACAAAGTTGTTTTCTTTCGCCGTTTGACTTTCGTTGCTTCGTTCGATTTGATTCTTTTTGCCAACCGGAGTTCTTAAGTTGAACCTTCTGGTTAGATCTCTTATTTGAGTTTTACCTGTGCATTAGATGAGTACTTATTGTATGCTTGTTTGTTTATCTGCGATAGAGTACCCGGAGTGCGCCGCGTGTTACTTCGAATCGTTAGGTTTCGCGGATCATCAACAAGGCAAGTAACACTTTGATCATACCTTTTCTACTACCCAGTTTTATTGCATTAGATCAATCCTCACACATTGCATGATTAGGATCTAATTAAATTGTAGGATGGGAAGTAGATGAGGTAGTACCTATTACCTGTTATTGTCAAACCTTTGGGAGTTACTTCTACGTTTGCTTATTATGCCATGCTATGCTAGTAGACGTGGATTGGGTGAGTGATATCCATGACAGATGTGAGTTTTGTTAATTTAATGGTTTATCTAAGGTGGCTACTTAAACACACATCTGGGTGGATTGAGGCACCTGGGTATTTCCAGGACTTGCCTGTTTTCTTTTGGACCGCCACCCAGGCTCAAAGGGATCATGAGACTATTCATACTAGAAACTTCCGAGTGTAGCCACAAGCTATTATGGGCTCTAGCATAGTTGACTAAGTTGTGCGAACTCTTACAGTGGTAGACTAGCAGATGTAGGGGATGTAGGTGGTACGGTCTACCCGATCGTAAGGTGCTAGCGCTTCGGAAAGACTATTGTCTCGGTCATCCGTCTTCTCAAACATCATGTAGTGCGAGAAATCAAACGGAGGCGATCGAGTCTTGTGGGGAAAAGTGCGCAAACCTCTGCAGAGTGTAACAAACTAATCATGATTAGCCGTGTCCCCGGTTATGGACATCTTGAGTATCTAGTACTTGGATTATCATGTGAATCTCAACATGTTACTCTAAATTAATTTTGTTGGGTTATGTTTAATGATGATGCTTAATTGGGATTGAGAATGCTGTCAACCATTCTCAATGTTTAACAACTACCATGATAGTTAAATAAATTTTATTCCTTTGAAGTAGGGAAAAATTGGCTTTACGCAAAACTGTAACCATAGAGCTTTCCACCAGCCAAATATGCATGTAGTATAGCTGTTGCATTCCATTACTCTCTATGTGTTACCTTGCCAGCATACTCCATGTGCTGACCCGTTTTCGGGCTGCAACGTTAATGTTGCAGACTTTTCAGAAAACGATTAAGGAGTTTTAGGTCGTGGTCCTATACTCAGTGATGCCGTTGGAGTTGATGGATTCACTTATCTTCCAAGCCTTCCGCTGTTATCGTTATTAGATGGCCTTAAGCCATATTTATTGTAATAAGTTCTCTTTTGAGACACTCGATGTAATAAGTGTGTGATTGCTACTCTGCTATAAATCCTCCGAGTACTATGTGGTGTCAGCATTACTGATCCAGGGATGACACCGGAGCACAGAGATCAGATCGTTTGAGGTCTGGTCGCTACAAAGGAGTAGGGATTACCATGCAACGGATGCACTAGAGCTATAAATGTATGAAAGCTCAACAAAAGAAACTAGTGGGTGTGCATCCAACTTGCTTGCTCATGAAGACCTAGGGCACTTGAGGAGGCCCATTGTTGGAGTATACAAGCCAAGTTCTATAATGAAAAATTCCCACTAGTATATGAAAGTGATAACATGAGAGACCCTCTACTATGAAGATCATGGTGCTACTTTGAAGCACAAGTGTGGTAAAAGTATAGTAACATTGTCCCTTCTCTATTTTTCTCTCATTTTTTGGGCCTTTTCTTTTTATGGCCTTTCTCTTTTTTTGGGCCTTCTCTTTTTTATGGCCTTTCCCTTTTTTTATATTCCTCACTTGGGACAATGCTCTAATAATGATGATCATCACACTTCTATTTATTTACAACTCAATGATTACAACTCAATACTAGAACAAATATGACTCTATATGAATGCCTCCGGCGGTGTATCGGGATATGCAATGACCAAAAGAGTGACACGTATGAAAGAATTATGAACAGTGGCTTTGCCACAAATACTATGTCAACTACATGATCATGCTAAGCAATATGACAATGATGAATGTGTCATGATGAACGGAATGATGGAAAGTTGCATGGCAATATATCTCGGAATGGCTATGGAAATGCCATAATAGGTAGGTATGGTGGCTGTTTTGAGGAAGATATAAGGAGGTTTATGTGTGAAAGAGCGTATCATATCACGGGGTTTGGATGCACCGGTGAAGTTTGCGCCAACTCTCAATGTGAGAAAGGGCAATGCACGGTACCGAAGAGGCTAGCAAGGATGGAAGGGTGAGAGTGCGTATAACCCATGGACTCAACATTAGTCATAAAGAACTCACATACTTATTGCAAAAATCTACAAGTCATCAAAAACCTCGGCACTACGCGCATGCTCCTAGGGGGATAGATTGGCAGGAAAAGACCATGGCTCGTCCCCGACCGCCACTCATAAGGAAGACAATCAAATAACACCTCATGTTTCAAATTTGTTGCATAACATTTACCATACGTGCATGCTACGAGACTTGCAAACCTCAACACAAGTATTTCTAAATTTCACAACTACTCAACTAGCATGACTTTGATATTATTACCTCCATATCTCAAAACAATCATCAAGCATCAAACTTCTCTTAGTATTCAACACACTCATAAGAAAGTTTTATTATTAATCTTGCATACCAAGCATATTAGGATTTTAAGCAAATTACCATGCTAATAAGACTCTCAAAATAATCTAAGTGAAGCATGAGAGATCAATAGTTTCTATAAAACAAATCCACCACCATGCTCTAAAAGATATAAGTGAAGCACTAGAGCAAAACTATAAAGCTCAAAAGATATAAGTGAAGCACATAGAGTATTCTATCCAATTCCATATCATGTATGGCTCTCTCAAAAGGTGTGTACAGCAAGGATGATTGTGGTAGACTAACAAGCAAATACTCAAATCATAAAAGATGCTCCAAGCAAAACACATATGATGTGGTGAATAAAAATATAGCTCCAAGTAAAGTTACCGATAGAAGTAGACGAAAGAGCGGATGCCTTCTGGGGCACCCCCAAGCTTTGGCTTTTAGGTGTCCTTAGATTTTCTTGGGGGTTCCATGGGCATCCCCAAGCTTAGGCTCCTTCCACTCCTTGTTCCATAATCCATCAAATCTTTACCCAAAACTTGAAAACTTCACAACACAAAACTTAAAGTAGAAAATCCCGTGAGCTCCGTTAGCGAAAGAAAACAAAAGACCACTTCAAGGTACTGTAATGAACTCATTCTTTATTTATATTGGTGTTAAACCTACTGTATTCCAACTTCTTTATGGATTTATAAACTATTTTACTAGCCATAGATTCATCAAAATAAGCAAACAACACACGAAAAACAGAATCTGTCAAAAACAGAACAGTCTGTAATAATCTGTATCTAGCGCAAGATCTGGAACTCCAAAAATTCTAAAATAAATTTCTGGACGTGAGGAATTTATCTATTAATTATATGCAAAAATAATTAACTAAATATCACTTTCCAAATAAAAATTACAGCAGTTCTCGTGAGCACTAAAGTTTCTGTTTTTTACAGCAAGTTCAACAAGACTTTCCCCAAGTCTTCCCAACGGTTCTACTTGGCACAAACACTAATTAAACACAAAAAATACTACCAAAACAGAGGCTGAACAATTTATTTATTACTAAACAGGAGCAAAAAGCAAGGAATAAAAATAAAATTGGGTTGCCTCCCAACAAGCGCTATCGTTTAACGCCCCTAGCTAGGCATAACAAGCAAGAATAGATCTAGGTATTGACATCTTTGGTAGGCAATCCATAAGTAGCTCTCATGATAGATTCATATGGTAATTTTATTTTATTTCTAGGGAAGTGTTCCATGCCCTTTTTTAATGGAAATTGAAATCTAATATTCCCTTCCTTCATATCAATAATCGCACCAACCGTTCTAAGGAAAGGTCTACCAAGAATAATAGGGCAAGAAGGATTGCAATCTATATCAAGAACGATAAAATCTACGGGCACATAATTCCTATTTGCAACAATAAGAACATCATTAATTATTCCCATAGGTTTCTTAATAGTGGAATCCGCAAGATGCAAGTTTAGAGAGCAATCATCAAAATCACGAAAATCTAGCAAATCACACAAAGTTTTGGGAATAGTAGAGACACTAGCACCCAAATCACACAAAGCATAAAACTCATAATATTTAATTTTAATTTTAATAGTAGGTTCCAACTCATCATAAAGTTTTCTAGGGATAGAAACTTTCAACTCAAGTTTTTCTTCATAAGATTGCATCAAGGCATCAACGATATGTTCGGTAAAGGCTTTATTTTGACTATAAGCATGAGGAGATTTTAGCAAGGATTGCAACAAGGAAATACAATCAATTAAAGAGCAATTTTCATAATTAAATTCCTTGAAATCCAATATAGTGGGTTTAGCATCATCTAGGGTTTTATTTCTTTTAATCCCACTTTTATCGATTTCATCATCAAGATCTACATACTCCAAAATTTTAGAACGCCTTCTAGGTAAAGGTGGATCATATTCAGTCCCATCATTATCAAGATTAATATTACAAAAAAATATTTAATAGGGGACACATCAATAACTTTTAGTTCTTCATCATTATTTTCATAGGAACAAGAAGAACACGCTTTAATAAAGGCATATTTCATAGCACGCGTCCTAGCGGTTCTTTCTTTGCACTCATCAATGGAAATTCTCATGGCCTTGAGAGACTCATTGATATCATGCTTAGGTGGAATAGATCTAAGTTTCCAAGAATCAACATCAAGAGCAATTCTATCCACGTTCCTAGCCAAATCATCAATCTTAAGCAATTTTTCTTCAATAATAGCATTAAAATTCTTTTGCGAAGAAATAAATTCTTTAATAGTAGATTCAAAATCAGAGGGCATCTTATTATAATTTCCATAAGAATTGTTGTAGGAATTACCAATAATTATTAGAGGGATTACTAGGATAAGACCTAGGATTGAAATTTCCTCTATATGCATTGTTACCAAAATTGTTCCTACCAACAAAATTCACATCCATAGATTCATTATTATTCTCAATCAAAGTAGACAAAGGCATATCATTAGGATCAGATGAAACACTCTTAGTAGAAAATAATTTCATAACTTCATCCATCTTTCCACTCAAAACATTAATTTCTTCTATTGCATGCACTTTTTTATTAGTGGATCTTTTAGTGTGCCATTGAGAATAATTAACCATAATATTATCTAGGAGTTTAGTAGCATCTCCTAAAGTGATTTCCATAAAAGTGCCTCCCGCAGCCGAATCTAAAAGATTTCTAGAAGCAAAATTCAATTCGGCATAAATTTTTTGAATAATCATCCACAAATTCAAACCATGAGTAGGGCAATTACGTATCATTAATTTCATTCTCTCCCAAGTTTGTGCAACATGTTCATGATCAAGTTGCTTAAAATTCATAATATCATTTCTAAGAGAGATGATCTTAGCGGGAGGAAAATACTTAGAGATAAAAGCATCTTTGCACTTGTTCCATGAATCAATACTATTTTTAGGCAAAGATGAAAACCAAGCTTTAGCAAGATCTTTAAGCGAAAAAGGAAATAGCTTCAATTTAACAATATCATTATCGACATCTTTCTTCTTTTGCATGTCACACAAATCAACGAAGCTATTAGATGGGTAGCGACATCTTCACTAGGAAGGCCGGAGAACGGATCTTTCATGACAAGATTCAGCAAAGCAGCATTAATTTCACAAGATTCAGCATCAGTAAGAGGAGCAATCGGTGTGCTAGGGAAATCATTATTGTTGGTATTGGTGAAGTCACACAATTTAGTAATATCTTGAGCCATCGCGACAAACAAGCAATCCAACACACGAGCAAACAAAAAGCAAACGAGCAAAAAGAGGAAAATAGAGAGAGGGGGAGGATAGAGAGAGAGAGAGGGCAAATAAAACGGCAAGGGTGAAGTGGGGGAGAGGAAAATGAGAGGCAAATGGAAAATAATGTAATGCGGGAGATAGGGATTGTGATGGGTACTTGGTATGTTGATTTTTGCGCAGACTCCCCGGCAATGGCGCCAGAAATTCTTCTTGCTACCTCTTGAGCACTGCGTTGGATTTCCCCGAAGAGGAGAGGATGATGCAGCAAAGTAGCGTAAGTATTTCCCTCAGTTTTTGAGAACCAAGGTATTAATCCAGTAGGAGGCTACGCGCGAGTCCCTCGTACCTACACAAAAACAATGGCTCAACGCAACCACTGCGCTTAGGGGTTGTCAATCCCTTCACGGTCACTTACGAAAGTGAGATCTGATAGAGATGATAAATAATATTTTTGGTATTTTTGGTATAGAGATGCAAAGTAAAAAGTAAAAGCAAAGTAAAAGAAAAGCAATAATAAAGTAATGGAGATTGATATGATGAGAAAGAGACATGGGGGCCATAGGTTTCACTAGTGGCTTCTCTCAAGAGCATAAGTATTCTACGGTGGGTCAAAAAATTACTGTTGAGCAATTGACAGAATTGAGCATAGTTATGATAATATCTAGGTATGATCATGTATATAGGCATCACGTCCGAGACAAGTAGACCGACTCCTGCCTGCATCTACTACTATTACTCCACACATCGACCGCTATCCAGCATGCATCTAGAGTATTAAGTTAAAAAACAGAGTAACGCCTTAAGCAAGATGACATGATGTAGAGGGATGGTTTCATGCAATATGATAAAAACTCCATCTTGTTATCCTCGATGGCAACGATACAATACGTGCCTTGCTGCCCCTTCTGTCACTGGGAAAGGACACCGCAAGATCGAACCCAAAGCTAAGCACTTCTCCCATGGCAAGAAAAACCAATCTAGTAGGCCAAACCAAAGTGATAATTCGAAGAGACTTGCAAAGATAACCAATCATACATAAAAGAATTCAGAGAAGATTCAAATATTATTCATAGATAGACTGGATCATAAACCCACAATTCATCGGTCTCAACAAACACACCGCAAAAAGAAGATTACATCGAATAGATCACCACAAGAGAGGGGGAGAACATTGTATTGAGATCCAAAAAGAGAGAAGAAGCCATCTAGCTACTAACTATGGACCCGTAGGTCTGAAATAAACTACTCACACTTCATCAGAGGGGCTTGGATGATGATGTAGAAGCCCTCCGTGATCGATGCCCATCCGGCGGAGCTCCGAAACAGGCCCCAAGATGGGATCTCGTGGATACAAAAAGTTGCGGCGGTGGAATTAGGTTTTTGGCTCCGTCCCCGATCGTTTGGGGGTATGTGGATCTATATGGGAGGAAGAAGTATGTCGGTGGAGCTTCGAGGGGCCCACGAGGCAGGGGGTGCCCTAGGGGGGCGCCCTCCACCCTCCTGGCCGCCTCGTGGCTTTCTTGATGGAGGGTCCAAGTCTCCTGGATCTTATCTGATGAGAAAATCACGTTTCCAAAGGTTTCATTCCGTTTGGACTCCGTTTGATATTATGCTTCTCCGAAACACTGAAATAGGCAAAAAACAGCAATTCTGTGCTGGGTCTCCGGTTAATAGGTTAGTACCAAAAATAATATAAAAGTGGAAAATAAAGCCCAATATAGTCCAAAACAGTAGATAATATAGCATGGAGCAATCAAAAATTATAGATACGTTGGAGACGTATCAACTCATAATACCGATCGTCACCAAACTTTGAGCGTGCGGACCCTACGGGTTCGAGAACTATGTAGACATGACCGAGACACGTCTCCAGTCAATAACCAATAGCGGAACCTGGATGCTCATATTGGCTCCTACATATTCTATGAAGATCTTTATCGGTCAAACCGCATAACAACATACGTTCTTCCCTTTGTCAACGATATGTTACTTGCCCGAGATGCGATCGTCGGTATCTCAATACCTAGTTCAATCTCATTACCGGCAAGTCTCTTTACTCGTTCTGTAATGCATCATCCCGCAACTAACTCATTAGTCACATTGCTTGCAAGGCTTATAGTGATGTGCATTACCGAGAGGGCCCAGAGATACCTCTCCGATAATCGGAGTGACAAATCCTAATCTCGAAATACGCCAACTCAACAAGTACCTTCGGAGACACCTGTAGAGGACCTTTATAATCACCCAGTTACTTTGTGACGTTTGGTAGCACACAAAGTGTTCCTCCAGTAAACGGGAGTTGCATAATCTCATAGTCATAGGAACATGTATAAGTCATGAAGAAAGCAATAGCAACATACTAAATGATCAAGTGCTAAGCTAACGGAATAGGTCAAGTCAATCACATCATTCTCCTAATGATGTGATCCCGTTAATCAAATGACAACTCCTGTCTATGGTTAGGAAACTAAACCATCTTTTATTAACGAGCTAGTCAAGTAGAGGCATACTAGTGACACTATGTTTGTCTATGTATTCACACATGTATCATGTTTCTGGTTAATACAATTCTAGCACGAATAATAAACATTTATCATGATATAAGGAAATAAATAATAACTTTATTATTGCCTCTAGGGCATATTTCCTTCAAGCTCAACAAAAGAAACTAAGTGGGTGTGCATCCAACTTGCTTGCTCATGAAGACCTAGAGCATTTGAGGAAGCCCATTGTTGGAATATGCAAGCCAAGTTCTATAATGAAAATTCCCACTAGTATATGAAAGTGACAGAATAAGAGACTCTCTATCATGAAGACCACGGTGCTACTTTGAAGCACAAGTGTGGTAAAAGGATAGTAGCATTGCCCCTTCTCTCTTTTTCTCTCATTTTTTTGTTTTTTTCCTTCTCTTTTTTTGGCCTTTCTCTTTTTTTCCTCACACGGGACAATGCTCTAATAATGATGATTGATACGTCTCCAACGTATCTATAATTTTTGATTGCTCCATGCTATATTATCTACTGTTTTGGACATTATTGGGCTTTATTATACACTTTTATATTATTTTTGGGACTAACCTACTAACCGGAGGCCCAACCCAGAATTGCTAATTTTTTTTGCCTATTTTAGGGTTTTGAAGAAAAGGAATATCAAACGGAGTCCAAACGGAATGAAACCTTCGGGAACATGATTTTTGGAACGAACAAGACCCAGGAGACTTGGACCCTACGTCAAGCAACCAACAGGGAGGCCACGAGGTAGGGGGCGCGCCTACCCCCCAGGTGCGCCCTCCACCCTCGTGGGCCCCCTGTTGCTCCACCAACGCACTTCTTCCTCCTATATATACCTACGTACCCCCAAACGATCATATCCAGAGCCAAAACCCTAATTCCACCGCTGTAACTTTCTGTATCCACGAGATCCCATCTTGGGGCCTGTTCTGGAGCTCCGCCGAAGGGGGCATCGATCACGGAGGGCTTCTACATCAACACCATAGCCTCTTCGATGAAGTGTGAGTAGTTTACCTCAGACCTTCGGGTCCATAGTTATTAGCTAGATGGCTTCTTCTCTCTTTTTGGATCTCAATACAAAGTTCTCCCCCTCTCTTGTGGAAATCTATTCGATGTAATCTTCTTTTGCGGTGTGTTTGTAGAGACCGATGAATTGTGGGTTTATGATCAAGTTTATCTATGAACATTATTTGAATCTTCTGTGAATTCTTTTATGTATGATTGGTTATATTTGCAAGTCTCTTCGAATTATCAGCTTGGTTTGGCTTACTAGATTGATCTTTCTTGCAATGGGAGAAGTGCTTAGCTTTGGGTTCAATCTTGCGGTGTCCTTTCCCAGTGACAGTAGGGGCAACAAGGCACGTATTGTATTGTTGCCATCGAGGATAACAAGATGGGATTTTCATCATATTTCATGAGTTTATCCCTCTACATCACGTCATCTTGCTTAAAACATTACTCTGTCATCTTGAACTTAATACTCTAGATGCATGCTGGATAGCGGTTGATGTGTGGAGTAATAGTAGTAGATGCAGGCAGGAGTCGGTCTACTTGTCTTGGACGTGATGCCTATATACATGATCATACCTAGATATTCTCATAACTATGCTCAATTCTGTCAATTGCTCAACAGTAATTTGTTCACCCACCGTAAAATACTTATGCTCTTGAGAGAAGCCACTAGTGAAACCTATGGCCCCCGGGTTTATCTTCATCATATTAATTCTTCCAATACTTAGTTATTTTCATTTCTTTTATTTTACTTTGCATCTTTATCATAAAAATACCAAAAATATTATCTTATCATATCTATCAGATCTCACTCTCGTAAGTGACCGTGTAGGGATTGACAACCCCTTATTGCGTTGGTTGCGAGGATTTATTTGTTTTGTGCAGGTGCGAGGGACTCGCGCGTAGCCTCCTACTGGATTGATACCTTGGTTCTCAAAAACTGAGGGAAATACTTACGCTACTTTGCTGCATCACCCTTTCCTCTTCAAGGGAAAACCAACGCAGTGCTCAAGAGGTAGCAAGAAGGATTTCTGGCGCCGTTGCCGGGGAGGTCTACGCATAAGTCAACATACCAAGTACCCATCACAAACCCTTATCTCCCGCATTACATTATTTGCCATTTGCCTCTTGTTTTCCTCTCCCCCACTTCACCCTTGCCGTTTTATTCGCCCCCTCTCTCTCTATCCTCCCTCTCTTTTCCGTTTGCCTCTTTTTGCCCGTTTCTTGTTTGCTTGTGTGTTGGATTGCTTGCTTATCATGATGGCTCAAGACAACACTAAATTGTGTGACTTTACCAATACCAAAAACAATGGTTTTATTAGCAATCCGATTGCTCCTCTTACCGATGCTGAATCTTGTGAAATTAATGCTGCCTTGCTGAATCTTGTCATGAAAGATCCGTTTTCCGGCCTTCCTAGTGAAGATGCCGCTACCCATCTAAATAGCTTCGTTGATTTGTGTGATATGGAAAAGAAGGAAGTTCTGGACAATGATATTGTTAAATTGAAGCTATTTACTTTTTCTCTTAGAGATTGTGCTAAAGCTTGCTTTTCGTCCTTGCCTAAAAATAGTATTGATTCGTCGAATAAGTGCAAAGATGCTTTTATCTCTAAGTATTTTCCTCCCACTAAGATCATCTCTCTTAGAAACGATATTATGAATTTTAAGCAACTTGATCATGAACATGTTGCACAAGCTTGGGAGAGGATGAAATTAATGATACGTAAATGCCCTACTCATGGTTTAAATTTGTGGATGATTATACAAAAAATTTATGCCGAATTGAATTTTGCTTCTAGAAATCTTTTAGATTCGGCCGCAGGAGGCACTTTTATGGAAATCACTTTAGGAGAAGCTACTAAACTCGTAGATAATATTATGGTTAATTATTCTCAATGGCACACTGAAAGATCTACTAATAAAAAAGTGCATGTGATAGAAGAAATTAATGTTTTGAGTGGAAAGATGGATGAACTTATGAAATTATTTGATAATAAAATTGTTTCTTCTGATCCTAATGACATGCCTTTGTCTACTTTGATTGATAATAATAATAAATCTATGGATGTGAATTTTGTTGGTAGGAACAATTTTGGTAACAACGCGTATAGAGGAAACTTTAATCCTAGCCTTATCCTAGCAATTCCTCTAATAATTATGGTAACTCCTACAACAATTCTTATGGAAATTTTAATAAGATGCCCTCTGATTTTGAATCTAATATTAAAAATTTATTACTTCGCAAAATAATTTCAATGCTTTGATTGAAGAAAAATTGCTTAAGATTGATGAGTTGGCTAGGAACGCTGATAGAATTTCTCTTGATGTTGATTCTTTGAAACTTAGATCTATTCCTCCTAAGCATGATATCAGTGAGTCTCTCAAAGCCATGAGAATTTCCGTTGATGAGTGCAAAGAAAGAACCGCTAGGATACATGCTAAGAAAGATTCCTTTATAAGAGCGTGTTCTTCTAGTTTCCATGATAATAAAGATGAAGATCTAAAAGTTATGATGTGTCCCCTATTAAATCTTAGTTTTGCAATATGAACCTTGATAATAACGAGACTGAATATGATCCACCTTTACCTAGAGGGCGTTCCAAAAATTCAGAGTTTTAGATCATGATGCTAAATTTGATAAAAGTGGGATTGAAGAGATTAAAACTCTAGATGTTAATGAACCTACTATTTTGGATTTCAAGGAATTTAATTATGATAATTTCTCTTTGATAGATTGTATTTCCTTGTTGCAACCCGTGCTAAATTCTCCTCATGCTTATAGCCAAAATAAAGCTTTTACCAAACATATCGTTGATGCTTTGATGCAATCTTATGAAGAAAAACTTGAGTTGGAAGTTTCTATCCCTAGAAAACTTTATGATGAGTGGGAACCAACTATTAAAATTAAAATTAAAGATGATGAATGCTATGCTTTGTGTGATTTGGGTGCTAGTGTTTTCATGATTCCAAATACTTTGTGTGATTTGTTAGGTTTCCATGATTTTGATGATTGCTCTTTAAACTTGCACCTTGCGGATTCCACTATTAACAAACCTATGGGAAGAATTAATGATGTTCTTATTGTTTCAAATAGGAATTATGTGCCCGTAGATTTTATCGTTCTTGATATAGATTCCAATCCTTCATGTCCTATTATTCTTGGTAGACCTTTCCTTAGAACGATTGGTGCACTTATTGATATGAAGGAAGGAAATATTAGATTCCAATTTCTGTTAAGGAAAGGCATGGAACACTTTCCTAGAAAGAAAATTAAATTACCATATGAATCTATTATGAGAGCCAGCTATGGATTGCCCACAAAAGATGGCAATACCTAGATCTACCTTATAATCATCACACTTTCCTTGAAAGAAAATTAAATTACCTTATGAATCTATTATGATATCCACTTATGGATTGCCTACCAAAGATGGCAATACCTAGATCTATCCTTGCTTTTTATGCCTAGCCAAGGGCGTTAAACGATAGCGCTAGTTGGGAGGCAACCAAATTTTATTTTTATTCCTTGATTTTTTTTATCATATTTAGTAATAAATAATTTATCTAGACTCTGTTTGGGTTGTATTTTTTGTGTTTAATTAGTGTTTGTGCCAAGTAGAACCGTTGGGAAGACTTGGGGAAAGTCTTGTTAATCTTGCTGTAAAAAACAGAAACTTTAGGGCTCACGAGAACTGCTTCCATTTTTATTTGGAAGGTGATATTTAGTTAATTCTTTTTGAAGATTATTAATAGATAAATTCCTCACGTCCAGAAATTTATTTTAGAATTTTTGGGGTTCCAGATCTTGCGCTAGCTTCAGATTACTACAAACTGTTCTGTTTTTGACAGATTCTGTTTTTCGTGTGTTGTTTGCTTATTTTGATGAATCTATGGCTAGTAAAATAGTTTATAAACCATAGAGAAGTTGTAATACAGTAGGTTTAGCACCAATATAAATAAAAAATGAGTTTATTACAGTACCTTGAAGTGGTCTTTTGTTTTCTTTTGCCTACGGAGCTCACGGGATTTTCTACTTTAAGTTTTGTGTTGTGAAGTTTTCAAGTTTTGGGTAAGGATTTGATGGATTATGGAACAAGGAGTGGCAAGAGCCTAAGCTTGGGGATTCCCATGACACGCCCAAGATAATATAAGGACACCTAAAAGCCAAAGCTTGGGGATTCCCCGGATGGCATCCCCTCTTTCGTCTACTTCTATTGGTAACTTTACTTGGAGCTATATTTTTATTCACCACATGATATGTGTTTTGCTTGGAGCGTCTTGTATGATTTGAGTTTTTGCTTTTTAGTTTACCACAATCATACTTTATGTACACACCGTTTGGAGAGACACACATGAATCGGAATTTATTAGAATACTCTATGTGCTTCACTTATATCTTTTGAGTTGTATAGTATTGCTCTGGTGCTTCACTTATATCTTTTAGAGTGCGGTGGTGGATTTGTTTTATAGAAACTATTGATCTCTCATGATTCATTTAGATTATTTTGAGAGTCTTAAATATCATGGTAAATTGCTTAAATAATCCTAATATGCTAGGTATACAAGATTAATAATAAAATTCTCTTATGAGTGTGTTGAATACTATGAGAAGTTTGATACTTGATAATTGTTTTGAGATATGGAGATGGTGATATTAGAGTCATGCTAGTTGAGTAGTTGTGAATTTGAGAAATACTTGTGTTAAATTTTGTGATTCCCGTAGCATGCACGTATGGTGAACCTTTATGTGATGAAGTTGGAGCATGATTTATTTATTGATTGTCTTCCTTATGAGTGGCGGTCGGGGACGAGCGATGGTCTTTTCCTACCAATCTATCCCCCTAGGAGCATGCGCGTAATACTTTGCTTTGAAAACTTGTAGATTTTTGCAATAAGTATATGAGTTCTTTATGACTAATGTTGAGCCCTTGGATCATACACACTCTCACCCTTCCACCATTGCCAGCCTCTCTAATACCGCGCACCTTTCGCCGGTATCATACACTCACCATATACCTTCCTCAAAACAGCCACCATACCTACCTATCATGGCATTTCCATAGCCATTCCGAGATATATTGCCATGCAACTTTCCACCATTCCGTTTACTATGACATGCACCATCATTGTCATATTGCTTTGCATGATCATGTAGTTGACATTGTATTTGTGGCAAAGCCACCGTTCATAATTCTTTCATACATGTCACTCATGAGTCATTGTATATCCCGGCACACCACCGGAGGCATTCACATAGAGTCATATTTTGTTCTAAGTATCGAGCTGTAATTCTTGAGTTGTAAGAAAATAAAAGTGTGATGATTATCATTATTAGAGCATTGTCCCGGTGAGGAAAGGATGATGGAGACTATGATCCCCCCACAAGTTGGGATGAGACCCCGGACGAAAAAAAGAGGCCATAAAAAATAGAAAAGGCCCAAATAAAAAAAAGAGAAAAAGAGAGAAGGGACAATGCTACTATCCTTTTACCACACTTGTGCTTCAAAGTAGCACCATGATCTTCATAGTAGAGAGTCTCCTTTGTTATCACTTTCATATACTAGTTGGAATTTTCATTATAGAACTTGGCTTGTATATTCCAATGACGGGCTTCCTCAAAATGCCTTAGGTCTTCGTGAGCAAGCAAGTTGGATGCACACCCACTTAGTTTCTTTTTGAGCTTTCATATACTTATAGCTCTAGTGCATCCATTGCATGGCAATCCCTACTCACTCACATTGGTATCTATTGATGGGCATCTCCATAGCCCGTTGATACGCCTAGTTGATGTGAGACTATCTTCTCCCTTTTGTCTTCTCCACAACCACCATTCTATTCCACCTAAAGTGCTATGTCCATGGCTCATGCTCATATATTGCGTGAAGATTGAAAAGGTTTGAGAACATTAAAAGTATGAAACAATTGCTTGGCTTGTCATCGGGGTTGTGCATGATTTAAATACTTTGTGTGGTGAAGATAGAGCATAGCCAGACTATATGATTTTGTAGGGATAACTTTCTTTGGCCATGTTACTTTGAAGAGACATAATTGCTTAGTTAGTATGCTTGAAGTATTATTATTTTTATGTCAATATTGAACTTTTGTCTTGAATCTTTCGGATCTGAATATTCATACCACTATTAAGAAGAATTACATTGAAATTATGCCAAGTAGCATTCCACATCAAAAATTCTGTTTTTATCATTTACCTACTCAAGGAGGAGCAGGAATTAAGCTTGGGGATGCTTGATACGTCTCCAACGTATCTATAATCTTTGATTGCTCCATGCTATATTATCTACTGTTTTGGACATTATTGGGCTTTATTATACACTTTTATATTATTTTTGGGACTAACCTACTAACCGGAGGCCCAACCCAGAATTGCTGTTTTTTTTTGCCTATTTTAGGGTTTCGAAGAAAAGGAATATCAAACGGAGTCCAAACGGAATGAAACCTTCGGGGACGTGATTTTTGGACCGAACAAGACCCAGGAGACATGGACCCTATGTCAAGCAACCAACAGGGAGGCCACGAGGTAGGGGGGCGCGCCTACCCCCCCAGGCGCGCCCTCCACCCTCGTGGGCCCCCTGTTGCTCCACCGACGTACTTCTTCCTCCTATATATACCTACGTATCCCCAAACGATCAGATACGGAGCCAAAACCCTAATTCCACCGCCGTAACTTTCTGTATCCACGAGATCCCATCTTGGGGCCTATTCCGGAGCTCCGGCGGAGGGGGCATCGATCACGTAGGGCTTCTACATCAACACCATAGCCTCTCCGATGAAGTGTGAGTAGTTTACCTCAGACCTTCGGGTCCATAGTTATTAGCTAGATGGCTTCTTCTCTCTTTTTGGATCTCAATACAAAGTTCTCCCCCTCTCTTGTGGAGATCTATTCAATGTAATCTTCTTTTGCGGTGTGTTTGTTGAGACCGATGAATTGTGGGTTTATGATCAAGTTTATCTATGAACATTATTTGAATCTTCTTTGAATGGTTATCTTTGCAAGTATCTTCGAATTATCAGTTTGGTTTGGCCTACTAGATTAATCTTTCTTGCAATGGGAGAAGTGCTTAGCTTTGGGTTCAATCTTGCGGTGTCCTTTCCCAGTGACAGTAGGGGCAGCAAGGCACGTATTGTATTGTTGCCATCGAGGATAACAAGATGGGGTTTTCATCATATTGCATGAGTTTATCCCTCTACATCATGTCATCTTGCTTAAAGTGTTACTCTGTTCTCTTGAACTTAATACTCTAGATGCATGCTGGATAGCGGTCGATGTGTGGAGTAATAGTAGTAGATGCAGGCAGGAGTCGGTCTACTTGTCTTGGATGTGATGCCTATATACATGATCATACCTAGATATTCTCATAACTATGCTCAATTCTGTCAATTGCTCAACAGTAATTTGTTCACCCACCATAAAATACTTATGCTCTTGAGAGAAGCCACTAGTGAAACCTATGGCCCTCGGGTCTATCTTCATCATATTAAATCTTCCAATACTTAGTTATTTTCATTGATTTTATTTTACTTTGCATCTTTATCATAAAAATACCAAAAATATTATCTTACAATATCTATTAGATCTCACTCTCGTAAGTGACCGTGTAGGGATTGACAACCCCTTATCGCGTTGGTTGCGAGGATTTATTTGTTTTGTGCAGGTGCGAGGGACTCGCGCGTAGCCTCCTACTGGATTGATACCTTGGTTCTCAAAAACTGAGGGAAATACTTATGCTACTTTGCTGCATCACCCTTTCCTCTTCAAGGGAAAACCAACGAAGTGCTCAAGAGGTAGCAATGATCATCACACTTTTATTTATTTACAACTCAAGGATTACAACTCGATACTAGAACAAAATATGACTCTATATGAGTGCCTCCGACGGTGTACCGGGATGTACAATGATTCAAGAGTGACATGTATAAAATAATTATGATCGGTGGCTTTGCCACAAATACAATGTCAACTACATGATCATGCAAAGCAATATGACAATGATGAAGCGTGTCATAATAAATAGAACGGTGGAAAGTTGCATGTCAATATATCTCGGAATGGCTATGGAAATGCCATAATAGGTAGGTATGGTGACTGTTTTGAGGAATATATAAGGAGGCTTATGTGTGATAGAGCATATCTTATCACGGGGTTTGGATGCACCGGCGAAGTTTGCACCGACTCTCAAGGTGATAAAGGGCAATGCACGGTACCGAAGAGGCTAGCGATGATGGAAGGTTGAGAGTGCGTATAATCCATGGACTCAATATTAGTCATAAAGAACTCACATACTTATTGAAAAAATCTACAAGTCATAAAAACCAAGCACTACGTGCATGCTCCTAGGGGTATAGATTGGTAGGAAAAGACCATCGCTCGTCCCCGACCGCCACTCATAAGGAAGGCAATCAAAGAACACCTCATACTTCAAATTTGTCATACAACGGTTACCATACGTGCATGCTACGGGACTTGCAAAACCTCAACACAAGTGTTTCTCAATTTCACGATTACTCAACTAGCACGACTCTAATATCACCATCTTCATATCTCAAAACAATTATCAAGTATCAAACTTCTCATAGTATTGAATGCACTCTATATGAAAGCTTTTATTATACCCATCTTGGATGCCTATCATATTAGGACTAATTTCATAACCAAAGCAAATTACCATGTTGTTCTAAATACTCTCAAAATAATATAAGTGAAGCATGAGAGTTCATTAATTTCTTCAAAATAAAACCACCGTCGTTCTCTAAAAGATGAGGCACTAGAGCAAACGACAAACTACTCCGAAAGATATAAGTGAAGATCAATGAGTAGTTGAATAATTATGCAACTATGTGAAGACTCTCTAACATTTAAGAATTTCAGATCTTGGTATTTTATTCAAACATCAAGCAATACAAAATAAAACAAAATGACGCTCCAAGCAAAACACATATCATGTGGTGAATAAAAATATAACTCCAAGTAAAGTTACCGATGAACGAAGACAAAAGAGGAGGTGCCATCTGGGGCATCCCTAAGCTTAGGCTCTTGGTTATCCTTGAATATTACCTAGGGGTGCCTTGGGAATCCCCAAGATTAGGCTCTTGCCACTCCTTATTCCATATTCCATCGAATCTTTACCCAAAACTTGAAAACTTCACAACACAAAACTTAACAGAAAACTCGTAAGCTCCATTAGTATAAGAAAATAAATCACCACTTAGGTACTATTGTGAACTTATTCTAAATTCATTGGTGTAATATCTGCTGTATTCCAGCTTCTCTATGGTTCATACCCTCCGATACTACTCATAGATTCATCAAAATAAGCAAACAACACAATGAAAACAGAATCTGTCAAAAATAGAACAGTCTGTAGTAATTTGGAGATTTCGAATACTTATCTAACTCCAAAAATTCTGAAAATTTAGGACGACCTAAATAATTTGTATATCGATCTACTGCAGTTGGAATTGGTATTTTATCGCTCTCTGGTAAAAAATGAAAATTTATTTACAGCAAGATCAAATAACAATCACCCAAGAAGATCCTAAAGGCTTTACTTGGCACAAACACTAATTAAAACATGAAAAACACAATCATAAAAGAGGATAGATGACTTATTTATTACTAAACAGGAACAAAAAGCAAGGAAGAAAAATAAAATTGGGTTGCCTCCCAACAAGCACTATCGTTTAACGCCCCTAGCTAGGCATGATGATATCAATGATGCTCACATAAAAGATAAGAATTGAAACATAAAGAGAGCATCATGAAGAATATGACTAGCACATTTAAGTCTAACCCATTTCCTATTCATAGGGATTTTGTGAGCAAACAACTTGTGGGAACAAGAATCAACTTGCATAGGAAGGTAAAACAAGGATAACTTTAAGATTTTCAACACATAGAGAGGAAACTTGATATTATTGCAATATGTAAAAGCATATGTTCCCCTCTCATAATAATTTTCAGTAGAATCATGAATGAAATCAACAATATAACCATCACACAAAGCATTCTTTTCATGATGCATAAGCATAGAAATTTTATTACACTCCACATAAGCAAATTTATTGTCATGGATGATAGTGGGAGCAAACTCAACAAAATAACTATCATGTGAGGCATAATCCAATTGAAAATTAAAATCAAGATGACAAGTTTCATGTTTATTATTCTTCATAGCATACATGTCATCACAATAATAATCATAGATAGCAACTTTGTTCACATAATCATTGGAACTTCTTCCGAAATAGTGGATTCATCACTAAATAAAGTCACGACCTCTCCAAATCCACTTTCATAATTATCACAATAAGATTCAACACTCTCCAAAATAGTGGGATCATTACTTCCTAAAGTTGACACTCTTCCAAACCCACTTTCATCAATATAATCATCATAAATAGGAGGCATGCTATCATCATAATAAATTTGCTCATCAAAACTTGGGGGACAAAAAATATCACCTTCATCAAACATAGCATCCCCAAGCTTGTGGCTTTGCATATCATTAGCATCATGGGTATACAAAGAATTCATACTAACAATATTGCAATCATTCTCATCATCCAAAGATTTATTGCCAAACATTTTAATACATTCTTCTTCTAACACTTTGGCACAATTATCGGAATCCTTATTTTCACGAAAGACATTAAAAAGATGAAGCATATGTGGCAACGTTAATTCCATTTTTTGTAGTTTTCTTTTATAGACTAAACTAGTGACAGAACAAGAAACTAAAAGATTCGATTGCAAGATCTAAAGATATACCTTCAAGCGCTAACCTCCCCGGCAACGGCGCCAAAAAAGAGCTTGATGTCTACTACGCAACCTTCTTCTTGTAGACGTTGTTAGGCCTCCAAGTGCAGAGGTTTGTAGGACAGTAGAAAATTTCCCTCAAGTGGATGACCTAAGGTTTATCAATCCGTGAGAGGCGTAGGATGAAGATGGTCTCTCTCAAGCAACCCTGCAACCAAATAACAAAGAGTCTCTTGTGTCCCCAACACACCCAATATGATGGTAAATTGTACAAGTGCAATATGGATGGTAGATATAACTTTTTGTAATCTGAAAATATAAAAACAGCAAGGTAACTAATGATAAAAGTGAGCGAAAATGGTATTGCAATGCGTTCAAACAATGCCTAGGGTTCATACTTTCACTATTGCAAGTTCTCTCAACAATAATAACATAATTGGATCATATAACTATCCCTCAACATGCAACAAAGAGTCACTCCAAAGTCACGAATAGCGGAGAACAAACGAAGAGATTATTGTAGGGTACGAAACCACCTCAAAGTTATCCTTTCTGATCGATCTATTCAAGAGTCCGTAGTAAAATAACATGAAGCTATTCTTTCCGTTCGATCTATCCTAGAGTTCGTACTAGAATAACACCTTAAGACGCAAATCAACCAAAACCCTAATATCACCTAGATACTCCAATGTCACCTCAAGTATCCATGCGTATAATTATACGATACGCATCACACAATCTCAGATTCATCTATTCAACCAACACAAAGAACTTCAAAGGGTGCCCCAAAGTTTCTACCGGAGAGTCAAGACGAAAACGTGTGCCAACCCCTATGCATAAGTTCACAAGGTCACAGAACTCGCAAGTTGATCAACAAAACATACATCAAGTGGATCACGTGAACATGCCATTGTCACCACAGATAAGCACATGCAAGAAATACATCAAGTGTTCTCAAATTCTTAATAACTCAATCCGATAAGATAACTTCAAAGGGAAAACTCAATCCATTACAAGAGAGTAGAGGGGGATAAACATCATAAGATCTAACTATAATAGCAAAGCTCGTGGTACATCAAGATCATGCCGAATCAAGAACATGAGAGAGAGAGAGAAATCAAACACGTAGCTACTGGTACATGCCCTCAGCCCTGAGGGTGAACTACTCCCTCCTCGTCATGGAGAGCGTCGGGATGATGAAGATGGCCATCGGAGAGGGATTCCCCCCTCCGGCAGGGTGCCGGAACGGGTCTAGATTGGTTTTCGATGGCTATGGAGGCTTGTGGTGGCGGACCTCCTGATCTAGGTTATTTTCTAGTGGTTTCAGTATTTATAGGAATTTTTGGCGTCGGGAACAAGTCAGGGAGGTGCTCGAGTCATCCACGAGATAGGGCGGCGCGCCCCGGGTGGGGGGGAGGGCGCGCCCCCCACCCTCGTGGATGGCCCGGGACTCTTCTAGCCCAACTCTTTTACTCCGGGGGCTTCTTTTGGTCCATAAAAAATCATCAAAAATTGGCACGTCAATTGGACTCCGTTTGGTATTCCTTTTCTGTAAAACTCAAAAACAAGGAAAAAACAAAAAAACTGGCACTAGGCTCTAGGTTAATAGGTTAGACCCAAAAATCATATAAAATAGCATATAAATGCATATAAAACATCCTAGATGGATACTATAATAGCATGGAACAATCAAAAAATATAGATATGTTGGAGACATATCAACAAACACACTGTCCCTAGTATGCCTCTACTTAACTAGCTCGTTAATCAAAGATGGTTAAGTTTCCTAGCCATAGACATGTGTTGTCATTTGATGAGCAGGGTCACATCATTAGAGAATGATGTGATGGACATGACCCATCTATTAGCTTAGCATAATGATCGTTCAGTTTTTGTGCTATTGCTTTCTTCATGACTTATACATGCTCCTCAGACTATGAGATTATGCAACTCCCGAATACCGGAGGAATGCCTTGTGTGCTATCAAAGTCACAACGTAACTGGGTGATTATAAAGATGCTCTACAGGTGTCTCCAATGGTGTTTGTTGTGTTGGCATAGGTCGAGATTAGGATTTGTCACTCCGTGTATCGGAGAGGTATATGTGGGCCCTCTCGGTAATGCACATTACTACGAGCCTTGCAAACAATGTGACTAATGAGTTGGTCATGGGATGATGCATTACGGAACGAGTAAAGAGACTTGCCGGTGACGAGATTGAACTAGGTATGACGATACCGACGATGAATCTCGGGCAAGTAACATACCGATGACAAAGGAAACAACATATGTTGTTATGCTGTTTAACCGATAAAAATCTTCGTCGAATATGTAGGAACTAATATGAGCATCCAGGTTTCGCTATTGGTTATTGACCAGAGATATGTCTCGGTCATGTCTACATAGTTCTCGAACCCATAGGGTCTGCACACTTAACATTCAATGACGATTTGTATTATGAGTTTCGTGTTTTGATGAACCGAAGTTTGTTCGGAGTCCCAGATGAGATCACGGACATGATGAGGAGTCTCGAAATGGTCGAGACATAAAGATTCATATATTGTAAGGTTACATTCGGACACCGGAATGGTTCGGGTCGTTTCAGAGTACTGGGTTTACTGGACCCCCACCCGGGAAGTTCATGGGCCTTCATGGGCCCTAGTGGAAAGGAGAGGAGGGCCACAAGGGAGGCCACGCCCACCCTCCCCCCATGGCCAGTTCGAATTGGACTAAGGAGAGGGGCGGCGCCCCCTCTTCCCTTCTCCCCTCTTCCTCCTTCCCTCCTTCTCCCTCTCTTGGATGGAAGGGGACTCCAACTAGGATTGGGAATCCTAGTTGGACTCCCCATGGCGCGCGCCCCCTCTAGGCCGGCCTCCTCCTCCTCCCCCCTTTATATACGTGGGAGGGGGGCACCCCAAAGGACACACACGTTTCTCTTAGCCGTGTGCGGTGCCCCCCTCCATAGTTACACACCTCGGTCATATCGTTGTAGTGCTTAGGGGAAGCCCTACGCGAGTAACTTCATCATCACCGTCACCATGCCGTCGTGCTGACGGAACTCTCCCTCGGCCTCAACTGGATCAAAGAGCTCGAGGGACGTCATCGAGTTGAACGTGTGCTGAACACGGAGGTGTCGTGCGTTCGGTACTTGGATCAGTTGGATCGCGAAGACGTTCGACTACATCAACCGCGTTACTAAACGCTTCTGCTTTCGGTCTACGAGGGTACGTGGACACACTCTCCCCGCTCGTTGTTGTGCTTCTCCTAGATAGATCTTGCGTGATCGTAGGAATTTTTTTGTAATACTACGTTCCCCAACAGTGGTATCAGAGCCAGGTCTATGCGTAGATGTTATATGCACGAGTAGAACACAATGAGTAGTGGGTGATAATAGTCATACTGCTTACCAGCAACCTCTTACTTTGATTAAGCGGTATTGTTGGATGAAGCGGCCCGGACCGACATTACATGACCGTGTTCATGAGACTGGTTCTACCAACGTGCTTCGCACACAGGTGGCTAGCGGGTGTCTGTTTCTCCAACTTTAGTTGAATCGAGTTTGACTACGCCCGGTCCTTGTTGAAGGTTAAAACAACATGCTTGACGAAAAATCATTGTGGTTTTGATGCGTAGGTGAGAACTATTCTTGCTAGGAGCCCGTAGCAGCCACGTAAAACTTGCAACAACAAAGTAGAGGACGTCTAACTTGTTTTTGCAGGGCATGTTGTGATGTGATATGGTCAAGACGTGATGATATATAAATTGTTGTATGAGATGATCATGTTATGTAACAGTTGTCGGCAACTGGCAGGAGCCATATGGTTGTCGCTTTATTATATGAAATGCAATCGCCATGTAATTGCCTTACTTTATCACTAAGCGGTAGCGATAGTCATAGAAGAAATAGTTGGCGAGACGACAACGATGCTACGATGGAGATCAAGGTGTCTAGCCGGTGACGATGGTGATCATGCCGGTGCGTTGGAGATGGAGACCAAAGGCACAAGATGATGATGGCCATATCGTATCACTTATTTTTGCATGTGATGTTTATCCTTTATGCATCTTATTTTGCTTAGTACGATGGTAGCATTATAAGATGATCTGTCACTAAATTTCAACGTAGAAGGTACAAGTGTTCTCCCTGAGTATGCACCATTGCTACAGTTTGTCGTGCCAAGACACCACGTGATGATCGGGTGTGATAAGCTCTACATTCACATACAATGGGTGCAAGCCAGTGTTGCACAAGCAGAATACTCAGGTTAAACTTGACAAGCCTAGCATATGCAAATATGGCCTCGGAACACTGAGACCGAAAGGTCGAGCGTGAATCATATAGTAGATATGATCAACATAGTGATGTTCACCATTTCAAACTTCTCCATCTCACGTGATGATCGAACATAGTTTAGTTGATATGGATCACGTGATCATTTACATGACTAGAGGGATGTCTATCTAAGTGGGAGTTCTTAAGTAATATGATTAATTGAACTTTAATTTATCATGAACTTAGTCCTGATAGTATTTGCAAATTATGTTGTAGATCAATAGCTCACGTTATAGCTCCCCGTTTATTTTTGATATGGTCCTAGAGAAAAATAACTTGAAAGATGATAGTAGCAATGATAGTAGCAAAGATGATAGTAACAAGACCACTAGTTTCAAGAAGAAGGGCAAAGGGAAGAAGGGGAACTTCAAGAAGAACGGCAAGCAAGTTGCTGCTCAAATGAAGAAGCCCAAGTCTGGACCTAAGCCTGAGACTGAGTGCTTCTACTGCAAAGGGACTGTTCACTGGAAGCGGAACTGCCCCAAGTATTTGGCGGATAAGAAGGATGGCAAAGTGAAAGGTATATTTGATATACATGTTATTGGTGTGTACCTTACTAATGCCCGTATTAGCGTCTGGGTATTAGATATTGGTTCTGTTGCTCATATTTTCAACTTGAAATAGGGGCTACGGATTAAATGAAGATTGGCTAAGGACGAGGTGACGATGCGCGTGGGAAATGGTTCCAAAGTTGATGTGATCGCCGTCAGCACCCTACCTCTACATCTACCTTCAGGATTAGTTTTAGACCTGAATAATTGTTATTTGGTGTCAGCGTTAAGCATGAACATTATATCTGGATCTTGTTTGATGCGAGACAATTATTCATTTAAAACAGAGAATAATGGTTGTTCTATTTATATGAGTAATATATTTTATGGTCATGCACCCTTGGTGAGTGGTCTTTTTTTATTGAATCTCGATAGTAGTGATACACATATTCATAGTATTGAAGCCAAAAGATACAAGTTTAATAATGATAGTGCAACTTATTTGTGGCCCTGCTGTTTAGGTCATATTGGTGTAAAGCGCATGAAGAAACTCCATGCTGATGGGCTTTTGGAATCACTTGATGCTTGCGAACCATGCCTCATGGGCAAGATGACAAAGACTCCGTTATCCGGAACAATGAAGCGAGCAACAGACTTATTGGAAATAATACATACTAATGTATGCGGTCCGATGAGTGTTGATGCTTGCAGTGGGTATCATTATTTTCTGACCTTCACAGATGATTTGAGCAGATATGGGTATATCTACTTAATGAAACATAAGTCTGAAACATTTGAAAAGTTCAAAGAATTTCATAGTGAAGTGGAAAATCATTGTAACAAGAAAATAAAGTTTCTGCGATCTAATCGTGGAGGTGAATATTTGAGTTATGAGTTTGGTCTTCATTTGAAACAATGTGGAATAGTTTCGCAACTCACGCCACCTGGAACACCACAACGTAATGGTGTGTCCGAACGTCGTAACCGCACTTTATTAGATATGGTGCGATCTATGATGTCTCTTACTGATATACCGCTATCATTTTGGGGATATGCTTTAGAGACGGCTGCATTCACGTTAAACAGGGCACCATCAAAATCCGTTGAGAAGACACCATATGAACTGTGGTTTGGCAAGAAACCCAAGTTGTCATTTCTTAAAGTTTGGGGCTGCGATGCTTATGTGAAAAAGCTTCAACCTGATAAGCGCGAACCCAAATTGGAGAAATGTGTCTTGATGAGATACCCTAAGGAGGCTGTTAGGTACACCTTCTATCACAGATCCGAAGGCAACATATTTGTTGCTAAGAATGGATCCTTTCTAGAGAAGGAGTTTCTCTCGAAAGAAGTGAGTGGGAGGAAAGTAGAACTTGATGAGGTAACTGTACCTTCTCCCTTATTAGAAAGTAGTTCATCGCAGAAATCAGTTCCAGTGATTCCTACACCAATTAGTGAGGAAGCTAATGATGATGATCATGAAACTTCTGATCAAGTTACTACCGAACCTCGTAGGTCAACCAGAGTAAGATCCGCACCAGAGTGGTATGGTAATCCTGTTCTGGAGGTCATGTTACTTGACCATGATGAACCTACGAACTATGAGAAAGAGATGATGAGCCCAGATTCCGCGAAATGGCTTGAGGCCATGAAATCTGAGATGAGATCCATGTATGAGAACAAAGTATGGACTTTGGTTGACTTGCCCGATGATCGGCAAGCAATAGAGAATAAATGGATCTTCAAGAAGAAGACTGACGCTGACGGTAATATTACTGTCTACAAAGCTCGACTTGTTGCGAAAGGTTTTCGACGAGTTCAAGGACTTGACTATGATGAGACCTTCTCACCCGTAGCGATGCTTAAGTCTGTCCGAATCATGTTATCAATTGCCGCATTTTATGATTATGAAATTTGGCAAATGGATGTCAAAATTGCATTCCTTAATGGATATCTTAAAGAAGACTTGTATATGATGCAACCAGAAGGTTTTGTCGATCCAAAAAGTGCTAACAAAGTGTGCAAGCTCCAACGATCCATTTATGGACTGGTGCAAGCCTCTCGGAGTTGGAATATACGCTTTGATAGTGTGATCAAAGCATATGGTTTTATATAGACTTTTGGAGAAGCCTGTATTTACAAGAAAGGGAGTGGGAGCTCTGTAGCATTTCTGATATTATATGTGGATGACATATTGTTGATCGGAAATGATACTGAATTTTTAAATGGCATAAAAGGATACTTGAATAAGAATTTTTCAATGAAAGACCTCGGTGAAGCTGCTTATATATTGGGCATCAAGATCTATAGAGATAGATCAAGGCACTTAATTGGACTTTCACAAAACACATACCTTGATAAAGTTTTGAAGAAGTTCAAAATGGATCAGTCAAAGAAAGGGTTCTTGCCAGTGTTACATGGTGAGAAGTTGAGTCAGACTCAATGCCCGACCACTACAGAAGATAGAGAGAAAATGAAAGTCATTCCCTATACCTCAGCCATAGGTTCTATCATGTAAGCCAAGTTGTGTACTAGACCTGATGCGTGCCTTGCTATTAGTTTAGCAGGGAGGTACCAAAGTGATCCAGGAGTGGATCACTGGACAGCGATCAAGAACATCCTGAAATACCTGAAAAGGACTAAGGATATGTTTCTCGTTTATGGAGGTGACAAAGAGCTCATCATAAATGGTTACGTCAATGCAAGCTTTGACAATGATTTAGATGACTCTAAGTCGCAAACTGGATACGTATTTATATTAAATGGTGGAGTTGTTAGTTGGTGCAGTTCCAAGCAGAGCGTTGTGGCGGGATCTACGTGTGAAGCGGAGTACATAGCTACTTCGGAAGCAGCAAATGAAGGAGTCTAGATGAAGGAGTTCATATCCGATCTAGGTGTAATACCTAGTGCATCGGGTCCAATGAAAATCTTTTGTGACAATACTGGTGCAATTGCCTTGGCGAAGGAATCCAGATTTCAGAAGAGAACCAAACACATCAAGAGAAGCTTCAATTCCATTCGTGATCAAGTCAAGGAGGGAGACATAGAGATTCGCAAAATACATACAAATCTGAATGTTGTAGACCCGTTGACAAAGCCTCTCTCACGAGCAAAACATGATCAGCACCAAGACTCCATGGGTGTTAGAATCACTACTATGTAATCTAGATTAATGACTCTAGTGCATGTGGGAGTCTGAAGGAAATATGTTGGAAATATGCCCTAGACTCAATAATAAAGTGGTTATTATTATATTTCCATGTTCATGATAATTGTCTATTGTTCATGCTATAATTGTATTAACCAGAAACTGTAATACATGTGTGAATACATAGATTGTAATATGTCCCTAGTAAGCCTCTAGTTAACTAGCTCGTTGATCAATAGATGGTCATGGTTTCCTGACCATGGACATTGGATGTCGTTGATAACGGGATCACATCATTAGGAGAATGATGTGATGGACAAGACCCAATCCTAAGCGTAGCACAAGATCGTGCGGTTCGTTTGCTAAAGCTTTTCTAATGTCAAGTATCATTTTCTTAGACCATGAGATTGTGCAACTCCTGGATACTGTAGGAATGCTTTGGGTGTACCAAACGTCACAACGTAACTTGGTGGCTATAAAGGTGCACTACAGGTATCTCCGAAAGTATCTGTTGGGTTGGCACTAATGAAGACTGGGATTTGTCTCTCCGTATGACGGAGAGGTATCTCTAGGCCCACTCGGTAATGCATCATCATAACAAGCTCAATGTGACTAAGGAGTTAGCCACGGGATCATGCGTTACGGAACGAGTAAAGAGACTTGCCGGTAACGAGATTGAACGAGGTATAGAGATACCGACGATCGAATCTCGGGCAAGTAACATACCGTAGACAAAGGGAATTGTAGACGAGATTGATTGAATCCTCGAAATCATGGTTCATCTGATGAGATCATCATGGAACATGTGGGAGCCGACATGGGTATCTAGATCCCACTGTTGGTTATTGGCCGAGGAGATCTACCGGTCATGTCTGCATGGTTCCCGGACCCATAGGGTCTACACACTTAAGGTTCAGTGATGCTAGAGTTGTTGTGGGAAATAGTATGTGGTTACCGAAGGTTGTTCGGAGTCCTGGATGAGATCTAGGACGTCATGAGGAGTTCCGGAATGGTCTGGAGGTGAAGAATTATATATGGGAAGTCCAGTTTCAGTCGCCGGAATAATTTCGGGGGTTATCGGTATTGTACCAAGACCACCGAAAGGTGTCCGGGGGTCCACCGGGTGGGGCCACCTGTCCCGGTGGGCCAAGTGGGCTGAAAAAGGGTGGGAACCAGCCCCTGGTGGGCTGGTGCACCCCCAAGGGCGCAAGGCTCCTAGGGTTGAAAACCATAGGGGGTGGGGGCGCCTCCCACCTGACTTCGGGGCAACTCCCGCCCTTCGCCGCCGCCCCCCTCTAGATGCATCTAGGGGGTGGCCCCCTCTCCCTTCACCCTATAAATAGAGAGGGGTGGGAGGGCAGCCGCACCCTTCCCTTGGCACAGCCCTCCCCCTCTCCAACACCTCCTCCTCCTCCGTAGTGCTTGGCGAAGCCCTGCCGGAGAACTGCAAGCTCCACCACCACGCGGTCGTGCTGCCAAAGCTCTCCCTCAACTTCTCCTCTCCCCTTGCTGGATCAAGAATGAGGAGACGTCCCCGGTCTATACGTGTGTTGAACGCGGAGGCGCCGTCCGTTCGGCGCTGGATCGGATCTTCCGCGATTTGAATCGCCGCGAGTACGACTCCATCTTCCACGTTCCTTGTAACGCTTCCGCTTAGCGATCTTCAAGGGTATGAAGATGCACTCACTCTCTCTCATTGCTAGCATCTCCTAGATTGATCTTGGTCACACTTAGGATTTTTTTTGAATTATTGCTACATTCCCCAACAAAATATGCCCTAGAGGCAATAATAAAGTTGTTATTTATATTTCCTTGATAAATGTTTATTATTCATGCTAGAATTGTATTAACTGGAAACTTAGTACATGTGTGGATACATAGACAAACAGAGTGTCCCTAGTATGCCTCTACTTAACTAGCTCGTTAATCAAAGATGGTTAAGTTTCCTAGCCATAGACATGTGTTGTCATTTCATGAACGAGATCACATCATTAGAGAATGATGTGATGGACAAGACCCATCCGTTATCTTAGCATAATGATCGTTTAGTTTTTATGCTATTGCTTTCTTCATGACTTATACATGTTCCTCAGACTATGAGATTATGCAACTCCCGAATACCAGAGGAACGCTTTATGTGCTATCAAACGTCACAACGTAACTGGGTGATTATAAAGATGCTCTACAGGTGTCTCCAATGGTGTTTGTTGAGTTGGCATAGATCAAGATTAGGATTTGTCACTCCGTGTATCGAAGAGGTATCTCTGGGCCCTCTCGGTAATGCACATCACTATGAGCCTTGCAAGTAATGTGACTAATGAGTTAGTCACGGGATGATGCATTACGGAACGAGTAAAGAGACTTGCCGGTGATGAGATTGAACTAGGTATGATGATACCGATGATCGTATCTCGGGCAAGTAACATACCGATGACAAAGGGAACAACGTATATTGTTATGCAGTTTGACCGATAAAGATCTTCGTAGAATATGTAGGAACCAATATGAGCATCCAAGTTCCGCTATTGGTTATTGACCGGAGATACGTCTCGGTCATGTCTACATAGTTCTCGAACCGTAGGATCTGCACGCTTAACGTTCAATGATGATTTGTATTATGAGTTTCGTGTTGATGAACCGAAGATTGTTTGGAATCCCGGATGAGATCATGGACATGACGAGGAGTCTCGAAATGGTTGTGACATAAAGATTCATATATTGGGAGGTTACATTCAGACACCAGAATGGTTCGGGTCGTTTCGGATAAGTTTCGGAGTACCAGGGGTTACCGGAACCCCCGGTACTCCGGACCCCCCCCCCCCCCCGCGGGAAATTCATGGGCCCTAGTGGAAAGGAGAGGAGGGCCACAAGGGAGGCCGCCCCCATGGCCAGTCCGAATTGGACTAGGGAGGGGCGGCGCCCCCTCTTTCCTTCTCCCCTCTTCTTTCTTCCCTCCTTCTCCCTCTCTTGGATGGAAGGGGACTCCAACTAGGATTGGGAATCCTAGTTGGACTCCCCATGGCGCGCGCCCCCTCTAGGCTGGCCTCCTCCTCCTCCCCCCTTTATACATGTGGGAGGGGGGACCCCAAAGGACACACAAATTTCTCTTAGCCGTGTGCGGTGCCCCCTCCACAGTTACACACCTCGGTCATATCGTTGTAGTGCTTAGGTGAAGTCCTGCGCCGGTAACTTCATCATCACCGTCACCACGCCGTCGTGCTGACGGAACTCTCCCTCAGCCTCAACTGGATCAAAGAGCTTGAGGGACGTCATCGAGCTGAACGTGTGCTGAACACGGAGGTATCGTACGTTCGGTCCTTGGATCGGTTGGATCACGAAGACGTTTGACTACATCAACCGCGTTACTAAATGCTTCCGCTTTCGGTCTACGAGGGTATGTGGACACACTCTCCCCGCTCGTTGCTATGCTTCTCCTAGATAGATCTTGCGTGATCATAGGAATTTTTTTGAAATACTACGTTCACCAACAGCTATCACATGTCACAACGTAACTGGGTGATTATAAAGATGCTCTACAGGTGTCTCCGATGGTGTTTGTTGAGTTGGCATAGATCAAGATTAGGATTTGTCACTCCGTGTATCGGAGAGGTATCTCTGGGCCCTCTCGGTAATGCACATCACTATAAGTCTTGCAAGCAATGTGACTAAAGAGTTACTTACAGGATGATGCATTATGGAACGAGTAAAGAGACTTGCGAGTAATGAGATTGAACTAGGTATGATGATACCGATGATCGATTCTCGGGCAAGTAACATACCGATGAAAAAGGGAATAACGTATGTTGTTATGCGGTTTGACCGATAAAGATCTTCATAGAATATGTAGGAGCCAATATGACAATCTAGGTTCTGCTATTGGTTATTGACCGGAGATGTGTCTCGGTCATGTGTACATAGTTCTCGAACCCGTAGGGTCCGCATGCTTAACGTTCGATGACGATTTGTTCTATGAGTTATGTGATTTGATGACGGAAGGTTTTTCGGTGTCCCGAATGAGATCACGGACATGACGAGGAGTCTCGAAATGGTCGAGAGGTAAAGATTCATATATTGGAAGGTTATATTCAGACAACGGGGTGGTTTCGAGTGATTCGGATATTTTATCGAAGTACCAAGGGGTTACCGGAACCCCCCGGGGGAAGTATTGGGCCTATTGGGCCATATTGGAGGAGAGGAGAAAGGCCACGTGAGGAGGAGCCCCCCTGCCCAAACCGAATTGTACTAGGGGAGGGTGGCGGCCCCCCTCTTTCCTTCTCCCTCTCTCTCCCTTCCCCTTTCCCTCTCCGGTGGAAGGAAGGAGGGAGGCCGACTCCTACTTGGACCAGGAGTCCAAGTAGGACTCCCCCCCATGGCGTGCCCACCTTGGCCAGCCACCACCTCCTCCCACCTTTATATACGGAGGCGAGGGGGCACCCCAAAGAGACAAAAGACAATCTCTTAGCCGTGTGCGGTGCCCCCTCCACAATTCAACACCTCGGTCATATATCGTTGTAGTGCTTAGGTGAAGCCCTGCGCCAGTAACTTCATCATCACCGTCTCCACGCCGTCATGCTGACGGAACTCTCCCTCGTCCTCAACTGGATCAAGAGCTCGAGGGACGTCATCATGCTAAACGTGTGCTGAACACGGAGGTGCCGTACGTTCGGTGCTTGGATCGGTTGGATCGCGAAGACGTTCGACTACATCAACCGTGTTACTAAACGCTTCCTCTTTCGGTCTTTGAGGGTACGTGGACACACTCTCCCCTCTTGTTGCTATGCATATCTTAGTTAGATCTTGCATGATCGTAGGATTTTTTTTGAATTACTACGTTCCCCAACAGTGGCATCAGAGCCAGGTCTATGCGTAGATGTTAGATGCACGAGTAGAACACAAAGAGTTGTGGGCGATAATAGTCATACTGCTTGCCACCAACGTCTTACTTTGATTCGGAGGTATTGTTGGATGAAGCAGACCGGACCGACATTGCATGACCGCGTTCATGAGGCTAGTTCTACCGACGTGCTTCGCACACAGGTGGCTGGCGGGTGTCTATTTCTCCAACTTTAGTTGAATCGAGTTTGACTACGGCCAGTCCTTGTTGAAGGTTAAAATAGCACACTTGATGAAAAATCGTTGTGGTTTTGATGCGTAGGTAAGTACGGTTCTTGCTAGAAGCCCGTAGCATCCACGTAAAACTTGCAACAACAAAGTAGAGGACGTCTAACTTGTTTTTGCAGGGCATGTTGTGATGTGATATGGTCAAGACGTGATGAGATATAAATTGTTGAATGAAATGATCATGTTTTGTAAAAGTAATCAGCAACTGGCAGGGGCCTTATGGTTGTCGCTTTATTGTATGAAATGCAATTGCCATGTAATTGCTTTACTTTATCACTAAGCGGTAGCGATAGTCGTAGAGGTAATAGTTGGTGATAACCCACAAGTATAGGGGATCAATTGAAGCTTCTTTCGATAAGTAAGAGTGTCGAACCCAACGAGGAGCTAAAGGTAGAACAAATATTCCCTCAAGTTCTATCGACCACTGATACAACTCTACGGACACTTGACATTTGCCTTACCGGAAACAAGTATGAAACTATTTTGCAAGGATAAAACTACGAGTACTTTGCGAGTAAAAACTACGGATAAATTTGAAGGTACTAAAAGTGGAAAGCTTTTTGATACGTCTCCGTCGTATCTACTTTTCCAAACACTTTTGCCCTTGTTTTGGACTCTAACTTGTATGATTTGAATGGAACTAACCCGGACTGACGTTGTTTTCAGCAGAATTGCCATGGTGTTGTTTTATGTGCAGAAAACAAATATTCTCGGAATGACCTGAAACTCCACGGAACATCTTAGAAAAAACAATAAAACATCCTCACCAAAGATGAAGACCAGGGGGCCCACACCCTTCTCACGAGGGTGGGTGGCGCCCCCCCCAGGGCGCGCCCCCCTACCTCGTGGGCCCCCTGGAAACCCTCCGACGCCAACTCCAACTCTATATATTTGCTTTCGGAGAGAAAAAACCAGGGAGAAGAAATCATCGCGTTTTACAATACGGAGCCGCCGCCAAGCCCTAAAACCTCTCGGGAGGGCTGATCTGGAGTCCGTTCGGGGCTACGAAGAGGGGGATTCGTCGCCGTCGTCATCATCAACCATCCTCCATCACCAATTTCATGATGCTCACCGCCGTGCGTGAGTAATTCCATCATAGGCTTGCTGGACGGTGATGGGTTGGATGAGATTTATCATGTAATCGAGTTATTTTTGTTAGGGTTTGATCCCTAGTATCCATTATGTTCTGAGATTGATGTTGCTATGACTTTGCTATGCTTAATGCTTGTCACTAGGGACCGAGTGCCATGATTTCAGATCTGAACCTATTATGTTTTCATGAATATATGTGAGTTCTTGATCCTATCTTGCAAGTCTATAGTCACCTACTATGTGTTATGATCCGGCAACCCCGAAGTGACAATAATCGGGACCACTCTCGGTGATGACCATAGTTTGAGGAGTTCTTGTATTCACTATGTGCTAATGCTTTGTTTCGGTTCTCTATTAAAAGGAGGCCTTAATATCCCTTAGTTTCCAATAGGACCCCGCTGCCACGGGAGGGTAGGACAAAAGATGTCATGCAAGTTCTTTTCCATAAGCACGTATGACTATATACGGAATACATGCCTACATTACATTGATGAATTGGAGCTAGTTCTGTGTCACCCTATGTTATGACTGTTACATGATGAACCGCATCCGGCATAATCATCCATCACTGATCCGGTGCCTACGAGTTTTCCATATACTGGTTTACGCTTATTTACTTTCCCGCTGCTGCTGTTACAATCACTACAAAATACCAAAAACATTACTTTTGCTGTCTTTACTTTTGTTGCCGCTACCACCACTATCATATTACTTTGCTACTAAACACTTTGCCGCATATACTAAGTTTCCAGGTGTGGTTGAATTGACAACTCAGATGCTAATACTTGAGAATATTCTTTGGCTCCCCTTGTGTCGAATCAATAAATTTGGGTTGAATACTCTACCCTCGAAAGCTGTTGCGATCCCCTATACTTGTGGGTTATCAAGACTAGTTTCTGGCACCGTTGCCGGGGAGCATAGCTCTATTGTTTGAGTCACTTGGGATTTATATCTGCTGGACACCATGAAGAACTTGGGAGATCCAAAAACCAAGATTTATCCCTCAACTACGAGGGGAGGTAAGGAACTGCCATCTAGCTCTGCACTTGATTCACCTTCTGTTATGAGTAAGTTTGCGACACCTACACCTGCTTCTGTTATTCGTTCTGATATGTCGCATGTTATTGATGATGCCACTTCTGCTATGCATGATACTTATGATGAAACTTCTTCTATGCCTGATACTACTGTGCCCCTTGGTGAATTTCTTGATGAACAAATTGCTAGGGCTAGAGAAAGAGAAATTATTGAATCTGAATACGATGATGATAGTGATGATGAAAATATGCCTGTTATTCCTGAGGGTTATTTATTTGATCAAGATGCTTCTTTAGCTATTTTAGCTTGCAGAGATAGATATGAGCTTAAGAGGTTATTAATTAAACGGAACAAAGAATCACTTAGAGATAAAATGAAACCCCAACCCTGCTTTTGCTACTTCACCTATATGTGTTCCTGATAAGGATTATGAATTCTCTGTTGATCCTCATATAATTACTTTGGTTGAATCTGATCCGTTTTATGGCTATGAATCTGAAACTGTTGTGGCACATCTTACTAAGTTAAATGATATAGCTGCCCTGTTTACTAATGACGAGAGATCGCGTTACTTTTATATACTCAAAATATTTCCGTTCTCATTGAAGGGTGATGCTAAGATATGGTTTAATTCTCTTGATCTTGGTTGTGTGCGTAGTCCCCAGGATATGATTTATTACTTCTCTGCTAAATGTTTCCCTGCTCATAAGAAACAAGCTGCTTTGAGGGAAATATACAACTTCGTGCAAATTAAAGAAGAGAGTCTCCCACAAGCTTAGGGGAGACTTCTCAAGCTACTTAATGCTTTGCCTGATCATCCTCTTAAGAAACCTGAAATAGTTGATATCTTTTATAATGGACTAACCGATGCTTCCAGAGATTACCTGGATAGTTGTGTTGGTTCTCTTTTCAAGGAAAGAACACCGGATGAAGCTGAAATTCTATTGAATAATATGTTGACAAATGAAAATAATTGGGCACCTCCTGAGCTAGCTCCTGAGCCATCTCCTGCTCCAATTAGTGAGCCTATTCCTAAACCAACTCCGAAGAAGAGAGGTGTTCTATTTCTCAGTCCCAAAGATATGCAAGAGGCAAAGAAATCTATGAAAGAAAAAGGTATTAAAGCTGAAGACGTTAAGAATTTACCTCCTATTGAAGAAATACATGGTCTTAATATACCGCTTGTTGAAGAAACATATGATCTTAATTATTTATTTACTGAAGAACCTCCTGATCCAGATATCCCGACACAGGTAGTAAAGGTAAATTCTCGCTATAGATATGATAAAGCTGAAGTCCCTCCTACTAAAATTGCTAGTCAGTGATTGGATGAGTTTGATAACTTTATGTTTAAGCAAGACGACTTCAATGCTTATTTTGGTAGACAACTAAAAGAAAATGCTTATATGATTAGACGCTTGGGTGATTATATGGCTGATATTAAAGGTGAACTTAAACTTGCTAGCAAACATGCTTCTATGGTTACCACTCAAGTAGAACAAGTACTTAAGGCTCAAAAAGAAGTGCTTAATGAAATGAATAATAAGAAAAATGATTATGTTGTTAGAGTGGCTACTAGAACTGGTAGAATGACTCAGGAACCTTTGTATCCTGAAGGCCACCCTAAGAGAATTGAGCAAGATTCTCAAAGAAATAATATTGATGTTCCTAGTTCTTCTAAAAAGAAGAAGAAGAAAAATGATAGAACTGTGCAAACTTCTAGTGAACCTATTGCTGAACCACGTGATAATCCAAATGATATTTCTATGTCTGATGCTGAAACACAATCTGGTAATGACCATGAACCTAGTAAAAATATTAATGATGATGTTCATGATGATGCTCAACCTAGTAATGATAATGATGTAGAAATTGAACATGCTGTTGATCTTGATAACCCACAATCAAAGAATCAATGTTATGATAAAAGAGACTTTGTTGCTAGGAAACATGGTAAAGAAAGGGAACCTTGGGTTCAGAAACCCATGCCTTTTCCTCCGAAACCATCCAAGAAAAAGGATGATGATGATTTTGAGCACTTTGCTGAAATGATTAGGCCTATCTTTTTGCGTATGAGATTAACTGATGTGCTCAAAACAAATCCTTATGCTAAATATATGAAGCATATCATTACTACTAAAAGAAAGATACCGGAAGCTGAAATTTCCACCATGCTTGCTAATTATACTTTTAAGGGTGGAATACCAAAGAAACTTGGAGATCCCGGAGTACCTACTATAGCTTGCTCCGTTAAAAGAAATTATATTAAAACTGCTTTATGTGATCTTGGAGCCGGTGTTAGTGTTATGCCTCTCTCTTTATATCGTAGACTTGACTTGAATAAGTTGACACCTACTGAAATATCTTTGCAAATGGATGATAAATCAACTGCTATACCTGTCGGTATTTGTGAGGATGTGCCTGTTGTGGTTGCAAACGTTACTATTTTAACGGACTTTGTTATACTCGATATTCCCGAGGATGATAGTATGTCTATTATTCTTGGAAGACCTTTTATTAATACTGCAGGGGCTGTTATTGATTGCAACAAAGGCAATGTCACTTTTCATGTCAATGGTAATGAGCATATGGTACACTTTTCGAGGAAACAACCTCAAGTTCATAGTATCAACTCTATTGGAAAAATTCCATCCATTATATTTGGAGGTTTTGAATTTCCTCTTCCTACTGTCAAGAAGAAATATGATATACTTATTATAGGGGATGTGAATATCCCCGTTGAGGTAACTTAGTGTTATTCGAAATTTCTCCGGTTTCATGATTATCGGAATGAGTTTGTTAACAAGACTTGATCAACCTTGTTAGTGGATTCTTTTTGATGAGCATGAGATGGATGAAACTAGAAGGATAAACTTCTGTACCCCACTTTTACTTTTTGTCATTTATATTAAATAAAGTAAAAAATAGTATTTTCTGTCTGTTTCCTGAGTTATCCGTGCAATATAAAAATATCCCGAAAATAAAAGTCCTCAGAATGCCATGCCAATTTAATATGATTTTTTCGGGAATATTTGAGGATTTAGTGTGCAAAAATTACCGCGGGAGGAGCTGCCACCTGGCCACGAGGGTGGTGGGTGCGCCCCCCCCCTATAGGGCGCGCCCCCCTGCCTCGTGGGCCCACGGTGGCCCTCCTCCACTTATCCCAGCACCCATCTTCTTCCTCTGTCTCACACAAACCCGAAAAACCAACTCAAGCACGAGTTCCAGCCACTTTTGCTGTGATTTTCGATCTCCTTGCTCAAAGCACCTCTCGCAAAACTACTTGGGGAGATTGTTCCTTGGTATGTGACTCCTCCATTGGTCCAATTAGTTTTTGTTCTAGTGCTTTGTTCTTTGCAAATTTGTGCTGCATAGGTGACCATGTTCTTGAGCTTGCATGTCAAATTTATATAGTTCTAAGTAGTTCTAATGCTTGATATATGCTCTAGGCACTTGTAGGAGTAGTTGCTATCAATATTATTGAGTTTGGTTTACTTTTATTTTGAAGTTACTAAAAATTTCAGAATTTTTCAGAGAAAAACAATATGCTTAGGAAGATGTTCCAAGGTGGTTCTTCTAAGAAGCAAGGACCCAGGATTGCTATGCGCGATGCTGACGAGGATCTACCAAGAGACGCTCCAGTACGGCCTTGCGAATGGCTGTCGGAAAATTTTATGGACCGTGCGGGAATTAAAGAAGAATTCAAAGCATATTTGTGCAATGCCGGTCTTGAGGATTTTGAGGCTAACAAATGCCCCCAGTATCATGATCTCACAAGTTCATTGTGAGGAGGTTTGAGTATTCATCTTCGCGTAATTCTCCTTCAGTCATGTTTGATCTTTATGACAAATCTTATACCATGGACTTAGAGGATTTCACTTCTGCTTGCAAACTTCCATCATGGGGTAGTGTTAGGGATCCCCCTAAATCTGAATTTAGAAACTTTCTTGCTAGTATAACTGTGGGGGAATCTAGAGATATAACGAAGGCTACCATAGGGAGCATTCACTTTCCTGCTATACATTATTTTGCTCTCTTCATCGGTAGATGCATAAATGCTAAGGATGAAGCATGTCACATGTGTGTCCCTGATCTTAGCATTCTTAGGAGTGCTGTGTTAGGAGACCAATCTTATCATATGGGAGCCATTGTAGCTCGTAGGTTGCATCATAATAGACATAATGGAGATTTCTTTGGAGGAATTTACGCAACCCGCTTAGCTCATTTTCTTGAGATAAACATTCGTGAGGGTGATACGGAGTTGCCTCCTGCATATTTAGATTATGACTCTATGGCTTCGCACCAGTTTGTCGAGAGGCCTGAATCACCTCTCTTCTATCGCTTAATTTTTGATAAACGACGTGTTTTCTGTAATACTCTCCCTGCTCCTGCCTTCTTTGATTCACAGACAAAAGGAAGATATATGTTATTACCAGAGAGGAGGCAGAAGAGTACAAGAGGAGAGCGGAGGCAGCTCGACTCCACGCTGCAGCACAGCAGGCGATAACCGCTGCACAACAGTATGATCCCAACTATTCTTCCTCATCACAGTACGACCCCAACAACTATTATTATGGATATCCGCCAGGCCAGCCGTGGCCATAGACCAACTTAGGCCAAAAGCCTAAGCTTGGGGGAGTACATATTTCTCACTGACATTACATTTATGTTCACACACACTCATTGCTAGATGTCGGTGCTCATACTTTTTCACTGTAATATCCATGCTAGTTTATTTTCTTTTCCTGTTTTCTTCTTGTGTGTTTTTTAAACCTTAAGAAAAACCAAAAAAAATTAGTAGTAGTTTATTTTTCTGCTGTAGTAGTAATAATTAAAAAGAAAACCCAAAAAATATTTCCCGTTCTTCTTTTGCTTGTTGGGAGCTTTCCCGTGTAAATAGTTTTATTTCTTTTCTTTTCTTTGGGGGTCAGTAGGAGAAGACCATAATTAAATTGTTGAAGTGGCTCTTATATGCATTATTGTTGATTTAACCCAGAGCCCATATTGCCTTGTCTTCTCCTGTTTATTGAATGCTCGCAGATTCCAGCTTAGTCCAATGCACGTGCACTCTTATTATTATTCACACCGTTCGGTCGTGCAAGTGAAAGGCAATTATGATGATATATGATGGACTGACTGAGATGAGAAAAGCTGGTATGAACTCGACCTCTTTTGTTTTTGTAAATATGATGAGTCCCTCATTCTTGATTCAGCTTATTATGAATAAACATGTTTGCAATGACAATTAGAGATCATAGTTGCTTGTGCCATGCTTGGTAAGCTATGAGTTATAATGATTTACCTTGTATGCCAACATCCTATTGAGATGATTATGATGTGGTATGATGGGGTGATATCCTCTTTTGAACGATTTAAGTGACTTGACTTGGCACATGTTCACGCATGTAGTTGAAACAAAATCAACATAGCCTTCACGATATTTATGTTCATGGTGGATTATATCCTACTCATGCTTGCATCCAATGTTTATTAATTTTAATGCATGTACATGGCTGTTGTCGCTCTCTAGTTGGTCGCTTCCTAGTCTTTTGCTAGCCTTCACCTGTACTAAGCGGGAATACTGCTTGTGCATCCAATCCCTTAAACCCCAAAGTTATTCCAGATGAGTCCACTATACCTTCCTATATGCGGTATCTACCTGCCGTTCCAAGTAAATTTGTATGTGCCAAACTCTAAACCTTCAAATAAACATTCTGTTTTGTATGCTCGAATAGCTCATGTATCAACAAAGGTTGTCCTTATCTTCCGTGTTAGGCGGGTTATTCTCAAGAGGAGTGGACTCTGCTCCTCACTCACGAGAAAATGGCTAGTCACTAGGATGCCCAGTCTCATGGTTTATGCAAACTAAATCAAAATTACTTGCAAACAAAACTCCCCCTGGGACCTGATGTATGTTGGAGGCACTAGTTGTTTCGAGCAAGCCATGGATTGATGCTTGTTGGTGGAGGGGGAGTATAAACTTTACCATTCTGTTTGGGAACCGCCTATAATGTGTTTAGCATGGAAGATATCGCCATCTCTTAGTTGTTACGTTGACAATGAAAGTATACTGCTCAAAATACAATTTATTTCTATTTCAAAACCAAGCTCTGGCACATCTACAAATCCCTGCTTCCCTCTGCGAAGGGCCTATCCATTTACTTTTATGTTGATTCATCACCCTCTTATTAACAAGCACTAGATGGAGAGCACAATCGTCATTTGCATTCATTATTGTTAATTTATATTGGGTATGACTATGATTGGATCTCTTTTACCATGAATTACAGTGTCTAGTCAGTCCTTGATCTTTAAAGGTGCTCTGCAATTATGTTTTGCGGTCTCAGAAAGGGCTAGCGAGATACCATCTTGTTATATCATATTATGATTACTTTGAGAAAGTGTTGTCATCCAAGATTTATTATTATGACTTGCTAGTTGATTATGCTATTGATATGAGTAATTGTGAGACCTAAGAATTATTGCAAATGTGGTTCATTATGATCTATGCTGAAAACTTGAATGCTGGCTTGACATAGTTACAACAACAAGAGCAAACAGAGTTTGTAAAAGTTTTTCTTTCTTTCTTTCAGTTTGTCAACTGAATTGCTTGAGGACAAGCAAGGGTTTAAGCTTGGGGGAGTTGATACGTCCCCATCGTATATACTTTTCCAAACACTTTTGCCCTTGTTTTGGACTCTAACTTGTATGATTTGAATGGAACTAACCCGGACTGACGCTGTTTTCAGCAGAATTGCCATGGTGTTGTTTTATGTGCAGAAAACAAATATTCTCGGAATGACCTGAAACTCCACGGAACATCTTAGAAAAAACAATAAAAAATCTTCGCCAAAGATGAAGACCAGGGGGACCACACCCTTCTCACGAGGGTGGGGGGCGCCCCCCCCTAGGGCACGCCCCCTACCTTGTGGGCCCCCTGGAAACCCTCCGACGCCAACTCCAACTCTATATATTTGCTTTCGGAGAGAGAAAAATCAGGGAGAAGAAATCATCGCGTTTTATGATACGGAGCCGCCGCCAAGCCCTAAAACCTCTCGGGAGGGCTGATCTGGAGTCCGTTCGAGGCTCCGGAGAGGGGGATTCATCGCCGTCGTCATCATCAACCATCCTCCATCACCAATTTCATGATGCTCACCGCCGTGCGTGAGTAATTCCATCGTAGGCTTGCTGGACGGTGATGGGTTGGATGAGATTTATCATGTAATTGAGTTAGTTTTGTTAGGGTTTGATCCCTAGTATCCATTATGTTCTGAGATTGATGTTGCTATGACTTTGCTATGCTTAATGCTTGTCACTAGGGCCCGAGTGCCATGATTTCAGATCTGAACCTATTATGTTTTCATGAATATATGTGAGTTCTTGATCCTATCTTGCAAGTCTATAGTCACCTACTATGTGTTATGATCCGGCAACCCCGAAGTGAAAATAATCGGGACCACTCCCGGTGATGACCATAGTTTGAGGAGTTCATGTATTCACTATGTGCTAATGCTTTGTTCCGGTTCTCTATTAAAAGGAGGCCTTAATATCCCTTAGTTTCCAATAGGACCCCGCTGCCACGGGAGGGTAGGACAAAAGATGTCATGCAAGTTCTTTTCCATAAGCACGTATGACTATATACGGAATACATGCCTACATTACATTGATGAATTGGATCTAGTTTTGTGTCACCCTATGTTATGACTGTTACATGATGAACCGCATCCGGCATAATCATCCATCACTGATCCGGTGCCTACGAGTTTTCCATATACTGGTTTACGCTTATTTACTTTCCCGCTGCTGCTGTTACAATCACTACAAAATACCAAAAACATTACTTTTGCTGTCTTTACTTTTGTTGCCGCTACCACCACTATCATATTACTTTGCTACTAAGCACTTTGCCGCATATACTAAGTTTCCAGGTGTGGTTGAATTGACAACTCAGATGCTAATACTTGAGAATATTCTTTGGCTCCCCTTGTGTCGAATCAATAAATTTGGGTTGAATACTCTACCCTCGAAAGCTGTTGCGATCCCCTATACTTGTGGGTTATCACTTTTGTCAATAAGAAAGTCATTTATCCCTAGGCAATCGATAACAGGTACTGGTAATCATTCTTGCAATTTTATATCAGGGAGAGGCATGAGCTAACATACTTTCTCTACTTCGATCATATGCACTTATGATTGGAACTCTAGCAAGCATCCGTAACTACTAAAGATCATTAAGGTCGTGAAACCCAACCATAGCATTAAGTATCAAGTCCTCTTTACTCCCATACGCCATAACCCACCTACTCGGGTTTAAGTTTCTGTCGCTCTCGCAACCCACCGCAAGCAAATCATGAACATATTGCAACACCCTATAGTGGGGGACCCTCACATTTGCGCGAGACGGAGGGCACCGTAGGACAGCACCATAAATAAAATATACAATCATACCAACCAAGATCACGATTAACCCATAGGACAAAACAAATCTACTCAAACATCATAGGATAACCATAGATCATTGGAAAACAATGTATGGATTTGAGCACCATGTTTAAGTAGAGATTACAGTGGGGGAAGAGGTGTTACACCACTACATAGAGGGGGAGAGAGTTGGTGTTGATGGTAGCAAGATTGTTGATGTAGATCGCCGTCCCGATCGTTGCCCCCGACAGCACTCCGGCGCTACCGGAAGTGAGGGGGGAGAGCCCCCTCCTTCTTCTTCCTTGGCCTCCCCTTAGATGGGAGGAGAGTTCCCCTTCGGTCCATGGTCTCCATGGCGACGGAGGGGCGGGAGAGCCCCTCCGAGATTGGATCTCCCTCTCTATTCTCTTCTATTTTGCGTTCCCCAGATCTGGCTGAAAACCGTTTCTTATATTCCCGGAGATCCGTAACTCCGATTGCGCTGAGATTTTAACATGATTATTTTTGGATATAAGCTTCCTTGCGACCGAAGTAGAGGTCCAACCGACGTACAAGGTGGGCACAACCCACCACAACGCGCTAGGGGCCTCTGGCGCGCCCTGGTGTCTTGTGCCTTGTGTGGGCCTCTGTTTGCGGTGATTCCAACTCTCAAAAATCACATATATTCCAAAATAATTCTCCGTAAAACTTTATTGCATTTGGACTTCGTTTAATATGGATACTCGGCGATACAAAAAACATGCAGAAAACAGGAACTGCAACTAGGCACTGGATCAATAGGTTAGTCCAATAAATCATATAAAAATTTGCCAAAAGTATGTAAAACTTGTATAATATTGGCATTAAAAAATCAAAAATTATAGATACGATGGAGACGTATCAGTTGGCGAGACGACAACGACGCTACGATGGAGATCGAGGTGTCAAGCCGGTGACGATGGAGATCATGACGGTTCTTTGGAGATGGAGATCAAAGGCGCAAGATGATGATGGCCATATCATGTCACATATTTTGATTGCATGTGATGTTTATCCTTTATGCATCTTATTTTGCTTAGTACGGCAGTAGCATTATAAGATGATCCCTCAGTAAATTTGAAGGTACAAGTGTTCTCCCTGAGTATGCACCGTTTCTACAGTTCATCGTGCCGAGACACCACATGATGATCGGGTGTGATAAGCTCTACGTTCACATACAACGGGTGCAAGCTAGTTTTGCACACGTGGAATACTCGGGTTAAACTGGATGAGCCTAGCATATGCAGATATGGCCTCGGAACACTGAGACCGGAAGGTCGAACGTGAATCATATAGTAGATATGATCAACATAGAGATGTTCACCATTGAAAACTACTCCATCTCACGTGATGATCGGACATGGTTTAGTTGATATGGATCACGTGATCATTTAGATGACTAGATGGATGTCTATCTAAGTGGGAGTTCTTAAGTAATATGATTAATTGAACTTTAATTTATCATGAACTTAGTCCTGATAGTATTTGCAAATTATGTTGTAGATCAATAGCTCACGTTATAGCTCCCCGTTTATTTTTTATATGGTCCTAGAGAAAAATAACTTGAAAGATGATAGTAGCAATGATGCAGACTCGATCCGTGATCTGAGGATTATCCTCATTGCTGCACAGAAGAATCATGTCCTTGATGCACCGCTAGGTGACGGACCTATTGCAGGAGCAGATGCGGACGTTATGAACGTTTGGCAAGCTCGGTATGATGACTAATTGATAGTTTAGTGCGCCATGATTTACGGCTTAGAACCGGGACTTCAAAAACATTTTGAACGCCACGGAGCATATAAGATGTTCCAAGAGCTGAAATTGGTATTTCAGACTCATGCCCGAGTTGAGAGGTATGAGACCTCTGACAAGTACTTTGCCTACAAGACGGAGGAGAATAGCTCAACCAGTGAGCATGTGCTCAGAATGTCTGAGTACTACAATCACTTGAATCAAGTGGGAGTTAATCTTCTAGATAAGATAGTGATTGATAGAGTTCTCTAGTCACTATCACCAAGTCACTGGAACTTCGTGATGAACTATAATATGCAAGGGATGATGAAAATGATTCCCGAGCCCTTCGCAATGCTAAAATCAGCAAAGGTAGAAATCAAGAAAGAGCATCAAGTGTTGATGGTTAACAAGACCACTAGTTTCAAGAAAAGGGGCAAAGGAAAAGAAAGGGAACTTCAAGAAAGAATGGTGATACGTCTCCAACGTATCTATAATTTTTGATTGTTCCATGCTATTATATTATCTGTTTTGGATGTTAATGGGCTTTATTTTACAATTTTATATTATTTTTGGGACTAACCTATTAACCCAAGGCCCAATGCAAATTGTTGTTTTTTGCCTATTTCAGTATTTCGCAGAAAAGTAATATCAAACGGACACCAAACGGAATGAAACCTTCGGGAGCGTGATTTTTGGAACAAACGTGATCCAAAGGACTTGGAGTGGACGTCAAGAAACGGACGAGGAGTCCACGAGGTAGGGGGCACGCCTACCGCCCTAGGCACCCCCTCCCCCCTCGTGGGCCCCTCATGGCTTAACCGACCTACTTCTTCCTCCTATATATGTTCACATTGTAACGCCCCGTATGTAACTTGCCATATTTGTATTCCAACTCTTGCCATTTTCGGCTCTAAGTTATGATATTCCCTCGTGGTTGGGTTTTGTCTTTGTTTTGCATGTTGTCCATGCCATGCATATCATATCATGTCATCATGTGCATCACATTTGCATACGTCTTCGTCTCATGCATCCGAGCATTTTCCCCGTTGTCCATTTTGCATTCCGGCACTCCTATGCCCTCTGGCGCCTCCCTTTTGCCTTTTTTCGTGTGCGAGCGTTAAACATTCTCGGATTGGACCGAGACTTACCAAGCGGCCTTGGTATACCACCGGTTGACCGCCTGTCAAGTTTTGTGACATTTGGACTTCGTTTGATACTCCAACGGTTAACCGAGGAACCGTAAAGGCCTCGTGTGTGTTGCAGCCCAACACCCCTCCAAAGTGGCTCAAAACCCATCCAAACCCCCTCCATCCTCTCGGCCGTTCGATCACGATCGCGTGGCCAAAAACTGCACTCCATTTGGATTCTCCTAGCTCCTTCTATGTATAAATAGGTGCCTTCCCCGTCCAATCTCAAATGAAACCCTAAAAAATTTCCCCTCTCCGCGCCGGACGTGTCCGCCCACCGCCGGACACGCATCCGCCGCCGCCCGCTCCCAATCAGGGCTCGCCACGTCACCACCCTGCGCCCACTTCGCCGCCGGGCCCGCGGAAGCCCGCAGCCGGCCCGCCCGGGATGGATCTGGGCCCGAACCGCCCCGCACGGCACCGCCGCTACTTCGCCGGCCGCCGCGCTGCCTCTTAGCTCGCCGCCGCCCGAAGACCCCCCGGATCCGGAGCGCCAAGGCCGTATCCGCCTCTTCTTCACCTCCCCGTCGTCCTTGGGAGCTCGCCGGAGCCCCATCAGCAGCCGCGACCTCGCCGGAGTTGACCTCGGCTCGCGGGCCCACGACGAACCCTAGATCTGACTGAGGGTATAAATATATCTAAGTCACTTTTCTGTTATTTTTTCAAGCATTCTTCATCATGCCATAACTCTGTTATCGTAGCTCCGTTTCGTGCGTGCGGCATATCAAAATGTTCGTTAGGATGTCCTCTTCATTTTGTTCCATTGCATCAGGCTCATTTGAGTCCATCTTGATGCCTAAAATGCTGTTGCAAGAGTGCTATAAAATGTTAGTTTCTGTTTCTTATCAGAGTACGAGCATTTGTCATTTTTGCCATGATTAATGTGTGCCTCCTATGAACTTGAGCCCTACATGTGTTTTGGGCTATGCCATGCCATCTTTACAGGGGTGTATGCCATGTATTTTTGTGATCAATGTGGTAACTAGCACAAGCATGCAAAGTAGCTCTCTGATATTGCTGATTTCAGGGACTTAGAATTCTACTGTCTTTTCCCTGATGTTATTTTTAAGCCATGTATTCATGTTGCTACAGAGTGATCCATGCCACTTTTGAGCATGTTCAGTAAGGATGATTTGAGCATATTGTTATGTTCTATCCATCCATGTCTTTGTTTGCAATTATGGAGTACCCTAGCATGACTCAATCTTGCTCTACTTTTGCTATAAAATGTTCCTAGCAGATTGTTTACGTGTTAATCAATTTTGCCAAGGTTGTTGTGGTTGATCCATGCATGCTATAAGTTTGTTCTTGTCATGGTTGGCTTCTTGAACATGTCTTCTTGCTGGGTGTATGCTTAGCTTGTCATGAAATGCCTTGTGTTGAGTGCATCAAGCTCGCAAACATGCCTACGTAACTCTGTTTTTGCCATGTCCAGTTTTCTGCTAAGTCTGAATCCGTTAACGAAACTTGCTATGTTTACATGGGTGCCATCTTATCTTCTGATCCTTTTTGGCTTATGGTCAGTAAGGGAATTTTGTTATATGCTTTGAGTAGTTTCATGCCATGCCTTGTGTTGCTATGTTCTGATCCTTTAGCATGTTGTTATCTTGCTCTAAACATTGCTTCCTGATGTTAATTCCTGACATGTTATTTTTGCCAAGTCTGTGAAGATGATATCTTTTGCACTTTTGCCATGCTTGTTTGAACCTGCTCTTGTGTGATTTAGCCATAGCTTAGTGTTCATCTTTTGTCAAGCATCTTGAGTGGATCACTGTCATGTGCTTTGTTGCTATGTTAGAGTGCAGTAGCTTAGTTTCTTGTTGCATTTTAGATGGCATCATGTTGTTAATCGCAGAATCATGTCATTATTGTTTTGCTTGCCATTTGCAAACTGTGCATCCGTTTCCGGTGATCTTTATATCGATTTCTACCGAAATCAACACATCTTTCCAGCGGCGCACTTGGTTTGCCAAGTTGAGACTTGGTTCAATCTTTTCCTTCTGGAGCATGCATATGCATTGCATATTACATCCCGCATATCATGCCATGTTTTGCATCATGTTGCTTGCGCATTGCACCATGGTTGATTGTGGTTTCCTTTGCTTGTGTTCTTGCTTTGGGTAGAGCCGGGAGACGAGTACATGATTGAGGAACCCATTGAGTACGCTATCGAGGATCAAGCTTACGCCAACCCGGAGAACTTTGCAGGTAAGATGACCATACCCTCGAAATCACTTCTATCTTTGCTTGCTAGTTGCTCGCTCTATTGCTATGCCTATGCCGCGATACCTACCACATGCTTTATCATGCCTCCCACATTGCCATGTCAAACCTCTAACCCACCTTGTCCTAGCAAACGTTGTTTGGCTATGTTACCGCTTTGCTCAGCCCCTCTTATAGCGTTGCTAGTTGTAGGTGAAGATTGGAGTTTGTCCTTGTTGGAACATGTTTATTGTTGGAATATCATTATTATATCTTGTTTACTTTAATGCATCTATATACTTGCTAAAGGGTGGAAGGCTCGGCCTTATGCCTGGTGTTTTGTTCCACTCTTGCCGCCCTAGTTTCCGTCATACCGGTGTTATGTTCCTTGATTTTGCGTTCCTTACGCGGTTGGGTTATAATGGGAACCCCTTGACAGTTCGCCTTGAATAAAACTCCTCCAGCAAGGCCCAACCTTGGTTTTACATTTCCCTAACAACCTATAACCTTCCCTTGGGTTTTCGTGAGCCCGAGGGTCATCTTTATTTTTAAACCCCCCCCCCCCCCCCCCCGCCAGTGCTCCTCTGAGTGTTGGTCCGAAATGGGCAGCCTGCGGGGCCACCTCGGGGCAACTCGAGGGTTGGTTTTACTCGTAGCTTGACCTATCCGGTGTACCCTGAGAACGAGATATGTGCGACTCCTATCGGGATTTGTCGGCACATCGGGCGGCTTTGCTAGTTTTGTTTTACCATTGTCGAGATGTCTTGTAACCGGGATTCCGAGTCTGATCGGGCCATCCTGGGAGAAGGAATATCCTTCGTTGACCGTGAGAGCTTGTGACGGGCTAAGTTGGGACACCCCTACAGGGTTTTTGAACTTTCTAAAGCCGTGCCCGCGGTTATGGGCAGATGGGAATTTGTTAATATCCGGTTGTAGAAAACTTGACACTAAACTTAATTAAAATGCATCAACAGCGTGTGTAGCCGTGATGGTCTCTTTTCGACAGAGTCCGGGAATAGAACACGGTCTTGTGTTATGCGTGAACGTAAGTAGTTTTAGGATCACTTCTTTATCTTTGTAGCTTCTCGACCATGCTTTGCTTTCTCTTCTCGCTCTCATTTGCATATGTTAGCCACCATATATGCTAGTGCTTGCTGCAGCTCCACCTCACTACCTTTCCCTACCCATAAGCTTAAATAGTCTTGATCGCGAGGGTGTGAGATTGTTGAGTCCCCGTGACTCACAGATTACTTCCAAAACCAGATGCAGGTGTCGATGATGCCATTCCAGGGGATGCGACTGAACTCAAGTGGGAGTTCGACGAGGACTCGGGACGTTACTACGTTTCCTTTCCAGACGATCAGTAGTGGAGACCAGTTGGGGCGATCGGGGATCTTATGCATTTGGCGTTGTCTTTATTTTGGTTCCGTAGTCGGACCTTGATTGTATTCTGGATAATGTAATGCTATATTTATGTATTCTGTGAAGTGGCGATTGTAAGCCAACTCTGTACCTCTTTCTTATTCAGTACATGGGATGTGTAAAGATTACCCCTCTTGCGACATGCCTACAATACAGTTATGCCTTTAAGTCGTGCTCCGACACGTGGGAGATATAGCCGCATCGTGGGCGTTACACACATACCCCGAAAACATCCAGGAGCACCACGAAACCCTATTTCCAGTGCCGCAACCTTCTGTACCCAAGAGATCCCATCTTGGGGCCTTTTCCGGAGCTCCGTCGGAGGGGGCATTGATCACGGAGGGCCTCTATATCAACTCCATTGCCTCTCCGGTGATGTGTGAGTAGTTTACTTCAGACCTTTGGGTCCATAGTTATTAGCTAGATGGCTTCTTCTCTCTCTTTGAATCTCAATACAAAGTTCTCCTCGATCTTCTTGGAGATCTATTCGATGCAACTCTTTTTGCGGTGTATTTTTTGAGATTCGATGAATTGTGGGTTTATGATCAAGTCTATCTATGAACAATATTTGATTCTTCTCTGAAATATTTTATGCATGATTGGTTATCTTTGGAAGTCTCTTCAAATTATCAGTTTGGTTTGGCCTACTAGATTGATCTTTCTTGCAATGGGAGAAGTGCTTAGCTTTGGGTTCAATCTTGCGGTGCTCGGTCCCAGTGACAGAAAGGGAAGCGACACGTATTGTATTGTTGCCATTGAGGATAAAAAGATGGGGTTTATATCATATTGCTTGAGTTTATCCCTCTACATCATGTCATCTTACATAAGGCGTTACTCTGTTCTTATGAACTTAATACTCTAGATGCATGCTGGATAGCGGTCGATGTGTGGAGTAATAGTAGTAGATGCAGGCATGAGTCGGTCTACTTGTCACAGACGTGATGCCTATATACATGATCATGCCTAGATATTCTCATAATTATTCGCTTTTCTATCAATTGCTCGACAGTAATTTGTTCACCCACCGTAATACTTATGCTATCTTGAGAGAAGCCACTAGTGAAACCTATGCCCCCCGGGTCTATTTTCCATCATATAAGTTTCTGATCTATTTTTACTTTGCAATCTTTCCTTTCAATCTATATCATAAAAATACCAAAAATATTTATCTTATCATTATTATCTCTATCAGATCTCACTCTCATAAGTGATTGTGAAGGGATTGACAACCCCTTTATCGTGTTGGTTGCGAGGTTCTTATTTGTTTGTGTAGGTACGAGGGACTTGCGTGTGGCCTCCTACTGGATTGATACCTTGGTTCTCAAAAGCTGAGGGAAATAGTTACGCTACTTTGCTGCATCACCCTTTCCTCTTCAAGGGAAAACCAACGCACTGCTCGAGAGGTAGCAAATGGCAAGCAAGTTGCCACTCCCGTGAAGAAACCCAAAGCTAGACCTAAGCCTGAAGAGTGCTTCTACTTCAAAGGGAATGGCCACTGGAAGCGGAATTACCCCAAATACTTGGCAGATAAGAAGGATGGAAAAGTGAAAGGTATATTTGATATACATGTTATTGGTGTGTGAAAGTGCAACTATCCCTGGGTGGTTTTGGTAATTCCTAACAACATATAGCTCATTGAGCTAATGCTATTTTAAGATAAATATTTTAGGAAAGCTCAATGATTGGCATGGATTAGAAAGTGGACCCCTCAAAATGCTAAGGACAAAAGATTGGCTGAACATTTTACTTTTAGTGATCCAAGATCACATTGAGTCCATAGGAAAAGCCAATACTATTAAGAGGGGGTGAGTTGTTGCTTAATGAGTTACCTGCTCAAAATGCTTAGTGATATGATCCAAAAACCCTCAACTACTTTCTCATATCCACTTATGTCCCAAACCAAAAGTTAAACTCGGCCCCCCCGAAATCTTCTATCCAGCGCCACCAAGTTCACTTGACATAGCCACTTCCACAAACCCTAGTCACTTCGGTCTCACCGATAGGGATCTCGGTCTCACCGATATGGGATTGCAACCTCTCTGTTTCCCTTCGTAACGTTTCGGTCCAACCGAGATGAGCGATCGGTCCCACCGAGATTGCAATGCAAACTCTCTGTTTCCCCTTCGTAATGTTTCGGTCTAACCGAGATGAGCGAATCGGTCCCACCGAGTTTGCCTGACCAACTCTCTGTTTGTCTATTACCAAAATCGGTCCCACCGATTTTGTGCAACCAGTCTCTCCGAGATTACGTTATGCCCTAACCCTAATGGAATCGGTCCCACTGAGTTTTCATGTCGGTCCCATCAAAATGCCTAATGGTCACATTATGAACTAAATTGGTCTGACCGAGTTTTATAATTTGGTCCCCTCCACCCACTCTTCATTCGCGGAGAGAGCCATCAGAACATGCCTAAACTTCCAACATACATTTTTTGAGAGAAAACCACCTACACTTGTGTTGAGGTCAAGATATTCCATTCCAACCACATAAATCTTGATCTCTAGTCTTCCCCAAGTTGCTTTCCACTCAAATCATCTTTCTACCAAATCCAATCCTATGAGAGAGAGAGAGAGTTGAGTGTTGGGGAGACTATCATTTGAAGCACAAGAGCAAGGAGTTCATCATCAACACACCATCTATTACCTTTTGGAGAGTGGTGTCTCCTAGATTGGTTAGGTGTCACTTGGGAGCCTCCGTCAAGATTGTGGAGTTGAACCAAGGAGTTTGTACGGGCAAGGAGATCGCCTACTTCATGAAGATCTACCCTAGTGAGGCAAGTCCCTTGTGGGAGATGGCCATGGTGGGATAGACAAGGTTGCTTCTTCGTGGACCCTTCGTGGATGGAGCCCTTCGTGGACTCGCGCAACCGTTACCCTTCGTGGGTTGAAGTATCCATCAACGTGGATGTACGATAGCACCACCTATCGGAACCACGCCAAAAATCTCCGTGTCTACATTGCATTTGCTCCCTCCAAACTCCTCCCTTTACCTTCATATGCAATTGTTTTACATTCCACTGCTATACTCTTAGAATTGCATGTGTAGGTTGATTACTTGAATTTTGCTAAGTTGCTAAAATGTGCCAAGACTTAAAATTGGGAAAAGGCTAGATTTTTGTTTGGTCAAGTAGTCTAATCACCCCCTCTAGACATACTTTCGATCCAACAAGTGGTATCAGAGCTTTGGTATCCATTTGCTTTGATTTCCATAGCTTTTGATGATCATAGCCTTGGTTTCACAACCTAGGAGAGTATGGCGTCTAGTGAGGGAAATTACCACCGTAGAGGTCCTTACTTTGATGGTACAAATTTTGCTAGTTGGAAGCATAAGATGAAAATGCATATTCTTGGACATAACCCCGCCGTTTGGGCCATTGTGTGTATTGGCTTGCAAGGTGAATTCTTTGATGGGAGAGAACCAAACCGTGAAGCTACCGCGGAAGAGTTGAAGATACTGCAATACAATGCTCAAGATTGTGATATTCTCTTCAACGGGTTGTGCCCCGAAGAATTCAATAAAATCAGCCGTCTTGAGAATGCAAAGGAAATTTGAGATACTTTCATTGATATGCACGAAGGTACCGACTCCGTCAAGGAATCCAAATTGGATGTGCTTCAAAGTCAACTTTACAAGTTCAAAATGAAGGATGGTGAAGGTGTCGCTGAAATGTACTCTAGGCTTACTCTCATCACAAATGAGATTGCCGACTTAGGAAGTGAAGAGATGACTGATAGATTCATCATAAGAAGATCCTAAGAGACTTGGATGGAAAATATGATACCATGTGCACATTGATCCAAATGATGCCCAATTACAAAGATCTCAACCCAGTGGAAGTCATTGGAGGAATTGTTGCTCATGAGATGTCACTCAAGGATAAGGAAGAGCTTCACAACAAGTCAAGTGGTGCTTACAAAGCCTCATGTGATGCTCCCAGATCATCAAGTGAGAAACAAACCTTCAATGAATAATTGAGCCTAATGGTGAAGAACTTCAACAAGTTTTACAAAAGTAGAAGCAAGGAAAGGAGTTCCAAGTCAAGGTCCTACAATGACAAAAGATCTTCAAGTCGTGAACGCAATTGCTATAATTGTGGAAGACCTGGACACTATTCCAATGAGTGTACGACTCCCTACAAAAGAAGAGAATATTCTCCCAAAAGAAGAAGTAGGAGAGAAGAATCAGCACCAAGAGAGAGAAGGAGTAGAGGTGACCGTTATGAACGAAGAACATCACGGAGAAGCAAGGATTCGGAAAGAAAGGACAAGTCATAAAAGAGCTACACAAAACGAAGACATCAAGCTCATGTTGGTGAATGGGTATCCGGCTCCGACTCCGACAATCACTCCGAAAGAAGTTATCACTCTGACTCCGAATATACTCAAGATGAAGGTGTTGCCGGTCTAGCACTTGTGTCAACCAACTCCTATGACATATTTGACTCACCAAATGAAGGAATTGGAAGATGCTTCATGGCTAAAGGCCCAAAGGTATCACACCCCGAGTATGTTGATTTCAATAGTGATGAAGATGATTTGCTAGGTGATGATGATTTACTTGTTGACAACTCTAGTTATGAAAACTATGCTGAACTTGCTATCAATCATGCTAATCAAGATAAAAAGAATGAAAATGATAAGAAGGAGATTGAGCGCCTAACTAAATAACTAAACACTCTTAAGTTAGCTCATGAAACTACCTTCGAAGATCATCGAGAACTTTTAAAGACTCATGAGAAGCTACGCTTTGAAAAGCTCAACCTTGATCCAGAGCATGAGTTCTTAAAGGCAATCAATGATGATCTTCGCAAGAAAATTTCTTCTTACATTGCCAAGCGTTTACTCTTGTCTACTTACATGCCACAAGTTAAATCTAGCAACAAGAACAAGAAAGATTCTTCTTCTAGTAGTAACAACAATCATGCTAAATCCAATGTTGTTGCTTCTAGTAATTCTCTTGATTCCACTAATGATTCTCTTAGCCAAGTTACACTTGAGCAAGAAAATAGCTTATTGAAGAGAATTATAGAGAAAGGTGTTTACAAGAGTCTTGCCGGAAGTAAGCAATTTGAGGAAATTGTACACAAGCAAGGAAGACACCGGAAGAATCAAGGTGTTGGTTTTGAAAAAAAGTTCAATGCCAATGGAGTTGAGTGGGAAGAAGATCAATACCCCAAGATGAAGTTTGTTCCTCAACAAGAGAAGTATGATCCTACTTCTTTCCAAGGAACACAAGCTCAAGATGATCTTCCACCACAAGACCACAAGCTAAAAGGCAAGGGCAAGCTTCAAGAGGAGATTGATGCATTTGAAGAAGCACCTAAGGCCTTGGTCAGGTGGGTTCCCAAGACTACATCAAGTTCCACTTCATCAAGTACGACTATAACTCCAAGGATTCCCATCAAGATGGTGTGGATCCCTAATAAGAACTAGAGAGTTCTTGAGGGTGACTCCGCCAACATACTTCACTCTTATCATTTTGGCAAGGACAAGTGCAAACGACTTCCATATCTTGCACTAGTTCAAGGAGTCACAAACCCTCTTGTTGGTAAGACAAGGGACAAGGTAACATAATGCATTCATGGACATCATCTCATGTGAATATCACTCTATGTCTATGGATATCCTTGTCTGTTCCTTGTGGGACTAACCTGTGTAGGTATTGAAAGTGCAACTCACTCCAAAATATTGCTCCGGATGATCTACATCAACATTGAGCATCTACATCTTCAACGCCTACATGAAGTCATCATCGACAAAACCCAAGGTTAGTTCATCCCTCTGAAGGGGGATATCACATCTAGGGGGAGCTTTACTCTAATCAATTGAGCTAAAGAAACTCTAATGATGAGAGCACAACAATGCTTTATGTAAAAGTGGCAACCCCAATCGTGCTTAAACGATGAGTATGACCTATGATCATATGTTCTCATTTGACTCCTAAGTCAATATACTCATATATAGATGACCTAGTCATCGCCAAATTGCTTGATAGATGCTAGAGTGATTGTGCATGCTTTGTCACATATTTCATTTGCCATTTTATTGTGTGAGCATGTTGGATGCATATTTTACTCATTCGAGGACATCCATTTGTTCCTTTGATTGTTTGACTTTTTTCTCTTTTGCCAAATGGATGGACAAGAATTCCTAAGAACTCCCTCTAGCTATCTAAGCTTTTCTTGTCTCAAACTCTATTCATGCTACATCACAAAGTTTGATCAAGTCAGATTCGAACAACTCTGTGTGAGGAGCACTTGGAGTCCCCGATTCGTCATAGACTTAAACTTCCAAAACCTCTTTGTGCATTTCGGTATGATCGAGTCATCCATTTCGGTCACACCGAGATCACTAAGTTGATCTATGTTTTCAATCTCGGTGCAACCGATTTGAACTTTTCTGTCACACAGAGTTGTAGTGACCGCTTGCGATTCTACATCTCGTTGCCATCGAGTTGTTCCACTCGGTCACACCGACAGGGTCAGGATATATAAACCCACGGGTGAGATTTTGGAAATTTCTTCGAAACCTCACAGCCCGCGCGTATCCTGCTCTGCCGCCTCGGGTCTTCGGATCGTCTTCTCGCTGCCAGCGACCTCCCGCCGCTGGTTTCCATCGCCGTCAAGGGAATTTTGCCCCTCCGTTTCCACCGTAGAAAACTCCGCCGAACTAGGGTACGAGTTTGATCCTTTGTGCTATTCTTTTAACTCTGATTCGTAGCACATTACTTTGCCATGATCATGACCACGTATGCAATCAATCCATCCACTGAAAACTTCCTTTAGATTAGATTGGATTTGAAAATTTAGGGTTAGGTCTCCGCCGGACTCATCTCGGACCGACCGAATTGTAGAGATCGGTCTCACCGATTTGGCTTAGGCCATTGCACTTGCACTTTCGGTCTGACCAAAAATTGCAAATCGGTGTGACCGAGTTCGATTCTTTGTGAAACCCTAGCAGTCTCGGTGCCACCGAACTATGACTCGGTCTGACCGAGTTCACTAGGTTAGGTTCCAAAAGCTGCTTCGGTATCATCGAGTTTACAAATCGGTAGCTCTGAAATGCTTTCTGTAGAGAACTAAAACTAAGTTTTTAAGTCATCTGTTTTGCAAAAACTCTGCACTTTGTGATGCTCATCCACTCTACCTCATCTATATCTATTCACAGGGTCTGCTGTCAGTAAGTTTGCAGAGATGTCTGACCAGAGCGACAGCCAGAACAGGTTTGAAGAACAAGTGAAATTGAGTGAGGACACTAGTCCCTCTAGCAATTCTGATGATGGTAGAAGGAGCACACCAAGTAACTTCCCCAAAGTAGCCACCAGGTCAAGGAAGAAGAAAACCTCATATTCTGAAGATGAGGACTATGTGGCTGTTGAGGAGGAAGTCAGCTCCAAGAAGAAGGTGCTGAAGAAAGAATATGGGTCAGCTGCTACAACTAAGCCTGGCTTGCACAAGAAGGCCCCTACAAAGAGGGTGTCAACCTTAAAGGTTAGAGCCTCAACTGCTAAAACCTCCAAGCCAACTGAAGAGGTTGTTGGAGAAGGAAATAAGAGAAAGGCAAGGGTCAAGAAGACCACTGCCAGAGTGCTTGGTAGATCCTCCATTATGAGAGATCCAGAAGAAGAGGAAGAGGATGCTGCTCCAGCTCCCAAGTCTCAGAAGCTCATGGGAGATGCTATCAAATCAGGGGCTGCTCCATCTAAGCCCAAGTCTGCTCCCAAGTCTGCTGCTCAGAAGCCTTATGCACCCAAGAGAAATACCAGAAGTATACCTGCTGAGGAGAAGAACAAGGCCCCAGTGCCTGAAGCTGAAGAAGAGGAAGATGACTCACTTGTTTTGAGGAACTTGAAGCCCAAAATTCCTGACCATAATGATGCTCATCCAGTCGCTGAGGACATGCACATCAGGAAAGATGCAGGACTGATATTATGGAGACAGTCTGATCCCTATGTTGTTAGGAGGAGGACTGCAGTTGACTACATGTTTCACACAAAGGAACAACAAGACTTCTATCAGACTATTTTGCTTGACAAGAAGCCCATTGTATGTGACAAGAAAAGGGTGGACTGGGAATACATCCAGGAGAATGAAGACCACTTCCCAGGTGTATATGACAGCTTCAAGGCATGTGGAGTAGATGAATTTGTTAGACAGAAGCTCACCAAATGGAATGATGAGCTGATCATGCAGTTTTACTCCACTACCCACTTCTATCCAGATGGAAGGATAGTATGTATGTCTGAGGGTACAAGGTACCAATCCACAGTTGAGGAGTGGGCCAAGCTAATCAATGCCCCAGAGGAACATGAGGATGACTTGGATGTGTATGCCAAGAAGAAGAAAGACCGCAACTCCATGGCAAACATGTACAAGGAGATCCCTGATAAAGCTTTGGAGACACACAAGCTTGGATTTGTACACTTCTTGTTGTCTGGTTTGCCTACCATTAACTGGATCTTAAGGCACACATTGCTACCCAAGTCAGGAGATCACAAGATGATCAGAAGACACTCTATCAACCTGCTACAGCTTTTTGATGTCCCTTAGAAATTCAAGGTTATGAGTTTGATTGTAGAAACAGTCAAGAGGACAGCTACTGATCAGAAGAGAAATTGTGGGTATGCTCCACATATTTAGTGTTGGGGAACGTTGCAGAAAACAAAAATTTCCTACGGTTTCACCAAGATCCATCTATGAGTTCATCTAGCAACGAGTGATCGGATGCATCTACATACCTTTGTAGATCGCCAGCAGAAGCGTTCAAAGAACGGGGATGAGGTAGTCGAACACGACGTGATCCAAATCACCGGAGATCCTAGCACCGAACGGACGGCACCTCCGCGTTCAACACACGTATGGAACAGCCACGTCTCCTCCTTCTTGATCCAGCAAGGGGAGAGGAGAGGTTGAGGGAGATGGCACCAGCAGCAGCAGCACGACGGCGTGGTGTTGATGGAGCTGCAGTACTCCGGCAGGGCTTCGCCAAGCGCTATGGAGGAGGAGGAGGAGGTGTTGGAGAGGGAGAAGGAGGCAACCAAAGGCGTGGATGAAAAGCCCTCCCTCCCCCACTATATATAGGAGGGCCAAGGGGGGGGGCGCCGGCCCTAGGAGATCTAATCTCCTAGGGGGGTGCGGCCAAGGGGGGTTTCCCTCCCCCCCAAGGCACCTAGGAGGTGCCTTCCCCTCCTAGGACTCTTCCTCCCTTGAAACCCTAGGCGCATGGGCCTCTTGGGGCTGGTGCCCTTGGCCCATGTAGGCCAAGGCGCACCCCCTACAGCCCATGTGGCCCCCCGGGACAGGTGGCCCCACCCGGTGGACCCCCGGGACCCTTCCGGTGGTCCCGGTACAATATCGATAACCCCGAAACTTGTCCCGATGCCCGAAACAGGACTTCCCATATATAAATCTTTACCTCCGGACCATTCCGGAACTCCTCGTGACGTCCGGGATCTCATCCGGGACTCCGAACAACATTCGGGTTACTGCATATACATATCCCTACAACCCTAGCGTCACCGAACCTTAAGTGTGTAGACCCTACGGGTTCGGGAGACATGCAGACATGACCGAGACGACTCTCCGGTCAATAACCAATAGCGGGATCTGGATACCCATGTTGGCTCCCACATGCTCCACGATGATCTCATTGGATGAACCACGATGTCAAGGATTCAAGCAACCCCGTATGCAATTCCCTTTGTCAATTGATATGTTACTTGCCCGAGATTCGATCGTTGGTATCCCAATACCTCGTTCAATCTCGTTACCGGCAAGTCACTTTACTCGTACCGTAATGCATGATCCCGTGACCAGACACTTGGTCACTTTGAGCTCATTATGATGATGCATTACCGAGTGGGCCCAGTGATACCTCTCCGTCATACGGAGTGACAAATCCCAGTCTTGATCCATGTCAACCCAACAGACACTTTCGGAGATACCCGTAGTCTACCTTTATAGTCACCCAGTTACGTTGTGATGTTTGGTATACCCAAAGCACTCCTACGTTATCCGGGAGTTACACGATCTCATGGTCTAAGGAAAAGATACTTGACATTGGAAAACTCTAGAAAACGAACTATACGATCTTATGCTATGTTTAGGATTGGGTCTTGTCCATCACATCATTCTCCTAATGATGTGATCTCGTTATCAATGACATCCAATGTCCATAGTCAGGAAACTATGACTATCTGTTGATCAACGAGCTAGTCAACTAGAGGCTTACTAGGGACATGTTGGTATCTATTATTCACACATGTATTACGATTTCCGGATAATACAATTATAGCATGAATAAATACAATTATCATGAACAAGGAAATATAATAATAATGCTTTTATTATTGCCTCTAGGGCATATTTCCAACAGTCTCCCACTTGCACTAGAGTCAATAATCTAGTTACATTGTGATGAATCGAACACCCATGGAATTCTGGTGTTGATCATGTTTTGCTCTAGGGAGAGGTTTAGTCAACGGATCCGCTACATTCAGGTCCGTATGTACTTTACAAATCTCTATGTCTCCATCTTGAACATTTTCACGAATGGAGTTGAAGCGACGCTTGATGTGCCTTGTCTTCTTGTGAAACCTGGGCTCCTTGGCAAGTGCAATAGCTCCAGTGTTGTCACAAAAGAGTTTGATTGGCCCCGACGCATTGGGTATGACTCCTAGGTCGGTGATGAACTCCTTCACCCATATTGCTTCATGTGCTGCCTCCGAGGCTGCCATGTACTCCGCTTCGCATGTAGATCCCGCCACGACGCTCTTCTTGCAACTGCACCAGCTTACTGCCCCACCATTCAAAATATACACGTATCCGGTTTGTGACTTAGAGTCATCCAGATCTGTGTCGAAGCTAGCATCGACGTAACCCTTTACGACGAGCTCTTCGTCACCTCCATAAACGAGAAACATTTCCTTAGTCCTTTTCAGGTACTTCAGGATATTCTTGACCGCTGTCCAGTGTTCCTTGCCGGGATTACTTTGGTACCTTCCTACCAAACTTACGGCAAGGTTTACATCAGGTCTGGTACACAGCATGGCATACATAATAGAACCTATGGCTGAGGCATAGGGGATGACGCCCATCTCTTCTATATCTTCTGCCGTGGTCGGACATTGAGCTGAGCTCAATTTCACACCTTGCAGCACAGGCAAGAACCCCTTCTTAGACTGATCCATATTGAACTTCTTCAATATCTTATCAAGGTATGTGCTTTGCGAAAGACCTATGAGGCGTCTCGATCTATCTCTATAGATCTTGATTCCTAATATATAAGCAACTTCTCCAAGGTCCTTCATCGAAAAACTCTTATTCAAGTAGGCCTTTATGCTATCCAAGAGTTCTATATCATTTCCCATCAAAAGTATGTCATCTACATATAATATGAGAAATGCTACAGAGCTCCCACTCACTTTCTTGTAAACGCAGGCTTCTCCATAAGTCTGCGTAAACCCAAACGCTTTGATCATCTCATCAAAGCAAATGTTCCAACTCCGAGATGCTTGCACCAGCCCATAAATCGAGCGTTGGAGCTTGCACACCTTGTTAGCATTCTTAGGATCGACAAAACCTTCCGGCTGCATCATATACAATTCTTCCTTAAGGAAACCATTAAGGAATGCCGTTTTGACGTCCATTTGCCATATTTCATAATCATAGAATGCAGCAATCGCTAACATAATTCGGACGGACTTCAGCTTCGCTACCGGTGAGAAAGTCTCATCGTAGTCAACCCCTTGAACTTGTCGATAACCCTTAGCGACAAGCCGAGCTTTATAGATGGTCACATTACCATCCGCGTCTGTCTTCTTCTTAAAGATCCATTTACTTTCTATGGCTCGCTGTTCAATGGGCAAGTCAGTCAAAGTCCATACTTCATTTTCATACATGGATCCTATCTCGGATTTCATGGCTTCTAGCCATTTGTCGGAATCCGGGCCCGCCATCGCTTCTTCATAGTTCGAAGGTTCACCGTTGTCTAACAACATGATTTCCAAGACAGGGTTGCCGTACCACTCTGGTGCGGAACGTGTCCTTGTGGACCTTCGAATTTCAGTAGGAGCTTGATCAGAAGTATCTTGATCATCATCATTAACTTCCTCTCTAGTCAGTGCAGGCACCTCAGGAACATTTTCTTGAGTTGCGCCATTTTCCGGTTCAAGAGGTAATACTTCATCAAGTTCTACTTTCCTCCCACTTACTTCTTTCGAGAGAAACTCTTTCTCTAGAAAGAATCCATTCTTGGCAACAAAGATCTTGCCTTCGGATCTGAGGTAGAAGGTATACCCAACAGTTTCTTTAGGGTATCCTATGAAGACGCATTTTTCCGACTTGGGTTCGAGCTTTTCAGGTTGAAGTTTCTTGACATAAGCATCGCATCCCCAAACTTTCAGAAACGACAGCTTAGGTTTCTTCCCAAACCATAATTCAAACGGTGTCGTCTCAACGGATTTCGACGGAGCCCTATTTAAAGTGAATGCGGCAGTCTCTAAAGCATAGCCCCAAAAATATAACGGTAAATCGGCAAGAGACATCATAGATCGCACCATATCTAATAGAGTGCGATTACGACGTTCGGACACACCATTACGCTGAGGTGTTCCAGGCGGCGTGAGTTGTGAAACTATTCCACATTTTCTCAAGTGTGTGCCAAACTCGTGACTCAAGTATTCTCCTCCACGATCTGATCGCAGGAACTTGATTTTCCTGTCACATTGATTCTCAACCTCACTCTGAAATTCCTTGAACTTTTCAAAGGTCTCAGACTTGTGTTTCATTAAGTAGACATACCCATATCTACTCAAGTCATCAGTGAGGGTGAGAACATAACGATAGCCACCGTGAGCCTCAACACTCATTGGACCGCACACATCAGTATGTATGATTTCCAATAAGTTGGTTGCTCGCTCCATTGTTCCTGAGAACGGAGTCTTGGTCATTTTACCCATGAGGCATGGTTCGCACGTGTCAAATGATTCATAATCAAGAGACTCTAAAAGTCCATCTGCATGGAGCTTCTTCATGCGTTTGACACCTATGTGACCAAGGCGGCAGTGCCACAAGTATGTGGGACTATCATTATCAACCTTACATCTTTTGGTACTCACACTATGAATATGTGTAGCATTACGCTCGAGATTCATTAAGAATAAACCATTCACCATAGGAGCATGACCATAAAACAAATCTCTCATATAAATAGAACAACCATTATTCTCGGATTTAAATGAGTAGCCATCTCGAATTAAACGAGATCCCGATACAATGTTCATGCTCAAAGCTGGCACTAAATAACAATTATTAAGGTTTAAAACTAATCCCGAAGGTAAATGTAGAGGTAGCGTGCCGACGGCGATCACATTGACCTTGGAACCATTCCCGACACACATCGTCACCTCGTCCTTTGCCAGTCTCCGCTTATTCCGCAGCCCCTGCTTTGAGTTACAAATGTGAGCAACTACACCGGTATCAAATACCCAGGAGCTACTACGAGTACTGGTAAGGTACACATCAATTACATGTATATCACATATACCTTTTGTTTTGCCGGTCTTCTTGTCCACTAAGTATTTGGGGCAGTTCCGCTTCCAGTGACCACTTTCCTTGCAATAAAAGCACTCAGTCTCGGGCTTGGGTCCATTCTTTGGTTTCTTCCCGGCAGCTTGCTTACCGGGCGCGGCAACTCCCTTGCTGTCCTTCTTGAAGTTCTTTTTACCCTTGCCCTTCTTGAACTTAGTGGTTTTATTGACCATCAACACTTGATGTTCCTTCTTGACTTCTACCTCTGCTGATTTCAGCATAGCAAATACTTCAGGAATGGTCTTTTCCATCCCCTGCATATTGAAGTTCATCACAAAGCTCTTGTAGCTCGGTGGAAGCGACTGGAGGATTCTGTCAATGACCGCATCATCCGGGAGATTAACTCCCAGCTGAGTCAAGCGGTTATGTAACCCACACATAGTGAGTATGTGCTCACTGACAGAACTATTTTCCTCCATCTTATAGCTGAAGAATTTGTCGGAGACTTCATATCTCTCGACCCGGGCATGAGCTTGGAAAACCATTTTCAGCTCTTCGAACATCTCATATGCTCCATGTCTCTCAAAACGCTTTTGGAGCCCCGGCTCTAGGCTGTAAAGCATGCCGCACTGAACGAGGGATTAGTCATCGGTACGTGCCTGCCAAGCGTTCATAACGTCTTGTTCTGTAGGGAGAACAGGTGCGTCACCCAGCGGTGCTTGTAGGACATAATCTTTCTTGGCAGCTATGAGGATGATCCTCAGGTTCCGGACCCAGTCCGTATAGTTGCTGCCATCGTCTTTCAGCTTGGTTTTCTCTAGGAACGCGTTGAAGTTGAGGACTACGTTGGCCATTTGATCTACAAGACATATTGTAAAGATTTTAGACTAAGTTCATGATAATTAAGTTCATCTAATCAAATTATACAATGAACTCCCACTTAGATAGACATCCCTCTTCTAGTCATCTAAGTATAACATGATCCGAGTCAACTAGGCCGTGTCCGATCATCACGTGAGACGGACTAGTCAACGTCGGTGAACATCTTCATGTTGATCGTATCTTCTATACGACTCATGCTCGACCTTTCGGTCTTCTGTGTTCCGAGGCCATGTCTATACACATGCTAGGCTCGTCAAGTCAACCTAAGTGTTTGCATGTGTAAATCTGTCTTACACCCGTTGTATGTGAACGTTTTGAATCAAACACCCGATCATCACGTGGTGCACTGAAACAACGAACTGTCGCAACGGTGCACAGTTAGGGGGAACACCTTCTTGAAATTATTATGAGGGATCATCTTATTTACTACCGTCGTTCTAAGTAAACAAGATGCAAAACATGATAAACATCAAATGCAATCAAATAATAATAGTGACATAATATGGCCAATATCACATAGCTCCTTTGATCTCCATCTTGGGGCTCCATGATCATCTTGTCACCGGCTTGACACCATGATCTCCATCATCATGATCCCCATCATCGTGTCTCCATGAAGTTGCTCGCCAACTATTACTTCTACTACTAAGGCTAACGCGTTTAGCAATAAAGTAAAGTAATTTACATGGCGTTTCTAATGACACGCGGGTCATACAAAAAATAAAGACAACTCCTATGGCTCCTGCCGGTTGTCATACTCATCGACATGCAAGTCGTGATTCCTATTACAATAGCATGAACATCTCATACATATAGATCATTCATCATTCATCACAACTTTGGCCATATCATATCACAAAGCACTTGCTGCAAAAACAAGTTAGACGTCCTCTAATTGTTGTTGCAAGTTTTACGTGGCTGAAGTAGGGTTCTAGCAAGAACGTTTTCTTTCCTACGTGAAAGCCACAACGTGATTTGTAAACTTCTATTTACCCTTCATAAGGACCCTTTTCATCAAATCCGCTCCAACTAAAATAGGAGAGACAGACACCCGCCAGCCACCTTATGCAACTAGTGCATGTTAGTCGGTGGAACCGGTCTCACGTAAGCGTACGTGTAAGGTTGGTCCGTGCCGCTTCATCCCACAATACCGTTGAAGCAAGATAATACTAGTAGCGGCAAGAAAGTTGACAACATCTACGCCCACAACAAATTGTGTTCTACTCGCGCAAGAAGAACTACGCATAGACCTAGCTCATGATGCCACTGTTGGGGAACGTTGCAGAAAACAAAAAATTTCCTACGGTTTCACCAAGATCCATCTATGAGTTCATCTAGCAACGGGTGATCGGATGCATCTACATACCTTTGTAGATCGCGAGCGGAAGCGTTCAAAGAACGGGGATGAGGTAGTCGAACACGACGTGATCCAAATCACCGGAGATCCTAGCACCGAACGGACGGCACCTCCGCGTTCAACACACGTACGGAACAGCCACGTCTCCTCCTTCTTGATCTAGCAAGGGGAGAGGAGAGGTTGAGGGAGATGGCACCAGCAGCAGCACGACGGCGTGGTGTTGATGGAGCTGCAGTACTCCGGCAGGGCTTCGCCAAGCGCTATGGAGGCGGAGGAGGAGGTGTTGGAGAGGGAGAAGGAGGCAACCAAAGGCGTGGATGAAAAGCCCTCCCTCCCCCACTATATATAGGAGGGCCAAGGGGGGGGCGCCAGCCCTAGGAGATCTAATCTCCTAGGGGGGTGCGGCCAAGGGGGGTTTCCCTCCCCCCCAAGGCACCTAGGAGGTGCCTTCCCCTCCTAGGACTCTTCCTCCCTTGAAACCCTAGGCGCATGGGCCTCTTGGGGCTGGTGCCCTTGGCCCATGTAGGCCAAGGCGCACCCCCTACAGCCCATGTGGCCCCCCGGGACAGGTCGCCCCACCCGGTGGACCCCCGAGACCCTTCCGGTGGTCCCGGTACAATACCGATAACCCCGAAACTTGTCCCGAGGCCCGAAACAGGACTTCCCATATATAAATCTTTACCTCCGGACCATTCCGGAACTCCTCGTGACGTCCGGGATCTCATCCGGGACTCCGAACAACATTCGGGTTACTGCATATACATATCCCTACAACCCTAGCGTCACCGAACCTTAAGTGTGTAGACCCTACGGGTTCGGGAGACATGCAGACATGACCGAGACGACTCTCCGGTCAATAACCAACAGCGGGATCTGGATACCCATGTTGGCTCCCACATGCTCCACGATGATCTCATCGGATGAACCACTATGTCGAGGATTCATGCAACCCCGTATGCAATTCCCTTTGTCAATTGATATGTTACTTGCCCGAGATTCGATCGTTGGTATCCCAATACCTCGTTCAATCTCGTTACCGGCAAGTCACTTTACTCGTACCGTAATGCATGATCCCATGACCAGACACTTGGTCACTTTGAGCTCATTATGATGATGCATTACCGAGTGGGCCCAGTGATACCTCTCCGTCATACGGAGTGACAAATCCCAGTCTTGATCCATGTCAACCCAACAGACACTTTCGGAGATACCCATAATCTACCTTTATAGTCACCCAGTTACGTTGTGACGTTTGGTATACCCAAAGCACTCCTACGGTATCCGGGAGTTACACGATCTCATGGTCTAAGGAAAAGATACTTGACATTGGAAAACTCTAGCAAACGAACTATACGATCTTATGCTATGTTTAGGATTGGGTCTTGTCCATCACATCATTCTCCTAATGATGTGATCTCGTTATCAATGACATCCAATGTCCATAGTCAGGAAACCATGACTATCTGTTGATCAACGAGCTAGTCAACTAGAGGCTTACTAGGGACATGTTGGTATCTATTATTCACACATGTATTACGATTTCCGGATAATACAATTATAGCATGAATAAAGACAATTATCATGAACAAGGAAATATAATAATAATGCTTTTATTATTGCCTCTAGGGCATATTTCCAACATTTAGGAGCTCATCAATTCTAAGATGCGCACATGAATTTATTTGCTGGATAAGAAGCATCTACCCTTACGTCTTGAATTTGAAGACAACACTATTGTGATGAATGAGGAGGAACCATCATCAGTTCAAGTCCAGGAGAAGAGAGCCAAAGCAAAGGCTGAGAAAGCTGCAAGCATGCCAAGCGCAGAAGAAGCATCTCAAGTTTTCCTCAAGACAAAACAAGATCAATTAGGCTATCTGATTCGAGCTACACTGAGGATTGAGAAGGGCTTGGCCACCCTGACTCGGAATTAGGAGAGCCTGGAGAGAATTGTTGAGACAAAAATTTATGATCTTGATCCGAAGGTAACTGAGATTCAGACTGCAGTTGAGCAGCTTCAGGAGGAAGCAGAAGAGAGGATAGGGAAGGCAACTACTAATTATTTTCAGCGTGTGCCACGAGGTCCGAGGTCTGCTGCACTGCCAGTTTCAGATGCTAGAGCTACAGTGTCAGCACCAGCAGCTACAGCTCCAGTGCCACCTCCAGCACCCACTCCACCAGCTCCAACTACATCAACGAATGCCTTTGTCCTTGGAGTTCTCTCTACGCCACCTCCCGAAGACCAAGCCTGAGAGACGCATAGCACTATGCATTTTCGAACTTTTTGGTAACTTGTTGCCAAAGGGGGAGAAATATGTATAGATCATAGGCTTCGAGAGAGAGTGTCTTGCTTTTTATCTCTCTTGCTTTTGGTTGAACTTTTTATTGTGTGAAATACTTTATGTCCTTGTGAGATACTTGTGTGATCATGTGATTGATCATTTGCTACCTTAATGCTTGTTTGGATGATACTATCTTTTATATCTCATATATGATCACTCACTTGCTTGGTGATGAATGCATGCTTTTAATTTCTATCATTTTGAGCTCTCCACCAAGATGTATGTGACATGGAAGAGCAACCCATGATCCTAATCGATTGTGCATTTGCATTCAAAAGCAAATCTTAAATAATGCACAAATTTAGGGGGAGCTCTTGCTTATCACATAGTTCTCAAAGCAACGATGTTTTTCAATCTTATGATCATTTGTCGAAGCTTTGACCTATATGTTGTCATCAATTACCAAAAAGGGGGAGATTGAAAGTGCAACTATCCCTGGGTGGTTTTGGTAATTCCTAACAACATATAGCTCATTGAGCTAACACTATTTTAAGATAAATATTTCAGGAAAGCTCAATGATTGGCATGGCATGGATTAGAAAGTGGACCCCTCAAAATGCTAAGGACAAAAGATTGGCTCAAGCTCAAAGCACAAGACTCTACATTTTACTTTTAGTGATCCAAGATCACATTGAGTCCATAGGAAAAGCCAATACTATTAAAAGGGGGTGAGGTGTTGCTTAATGAGTTACCTGCTCAAAATTCTTAGTGATATGCTCCAAAAACCCTCAACTACTTTCTCATATCCACTTATGTCCCAAACCAAAACTCAAACTCGGCCCCACCGAAATCTTCTATCCGGCGCCACCGAGTTCACTTGACATAGCCACTGCCACAAACCCTAGTCACTTCGGTCTCACCGATAGGGATCTCGGTCTCACCGAGATGGGATTGCAACCTCTCTGTTTCCCTTCGTAACATTTCGGTCCAACTGAGATGAGCGATCGGTCCCACCGAGATTGCAATGCAAACTCTCTATTTCCCCTTCGTAATGTTTTGGTCTAACCGAGATGAGCGAATTGGTCACACCGAGTTTGCCTCACCAACTCTCTGTTTATATATTACCAAAATCGGTCCCACCGAGTTTTTGTAATCGGTCTCACTGAGATTACGTTATGCCCTAACCCTAATGGAATCGGTCCCACCGAGTTGTCATGTCGGTCCCACCGAAATGCCTAATGGTCACATTATGAACTAAATCGGTCTAACCAAGTTTTATAATTCGGTCCCACCGAGTTTGGTGATTTGTGTGTAATGGTTAGATTTTGTGTGGAGGCTATATATACCCCTCCGCCCACTCTTCATTCGTGGAGAGAGCTATCAGAACATGCCTACACTTCCAACATACATTTTCTGAGAGAAACCACCTACACTTGTGTTGAGGTCAAGATATTCCATTCCAACCACATAAATCTTGATCTCTAGCCTTCCCCAAGTTGCTTTCCACTCAAATCATCTTTCTACCAAATCCAATCCTATGAGAGAGAGTTGAGTGTTGGGGAGACTATCATTTGAAGCACAAGAGCAAGGAGTTCATCATCAACACACCATCTATTACCTTTTGGAGAGTGGTGTCTCCTAGATTGGTTAGGCGTCACTTGGGAGCCTCCGTCAATATTATGGAGTTGAACCAAGGAGTTTGTACAGGCAAGGAGATCGCCTACTTCATGAAGATCTACCCTAGTGAGGCAAGTCCTTCATGGGCGATGGCCATGGTGGGATAGACAAGGTTGCTTCTTCGTGGACCCTTCGTGGGTGGAGCCCTCCGTGGACTCACGCAACCATTACCCTTCGTGGGTTGAAGTCTCCATCAGCGTGGATGTATGATAGCACCACCTATCGGAACCATGCCAAAAATCTTTGTGTCTACATTGCGTTTGCTCCCTCCAAACTCCTCCCTTTACCTTCATATGCAATTGTTTTACATTCCGCTGCTATACTCTTAGAATTGCATGTGTAGGTTGATTACTTGAATTGTGCTAAGTTGCTAAAATCTTCCAAGACTTAAAATTGGGAAAAGGCTAGATTTTTATTTGGTCAAGTAGTCTAATCACCCCCCTCTAGACATACTTCCGATCCTACAGTGTGTACTTTACTAGTGTTCATAGTAACCCCAGGGTATTTGATACCGGTTCAGTCGCTGAGATTAGTAACTCGAAACAGGAGTTGCAAAATGAACAGAGACTAGTTAAGGGCGAGGCAACGATGTGTGTTGGAAGTGACTCCAAGGTTGATAAGATCACCATCACACACTCCCTCTATCTTCGGGATTAGTGTTGGACCTAAATAAATGTTATTTGGTGTTTGCATTGAGCATGAATATGATTGGATCATGTTTATTGCAATACGGTTATTTATTTAAGTTAGAGAATAATTATTGTTCTGTTTACATGAATAAAACCTTCAAATGGTCATACACCCAATGTGAATGGTTTGTTGAATCTCGATCATGGTTATACACATATTCATAATATTGATGCCAAAAGATGCAAAGTTGATAATGATAGTACAACATATTTATGGCACTGCCATTTAGGTCATATTGGTGTAAATCGCATGAAGAAACTCCATGCGGATGGACTTTTGGAATCACTTGATTATGAATCATTTGATGCTTGCGGACCATGCCTCATGGGCAAGATGACTAAGACTCTGTTCTTCGGAACAATGGAGCGAGCCACTGACTTATTGGAAATAATACATACCGATGTATGCAGTCCGATGAGTGTTGAGGCTCGTGGCGGGTATCGTTATTTTCTAACATTCATCGTTGATTTGAGCAAATATAGGTATATCTACTTAATGAAACACAAGTTTGAATCATTTTGAAAAGTTCAAAGAATTTCAGAGTGAAGTGGAGAATCATCATAACAAGAAAATAAAGTTTCTGTGATCTGATCGCAGAGGCAAATATTTGAGTTACGAGTTTTGGCCTTCATTTAAAACAATGTGGAATAGTTTCACAACTCACGCCACCTGGAACACCACAGCGTAATGGTGTGTCTGAACGTCGTAACCGTACTTTATTAGATATGGTGTGATATATAATGTCTCTTATCGATTTACCGCTATCATTTTGGGGGTTATGCATTATAGACAACCGCATTCACGTTAAATAGGGCACCATCTAAATCCGTTGAGACGACACCATATGAATTGTGGTTTGGCAAGAAACCTAAGCTGACATTTCTTAAAGTTTGGGGCTGCGATGCTTATGTCAAAAAGCTTCAACCTGATAAGCTCGAACCCAAATCGGAGAAGTGCGTCTTCATAGGATACCCAAAAGAAATTGTTGGGTACACCTTCTATCCCAGATCCAAAGGCAAGATATTTGTTGCTAAGAATGGATCCTTTCTAGAGAAGGAGTTTCTCTCGAAAGAAGTGAATGGGAGGAAAGTAGAACTTGATGAGGTAATTGTACCTTCTCCCGAATTGGAAAGTAGTTCATCACAGAAATCAGTTCCAGTGATGCCTACACCAATTAGTGAGGAAGTTAGTGATGATGAATTGATGATCATGAAACTTCAGATCAAGTTACTATCGAACCTCATAGGTCAACCAGAGTACGATCTACACCAGAGTGGTACGGTAATCCTGTTCTAGAAGTCATGTTACTAGACCATGATGAACCTACGAACTATGAGGAAGCGATGATGAGCCCAGATTCCGACAAATGGCTTGTGACCATGAAATCTGAGATAGAATCCACGGATGAGAACAAAGTGTGGACTTTGGTGGACTTGCCTGATGGTCAGCAACCCATTGAGAATAAATGGATGTTCAAGAGGAAGACCGGCGCTGATAGTAGTCCTACTATCTACAAAGCTCGACTTGTCGAAAAGGGTTTTTGATAAGTTCAAGGTGTTGACTACGATGAGATTTTCTCACTCGTATCGATGCTTAAAGTCTGTCCGAATCATGTTAGCAATTGCCACATTTTATGAAATCTGACAAATGGATGTCAAAACTGCATTCCTTAATGGATTTATTAAAGAAGAGTTGTATATGATACAACCATAATGTTTTGTCAATCATAGAGGTGCTAACAAAATGTGCAAGCTCCAGGAATCCATCTATGGACTGGTGCAAGCATCTCGGAGTTGGAATATATGCTTTGATGAGTTGATCAAAGCATATAGTTTTATACAGACTTGCGGCGAAGCCTGTATTTACAAGAAAGTGAGTGGGAGCTCTACAGCCTTTCTGATAAGTATATGTGAATGACTTATTTTTGATCAAAAATGATGTAGAATTTTCTGGAAAGCATAAAGGAGTGTTTGAAAGGATTTTTTCAAAGAAAAACCTCGGTGAAGCTGCTTACATATTGGACATCAAGATCTATAGAGATAGATCAAGACGCTTGATAAGATTTTTCAATGAGTACATACCTTGACAAGATTTTGAAGTAGTTCAAAATGGAACAACAGAGAAGGAGTTCTTGCCTGTATTGCAAGGTGTAAAGTTGTGTAAGACTCAAAACACGACCACGATATAAAATAGAAGGAGAATGAAAGTCATTCCCTATGCCTCAGCCATAGGTTCTATAAAGTATGCTATGCTGTGTACCAAACCTATTGTGTACCTTGCCACGAGTTTGGATATTGATCCAGGAATAGATCACTAGACAACGGTCAAAATTATCCTTAGAAGACTAAGAAGATATTTCTCGGTTATGGAGGTGATAAAGAGTTCGTCGTAAAGAGTTACATCGATGCAAGCTTTTACACTGATCCGGATGACTCCGAGTCTCAATATGGATACATATTGAAAGTGGGAACAATTAGCTAGAGTAGCTCCATGCAGAGCATTGTAGACATAGAAAATTTGCAAAATACATACGACTCTGAATGTGACAGACCCATTGACTAAGCTTCTCTCATAGCGATGTGAAATAGATTATTGACTCTAGTAAAACCTTTTGGGTATTAGTCACATGAAGATGTGAACTAATCACATAAAGATGTGAACTATTGGTGTTAAATCACATGACGATGTGAACTAGATTATTGACTCTAGTGCAAGTGGGAGACTCAAGGAAATATGCCCTGGAGGCAATAATAAAGTTGTTACTTATGTTTCCTTATATCATGATAAATGTTTATTATTCATGCTAGAATTGTATTAATCGGAAACTTGATACATGTGTGGATACATAGACAAAACAAAGTGTCCCTAGTATGCCTCTACTTGACTAGCTCGTTAATCAAAGATGGTTAAGTTTCCTGACCATAGACATGTGTTGTCATTTGATGAACATGATCACATCATTAGGAGAATGATGTGATGAACAAGACCCATCTGTTAGCTTAGCATAATGATTGTTAAGTTTTATAGCTATTGCCTTCTTCATGACTTATACATATTCATCTGACTATGAGATTATGCAACTCCCGAATACCGAAGGAACACCTTGTGTGCTATCAAACATCACAACGAAACTTGGTGATTATAAAAATGCTCTACAGATGTCTCCGATGGTGTTTGTTGAGTTGGCATAGATCAAGATTAGGATTTGTCACTCTGTGTATCTGATGACCCACAAGTATAGGGGATCTATCGTAGTCCTTTCAATAAGTAAGAGTGTCGAACCCAACGAGGAGCAGAAGGAAATGATAAGCAGTTTTCAGTAAGGTATTCTCTACAAGCACTGAAATTATCAGTAACAGATAGTTTTCTCATAAGGTAATTTGTAACGGGTAACAAGTAATAAAAGTAAACAAGGTGCAGCAAGGTGGCCCAATCCTTTTTGTAGCAAAGGACAAGTCTGGACAAACTCTTATATAAAGGAAAACACTCCCGAGGACACATGGGAATTATTGTCAAGTTAGTTTTCATCACACTCATATGATTCGCGTTCGGTACTTTGATAATTTGATATGTGTTGGGGAACGTAGTAATTTCAAAAAAATTCCTACGCACACGCAAGATCATGGTGATGTATAGCAACGAGAGGGGAGAGTGTTGTCTATGTACCCTCGTAGACCGAAAGCGGAAGCGTTAGCACAACGCGGTTGATGTAGTTGTACGTCTTCACGATCCGACCGATCAAGTACCGAACGCACGGCACCTCCGAGTTCTGCACACGTTCAACTCAATGATGTCCCTCGAACTCCGATCCAGCCGAGTGTTGAGGGAGAGTTTCGTCAGCACGACGGCGTGGTGACGATGATGATGTTCTACCGACGCAGGGCTTCGCCTAAGCACCGCTACGATATGATCGAGGTGGATTATGGTGGAGAGGGGCACCGCACACGGCTAAGAGATCAAGAGATCAATTGTTGTGTCTATGGGGTGCCCCCCGGCCACGTATATAAAGGATTGGAGGAGGGGAGGGGTCGACCCTCTCTATGGCGCGCCTTAGGGAGTCCTACTCCAACCGGGAGTAGGATTCCCCCTTTCCTAGTAGAACTAGGATCCCTTCCAAGTAGTAGGAGTAGGAGAGAAGGAAAGGGAAGGGAAAAGGAGAAGGAAGGAAGGGGGCGCCCCCCCTCCCTAGTCCAATTCGGACCAGCCCATGGGGAGGGGTGCGGCCACCCTTTGAGGCTTTCTCTCCTTTCCCGTATGGCCCATTAAGGCCCAATACGAATTCCCGTAACTCCCCGGAACTTCCGAAAATACCCGAATCACTCAGAACCTTTTCGATGTCCAAATATAGTCGTCCAATATATAGATCTTTACGTCTCAACCATTTCGAGACTCCTCTTCATGTCCCCGATCTCATCCGGGACTCCAAACTCCTTCGGTACATCAAAACACATAAACTCATAATATAACCGTCATCGAACTTTAAGCGTGCGGACCCTACGGGTTCGAGAACTATGTAGACATGACCGAGACACGTCTCCGGTCAATAACCAATAGCAGAACCTGGATGCTCATATTGGCTCCTACATATTCTACGAAGATCTTTATCGGTCAAACCGCATAACAACATATGTTGTTCCCTTTGTCATCGGTATGTTACTTGCCCGAGATTCGATCGTCGGTATCTCAATACCTAGTTCAATCTCGTTACTGGCAAGTCTCTTTACTTGTTCCGTAATACATCATCCCGCAACTAACTCATTAGTTGCAATGCTTGCAAGGCTTATAGTGATGTGCATTACCGAGTGGGCCTAGAGATACCTCTCCGACAATCGGAGTGACAAGTCCTAATCTCGAAATACGTCAACCCAACAAGTACCTTTGGAGACACCTGTAGAGCACCTTTATAATCACCCAGTTACGTTGTGACGTTTGGTAGCACACAAAGTGTTCCTCTGGTAAACGGGAGTTGCATAATCTCATAGTCATAGGAACATGTATAAGTCATGAAGAAAGCAATAGCAACAAACTAAACGATCAAGTGCTATGCTAATGGAATGGGTCAAGTCAATCACATCATTCTCCTAATGATGTGATCCTGTTAATCAAATGACAACTCATGTCTATGGTTAGGAAACATAACCATCTTTGATCAATGAGCTAGTCAAGTAGAGGCATACTAGTGACACTCTGTTTGTCTATGTATTCACACATGTATTATGTTTTCGGTTAATACAATTCTAGCATGAATAATAAACATTTATCATGATATAAGGAAATAAATAATAACTTTATTATTGCCTCTAGGGCATATTTCCTTCAATATGTGGGTGGACCGGTGCTTGGGTACTGCCCTTACTTGGACAAGCATCCCACTTATGATTAACCCCTCTTGCAAGCATCCGCAACTACAAAAGAAGTATTAAGGTAAACCTAACCATAGCATGAAACATATCGATCCAAATCAGCCCCTTACGAAGCAACGCATAAACTAGGGTGTACGCTTCTGTCACTCTAGCAACCCATCATCTACTTATTACTTCCCAATGCCTTCCCCTAGGCCCAAACAATGGTGAAGTGTCATGTAGTCGACGTTCACATGACACCACTAGAAGAGAGACAACATACATGTCATCAAAATATCGAATGAATACCAAATTCACATGACTACTTATAGCAAGACTTCTCCCATGTCCTCAGGAACAAACGTAACTACTCACAAATCATATTCATGTTCATAATCAGAGGGGTATTAATATGCATAAAGGATCTGAACATATGATCTTCCACCAAATAAACCAACTAGCATCAACTACAGAGAGTAATCTGAAGGAAATATGCCCTAGAGGCAATAATAAAGTTATTATTTATTTCCTTATATCATGATAAAATTTTATTATTCATGCTAGAATTGTATTAACCGGAAACATAATACTTGTGTGAATACATAGACAAATAGAGTGTCACTAGTATGCCTCTACTTGACTAGATCGTTGATCAAAGATGGTTATGTTTCCTAACCATAGACATGAGTTGTCATTTGATTAACGGGATCACATCATTAGGACAATGATGTGATTGACTTGACCCATTCTGTTAGCTTAGCACTTGATCGTTTAGTATGTTGCTATTGCTTTCTTCATGACTTATACATGTTCCTATGACTATGAGATTATGCAACTCCAGTTTACCAGAAGAACACTTTGTGTGCTACCAAATGTCCCAACGTAACTGGGCGATTATAAAGGTGCTCTACAGGTGTCTCCAAAGGTACATGTTGGGTTGGCGTATTTCGAGATTAGGATTTGTCACTCCGATTGTCGGAGAGGTAACTCTGGGCCCTCTCGGTAATGCACATCACTTAAGCCTTGCAAGCATTGCAGCTAATGAGTTAGTTGCGGGATGATGTATTACAGAACAAGTAAAGAGACTTGCCGGTAATGAGATTGAACTAGGTATTAAGATACCGACGATCGAATCTCGGGCAAGTAACATACCGATGACAAAGGGAACAACGTATGTTGTTATGCGGTCTGACCGATAAAGATCTTCGTAGAATATGTAGGAGCCAATATGAGCATCCAGGTTCCGCTATTGGTTATTGACCGGAGACGTGTCTCGGTCATGTCTACATTGTTCTCGAACCCGTAGGGTCCGCACGCTTAACGTTATGATGACAGTTTCATTATGAGTTTATATGTTTTGATGTACCGAAGGTTGTTCGGAGTCCCGGATGTGATCATGGACATGACGAGGAGTCTCGAAATGGTCGAGACATGAAGATTGATATATTGGAAGCCTACGTTTGGACATCGGAAGTGTTCCGGGTGAAATCGGCATTTTACTGGAGTACCGGGAGGTTACCGGAACCCCCCGGTAACCTAATGGGCCTTAATGGGCCTAGTGGAGGAAGTAGAGAGGAGGCCAAGGGGCAGCCTTGCGCCCCTTCCCCCCCCCCCTCCCCAAGTCCGAACTGGACAAGGAGGGGGGACGGCGCCCCCCCTTTCCTTTCTCCTCTCTCTCTCCTTCCCCCCAAGTCACATGGAAAAGGGGGGAGTCCTACTCCCGGTGGGAGTAGGACTCCTCCTGGCGCGCCCCTTGCCTGGCCGCACCTCCTCCCCCTTGCGCCTTTATATACGGGGGCAGGGGGGCACCCCATAGACACAACAATTGATCATTGATCTCTTAGCCGTGTGCGGTGCCCCCCTCCACCATAATCCTCGATAATATTGTAGCGGTGCTTAGGCGAAGCCCTGCGACAGTAGAACATCAAGATCGTCACCATGCCATCGTGCCGACGGAACTCTTCCCCGACATTCTGCTGGATCGGAGTCCGGGGATCGTCATCGAGCTGAACGTGTGCTAGAACTCGGAGGTGCCGTAGTTTCGGTGCTTGATTGGTCGAGCCGTGAAGTCGTACGACTACATCAACCGCGTTGTGCTAACGCTTCCGCTTTCGGTCTACGAGGGTACGTGGACAACACTCTCCCCTCTTGTTGCTATGCATCACCATGATCTTGCGTGTGCGTAAGATTTTTTTTGAAATTACTACGTTCCCCAACAGTGGCATCCGAGCCAGGTTTTATGCGTTGATGTTATATGCACGAGTAGAACACAAGTGAGTTGTGGGCGATATAAGTCATACTGCTTACCAGCATGTCATACTTTGGTTCGGCGGTATTGTTGGATGAAGCGGCCCGGACCGACATTACGCGTACGCTTACGCGAGACTGGTTCTACCGACGTGCTTTGCACACAGGTGGCTGGCGGGTGTCAGTTTCTCCAACTTTAGTTGAACCGAGTGTGGCTACGCCCGGTCCTTGCGAAGATTAAAACAGCACCAACTTGACAAACTATCGTTGTGGTTATGATGCGTAGGTAAGAACGGTTCTTGCTAAGCCCGTAGCAGCCACGTAAAACTTGCAACAACAAAGTAGAGGACGTCTAACTTGTTTTTGTAGGGCATGTTGTGATGTGATATGGTCAAGACATGATGCTAAATTTTATTGTATGAGATGATCATGTTTTGTAACCAAGTTATCGGCAACTGGCAGGAGTCATATGGTTGTCGCTTTATTGTATGCAATGCAATCGCCCTGTAATGCTTTACTTTATCACTAAGCGGTAGCGATAGTCGTAGAAGCATAAGATTGGCGAGACGACAACGATGCTACGATGGAGATCAAGGTGTCACGCCGGTGATGATGGTGATCATAACGGTGCTTCGGAGATGGAGATCACAAGCACAAGATGATGATGGCCATATCATATCACTTATATTGATTGCATGTGATGTTTATCTTTTATGCATCTTATCTTGCTTTGATTGACGGTAGCATTATAAGATGATCTCTCATTAAATTTCAAGATAAAAGTGTTCTCCCTGAGGATGCACCGTTGCCAAAGTTCGTCGTGCCCAGACACCACGTGATGATCGGGTGTGATAAGCTCTACGTCCACCTACAACGGGTGCAAGCCAGTTTTGCACACGCAGAATACTCAGGTTAAACTTGACGAGCCTAGCATATTCAGATATGGCCTCGGAACACTGAGACCGAAAGGTCGAGCGTGAATCATATAGTAGATATGATCAACATAGTGATGTTCACCATTCAAAACTACTCCATTTCATGTGATGATCGGTTATGGTTTAGTTGATTTGGATCACGTGATCACTTAGAGGATTAGAGGGATGTCTTTCTAGGTGGAAGTTCTTTAGTAATATGATTAATTGAACTTAAATTTATCATGAACTTAGTACCTGATAGTATCTTACTTGTTTATGTTTGATTGTAGATAGATGGCCCGTGCTGTTGTTCCGTTGAATTCTAATGCGTTCCTTGAGAAAGCAAAGTTGAAAGATGATGGTAGCAATTACATGGACTGGGTCCGTAACTTGAGGATTATCCTCATTGCTGCACAGAAGAATTACGTACTATAAGCACCGCTGGGTGCCAGGCCTGCTGCTAGAGCAACACCAGATGTTATGAACGTCTGGCAGAGCAAAGCTGATGACTACTCAATAGTTCAGTGTGCCATGCTTTACGGCTTAGAACCGGGTCTTCAACGACGTTTTGAACGTCATGGAGCATATGAGATGTTCCAGGAGTTGAAGTTAATATTTCAAGCAAATGCCCGGATTGAGAGATATGAAGTCTCCAATAAGTTTTATAGCTGCAAGATGGAGGAGAACAGTTCTGTCAGTGAGCATATACTCAAAATGTCTGGGTATAATAATCACTTGATTCAACTGGGAGTTAATCTTCCGGATGATAGCGTCATTGACAGAATTCTCCAATCACTGCCACCAAGCTACAAGAGCTTCGTGATGAACTATAATATGCAAGGGATGAACAAGAAAATTCCTGAGCTCTTCGCAATGCTAAAGGCTACGGAGGTAGAAATCAAGAAGGAGCATCAAGTGTTGATGGTCAACAAGACCACTAGTTTCAAGAAAAAGGGCAAAGGGAAGAACAAGGGGAACTTCAAGAAGAACAGCAAGCAAGTTGCTGCTCAGGAGAAGAAAGCCAAATCTGGACCTAAGCCTGAAACTGAGTGCTTCTACTGCAAGGATGGCAAGGTAAACAAAGGTATATGTGATATACATGTTATTGATGTGTACCTTACTAGAGCTCGCAGTAGCACTTGGGTATTTGATACTGGTTCCGTTGCTAACATTTGCAACTCGAAACAGGGACTACGGATTAAGTGAACACTGGCGAAGTACAAGGTGACGATGCGTGTAGGAAATGGTTCCAAAGTCGATGTGATCGCGGTCAGCACGCTACCTCTAAATCTACCTTCGAGATTAGTATTAGACCTAAATAATTGTTATTTGGTGCCAGCGTTGAGCATGAACATTATATCTGGATCTTGTTTGATGCGAGACGGTTATTCATTTAAATCAGAGAATAATGGTTGTTCTATTTATATGAGTAATACCTTTTATGGTCATGCACCCTTGAAGAGTGGTCTATTTTTGATGAATCTCAATAGTATTGATACACATATTCATAATGTTGAAACCAAAAGATGCAGAGTTGATAATGATAGTGCAACTTATTTGTGGCACTGTCGTTTAGGTCATATCGGTATAAAGCGCATGAAGAAACTCCATACTGATGGACTTTTGGAACCACTTGATTATGAATCACTTGGTAGTTGCGAACCATGCCTCATGGGCAAGATGACTAAAACGCCGTTCTCCGGTACTATGGAGAGAGCAACAGATTTGTTGGAAATCATACATACGGATGTATGTGGTCCGATGAATGTTGAGGCTCGTGGCGGATATCAATATTTTCTCACCTTCACAGATGATTTAAGCAGATATGGGTATATCTACTTAATGAAGCATAAGTTTGAAACATTTGAAAGGTTCAAAGAATTTCAGAGTGAAGTTTAAAATCATTGTAACAAGAAAATAAAGTTTCTATGATCTGATCGTGGAGGAGAACATTTGAGTTACGAGTTTGGTCTACATTTGAAACTATGCGGAATAGTTTCGCAACTCACGCCACGCGAAACACCACAGCGTAATGGTGTGTCCGAACGTCGTAATCGTACTATACTAGATATGGTGTGATCTATGATGTCTCTTACAGATTTACCGCTATCGTTTTGGGGTTATGCTTTAGAGACGGCCGCATTCACGTTAAATAGGGCACCATCAAAATCCGTTGAGACGACGCCTTATGAACTGTGGTTTGGCAAGAAACCAAAGTTGTCGTTTCTGAAAGTTTGGGGCTGCGATGCTTATGTGAAAAAGCTTCAACCTGATAAGCTCGAACCCAAATCGGAGAAATGTGTCTTCATAGGATACCCAAAGGAGACTGTTGGGTACACCTTCTATCACAAATCCGAAGGCAAGACATTCGTTGCTAAGAATGGATCCTTTCTAGAGAAGGAGTTTCTCTCGAAAGAAGTGAGTGGGAGGAAAGTAGAACTTGATGAGGTAACTGTACGTGCTCCCTTATTGGAAAGTAGTACATCACAAAAACCAGATTCTGTGACACCTACACCAATTAGTGAGGAAGCTAATGATAATGATCATAAAACTTCAGATCAAGTTACTATCGAACCTCGTAGATCAACCAGAGTAAGATCCGCACCAGAGTGGTACGGTAATCCTATTCTGGAAGTCATGCTACTAGATCATGATGAACCTAAGAACTATGAAGAAGCGATGGTGAGCCTAGATTCCGCAAAATGGCTAGAAGCCATGAAATCTGAGATGAGATCCATGTATGAGAACAAAGTGTGGACTTTGGTTGACTTGCCCGTTGATAGGCAAGCAATTGAGAATAAATGGATCTTCAAGAAGAAGAAGACTGACGCTGACGGTAATATTACTGTCTACAAAGCTCGACTTGTTGCGAAAGGTTTTTGACAAGTTCAATGGATTGACTACGATGAGACCTTCTCACCCGTAGCGATGCTTAAGTCTGTCCGAATCATGTTAGCAATTGCTGCATTTTATGATTATGAAATTTGGCAGATGGATGTCAAAACTGCATTCCTGAATGGATTTCTGGAAGAAGAGTTGTATATGATACAACCGGAAGGTTTTGTCGATCCAAAGGGAGCTAACAAAGTGTGCAAGCTCCAGCGATCCATTTATGGACTGGTGCAAGCCTCTCGGAGTTGGAATAAACGCTTTGATAGTGTGATCAAAGCATTTGGTTTTGTACAGACTTTTGGAGAAGCCTGTATTTACAAGAAAGTGAGTGGGAGCTCTGTAGCATTTCTGATATTATATGTGGATGACATATTGCTGATTGGAAATGATATAGAGTTTCTGGATAGCATAAAGGGATACTTGAATAAGAGTTTTTCAATGAAAGACCTCGGTGAAGCTGCTTACATATTGGGCATTAAGATCTATAGAGATAGATCAAGACGCTTAATTGGACTTTCACAAAGCACATACCTTGACAAAGTGTTGAAGAAGTTCAAAATGGATCAAGCAAAGAAAGGGTTCTTGCCTGTGTTACAAGGTGCGAAGTTGAGTAAGACTCAATGTCCGACCACCGCAGAACATAGAGAGAAAATGAAAGATGTTCCCTATGCTTCAGCCATAGGCTCTATCATGTATGCAATGCTGTGTACCAGACCTGATGTGTGCCTTGCTATAAGTCTAGGAGGGAGGTACCAAAGTAATCCAGGAGTGGATCACTGGACAGCGGTCAAGAACATCCTGAAGTACCTAAAAAGGACTAAGGATATGTTTCTCGTATATGGAGGTGACAAAGAGCTCATCGTAAATGGTTACGTTGATGCAAGCTTTGACACTGATCTGGACGATTCTAAATCGCAAACCGGATACGTGTTTACATTAAACGGTGGAGCTGTCAGTTGGTGCAGTTCTAAACAAAGCGTTGTGGCGGGATCTACATGTGAACCGGAGTACATAGCTGCTTCGGAAGCAGCAAATGAAGGAGTCTGGATGAAGGAGTTCATATCCGATCTAGGTGCCATACCTAGTGCATCGGGTCCAATGAAAATCTTTTGTGACAATACTGGTGCAATTGCCTTGGCAAACGAATCCAGATTTCACAAGAGAACCAAGCACATCAAGAGACGCTTCAATTCCATTCGGGGTTTAGTCCAAGTGGGAGCCATAGAAATTTGCAAGATACATACAGATCTGAATGTTGCAGACCCGCTGACTAAGCCTCTTCCACGAGCAAAACATGATCAACACCAAGGCTCCATGGGTGTTAGAATCATTATTGTGTAATCTAGATTATTGACTCTAGTGCAAGTGGGAGACTGAAGGAAATATGCCCTAGAGGCAATAATAAAGTTATTATTTATTTCCTTATATCATGATAAATGTTTATTATTCATGCTAGAATTGTATTAACCGGAAACTTAATACTTGTGTGAATACATAGACAAACAGAGTGTCACTAGTATGCCTCTACTTGACTAGCTCATTGATCAAAGATGGTTATGTTTCCTAGCCATATACATGAGTTTTCATTTGATTAACGGGATCACATCATTAGGAGAATGATGTGATTGACTTGACCCATTCCGTTAGCTTAGCACTTGATAGTTTAGTATGTTGCTATTGCTTTCTTCATGACTTATACATGTTCCTATGACTATGAGATTATGAAACTCCTGTTTACCAGAAGAACACTTTGTGTGCTACCAAACGTCACAACGTAACTGGGTGATTATAAAGGTGCTCTACAGGTGTCTCCAAAGGTACATGTTGGGTTGGCGTATTTCGAGATTAGGATTTGTCACTCCGATTGTCGGAGAGGTATCTCTGGGCCCTCTTGGTAATGCACATCACTTAAGCCTTGCAAGCATTGCAACTAATGAGTTAGTTGCGGGATGATGTATTATAGAACGAGTAAAGAGACTTGCCGGTAACGAGATTGAACTAGGTATTAAGATACCGACGATCAAATCTCGAGCAAGTAACATACCGATGACAAAGGGAACAACGTATGTTGTTATGCGGTCTGACCGAGAAAGATCTTCGTAGAATATGTAGGAGCCAATATGAGCATCCAGGTTCCGCTATTGGTTATTGACCGGAGACGTGTCTCGGTCATGTCTACATTGTTCTCAAACTCGTAGGGTCCGCACGCTTAACGTTACGATGACAGTTTCATTATGAGTTTATATGTTTTGATGTACCGAAGGTTGTTCGGAGTCCCGGATGTGATCATGGACATGACGAGGAGTCTCGAAATGGTCGAGACATGAAGATTGATATATTGGAAGCCTATGTTTGGACATCGGAAGTGTTTCGGGTGAAATCGGCATTTTACTGGAGTACCGGGAGGTTACCGGAACCCCCCGGTAACCTAATGGGCTTTAATGGGCCTAGTGGAGGAAGTAGAGAGGAGGCCAAGGGGCAGCCACGCGCCCCTCCCCCCAAGTTCGAATTGGACAAGGAGGGGGGAGGCGCCCCCCTTTCCTGTCTCCTCTCTCTTTCCTTCCCCCCAAGTCCTAGTCCAACATGGAGAAGGGGGGGAGTCCTACTCCCGGTGGGAGTAGGACTCCTCCTGGCACGCCCCTTGCCTGGCCGCACCTCCTCCCCCTTGCTCCTTTATATATGGGGGCAGGGGGCACCCCATAGACACAATATTTGATCATTGATCTCTTAGCCGTGTGCGGTGCCCCCCTCCACCATAATCCTCGATAATATTGTAGCAGTGCTTAGGCGAAGCCCTGCGACGGTAGAACATCAAGATCATCACAACGCCGTCGTGCTGACGGAACTCTTCCCCGACATTCTGCTGGATCGGAGTCCGGGGATCATTATCGAGCTGAACGTGTGCTAGAACTCGAAGGTGCCGTAGTTTCGGTGCTTGATCGGTCGGGCCGTGAAGACGTACGACTACATCAACCGCATTGTGCTAACACTTCCACTTTCGGTCTATGAGGGCACGTGGACAACACTCTCCCCTCTTGTTGCTATGCATCACCATGATCTTGCGTGTGCGTAGGAATTTTTTTGAAATTACTACGTTCCCCAACATAATCAACACTACTGGCAACCCATAGGTACCAATCTGAGGTTTTGAGACAAAGATTGGATACAAGAGATGAACTAGGGTTTGAGATGAGATGGTGCTTGTGAAGATGTTGATGGAGATTCACCCCGTCCCGATGAGAGGATCAATGGTGATGATTTCCCCCTCCCGGAGGGATGCTTCCCCGGCAGAACAGCTCCGCCGGAGCCCTAGATTGGTTCCGCCAAGGTTCCGCCTCGTGGCGGCGGTGTTTCGTCCCGAAAGCTTGCTTCTGCTTTTTTCCAGGGCGAAAGACTTCATATAGCCAAAGATGGGCACCGGAGACCTGCCAGGGGGCCCACGAGACAGGGGGCGCGCACCCACCCTCGTGGATGGTGGGTGGCCCCCCTCCGGTGCTTTCTTATCCCAATATTTTTTATACATTCCAAACTTGACTTCCGTGGAGTTTCAAGACTTTTGGAGTTGTGCAGAATAGGTCTCTAATATTTGCTCCTTTTCCAGCCGAGAATTCCAGCTGCCGGCATTCTCCCTCTTCGTGTAAACCTTGTAAAGTAAGAGAGAATAGACATAAGTATTGTGACATAATGTGTAATAACATCCCATAGTTCAATAAATATCGATATAAAAGCATGATGCAAAATGGACGTATTAGTATCGCAGAGGTATCTTTGGGCCCTCTCGGTAATGCACATCACTATAAGACTTGCAAGCAATGTGACTAAAGAGTTAGTTAGGGATGATGCATTTCGAAACGAGTAAAGAGACTTGCCGGTAACGAGATTGAACTAGGTATGATGATACCGACGATCGAATCTCGGGCAAGTAACATACCGATGACAAATGGAATAACGTATGTTGTTATGCGGTTTGACCGATAAAGATCTTTGTAGAATATGTAGGAGCCAATATGAGCATCCAGGTTCTGCTATTGGTTATTGACCAGAGATGTGTCTCGGTTATGTATACATAGTTCTCGAACCCGTAGGGTCTGCACGCTTAACGTTCGATGACGATTTGTATTATGAGTTATGTGATTTGATGACCGAAGTTTGTCCGGAGTCCCGGATGAGATCACGGACATGACGAGGAGTCTCGAAATGGTTGAGAGGTAAAGATTCATATATGGGAAGCTTATATTCAGACATCGGAATGGTTCCAAGTGATTCGGATATTTTACCGAAGTACCGAGAGGTTACCGGAACCCCCAGGGGAAGTATTGGGCCTATTGGGCCATATTGGAGGAGAGGAGAAAGGCCATGTGAGGAGCCCCCCCCCCACCTTTCCCAAACCAAATTGGACTAGGGGAGGGGCGGACCCCCTCTTTTCTTCTCCCTCTCTCTCCCTTCCCCTTTCCCTCTCCGATGGAAGGAAGGAGGGGGGGCGAATCCTACTTGGACTAGGAGTCCAAGTAGGACTCCGCCCATGGCGCGCCCACCTTGGTCGGCCACCTCCTCCTCCCCCCTTTATATACGGAGGCGGGGGGGCACCCCAAAGAGACAACACACAATCTCTTAGCCGTATGCGGTGCCCCCTCCACAGTTCAACACCTCGGTCATATCGCCGTAGTGCTTAGGTGAAGCCCTGCCCGGTAACTTCATCATCACCGTTGCCACGCCGTCGTGCTGACAGAACTCTCCCCCGTCCTTAACTGGATCAAGAGCTCGAGGGATATCATCGTGTTGAACGTGTGCTGAACACGGAGGTTCCGTACGTTCGGTGCTTGGATCGGTTGGATCGCGAAGACGTTCGACTACATCAACCGCGTTACTAAATGCTTCCGCTATCAGTCTACGAGGGTACGTGGACACACTCTCCCCTCTCGTTGCTATGCATCTCCTAGTTAGATCTTGCGTGATCATATGATTTTTTTGAATTACTACGTTCCCCAACACTAAATTCGTCATATCTTCATGTATATCCATTTTTGAGTCTAGACTCATCTGCACTTGGTGAAGATAAAATTAACAAAAAATAATAAAAGATTCAAAAACTCTGATTTTTTTTTTGCATGCAAGATAATTTGGTGCGTGAGGCGCGCTACAAATCTCATATCATTTTTTAATGGGATTTCTATTTTCGTGCCTTGGTTCCTTAGTTCTATTTAGTTTTGCCCCACAACCTTAACTTTCCTTATTTTTTCTATCCTCGCAAATGCCCAAACGGAGCATTCTGTTGGATCAAAACCCATTTACCGTTACTTGGATGATGTCCTGATGAGTGCCCAAACAGAGCATTCCGTGGGGTCAAAGCCCATTTATCGTTACTTGGCCGACATCCTGAAGAGTGGGACTACCTCAAAAGTGTGCCATCAACGTCACATCCCAGGCCCTGGACACAAAGATGGGTCGAGCTAATGCGGACTATGTGCGTATCTGCTTAAGCGCCGCTCGATGGGTGTTTTAAGTAATTGGTACGGCTTGTTAAACATGTCTAAACACTGTCAAATACCCTTTTCCATTTCTAGTCAATTTTAGGAATTCATCATGTTGGGCCTCCGCCCCCTTGCAGCATCCTGTTGAACCCTTTTACTCACCACAACCCTTGCAGCATCCTCGCATTAATCTTATTGGGCCTCCGCCCCCTTTGAAAGTTAATGCGTGTGCTAAGTGAAAGCTAGATATGGAGTCTTACATGCACAATGCTTCAACTCAACTGTGGTGAACTGTGGTCAATGGATTCAACCCCAAGGACCCAATGAATCTCACTCCAAGAGAAGCAGTTGATGATCAACTCAATGCAATCGCCCACAATATGTTGCGCACCTCGGTGACTGAAGACTATAGTGACTCCATTGCTGTCCTTAAGACCGCCAAGGAAATTTGGGATTGCCTTGAGGAGGCTCTCGAAGGAGATGAAGCAATTCAAAGATCTCGATTGGCTTTGCTCAAGCAAGAAGTCAGACTCTTTGTGAGGAATGAGGGTGAGTCCGCGGAAGAGGTTTACCGAAAGTTAAAGTCCCTTTGTGCTCAACTTGAGAACCTTTGAATGCACTTGGGCAAATGATGACTTCGTCAAGGATAAGTTCATAGATGCTATGGTCCTCACGGAACATACCATGGTAATGATGATACATCAACGTCCGGATTATCACAAGTTGACCGCGGCTCAAGTTGTTTCCACTTCCTCAACTCATATAGGTTGTTAATTATATTGTGTCCTAGCATATCTTGCTTTAGGCTTGCTTGTCATATAGGTTGTGTTCACCTAGTTGCATATCTAGTGAACCTTATTTATCCGCTAAACCTTAAAATTGACAAGAAAGAAACTTTATAGTCTCCTATTCACCCCCATCTAGTCGACTGTATCGATCCTTTCAATTAACAACGTCAATCACATAATAACAATGTCGCCGCACTATTTTATTGCACAGAACTGTACTGTATATATTTGAATTATTTGACCAGAAAAATCTTGAATTTGTAAAGGTTCATAGATTTCGAAAAAAGTTCGTCAATTTTCAAGAAAAGTTCACAAACTTGAAAAAAAGTTCATCAATTTTGAAACAAAAGTTCATCAAATTTGAAAAATATTCATGTATTGAAAAAGTTCATTGAATTAGAATAAAAAGTTCATGGATCTTGAAAAAAGTTCATCAAAATTGAAAAAGGTTCATGGATTTTCAAAAAAGATAATTGAATTTGGAAAAAATCATCAAATTTAAAAAATAAGTTCATGGATTTTTGAAAAAAGGTCATAAAAAGTTTTAAAAAAGTGCACAAATTTAGAGAAAAGTTCATCGATTTGGAAAAAGTTCATCGATATTTGGGAAAACATTAGTTGATTTTGAAGAAAAAAGTTCATTGATTTACGCTTGTGCATTTAAGAAGAAGAAATAAATGGAACAATAAAGAAGAACATAAAAAAGAGAAAAGAAAAAGAAATGCGAACTGGAGAAAGAGTAAAAATAACGCGAGAAGTTACCATGGATAAGCTTGCGGTGGCCCTAGGGTTCGCGTGATGGGCTGCGAACGTAAATGTCTCTGGTTTCATTCGTCGCTGCACATCTAGTTAACGAGCGCTCCTTCGGGAGCCTCGCGACGATCAGTGTCACTTGACGCGCTCTCAACCATTTGCTACGTGTCGCGCTCTCGGTGTTTCCTCCGGATTTTATTTTTTATTTTTATTTTTCCACACACGTTTTCGGCTTTTAAACGGTTTTTCCTGGGTTTTTCTAACGTTTTGGTTTTTCACCGGTCCTCCTTAGTTTTTTGGTAAAAATATTGGACGAAAAAACTCATTTTTTTCCTTTCGCGAGAATCACGGTTATGTTTCTGCGAGAGGTACGGTTTTGCTTTCGCGAGAGTCACGACCGTGCCTCTCGGAAACGAAAAAAATATTTTCTTCTTTTTTCCTTTTGTGAGAGTCACGGTTTTGCTTCCGCGAGAAGGCATGGTTGTGCTTTAGCGAGAGTCATGACCGTGCCTCTCAAAAACGAAAAAACGTGTTTTTTGTTTTTTTGACCTTTTGCGGGAGTTACGGTTTTGCTTCCACGAGAGGCACGGTTGTGCTTTCATGAGAATCATGGTCGTGCCTCTCGGAAACGGAAAAATGTGTTTTTTGTTTTTTCCTTTCGCGAGAGTCACGGTTTTGCTTCCGCAAGAAGGCACGGTTGTGCTTTAGCGAGAGTCACGGGCGTGCCTCCTCGAAAACGAAGAAAATGTGTTTTTGTTTTTTTCCTTTGGCGAGAATTACGGTTTTGCTTCCGTGAGAGGCACGGTTGTGCTTTCACGAGAGTCATGGCCGTGCCTCTTGGAAACGAAAAAAACGTGTTTTTTATTTTTTTTCCCTTTCGCGAGAGTCACGGTTTTGTTTTCACGAGAGTCATGGCCGTGCCTCCCCGGAAACGAAAAAAACGTGTTTTTCCTTCTTTTTTCCTGTCGTAGTAGTCACGATTTTGCTTCCGCGAGAAGTAGGGTTGTGATTTCGTAAGAGGTACAGACGTGCCTCTTTCGAAAAGGAAAAAAATCCGTGCTTTCGGTTCGTTTTTTTCATTCGGTTCTTTTCATGAAAAAAAGTTCGTCGAAACCTATCAACATGGGATCTAGTTTTAAAGATCTCGACACAAAGAATCCAACGGTGAAAGCGGTTCGAGATTTAGACGCACGGTTTAAGAGATAAAACGTTTAACGGATCTACGAAAAAAAGAAAAACTCCTAGGTTGCAACAAGTGGCGCACATGCAGTGCACCACTTGTCGCAACATGAAAAGATTGGAGTGATCTTTACAACAAATGCTCCTCAACTAGTGATTTCGACTTTAAAGAGATAAAAGCAAACGCTAACATGGGCCGGCTCATAAGGAGTGCGCTACAGGCGCCTGTTTGCAAAAAGGGCGATGCTAGGCGTCGGCGCACCGGCCGAAGCACCAACCCTAGCCATCAGATCCGCGCGTCCCGATCCGTTGAATCTTTATCCAAATCAGGTCGTCTTCTTCCTCTCGCGAGCGCAGACGAAAAAAGGAACCCCGTCTCGCCGGCCGCACGCGTTTCCCCCCTCGCCGCCACCTCCTCACCTGCCCTCCCCGTCTCTGATCGCCGCCCTCGCCGCCCATCTTCGCCGGCCGCCCTGGTCGCCGGTCCTAGCCCTCGGCGGCCGTCCTCGTCACCGGCTTCGCCCATGCAACAACCCACTCATGCGATTGTAGCTTCCCGTGGCACACGTTATAGCTCCGATGGTGACGATCGGAGCTCACCGGCGTGCTCGCCGGCGCTCATCCCCCGCTTGCAACAAAAAATTCGAGCGCCCAGGGAGATGCCCAGTGCTGCAACCTACGACGAAAAAAGCTACAATAGGTGACAAAAAAAGCTTCAACCAGCTTTGGGAAAAAGTTTCAAATCGTATGACGGAAAACTATGAACGACCAAAGAAAAGTTACAACCAATGACAAAAAAAGCTTCATCTGGCGACGAAAAAAGCTTCATCCGACAATGAAAAAAGCTTCAACTGTGAAGCCGTAAGCCATAAACGACAAACGAAAAAGCTACAACCGGCCGTTGCAAAAGCTACAAACGGCATTGAAAATGTCACACGGTCGTAGCAAAATGCCGTTACAATTGAAGTATTTCTGTTAGCAGTTGCAACTTTTCTAATTTGCATGGTGTCTAGTTGTAGCTTTCTCTCTCAATGGTTGGAGCTTTTTCCAACTATAGTTGAAACTTTTTTATCAATGGTTGTAGCTATTTTCTTTTTAGCAGCGCTTGGGCAAGGCTTTTTGTGTCGTTTCGGCTGAAGCTTTTTTCATTGAAGGTTGTAGCATTTTATGTCAACGGTTGTAACTTTTCCTATTTTTTGTTGTCTGGTTGAAGCTTTTTTATCTAGTGGATGTAGCTTTTTGTGTCCATGATTGTAGCATGGGGAAACGCCGTTTGCGACTCTCCCAGTACCACGGTTGCAGCTCCTCCCCGTGGCCATGGTTATAGCACGAGCACCTCGGTCCACCCGGCGTTTTGCCTGTCGCCGGTTGCAACAAAAAAGAGAAGAGAGGAGGAGGAAAAGAGAAGAGAGGGAGAAGGAAGAAAAAGGAGGTGGGAAGGCGAGCGGAGCTGCAACCTATATCCATGGCCGACGACGAGCTGCTCCATGCGCTACAATGGAGGAATAAGATGGGGTTAGACGAAGGCCGAAGGAAGAAGAAGCAAAGAAAAAAAGAAAAAACGTTTGGGTCAACTAAGCGCGCGTGTGCCGGCATGTCCCGCGCGTGAAAAAAAGGAAGCGACCGGCCGAGCGCCTCGGCCGGCGCACCGTCCCAGACACTTACCTTGCAAAAAACACCTAGACGCCCTGCAGCGCTAAATAGGAAATTGCTAGCCCAGTTCAAAACTCGGCCCCGCCCGATGAATGCCCAGGTTTATTCGAGCGATGCGTTCTTGGCTCACAGCACAGTGAAGTGCAGCTAGTACACAAGACAGTCAAAATTACCACCGTCCAATGTTAATGTTTCGCGGCTCAACGCAGGGGTGGCGGCCACCTGTGGCTGCGGGCGGAGAGTGGCAGTGGACTCACGCCGACCTCACCAACCGGCAAGTCAAGATAAGCATAACCTGACCCCGTCCGTGGTCGTCAGGGTCTGGGACTCCTGGCGACAGCCGCACATGTGGAGCTATGGTCATGGATGGTGCAATGCTTCTGGACCTTAAAATACGTGGGTCATCACCACACTTAACTGCTGCATTTACTTACTACTTGGGAAGAAGGACGCACGGGGTTGCAGAATACTATGTACGCTGCGCCAAGAAGAGATGCGTCCAGAAGAGAGAGACGTCTGCAGTTTTCATTATAAAAGGGGGGACAGGGAGGAGGCACATGTAGTATGCGCGTTGGCCCATTGCACCCATTCGCCATGTAAAATGCATGTGTGTTCTGTAGACCGTAGTGAATTCAGGGCCCCAGTGATTATTCCATCTTTCACCCACGAGGATTCCCTCGCGCACTGCTGCTATCTTTGCAATTAACATTTTCCTTTTAGACAACGTTTTGCACGTACAGTGTTGATCCTTATTTTGTTTCAGTCTTTTGGAAGCATGATATTCTAACTTTTTTTATAAGAACGAAGCAGGTGTATCGCCAATTAATTCTAGGAGAATATGGTACAAAGTACACTAGAGCGAGTCGAAGGCGCGTGCCGCTGTCATCGCCCTTTCCTCACTGAAGCAGGGCAAAATTTATTGTAGTAGACAGTCGGAAAGTCGCCATATGCTACGGCTTCAAAGGACGAACGCACCAGAACAACTACCGCTGCGGATGAAGAGAATTATGGACCAAAAGAATCTAACTTGAAGACAAATGAACGTAGACGAAGATCAGATCCACGAAAATCCACCGAAGACAAACACCGACTGAATCCTATTAGTTCTGCCGGAGACACATTTTCACAAGCCGATGCGAGACGCACCACCCGATGGGGGCTAGACGAGGAAAACCTCATTCCATCTTCAAAGAGACGCCACCGCCTCGCCTTTGTGACCAGGACATAAATCCTAAATAAACTAAAAAAACACAAAACCAAAGCAGGATCCCTCCTACCGGCAAGGGCCATGATGCACCACGTCTCCATTACCCTAAGGCCACATGAGACGAGGTAGATCGACGGCATCACCGATGGGAGGCGGGGAAACCCTAAACGCCTGGGTACTTTTCTTTCTTTCTTGGGACGAAAGAAAATGCAATACATAATCAAAAATAATTTTGTTTGGTAATATGTTGATCGAGCTCGAGAGGGGTCGAGCATGATAGCTGCAAACTCAACACACCGAAAAGAACCTCGCCACATAAATACATGTGTAGTGAGCTGGAATTTCTTTTCTATGAGAGCATGCAGAGGTGTATCATAACTTTATAGAAGAAAAAGGAATTTGAACATTTACAAGAGACGTTTAGCAAGCATGCGAAGATGAGCAAAACGTCGTCACCCGCCCAACATAACTCAAACTAATTTCTCACAAAACAATTTACTCCTCCAACACCAACTTGTTTTCACTCATCCGAAAAATTAAGTCAATCAATTCGAATGTCGTACGCCGCACACATGGATTATCAAACACCCTAGCATCTTTTTGCTTCCAAAGAAGCCAGCAAATGAGAGTAACCAAGGAATCGAAATCCCTATGATCCTTCTTTGGAAACTGACACCTTTTCGAGTACCCACAAAGTCTCGAAACAATTTGACGATGTAGGGCGGGTGACATTGGTGTTGAGAGCCCCAAAGCAACAATGCCAAAACTCTCTAGAAACCACACACTGCATCAAGATGTGGTCGCATTTTCCTCTTCCCAATGACAAACAAAACAACACGAGACATTGTCTTGTAAGCCATGCCACAATCTCCTATCCGATGTTGACAATAAATATTGCATGGCCAACCACATGATTTTTTTGCATTTTAATGGTGCCGAGCACTTACATATTCCTCTAGCATCGGAGAAGCGAACACAACCCTAACAAAATGAACGGTAAACTAATCTCGCAGGGTACATTCCGGATGCCAACCAAGGCCAGGAACAAGCACCAGACCCTTCCTCATCTCTAGACGTAGCTCCGATGGCATGCCATGGTTTGTCATATTGCTCTCTTTCTCTCCTGCCTAGAAAACTATCCACAACTTCCGTACATCACCTATGATTGCAGAGCCCCTATTGGATGACACAAACTTTCCTCGCATGCTCCCCAACCTTAGCCACCACCAAAGGTGTGAGATTGTAACGCCCTCGATGCGGCTATGTCTCCCACGTGTCGAAGCACGACTTAGAGGCATAACCGCATTGAAAGCAATGTCGCAAGTGAGGTAATCTTCACAACAACCCATGTAATACATAATGGAAAGAGATACATAGTTGGCTTACACTCGCCACGTCACACAAATACATAAATAACATTACATTCATCCAAATACACTCAAGGTCCGACTACGGAACCAAAATAAAGATAAACCCCAAATGCAACATAGTCCCCGATCGCCCCAACTGGGCACCACTACTGATCATCTGGGAAAGACACGTAGTATCGTCCTGAGTCCTCATCGAACTCCCACTTGAGCTTAGTTGAATCTCTTGGAATGGTTTCATCGGTCCCTGCATCTGGTTTTGGAAGTAATCTGTGAGTCGTGGGGACTCAGCAATCTCACACCCTCGCGATCAAGACTATTTAAGCTTATAGGAAGGGTAGAAGTATGAGGTGGAGCTGCAGCAAGCTACTAGCATATTTGGTGGCTAACATACACAAATGAGAGCGAGAAGAGAAGGCAAAGGCACGGTCGATGAACTATGATCAAGAAGTGATCCTAGAACAACCTACGTCAAACATTACTCCAACACCGTGTTCACTTCCCGGACTCCGCCGAGAAGAGACCATCACGGTTACACACGCGGTTGATGTATTTTAATTAAGTTAAGTTTCAGGTTTTCTACAACCGGACATTAACAAATTCCCATTTGCCCATAACCGCGGGCACGGCTTTCGAAAGTTCAAATCCCTGCAGGGGAGTCCCAACTTAGCCCATCACAAGCTCTGACGGTCAATGAAGGATATTCCTTCTCCCAAGATAATCCGATCAGACTCGGCATCCCGGTTACAAGACATCTCGACAAAGGTAAAACAAGTCCAGCAACACCACCCGAATGTGCCTACAAATCCCGATAAGAGTTGCACATATCTCGTTCTCAGGGCACACTCAGATGAGACATCCTACGAGTAAAACCAACCCTCAAGTTGCCCCGAGGTGGCCCCGCAGTCTACTCGGTCAGACCAACACTCAGAGGAGCACTGACCCAGGGGGGGGTTTAAATAAAGATGACCCTCGGGCTCCGGAAACCCAAGGGAAAAAGAGGCTAGGTGGCGAAAGGTAAAACCAATGTTGGGCATTGCTGGAGGAGTTTTATTCAAGGCGAACTGTCAAGGGGTTCCCATTATAACCCAACCGTGTAAGGAACGCAAAAATCCGGGAACATAACACCGACATGACGGAAACTAGGGCGTCAAGAGAGGAACAAAACACCAGGCATAAGGCCGAGCCTTCCACCCTTTACCAAGTATATAGGTGCATTAAGATAAACAAGATAATATGATGATATTCCAACAATAAACATGTTCCAACAAGGAACAAACTCCAATCTTCACCTGCAACTAGCAACACTATAAGAGGGGCTGAGGAAAGCGGTAACATAGCCAAACAACGGTTTGCTAGGACATGGTGGGTTAGAGATTTGACATGGCAATTTGGGAGGCATGATAATCAAGTGGTAGGTATCTTAGCATAGGCATAGCAAAAGAGCGAGTATCTAGCAAGCAAAGATAGAAGTGATTTCGAGGGTATGGTCATCTTGCCTCCAAAGTTCTCAGAGTTGTCTTGATCCTCGTAAGCGTACTCAACGGGCTCCTCGATCACGTACTCGTCTCCCGGCTCTACCCAAGCAAGAACAACAAGCAAAAAGGAACACAATCAACCACGTGCAATGCTCAAGCAACATGATGCAAACATGGTGTGATATGCGGGATGCGATATGTGATGCATATGCATGATTTGCAAAGGAATGATTGAATCTGGCATCAACTTGGAAATCCAAAAGTGCCACTGGAAAGATAAGTTGATTTCGGTCGAAATCGATATAAAGATCTCCGGAATCGGATGCACGTTTTGGAAATGGCAAGCAAAACAAATATGGCACCGATGTGCGATAATCAGCATGAGACCACCTAAATGCATCAAGATAAATAAGCTAATGCACTCAAATATGGCAACAAAATACATGGCAGGGATACACTCATGATGCTTGACAAAAGATGAACACTGGGCTACGGCTAATTCACTCAATAACAGGTCAAACAAGCATGGCAAAAGAGCAAAAGATAACAGGTTTCAGACTTAGTGAAATTATCAACAAGTCAGGAATTTAACATCAGGAAGCAATGTTTAGAGCACGATAACTACATGCTACAGGAACATATCATGGAAAAGCAAGGCATGGTATGAAGCTACTCAAAGCATACAACAAAAGTCCCTTACTGACCATAATCCAAAAGGGATCAGAAAATACAATTGCAACCACATGAACATAGCAATTATCGATAACAGATTCAGACTTAGTGAAAAACTGGAGCATGGCAAAACAGATAACGAGTAGGCATGTTTACGAGCTCGATGCACTCACTACGAGGAATTGCATGATAAACTAAGCATGCATCCAGCAAGTAGACATAGCATAGAAACTAGACATGGCAAGAACAACAACATAGCATGCATGGATCAACAACAACAAGCAAGGCAAAATTGCTAAACATGTTAACAATCTGCCATGAACATTTTATAGCAAAAGTAGAGCTCGATTGACTCAAGCTAGGGTGCTCCATAATTAAAAACAAAGACATGGATTGATAGAGCACAACATTATCTACAAAACATCCTTACTGATCATGCTCAAAAGAGACACGGATCACTAGGAAACAACATCAACATATGGCATAAAAATAATGACAGGGCAGAGACTTAGAATATTTCTAAGTCCCTGAAATCAGCATCATTGAGTAAGCTACTTTGCATGCTTGTGCTAGTCACCACAAGGATCACAAAAATACATGGCATACACCCCTGTAAAGATAACATGGCATACTTCAAAACACATGTAGAGCTCAGGATCATAGCATGCACACATTAATCATGGCAAAAATGACAAAAGTGCATTTGCTGAAACAGATCTGAAACTATCATCATATAGCCATCTTCCAACAGCATTTCGGGCATCAAGCTGAACTCAAATGAGAATGATGTAATTAGACGAAATGATGTACTCGTCGAGACGAACATTTTCATATGCTACACACACGAATCGGAGCCACGGTGAGGAAGTTATGATGCGTCAAAGCATGCATAAAACTAGGGTTTCCGGGAGAAAAAGTCAACCGAGGTGGATCTGGATCTAGATCCAGATCTGGCGCAGAAATCGAGGTCGCCGGAAAACATTGTAGCTGCCGGAGTTCGTCGCGGGGGATGAGGGAGGAGGCCGGATCCGGTGGTGGAGCTCTCCGTACTGAGGCGGTGGGGCGGCGCTAAGGCGATGGAGGTCGACGGCGGGGGTCGTCGCTGGCTCGGGCGGCGAGGGGAGCTCACCGGAGTCGGAGCTCTCCTCCGGCCGACGAGGAACGCGGCGGCCGGCCGGGGCGAAGTGGCGTCGGGTGCGGGGAAGAAGATGGCGGCGCGCGCTGGGGTGGCTCGGCCCGGTCGGGCGGCGGGAGGGCCGGCCACGGGCCTTGCGGGCTGGCAGCGGAGGTGACCTGTGCGGTGCCACGTGGCAGCCTGCCACTGGTGCGAGGCGGCGGCGCGACGTGTCCAGCCGGAAACAGACACGTCCGGCGGCGGCGCGAGCGGTTTTTAGGGTTTTGAAAGAGGAGATCCGGGATTTTCAGGGAGAGACCAATTTATAGAGGTAGAGGGAGTTAGGAGACTCCAAATGATGTGCGGTTTTCGACCACGCGATCGTGATCGAACGATCTAGATGATGGAGGAGGTTTAGGTGGGTTTTGGGCCACTTTGGAGGGGTGTTGGGCTGTAACACACACGAGGCCTTTTCGGTCCCTCGGTTAACCGTTGGAGTATCGAACGAAGTCCAAATGGTACGAAACTTGATAGGCGGTCTACCAGTAGTAAACCAAGGCCGCATGACAAGTCTCAGTCCAATCCGAAAACGTTTAACATCCGCACACGAAAAAGAGGTAGAAAGGGACACCGGAGGACATAGGAGCGCCGAAATGCAAAACGGACAACGGGGAAAATGCTTGAATGCATGAGACGAACACGTATGCAAATGCAATGCACATGATGACATGATGTGAGATGCATGACAAAGAAAAAACAACACTGAGACAAAACCCGACAATGAGGGAATAACATAACTTAGTGCCGGAAATGGCAAGAGTTGGAATACAAATAAGGTAGGTTACACCCGGGGTGTTACAACACTCCACCACTACGAAAGGATCTCGTCCCGAGATTTAGGACTAGAAAAACTCCGGGTACTCAGAACGGAGGTGATCCTCGCGTTCCCAGGTGGCTTCATGGTCGGAATGATGTGACCACTTGACTTTCAGGAATTTGATGGACTTGTTGCGAGTCTTGTGCTAAGTTTCTTCAAGAATAGCAACTGGGTGCTCACGATAAGACAAGTCTTCTTGAAGATCAATGTCTTCGAAGTTGACGGTGCGGTCAGGAGTCTTGAAACACTTGCGGAGCTGAGAGACATGAAACACGTCGTGCACATTTGCAAAGTTGGAGGGAAGCTCAAGTTGATAGGCGAGATCGCCTGTCTTGCTGATGATCTTGGAAGGACCCACATATCTCGGGGCAAGCTTCCCTTTGATACCAAAGCGTCGAGTACCTTTCATTGGAGAGACGCGGAGGTAGACATGGTCTCCGATCTCGAAAGGCAAGTCACGATGCTTGCTATCATAGTAACTCTTCTAGCGCGATTGCACGGCTTTGAGATTATCACGATTGACTTTGCATATCTCTTCTGCCTCTGTGATCAAGTCATTACCAAGAAGTTGGCGTTCACTAGTCTCTGACCAGTTAAGAGGAGTACGACACTTCTTGCCATAGAGAATCTCGAACGGGGCCTTGCCCGAACTCGCTTGGAAGCTGTTGTTGTAGGAGAACTCGGCATATGGAAGACAATCTTCCCACTTAATACCGAAAGAAATGACGCAAGCCCTGAGCATATCTTCAAGAATTTGATTTACTCGATCGACTTGACCACTAGTTTGAGGATGAAAAGCTGCGCTGAAGCGAATGTTGGTGCCCATGGCCTTCTGAAAAGAATCCCAAAACTTAGAGGTAAAGATGCTGCCACGATCTGAAGATATCAGCTGCGGAATGCCATGCAAAGAGACAATCCTGGAGGTATATAGCTCTGCCAACTGAGCTGCTGTGATAGATTCTTTGATAGGAAGAAAATGAGCCACTTTAATGAGTTTGTTGATGACAACGAAGATATCATCATTGCCCCGCTTGGACTTTGGAAATCCAGTCACGAAGTCTATCCCAATATGGTCAAACTTCTATTCTAGAATGGCAAGAGGTTGGAGGAGACCAGCTGGTCGTTGGTGTTCTGCTTTCACTCTTCTGCAGACATCACATTCATTCACGAACTGAGCAATCTCGCGCTTCATTCGAGTCCACCAATACGACTGCTTGAGGTCATGGTACATATTTGTACTTCTAGGGTGGATAGAGAATAGTGAATTGTGAGCTTCGTTCATAATGACTTTACGAAGGTCACCTTTAGGCACAACAATGTCATCCTTGAAGAATAGAGTATCCATGTCATCAAGACGATAGCACTTGTACTTGGGTTGACTCTTGGCAATCCCAATCTTCACCTTCTTCACCATAGCATCAAGAATTTGAGCCTCGCGAATCTGATCTTCCAAAGTAGGAGAGACTTGAAGGTTGGCAAGGAAACCTTGAGGAACAACTTGAAGATTGAGATTATGGAAAGCTTCACAAAGCTCGGGTTGGTAAGGCTTGAGAATCAGACTGTTGCAGTAAGCCTTCCTGCTCAATGCGTCAGCAATAACATTGGCCTTGCCTGGAGTATATTCGATACTCGGATTATACTCTTGAATCATTTCGACCCAACGAGTCTGCCTGAGGTTGAGATTAGGCTGAGTGAAGATGTACTTGAGACTCTTATGATCAGTGAAGATGTCCACTTTTCGTCCCAATAAGAGATGTATCCAAGTTAAAAGAGCATGGACAACTGCCGCCAACTCGAGGTCATGAGTGGGGTAGTTCTTTTCATTGGGCTTCAACTGGCGAGAGGTATAAACCACAACTTTCTTCTCTTGCATCAACACTGCACCAAGACCTTGAAGGGAAGCATCACAGAAAACCTCGAACGGTTTGGATTCATCAGGAGGAGTCAGAACTGGAGCAGTGGCTAACTTCTCTTTCAGGGTGTTGAAAGCGATGTCACAATCAGGCGACCAGACGTACTTTGCATGCTTCTGGAGAAGGTTGGAAAGAGGCTTCGCGATCTTAGAGAAGTTCTCAACGAACCTTCGACAATAGCTTGCGAGCCCAAGGAAGTTGCGGAGTTGCTTCACATTCTGAGGTGGTTCCCAATTCACAATTGCAGACACCTTCTCAGTATTCACCGCTATGCCCTTGGCAGAAATGATATGCCCAAGGTAGAGAACCTCATCGAGCCAAAACTCGCACTTTGAAAACTTCGCGTAGAACTGATGTTCTCTGAGTTTATCGAGCACCAAACGCAAGTGCTTCGCATGATCCTCCTTGTTCTTAGAAAAGACCAAAATGTCATCGAGGTAGACCAAGACGAAGTCATTTGTGTAGGCGTTGAAGATGAAATTCATCATGCGAGAGAATGTTGGCGGAGCGTTGACGAGGCCAAAAGACATGATAGTGTATTCATATGAACCATAGCTTGTTCTAAATGCTGTCTTGGGGATATCTTGTTCACGAATGAGAATCTGATGATAGCCCATACGGAGATTAAGCTTGGAGAATACTTGAGCACCTTTGAGTTGTTCAAACAGCTCATTGATGTTGGGAAGTGGGTACTTGTTCTTTATAGTCTTCTTGTTCAATGGACGGTAGTCGACACAGAGTCGGTCCGTTCCATCCTTATTCTTCACAAAAAGAACTCCACAACCCCACGAAGAAGAACTAGGTCGGATGAGACCCATTCGCTCTTGAATATCGAGTTGCTTCTTCAGCTCCTTCAACTCTTCAGGTCCAAGCTTGTAAGGACGTTTGCAAATAGGTTCCGTGCCAGGCTCAAGATCAATGACGAATTCAACTGGCCGGTGCGGAGGCATTCCTGGAAGCTCTTCTGGAAAGACGTCTTGATATTCGCAAACGACTGGAATTTGAGAGATGGCGTCCAGCTCGCCCTTCTCATTGAGAGAAAACAGACAGATGGTATCATCCCTTGCGGCAAAGACAATTACATTCTTAGATGAATGAGTCAATTGAATCTGCCTGGCAGCACAATCAAGGTGAGCCTTGTGCTTAGAAATCCAATCCATTCCGAGAATAAGATCAATATCCGAGTTACCAAGAACCACTGGAGAGGACAGAAACTTATAGTCGCCCAACATGATAGAGACATCGGGAGCAACCAAACTAGAAGTCAAAAGCTTGCTGGGAGAAACAACTTGCATTACTTTGGGCATAACCTCAGTGTCAACATTGTGCTTCGATGCAAATGGGAATGACAAGAAAGAATGCGATGCACCAGTATCAAAAAGTACTTTTGCAGGAACATCGTTAACAGGAAGGTTACCCATAATCACATCTGACGAGTCCTCTGCCTGAGCTGCGTTCAACAAGTTGACCTTGGCGTGCTTGGGATTATTCTTGACCACTGTGGTACTGGTAGATCTCACAGGAGGAGGAGGAGGAAGACGCCTCTGAATGAAGCATTTGTTGGCTTAGTGACCCTTCTGCTGACACTTGTTGCACGTGACCTCCGAGAGCGGACGGTGATACGGAGCACTTGATCTTGGAGCATGAGACGAAGTCTTGTTCTGAAAGCCAGGGTTGGATGGGTGGGAAGATCCATTGCCACCTTTGATCTTCTGCTGATAAGGCTGACGGAACAGAGGAGGAGGCAGCCAATACTTTTGTTGCTTAGAAGCCACTTGAGTTGAGGAAGAAGGAGTTGCATCCCTGACTCGCTTCTTGGAAGCATCGCACTTGAGTTGAGCAGTCTCTTGCTTCATTGCCATATTGTAGAACTCATCGTACTTCTTCGGCTCAAAAAGGACAAGAGCTAGTTGGAGATCTTCTCTGAGGCCACCCCTGAACTGATATATCATGCTCTTCTCGTCAGGGACGTCTTGCTTAGCGAAACAAGCGAGCCTCTGGAACATAATGTTATACTGGTAAACAGACGAGCTGCCTTGCTTCAGGTTGCGGAATTCCTCACGCTTGCTTTCAACAACACTCTGAGGAATGTGATGAGCTTTGAAGTCTTGACAGAAATCATCCCAGGTAATCACATGGCCTCCTCTGGAATCTTTGTATTGCTGAAACCATTCTGCAGCTTGGTCTTTGAGTTGGAAGGAGGCAAACTTGACAAAGTCCTCAGGCCTGACGTTGCTGCACTCGAAATGCTTGCAGATATCCATGAGCCAATCATCAGCGTCTGAGGCCTCGACACAGTTGCTGACGGTCTTTGGCTGATTAGCGAGGAACTGGTTGAGTGTAGCAAACTGATTCTGATTGTTGCCATGGCCATGATTCCCTTGGTTGCACTCTTGCAAGAGTTGCATGATCAGCTGCGTGTTTGCATTGGTAGCGGCCATCACAGCTTGCCATGCCTCCGGAGGTGGAGGTGGTGGTGGCGGATCAGGATTCAGAGCCGTGCGCGTTGGAGGAGCCATCCTGAAGAGGGTGACATCCGTTAGCATCTTGACAGACAAATATTGAAGCTGAATCAAATGGATTGAAATTGCAACATATAGTCTTCACATCCGAACAAAATGAACAAATGCATTCCAATTGAAATGGTCACATTTCCATAAATTGAGAAGCCACTTAGATAGAGGTAGAAGAATAAAACAACAAGGTACGGACATGAACAAATACTTGGTAAGGATTACCCAATCACAAACCAAATATCCACGGAAGAAATACTAGAGCTACATGAATTCCCACCTATGAAACTCCCAAACCTTTCCGCTTATGAAATCAGGTGTTGGGGATACAGGGGAAGCATAATATCTCACCCAAAGCTAGCAAATCCTACATCCAGCTGTATCCATCCTTCAACACATAACCAAGAAACCTTCGGAAATCATTTACCTCAACCTTCGAAAAGCATCAGTTATACAAGTTATGGCAATACTCCCAAACTCCCGCCCTAGTACTAGGTGGCGTCGAGGTTATCTCACCAATAACTGCATAAAAGAGATTTTTGATGTCAGCAAAACTCAGGTATTCCAGAATCTCAACGATAAAATTGTGACGACAACACCTCGGAGCTCAACTCCCCGGGACACTGCCACAACCCCTAAATGTCAGGAGGCACCAAGAACAATGTTCTCATCACAAAACCATTGGAACGATTCCAAGATACCCCCGTGATCCTAAATTTTTTTTAGTGAAATTTGAGAAGAGAAGAGTCAAAACTCTACGTCAGGATGCCTCACCAGAGCGACGAAGGGACTGAGGAGTAAAAAGAAGTCCTACTCTCCGATATATATAATTCCTAAATGACTCAAAACATTTTTCTAGACTCAACAACGCCAACGATTCAATCAAGCAGGGGGCTCCTAAGGTCGGGTAAGGCTCTGATGCCAACTTGTAACGCCCTCGATGCGGCTATATCTCCCACGTGTCGAAGCACGACTTAGAGGCATAACCGCATAGAAAGCAATGTCGCAAGTGAGGTAATCTTCACAACAACCCATGTAATACATAATGGAAAGAGATACATAGTTGGCTTACACTCGCCACATCACACAAATACATAAATAACATTACATTCATCCAAATACACTCAAGGTCCGACTACGGAACAAAAATAAAGATAAACCCCAAATGCAACATAGTCCCTGATCGCCCCAACTGGGCACCACTACTGATCATCTGGGAAAGACATGTAGTATCGTCCTGAGTCCTCATCGAACTCCCACTTGAGCTTAGTTGAATCTCCTGGAATGGTTTCATCGGTCCCTGTATCTGGTTTTGGAAGTAATCTGTGAGTCACGGGGACTCAGCAATCTCACACCCTCGCGATCAAGACTATTTAAGCTTATAGGAAGGGTAGAAGTATGAGGTGGAGCTGCAGCAAGCGACTAGCATATTTGGTGGCTAACATACACAAATGAGAACGAGAAGAGAAGGCAAAGGCACGGTCGATGAACTATGATCAAGAAGTGATCCTAGGACAGCCTACGTCAAACATTACTCCAACACCGTGTTCACTTCCCGGACTCCGCCGAGAAGAGACCATCACGGTTGCACACGCGGTTGATGCATTTTAATTAAGTTAAGTTTCAGGTTTTCTATAACCGGACATTAACAAATTCCCAACTGCCCATAATCGTGGGCACGGCTTTCGAAAGTTCAAATCCCTGCAGGGGAGTCCCAACTTAGCCCATTACAAGCTCTCACGGTCAACGAAGGATATTCCTTCTCCCAAGATAATCCGATCAGACTCGGCATCCCGGTTACAAGACATATCGACAAAGGTAAAACAAGTCCAGCAACACCGCCCGAATGTGCCGACAAATCCCGATAGGAGTTGCACATATCTCGTTCTCAGGGCACACTCAGATGAGACGTCCTACGAGTAAAACCAACCCTCAAGTTGCCCCGAGGTGGCCCCGTAGTCTACTCGGTCGGACCAACACTCAGAGGAGCACTAGTCCAGGGGGGTTTAAATAAAGATGACCATCGGGCTCCGGAAACCCAAGGGAAAAAGAGGCTAGGTGGCGAATGGTAAAACCAATGTTGGGCATTGCTGGAGGAGTTTTATTCAAGGCGAACTGTCAAGGGGTTCCCATTATAACCCAACCGTGTAAGGAACGCAAAAATCCGGGAACATAACACCGACATGATGGAAACTAGGGCGGTAAGAGTGGAACAAAACACCAGGCATAAGGACGAGCCTTCCACCCTTTACCAAGTATATAGGTGCATTAAGATAAACAAGATAATATGATGATATCCCAACAATAAACATGTTCCAACAAGGAACAAACTCCAATCTTCACCTGCAACTAGCAACGCTATAAGAGGGGCTGAGCAAAGCGGTAACATAGCCAAACAACGGTTTGCTAGGACATGGTGGGTTAGAGGTTTGACATGGCAATTTGGGAGGCATGATAAGAAAGTGGTAGGTATCTTAGCATAGGCATAGCAAAAGAGTGAGCATCTAGCAAGCAAAGATAGAAGTGATTTCGAGGGTATGGTCATCTTGCCTGCAAAGTTCTCAGAGTTGTCTTGATCCTCATAAGCGTACTCAACGGGCTCCTCGATCACGTACTCGTCTCCCGGCTCTACCCAAGCAAGAACAACAAGCAAAAAGGAACACAATCAACCACGTGTAATGCTCAAGCAACACGATGCAAACATGGTATGATATGCGGGATGCGATATGTGATGCATATGCATGATTTGCAAAGGAATGATTTAACCTGGCCTCAACATGGAAATCCAAGAGTGCCACTCGAAAGAGAAGTTGATTTCGGTCGAAATCGATATAAAGATCACCGGAATTGGATGCACCGTTTGGAAATGGGAAGCAAAACAAATATGGCACCGATCTGCGATAATCAGCACGAGACCACCTATATGCATCAAGATAAATAAACTACTACACTCAAACATGGCAACAAAATACATGGCAGGGATCCACTCATGATGCCTGATAAAAGATGAACACTGAGCTATAGCTAATTCACTCAATAACAGGTTCAAACAAGCATGGCAAAAGAGCAAAAGATAACAGGTTTCAGACTTAGTGAAATTATCAACAAGTCAGGAATTTAACATCAGCAAGCAATGTTTAGAGCACGATAGCTACATGCCACAGGAACATATCATGACAAATCAAGGCATGGTATGAAGCTACTCAAGGCATACAACAAAAGTCCCTTACTGACCATAATCCAAAAGGGATCAGAAAATACAATTGCAACCACATGAACATAACAATTATCGATAACAGATTAGACTTAGTGAAAAACTGGAGCATGGCAAAACAGATAACGAGTAGGCATGTTTACGAGTTCGATGCACTCACTACGAGGAATTGCATGATAAACTAAGCATACACCCAGCAAGTAGACATAGCATAGAAGCTAGACATGGCAAGAATAACAACATAGCATACATGGATCAACAACAACAAGCTCGGCAAAATTGCTAAACATGTTAACAATCTGCCAGGAACATTTTATAGCAAAAGTAGAGCTCGATTGACTCAAGCTAGGGTGCTCCATAATTGCAAACAAAGTCATGGATGGATAGAGCACAACATTATCTACAAAACATCCTTACTGATCATGCTCAAAAGAGGCACGGGTCACTAGGAAACAACATCAACATATGGCATAAAAATAATGACAGGGCAGAGACTTAGAATATTTCTAAGTCCCTGAAATCAGCATCATTGAGTAAGCTACTTTGCATGCTTGTGCTAGTCACCACAAGGATCACAAAAATAGATGGCATACACCCCTATAAGATAACATGACATACTTCAAAACACATGTAGAGCTCAGGATCATAGCATGCACACATTAATCATGGCAAAAATGACAAAAGTGCATTTGCTGAAACAGATCTGAAACTATCATCACATAGCCATCTTCCAACAGCATTTCGGGCATCAAGCTGACCTCAAATGAGAATGATGTAATGAGATGAAATGATGTACTCGTCGAGACGAACATTTTCATATGCTACACGCACGAATCGGAGCCACGGTGAGGAAGTTATGATGCGTCAAAGCATGCATAAAACTAGGGTTTTTGGGAGAAAAAGTCAACCGAGGTGGATCTGGATCTAGATCCAGATCGGGCGCAGAAATCGAGGTCTCCCGAAAACACTGTAGCTGCCGGAGTTCGTCGCGGGGGATGAGGGAGGAGGCCGGATCCGGTGGTGGAGCTCTCCGTACCGAGGCGGCGGGGCGGCGCTGAGGCGATGGAGGTCGACGGCGGGGGTCGTCGCTGGCTCGGGCGGCGAGGGGAGCTCACCGGAGTCGGAGCTCTCCTCCGGCCGACGAGGAACGTGGCGGCCGGCCGGTGCGAAGTGGCTTCGGGTGCGGGGAAGAAGATGGCGGCGCGCGCTGGGGTGGCTCGGCCCGGTCGGGCGGCGGGAGGGCCGGCCACGGGCCTTGCGGGCTGGCAGCGGAGGTGACCTATGCGGTGCCACGTGGCAGCCTGCCACTGGTGCGGGGCGGCGGCGCGACGTGTCTGGCCGGAAACAGACACGTCCGGCGGCGGCGCGAGCGGTTTTTAGGGTTTTGAAAGAGGAGATCCGGGATTTTCGGGGAGGGACCTATTTATAGAGGTAGAGGGAGTTAGGAGACTCCAAATGATGTGCGGTTTTTGACCACGCGATCGTGATCGAACGATCTAGATGATGGAGGAGGTTTAGGTGGGTTTTGGGCCACTTTGGAGGGGTGTTGGGCTGTAACACACACGAGGCCTTTTCGGTCCCTCGATTAACCGTTGGAGTATCAAACGAAGTCCAAATGGTACGAAACTTGATAGGTGGTCTACCGGTAGTAAACCAAGGTCGCATGACAAGTCTCAGTCCAATCCGAAAACGTTTAACATCCGCACACGAAAAAGAGGTAGAAAGGGACACCGGAGGACATAGGAGCGTCGGAATGCAAAACGGACAACGGGGAAAATGCTTGAATGCATGAGACGAACACGTATGCAAATGACAAAACCCGACAATGAGGGAATAACATAACTTATGCAAATGCAATGCACATGATGACATGATCTGGATCCAGATCGGGCGCGGAAACCGAGGTTGCCGGAAAACACTGTAGCTGCCGGAGTTCATCGCGGGAGATGAGGGAGGAGGCCGGATCCGGTGGTGGAGCTCGCCGGACCAATGCGGCGCTGAGGCGATGGAGGTTGACGGCGGGGATCGTCGCTGGCTCGGGCGGCGAGGGGAGCTCGCCGGAGTCAGAACTCTCCTCCGGTCGACGAGGAACGTGGCGGCCGGCCGGGGCGAAGTGGCGTCGGCCGCGGGGAAGAAGATAGCGGCGCGCGCTGGGGTGGCTCGGCCCGGTCGGGCGGCGGGAGGGCTGGCCACGGGCCTTGTGGGCTGGCGGCAGAGGTGACCGCTGCGGTGCTACGTGGCAGCCTGCCACTGGTGCGAGGCGGCGGCGCGACGTGTCCGGCCGGAAACGAACACGTCCGGCGGCGGCGCGAGCGGTTTTTAGGGTTTTGAAAGAGGAGATCCGGGATTTTTGGGGAGGGACCTATTTATAGAGGTAGAGGGAGTTAGGAGACTCCAAGTGAGGTGCGGTTTTCGGCCACGCGATCGTGATCGAACGATCTAGATGATGGGGGAGGTTTAGGTGGGTTTTGGGCCACTTTGGAGGGGTGTTGGGCTGCAACACACACGAGGCCTTTTCAGTCCCTCGGTTAACCGTTGGGGTATCAAACAAAGTCCAAATGGTACGAAACTTGACAAGCGGTCTACCAGTAGTAAACCAAGGCCACATGACAAGTCTCGGTCCAATCCGAAAACGTTTAACACCCGCACACGAAAAAGAGGTAGAAAGGGACACCGGAGGACATAGGAGCGCAGGAATGCAAAATGGACAACGGGGAAAATGCTCGAATGCATGAGACGAACACGTATGAAAATGCAATGCACATGATGACATGATGTGAGATGCATGACAAAGACAAAACAACACTGAGACAAAACCCGACAACGAGGGAATAACATAACTTAGTGCCGGAAACGACAAGAGTGGGAATACAAATAAGGTAGGTTACACCCGGGGTGTTACAGAGATCCACCATGACAAGACCATTGATCCATCTATTTGTCTAGAACTACACTTCTGGACCACATCCCATTTTTATCTAGGGACACGATGTTGAACATCCTGCAAGATGCTTCATCCAGCACCATGGAAATACCCTACCAAGGTCACTTGGCTTGCATCCTATTGAGCCATTCCCAGCGAACCCATGCATTCCCAGTGAGCTGGAATTTTAATATCATTGTTCCGCACAAGTTTTTTTCAAAGTGGCCGGCCTATCATATGCTTTAGCTTTTTTTGTTAAGAATGACAATCAAGTCGATTCGACTTAGGTAGATACATTATAGTCTATGCTCCTGCTCCATGAACTAGGCGACAAGCGACATCCATCGATCTATCCTGCTACCCTCCACCGTATTTGAGGGTTCCCTCTCCCTTCGCCTGTCACTTCGATGATGGTAGGGTGGGGACCCCAAGGCTTTGATCCGGTGGTGGTAGGGTTAGGAATACAAAATCAATTCAATGGTGACATGATGATGATGATGTCAATGTCGGCATGGAATAAAGTCTTTCCGCCTCGCCCTCGTTCCAATGTAGTTTCTTCGTATCCTTAGGAGGCTTGTGGAAGATGGTGTGATCGCGAATTTGGTCCTCTCGGTTTGCCATTTTTCTGCAGGTTTGTCTCGGTCACGTTGTACTATGGATGAACAACTTGGTTACGTGTCTTGATTCTCTGTCTCCAGGTCGAACCGAAGAAGGTTGGCCAGCCTTGGCCTCGCCGAGGAGTGTGTAAGATTTGTGTTCCCCAACTCCGTCTGCCAGAATTAGTGCACTCTACATGCCCTCTCCAGGATTTTCTTCTCTAGCGCGATGATTTTCTACACAGATTGCGGCCTCCATCGTTTACTGGTCTACATCGATGACTTTTCAGTCACTACTTCTACAGGCTCCTTGGTTTAAAAAAGTTTGGTCTAGTAAGACCAAGGCTCAAAGGTGGCAGCGAGCTTTGCTCACAACACGCCTTCAGTGGATGTAGGAGGAAGAAGACTCCGACACCCTCAATGATTTTGATGTATATGTTCAGTTTTCTATAATGGTGTTTTTTGAAGGGTTTATGGTACTTAATATATGGTCTTTTGCCAGAAAAATAAACAACATAAGTAGTGACTAGAAGCAGCTAATCATAACACAAGGTGACTACTCCTTGGCTTGTGCAGTTGTGTTATACTGGCTTCACAAAACTTTGTGGGACTGTCGTGTCCTTATGAGTTTGTAATTTTTATCATGAGTAGTAGGTCCAATTTACATGTTGTTGGCAGGCCATATTTTGTTAATAAGCCTTTGAATTTATATTAAAAGCTTTAACTGATACAAGTTATCCCCAAAACAAGCTAGGTTCCTAGAGAGATAGACAAATTCAATCCCCAACACGAGCCATAGGCGTGCTGCCGCAGCAGCTCCATCGCTGGAGCCGGCATGACTTTGTATCCTACAGTCGAGAAGTCTTCATGCTAAGGTCCAGCTGGAGCAATGCCCCGGAGAAGAAGCCATCATCGTATAAGCCTTGTGTAGATCGAAACCCAGAGCCAAACTATCTTCCAAATAACACTCCATTATCGAAAAAATCTCATGAATAACACTTCCACCACCTTCGCAATGTCAGAGAGAACACCATTGCAACAGAGAGGGAGCACGAACCACCAAAGAGTGATCTACCGCATTAGGAAAACATTCAAGGGACGAAAGAAGGCGATAAACTCGTCTCCCATAAAAACGGTTGAGTGAACACACCCCGATCCCCAAGGGCCGGTCTTCCCTCGTGGAAGCCACTGCATGCCTACAACACTAGAGCTGCAAAGAACAAAAAGAAGTTGACCATTAACTTGAGACCAATACGAAGATACATGAAGCGCCCATGCATAGTGGTAGAGGCATGAGTTTTGATTTGGGTGTTAGTATTCTAATTTAATTATAGGATTGGTTCAGAGTTATGAGTTCTGCTTTCCCAAATAATTTCACTCATGCCCGTGTATATCAGAAGAACCAGGGACGACGTAGACACTGTTTCCCAAATCCAATAACAAAAACCGAGATAACCACAACTTATGTGGGAAATCCGAAGAATACTTATACATTATCGTCATCGCTACCATGAGAGGCAATGCCTTTTTTACAACCGAAGGCCCAACTAAGATACCAGACTATGAAATGCAGATGGAAACAAAGTCATGAGGTTCTCTTCCATGTCGCTGTTATCAGAGTAGCCGGTGAGGTGAAGGAACCCGGTGACACGGAGTCCGGGGCGTTACCCTCAGCTGTGGTGGCTACGTTTCATGAGCAACACTCTATATCATAACATAACTGGTTTTTAATGGAATCTACATTTAGGTGTAGAGAAGGGCAATCAAGCGGGTGCTTTACTGGTTTTGAATTTAAATTCATGATTGGTGCGATTTCTAGCGCGTGCACAAGATTAGTGGATTTAAAATATTTAGCTCTCAAGATGGTGGCACATAAAGATTCAGGATTATCAAGAAGACGCCACGCTTGTTTAGCTAATAGCGCCAGGTTGAAGCAGTGTACATCTCGGAAGCCCACATTTTGGGCATAGAGAAGCACCCGTGTATATCACGAGCAACACTCTATATCATTCCTCGCAAAAACACACACACACAATCTATATCATAACATAACCGGTTTTTAATGGAGCCCACATTTAGGTGTAGAGAAGGGCAATCAAATGGGTGCTTTACCGGTTTTGAATTAAATTCATGATGGGTGCGATTTCTAGCGCGTGGAGAAGATTAGTGGATTTAATCATTGGTTCCCGTGTGCATCTTCTCCATGCAATCGCATAAATCATACTACAACTTTTTATCTTTTCTAAAAACAAAATTGCAAATAAGAGTATCTGCTCATACAGTTTCTTCGCATCCTCAGGAGGCTTAACGGTGTGATCTCGGATTTGGTTCTCTCGGTTTGGCATTTTGTCTGCAAGTTTGTCTTGGTCGTGCCGTACTGTGGAGCGGACAACTTGGTTAAGTGTCTTGATTCTCCGTCTAGTTACAACCAAAGAAGGTTGGCCAGCCTTGGACACATTGAGGATTGTGTAAGATTTGTGTTCCCCAACTCCGTCTGCCAGAATTAGTGCACTCTGCATGCCCTCTCCGGCATTTTCTTCTCTGAGGTGATGATTTTCTACACAGATTGTGGCCTCCAACGTCTTCTGGTCTACACCGGTGACTTTTTGGTCACTGCTTCTAGAAGCTCCTTGGTTTAAACAAGTTTGCTCTCGTAAGACCAAGGCAGGTGGCAACGGGATTTGCTCACAACACGCCTTCGGTGGATGAAGGAGGAAGAAGACTTCGACACCGTCGGTGATTTCGATGTATATATTCAGTTTTCTATAATGGTGTTTTTTGAAGGGTTCATGGTACTTAATATATGGTCTTTTGCCAAAAACAATAAACAACAGAAGTAGTGACTAGAAGTAACTAATCATAAACAAGGTGACTACTCCTTGACTTGTGCAGTTGTGTTATACCGGCTTCACAAAACTTTGTGGTTTGTTGTGTCCTTATGAGTTTGTAATTTTTATCATGAGTATGTCCAGTTTACAAGTATGTTGTTGCCAGACCATATTTTGCGAATAAGCCTTCGAATTTATATTAAAAACTTTAATTGATACAAGTTATCCTCAAAACAAGTCAGGTTACTAGAGAGATAGACAAATTTAGACCCCAGCACGAGGCACAGCCGCGCTACCGCTGCAGCTCCATCATTGGAGCCGGCATGCCACTGTATCCTACGTACGAGGTCTTCATGCTAAGGTCTAGTTGGAGCAACGCCTCGGAGATGAAGCCACCATCATATAAGCCTTGTGTAGATCGAAAACCCAGAGCCAAACCACTTCCAAATAACACTCCATTATCGAAAAAAATCTCATGAATAACCCTTCCACCACCTTCGCAATGCCGTCAAAGAGAACACCATTGCGACAGAGAGGGAACACGAACCACCAAAGAGCGATCTACCGCATTAGGAAAACATTCAAGGGACAAAAGGAGGTTATAAACTCGTCTCCCATAAAAACGGTTAAGGGAACACACGCCAATCCCCAAGGGTCGGTCTTGCCTAGTCGAAGCCACTGCATGCCCACAACACTTGTGCTGGAAATAACAGAAAGAAGTTGACCATTAACTTGAGATCAATACGAAGATACATGAAGCGCCCTTGCATAGTGGTCGAGGCATGAGTTTTGATTTGGGTGTTAGTATTCTAATTTAATTATAGGATTAGTTTAGAGTTATGAGCTCTGCTTTCCCAAATAATTTTGCTCATGCCCGTGCATATCAGAAGGACCAGGGACGATGTAAACACTGTCTCCCAAATCCAATAACGAAGATAACCACAACTTATGTGGGAAATCCGAAGAATACTTATACATTATCGCCATCGCTACACAAGAGGCAATGCCTTTTTTTTACAACCGAAGGCCCAACTAAGATACCAGACTATGAAATGTAGATGGAAACAAAGTCATGAGATTCTCTTCCATGGCGCGGTCGTCAGAGTAGCCGGTGAGGTGAAGGAACCCAGTGACACGGAGTCGGGGCATTGCTCTCACCAGTGGCGGCTACGTTTCATGAGCAACACTCTATATCACAACATAACCGGTTTTTAATGGAATCTACATTTAGGTGTAGAGAAGGGAAATCAAGCAGGTGCTTTACCGGTTTTGAATTAAAATTCGTGATGGGTGCGATTTCTAGCGCGCGGAGAAGATTAGTGGATTTAATCATTGGTTCCCGTGTGCATCTTCTCCATGCAATCGCATAAATCATACTAGAGCTTTTTATCTTTTCTAAAAACAAAATTGCAAATAAGAGCATCTGCTCATACAGTTTTCTTTTCATAGCTGCAATACTAGTTTTCAGTTATTGGGGGCGACAGGGTCTTGTGCAACGCAGAAGGAGATAATAATTCGTGACGGAAAGCGACAAAAGCCCCCCATATGCAAATGCTATGGCCAGTCAGGCCAGGCAGGTGGCGCTGCGCACCAAACCGGCGCCAGCCATCCACATAAACAAACCCACACACCCACACACCAGACGGGGGAGACTGAAAGCAAACGGAGGCCGAGCCGCTTCTCCGATTGATTTCGTTCCATCATCATCATCTCACACAGCCAAAAGACCGCGACGCGCCCCTCTCCTCGCTCCCGTCCCCCTCGCGATTTGATTCGCCTCCCCAACTCCCGTTCCGCTGCCCCATGCCGCCCGCCCGCCCCCTGCGCGCCGACTCCTCTTGACCCCGTCCCCGGCGACGACGCCGCCGCCGCCGCCATGGCCGTCGATTCCGACAGAGGTATTGCTCCACTGATCCCTTTGGTTTGGCTTGGTCTGATCGGGCCCTTCTGTGGTGATCCTTACTTGTGCTGTGTTGGGTGGGCGCAGGGGAGGGGGATTTGGAGATTGGGTTGGCGTCGCCGGGGTCGGAGGGAGGAGGGGTCTCGCCCGTCGCCCCAGGCCGCCGGGCGCTCGAGTCCTGCCTCTCCGGGAAGCGCCTCGACCAGTCGCCGTCGCCGTCGCGGGCGGTCAGGCGCCCCGCGCTAGTCATGTCCAGCTCCGGGAAGCGCCTCGACCAGTCGCCCTCGCCCTCGCGCCCGGCGCTGGTCATGTCCCGCTCCAGCAACCGCCTCGACCAGCCGCCCGGCCGCCCGGTGCTGGCCATGTCCCGCTCCAGCAACCGCCTCGACCACTCGCCGGCGTCGTCCTCGTCCCCGACGCCCGCGAAGGGCCCGGCGCTCGTCATGTCCGGCTCCAGCAAGCGGCTGGAGCAGTCGCTCGCGTCCCCGTCCCCGTCGCCCAAGGCCGGGGCCGCGGCGCCGCCCGTGCTGGTGCTCTCCAACTCCGGAAAGCGGATGGACCAGGCGGGCCGGAAGAAGTACGTCAAGCAGGTCACGGGCCGGCACAACGACACGGAGCTCCACCTCGCCGCGCAGCGCGGGGACCTCGACGCCGTGCGCCAGATCATCGTCGAAATCGACGCGCAGATGACCGGCACCGGCGAGGAGTTCGACAGCGAGGTGGCGGAGATCCGCGCCGCCGTGCTCAACGAGCCCAACGAGGTCGGGGAGACCGCGCTGCTCATCGCAGCTGAGAAAGGGTTCATCGACGTCGTCCTCGAGCTGCTCAATCACTCTGACAAGGAGAGCCTTGCGAGGAAGAACAAATCAGGATTCGATGCTCTGCATGTCGCTGCAAAGGAAGGCCACCGAGGTGAGCACTCACAAACACTTCAATACTAAACCACTTCTGATTGTTCATATCTTTCTTTACATGGGAACACGGGAGCTTTGGACCTTGTTTGTGTCTAGACTAGAATCTCATAGTTTGCATGAAGAAAGGGTTTTATGGATTCCTAAGTTAATTGATCGCCATGGTTTTATGGGTCTAGCCAAGGTTTTATGTGTTTTTAATCTACTCTTTGATCAATCTCCATGGATCCTATTGTTGTTAGTTTTGCAGTGCTGAAATTGACCTGCTCTGTATGATAACTGCGGTGTGTCATTGCCTACACAAGCTAATTAATGAACAAGTATTAGTCCAACATTCATGCTGTTTCATCTTTACTCCATATTTCTGTGGTATTTATATGAAGAAAGATGGACATCTAACACTGCTTGTAGATATTGTGAAGGTACTCCTGGACCATGATCCATCCCTTGGGAAGACGTTTGGCCAATCAAATGTGACTCCTCTGATAACTGCGGCGATTAGAGGCCACCTCGAGGTAGTGAACCTTTTGCTGGAGCGAGTTTCTGGGTTGGTTGAACTATCAAAGGCAAACGGAAAGAATGCATTGCATTTCGCTGCCCGTCAGGGGCATGTTGAAATAGTTAAGTCTTTGCTAGTCAGTGAAGCTCAGCTTGCTCGGAAGACTGATAAGAAAGGACAGACCGCTTTGCATATGGCGGTTAAAGGAACAAGCGCTGCAGTTGTTAGAGCACTCGTGAATGCTGATCCGGCCATAGTTATGCTACCTGACAAAAATGGCAACTTAGCTTTGCATGTTGCCACCAGGAAGAAAAGATCAGAGGTATTCTTCTGCCATGTTAAATCTTGTGCGCAAAACGCAATAATTTTGTTCTCGTGTCTCACAAACTGGTGTCTGTTGCAGATTGTGAATGAGCTTCTGCTTCTTCCGGACATGAACGTGAATGCACTGACTAGGGATCGCAAGACTGCATTTGACATAGCAGAGGGTCTTCCATTATCAGAGGAGTCTGCGGATATAAAGGATTGTTTATCCCGTGCTGGTGCAGTGAGAGCAAATGATCTGAACCAGCCTCGGGATGAGCTGAGAAAAACAGTGACTGAGATCAAGAAGGACGTACACACTCAACTTGAGCAAGCCAGAAAAACCAACAAAAATGTGCATGGCATAGCAAAGGAGCTGAGGAAGCTCCACAGGGAGGGCATCAACAATGCAACAAACTCTGTCACAGTTGTGGCTGTGCTCTTCGCCACAGTTGCATTTGCTGCGATATTCACGGTGCCAGGCGGCAACGACAACCATGGTGTAGCAATTGTTGTGCATGCGGTATCCTTCAAGGTGTTCTTCATCTTCAATGCCATCGCCTTGTTCACATCATTAGCAGTAGTGGTGGTCCAGATAACACTTGTTAGGGGCGAGACCAAAGCAGAGAGGCGAGTTGTGGAGGTGATCAACAAGTTGATGTGGCTGGCTTCTGTATGCACCACGGTGGCATTCATATCCTCCTCTTACATAGTGGTGGGTCGGCACTTCAAGTGGGCGGCGCTGCTGGTGACCCTCATCGGCGGGGTGATCATGGCCAGTGTGCTCGGCACGATGACATACTATGTGGTGAAGTCCAAGCGCACGCGGTCGATTAGGAAGAAGGTGAAGTCAACAAGGCGGAGCGGCTCAAACTCATGGAACCACAACTCGGAGTCGGATTCCGAGATAGACCGGATATACGCCATATGAGGGTGATCTCCGGTCTTCTATGGATCCTCAGTGTTTTCGGCGGCGCCACACGACACGGATGTAAAAAGAAAGGTGGGATGGCACTCAATATGAACAGCTTTCACCCTCCAGGTGCCAAGGGTTTTACCGTATACATTCCAATAAGCTGGTGTTCCTGGATCGGCAGGAGGAGCCAGGACGCGACGGTCGTGTTGTATACATCTTCTACAGATAGATTGTGATCATCAGAATATGCATGCAGCCTGTGCTGTGCTCCCTATGCATGGCTGGCTGGCTGGCCTTCATAAAATTTCTCTCAGCCTTTTTCTGTACCTTTTGTTAATATGCTGTGGTAGCAGAATGGTCGGTATGTGTACTTAGCACTCTGTACCTTGTATTTCATCTGATAGCTGAGAAGGTTCTAGAAGCTTCTAGTGAAGTCTGGCGATTGCCTCCTTGCTGCTCTCTTTTTCACGGCACGTGAGAACTGCCAAGATTTTCCATGATCTCTTCCACAGGACAGGACAAACCTGGAGTGGTAGTGATAACAGTGTAACACGAACAAGTCGCCTGCAATAGAGACGGGGCGATCAAGACGTGGGGTAGGAAAGCTTGACCTGGCGAGTCGTGCGTGAGAGTGAAACCGCATGCTTGCGGGCCGGTGGGTGGAGAAACGTCACGGAGGCAATATTAGGTGGTTTTCCTGCGAGCAGATAACCGTGGCGCCTCAGCTCATTTGACTTGTGATCTGGGGTCGCGGTCGTCTGCTCAAGTCAGTCCCTGCCACCACATGATTAACTTTGATCAGCTCGGCAAGTTGAAGGGTCACTTAAGTTGCTGCATTGAAAGTTGAAACTCCTTCAGTGGCTGCCACACACCGTACATTTCAGAAAGGCTCAGAAGAAGAAAGCCCGCAGCGACAAAAGCATCGAAGGATTTTTTGGAGGCTAAAGAGAGGAGGCCTTTGCTTTACACTTGTTGTGGTCTGGTCTTTCTTTTCTTTACTTCGTGCTTAAGTTCATGGGGGCGGATGGGAGCTCAAGGAGGAGGAGGCTGGTACGGTGGTGCGCCACCACCGATCCAGCCGAAGATTTCACTTTGTTTGGGGCTTTACGCATATACGGATCTTGCAAAGATCACATATAAAAGGGTATAGGCCGCGTCTTGGAGAGTATAAAACCCTTGCGCTCTTTTCTTTAGTTCATGGAAAAGTTGTTCTCCCGGCCTCCACATTTGGAGATGCCCTTGCAAAGTTTAGCTCCGCTAAATTTTACAACGAAAGAAAACTTCAGCTTCTTGTGGCCTTCTACAAATATATGGCACGCCAATTTGACGTGTTATCGGGATAAAAAGAAGCAAAAGATAAAAGCAACAACACTAATGTTTGCTATTATGAATCATTGTAATTGTATTTTTGCATGAATGTTTATATTATTTTGTGCAACTCATAAATGGAACGACTTTTCAATGAAAAACCCATAGATTCATAGTGTTGTGTTCACCATGTATTTATTTACTCTGGTTTTTGAAACTTGCAAAAAAAAGTTCAGATTAAAAAAGCACCATAGTCCACTGGCCAAGATTAAGGGCCAGTTCTTTTGAGTGCCTCTGTGGAAATAAGCTGCTCTAAAAATAAGTCACAAATAAACTGTTGTGGAAATAAGCCCATGAAATTAAGCTATTCAGTTCTTTTCAGTTCCTGCAATTTAGCTTATTTCCTCATATGTCAGGTGAACTCCACCTATGCTGTCTCAGCATAGCCGGTCCCAAGCCCGGGTAAAGGAGGTGGGTTGTGATAGGCTTGGCGAGCCAACGTAAAAACTCAGCCACTCTTATGGAGATGAAACCCAAAAGATTTTCGTTGGGGTGTAACCCTCTCAACGACGCACCACATCGGAACTCGGGTGTGGTGGAAAATGGGCAAGGGCCGGGCCGTCACCCCCCAGGTGGCGCGCTGTATCTTGATCCGGATACGGTGGCAAGTGAGCGAGGATCGGGTCGTCGCATCCTTAGTGGCGCGCTACATCGGCGCCCGGATGTAGTGGAAAATGAGCGAGGGTCTTCGCATTTGACTCGACAAGTGCGAAGGGTAAGGAAGCTAGCCGAGCCTAGGAGGATTCGCTTAGGTAGCTGGAACGTAGGGTCTCTAACAGGGAAGCTTCGGGAGCTAGTTGATGCGGCGGTGAGGAGATGTGTTGATATCCTTTGCGTCCAAGAAACCAAATGGAGAGGACAGAAGGCGAAGGAGATGGAAGATACCGGCTTCAAATTGTGGTACACGGGGACGGCTGCAAACAGAAATGGCGTAGGCATCTTGATCAACAAGAGCCTCAAGTATGGAGTGGTAGACATCAAGAGACGTGGGGACCGGGTTATCCTGGTCAAGCTGGTAGTTGAGGACTTGGTTCTCAATGTTATCAACACATATGCCCCGCAAGTAGGCCACAATGAAAACACCAAGAGAGAGTTCTGGGAAGGCCTGAAAGACATGGTTAGGAGTGCACCGATTGGTGAGAAGCTCTTCATAGGAGGAGATCTCAATGGCCACGTGGGTACATCTTGTTGGAGAATGCACTATTTCAAAAAAAAAATCCTACGATCACGCAAGATCTATCTAGGAGATGCATAGCAACGAGACAGGAGAGTGTGTCTATGTACTCTCGTAGACCGAAAGCGGAAGCGTTTAGTAACGCGGTTGATGTAGGCGAACGTCTTCACGATCCAACAGATCAAGTACCGAACGCGCGGCACCTCCGCGATCTGGACACGTTCAGCTCGGTGACGACCCTCGTACTCTTGATCCAGCTGAGGCCGAGGGTGAGTTCCGTCAGCACGACGGCGTGTTGACGGTAATGATGAAGTTACCGACGCAGGGCTTCGCCTAAGCACTACGACAATATAACCGAGGTGGAATACTGTGGAGGGGGGCACCGCACACAGCTAAAGATCAACTTGTGTGTCTATGGGGTGCCCCCTCCCCGTATATAAAGGAGGGGAGGAGGAGGAGGGTCGGCCTCAAGGGGCGCGCCCAAGGGGGGATTCCTACTCCTAGTAGGAGTAGGTTTCCCCCTTTCCTAGTCCAAGTAGGAGTAGAAGGAAGGAGAGGAAGAAGAGAAGGAAATGGGGGGGGGGGCTAGCCCTAGTCGAATTCAGTTTGGGCTAGGGAGGCGCGCCACCTCTTGGACTACCTCCTCTCTTCCACCACTAGGCCCATAAGGCCCAATAACTTTCCGGGGGGGGGGGGGGGAGGGGGGGGGTTCCAGTAACCCACGATATTCCGAAACTTATCCGAAACGATCCGAACCATTCCGGTGTCCGAATGTAGCCTTCCAATATATGAATCTTTATGTCTCGACCATTTCGAGACTCCTTGTCATGTCTGTGATCACATCCGGGACTCTGAACAACCTTCGGTACATCAAATCACATAACTCATAATACATATCGTCATCGAACGTTAAGCGTGCGGACCCTACAGGTTCGAGAACTATGTAGACATGATCGAGACACATCTCCGGTCAATAACCAATAGTGGAACATGGATGCTCATATTTGTTCCTACATATTCTATGAAGATCTTTATCAATCAAACCGCATAACAACATACGTTGTTCCCTTTGTCATCGGTATGTTACTTGCCCGAGATTCGATCATCGGTATCATCATACCTAGTTCAATCTCGTTATCGGCAAGTCTCTTTACTAGTTCCGTAATGCATCATCTCATGACTAACTCATTAGTCACATTGCTTGCAAGGCTCATAGTGATGTGCATTACCGAGAGGGCCCAGAGATACCTCTCCGATACACGGAGTGACAAATCCTAATCTCGATCTATGCCAACTCAACAAACACCATCGGAGACACCTGTAGAGCATCTTTATAATCACCCAGTTACGTCGTGACGTTTGATAGCACACAAGGTGTTCCTCCGGTATTCGGGAGTTGCATAATCTCATAGTCATAGGAACATGTATATGTCATGAAGAAAGCAATAGCAATAAACTAAACGATCATAGTGCTAAGCTAACCGATGGGTCTAGTCCATCACAGCATTTTCTAATGATGTGATCCCGTTAATCAAATGACAACTCATGTCTATGGTCAGGAAACTAACCATCATTGATTCAACGAGCTAGTCAAGTAGAGGCATACTAGTGACACTCTATTTGTCTATGTATTCACACATGTACTAAGTTTCCGGTTAATACAATTCTAGCATGAATAATAAACATTTATCATGATATAAGGAAATATAAATATCAACTTTATTATTGCCTCTAGGGCATATTTCCTTCAGTCTCCCACTTGTACTAGAGTCAATAATCTAGTTCACATCGCCATGTGATTTAACACCAATAGTTCACATCGCCATGTGACCAATACCCAAAGGGTTTTACTAGAGTCAATAATCTAGTTCACATCACTATGTGATTAACACCCAAAGATTACTAAGGTGTGATCATGTTTTGATTGTGAGAGAAGCTTAGTCAATGGATCTGTCACATTCAGAGCCGTATGTATTTTGCAAATTTCTATGTCTCCCTCCTTGACTTGATCGCGGATGGAATTGAAGCGTCTTTTGATGTGTTTGGTTCTTTTGTGAAATCTCGATTCCTTTGCCAAGGCAATTGCACCAGTATTGTCACAAAAGATTTTCATTGGACCCGATGCACTAGGTATTACACCTAGATCGGATATGAACTCCATCCAGACTCCTTCATTTGTTGCTTCTGAAGCAGCTATGTATTCCGTTTCACACGTAGATCCCGCCACGACGCTCTGCTTAGAACTGCACCAACTGACAGCTCCATCATTTAATGAAAATACGTATCCGGTTTGTGACTTAGAGTCATCCGGATTAGTGTCAAAGCTTGCATCAACGTAACCATTTACGACGAGCTCTTTGTCACCTCCATAAACGAGAAACATATCCTTAGTCCTTTTAGGTATTTCAGGATGTTCTTGACCGCTGTCCAGTGATCCACTCCTGGATTACTTTGGTACCTCCCTGCTAAACTAATAGCAAGGCACACATCAGGTCTGGTACACAACATTGCATACATGACAGAACCTATGGCTGAAGCATAGGGAATGACTTTCATTTTCTCTCTATCTTCTGCAGTGGTCGGGCATTGAGTCTGACTCAACTTCATACCTTGTAACACAGGCAAGAACCCTTTCTTTGCTTGATCCATTTTGAACTTCTTCAAAACTTTATCAAGGTTTGTGCTTTGTGAAAGTCCAATTAAGCGTCTTGATCTATCTCTATAGATCTTGATGCCCAATATATAAGCAGCTTCACCGAGGTATTTCATTGAAAAATTCTTATTCAAGTATCCTTTTATGCTATTCAGAAATCCAGTATCATTTCCGATTAACAATATGTCATCTACATATAATATCAGAAATGCTACAGAGCTCCCACTCACTTTCTTGTAAATACAAGCTTCTCCAAAAGTCTATATAAAACCATATGCTTTGATCACATTATCAAAGCGTATATTCCAACTCTGAGATGCTTGCACCAGTCCATAAATGGATTGCCGGAGCTTGCACACTTTGTTAGCACCTTTTGGATCGACAAAACCTTCCGGATGCATCATATACAACTCTTCTTTAAGATATCCATTAAGGATTGCAGTTTTGACATCCATTTACCAAATTTCATAAAATGCGACAATTGCTAACATAATTCAGACAGACTTAAGCATCGATACGAGTGAGAAAATCTCATCGTATTCAACACCTTGAACTTGTCGAAAACCTTTTTCGACAATTCGAGCTTTGTAGATAGTAACACTAGCATCAGCGTCCGTCTTCCTCTTGAAGATCCATTTATTCTCTATGGCTCGCCAATCATCGGGCAAGTCCACCAAAGTCCACACTTTGTTCTCATACATGGATCCCATCTCAGATTTCATGGCCTCAAGCCATTTCGCGAAATCTGGGCTCATCATCGCTTCCTCATAGTTTGTAGGTTCGTCATGGTCAAGTAACATGACCTCCAAAACAGGATTACCACACCACTCTGGTGCGGATCTTGCTCTGGTTGACCTACGAGGTTCGGTAGTAACTTGATCAGAAGTTTCATGATCATTATCATTAGCTTCCTCACTGATTGGTTTAGGCATCACTGGAACTGATTTCTGTGATGAACCATTTTCCAATTTGGGAGATGGTACAACTACCTCATCAAGTTATACTTTCCTCCCACTCACTTCTTTCGAGAGAAACTCCATCTCTAGAAAGGATCCATTTTTAGCAATGAATATCTTGCCTTCGGATCAGCGATAGAAGGTGTACCCAACAGTTTCTTTTGGGTATCCTATGAAGATGCATTTCTCCAATTTGGGTTCGAGCTTATCAGGTTGAAGCTTTTTTCTCATAAGCATCGCAGCCCCAAACTTTAAGAAACGACATCTTAGGTTTCTTGCCAAACCACAGTTCATATGGTGTCGTCTCAACGGATTTAGATGGTGCCCTATTTAACGTGAATGCAACTGTCTCTAATGCACAACCCCAAAATGATTGTGGTAAATTGGTAAGAGACATCATAGATCGCACCATATCCAATATAGTACGGTTACGATATTCGGACACACCATTACGCTATGGTGTTCCAGGTGGCGTGAGTTGTGAAACTATTCCACATTGTTTTAAATGAAGGCAAAACTCGTAAATCAAATATTTGCCTCCACGATCAGATCGCAGAAACTTTATTTTCTTGGTACGATGATTCTCCACTTCACTCTGAAATTCTTTGAACTTTTCAAATGTTTCAGACTTGTGTTTCATTAAGTAGACATACCCATATATGCTCAAATCATCTGTGAAGGTTAGAAAATAACGATATTCGCCACGAGCATCAACACTCATCAGACCGCATACATCAGTATGTATTATTTCCAATAAGTTTGTTGCTCATTCCATTGTTCCGGAGAATGGAGTCTTAGTCATATTGCCCATGAGGCATGGTTCGCAAGCATCAAGTGATTCATAATCAAGTGATTCCAAAAGCCCATCAGCATGGAGTTTCTTCATGCGCTTTACACCAATATGACCTAAACGACAGTGCCACAATTAAGTTGCACTATCATTATTAAACTTATATCTTTTTGGCTTCAATACTATGAATATGTGTATCACTACTATCGAGATTTAATAAAAATAAACCACTCATCAAGGGTGCATGACCATAAAAGATATTACTCATATAAATAGAACAACCATTATTCTCTGATTTAAATGAATAACCGTCTCGCATCAAACAAGATCCAGATATAATGTTCATGCTTAATGCTGGCACCAAATAACAATTATTTAGGTCTAATACTAATCCCGAAGGTAGATGTAAAGGTAGCATGCTCACCGCGATCACATCTACTTTGGAACCATTTCCCACGCGCATCGTCACCTCGTCCTTACCCAATCTTCGTTTAATTCGTAGCCCCTGTTTTGAGTTGCAAATATGAGCAACAAAACCAGTATCAAATACCCAGGCGCTACTGCGAGCATTAGTCAGGTACACATCAATAACATGTATATCAAATATACTTTTCACTTTGCCATCCTTCTTATCCGCCAAATACTTGGGGCAGTTCCGCTTCCAGTGACAAGTCCCTTTGCAGTAGAAGCACTCAGTCTCAGGCTTAGGTACAGACTTGGGCTTCTTCACTTGAGCAGCAACTTGCTTGTTGTTCTTCTTGAAGTCCCCCTTCTTCCCTTTACCCTTTTTCTTGAAACTAGTGGTCTTGTTAACCAACAACACTTGATGCTCCTTCTTGATTTCTACCTCCGCAACTTTTAGCATTGCGAAGAGCTCGGGAATTGTCTTATCCATCCCTTGCATATTATAGTTCATCATGAAGCTTTTGTAGCTTGGTGGCAATGATTGAAGAACTTTGTCAATGACACTATCATCAGGAAGATTAACTCCCAGTTGAGTCAAGTGGTTGTGGTACCCAGACATTCTGAGTATATGTTCACTGATAGAACTATTCTCCTCCATCTTGCAGCTGTGGTACCCAATCCGGGCATTTGCTTGAAATACTAACTTCAACTCCTGGAACATCTCATATGCTCCATGACGTTCAAAACGTCACTGAAGTCCCAATTCTAAGCCATAAAGCATGGCACACTGAACTATCGAGTAGTCATCAGCTTTGCTCTGCCAGACGTTCTTAATGTTATCAGCAGCATCTGAAATAGGCCTAACACCTAGCGGTGCTTCCAGGACGTAATTCTCCTATGCAGCAATGAGGATAATCCTCAAGTTACGGACCCGGTCCATGTAGTTGATACCATCATCTTTCAACTTAGCTTTCTCTAGAAACACATGAAAATTCAATGGAACAGTAGCATGAGCCATTTATCTACAACAACATAGACATGCAAAATACTATCAGATACTAAGTTCATGATAAATTAAGTTCAATTAATCATATTACTTAAGAACTCCCACTTAGATAGACATCCCTCGAGCCATCTAAATGATCACGTGATCCATATCAACTAAACCATGTCCGATCATCATGTGAGATGGAGTAGTCTTCAATGGTGAACATCTCTATGTTGATCATATCTACTATACGATTCACGTTCGACCTTTCGGTCTCCAGTGTTTCGAGGCCATATCTGCATATGGTAGGCTCGTCAAGTTTAACTGGAGTATTCTGCTTGTGCAAAACTGGCTTGCACCCGTTGTATGTGAACGTAGAGCTTATCACACCCGATCATCACGTGGTGTCTTGGCACGGTGAACTGTAGCAACGGTCTATACTCAAGGAGAACACTTATACCTTGAAATTTAGTGAGAGATCATCTTATAATTCTACAACCATATGATGTCTACTACACAACCTTCTTCTTGTAGACGTTGTTGGGCCTCCAAGTGCAGAGGTTTGTAGGACAGTAGCAAATTTCCCTCAAGTGGATGACCTAAGGTTTATCAATCCGTAGGAGGCGTAGGATGAAGATGGTCTCTCTCAAGCAACCCTGCAACCAAATAACAAAGAGTCTCTTGTGTCCCCAACACACCCAATACAATGGTAAATTATATAGGTGCACTAGTTCGGTGAAGAGATGGTGATACAAGTGGTATATGGATAGTAGATAATAGTTTTTGTAATCTGAAAATATAAAAACAGCAAGGTAACGAATGATAAAAGTGAGCGTAAACGGTATTGCAATGTGTTGAAACAAGGCCTAGGGTTCATACTTTCACTAGTGCAAGTCCTCTCAACAATAATAACATAATTGGATCACATAACTATCCCTCAACATGCAACAAAGAGTCACTCCAAAGTCACTAATAGCGGAGAACAAACGAAGAGATTATGGTAGGGTAAGAAACCACCTCAAAGTTATTCTTTCCAATCAATCTGTTGGGCTATTCCTATAAGTGTTACAAACAGCCCTAGAGTTCGTACTAGAATAACACCTTAAGACACAAATCAACCAAAACCCTAATGTCACCTAGATACTCCAATGTCACCTCAAGTATCCGTGGGTATGATTATACGATATGCATCACACAATCTCAGATTCATCTATTCAACAAACACATAGAACCTCAAAGAGTGCCCCAAAGTTTCTACCGGAGAATCACGACGAAAACGTGTGCCAACCCCTATGCATAGGTTCATGGGCGAAACCCGCAAGTTGATCACCAAAACATACATCAAGTGAATCACGTGATATCCCATTGTCACCACAGATACGCACGGCAAGACATACATCAAGTGTTCTCAAATCTTTAAATACTCAATCCGATAAGATAACTTCAAAGGGGAAACTCAATCCATTACAAGAGAGTAGACGGGGAGAAGAAACATAAGATCCAACTATAATAGAAAAGCTCGCGATACATCAAGATCGTATCACCTCAAGAACATGAGAGAGAGAGAGAGATCAAACACATAGCTACTGGTACATACCGTCAGCCCCGAGGGAGAACTACTCCCTCCTCATCATGGAGAGCACTGGGATGATGAAGTTGGCCACCGGAGAGGGATTCCCCCTCCGGCAGGGTGCCGGAACGGGTCTAGATTGGCTTTCGGTGGCTACGGAGGCTTCTGGCGGCGGAACTCCCGATCTATTGTGCTCCCCGGCCGTTTTAGGGTATATGGAGATATATAGGCAGAAGAAATACATCAGGGGAGCCACGAGGGGCCCACGAGGGTGGAGGGCGCGCCCAGGGGGGTGGGCACTCCCCCCTGCCTCGTGGCTTCCTCGTTGCTTCCCTTACGTGGACTCCAAGTCTCCCGGGTTGCTTTCCTTCCAAAAATAAGTTCCGTGAAGTTTCAGGTCAATTGGACTCTGTTTGATTTTCCTTTTCTGCGATACTCTAAAACAAGGTAAAAACAGAAACTGGCACTGGGCTCTGAGTTAATAGGTTAGTCCCAAAAATCATATAAAATAGCATATAAATGCATATAAAACATCCAAGGTTGACAATATAATAGCATGGAACAATCAAAAATTATAGATACGTTGGAGACGTATCACCATACTAAGCAAATAAGATGCATAAAGGATAAACATCACATGCAATCAATATAAGTGATATGATATGGCCATCATCATCTTGTGCCTTTGATCTCCATCTCCAAAGCACCGTCATAATCACCATCGTCACCGGCTTGACACCTTGATCTTCATCGTAGCATCGTTGTCGTCTCGCGAACTATTGCTTCTACGACTATCGCTACCGCTTAGTGATAAACTAAAGAAATTACATGGCGACTGCATTTCATACAATAAAGAGACAACCATATGGCTCCTGCTAGTTGCCGATAACTGTTACAAAACATTATCATCTCATACAACAATTTATATAATCACGTCTTGACCATATCACATCACAACATGCCCTGCAAAAACAAGTTAGACGTCCTCTACTTTGTTGTTGCAAGTTTTACGTGGCTACTACGGGCTTCTAGCAAGAACCGTTCTTACCTACGCATCAAAACCACAACGATTTTTTGTCAAGTGTGTTGTTTTAACCTTCAACAAGGACCAGGCGTAGTCATACTCGATTCAACTAAAGCTGGAGAAACAGACACCCACTAGCCACCTGTGTGCGATGCACGTCGGTAGAACCAGTCTCATGAACGTGGTCATGTAATGTCGGTCTGGGCCGCTTCATCCAACAATACCGCTGAATCAAAGTATGACATGCTTGTAAGCAGTATGACTATTATCGCCCATAACTCTTTGTGTTCTACTCGTGCATATAACATTTACGCATAAACCTGGCTCTGATACCACTGTTGGGGAACGCAGTATTTCAAAAAAAAAAATCCTACGATCACGCAAGATCTATCTAGGAGATGCATAGCAACGAGAGGGGAGAGTGTGTCTACGTACCCTCATAGACCGAAAGCGGAAGCATTTAGTAATGCGGTTGATGAAGTCGAACGTCTTCAAGATCCAACCGATCAAGTACCGAACGCATGGCACCTCTGCGATATGCACACGTTCAGCTTGGTGACGTCCCTCGTACTCTTGATCCAGCTGAGGCCGAGTTGAGTTCCGTCAGCATGACGGTGTGTTGACGGTGATGATGAAGTTACCGACGCAGGGCTTCGCCTAAGCAGTACGACAATATGACCGAGGTGGAAAACTGTGGAGGGGGCACCACACATGGCTAAAGATCAACTTGTGTGTCTATGGGGTGCCCCCTCCCCCGTATATAAAGGAGGGGAGGAGGAGGAGGGTCGGCCTCAAGGGGCGCGCCCAAGGGGGGATTCCTACTCCTAGTAGGAGTAGGTTTCCCCCTTTCCTAGTCCAAGTAGGAGAAGAAGGAAGGAGAGGAAGAAGAGAAGGAAAGGGGGGCCCAGCCCCCTAGCCCTAATCCAATTCGGTTTGGGCTAGGGGGGGGGAGTGCACCACCTCTTGGCCTGCCTCCTCTCTTCCACCACTAGTCCCATAAGGCCCAATAACTTTCCGGGGGGGGGGGGGTTCCGGTAACCCCCAGTAGTCCGAAACTTATCCAAAACGACCCGAACCATTCCGGTGTCCGAATGTAGCCTTCCAACATATGAATCTTAATTTCTTGACCATTTCAAGACTCCTTGTCATGTCCGTGATCACATCCGGGACTCTGAACGACCTTCAGTACATCAAATCACATACCTCATAATACATATCGTCATCGAACGTTAAGCGTGTGGACCCTACGGGTTCGACAACTATGTAGACATGAACGAGACACATCTCCGGTCAATAACCAATAGCGGAACCTGGATGCTCATATTGGTTCCTACATATTCTACGAAGATCTTTATCGGTCAAACCGCATAACAACATACGTTGTTCCCTTTGTCATCGGTATGTTACTTGCCCGAGATTCAATCGTCGGTATCATCATACCTAGTTCAATCTCGTTACCGGCAAGTCTCTTTTACTCGTTCCGTAATGCATCATCCCGTGACTAACTCATTAGTCACATTTCTTACAAGTCTCATAGTGATGTACATTACCGAGAGGGCCCAGAGATACCTCTCCGATACATGAAGTGAGAAATCCCAATCTCGATCTATGCCAACTCAACAAACACCATCGGAGACACCTGCAGAGCATCTTTATAATCACCCAGTTATGTTGTGACATTTGATAGCACACAAGGTGTTCCTCCGGTATTTGGGAGTTGCATAATCTCATAGTCATAGGAACATGTATAAGTCATGAAGAAAGCAATAACAATAAACTAAACGATCATAGTGATAAGCTAACAGATGGGTCTAGTCCATCACACCATTCTCTAATGATGTGATCCCGTTCATCAAATGACAACACATTTCCATGGCTAGGAAACTTAACCATCTTTGAGTAACGAGCTTGTCAAGTAGAGGCATACTAGGGACACTCTGTTTGTCTATGTATTCATACATGTACTAAGTTTCCGGTTAATGCAATTCTAGCATGAATAATAAACATTTATCTTGATATAAGGAAATATAAATAACAAATTTATTATTGCCTCTACGGCATATTTCCTTCACATCTAACACAAGTTTTGAAGGGGCGCATGGGGGCTTTGGCTATGCCATCAGGAATCAAGAAGGAGAATATGTCTTAAGCTTTGCTCTAGCCTACAATATGATTGTAGCTAACACCCTCTTTAGAAAGAGAGAATCACATATGGTGACTTTTAGTAGTGACCAACACTCTAGCCAGATTGATTTCATCCTCTCGAGAAGAGAAGATAGGTGTGTGTGCCTAGACTATAAGGTGATACCCGAAGAGAGTGTTGTACCCCAGCATAAGCTGGTGGTTACTGACTTCCGCTTTCGGATTTGTGTCCAGCGGGATAAGTGTGCCAAAGTCGCTAGAACAAAGTGGTGGAAGCTCAAGGGGGAGGTAGCTCAGGCGTTCAAGGAGAGGGTCATTAAGGAGGGCCCTTGGGAGGAAGGAGGGGATGCAGACAATGTGTGGATGAAGATGGCGGATTGCATTCGTAAGGTGGCCTCAAAGGAGTTTGGAGTGTCCAGGGGAAGGAGAAGCGAAGATAAGGATACCTGGTGGTGGAATGATGATGTCCAAAAGGCGATTAAAGAGAAGAAAGATTGCTTCAGACGCCTATACCTGGATAGGAGTCCAGACAACATAGAGAAGTACAAGATGGCGAAGAAGGCTGCAAAGCGAGCTGTTGGTGAAGCAAGGGGTCAGGCATATGAGGACCTCTACCAACGGTTAGGCACGAAGGAAGGTGAAAGGGAAATCTATGAGATGGCTAAGATCTGAGAGAGGAAGACGAGGGATATTGGCCAAGTCAAATGCATCAAGGACGAAGCAGGCCAACTCTTGGTGAAGGACAAGGAGATTAAGCATAGATGGCGGGAGTACTTTGACAAGTTGTTCAATAGGGAGAATGAGAGTTCTACCATTGGACTGGATGACTCCTTTGATGAGACCAGCATGTGTTTTGTGCAGCGAATCCAGGAGTCTGAGGTCAAGGAGGCTTTAAAAAGGATGGAAGGAGGCAAGGCGATGGGCCCTGATTGTATCCCCATTGAGGTGTGGAAAGGTCTCGGGGACATAGCGATAGTATGGCTAACCAAGCTTTTCAACCTCATTTTTCGGGCAAACAAGATGCCAGAAGAATGGAGATGGAGTATATTAGTACCAATCTTCAAGAACAAGGGGGATGTTCAGAGTTGTACTAATTATCATGGAATTAAGCTGATGAGCCATACAATGAAGCTATGGGAGAGAGTCATTGAGCACCGCTTAAGAAGAATGACAAGCGTGACCAAAAATCAGTTTGGTTTCATGCCTGGGAGGTCAACCATGGAAGCCATTTTCTTGGTATGACAACTTATGGAGAGATATAGGGAGCAAAAGAAGGACTTGCATATGGTGTTCGTTGACTTGGAGAAGGCCTATGATAAGATACCGCGGAATGTCATGTGGTGGGCCTTGGAGGCACACAAAGTCCCAACAAAGTACATTACCCTCATCAAGGACATGTATGATAATGTTGTGACAAGTGTTCGAACAAGTGATGTCGACACTGATGACTTCCCGATTAAGATAAGACTGCATCAGGGGTCAGCTTTGAGCCCTTATATTTTTTGCATTGGTGATGGATGAGGTCACAAGGGATATACAAGGAGATATCCCATGGTGTATGCTCTTTGCGGATGATGTGGTGCTAGTTGACGATAGTCGGGCGGGGGTAAATAGAAAGTTTAGTTATGGAGACAAACCTTGGAATCAAAAGGGTTTAGGCTTAGTAGAACTAAAACTGAGTACATGATGTGCGGTTTCAGTACTACTAGGTGTGAGGAGGAGGAGGTTAGCCTTGATGGCCAGGTGGTACCCCAGAAGGACACCTTTCGGTATTTGGGGTTAATGCTGCAGGAGGATGGGGGTATTGATGAAGATGTGAACCATAGAATCAAAGCTGGATGGATGAAGTGGCACCAAGCTTGTGCCATTCTCTGTGACAAGAGAGTGCCACAAAAGCTAAAAGGCAAGTTCTATAGGATGTCGGTTCGACCCGCAATGTTGTATGGCGCTGAGTGTTGGTCGACAAAAAGGTGACATGTTCAACAGTTAGGTGTGGCGGAGATGCATATGTTGAGATGGATGTGTGGCCACACGAGGAAGGATCGAGTTCGGAATGATGATATATGAGATAGAGTTGGGGTAGCACCAATTGAAGAGAAGCTTGTCCAACATCATCTGAGATGGTTTGGGCATATTCAGCGCAGGCCTCCAGAAGCTCCAGTGCATAGCGAATGGCTAAAGCGTGCGGAGAATGTCAAGAGAGGGCGGGGTAGACTGAGTTTGACATGGGAGGAGTCCGTTAAGAGAGACCTGAAGGATTTGAGTATCACCAAAGAGCTAGCTATGGACAGGGGTGCGTGGAAGCTTGCTATCCATGTGCTAGAGCCATGAGTTGGTTGCGAGATCTTATGGGTTTCACTGCTAGCCTACCCCAACTTGTTTTGGACTAAAGGCTTTCCTCATATGTCAGGTGAATAGTCTGTAATACCCTTGGACTATAATTTAGGACTCAATTATGAACTCCATTGTCTTGCATACGGATATCACATGTTTATATCACAATCATCAACTGAACAATGTTTCTTTTTCTCACATTCCACATACCAGTGACACAAATGCTCACTGTCCAATTGATAATAAAACTTAGTGCCTACTTAATCACAAATACTTAGCAATAGGATACAGAAAATGGATCAATCAATTTGACATCTCAATTTGATATACAAAAAATGGATCAATCAAGACATCTCAATGTTAATTATGTGTGCAAAAACACACTTCCTCGTTGGCGGAGCTTCAACGCGATTTAAGAGGGGTATAATGAGTCTTAAATAGAGTTGAGGGGGTTAATCAAGTGTATTATGTTATATTTAGTCCAATAATGTTAAATATTATGTGCTTATGTAAACAAATAAATTTAGTTTAAGGGTGGGGGGTGCATGGCCCCCTTTGGCCCTCACTAAGCTCTCCCACTTGGCCGCGAGGCACAATCAAATTTGCAATAAAAGTTATTTTTCTAACGAATAATAAAGAGGTAACAAGCATTCCTTTCATGCCCTCTTTATATTGTTATCAATTTTATTTACTTGCTCCATCTCATTCTCTTCGAAGTAGTCCCGACAAACACCACGTTTGGCACCAGCCGTATTTGACGAGGGCATGACCTCAAAAGTGCTGATGATTTGACCTGATCTTTTACAATGCAATAACTTCCGATATCCATCGATAGTAAATATTCCCAATCACACGAGAAGTATGCGTAACACGAAGCAAGGGTAACGATGACCAATGGAGAATCCTCGACACGAGAAACCTCCTGTCGAAGTAGACGTAACCAGCGCGCAACCCGTCGAACATGACAGACCTCAAGCCAATTGCAACTTTCACGCAGAAAATTTACATAAAGTAAATAATAACGAACGCAAAAATAAGTTCTTGAAGTATTTAGAATGTTTGAGGGTCACTTACTAGTCGATACACATGTTGTCTAAACGGTAGAAACATACAACCACCATACACGTCCGAAGCGAGCCTGTTATATAGGCGTGGTGCACATCTTGAAAACTTGATCTTGAAGCCTTGTGTAGGATCGAAAGTATGTCTAGAGGGGGGGTGATTAGACTACTTGACCAAATAAAAACTTAACCTTTTCCCAATTTTAGTTCTTGGCAGATTTTAGCTATTGTAGGACAAGTCAAGCAATCATCACACAATTCAAGCAAGCATGCAAAGAGTATATTGGCAGCGGAAAGTAAAGCATGCAACTTGCAAGAATGTAAAGGGAAGGGTTTCGAGAATTCAAACGCAATTGGAGACACGGATGTTTTTCCCGTGGTTCGGATAGGTGGTGCTATCCTACATCCACGTTGATGGAGACTTCAACCCACGAAGGGTAACGGTCGCGCGAGTCCACGGAGGGCTCCACCCACGAAGGGTCCACGAAGTAGCAACCTTGTCTATCCCACCATGGCCATCGCCCACGAAGGACTTGCCTCACTAGCGGTAGATCTTCACTAAGTAGGCGATCTCCTTGCCCTTACAAACTCCTTGGTTCAACTCCACAATCTTATCGGAGGCTCCCAAGTGACACCTAGCCAATCTAGGAGACACCACTCTCCAAGAAGTAACAAATGGTGTGTTGATGATGAACTCCTTGCTCTTGTGCTTCAAATGATAGTCTCCCCAACACTCAACTCTCTCTCATAGGATTTGGATTTTGTGGAAAGAAGATTTGAGTGGAAAGCAACTTGGGGAAGGCTAGAGATCAAGATTCATATGGTAGGAATGGAATATCTTGGTCTCAACACATGAGTAGGTGGTTCTCTCTCAGAACATATGAGTTGGAATTGTGTATGTGTTCTGATGGCTCTCTCCACAAATGAAGAGGAGGTGGAGGGGTATATATAGCCTCCACACAAAATCCAACCGTTACACACAGTTTTCCAATCTCGGTGGGACCGAATCAACAAACTCGGTCAGACCGAAAAGGTAAACCTAGTGATCGTTAGAGATTTTCGGTGGGACTGACATGCAACTCGGTAGGACCGATATGGTTTAGGGTTTAGGCATAACGTAATCTCGGTGAGACCGATTACACAAACTCGGTGAGACCGAGTTTGGTAATAAGCTAACCAGAGAGTTGGTCAGGTAAACTCGGTGGGACCGATTTGCTCTTTCGGTGAGACCGAAAAGTTACAAAAAGGAAACAGAGAGTTTACATTGCAATCTCGTTGGGACCGATTCGCTCTTTCGGTGAGACCGAAAAGTTACGAAAGGGAAACAGAGAGTTTGCAATCCCATCTCGGTGAGACCGAGATCCCTATCGGTAGAACCGAATTGCTAGGGTTTGGCAGTGGCTTATGACAAGTGAAACTCGGTGGCGCCGGATAGAAAGAATTGGTAGGACCGAGTTTGGCTTAGGGTTTAGGTCATATGTGGATATGGGAAAGTAGTTGAGGGTTTTGGAGTATATCACTAAGCACATGAAGCAAGAGGCTCATTAAGCAACACCTCATCCCTCCTTGATAGTATTGGCTTTTACTAAAGACTCAATGTGATCTTGGATCACTAAAATATAAAATGAAGAGTCTTGAGCTTTTGAGCTTGAGCCAATCCTTTGTCCTTAGCATTTTGAGGGTTCCACTTTCACATCCATGCCATGCCAATCATTGAGCTTTCCTGAAATAGTTATCTTGGAATAGCATTAGCTCAATGAGCTATATGTTGTTATGAATTACCAAAACCACCTAGGGATAGTTGCACTTTCAATCTCCCCCTTTTTGGTAATTGATGACAACATATAGATCAAAGCTTCGACAAATGATAATAAGCATGAAATATATCGTCGCTTTGAGAAGTATGTGACAAGTAAGAGCTCCCCCTAAATTTTTGCATATTTAAAATTTGCTTTGGACTGCAAATGCACAAAGAGTTAGAGTCATGGGTTACTCTTCCATGTCGCATACATCTTGGTGGAGCGCTTAAAATGATAAGAATGAAATACATGCACTCATCACCAAGAATAGTGAATGATCACATAAGATAGATAAGATGATAATATTAAGCAAACATTAAGTGTAGCTTATGATCAAACACATGATCATCAATGTCTCACGAGCAATGACATAGTATCTCACACAAAAGCAAACAAAGTTCGAAAAACCACCAAATAAAACAAGAGAGAATAAAAGCAACACTCTCTCTCGAAGCCTATGATCTATACATTTTCTCCCCCTTTGGCAACAAGTTACCAAAAAGTTCCTAGAAAATGCAGAGTGCTAAGTCGACACTCAGGCTTGATCTTCAGGTGTTGGTGGAGCCCGGAGCACTCCAAGGACGAAGCCTTCTGTAGACGTGGTCGGAGTCGAGGCTGAAGTGGACGCTGGAGCTGGTGGAACTGAGGCTGTAGCTGGTGCAGACGTGGTGGCTCTGGGGTCAGCAACTGGCACTGCAGACGACCTCGGACCTCGTGGCACTCTGGCAAAGGCATCAGTTGTAGTCTTGCCTCTCCTCTCCTGCATGTCATCCTGGAGCTGCTCCACTGCAGTCTGAATCTCTGTCACTTTGACATCCAAGTCATAGAACTTTTGTTCCATGATCCTCTCTAAGCTTGCCTGGTTCTGAGTTAGGGTGGCTAGTCCTTGCTCAATCTGCAGGGAGGATGCAATCAAGTAACCAAGCTGCTCTTGTTTGGTTTTCAGGAAATATTCAGATGCCTCCTCTTGAGTAGGCATCTTGGCAGCTTTCTCCTTCCTCGCCTTCTCCTTCTTGGCTTGTGCTTGGGCAGATGATGGCTCATTCTCAGTCATGACCACTTGATTATCTTCAAAGTCTGGACGGATGGGCAGGTGTTCCTTGTCCAATAAGTATATGCCCGTGCCCATCTTAGAGTTGATGAGCTCCTGAATCTGTGGGGCATATCCACAACTCCTCTTCTGGTCTGCTGCTGTCCTCTTGATTGTTTCAATCATAAGGCTCATGACTTTGAATTTCTGTGGCACGTCAAAGATATGAAGCAAGTTGATCGCGTGGCCCCTGATCATCTTGTGATCTTCAGACTTGGGCAATAGGGTGTGCCTAAGAATCCAGTTGATGGTTGGCAGCCCTGACAGAAGATAGTGTACTGAGCCAAACTTGAATGTATCAAGTGCTTCATTTGGAATCTCCTTGTACATGTTTGACATTGAATTGTGGTCCATCTTCTTCTTGGCATAAATGTCCAAGTCATCGTCATGCTCTTCTGGGGCATTAATCAGCTGAGCCCATTCAGCAACTGTAGACTGGTACCTCGTACCCTCTGACATCCATACAATCCTGCCATCTGGATAGAAATGGGCTGTCGAGTAGAACTGCATGATGAGTTCCTCGTTCCACTTTGTGAGCTTCTGCCCAACAAAGTCCTCTACTCCACATGCCTTGAAGCTGTCCTGCACTCCAGGGTAGTACTCTTCGTTGTCCTTGATGTATTCCCAATCAACCCATCTCATATCACAGACAATTGGCTTCTTGTCTAGCAGCACTGTCTCATAAAAGTCTTGCTGCTCCTTGGTGTGAAACCTGTAGTCAACTGCAGTCCTTCTCCTTGAAGCATACGGGTCTGCTTCTCTCCACTTCCGGAGCCCTGAATCTCTCCTGAGTTTCATATCCTCAGCCACAGGATGAGCATCGTTGTGGTCTGGGATCTTGGGCTTGAGCTTTCTAAGAACATTCTCTTCTTGTTCTTCTGTAGCTTCAGGCACTGCGGCCTTATTCTTCTCAGTAGCTGGGATGCTTCTTGTGTTCCTCTTTGGCTTTGGCTTTGGAGCTGGCTTGGCCTTGGAAGCAGCTGCCCCTGTTCTTATGGAATCACCCATCAGCTTGGGTGCCTTAGGTGCTGGTGCAGCTACCTCTTTTTCTTCCTCCTCATCTTCCATGATGGAAGCCTTGCCAAGCACTCTGGCTACAGTTTTCTTCACCCTTTCTTTCCTCTTTTGGCCTTCAGCAGCAACTGGCTCAATGGGAGTGGGCTTCTCAGTTGAAGCTCTGGCCTTTGACATAGGCTGCCTGCCTGTTGGCCTTTTGATCTTCATCCCTGGTTTTATGCCCTGTGCTGGCTCAACTCTCTTGGAAGTTGCTTCCTCTTCTGCCACATAATCCTCATCTTCTGAGTCTAAGGTTCTCTTCTTTCTCTGTCTTGTGGCAGCTTTAGGCAGATTGCTAGGGGTGCTCCTGCTGCCATCATTTGAGGAACTTGAGGGACTAGTGCCCTCACTCATCTGCACTTGCTGCTCTGACAAGTTCTGGCTATCACTTTGGTCTGACATGATGCAAACTCTGACTGCTGACCCTGTGAATAGGTTATGGATGAGATAGAGTGGATAAGCATCACAAAATGCAGAGATTTTTGCAAAAGAATAATTCAAAAACTTAGTTTTAGTTTCCCACTGAAAGCATCTCGGATCTACCGATTTCTAAACTCGGTGATACCGAAGCAGTTTTGGCACCTAAACTAGTGAACTCGGTCAGACCGAGTCACAGTTCGGTGGCACCGAGACTGCTAGGGTTTCACAGAGTTCCAAAATCGGTCACACCGATAAGTAATTCTTGGTCAGACCGAGTCTCACTTGTGCAATGGCATAAGCCAAATCGGTGGGACCGAGTTTTTCAACTCGGTGGGTCCGAGATGGTTTCGGCGGAAACCTAACCCTAAAATTTTCGAATTAAACCTAATCTACGAGTTCATTGACTGGATAGAAGTTTAACAAACGTGGCAAGAATCATGATGATCACAATGTGCTAAGAATCGGATTGGGGAACAGCACAAAGATCGAGTCCATACCCTAGTTCGGCGGAGACTCGCTACGGCGGCAACGGCGGGGTTGAATTTCCGTTGACGGCGACGGAGACCAGCGACTGGAGGCGGCTGGCGGCGAGGAGACGATCCGGAGACCAAGTTGGCAGAGCAGGCTATCGCGCGGGCGAAGGGGTTCGGAGAAATTTCCAAATTTTTGCCCGTGACTATATATAGCCCGACCCTGTCGGTGTGACCGAGTGGAACAACTCGGTGGCACCGAGATGCCAAATTGTATACAGTTATTGCAACTCAGTGTGACCGAATGGTTCAAATCGGTTGCACCGAGATCGAAAACCTAGATCAACTTAATGATCTCGGTAGGACCGAAAGTGGGGTATCGGTCAGACCGAGAATCATAAAGAGGTTTTGGAAGTTTAAGTCTATGACGAATCGGGGACTCCGAGCACTCCTCACACAGAGTGGTTCGAATCTGACTTGATCAAATTTTGTGATGTAGCATGAATAGAGTTTGAGACGAGAAAAGCATAGATAGCTAGAGGAGGTTCTTAGGCATTCTTGTCCATCCACTTGGCAAAAGGAAATAAAACCAAACAATCAAAACAACAAGTGGATGTCCTCGAATGAGTAAAATATGCAACCAGCATGCTCACACAATAAGATGGCAAATGAAATATGTGACAAGGCATGCACAACCAATTCTAGCATCTATCAAGCAATTTGCGATGACAAGGACATCTATATATGAGTATATTGACTTAGGAGTCAAGTGAGAACACTTGATCATAGGTCATACTCATCGTTTAAGCTCAAGTGGGGTTACCACTTTTACATAAAGCATTGTTGTGTTCACATCTTTAGAGTTGCTTTAGCTCAAGTCTTAGAGTAAAGCTCCCCTAGATGTGATATCCCCCCCTTAGAGGGATGAACTAACCTCGGGTTTTGTCGATGATGACTTCATGTAGATGTTGAAGATGTGGATGCTCAATGTTGATGTAGATCACTTGGAGCTATCCATTTGAGTGAATTACACTTTCAATACCTACATGGGTTAGTCCCACAAGGAACAAACAAGGATATCCATAGACATAGAGTGATGCACACACAAGATGATGTCCATGAAAACTTTTAGGTTACCTTGTCCCTTGTCTTACCAACAAGAGGGTTTGTGACTCCTTGAACTAGTGCAAGATGTGGAAGTTGATTGCACTTGTTCTTGCCAAAATGATAAGAGTGAAGTATGTTGGCGGAGTCACCCTCAAGAACTCTCTAGTTCTTCTTCTTTTGTATCCAGACCATCTTGATGGGAATCCTTGGAGTTGTAGTCGTACTTGATGAAGTGGAACTTGAAGTAGTCTTGGGAATACACTTGACTAAGGTCTTAGGAGCTTCTTCAAATGCATCAATTTCCTCTTGAAGCTTGTCCTTGCCTTTTTGCTTGTAGTCTTGTGGTGGAAGATCATCTTGAGCTTGTGTCCCCTTGAAAGAAGTATCATACTTCTCTTGTTGAGGAACAAACTTTGTCTTGGGGTATTGATCTTCTTCCCACTCAACTCCATTGGCATTGAACTTTCGTTCAAAACCAACACCTTGATTCTTCCGGTGCATTCCTTGCTTGCGCACAATTTCCTCGAATTGCTTACTCCCGGCAAGGCTTTTGTACACTCCTTTCTCTATAATTCCCTTCAAGAAGCTATTTTCTTGCTCAAGTGTAACTTGGCTAAGAGAATCATTAGTGGAATCAAGAGAACTACTAGAAGCAACAATATTGGATTTAGCATGATCATTGTTACTGCTGGAGGAAGAATCTTTCTTGTTCTTGTTACTAGACTTGACTTGAGGCATGTAAGTGGATAAGAGTAAACGCTTGGCAATGTAAGAAGAACTTTTCTTGCGGAGATCATCATTGATTGCTTTTAAGAACTCATGCTCTTGCTCAAGATTGAGCTTTTCAAAGCGTAATTTCTCATGAGCTCTTAAAAGTTCTCGATGATCTTCGAAGATAGTTTCATGAGCTAACTTAAGAGTGTTTAGTTCTTTAGTTAGAGCCTCAATCTTCTCCTTATCATTGTCATTCATTTTATCTTGATTAGCATGATTAATTAACGTTCCATCATAGTATTCATCACTAGAGTTGTCAACAAGCAAATCATCACTTAACAAGTCATCTTCATCACTATTGAAATCAACATACTCGGGGTGTGTTACCTTAGGACCTTTGGCCATGAAGCATCTTCCAATTCCTTCATTTGGTGAGTCAAATATGTCGTAGGAGTTGGTTGACACAAGTGCTAGACCGGCAACACCTTCATCTTGAGTATCTTCGGAGTCGGAGTGATAACTTCTCTCGGAGTGGCTGTCGGAGTCGGAGCCGGATACCCATTCACCAACATGAGCTTGATGTCTTCGTTTTGTGTAGCTCCTTGATGATTTTTCCTTCCTTTCCGAATCCTTGCTTCTCCGTGAGTATCTTCGTTCATAACGATCATCTCTACTCCTTCTCTCTCTTGGTGGTGATTCTTTGCTTCTTCTTTTTGGAGAATCTTCTCTTCTCTTGTAGGGAGTCGTGCACTCATTGGAATAGTGTCCGGGTCTTCCACAACTGTAGCAGTTTCGCTCTCGACTAGAAGATCTTTTGTCATTGTAGGACCTTGACTTGAAGCTTCTATCTTTGCTTCTACTCTTGTAGAACTTGTTGAAGTTCTTCACCATTAAGCTCAATTCTTCATTGAAGTTTTGTTTCTCACTTGATGATGTAGGGGCTTCACATGAGGCTTTGTAGGCACCACTTGATTTGTTGTGAAGTTCCTCTTTATCCTTAAGTGACATCTCATGAGCAACAATTCTTCCAATCACCTCCGTTGGCTTGAGATCTTTGTAATTGGGCATCATTTGGATCAATGTGCACACGGTATCATATTTTCCATCCAAGGCTCTTAGAATCTTCTTGATGATGAATCTATCGGTCATCTCTTCACTTCCTAAGCCGGCAATCTCATTTGTGATGAGAGCAAGCCTAGAGTACATTTCAGCGACACCTTCACCATCCTTCATTTTGAACTTGTCAAGTTGACTTTGAAGCACATCCAACTTGGATTCCTTGACGGAGTCGGTACCTTCGTGCATATCAATCAAAGTGTCCCAAATTTCCTTTGCATTCTCAAGATGGCTGATTTTGTTGAATTCTTCGGGGCACAATCCGTTGAAGAGAATATCACAAGCTTGAGCATTGTATTGCAACATCTTCAACTCATCCGCGGTAGCTTCACGGTTTGGTTCTTTCCCATCAAAGAAGTCACCTTGCAAACCAACACACACAATAGCCCAAACGGCGGGGTTATGTCCAAGAATATGCATTTTCATTTTATGCTTCCAACTAGCAAAATTAGTACCATCAAAGTAAGGACCTCTACGGTGATAATTTCCCTCGCTAGACGCCATACTCTCCTAGGTTGTGAAACCAAGGCTATGACCATCAAAAGCTATGGAGATCAAAGCAAATGGAGACCAAAGCTCTGATACCACTTGTAGGATCGAAAGTATGTCTAGAGGGGGGTGATTAGACTACTTGACCAAATAAAAACTTAACCTTTTCCCAATTTTAGTTCTTGGCAGATTTTAGCTATTGTAGGACAAGTCAAGCAATCATCACACAATTCAAGCAAGCATGCAAAGAGTATATTGGCAGCGGAAAGTAAAGCATGCAACTTGCAAGAATGTAAAGGGAAGGGTTTGGAGAATTCAAACGCAATTGGAGACACGGATGTTTTTCCCATGGTTCGGATAGGTGGTGCTATCTTACATCCACGTTGATGGAGACTTCAACCCACGAAGGGTAACGGTCGCGCGAGTCCACGGAGGGCTCCACCCACGAAGGGTCCACGAAGTAGCAACCTTGTCTATCCCACCATGGCCATCGCCCACGAAGGACTTGCCTCACTAGCGGTAGATCTTCACTAAGTAGGCGATCTCCTTGCCCTTACAAACTCCTTGGTTCAACTCCACAATCTTGTCGGAGGCTCCCAAGTGACACCTAGCCAATCTAGGAGACACCACTCTCCAAGAAGTAACAAATGGTGTGTTGATGATGAACTCCTTGCTCTTGTGCTTCAAATGATAGTCTCCCCAACACTCAACTCTCTCTCATAGGATTTGGATTTTGTGGAAAGAAGATTTGAGTGGAAAGCAACTTGGGGAAGGCTAGAGATCAAGATTCATATGGTAGGAATGGAATATCTTGGTCTCAACACATGAGTAGGTGGTTCTCTCTCAGAACATATGAGTTGGAATTGTGTATGTGTTCTGATGGCTCTCTCCACAAATGAAGAGGAGGTGGAGGGGTATATATAGCCTCCACACAAAATCCAACCGTTACACACAGTTTTCCAATCTCGGTGGGACCGAATCAACAAACTCGGTCAGACCGAAAAGGTAAACCTAGTGACCGTTAGAGATTTTTGGTGGGACTGACATGCAACTCGGTAGGACCGATATGGTTTAGGGTTTAGGCATAACGTAATCTCGGTGAGACCAATTACACAAACTCGGTGAGACCGAGTTTGGTAATAAGCTAACCAGAGAGTTGGTCAGGTAAACTCGGTGGGACCGATTTGCTCTTTCGGTGAGACCAAAAAGTTACAAAAAGGAAACAGAGAGTTTACATTGCAATCTCCTTGGGACCGATTCGCTCTTTCGGTGAGACCGAAAAGTTACGAAAGGGAAACAGAGAGTTTGCAATCCCATCTCGGTGAGACCGAGATCCCTATCGGTAGAACCGAATTGCTAGGGTTTGGCAGTGGCTTATGACAAGTGAAACTCGGTGGCGCCGGATAGAAAGAATCGGTAGGACCGAGTTTGGCTTAGGGTTTAGGTCATATGTGGATATGGAAAAGTAGTTGAGGGTTTTGGAGCATATCACTAAGCACATGAAGCAAGAGGCTCATTAAGCAACACCTCATCCCTCCTTGATAGTATTGGCTTTTCCTAAAGACTCAATGTGATCTTGGATCACTAAAATATAAAATGAAGAGTCTTGAGCTTTTGAGCTTGAGCCAATCCTTTGTCCTTAGCATTTTGAGGGTTCCACTTTCACATCCATGCCATGCCAATCATTGAGCTTTCCTGAAATAGTCATCTTGGAATAGCATTAGCTCAATGAGCTATATGTTGTTATGAATTACCAAAACCACCTAGGGATAGTTGCACTTTCACCTTGTGAATGTAACAGATTAGGAATTAAATCTTAATTGTACTCTCATCTAAATGCAGCTAACTGCTACCTCTTGAGCTTGCGTTGGTTTTCCCTTAAAGAGGAAAGGGTGATGCAACAAAGTAGCGTAAGTATTTCCCTCAGTTTTGAGAACCAAGGTATCAATCCAGTAGGAGACTACACGCAAGTCAAACGTAGCTGCATAAACAAACAAGAACCTCGCAACCAACATGATAAAGGGGTTGTCAATCCCTTCACTGTCACTTATAAAAGTGAGATCTGATAGAGATAATAAGATAAATATTTTTGGTATTTTTGTGGTATAGATTGGAAAATAAAGATTGCAAAATAAACGGCAATAGAAATTGCTTGTTGACGGGAGAATAATATAATGCAGAATAGACCTAGGGGCCATAGGTTTCACTAGTGGCTTCTCTCAAGATAGCAAATTCTACGGTGGGTGAACAAATTACTGTCGAGAAATTGATAGAAAAGCGCATAGTTATGAGAATATCTAGGCATGATCATGTATATAGGCATCACGTCCGCGATTCTGCATCTACTACTATTACTCCACACAATGACCACAATCTAGCATGCATCTAGAGTATTAAGTTCATAAGAACAGAGTAAAGCATTAGGCAAGATGACATGATGTAGAGGGATAAACTCAAGCAATATGATATAAACCCCATGTTTTTATCCTCGATGACAACAATACAATACATGCCTTGCTTCCCCTGCTATCATTGGGAAAGGACACCGCAAGATTGAACCCAAAGCTAAGCACTTCTCCCATTGCAAGAAAGATCAATCTAGTAGGCCAAACCAAACTGATAATTCGAAGAGACTTGCAAAGATATTAAATCATGCATAAAAGAATTCAGAGAAGAATCAAATATTGTTCATAGATAATCTTGATCATAAACCTATAATTCATCGGATCTCGACAAACACACCGCAAAAAGAATTACATCGAATAGATCTCCAAGAGAATCTAGGAGAACTTTGTCTTGAGATCCAAAGAGAGAGAAGAAGCCATATAGCTAATAACTATGGACCCGAAGGTCTATGGTAAACTACTCATACATCATCGGAGAGGCTATGGTGTTGATGTAGAAGCCCTCCATGATCGATTCCCCCTCCGGCGGAGCACCAGAAAAGGCCCCAAGATGGGATCTCACGGGTAGAGAAGGTTGCGGCGGTGGAAATAGGGTTTCGTGGTGCTCCTGGATGTTTTCAGGGTATATGGGTATATATAGGAGGAAGAAGTATGTTGGTGGAGCTGCGAGGGGCCCACGAGGGTGGGGGCGCACCCCCTGCCTCGTGGCCTCCTCGCTTCTTTCTTGATGGCCACTCCAAGTCTCCTGGATCACGTTTGTTCCAAAAATTACTCCCCCGAAGGTTTCATTCCGTTTGGATTCCGTTTGATATTCCTTTTCCTCGAAACACTGAAATAGGCAAAAAAACAGCAATTCGCACTAGGCCTTTGGTTAGTAGGTTAGTCCTAAAAATAATATAAAAAGGTATATTAAAGCCCATTAAACATCCGAATAGATAATATAATAACATGGAACAATCAAAAAATATAGATACATTGGATACGTATCAAGCATCCCCAAGCTTAATTCCTGCTCGTCCCCGAGTAGGTAAATGATAAAAACAGAATTTTTGATGTGGAATGCTACCTAGCATAATTCTTAATGTAATTTTCTTTATTGTGGCATGAATGTTCAGATCCGAAAGATTCAAGACAAAAGTTCAATATTGACATAGAAATAATGATACTTCAAGCATACTAACAAAGCAATCATGTCTTCTCAAAATAACATGGCCAAAGAAAGTTATCCCTACAAAATCATATAGTCTGGCTATGCTTCATCTTCACCACACAAAATATTTAAATCATGCACAACCCCGATGACAAGCCAAGCAATTGTTTCATACTTTTTATATTCTCAAACTTTTTCAATCTTCACGCAATACATGAGCGTGAGCCATGGACATAGCACTATAGGTGGAATAGAATGGTGGTTGTGGAGAAGACAAAAAGGAGAAGATAGTCTCACATCAACTAGGCGTATCAACGGGCTATGGATATGTCTATCAATAGATAACAATGTTTGTGAGTAGGGATTGCCATGCAACGGATGCACTAGAGCTATAAGTGTATGAAAGCTCAACAAAAGAACTAAGTGGGTGTGCATCCAACTTGCTTGCTCACGAAGACCTAGGGCATTTTGAGGAAGCTCATCATTGGAATATACAAGCCAAGTTCTATAATGTAAAATTCCCACTAGTATATGAAAGTGACAACATAGGAGACTCTCTATCATGAAGATCATGGTGCTACTTTGAAGCACAAGTTTGGTAAAAGGATAGTAACATTGTCCCATCTATCTTTTTTTCTCATTTTTTTCATTTTGTTCTTCTTTTTTCCCGTCCGGAGTCTCATCCCGATTTGTGGGCGAATCATAGTGTCCATCATCCTTTCCTCACTTGGGACAATGCTCTAATAATGATGATCATCACACTTTTATTTACTTACAACTTGAAAAATTACAACTCGATACTTAGAACAAAATATGACTCTATGTGAATGCCTCCGGTGGTGTACCGGGATGTGCAATGACTCATGAGTGACATGTATGAAAGAATTATGAATGGTGGCTTTGCCACAAATACGATGTCAACTACATGATCATGCAAAGCAATATGACAATGATGAAGCGTGTCATAACAAATGGAGCGGTGGTAAGTTGCATGGCAATATATCTCGGAATGGCCATGGAAATGCCATAATAGGTAGGTATGATGTCTGTTTTGAGGAAGGTATATGGTGGGTGTATGGTACCGGCGAAAGTTGTGCGGTACTAGAGAGGCTAGCAATGGTGGAAGGGTGAGAGTGCGTATAATCCATGGACTCAACATTAGTCATAAAGAACTCACATACTTATTGCAAAAATCTATTAGTTATCGAAACAAAGTACTACGCACATGCTCCTAGGGGGGTAGATTGGTAGGAAAATACCATCGCTCGTCCCCGACCGCCACTCATAAGGAAGAAAATCAATAAATAAACCATGCTCCGACTTCTTCACATAACAGTTCACCATACGTGCATGCTACGGGAATCACAAACTTTAGAACAAGTCTTTATCAAATTCATAACTACTCAACTAGCATGACTCTAATATCACCATCTTCATATCTCAAAACAATCATCAAGTATCAAACTTCTCATAGTATTCAATGCACTTTTTATGATAGTTTTTATTATACCCATCAATGATGTCTATCATATTAGGACTAATTTTATGGCCAAAGCAAATTACCATGCTGTTCTAAAAGACTCTCAAAATGATATCAGTGAAGCATGAGAGATCAATAATTCTATAAAATAAAACCACCACCGTGCTCCTAAAGATATAAGTGAAGCACTAGAGCAAAATTTTCTAGCTCAAAAGATATAAGTGAAGCACATAGAGTATTCTAATAAATTCCGATTCATGTGTGTCTCTCCAAACGGTGTGTACATAAAGTATGATTGTGGTAAACTAAAAAGCAAAGACTCAAATCATACAAGACGCTCCAAGCAAAACACATATCATGTGGTGAATAAAAATATAGCCTCAAGTAAAGTTACCGATGGACGAAGACGAAAGAGGCGATGCCTTCCGGGGCATCCCCAAGCTTAGGATTTTGGTTGTCCTTGAATTTTACCTTGGGGTGCCTTGGGAATCCCCAATCTTAGGCTCTTTCCACTCCTTGTTCCAAAATCCATCAAATATTTACCCAAAACTTGAAAACTTCACAACACAAAACTCAACAGAAAATCTCATGAGCTCCGTTAGTATAAGAAAACAAACCACCACTTCAAGGTACAGTAATGAACTCATTATTTATTTATATTGGTGTTAAAAATACTGTATTCCAACTTCTCTATGGTTCATACCCCCCCGATACCAGCCATAGATTCATCAAAATAAGCAAAAAACACACGAAAAACAGAATCTGTCAAAAACAGAACAGTCTGTAGTAATATGTAGGTTTCGAATACTTATGTAACCCCAAAAATTCTGAAATAAATTGGTGGACGTGAGGAATTTTTCTATTAATCATCTGAAAAAAAGAATCAACCTAATCACACTCTCCAGTAAAAAATGGCAGCAAATCTCATGAGCGCTAAAGTTTCTGTTTTTTACAGCAAGATCGCAAAAACTTCCCCCAAGTCTTCCCAAAGGTTCTACTTGGCACAAACACTAATTAAAAGCATAAAACCACATCTAAACAGAAGCTAGATGAATTATTTATTACTAAACAGGAACAAAAACAAGAAACAAAAATAAAATTGGGTTGCCTCCGAACAAGCGCTATCATTTAACGCCCCTAGCTAGGCATAAAAACAGGAATAAATCTAGGTATTGTCATCTTTGGGAGGCAATTCTTCAATAAAACACTTATAACCCTTAGGATTTTCCTTCTTTTTATTAATGATCAAACTTCTAGGCAAGAAATCGATTAATTCATTCGTAGCATAAGGTTCCTTAATGATAGCGAAGAAGTTGGGATGAACACTTTATTGCTTTGAGATCCGCATTTTCCTTACTAGAAGATTCACCCTTTTTATTTTTAGGCACATACATAAACTTGGCAACTCTAGTAGTAGGAGGATTTGGAGTATTTTTCACGGAAGAAAAGGCAGACCCTAAGTTGGTAATAATATCCTCAAGTTTATCAATTCTTGTGGAATCTTGATCTATCTTTTCGTTAACTATGGGTTCTTTTTCTTTAAAAAAATTCAGAGTAACTCCTACCTTAGATCCATATTGGGAAATCTGGTTGTGAATATTTTTATCCAAATTCTCAATCAACTCTATAGTGGCAACTTTATTTTCAATAATTTCAAGCCTTTCCATCACAAGTTCCAAAGTTAAAATAGTTCCATTAACCAAGAGAGGTGGTGGCCCAAACAAATCCATCATAGAATTATAAGAATCAAAAGTATGGATACCCAAGAAATTCCCTCCGGTAATGGTATCAAGAATATATCTATTCCAAGGGGTGATGCCTACATAAAAATTGTGAAGAAGAACGGAAGTGGATTGCTTCCTAGTGGATCTATTCTGAGCATTGCAAATTATATACCAAGCATCTTTTAAATTTTACCTTGCTGAAAACCGCTTATCATCTCCTTCTGCTCCTCATTGGTTTCGACACTCTTACTTATCGAAAAGGATACGATAGATCCCCTACACTTGTGGGTCATCACGGGGGAGTATAAACTTTACCATTCTGTTTGGGAACCACCTATAATGTATCTAGTATGGAAGATAGCAAGATCTCTTGGTTGTTATGTTGACAATGAAAGCGTACCGCTCAAAATTATATTCATCTCTTCAAAAACTCGAGCTCTGACACCTCTGTAAATCCATGCTTCCCTCTATGAAGGGCATATCTATTTACTTTTATTGCTAAGTCATCATCATCGTATAAAAAGCACCAGCAAGAGAGCACCACTGTCATTTGTATGCTTTGCTATTAACCTATATTGAGTATGACTGTGACTGGATATCTTTTGCCATGAATTACAATGTCTACTCCTTGATCTTCAGGGGTGCTCTGCATTTATGTTTTGCGGTCTCAAAAAGGGCTAGAGAGATACCATCTTGTCATATGATATCATGATTGTCTTGAAAAAGTGTTGTCATCCGAGATTTATTATTATTGCTCGCTAGTTGATTATGCCATTGATATGTGTAAATGTGAGACCTAAATGTTATTGTGAATATGTTTAGTTCATAATCTTTGCTGAAAACTGAATGCTGGCTTTACATATTTGTAACAACAAGATCAAACAGAGTTTGTAAAAGTTTTTTCTTTATCACTTTCAGTTTGTCAAATGAATTGTTCGAGGACAAACAATGGGTTAAGATTGGGGGAGTTGATATGTCTCCATCGTATCTACTTTTCCAAACTCTTTTCCCCTTGTTTTGGACTCCAATTTGCATGATTTGAATGGAACTAACCCGGATTGGCGTTGTTTTCAGCAGAATTTCCCTGGTGTTATTTTTGTGCAGAAATAGAAGTTCTCAGAATGACCTGAAACTTCACGGAGAATATTTTTGGAATATATAAACAATATTGGCGAAAGAATCAACCGAGGGGGATCCACCTGTTGCCCACAAGGGTGGGGGGCGCGCCCCCTGGCTTTTGAGTCCCACAAAGGTCCACCGACCTCAACTCCAACTCCATATATTCATGTCCGGGGAGAAAAAAATCAGATAGGAGGATTCATCGTGTTTCACAATACAGAGCCGCCACCACCTCATGTTCTTCCTCGGGAGGGCAGATCTGGAGTCTGTTTTGGGATCCGGAGAGGGGAAATCGTCGCCATCGTCATCATCAACCATCCTCCATTACCAATTTCATGATGCTCACCGCCGTGCGTGAGTAATTCCATCGTAGGCTTGCTGGACGGTGATTGGTTGGATGAGATTTACCATGTAATCGAGTTAGTTTTGTTAGGGTTTGATCCCTAGTATCCACTATGTTCTGAGATTGATGTTGCTATGTCATTGCTATGCTTAATGCTTGTCACTAGGGCCCGAGTGCCATGATTTCAGATCTGAACCTATTATGTTTTCATGAATATATTTGTGTTCTTAATCCTATCTTGCAAGTTATAGTCACCTACTATGTGTTATGATCCGGCAACCCCGGAGTGATAACAGTCGGGACACTTCCCGATGATGACCGTAGTTTGAGGAGTTCATGTATTCACTAAGAGCTAATAATGCTTTGGTCCGGCTCTCTATTAAAAGGAGGCCTTAATATCCCTTAGTTTACAATAGGACCTCACTGCCACGGGAGGGTAGGACAAAAGATGTCATGCAAGTTCTTTTCCATAAGCATGTTTGACTATATATGGAATACATGCCTACATTATATTGATGAATTGGAGCTAGTGCTGTGTCACCCTAGGTTATAACTGTTGCATGATGAATGCCATCCGACATAATTATCCATCATTGATCCATTGCCTAGGAGCTTTTCACATATTGATCTTTGCTAATTTACTTTTCTGTTGCCAGTGTTACGATTGCTACGAAACTGCTACTGTTACTTTTGCCACCGTTACCGTTACTTCCATACTACTTTGCTAGTTAATACTTTGTTGCAGATATTAAGTCTTTCAGGGGTGGTTGAATTGACAACTCAGCTGCTAATACTTGAGAATATTCTTCCGCTCCCCTTGTGTCGAATCAATAAATTTGGGTTGAATACTCTACCCTCGAAAACTGTTGTGATCCCCTATAGTTGTGGGTTATCACTTAGCCCTCTAGGGTTCAGTGGACCAAAATAGTGGGATAGTAGTATGAGTCGCCGTAACGCATGAGCGGTACTACCGCCCTACTACCGCTGATTTACAGAATGGCTAAAACAAGCGGACGTGCCCAAAGTACTAGAGTGTGGCAGTACCGCCGGAGCGGTACTACCGCTCCCCAGCGCGGTACTACCGCTTCGGTGCTTCTAGTAAGCCCAAACAGAAGACAAATGGAGCTGTTGCCGGGAAGGAAAGAGGGTGCGATAGTGAATGTGTATGTGTTGATTCCACCCTAACCTTCCCAACTGCGGACCCCCTCTTAATAGTACGGATTTCCTATGACTCAAATCCCCCAAAAAAGTCGATGGAAAATAATCGTCTTCACTCTTAATCACCGAGGGGGGAAAACCCGTCTCGAGCCATCTAATAATCTCTAAAAAACTCAATGCACACGGCTAGCCCGCAAAATGCATGGTCATCAATCACCAAAACCATTAAGGGAGAAATATACCCTAACAACTACGAGAAGAGAACATGTCACAAATATCATAAAAAAATATTCCTGATCTTATGCCGAGACAATGACGTCTTAGGATTAACAACGGCAAACACGTTGTGATTGTGTAAGCACTGAGGCCACTCGGTGAGGGGGTGTAGGGGCGGATAAATGGCAACACAGATGGGATGTCATGTGTTGAAATAAAAGACGTGGACTTATGGGGTCTTAAGTCATGGTTATTGGGTTAGAGGAGTAATATTTTCTAGTTGCAACGCACATGCTCTTTTGCTAGTCACATCTTAATAAATTAATGACCCAGACACGCTGATCACGTAGGTCGTGAACCACCAGGACTCAACCTACTAGCACCTAACTATATTAGCTAAAAAAGTGCGTAGCTACAGTACTAGAAAAAAAGAATTGCGTGATGCAATTTTTGAATGATGCAACATTAAGTGAGAACGTCACGTGGCAGCAGATTAAATTCCAAGTTTGCTTGTTTTTGTCCAACCGACTGAAACAAGGCTATTCTTGGTGGAGTTCTAAAGTTTGGTATGACTTCTTCCCGCGGTGGAGTAATATTGAGCAGCATTGAACCAATTAAAACTTGTTGCATCAAATTATATGACCCAAGTTCATTCCCTTATCCTCCATAGCACATGGAACATCTCCTAATACCGTTTGTCTTTCTCCTTTGTCCGGTGTAGCTGGAGCAATGTTCGGACATGATACAAGAACTTTGGCAATGATGGTCACATCAATATTGAGTATAAAGAGTATTTGATCTTTACTAGTCAGGTTTCAGTTTCAGTTTATATTACATAAAATGGACACATAGCACTCAGGTTTCCCAAGAGCATGCAGTGTTTCCTCCTCTTTGACCCCCTCAATAAGCTAGTAGATATATGAGTATCAAGGGCCAATATTCACATAGAATCACTAGAAACACCTACGGGGATGCTAATTTCCTCAACATCGAGAGTGCCCCGTTCTCTACTTTGGTGCAGTGGTGGAGCTACAGCAAGGCCCAAAGGGCCCTGGGTCGCCCAGCTTATGTGATTTTCTTCAAGGTATATCTATTTTTGGGCCACAAAACTCAAGCCCAATAGATGTTTCTATCAGCCGGCCCGCCCAGTTATTTGGGACAAGCTCCACCACTGCCATGGTGGCAACTAAATGGCAATAATCATGAGCACCGAGTTCATACATTGAATGAGCAGTATGATAGAAGTCACTGCACATATGCCAACAACAGTCATACGAGTTGTAGCTAACATAAAAAATGTCTACTGAAAAATAAATCAGCATGCATAGCAATGGCAATCAAAGTAGTGAGTAGCAGTGGAGGAGCTTCATCGCGATTTGAGAGAGGGCTAAATGAGTCTTAGATGAAGTTGAGGGGAGGGGCATGGCCCCCTTTGGCCCTCACTAAGCTCTTCCAGTGTCCTTGTTTAAGGCATATTTGATCCATTAATACAAGCCTTTGGCTATTTGTATATATTTTATGTGATACTTGATCCATTTCAAAATAAACGACGTTTTGGGTATTGGCGTGTTCTGCAACAAATATCTTTGCTCCATTCAAGATGTTATCCCGCGTGTTACCGCGCGGAACATATTGCAATATTAATATTTGGATAAAAATACGGGAGCCCTAAAATGAAAAATAGATTTGATTTTACTGTATTTGATTATTGTATGGTTGTAAAATATTTCCCTAATAATAAAGCACAGATTGACTTTGTCGGGTTCACCACACAATACGCTTCTTCCCGTGAATTTACGCTTTCAGTTTTTTTACCTATATCATTTTCTACATCCGATGTGGTACTATTCATCAAAAAATGTTTAATTCCAGAATTTTATCCGTTCACGTGTGGGCCGCTTGCCTTGTCCACTTTGCTGGTCCGACTCCCTCGCTGTTATCGGCCTGTGTTGAATAGTCCCACCTTGCTCCCGTACAACAAATCCCACAGGTTTATATACTTTTTACAGATTGGTTGTCAACAAGCCAACCAACAGGAGCTCGATGAGATTGAATGGGACGGCAATGATTGCGCTGAGCAGAGGTCGACGCGGTGACGTAAATTCACGAGCGAAGAAATAGGCCGCATCTGCTCACCAAGAGAGCAGCTGGGTAACCGGAGAAACATGAGACGGGGTCAAGGGTGAGGGCATACACCAGCTAGGACAAGTGTGAGGCGACAGGAGGAGCTCCGGCAGCAGACTGAAGGTAGGAGCAGGAGCGAGTAATTGATCAAAGAAAGATTAAAGGCGGCAGGGGCCCCTCCGGCGTGGATCCCAGCGGGAATGGGGAGAGGAGTCGGGCGACGGCGAATCCCGCCGGATCCGGGACCTGACGGCGCGCACAGGACGACGACGGCGAAGATCATGGCGGCGGCAGAGCGGAGGTGGGTGCCGGGGAGCGGTTGGATGGGTAGGGGAGCTCGGGGATCTTCCAGTGTCCGATCGAAGGCAGTGGCGGCGGGGCAATAGGGCCTCACGCGGAGGCGGGCGGCTCAGGAGGCGGGGCTGGACGGAGCCGGGTGGCGCAGAGGCCTGGCAATGTGGACAAGGGCCACGTAGTTGGGAGATAGCTCTCTCAGTGGGGTTTTTTTTGCGGGGAGATTGCTTTTTTTAATGGCTACCGACGAGAAGCTGCCAGAGTACTGCCACCGATTGTAAAAAAATTCTAATTGAGCACCGATTGTAATTACTTGCTTTCGTTTGTTGTTACTGTCATACTTTAATATTCATGACTACCACATATTATGAATATGTTATTGATAACCCACAAGTAGGGGACGCAACAGTTTTTGAGGGTAAAGTATTCAACCCAAATTTATTGATTTGACACAAGGGGAGCCAAAGAATATTCTCAAGTATTAGCAGCTGAGTTGTCAATCCAACCACACCTGGAAACTTAGTATCTACAGCAAAGTATTTAGTAGCAAAGTAATATGATAGTAGTGGTAACGGTAGCAAAAGTAATGTTTTTAGTACTTTGTAGTGATGATAGCAATAGCAACGGAAAAGTAAATAAGCGAAGAACAATATATGGAAAGCTCGTAGGCAATGGATCGGTGATGGAGAATTATGCCGGGTGCGGTTCATCATGTAACAGTCATAACCTAGGGTGAAACAAAACTAGCTCCAGTTCATCAATGTAATGTAGGCATGTATTCCGAATATAGTCGTACGTGCTTATGGAAAAGAACTTGCATGACATCTTTTGTCCTACCCTCCCGTGGCAGCGGGGTCCTTACGGAAACTAAGGGATATTAAGGCCTCCTTTTAATAGAGTACCGGAACAAAGCATTAACACATAGTGAATACATGAACTCCTCAAACTACGGTCATCACCGGTAAGTATCCCGATTATTGTTACTTCGGGGTTAACGGATCATAACACATAATAGGTGACTATAGACTTGCAAGATAGGATCAAGAACTCTCATATATTGATGAAAACATAATAGGTTCAGATCTGAAATCATGGCACTCGGGCCCTAGTGACAAGCATTAAGCATAGCAAAGTCATAGCAATATCAATCTCAGAACATAGTGGATACTAGGGATCAAACCCTAACAAAACTAACTCGATTACATGATAGATCTCATCCAACCCATCACCGTCCAGCAAGCCTACAACGGAATTACTCACACACGGCGGTGAGCATCATGAAATTGGTGATGGAGGATGGTTGATGATGACGATGGCGACGGACTCCCCTCTCCGGAGCCCCGAACGGACTCCAGATCAGACCTCCCGAGAGGTTTTAGGGCTTGGAGGCGGCTCCGTGTTGTAAAACGTGATGAATTCTTCTCTCTGATTTTTTTCTCCCCGAAACACAATATATAGAGTTGGAGTCGGAGGAGCTCCAGGGGGCCCACGAGGTAGGGGGCGCGCCCCCACCCTCGTGGACAGGTGGTGGGCCCCTGGCCTTCATCTTTTGTAGGTATTTTTTATATTTTCCAAAAAGTTGCTCCGTGAAGTTTCAGGTCATTCCGAGAATGTTTGTTTCTGCACATAAATAACACCATGGTAATTCTGCTGAAAACATCGTCAGTCCGGATTAGTTCCATTCAAATCATGCAAGTTAGAGTCCAAAATAAGGGCAAAAGTGTTTGAAAAAGTAGATACGCCGGAGACGTATCAACTCCCCCAAGCTTAAACCTTTGCTTGTCCTCAAGAAATTCAATTGATAAACTGAAAGTGATAAAGAAAAACTTTTACAAACTCAGTTTGCTCTTGTTGTTGTAAATATGTAAAGCCAACATTCAAGTTTTTAGCAAAGATTATAACTAACCACATTCGCAATAACGCTTAGGTCTCAAGTTCACTCATATCAATGGCATAAACAACTAGCGAGCAATAATAATAAATCTCGGATGACAACACTTTCTCAAAACAATCATAATATGATATAACAAGATGGTATCTCGCTAGCCCTTTCTGAGACCGCAAAACATAAATGCAGAGCACCTTTAAAGATCAAGGACCGACTAGACATTGTAATTCATGGTAAAAGAGATCCAGTCAAGTCATACCCAATGTAAACTAACAATAATGAATGCAAATGACAGCAGTGCTCTCCAACTGGTGCTTTTTAATAAGAGGATGATGACTCAGCATAAAATTAAATAGATAGGCCCTTCGCAGAGGGAAGCAGGGATTTGTAGAGGTGCCAGGGCTCGGTTTTGAAATAGAGATGAATAATATTTTGATCGGTATACTTTCATTGTCAACATAACAACCAAGAGATGGCGGTATCTTCCATGCTACACACATTATAGGTAGTTCCCAAACAGAATGGTAAAGTTTATACCCCCCCTTCCACCAACAAGCATCAATCCATGGCTTGAAACAACGAGTGCCTCCAACTAACAAGAGTCCCAGGGGGAGCTTTGTTTGCAATTATTTTGATTTGATTTGCATAAAGCATGGGACTGGGCATCCCGGTGACCAGCCACTTTCTCGTGAGTGAGGAGCGGAGTCCACTCCTCTTGAGAATAACCCGCCTAACATGGAAGATACAGACAGCCCTAGTTGATACATGAGCTATTCGAGCATACAAAACATGATATTTATTTGAAGGTTTAGAAGTTGGCACATACAAATTTACTTGGAACAACAGGTAGATACCGTATATAGGTAGGTATGGTGGACTCATATGGAATAACTTTGGGGTTTATGGAGTTGGATGCACAAGCAGTATTCCCGCTTAGTACAGGTGAAGGCTAGCAAAAGACTAGGAAGCGACCAGCTAGAGAGCGACAACAGTCAAGAACATGCATTAAAATTAATCAACACCGAATGCAAGCATGAGTAGGATATAATCCACCATGAACATAAATATCGTGAAGGCTATGTTGATTTTGTTTCAACTACATGCGTGAACATGCGCCAAGTCAAGTCACTTAAATCATTCAGAGGAGGATACCACCCTATCATACCACATCATAACCATTTCAATAGCATGTTGGCACGCAAGGTAAACCATTATAACTCATAGCTAATCAAGCATGGCACAAGAAACTATGATCTCTAGTTCTCATTGCAAACATGTTTATTCATAATAGGCTGAATCAGGAACGATGAACTAATCATATTTACAAAAACAAAAGAGGTCGAGTTCATACCAGCTTTTCTCATCTCAGTCAGTCCATCATATATCGTCATAATTGCCTTTCACTTGCATGACCGAACGATGTGAATAATAATAATAGTGCACGTGCATTGGACTAAGCTGGAATCTGCAAGCATTCAATAAACAGGAGAAGACAAGGCAATATGGGCTCTTTTGTCAGATCAACAAGTATGCATACAAGAGCCACTTCAGCAATTTAATTATGGTCTTCTCCTATCGACCCCCAAAGGAAAGAAAAGAAGTAAAACTATTTACACGGGAGAGCTCCCAACAAGTAAAAGAAGAACATGAAATATTTTGGGGTTTTCTTTTTAATTACTACTACAAGGATGGAAAGTAAACTAATTAAACGCTACAACTAATTTTTTTGGTTTTTCTTAAGGTTTATCAAACACACAAGAAGAAAGCATAAAAAGGAAAATAAACTAGCATGGATGATATAATGAAAAAGTATGAGCATCGACATCTAGCAATGAGTGTGTGAACATAAATGTAATGTCAGTGAGAAATACGTACTCCCCCAAGCTTAGGCTTTTGGCCTAAGTTGGTCTATGGCCATGGTTGGCCTGGCTGATATTCGTAGTAGAAGTTGGGGTCGTACTGAGATGCAGCGGCTATCGCCTCCTGAGCTGCAGCGTGGCGACGAGCGGCCTCCGCTCTCCTCTCGTACTCATCTGCCTCCTCTCTGGTAATAACATATCTTCCTCTATCCTGATAATCAAAGAAGGCAGGAGCAGGGAGAGTAATATGGACAGCACGGCATATGTCAAAGATTAAGCGATACTGGAGAGGTGATTCATTCCTCTCGACAAACTGGTTGTGAACCATAGCATTAAAGTATAGGTAAGCAGGGGGTAATTCAATATCATCTTCGCGTATGGCTACACCAAGAAAATTAGCTATGCGGGTTGCATAAATTCCTCCAAAGAAATCTCCATTAAATCTATTAAGGTGCAACCTACGTGCAACAATGGCTCCCAAATTATAAGATTGATCTCCTAATACATCACTCCTAAGAATACTGAGGTCAGGGACACACATATGACATGCCTCATCTTTACCATTAATGCATCTGCCTATGAAGAGAGCAAAATAATGTATAGCAGGAAAGTGAATGCTCCCTATGGTAGCTTGTGTAATATCTCTTGATTCTCCCACAGTTATGCTAGCAAGAAAATCTCTAAATTCAGATTTGCGAGGATCCCTTATACTACCCCATTGTGGAATTTTGCAAGCAGTGGTAAAATCCTCTAAGTCCATAGTGTAAGAATTTTCATAAAGATCAAACAGGACAGTTGGAGAATTACGTGAAGATGAAAATTCAACCTCCTCACAAAGGTACTAGTGAGATTGTGATACTGGCTGCACTTCTCTTCCTCGAAGCTCACAAGATCAGCGTTACGCAAATATGCGTTGAATTCTTCCTTAATTCCTGCTCGATCCATAAAATTTTCCGAAGGCCATTCACAAGGACGCACTGGAGCATCTCTTGGTGGCTCTTCATCAGCATCACACATTGCAAGCTTGGGTCCTTGCTTCCTTGAGGAACCACCTTGGAACATTTTCCTAAGCATTTTTCTTCCTCTAAAAATTCTGAAATTTTTTAGTAACTTCAAAATAAAAGTAAACCAAACTCAATAATATTGATAGCAACTACTCCTACAAGTGCTTAGGGCCTATATCATGCATCAAAACTACTTTTGACCATATAAATTTGACATGCAAGCTCAAGAACAGGGTCACCTAAGCAGCAAAAATTTGCAATGAATAAAGCACTAGAACAAAAACTAATTGGACCAATGGAGGAGTCACATACCAAGGAACAATCTCCCCAAGCAGTTTTGTGAGAGGTGCTTTGAGCAAGGAGATCGAAAATGGCAGCAAAACGAGCTTGGACTCGGGTATGAACTGGATATTCGTGTTTGGGGGAGGAAGAAGGAGTGTGTGGGTGCAAGAATAAGTGGAGGAGGGCCACCGTGGGCCCACGAGGTAGGGGGCGCCCAGGGGGTAGGGCGTGCCCTCCACCCTCGTGGGTAGGTGGTTGACCCCCCTGCTGTGTTCTCAGTGCCAAATATTCGCAAATATTCCAGAAAAAATCATATTTAAATTTCAGGGCATTTGGAGAACTTTTATTTTCGGGGTATTTTATATTGCACGGATAATCAGATAACAGACAGAAAAATACTATTTTTATTTTATTTAATATAAATAACAGAAAGTAAAAGGAGGGTACAGCAGGTTATGCCTTCTAGTTTCATCCATCTCATGATCATCAAAAGGAATCCACTAACAAGGTTGATCAAGTCTTGTTAACGAACTCATTCTGAATAACATGAAACCGGAGAAATTTCGAATAACACTATGTTAGCTCAACGGGGATATGCACATCCCCAATAATAAGAATATCATATTTCTTCTTGACAGTAGGAAGAGGAAATTCAAAACCTCCAAATATAATCGATGGAATTTTTCCAATAGAGTTGATACTATGAACTTGAGGTTGTTTCCTCGGAAAGTGTACCGTGTGCTCATTACCATTAACATGAAAAGTGACATTGCCTTTAGTGCAATCAATAACAGCCCCTGCAGTATTCAAAAAGGGTCTTCCAAGAATAATAGACATACTATCGTCCTCGGGAATATCAAGAATAACAAAGTCCGTTAAAATAGTAACATTTGCAACTACAACAGGCACATCCTCACAAATACCGACAGGTATAGCAGTTGATTTATCAACTATTTGCAAAGATATTTCAGTAGGTGTCAACTTATTCAAATCAAGTCTATGATATAAAGAGAGAGGCATACCACTAACACCGGCTCCAAGATCACATAAAGCAGTTTTAACATAGTTTCTTTTAATGGAGCATGGTATAGTTGGTACACTGGGATCTCTAAGTTTCTTTGGTATTCCACCCTTAAAAGTATAATTAGAAAGCATGGTGGAAATTTTAGCTTCCAGTATCTTTCTTTTATTTGTAACAATATCTTTCATATACTTAGCATAATGATTCATTTTGAGCATATCAGTTAATCGCATACGCAAAAAGATAAGTCTAATCATTTCAGCAAAGCGCTCAAAATCCTCATCATCCTTTTTCTTGGATGGTTTGGGAGGAAAAGGCATGGGTTTCTAAACCCATGGTTCTCTTTCTTTATCGTGTTTCCTAGCAACAAAGTCTTTCTTATCATAACGTTGATTCTTTGTGATGAGGACATCAATACCATTGTTACACCCACAGCCCCTGCTGCTATACATACTGGATCAATTACTAGAGCTCGCGCACGCCAATTGAATTATTAGGTACTTTCGTTTCTTGGTAACGATTCTAATGTTCATGAGAATATGATGCTGCCTAAATTGGATACATTTGTTTTGCTTACAAATGATGGGCCTACCTTGGGTAAGAAAGATGAACCTTGGAGCAAGTTCAAGCATGGAGATGATGGCATGCGCAAGGGAATCAAGAACAGAGTTACAAGTGATGATTTCAGGACTTTGAAGCCACCATAAGGAGTGCATGAAGCCTTGGACGAAATATACAAGATGCCACTTCATAAATTTCGTCCAGAGGCTATTTTAGGTGCTGCGTCACCTTATTATTGGGCCAGGCCCATGTATTTTCGAAATACTTAAGTATAGGCTGTTTTTAGAGTCTGTATGTGTGGGGAAACAAGAGTTGGGGTTGGTTTCGGACCCCTCCTCCAAGGGCCACGAAATCCCCCCCCCCTCTTCCTCCATATATACAGCCCTTAGGGCGTCGTTTAGACTTAGGGTTTTGTTTAGATTAAAAGTTCGCCATAGCTGCAACATCGCGTACTTCGTTTGTGTTCAACGACCAGACCAAGGCGTCACAGAACCCCACCTTGATCAATAAAGCTTTCATCTTATATTCGCAATATCTAGATTGCAATCTCAGTTTCTTGCTTGTTCTTCGTTTGCTCGCAGGAAACAGACCCTCGTGGTCAGGTTGATTATGCTCCGGCGTGGTCAATAACCCTCGGAAGTTGGTTTAGCGATTACTAAGGCGCGACGTCTCTCATGTTCGTAGTCGGATCGTCAAGGTCGACTCCGACGGAAAACAATAGCCACCATCTCATCGAAACATAGGGACACCTTTGCCTCTATCAAGTGGTATCAGATTTCCAGGTTGCTCGGTGAGATTTTACAGTTTTTCATAGTTTAGATCGAGTCTTTTCTTCATACCTATAGTCCACGAAAAAGCCAAAAAAATTAGGGTTAGTTCATCCTATCCGAACCAATCTGAGCCTTTGCATAATCTTTTCTGTATTTGCTTTGTTGAATTTGCGGTTGCATCACGTGTCAAGTTGCTAGTCTTAGCGTCTAGTCCTTTAGAGTTTCGAGTTCTGTTCACGGGTTGTCATGTCGCCGCTGCCATATATCACCACCGCATCATCATCATCGTTACTGCCATATACCACCACCACCACACCAACTTCATCGTCGCTGCCATATTCACCACCAATCCGAGTCCATATACGCCACCACATATCCGCCGCCATCACGCCAATCCGAGTCCACCTGCAACATATATCCGCCACCAGTCCGATTTCCACCAGATTCATCGCCGCCATCAGTCCGAGATTCCACGAGATTCATCTCCGCCACCAGTCCTAGTCCGAGTCCAGTATTTGTTGCTTTGTTTTTGAGTTCCAGATCACGCGATACTCCGAGCCGTGACAGAGTAGGACTCCCCAACTTTCGAGCCATCCGCAGAAGAAAAATAGTTCCAAACTCAAAAAAAATCTAAGTCTGGAAAATTCTGGCTAGGCAGTTTTTAGACCATTTGTAGACTTTTTCGAAAAAATTTGTTGCAGAGCAAAAAAAAGAGGAAAAAAGTGCAAAAAAAGTGAACAAAAAGAAAAAAATTCAGAGCGTGCCCCTCCCTTGTTTACGTGCAGCGCCGTGATTTTGTTAGTGTTCTAGGCTCGCGTCTCTAGCACGGTCTAGCCTAGGACCAGCACAGTACCGTCATTGAGTGTTTATTCAACTTTGCATCTCTGAATTGATTATTGCTGACCCTTTTTGCTACCATATTATAAGCCTTCCTAGCTCCACATACATCTACGTCGTGCGTTTGACTCTCCCTGGTAATCGTTGTATCCAAGCTTTGAGAGTTTTGACTACGACAGTTGCCGATCACCGCTTGCTGCTGGGTAAGAACTGGTAAGAATTTGAGATTTGCTTGACAGATTTGTGACACTCCACCACCACCATTTTCTAGTAGTCTGTAGGATCGTATTCTTGTGTGTTTCTATTGCTGCTAACCATGGCAGGATCACAACCCGACGCGATTAACTGGGAGAACATGACGAACAAAGAGTTACATGATAAGTTTCAGTAAATGATGAGTGGACAGGTGGAAGATGTGCTAAACAATTTTGAAGAGGCCATGGAGAAGATAGATGGCATTGAGAAGGCGTTCGAAACAAAGCTCGATAACAAATTTAATGAATTGCTCGTGCGTCTTCCACCGCCTGCTGCACCTGTCGCACCTCTACAACAACAACAACATCGTTTTCCAAATCAAGTGGGACGAGCACAACGCGTTCCCATTGAGCCTGGTCAAACTTCTGGTGCTGCTGTACCTACTGTTGGTGCTTCTGTCGCTCCTGCTGCTACTGCAGAGGTGGAGGACCATTATGAGGATGAGGTTGATCAAAATCAGAACTACGTGCAACCACCAGCACCACCATCACCAGGTCGTCCTCATGCATATCATCGCAACGGTAGGGCTGCACCACCACCTGAGGTACATGACCATCTTCCTAAACTAAAATTGAATATTCCACCATTTGAGGGTAGATATGTTCCTGATATATATCGTACTTGGGAGTTAGAAACTGAACAACGATTTACATGTTTACAATATCCTGAGGAGAGACGTGTTCCTGCTGCTATTTGTGCTTTCACTAGCTTTGCATGTGTTTGGTGGTCTGAACATTGTAGATTATATCCTATTCAAGCTACTTGGGCTGCTTTAAAAACTGCTATGCGTACTCGTTGGGTTCCACCATATTATCAATGTGAATTACTTCAAAAATTGCAGCGCTTAAGACAAGGAAAAAATTATGTAGAAGAATATTATCAGGAATTGCAAACTGGCATGATTAGATGTGGTATTGCTGAGGAGAATGAAGCTATGCTTGCATGTCTTATGGGTGGATTAAATAGAGAGATTCAGACCATTCTAGAGTATAAGGAGTATACTAACATCACTCGGTTATTCCATCTTGCTTGTAAAGCTGAACGTGAAGTGCAGGATCGACAGGCATTGGCGCGAACTAACTTTTCTGCAGGTCGATCTTCATCATGGACACCACGTGCATCCTCTACTTCCACTCCACCAGCACCTCCATCAGGTGCCACCTCCAGTCGTGATACAAGAAAGCAGGCACAACCACCACTATCTGCCAAGAGCACACCTGTCGGGCCTGCACAGAGCTCTTCTTCTTTCATGGCATCAACAGGGCACACAAGTGATATTATTTGTCGTCGTTGTAAGGGAAGAGGACATTTTGCGAGAGAATGCCAATCTCAGCGTGTGATGATTGCTACTGAGGATGGTGGGTATGAGTCCGCTAGTGACTATGATGAGGAGACTTTGGCTCTTATTACACATGAAGAACACGGTGGAGAGGATTCTGATCATGAGACGCAATACATGGCTGCTGAAGATGCTGACAGGTATGAATGTTTAGTTGCTCAACGTGTTTTGAGTGTGCAGGTTACACAAGCTGAGCAAAATCAGAGGCATAATTTGTTCCATACAAAGGGAGTTGTGAAGGAACGTTCTGTTTGCGTCATCATAGATGGAGGGAGCTGCAATAACTTGGCTAGCATGGAGATGGTGGAGAAGCTATCTCTCACCACAAGACCACATCCACATCCTTACTACATCCAATGGTTCAACAACAACGGCAAGGTTAAGGTAACACGTACTATTCGTGTGCATTTTAGTATCTCTACATATGCTGATTATGTTGATTGTGATGTGGTACCTATGCAAGCATGTTCCTTATTACTTGGTAGACCATGGCAATTTGATAAAAATTCTATACACCATGGTAGAAACAATCAGTATACTCTTGTTCATAAGGATAAAAATATTACTTTGCTTCCTATGACTCCTGAATCCATTTTGAAAGATGATATTAATAGAGCTAATAAAGCAAAACAGGAAAAAAAATAAGAGTGATAATCATATTGTGGCAAAAGAATTTGAGCAACAAATGAAACCTAATAATAAACCATCTAGTGTTGCTTCTGAAATTAAATTGAAAAGTGCATGTTTACTTGCCACAAAATCTGATATTGATGAGCTAGATTTCAGCAAATCTGTTTGCTATGCTTTTGTGTGCAAAGAGGCATTATTTTCATTCGAGGATGTGCCTTCCTCTTTGCCTCCTGCTGTCACTAACATTTTGCAGGAGTTCGCTGACGTCTTTCCACAAGACGTGCCACCGGGATTACCACCTATTCGAGGGATTGAGCATCAAATTGACTTAATTCCCGGTGCATCATTACCCAACCGTGCACCATACCGTACCAATCCAGAGGAGACGAAGGAGATTATGCGTCAAGTACAAGAACTGCTCGATAAAGGTTATATACGTGAATCCCTTAGTCCTTGTGTTGTTCCTATCATTTTAGTGCCGAAAAAGGATGGTACGTTGCGTATGTGCGTTGATTGTAGAGGCATTAATAATATTACTATTCGTTATCGTCATCCTATTCCTAGGTTAGATGATATGCTTGATGAATTGAGTGGCTCTACAATATTCTCCAAGGTTGATTTGCGTAGTGGATACCATCAAATTCGTATGAAATTGGGAGATGAATGGAAAACGACATTTAAAACTAAGTTTGGATTATATGAGTGGTTAGTCATGCCTCTTGGGTTAACTAATGCACCTAGTACTTTCATGAGATTAATAAACGAAGTTTTACGTGCTTTCATTGGACGATTTGTGGTAGTTTACTTTGATGACATATTGATTTATAGCAAATCTTTGGAGGAACATTTGGAACATTTATGTGCTGTTTTTATTGCTCTACGTGATGCACGTTTGTTTGGTAACCTTGGAAAGTGCACCTTTTGCACTGACCAAGTATCTTTTCTTGGCTATGTTGTTACTCCACAGGGAATTGAAGTTGATAAAGCCAAGATTGAAGCTATTGAGAGTTGGCCGCAGCCCAAAACGGTCACACAAGTGAGGAGTTTCCTTGGCCTCACTGGTTTCTATAGGCGTTTTGTGAGAGATTTCAGCACCATTGCTGCACCTCTCAACGAGCTTACAAAGAAGGATGTGCCTTTTGTTTGGGGTACCGCACAGGAAGAAGCCTTCACGGTATTGAAAGATAAGTTGACACATGCTCCTTTACTCCAACTTCCTGATTTTAATAAGACTTTTGAGCTTGAATGTGATGCTAGTGGAATTGGATTAGGAGGTGTGTTATTACAAGATGGCAAACCTGTTGCATACTTTTCTGAAAAATTGAGTGGGCCTAGTCTGAACTATTCTACTTATGATAAAGAATTATATGCTCTTGTTCGGACCTTAGAAACATGGCAACAATATTTATGGCCAAAGGAATTTGTTATACATTCTGATCATGAATCTTTGAAACACATTAAAAGTCAAGAAAAACTGAACCGTAGACATGCTAAATGGGTTGAATTCATTGAGACTTTCCCTTATGTCATTAAACACAAGAAGGGTAAAGAAAATGTTATTGCTGATGCATTGTCTCGTCGTTATACTATGCTTTCACAACTTGACTTTAAAATATTTGGTTTGGAGACCATCAAAGATCAATATGTGCATGATGCTGAATTTAAAGATGTATTGCAGAATTGTAAGGAAGGGAGAACTTGGAACAAGTTCGTTATTAACGATGGATTTGTGTTTCGTGCTAACAAGCTATGCATTCCAGCTAGCTCCGTTCGTCTTTTGTTGTTGCAGGAGGCACATGGAGGAGGATTAATGGGACACTTTGGCGTCAACAAGACGGAGGATATACTTGCTACATATTTCTTTTGGCCAAATATGAGACGGGATGTTGAGCGTTTTGTTGCTCGCTGCATTACATGTCAAAAAGCTAAGTCACGACTCAATCCTCATGGCTTATATATGCCTTTGCCTGTACCTAGTGTCCCTTGGGAGGATATATCTATGGACTTTGTTTTAGGTTTACCTCGAACAAAGAAGGGGAGGGATAGCATATTTGTTGTCGTGGATAGGTTCTCGAAAATGGCACACTTTATACCATGTCATAAAAGCGATGATGCTGTTAATGTTGTTGATTTGTTCTTTCGTGAAATTATTTGCTTGCATGGTGTGCCAAATACTATTGTTTCAGATCGTGATACTAAATTTCTTAGCCACTTTTGGAGATGTTTATGGGCTAAGTTGGGGACTAAACTGCTTTTTAGTACTACTTGTCACTCCCAAACTGATGGACAAACTGAAGTAGTCAATAGAACATTGTCTACTATGCTTAGGGCTGTTTTGAATAATAACAAGAAAATGTGGGAAGAATGCTTGCCTCATATTGAATTTGCTTATAACCGTTCATTGCATTCTACTACTAAGATGTGCCCTTTTGAAACTGTGTATGGTTTCCTACCTCGTGCACCTATTGATTTGTTGCCTCTTCCATCTTCGGAGAAGGTTAATTTTGATGCTAAAGAACATGCTGAATTGATTTTAAAAATGCATGAGTTAACTAAGGAAAACATTGAGCGTATGAATGCTAAATATAAACTTGCTGGAGATAAGGGTAGAAAACATGTTGTGTTTGCACCTGGAGATCTTGTTTGGTTACATTTGCGTAAGGATAGGTTTCCTAATTTGCGCAAATCAAAACTAATGCCACGTGCTGATGGTCCTTTTAAGGTGCTAGAGAAAATAAATGATAATGCATATAAACTTGAGCTGCCTGCAGATTTTGGGGTTAGTCCCACTTTTAACATTGCAGATTAGAAGCCTTATTTGGGTGAGGACGATAAACTTTCGTCAAGGACGACTTCATTTCAAGAAGGGGAGGATGATGAGGACATCAATACCATTGTTACACCCACATACTGGACCAATTACTAGAGCTCGCGCACGCCAATTGAATTATCACGTACTTTCGTTTCTTGGTAACGATTCTAATGTTCATGAGAATATGATGCTGTCTAAATTGGATACATTTGTTTTGCTCACAAATGAAGGGCCTACCTTGGGCAAGAAAGATGAACCTTGGAGCAAGTTCAAGCATGGAGATGATGGCATGCGCAAGGGGATCAAGAACGGAGTTACAAGTGATGATTTCAGGACTTTGAAGCCACCATAAGGAGTGCATGAAGCCTTGGACGAAATATACAAGATGCCACTTCATAAATTTCGTCGAGAGGCTATTTAGGTGCTGCGTCACCTTATTATTGGGCCAGGCCCATGTATTTTCGAAATACTTAAGTATAGGCTGTTTTTAGAGTCTGTATGTGTGGGGAAACAAGAGTTAGGGTTGGTTTCAGACCCCTCCTCCAAGGGCCACGAAATCCCCCCCTCTTCCTCCATATATACAGCCCTTAGGGCATCGTTTAGACTTTGGGTTTTGTTTAGATTAAAAGTTCGCCATAGCTGCAACTTCGCGTACTTCGTTTGTGTTCAACGACCAGACCAAGGCGTCACAGAACCCCACCTTGATCAATAAAGCTTTCATCTTATATTCGCAATATCCAGATTACAATCTCAGTTTCTTGCTTGTTCTTCGTTTGCTCGCAGGAAACAGACCCTCGTGGTCAGGTTGAACGTGCTCCGGCGTGGTCAATAACCCTCGGAAGTTGGTTTAGCGATTGCTAAGGCGCGGCATCTCGCACGTTCGTAGTCGGATCGTCAAGGTCGACTCCCATGAAAAATGATAGCCACCATATCATCGAAACATTGGGACACCTTTGCCTCTATCACTTTGATTGTGGGTTATCAAGATCAACAGCAGGTTCAATTTTTATATCATTATCATTACTAGGTTGAGCATCATCATGAACATTATTATTAGCATTATCACTAGTTTCAGGTTCATTACCAGATTGTGTTTCAGTATCAGAAATAGAAATATCATTTGGATACTCAGGTGGTTCAATAACAGGTTCACTAGAAGCATGCAAAGTCCTATCATTTTTCTTTTTCTTCCTTTTAGAAGGACTAGGTGCATCTACATTATTTCTCTGAGAATCTTGCTCAATTCTCTTAGGATGGCCTTCAGGATACAAAGGTTCCTGAGTCATTCTACCACCTCTAGTCATAACTCTAACAACATTATCATTATTCTTACTATTCAATTCATTGAGCAAATCATTTTAAGATTTAAGTACTTGTTCTACTTGAGTGGTAACCATAGAAACATGTTTACTAATAAGTTTAAGTTCACATTTGACATTAGCCATATAATCACCCAAGTGTTCAAGCATATTTGAATTGTATTTCAATTGTCTACCAAAATAAGCATTAAAATCTTCTTGCTTAGCCATAAATTTATCAAACTCATCTAAGCATGGGCTAGCAAACTTAGTAAATGGGATTTCAGCTTTATCATATCTATAGAGAGAATTTACCTTTACTACCTGTGTCGGGTTATCAAGACCATGAGTTTCTTCAATAGGTAAATGATTAAGATCATATGTTTCTTCAACAGGTGGTAAATTAAGACCATGTATTTCTTCAATAGGAGGTAAATTCTTAACATCTTCAGCTTTAATACCTTTTTCTTTCATAGATTTCTTTGCCTCTTGCATATCTTCAGGACTGAGAAATAGAATACCCCTCTTCTTCGGAGTTGGTTTAGGAATAGGCTCAGGAATTGGCTCCGGAGGTGTCCAATTATTTTCATTTGTCAACATATTATTCAATAGAATTTCAGCTTCATCCGGTGTTCTTTCCCTGAAAACAGAACCAGCACAACTATCCAGGTAATCTTTGGAGGCATCGGTTAGTCCATTATAAAAGATATCAAGTATTTTATTTTTCTTAAGAGGATGATCAGGCAAAGTATTAAGTAATTGGAGAAGCCTCCCCAAGCTTGTGGGAGACTCTCTTCTTCAATTTGCACAAAATTATATATATCCCTTAAAGCAGCTTGTTTCTTATGAGCAGGGAAATATTTAGCAGAGAAGTAATAAATCATATCCAGAGGACTACGCACACAACCAGGACCAAGAGAATTAAACCATATCTTAGCATCACCCTTTAATGAGAACGGAAATATTTTAAGGATATAAAAGTAGTGAATTCTCTTATCATTAGTGAACAGGGTAACTATATCATTTAATTTAGTAAGATGTGCCACAACAGTTTCAGATTCATAGCCATGAAAAGGATCAGATTCAACCAAAGTAATTATATCAGGATCAACAGAGAATTCATAATCCTTATCAGTAACACAGATAGGTGAAGTAGCAAAAGCAGGGTCAGGTTTCATCCTAGCATTTAGAGATTGCTTATTCCATTTAGCTAATAACCTCTTAGGTTCATATCTATCTTTGCAAGCTAAAATAGCTAAAGAAGCTTCTTTATCAAAAACACAACTCTCAGGAATAACAGGCAAGTCTTCATCATCAATTTCATCAGTATTATCAGATTCAATATTTTCAATCTCTCTAGCCCTAGCAAGTTGTTCATCAAGAAATTCATCAAGTGGCACAGTAGTATCAAGCATAGAAATAGTTTCATCATAAGTATCATGTATAGCAGAAGTGGCATCATCAATAACATGCGACATATCAGAACGAATAGCAGAAGCAGGTTTAGGTGTCGCAAGCTTACTCAAAACAGAAGGTGAATCAAGTGCGGAGCTAGATGGCAGTTCCTTACTTCCCCTCGTAGTTGAGGGATAAATCTTGGTTCTTGGATCTTTCAAGTTCTTCATAATGATAAGCAGATATAAATCCCGAGTGACTCAAAGAATAGAGCTATGCTCCCCGGCAACGGCGCCAGGAAATAGTCTTGATAACCCACAAGTATAGGGGATCGCAACAGTTTTCGAGGGTAAAGTATTCAACCCAAATTTATTGATTCGACACAAGGGGAGCCAAAGAATATTCTCAAGTATTAGCAGCTGAGTTGTCAATTCAACCACACCTGGAAACTTAGTATCTGCAGCAAAGTATTTAGTAGCAAAGTAATATGATAGTAGTGGTAACGGTAGTAAGAGGCAACAGTAGTAAAAGTAATGTTTTTGGTATTTTGTAGTGATGATAGCAATAGCAACGGAAAAGTAAATAAGCGAAGAACAATATATGGAAAGCTCGTAGGCAATGGATCGGTGATGGAGAATTATGTCGGATGCGGTTCATCATGTAACAGTCATAACCTAGGGTGAAACAAAACTAGCTCCAGTTCATCAATGTAATGTAGGCATGTATTCCGAATATAGTCGTACGTGCTTATGGAAAAGAACTTGCATGACATCTTTTGTCCTACCCTCCCGTGGCAGCAGGGTCCTTACGGAAACTAAGGGATATTAAGGCCTCCTTTTAATAGAGTACCGGAACAAAGCATTAGCACATAGTGAATACATGAACTCCTCAAACTACGGTCATCACCGGTAAGTATCCCGATTATTGTCACTTCGGGGTTAACAGATCATAACACATAATAGGTGACTATAGACTTGCAAGATAGGATCAAGAACTCTCATATATTGATGAAAACATAATAGGTTCAGATCTGAAATCATGGCACTCGGGCCCTAGTGACAAGCATTAAGCATAGTAAAGTCATAGCAACATCAATCTTAGAACATAGTGGATACTAGGAATCAAACCCTAACAAAACTAACTCGATTACATGATAGATCTCATCCAACCCATCACCGTCCAGCAAGTCTACGATGGAATTACTCACACACGGCGGTGAGCATCATGAAATTGGTGATGGAGGATAGTTGATAATGACGATGGCGACAGATTCCCCTCTCCGGAGCCCTGAACGGACTCCAGATCAGCCCTCCCGAGAGGTTTTAGGGCTTGGCGGCGGCTCCGTATCGTAAAACGCGATGAATTCTTCTCTCTGATTTTTCTCTCCCTGAAACACAATATATAGAGTTGGAGTTGGAGTCGGAGGAGCTTCAGGGTGCCCACGAGGTAGGGGGCGCGTTCTAGGGGGGCAGGCGCGCCCCCCACCCTCGTGGACAGGTGGTGGGCCCCCTGGCCTTCATCTTTTGCATGTATTTTTATATTTTCCAAAAAGTTGCTCCGTGAAGTTTCAGGTCATTCCGAAAACGTTTGCTTCTGCACATAAATAACACCATGGTAATTCTGCTGAAAACAGCATCAATCCGGGTTAGTTGCATTCAAATCATGCAAGTTAGAGTCCAAAACAAGGGCAAAAGTGTTTGGAAAAATAGATACGACGGAGACGTATCAGTTATCAGATACAATAATTAAAAGTTAGCAAAATATTACAAATAAATATTTCTTGAGGAACAAGATATTTGGAGCTCATCGACTTTTGCTGACAATTAAAATTCCTCAACTCTGGATGTCACCGATGTCGTTAGCGAGACGAAGAGGGGGGGAGGGGGGTTGAAGAGTAGAGAGAGAGAAAATGACAACAATACATCTTTCTCGCGTCCTGTTTTGTGCTCACGCCAGTTGAAGGGATCACTCCCCTCCGTTTAACCATCTCTCCCGCAATTCTGCGTGCCCTAATACTGATCACCAACGAGGCAGATGATGACGTCCAGGGAAGTCGTCATGCTGGCGTGTGGGGTGTGCTCCTACTGCTAGCGGCAACATGTCAACAAAATAACGCCTAGCATCACGTTGGATCATATCTCGTCCCAATCACGGCCGATGATACGTTGCCATGCCCGCACGGAGACCGCGGCGCACGGACCTGTCAGCGTCACCGGATGAGGCTGCACTGCTGCTGCGTCAACGGTCAACGACCACATCTTTCTCCCTCGATCCGATTCATTCTTAAAGCTCCCGGTCATCACCAAACCGGGAACTAAAGTAAAACGACACACATACACACTGCACTACACACGCGCAGGGAAGAAAACCAACAGAAACGAACAAAAGAAGCATAAAACGAGAAGGGAATCGACGGTCGCCGAACCATGCACCACCAACTGCCTCGCAGCTCACACTTCTTCTAGTAGTCCTGGTGGTCGTTGTCTTAATATAGGCACATAAAACCGAGGAAAAACGTTTCTGATCATTATTATTTTCACAAAAAATGATTCCATTTCCATGGCGGCCCATCCATTGATCATCCAGTTGCAGGTTTTCTAATCGATCCGGCCCTTGTCTCCTCTCCAGCTCTCCTTCGTATCATCCGCTCTGCCTCCGGTACGTGCGGATCGGTCGGGGCGGGGCGAGGGTCCCATGGCTCACATGGAGGCGCAGAGCTCGCCACGCCGGTATGTTTTTCCTGCTCCTGCCAGCAGCACGCACGTCCGCCGATCATGTGTGCCCCAATCCAATCCAATCCCCGTTCGTGGGAGCGCGGTGCCAATTAGGGGTTCTACCATATTGTAATGCGGGTTTGGATTCCAACCATGTGATTCCTAGGGCTGATGGATCCCCTTTGTGCTCCTTTCCTATGTGGCGTCGCTCGTCGCCTCTTCTTTATCGCAAAGCTTGCGGTGGCAATCAGTGGGGAACGAAAGAGGTTGCAATTGTATAGCCTGTGTTTTAGTAGAGAGAGAGAATGGGCATTTGGCATTGCGATCTTCCTTTTTCTGTAGATAGATGCCTAGTTTGATTTTCAACGTGTGCGAATGGAGGCGCCTTTGTGTGTGTGAGCAAATTAAATTGACGGGGTGGGGAGGGCACTCGCACAAGCACAACTCGCATGGCACTGCCTAGCTGGGTCTCATTTTACAATTGTTTGGTTCATACTTGCTTTTCTTCTCCATCGACTTTCGTTCACGCCTATCTCTTTTGCTCTTCCATACTCCCTTTTCGTAGATTTTATTTTGGCTCCGCGGTTAATGGGGTGGGAATGGTAGGGTACGTAATTTGGAATTCGGTAGGTGAATTCGCGCAAGTGGGCGAAAAGGAATGGAGGGAATGGACGACGAATGGCTGCTGATGGTGTTATGGGTGCCTCTGATGGACTGTTGTGCTCGTCTCATTCTCGCAGGGCTTGCCGCTAGCTAGCTAGCAAGTTTTGAGTGACGCGCCTCTGGTTTTGCCGCCAGGCCGAGGCAATGGACCCGGCCAGGGCGGCGCAGGCGGCGACGCGCCGCAAGAAGATGACCAAGCAGCTCACCGGGAAGCGGGACGACACGGCGCTGCACGGGGCGGCGCGCGCCGGGCTGCTCGTCGCCGTGCAGGAGACGCTGTCCGGCGCGTCGCCCGAGGAGCTGCGCGCGCTGCTGTCCAAGCAGAACACGGCCGGGGAGACGCCGCTGTTCGTCGCCGCCGAGTACGGCTACGTGGCCCTGGTCAACGAGATGGTCAAGTACCACGACGTCGCCACCGCCGGCATCAAGGCCCGCAGCGGCTACGACGCCCTCCACATTGCCGCCAAGCAGGGGGATGTAGGTACATCCATCGTCTACGTCTAGTCCCCTCTCGTCCTCTCACTCTCACTCTCACACGCACGCATCACGCGCCATCTTCATGGTTTAGACAATGATTCATGTTGCTTGCTTGCATGCATGGTGCAGAGGTGGTGAAGGAGCTGCTGCAGGCGCTGCCGGAGCTGGCCATGACGGTGGACGCGTCCAACACGACGGCGCTCAACACCGCGGCGACGCAGGGCCACATGGAGGTGGTGCGGCTGCTGCTGGAGGTGGACGGGACCCTGGCGCTGATCGCGCGGAGCAACGGCAAGACGGCGCTGCACTCGGCGGCGAGGAACGGGCACGTGCAGGTGGTGCGCGCGCTGCTGGAGGCGGAGCCCAGCATCGCGCTCCGGGTGGACAAGAAGGGGCAGACGGCGCTGCACATGGCCGCCAAGGGCACCAACCTCGACCTCGTGGACGCGCTCCTCGCCGCCGACCCCTCGCTGCTCAACCTCCCGGACAACAAGGGCAACACCGCGCTGCACATCGCCTCCCGCAAGGCGCGGCACCAGATCATCAAGCGTCTGCTCGAGCTGCCGGACACGAACCTCAAGGCGATCAACCGGGCCGCCGAGACGCCGCTGGACACGGCGGAGAAGATGGGCAACGGCGAGGTGGCCGGCGTGCTGACGGAGCACGGCGTGCAGTCGGCCCGCGCCCTGAGCCCCACGAGCGGCGGCAACCCGGCGCGCGAGCTGAAGCAGCAGGTGAGCGACATCAAGCACGAGGTGCACTCGCAGCTGGAGCAGACGCGGCAGACGCGGGTGCGGATGCAGGGGATCCAGAAGCGCATCAACAAGCTCCACGAGGAAGGGCTGAACAACGCCATCAACTCCACCACGGTGGTGGCTGTGCTGATCGCGACGGTGGCGTTCGCGGCCATCTTCACGGTGCCCGGCGAGTACGTGGACGCGGCCAGCCTGGGGCCGGGGCAGGAGCTGGGCGAGGCCAACATCGCCCACCAGACCCCCTTCATCATCTTCTTCGTGTTCGACTCGGTGGCGCTCTTCATCTCGCTGGCGGTGGTGGTGGTGCAGACGTCGGTGGTGGTGATCGAGCGGAAGGCCAAGAAGCAGATGATGGCGGTGATCAACAAGCTCATGTGGGTGGCCTGCGTGCTCATCAGCGTCGCCTTCCTGGCGCTGTCGTTCGTCGTCGTCGGGCGCGCGGAGCAGTGGCTGGCCGTCGCGGTCACCATCATGGGCGCCACCATCCTGGTCACCACCATCGGCACCATGCTCTACTGGGTCATCGCGCACCGGCTCGAGGCCAAGCGCATGCGCAACATCAAGCGCTCCTCGATGAGCCGCTCGCGCTCACACTCGGGGTCTGGGCTGTCGGAGCACGAGTGGGTCGACGAGGACTTCAAGAAAATGTACGCCATCTGATCATGATCATCCCCACGCCCTAGTGCAACATTGATTGCAGCACTTGATTTACCACGTACGATGACCCGAGGAGTAGCGATGATTGTAGTCGGGCTGACATTTTTATCCGGTAGCTCAGCTCATTGTGCATTACTAGTGTGCATTACTAGAGATCCCCTCTGCCCTGGAGTCGCTCCCGCAGGGGCGACTCGGGCGGCGCCAACCCTAGCCGCCGCCGGCCCCCCTCCCTTTCCCCTCTACCTCGTCGTCATCGGAGGGGGTCGCCGGCAAGCCGTGCGGCCGCCGAGGAAGGTGGCGGCGAGGATCTGCCTGCTCCGTCGCGTGCGGGGGGCTCTGGAGCCGAGGCGGCGGCCTCGGGTGGTGGTGCGACGCCGTTCTCAGCCAGCGGCGGCCGCGGGTGCTGGCCGGCTGCCTTGGCCGCTCGGGCGGCAAGGTGACGGCGGGTGGAGGCTGCTGGACGCCGGGTTGCGGGGGCCCCCGTCCAGATCTGACGCCTTCGCCTCCAACGCTCGGATCCCCTTTCAGATCCGGTTTTCGGTCGTCCCTGGCTGATGGCGCCGTGTTTGAAGCTGGGGCTGGGGGCGGTGTAGTGTCCAGAGAAATCCAGGCCGACTCAGCCGCCCACGACGGCGGCGACGCCCGCGGGCGCCGTCCCCTACATGTAGGCGCCGTTTTGGTACTTCCCTCCCCCTTTTGCCTTTCTCCCCTGCTCGTTTCCGGGTGAAAGCCAAAATCCATCTGGATTTGGCGGCAGCGACGCCCGTGGCGCCGTCTCCTTCATGAAGGTGCCGCCTTTGGTGAGTTTTGGGGCGATGGCGAGTCTGCTCCGTTGGTAGGCGTTCGGCGGCTACGTGGTTGGAGGCTGCGTTTAGGCTTCCTCCATTGCAGCTTTGTCATCAACAGTCTCGCGCCGTGCATTTGCTTCTCCTCGTGTGCAGCTCCTCTCAGTGCCAAGGTTCTCCTTGTTGAGCCCGGCGCTGCAGGTTGGCGGTGCTCTGGTTTGGTCTTCCCGGTGGCTTCGGTGGCGGTTATTCATCCTAGCTCTAGGGAGAGCGTTTGCATCTTCCGACAGATCGGCGCCTCGAGCCAGGCGAGGGGGCAGGGAGTCCCTTTCGGAGATGGAGAAGGGTGTATCCGTTTTGGCCGCAGCCCATGGAGCTGACAACGTGTTTCTTCCAATCTGCAAGCTGTGTCTCCTCAAGGCCTCCCTGGTGTCACTGAGCGAGGGATTGCGATCGATGGAGGGCTTCACTCTCTTCAAGCTGCTCCTAGGCTTTAGTTTTTCTTCATCTTTGCTTGTAGGTTGCGTGAAGCTAGCTAGCTGTTGCAGAGCACCATGTATCTCTTAGCTATTTTTTCTGCTCCTGTAAGTGGGTTGATGCTGTAATCCTGTCCGGTTGATGGCTTTGTTAATTCAAAGTCGGGCTCGTCGTGAGCCTTCGTTCTAAAAAAAATCATTTAAGCTGTTCACCGTTTGCTGAATGTTGATTAGAACGGGGAACGGGAGGAAGTACAGTAGCAAGGATGTTGTCAGTGCACTTTTTTTTTACTTCTTGTGTAGATTAATATACGACGATAGGAAAATTAATAAAAAAACAAAAACACAAATCAACGTTCCATTACTTTTTGTTTCGAGAAACTTCCAATCTATTCATCTTCAATTGTGACGGTACACAGAACAATAGAGGTATAAAAATTACAACCATGTCTGTGGACCACGTAGTGACAACTACAACATTGGAGCAAGCCGAAAGCGCGTTGCCGTCATCACCCCTCCCTCATCGGAGCCGAGCAAACCTTATTGTAATAGACAGTCGGGAAGTCGTCATGCTAAGACACCATAGAACCAGCGCAACAGGATAGCAACCATCGCCGATGAAGAAAGTCGTAGATCAGAAGGATCAAGTCTATAAACACCCGAACGAAGACGAACAAAGACCGGATCCAAACAGATCCATCGAAGACCAGCACCGACTAGATCCCACGAGATCCGATAGAGACAAATCTCCACACGCCCTCCGACAATGCTAGACGCACCATCGGGACGGGGATAGAATGTGGGAGACATTATTCCTACTAAGAGGCATCGCCGCCGCCACACAACCCCAACCAAGACGCTGGATCTAACAAGAATGAGAACGAGGTCTCTCCAGCCGGCGGGGGGCCGAGACCCTCCGCACCTCCATGGCCTAGAGGCCATCCGAGATGGGGCGGACCTGCGGCAAATGAATAGACTTTTGACCATATGGGTAGCTGAATTCTGATCTGCCGACTAAGTCACTCTGCTTCGTTTTTTCCGACAAGGTGCTTTTTATTGACTCATAGTGTAGCATCGAGGGATACAATCATAACAAGCATACAACTGGCCTCTACTACTAGGATGCACACAACCAACACACAAAATCACATCGGCAAAAAGCAAAGTCATATAAAACCGAGGCTATGCCTAGCCGCATGAAGAAAAAGAAGAATAATAAGAAGAAAACGAAGCGATCAAAACAGCTATCGATAATATACCACAATGACCATATGTACCATCCATCTTTTGACAACATATAGACTACGAGAAAGATTCTCCGAAGACGATGCCTCCATGAAGGGAACAACGCGCATATGCCACCATCGTCGGATCAAACTATCGAAGGTCAGATCATGGTTCACCCTGAAGATCACGGTCGACGAAACTCCAAGCAATGCCTTCATCAAGGTAACAACGCAAAATACACAGGCATTGCTAAGTATAACTAACAAGGGCCACACTTAGGGTTTTCACCCCAGAGCTCGAGACCGGGTACTTGAGAAGCACCACCCAACAGAAGTCATTATATGAAGTCTCCGCCACTTGCCACTGTCCTAGCAGCTGCATACGCGTACAGCCCGACAGATGACCATGCCCAGGCGAGAAAATAGTCAAGCTACGACAAAAGTTGCTTGCCATCGCACAATGAAATGATTGACAAGGGAGGAAGGTCGCCGGCACTGCCAAAATTCCATATTCGGGACGATCCAGAGTCCCCGCACCGTCCTCACAAGTGGCGGCCAATAGCTAATCCGAATCAGACAACAACAACACACCGCCACTACCTCTGCCATCCTCATATGCGGCAGTATATGAAACTGCGGGGAAGGACACATATACCGCCATGCATCGACCACAGCGACACGGATCAACCGAGGCATGAATGGCCACGGAACCGCTAGTCCACAAAGGAACCATCAATTGCTCCGCACCATTAGCTGCAGATCTGGACTAATATGACTTCGGCATACATCATCATTGCCACCAGATTGAAAGTTCCAAGCTGTTCGCACACGAACACGTCACCGTGTACCTCCAACGCCGAGGGTGATGCACCGCAGCTCACGTCGAAGGAGACCCGTCCGGAAGCGTGGTACGCAAGCAATCCGGCGGGTGCTTTTCAGGACCCGAAACCCCACGCGCCCGGGAGGGACCCCGTCTGGACATGCGGCGGCTATGGGCTACCCTAGGTTGGTTCGCCCGCCCCTAGAGCCTCAAGGATCACCGCCGTGCAATGAAGAATGAATGAAGAACGAGAGAGAAAGAACAAGGGAGAGATGTAAAACTAGGGTAAAAAGTAGATGCGTTTTGCGATTGTGTGTTGTTGTTGAATCGGCCGTCACCCCTTGGGTATATAAGAGGCGGCTGGACTTCCCGTGCAAGGAAAAGGTTTGGATTCACGTCCAAAACCCTAGTCAAATTCGGATTGGTTTTGTCCGAACTTTCCAAAACTGTTCGGTTTAAACTGGCTGTACCTTGCGGGTCCTTTTTGTGGTGGTAAACGATCTCGGATGGAAACGAGTCCAAGAAATCTTGACCGTTTCGACGAGATGAACAACTTTCGTGTTGAACGTTTTTTTCATAAAAGGTCATCTCGAGGGTCAAATCGCTCGCGCAAAACAGCTAATTATTCACGCAGCTCATCAGACATACCCACATATGTGTCTGGTTCCGGGCGTCATATTTTGCTCACTGGAGGGTCACGCTGTGCGGGCTCTAACTTTTGCATACGACCTCGGATTGGGATGATCTTTATATTAAAATCGATTGTTTCGACGAGATGAAGACAATCCGTGTAGAAACTTCTCCCATATGAGGCCATCTTGGGGGCGTAATCAGCCGAATAGTGTTCTGAATACAAAATCTGAGTACTTCGAACACAACTTCGGCCTTAGAGATGAGACCAGATGACTATGGCCCAAATATCAAAGGTTTTCCTTTTGACGATACGGAACTTTCTCATTTTGAGCACTTCTCCATTTGAGGCCATCTTAATTAAGTTCTTCGCCGTGCCAAAATCTGGTGTCAACACATGCCCCCCTGTTTTTCGGCAAACTTGTGTGCCGAAAAATAACTTGCATGATGCTTTTCATAAGGACGATGTCAACACTCCATTGGCCATTTTATGTGCTTAGGGCGATAATTTCTATATCGACCATGTTTAACTTCTTGTTTACATCATACCCTGGAACCGATTACCACCAATCGGCTTTAAAGAGATGGGAATGAACCCGTTCCTCGTAGCACTAAGGAAATCAAACTCCGAGAGGTCACGCCGTGTTAAGCAAGTAACATCCGGATGATTCCAATCCACCGATGCATCGGCCAAAGCAACACAAGCCGAATTATCCGCGTGAATGACTTCTACCTCATCATCGACTCACTGTATTAAGAATTGATGCATGGTAGATGGCACACATTGGTTAGCATGAACCCAATCGCGGCCTAATATAACATTATACTTACCTTGCACCTCGGCGATGAAGAATGTGGTGGCCAAAGTTTTGCTTCCCACGGTGAGTTTCATGCACATCACACCTTTGGCCTCTGTCTTTTCTTTACCCTCAAATCCATTAAGTACCATATTGGTCTTCATCAATGCATCATTATCTAAACCCAACTTCTTGAAGACCGAGTAGGGCATAAGATTTACCAAAACACCACCATCAACGAGCATCCTAGCAACCGGCGATCCGTTAATATGACCTTTGAGGTACAATGGCTTCAAGTGTTTCACCGGTTCTTTTGGCTTCTCGAAGATAGCGTTCTTTGGACCAAAATCCATTTGAGCCACCTCCCCTTATTCACCATCTCATCTTCATCCCACAATGTGTATATTGGGCTCAAAGTTTCCTCAATTGAAGGGGATTTTTCAGGTGGTGTGGACGATGTAATAGGGGTCGCATCATCCTCTTTTGGTGGTGAAGGTGTTGCTGCAGCTAATGTAGAAGCATCTGTGTTTTGTTTTTGTTTAGGCCTCCACACTTGTCTTGTGAGTGCCATGGGCCGAATTTCACTTAACAATTCGTCCATTTGCCTCGCCTCTTTGTGCTCTACCTTCTCTTGGTTCCTCATGCGTTGTAATCTCCTTTTCATGGTCTTGGTTAAACCGGGAGGACACCACTTAGGTTGAGTATATTTGGGATCCCTTGGTTTGGCCCTGCTTGTGCTTGCCTCATGATCACTAACCATGGAACCCTGCTGAACAATAACAATATCACAATTAGAAGTAGCCAGATTGCCAACAACCGGCTTTTCGATCTCCTTTTGCTTGTCACATTCTACAATTTCCGCATTACGTGACTTAACACGCCACATTTTTTTTGTTGGCCTTACTTGGAGAAATTTTTGTTGGTCGATTAGCACCATAGCTCAAATGACCTTGTGTGGGATAATAAAGCCTCTTGCGAGCAGGCCTTCTAGGTGCTGCCCACCCCATATGAAAAGCATAAGGAGCCATTGGGGGCTGCCACCATCCTTGATTGAAGTCTCTCATGTAATATGGCACATAGGAGGGTTGTGACATCCATGGTGTCGGTGCCCATGGCCCATATGGCCTTGCATAGCATCGAAACTCTTGTTCCGGAGGTGATCTTGAACGCTTTGAATATGATGGCCGATTAGAGCTAGAACCGGCCGCTTGACTTGCATATTTTTGGATAGCAAAATATCAAAAGTTGGCCTGATTCGCTTGCGCTTAGCTTCACTCTTTCCCCACTTGCCAACTTCTGAATTCTTGGGCTTGATAAATTTAACATGAGTATCTTCTTGTACTTGTGGTTGCCCCCCGGGTGCAAGATTTATGGTGATCTTCAATACTTCCTTGCCATCGGGTTGCTTATCAAGCACAACCTCTCGTCCCAAGACTTTGTCACCCTCCTTGCCTTTCCTGGGTTCACCAATAAAAACATTAGCTTTATTAGCAGATTCGGCTATGCTAGGCCGAATCAACATTTTCTTTCCCTCCAAGTCCATGGTGTTTATCGGGAAAGGCTGTTTATCAACTTGCATCTCAGCAAAATTCAATCGTCCGTCATTAATGGCCAATTGTATCTGTCGTCGGAAAACATTGCAATCGTTAGTAGCACGAGAAAATGAATTATGATACTTGCAATAAGAACGCCGTTTCAGATCCTCAAACGGTGGTATAGTGTGTGATATTCTAATCATCTTATCTTGCAAGAGAGCATCAAATATTTTATCACACTTTGATATATCAAAAGTAAACCTCATCTCCTCATCACGATTCTTGCGAATCGGCTTAAGAGCATTGCACATATAGGGTTTGGCCTTTGAGGACCAAACAAATTCAGTAGTATAGACATCAACCTCATCGTATGAATTATCATCATTGTGTTCAACCATATGCATTCTAGGACGATCGGTTGTAGACCTATGGACCTCTTTACTTCGACTCTCTTTGGCCAAAGCTTTTTTGTAAGACTTGATTAATGCTCAAAAACTCATAGCTTTCTAGCCTCTCTTTAATGTGAGTTTTCAAACCATTAAGAACAAGATCTGCCAAGTCTCTCTCAATTATCACTAAGCTATAACATCGGTTTTTATATCTCTAAATCTCTTGACATAATCGGTGACCGATTCATCATGTTTCTGCCTAACCGATGTAAGATGTGACAACTTTAGCTCATTATCACCGCTATAAAAGTGATCATGAAACTTTTGCTCTAATTGCGACCATAAGAAAATTGAGCTATGTGGTAAAGCAGCAAACCATGAAAATGTGGTACCAGTTAAAGATAATGGAAATAAACGCACTTTCAATTCTTCTATGGAACCTGCTTCACCCAACTGCGCTAGATACTGACTAACATGCTCCCAAGTTGTTTTCGTACCCTCACCACTAAATTTAACAAAATCAGGAACCTTATAACCTTGAGGGTAAGAAATTGCATCAACGTGTTCAGGATAAGGCTTTTGGTACACACGACTCTTTACTTTCGGCTCATTTCCGAAAATTTCTAGAAACATCTTATGCAAATCCTCCCTTAATTTAGCTAAAATTGGATCCGAGGTAGATGAAGATGTTTGTGGCAATGACATAGGAGCAACCTGACTACTAGCTATTGGTGCAACTTGTGGGATGAACGCCGAACCATAATCCGGCAGAAGACCAAACATGCTTGCACCTATGGGTGGTCTGACAAAGTGATTCGGCGTTGACGCCGAATTGGGCACACTCATAATAGGATTAGAGTATGTAGGTGGAGCCACAAGCTGGTTGGTTTGAGTAGGGTAAAAATTTAATGGCATATTATATTGTTGTTGCATAGGTGGTGCCGATGAAATAGGTAAAATTGGACTAGGGTTTTCATACATATCAACAGTACCACTAGATGATGGAGGCATATTTTTCTAAGCATTAGCACTAGCCACAAAAGAATTATATGCCATCACATTACCCTTACTAACAAGGCTTTCAATCACAACCACTTGCTCCGGAGAAAAAACTTTACTCACAGTGATTACATCTTATTCGTCGATGAGGGGAGGAAGATTGACGTTTCCAACCGGAGTGATGTTGCCTTGACGGTCCTTCTTGAAACTTGAAAGAAACGCTTCCAAATCCTCCTCCTCACGCTTCTTCTTGAGTGCCTCAAAATCCTCTTCACGCTGCTTCTTGCGTGCTTCGTAGGCTTGGCGATGTTCATCCGATAGTTCATCAAGACCGGGCTTAATGATGTTATCGGCGTCAACTTCTGAGGGCTTGGGGAGATTAGACATGGTTGATGATGATTCTTGATCTTTCGTCCCCAGCGGAGTCGCCAAAAAGTGTGTTCGCAAACGAACACGTCACCGTGTACCTTCAACGCCGAGGGTGATGCACCGCAGCTCACGTCGAAGGAGACCCGTCCGGATGCGCGGTACACAAGCAATCCGGCGGGTGCTTTTCAGGACGCGAAACCTCACGCGCCCGGGAGGGACCCCGCCTGGACGTGCGGCGGCTATGGGCTGCCCTAGGTCGGTTCTCCCGCCCCTAGAGCCTCGAGGATCGCCGCCTTGCAATGAAGAACGAACGAAGAACGGAGAGAAAGAACAAGGGAGAGATGTAAAACTAGGGTAAAACGTAGATGCGTTTTGCGATTGTGTATTGTTGTTCAATCGGCCGTCACCCCTTGGGTATATAAGAGGCGGCTGGACTTCCCGTGCAAGGAAAAGGTTTGGATTCACGTCCAAAACCCTAGTCAAATTCGGATTGGTTTTGTCCGAACTTTCCAAAACTGTTCGGTTTAAACTGGTTGTACCTTGCGGATCCTTTTTGTGGTGGTAAACGATTTCGGATAGAAACGAGTCCAAAAGCAATCTTGACCGTTTCGACGAGACGAACAACTTTCACGTTGAACGTTTTTTAATAAGAGGTCATCTCGAGGGTCAAATCGCTCGCGCAAAATAGCTAATTATTCACGCAACTCATCAGACATACCCACATATGTGTCTGGTTCCGGGCGTCATATTTTGCTCACTGGAGGATCGCGTTGTGCGGCCTCTAACTTTTGCATACGACCTCGGATTGGGACGATTTTTATATTAAAATCAATCGTTTCGACGAGACGGAGACAATCCGTGTAGAAACTTTTCCCATATGAGGCCATCTTGGGGGCGTAATCAGCCGAATAGTGTTCTGAATACAAAATCTGCGTACTTCAAACACAACTTCGGCCTTAGAGATGAGATCGGATGACTATGACCCAAATATCAAAGTTTTTTCTTTTGATGATACAGAACTTTCTCACTTTGAGCACTTCTCCATTTGAGGCCATCTTAATTAAGTTCTTCGCCGTGCCAAAATCTCGTGTCAACACAAGCCCCCACAGGCGCCAACTGCCCAGCCGATGTCGCGCCCACCGGGACAACCGCTCGCGGGAGGTAGCATCAATCCCGGCCGGCACCCCCATCAACATGCGGGCTATACCACGGGCTCTATTGTCGTGGTTGTATTAGTGTTTGAAAAGAAGTTTAAATTTTTGACTAAGAGGAACATACCAAAACAAGAAATTTTTAGTATGGTGATTTTTCAACTCAAACTTCAAGCTTTTGAGGACCAACACCTTGTACTTAAACCAAAACTTATAACTCGAAAATTGAAGATTTTCTCTCACGATATGATTTCAGCACTCGAAACACTCAAAAAGAAACTTCACCTTCGATAAGCTGGGATGGACTACACAAAGGGTGGGTGGGTGCGGGCGGAGCATTTCCTATTTGGTGTTTATGAGCCGAATAATTCAAAAATGATACGCCCCACACACCGATTTTTTTATATAGGCCGGCCCATAAGCTTCCCGAGCTTGGTTTTTCGGAAGCGCTTCCAGCCCATAATTTTTTCCTACGTGCTACGGTTTGGAAAGATTCTACAAGCTTTCCACTCAGTTATTATTGTTTTCTATTGGTTATACTAGTTTTTTGTGTTTTTTTTCTTTTTCTTCTTCTTTTTTATTTTTTTGCTTTCACTTTTTAAAATTCTTTGATGTTTCTTAAATACTTCCTTCTTTCCGGTTTATATGGCTTATCTCAAAATTTTAGTTTTTCCATTTTATAAGGCTCAATTTGGTTGTTCCTCATTACAAGTTCAGATTCTACGATGCATTAAATCATTGCATGCAAGTATTAAGAGAAAATTGATCAACACATGTACTTTATGCATGCATGCATTGCAATTAATGCATTGGTAAATATAAGTTTTTGAGGAAAAAAGAGCATTAATTGGGTGCTTTTGCAAACTACAAAAAGTATTCCACCACTCACCATCTATCCTGGTTGGTGATATTTTTGAATTGAGTCCTATAAACCGGAAATGAGGGAGTATGTGTCTTTCTCCAAATTCGTGAATTTACAAATTTTTTTCAAAATTGCCAAAAATTTCCAAGTCATGAACATTTTCAAATCCGTGGAGTGTTTTCACATTAAAAAACGTTTCAAATTCGTGAACTTGTTCAAACTCATGAACTTTTTCCGAAAAAACTTCAAATTCATGAACTTTTTTCAATACCTGAGAATACTTTTTGGAATTCGGGTTGATTACAATTTAATTTAGGATTTTTTTAAATTTATAAAAGTCTGATTTTTATTTTTTACCTGAGAAAGGAGAGTCGGAACTGCGAACGTCGAGGGAAAGAAAAATGAACGAACAGGCGAGCCAGCGAACTTAGACCAGCAGAGCGGGGGCGATTTTCTATTTGATCGGCCCATTCGAACGAGCTCCTCATATGCGCTATAGCGACAATATTGCGCTTAAGGCGTGTAGAAGGGGTGCGACTATGTCTCGATTTATACTATGAGACAATAGCTCGGCTCGCCTAGAGAGGAGCTGGTAGCCACCGAGTAGCCATGTGCGCCCGTCATGCTGATGTCATGCAACATGTTATTATTTTTTTATTTTCCTTTTAATTTATATTTTGAAAAATTCTAAATACATATATTTCAAAACTTAATTTGTTTAAAGTTTTGAAAATGCTCTTCACGCATTTAAAAATGTGCATGTGGTGTAAATATAATTTTCTACCATTATAAAATGTACGTAATAGTGAATTTTTTTTACACATTTCAAAAAAAGGTTCATGAAAGTTTCAATTTTTTTACAATTAAACAACATTTTTCATGTTATTCGAACAAATGTTCTGTACCATTAAAAAGTTATGTATGTGATATTTTTTTAAAACAAATCACCTGTTTCAAAACATTATCATGACTTTTAATAAAATAATACAATGTAAAACAATTTTCACATTTTAAAAAAATCCGTACCAATGTGAAAAATGTACCTGACATTTAAAAATTAAGTTTGGCACATTTTAAAAATATGAATGAAATTTAAAAAAAAATGTGCACGTAGTTTTAGAAAAATATTGCGTACCATTCAGAAAAATAACGTGTATTTTAAAAGTTTTTGACATTTATTCTAAAATTGTTCCAAACATGTATTTAAAAAGATATTAATAATTTATATAAAAATGTTTAACGTGTATAAATAATGTTACACGTGTACACTAAAATGTACGGCTTGTATTAAAGAATTGTGTACATCCGTTTCAAAAGAAAAATGAACAATATTAAAATAATAAATAAATGAAGAAAAAAGTGAAGAATCGATAATGAACCATAGAGAACAAAAAAAGCAACAACAAAAACAATAAAAACTAAAAATACAAAGGAAAAATAGATAAACCAAACACGTATAAGAAAACGAGCAGAAAAAATCAGGGCGCAAAAAATAAAAATGTTGGTACCTGCGTCAGCAGCAAAAGCCATTCATAGGAACGCTGAAGGCGAGACAGAGTTCTGTCTTGGAGTAAGCGATAAGTAGCCTTCGCACTATAGGGGAGAGTTCCCGACGGCAGACGCGGGGGGAGGGGGGGGGGGGGGAGGGTGACTATGTCTCGCTGAAGGGCGAGCAAGCTGGGCGGCCCACTAGCGCGTGAGACCACAACCTATTTTCCAATTTTTTACATCCTTAATTTTACCTTTTTCTTTTATTTTTGGACTTTTTAATACTTTAAAATATTCTATATATATTTAAAAAACACTCTTCAAAAAACATTTGAAAAATGTTGAGAAAGTATTTAAAACATTTGAACAACTATTCGAAAAATGCTCAACAAGTATTTGAAAAAATGTTATCGTGTATATAAAAATGTTAAAAAAGTATTTGAAAAATGTAGAACAATTATTCAAAAAATGAAGAACAAGTATTTAAAAAAATGTTGAACATCTATTTGAAAGAAATGTTGATCATGTATGTAAAAATGTTGAACAAGTATTTTAAAATATTGGAAAAATATTTTGAAAAATTTTGAATACAAATTTGAAAAAATATTGAACAAGTATTTGAAAAAATATTGATCATATATATATAAATGTTGAACAGGTATTTAAAAAAAATTCAAAATTTATTTTAAAAATGTTGAACAAGTTTTTGAAAAATGTTGATCATGTATATAAGAATGTAGAATGAAAAACAAAAAGAAACAAGAAAACCAAAAAAATGAAAACAAAGAAAGAAACAAAAACAACCAAAAGAAAAAGGAAATGAATAAAATAAAGAAACAAATGAAAAAAACATGCAGAAGAAAAAAACCCAAAGAAAACAAAAAATTTGAGAAAACCAGGCTATTTTTCTCTATAAGTTTTTTTTTGAGGTGTAGCTAGGGTTTTATTCATCAACCAAAATTGACGGGATACAAATGATGTCTGGTGTGTTCCCTAGCCACACATGTCGACCGATAGGGAGTGTCGAGGATGCTTTTGCCAAAGCATGAGCCTCACAATTCGCCTCCCTATTTTCAAAACGAAAACTAACTTTAACAAAGTTTAAAGATCTATCCTTAATCTCTTCGACGATACAAGCATAAGAAGATGATTGCGCAGCGCCATTGATGTCTGAGACGACTTGCATGCAATCCGACGCTATGATCACATGTGATAGATGAAGATCTTGAGCAAGGGCGAGTGCCTCGTTGCATGCTTGGGCCTCCAGACTTGCAGCATTCATCGCGAACACGGTGCTAAGTCCTGGGTCGACCCTCTTCTCGCACCATTAATCTCGTTATTTTTTTAAGTGCATTTTATTGGGCCGGCCTGTTACTGTGCATTTGACGCGGGGGTTTCTTCCAGCCTCGCTTAAAGCAAGATAGCGCTCGCAGACCGCAGATCCTATTTGACGCTCGTTAGCGTCAAAAAAGGTCGTCCCTTCGCTGAAGCGAACATCTGGTTGGGCCGGCCCTTATACGGGATTCGTGTATTCGTCGTTCGCTGTCTCTTCCTTCGCTGTTTCCTGCCGGGTTTTTTTTCGTTTTCTTCTGTGGTTTTTTGCTTCTGTTTTTTCAATGCTTTGTCCGGTTTTCACAGGTTTTGTTCTGGGTTATTTTTGTTTTGGTTCCATTTTCCTTTGGTTTTTTCTTTTTCGTTTACTTTCTTTTATCTTTTTTTCTTCTTCTCTTTTTGTTGCGTTATCTAAAAGTTCACCACGTATTACAAAAATGTTAATTGTGTGTTAAGAAAATCTTCATCGTCTTAATAAAAAAGTCACCTTGCATTGGAAAATATTCATCGTGTATTACAAAAATGTTCACCATACATTTAACAAAATGTTCAACATATATTAAGGAAATGTTCATCGTATTTTGAAAAATGTTCATTGTGTACTTAAAAAGTGTTCAGCGTATATAGTGAAAATGTTCAATGTGTATTTAAACATTGTTCATCGTATATCACAAAAATGTTCAATTCATATTTAAAGCTATTCAGCGTACTCAAAAAAATGTTCAAATTGTATTTAAAAATTATTTAGCCTAAATAAGAAAAAAAATTCAATGGTGGAAATTTTTCGTTTTTTTCTCTGGCGCTGCCTTTATAGTTCTTAAAGTTTCGCTCTTCATTTAATCACGTACTTTTAGCTGCTGTAGTGGTAAGGATCGGTTACTCGCGATCGTGAGAATGGGACATCTTTTTCGGGTATTTTTGTGACCACAGCGAATGGGCCGGCCCATTCAGATCGCGCGTCCTGCGCGAAACCTCGTCGGTTTGACGCACACGGGCGTCCGACAGGGACTCTCCTCGCAGACGGGGGGCTCCTGGTCCGGGAATAGCGCGTGAAATAGCACGCACGCACGCTCGCGTTGTGGTGCACTAGCCCAATTAACGGGTTTCCTGGGTTTTTTTTGGAAATTCTAGACGAAACGAGTTGCACGCTCTTGAGCTTTTCTCAGTTTGGCACCTACTCCACAAGAACAGTCCACTCCCTCATACTGTATGCATACTGTTGTGACAGTGTTCAAGAACTAGAAGAAAAATATTTATGTACTCAAACATATTTTTTCACAAATTTTAACGAATGTTTGCGATTTTTTTAAAAGCAAGAATTTTGAAAAGATTCTGAATTTAGTAAATAATCCAAATCTAACAAAAAATTACCAATTTTACATGAATAAAAGTGGTATGGATTCAAAACATCTACAAATAATAGAGATGTTCAATCATCTTGAAATTTTTCATTGATTAGAAAAAAATGAGAGTTTTTTCGAAAAAAATCCTGAAATTATTATTTTAAATCAATTTAGAAAATGTTTCTGAATTGTGAAAATATTATAGAAGTAAAATATATTCGGAATTTCTTTAAAATGTTCATGTATTTGATAAAATGTCGTAAGTTTAAGAAATCATGAATTAGAATAAGGTTCTTGAGTTTCAAAAAAATATTCACATTGTTAAAAAAAGAAAAAGAGAAAAGAAAGAATGAGGAGAAAACAATGAAGATAAAACTCAAAGGGAATAAAAATGAACATGAAAGTAAAAAAAGTAAAACCCAAAGGAAATTTGATAGAGAAAAGAAAAAAAGAAAAAAAAGGGCAAACCTTCTCGAACATTTCCATAATCAAGGGGAAGAGACAAAAAGAAGATTGCTCGTGTGTATTAGGTCAGGCCAATAGCGTTGTAGGGGTGCGTGTTTGCTCAGACACCCTCTCCCAATCAGAGTGATCCGGGGAGCAGTTTGAGGACCCTGATCCGATGGCCCATTTTGTATTCGGACCACACCGGCCTTCTTTGGAAGAAAATTTATTAACGAAACTCGAAATACTAAGTGATCATCAATTAAGAGTCCATCTTGGCATGATTAATACTAGAAGGGTTGGACGCGTTTTGTTGCGACGGTGTTGTTGGGTTTTCATTCATTTTTTATTCATATAGTATGGTATTTTGCGGTCTTTCATGGTGACATTTTATCTTATCTGCTGATCAACACATATTTATGTGGAGAAATTTCTGGGTCGGTGATTGCGTGTACCATATTGGTGCTAAGATATCACATGGTGGTGCTTTTTTTCTAGGTGCTGAGAGGGTGCACGGGATTGATATGTTTTTATAGATGGGTTGCTACTAATTGATTTAAAAAAATTGTTGGCTCTATGACAATGGTGAACCAAATTCAAAATTGAGTATCTCAATCGAATGGAGCAGCTCCAAAACTAGGGAGCATAGTAAATTAAAAGAATTAAACGAGGGAGCTCCTTAAAAAATTGTTGACTCGGTCAAAATCAGATGACCCCATTTCAAATTAGAGAGACCTCAATTGATTGTGAGGCCTTTAAAATTAGGGACCATAGTGTATAAGGATAAGTATAAGTATATATTGCTAGTAGTGGTAGTAAAATGCATCATTTATTTTTAATTCACTCCTTGCAAAGAAACTAGTTGTACCATGAACATCCATACTTTGCGCATATGCATGATCTCTTCTCATTCTATTTTGATACCCTTGTTGGAAATATTCCCTAGAGGCAATAATATTTATATTATTATATTTCTATATTCATAGTTAAGTGATTATATTTCATGTCGTAACTCCTATGATCTTGGAATATGCGATTCAGTGGGAAACTCATATGCACTTGTTGACGGTGTCCTGGACTAGGGGGTACTCACCACGTCATCTCCCGGCCAGGTGGATCGGGCCGAGGACCCCCATGGCGGTTCACTAATGGGCCACTTCGGGCAAGTCATGACATGTATGAGGAAGATTCCACAAGACTTGGTGATCAAGACAAGGACTCTTCTCCACCGACGTAGCCGACTAGGACTCTTGTTATCCTAGGCCTCCGGTACATTATATAAGTCGAGGTCAGGCTAGTCGATAGACCATTATGACATTCATCATCATACCCCTAGGGTTTAGACCACAACTCATGATCTCGAGGTAGGTCAACTATGTACTCGATACATCATCATCAATATTAACAAGAGCAAGACATAGGGGTTTACCTCCATCAAGAGGTCCCGAACTTGGGTAAACATCGACTCCCTTCTTTTTGTTACTATCGATTCAAGATCCACAGCTCGGGACCCCCTACCCCGAGGTCTGACGGATTTCTCTCCGAAAATTGTGCTTTCATTGAGAGTTCGGCTGTGAGATCAACAAAGGATCAGTGACTCATCTACCGATCAACCGCGACGTCGGCATCTTCGTCACCGGATCGACTGGTCACCTTTGCATTGCCGAGGATTGTGCTCCACCTCAGATCTCCATGTTCGGATGAGAGCCTTCATCAACATCAACTCTGATCTCTATCAAGAACATGGAAGAATCATCCATGGAGCTTGGAGGCTCAACGTCAACATTGCCCTCGGGCGACCGTGCTATTTTTCTGGATAACGAACTTGTATCTACCATCACCATCTCCTCGAGCGTCGCTTTGATGATTGCTTCGGTGAAATTGTGCAGAATTGAGTCTACAACAACCATGCAAAATTTCGTTGCTTGCCGACGGAAGAATCTCCGGCGATCTCCGATATACCAGAGCCATGTCGAATCTGAACGGGAATCTGGACGAGTTTAGGGCGAGGAGTTGAGCGTCCAGCTCGGACATTGTTTGGAAGATTCAACTGTTCATCGGCTGCGAAATTCCTATATCTACCACCCCTCAAAATTTCAGCTCGATCCGACCGTTCAAACTCCGGAAAACTTCCAATGAGTGGATCAATTTTTGGATCAGTTTTCTGTGCAAATACGAATCCGACCCAGGTTCATCTTTCTTCATGAACGGGATATTAGACAACCTTTTGGAGGAATTTCTTTCTAGGGTATTGTGTGTTGTTCTTAAACACATGCCCATAAATTTTGAGCTTTTTCCGAGGTAATCTTCACCGCCGCGTCGATGTCAAACCAGACCGATGATGTTGCTCCACGGCGGCCGACCTACGCTAGACAGGACGTCACTTCATCGAGCCGAGGTCAACCTCATTGGATCATCACTCCGGCGATCCGAGCAAGAGTTCCGCATCACGAATCACCAACATCGCCGCCCCATGGGTTGCACGTGTCGGGCACACCGGCATCGCCGTGCGGTCACTTCATCAAGCCCGCATTGACCGCGTCACAAGTTTTGACCTGCGTCGGCATAGCCGCGGCATTGCTTCTTCAAGCCGGTGTCCACCACACCGACTTGCTTCGACACCTCGGCTGGCATGGGAGCTGCAGTGTCACCTCGGCTAGACCGGGGGCTTCGCCACTACTTCATCAACCTACTCCGGGGACTTCGGTGTCACTACCCGACCAGTTATGCCTCGTTAGCTAGACCGGGGGCTTCGCCTCGCCACATCAACCATGCTGCGTCGCCACTTCGTCAAGCCGAGCTCTTCGTTCGGGACCTCGGTACCGGCTTGGGGGCTGGGACATCGGCCAACCAAGTACTACGAGCTGGATCTGCCAGAGATCAATGGGCGCCTTCGTAGCACCTTGTAACGCCCCGAGACCGATGTGCCAGGTGTCCTCCAGTTATTTGCTGTTGTTGCCTTGTCATTGCTTGCGTGTCATGCATCTCATATCATGTCATCATGTGCATTTCATTTGCATACATGTTCGTCTCATGCATCCGAGCATTTTCCCCGTTGTCCGTTTTGCAATCCGGCGTTCCTATGTCACCCGGTGTCCCTTTCTACCTCTTTTCGTGTGCGGGTGTTAAACGTTTTCGGATTGGACTGAGACTTGTCATGCGGCCTTGGTTTACTACCGGTAGACCGCCCGTCAAGTTTCGTGTCATTTGGACTTCGTTTGATACTCCAACGGTTAACTGAGGAACCGTAAAGGCCTCATGTGTGTTGCAGCCCAACACCACTCCAAAGTGGCCCAAAACCCACCTAAACCCCCTCCTTCATCTCGGTCGTTCGATCACGATCGCCTGGCCGCAAACCGCACCTCATTTGGAGCTTCCTAGCTCCCTCTACCTATAAATATGTGGCTCTCCCCGATTTTTCGCGCAGTCTAACCCTAACTTCGTCCTCTTCGCACCGCCGGACAATTCCTCCCGCGCTGGCCGGACATGTCCGCCGCGCCGCCGCCACATCGCCCGGCCAATGGCGTTGCGCTACGTCGCCTTCTCCGCCGCCTCAGCCACTCGCGGAGCGCCACCTGGCCTCCTGCCTCCTTCCCGCCGCCGCAGCCCGCCGGGGCCCGGATCGGGCCCTCCTGGCCCGGGACGCCGCCGCCGCCGCCCGTCCGCTACCCGTCGGCGCTCCGCTCCTCCTCCGCTGAGCCGGCGCGCTCCGGGCGCCGCGTCGCCGCCGCGCATCGTCACCGCTGGCCACCGCCCCTGCCGCCCTTCGCCGCTTCGGGCGCCGCCACCGCCCCTCGCCGATGCCGTCTCGCGCCGCCGCCCCGACGCCCTCTCCAGCGAGCCTCCCCACAGCTCCGGCGTGAGCCCCGGCAAGTCCCTCTTCTTCCGGCCACCGTGGCCATTGATTCCGGCGAGCTCCTCGGTCTCCGCGCGCTATAGTACCCCGGCCAGATCTGGATCTGGAAATTCCCCCTCGGTTGACTTTTTCCCCTGGAAACCCTAACTTTTCGCATACTTTGACGCATCATAACTTCCTCATCGTAGCTCCGATTCGTGCGTGTAGCATATCAAAATGTTCATCTCGACGAGTAAATCATTTCATCTCATTGCATCATTTTCATTTGATCTCATCTTGATGCCCGAAATGCTGTTGGAAGAGGGCTATGTGAGGATTATGTCAGATCTATTTCAGTAAATGGCCTTTTGTCATTTTTGCCATGATTAATGTGTGCATGCTATGATCCGGAGCTCTACATGTGTTTTGTTACATGCCATGCCATCTTTACAGGGGTGTATGCCATGTATTTTTGTGATCTTTGTGGTGACTAACACAAGCATGCAAAGTAGCTTACTCAATGATGCTGATTTCAGGGACTTAGAATTTCACCAAGTCCTTGCCCTGTCCTTATTTTTATGCCATATGTTCATGTTGTTTCCTATTGATCCGTGCCTCTTTTGAGGATGATCAGTAAGGATGTTTTGTTAATATTGTGGTGCTCTACCCATCCATGTCTTTTTTTGCATTTATGGAGCATCCTAGCTTGAGTCAATAGAGCTCTACTTTTGCTATAATATGTTCCTGGCAGATTGTTGACATGTTTAGCCATTTTGCCGAGGTTGTTGCTATTGATCCGTGCATGCTATGTTGTTGTTTTTGCCATGTCTAGCTTCTATGCCATGTCTTCTTCATGGGTGTATGCTTACTTTGTCATGCCATGCTCTGTAGTGAGTGCATCGAGCTCGTAAACATGCCTACTCATTAACTGTTTTGCCATGCTCCAGTTTTTCACTAAGTCTGAATCTGTTTATGTTTTTGCTATGTTCACATGCTTGCAATTGTACTTTTTTACCCCTTTTGACTCATGGTCACTAAGGGACTTTTGTTGTATGCTTTGAGTAGCTTCATGCCATGCCTTGCTTTTCCATGATATGTTCCTGTAGCATGTAGTTTTCATACTCTAAACATTGCTTCCTGATGATAAATTCCTGACATGCTGTTAATTTCACTAAGTCTGAAACCTGTTATCTTTTGCACTTTTGCCATGCTTTTTTGAACCTCCTATTGAGCGAATTAGCCGTAGCTCAATGTTCATCTTTTGTCAAGAATCTTGAGTGGATCCCTGCTATGTATTTTTTTGCCATGTTTGAGTGATGTAGCATATTTATCTTGATGCATTTAGTTGGTCACTTGCTGTTTATCGCATACCGGTGCCATATTTGTTTTGCTTGCCATTTCCAAACCGTGCATCTGATTCCGGTGATCTTTATATCGATTTCAACCGAAATCAACTCCTCTTTCAAGTGGAACTCTTGTATTTCCAAGTTGAAGCCAGGTTCTATCTTCCCTTTCCAAATCATGCATATGCATCGCATACCGCATCCCGCATGTCATACCATGTTCATGTGTTGGTTGTTTACTATGTTGTGTGCTTCTTTCCGGTGTTGCTTCTTCGGGTTGGTTCCGATAACGTCGCATTTGTGAGGACCCGTTCGACTACGTCCGTTTGTCTTCTTCATGGACACGTTCTTCTTCCTTGCGGGATCTCAGGCAAGATGACCATACCCTCAAAATCACTTCTATCTTTGCTTGCTAGATGCTCGCTCTTTTGTTATGCCTATGTTGCGATACCTACCACTTGCTTATCATGCCTCCCTTATTGTTAAGCCAAGCCTCTAACCCACCTTGTCTTAGCAAACCGTTGTTTGGCTATGTTACCGCTTTGCTCAGCCCCTCTTATAGCGTTGTTAGTTGCAGGTGAAGATTGGAGTTTGTTCCTTGTTGGAACATGGATATTTTGTTGGGATATCACAATATCTCTTATTTAATTAATGCATCTATATACTTGGTAAAGGGTGGAAGGCTCGGCCTTATGCCTGGTGTTTTGTTCCACTCTTGCCGCCCTAGTTTCCGTCATATCGGTGTTATGTTCCCGGATTTTGCGTTCCTTAGACGGTTGGGTTATAATGGGAACCCCTTGACAGTTTGCTTTGAATAAAACTCCTCTAGCAAGGCCCAACCTTGGTTTTACCATTCGCCACCTAGCCTCTTTTTCCCTTGGGTTAGGCCAGCCCAAGGGTCATCTTTATTTTAACCCCCCGGGCCAGTGCTTGTTTAAGTGTTGGTCCGAAACAGAGCCACTTGCGGCGCCACCTCGGGGAAACTTAAGGGCTGGTTTTAGCTGTACGTAGTGTTCATCCGGTGTTTCCCTGAGAACGAGATATGTGCATCTCCCATCAGGATGTCGGCGCATCGGGCGGTCTTGCTGGACTTGTTTTACCATTGTCGAGGATGTCTTGTAACCGGGATACCGAGTCTGATAGGATTGTCTTGGGAGAAGGAATATCCTTCGTTGACCGTGAGAGCTTGTGATGGGCTAAGTTGGGACACCCCTGCAGGGATTTGAACTTTCGAAAGCCATGCCCGTGGTTATGGGCAGATGGGAATTTGTTAATGTCCGGTTGTAGAAAACCTGAAGTTGATCTTATTTAAAATGCACCAACCGCGTGTGTAACCATGATGGTCTCTTCTCGGCGGAGTTCGGGAAGTGAACACGGTGTTGGAGTTATGCTTGACGTAGGTTGTTCTAGGATCACTTCTTGATCATAGTTCCTCGAACATCCTTTGCCTTCTCTTCTCGCTCTCATTTGCGTATGTTAGCCACCATATATGCTAGTCGCTTGCTGCAGCTCCACCTCTTATCTTTTATCCTTCCCATAAGCTTAAATAGTCTTGATCGCGAGGGTGTGAGATTGCTGAGTCCCCGTGACTCACAGATACTTCCAAAACCAGCTTGCAGGTGCCGTTGAACCGTGCAGGTGACGCAACCAAGCTCAAGGAGGAGCTCGATGAAGATCTTGTCCTTTGTGTTGTTCCGTTTCCAGTTGATCAGTAGTGGAGCCCTGTTGGGACGATCGGGGATCTGTGTAGCATTTGGGGTAGTATTCTTTTATTTTGGTTCCGTAGTCGGACCTTGATTGTATCTGGTTGATGTAATGCTTTATTCTTGTAATTGTGTGAAGTGGTGATTGTAAGCCAACTATGTATCTTTTCCCTTATGTATTACATGGGTTGTGTGAAGATTACCTCACTTGCGACATTGCTTTCAATGCGGTTATGCCTCTAAGTCGTGCTTCGACACGTGAGAGATATAGCCGCATCGAGGGTGTTTCAAGTTGGTAATCAGAGCCTTCCCCGACTTAGGAGCCCCCCTGCTTGATCGAATCGCTGGCGTTGTTGAGTCTAGAAAAATGTTTTGAGTCTTTTAGGATTATATATCGGAGAGTTAAGAATTCTTTTTACTCCTCAGTCCCTTCATCGCTCTGGTGAGGCATCCTAACGTAGAGTTTTGACTCTTCTCTTCTCAAATTTCACTAAAAAAATTAGGATCACACGGGTATCTTGGAATCGTTCCGATGGTTTTGTGACGAGAACATTGTTTTTGGTGCCTCCTGACATTTAGGGGTTGTGGCAGTGTCCCGGGGAGTTGAGCTCCGAGGTGTTGTCGTCACAATTTTATCGTTGCAGTTCTGGAATACCTGAGTTTCGCCGACATCGAAAATCTCTTTTATGCAGTTGTTGGTGAGATAACCTCGACGCCACCCAGTACTGGGGCGGGAGTTCGGGAGTATTGCCATAACTTTTATAACCAATGCTTTTCGAAGGTTGAGGTAAACGATTTCCGAAGGTTTCCTGGCTATGTGTTGAAGTATGGATACAACTGGATGTAGGATTTGCTAGATTTGGGTGAGATATTATGCTTCCCCTGTATCCCCTACACCTGATTGCATAACCGAAAAGTTTTGGGAGTTTATAAGTGGGAATTCAAGTAGCTCCTAGGATATCTTTCCGACAGATGTATGATATGAAATTGGGGTTCGACGTCTAGTGGTCCGCCTATTCACGGTTGGTTTTACAGTGGTCTCGTTGTGTCTTAAAGAGTCCTTGGCTATGCCGACTCGGGGACGCTTCGTATGTCATGTGCACTGCCTTGTACGTGATGGTGCTGTACGATCGAGCCCGTGTAGGCCCCACCACGAAAACTTCGGACGAAATCTCTATCATATGTTTGTTCCGGCTTATTCTGCAAGCCAATCCTTGTTTTGTTTTGAGTTTTGGTATTCGAGTTGCTTTGAAGTAAAATGTTGATTCCATACCTTTCCTAAGTGGTGTTCTCATATTCCTTTGGGAATACTAATCTTTTTTGATCATTGAGATTGTCATGTCAATCCTTTTTCAACCGGCGTGTTTTCTCTTCTAGTGGATCCAATCTTTTTCAACATCCGCAAGATCAATTCAAGTCTTCTCAACGGTGTTGTTTAATCCGTCCCTAATTGCCTTTGTTTTTCCCGCCCTCCCACCCTTGTTTCTTCAGGGACTCAGATATTTTAATCAAGTATCCATCTTATTGATGCGAAGTCTCTTCTTTCTTTTCTTTCAATATTCTTATCCGGTGATTATCAGGAAGATTCTAACGGAGCTTCAAATTCGTCACTCGTCACTCATTTTCTTCTCCGGTGGAACCAATTCAAGCTTTGAAGATCATATACTTTCCTCGTTTCAAATGTTTTCTCTTGCCGTTGCACCTCTTTATCTTTCACTTCTCACTATTCATTTGTTCCAGAGTGTTGAAGATATCTCAGAAGATTCAAGTTTCCATTCTCAATTCGTCCAAGCTTTTGCGAGGATGTTACCTCATTCAAGCCATTCAATTCAACCAATGCAATCTCTCTCTTTAAATCTTTTCAACAATGTTTCTTTTGAGTGGGCCCTAACCCACAGGTCTTCTCCCAGGATCTTACCTGACTCTTCTTATTTTTCCCGGAGCTATCCTAAATTCTTTTCAAAGTTTGACGTAAAATGAATTATCATTAGTCATATGTCTTTCTCAAAGATCTTCCAAATTCTTTTCATGTTGGTTCAACCTTTCTAGTCTTCATCCCGGAGTATTTCAACAATTCATGGTGGTCTTTATCATCGTCATTCTCTGCAGTTGAAGACCGAAGAAGATTTGCTCTCAATCTTATCCATTCTCTTCAAGATTCGTGGTTCTAGCTTAAATGCCATCCTCTCATAATTGTTTTTCGATTGTGAGAATTCTTTTCACCCATCCGGAGCAAGTTAGGAGTCTTTTCAGTTTGACTCTCCGGAGCCCATCAGCTCAGAGTGATAAATTCTCAGCTTTCAGTTATCATTCTCCAATCCTACCGGTGCATCGTTCAAGTGATCTCTAATCAGTTCGTGATCCCTTTGTTATCATGTATCTAGTTTGTCTCAAGTATTTTCGTCCATTTCACAATTCTTACCCGGTGTTTCTTTATCTTTTCTTTGTTCATTTTCAATTCTTACGGTGGTTCGTTCAAGACCTTCTCAAGTTTATGTTATATCTCTCTTAATCTTTTCCATGAGAATAAGTAATATGCCAAATCCATTGTTTGTCATCAATTTAATTGGTGAAGGACAAGCATAATGTAATTCTTATTCTTGTTTCATCAAGTGAACTCAATTCCCTATTCCGGAGGTTCATCAAATTCCTGATTTCAATTGTTTCATCTTCTCTTTTTCCCGGAGTTCCAACCTTTTCAATTATTTCATCACGGAGATTCATCTAAATCAGTACAAGGATTCACCTTGTGTTTTCAACTTCTCTTTCTTTCCTTTGATCATTCTTTTGTTTAACAGAGTTCTTCATGAAGGCTCTACATGATGGTGCATAAAAGATTTAATTCCTTCTCAAAGTTTTCATCAAGATTCTTTTCAGAGGAGCTCAAGCTTTTTTTCGTCTTGCAATCCAGAGTGCAATTTTTTTTCTCCTACCGTATCATTGGAGGTGGTATTATGTCATTCTTGATAATTTGAGTTCATGTTTCATGATTCACATGTTGTTAAGAATGAGGTATCTCAAATCCATCAACCTCTTCGTTGAAATTATCTTAGGTTATTTTTCACCTAAAGCCTTCTCTAAGGATTGTTGTTATTTATGGTGCTCATAAATGATCCAAGTTCTTCATTTATCCTCCCGGTGAAATAAGTTTCTCGTCTCCTTGTTCTTATCAATCCAATCTTTTCCGCGAGTGGCAGGTTGTCACCTAATAATTTGAGATGTATTCCATAAGTCCATATCAAGCTATCCCTTTTCGTTGTTGGTTTTCCAACAACTCCGTTTGAGCCTTCTCCTAAGATGCTTTCAAGCTCATTCGTGATAAAAGATATTGTTTTTCTCCTCCGTTCATTCCATTTCATTCTCTCTTTTCTTCCGGAGGCATTGTGATGTTGCTCTTTTCAGTCATCATCTCAAATTATGAAGATCATGATCTTTTCATGCTTATCCTATTTAACCAGACTGTTGTGCCCCTTTGCTCAAGTTTTTTTTCCATTTTGTCAAGTCTTTCATTCTCTTTTCAACCGAAGTGCTACCCAAATCGGTTCTTTCTTTTCCTCTTTCTTATCGGAGTGCTTTCAAGTTCGTCATCTCCGTTGTATTCTTTTCTCGAAATGGCTTAACCTTTTCAAGGTTCTTTGGTCTCACTCGTTTGTCAAAGAAGCAACTTAGTTTTACCTCTTCTCTTTCTCTTCTGTTGTCCCTCCGGTGCCATTCTAGATCTCGGGACGAGATCCTCTCATAGTGGTGGAGTGTTGTAACGCCCCGAGACCGATGTGCCAGGTGTCCTCCAGTTATTTTCTGTTGTTGCCTTGTCATTGCTTGTGTGTCATGCATCTCATATCATGTCATAATGTGCATTTCATTTGCATACATGTTCGTCTCATGCATCCGAGCATTTTCCCCGTTGTCCGTTTTGCAATCCGGCGTTCCTATGTCACCCGGTGTCCCTTTCTACCTCTTTTCATGTGCGGGTGTTAAACTTTTTCGAATTGGACCGAGACTTGTCATGCGGCCTTGGTTTACTACTGGTAGACCGCCTGTCAAGTTTCGTGCCATTTGGACTTCGTTTGATACTCCAACAGTTAACCGAGGAAGCGTAAAGGCCTCGTGTGTGTTGCAGCCCAACACCCCTCCAAAGTGGCCCAAAACCCACCAAAACCCCTCCTTCATCTCGGTCGTTCGATCACGATCGCGTGGCCGCAAACCGCACCTCATTTGGAGCTTCCTAGCTCCCTCTACCTATAAATATGTGGCTCTCCCCAATTTTTCGCGCAGTCTAACCCTAACTTCGTCCTCCTCGCGCCGCCGGACAATTCCTCCCGCGCTAGCCGGACATGTCCGCCGCACCGCCGCCACGTCGCCCAGCCAATGGCATTGCGCCACGTCGCCCTCTCCGCCGCTTCAGCCACTCGCGGAGCGCCACCTGGCCTCCTGCCTCCTCCCCGCCGTCGCGGCCCGCCGGGGCCCGGATCGGGCCCTCCCGGCCCGGGACGCCGCCGCTGCCCGATGGGAGCCAGATCCCGTGCCGCCGCAGAGCTCCTCACCGCGCCGCCCGTCCTCTACCCGCCGGCGCTCCGCTCCTCCTCCGCCGAGCCGGCGCGCTCCGGGCGCTGCGCCGTCGCCGCGCATTGTCGCCGGTGGCCACCGCCCCCGCCGCCCTTCGCCGCTTCGAGCGCCGATGCCGCCTCGCGCCGCCGCCCCGACGCCCTCTCCAGCGAGCCTCCCCGCAGCTCCGGCGTGAGCCCCGACAAGTCCCTCTTCTTCCGGCCACCGCGGCCATTGATTCCGGCAAGCTCCTCGGTCTCCGCGCGCTACAGTACCCCGGCCAGATATGGATCTGGAAATTCCCCCTCGGTTGACCTTTTCCCCTGGAAACCCTAACTTTTCGCATACTTTGACGCATCATAACTTCCTCATCGTAGCTCCCATTCGTGCGTGTAGCATATCAAAATGTTCGTCTCGACGAGTACATCATTTCATCTCATTGCATCATTTTCATTTGAGCTCATCTTGATGCCCGAAATGCTATTGGAAGAGGGCTATGTGAGGATTATGTCAGATCTGATTCAGCAAATGGCCTTTTGTCATTTTTGCCATGATTAATGTGTGCATGCTATGATCCGGAGCTCTACATGTGTTTTGTTATATGCCATGCCATCTTTACAGGGGTGTATGCCATGTATTTTTGTGATCTTTGTGGTGACTAGCACAAGCATGCAAAGTAGCTTACTCAATGATGCTGATTTCAGGGACTTAGAATTTCACTAAGTCCTTGCCCTATCCTTATTTTTATGCCATATGTTCATGTTGTTTCCTATTGATCCGTGCCTCTTTTGAGGATGATCAGTAAGGATGTTTTGTTAATATTGTGGTGCTCTACCCATCCATGTCTTTTTTTGCATTTATGGAGCACCCTAGCTTGAGTCAATAGAGCTCTACTTTTGCTATAATATGTTCCTGGCAGATTGTTGACATGTTTAGCGATTTTGCCGAGGTTGTTGCTATTGATCCGTGCATGCTATGTTGTTGTTCTTGACATGTCTAGCTTCTATGCCATGTCTTCTTCATGGGTGTATGCTTAGTTTGTCATGCCATGCTCTATAGTGAGTGCATCGAGCTCGTAAACATGCCTACTCGTTAACTGTTTTGCCATGCTCCAGTTTTTCACAAAGTCTGAATCTGTTTATGTTTTTGCTATGTTCACATGCTTGCAATTGTACTTTCTGATCCCTTTTGTCTCATGGTCACTAAGGGACTTTTGTTGTATGCTTTGAGTAGCTTCATGCCATGCCTTGCTTTGCCATGATATGTTCCTGTAGCATGTAGTTTTCATGCTCTAAACATTGCTTCCTAATGATAAATTCCTGACAAGCTGTTAATTTCACTAAGTCTGAAACCTGTTATCTTTTGCACTTTTGCCATGCTTGTTTGAACCCGCTATTGAGTGAATTAGCCGTATCTCAGTGTTCATCTTTTGTCAAGCATCTTGAGTGGATCCCTGCTATGTATTTTGTTGCCATGTTTGAGTGCTTTAGCATATTTGTCTTGATGCATTTAGTTGGTCACTTGCTGTTTATCGCAGACCGGTGCCATATTTGTTTTGTTTGCCATTTCCAAACCATGCATCCGATTCCGGTGATCTTTATATCGATTTCAACCGAAATCAACTCCTCTTTCCAGGGGCACTCTTGGATTTCCAGGTTGAAGCCAGGTTCTATCTTCCCTTTCCAAATCATGCATATGCATCGCATACCGCATCCCGCATGTCATACCATGTTCATGTGTTGGTTGTTTACTATGTTGTGTGCTTCTTTCCGGTGTTGCTTCTTCGGGTTGGTTCCGATAATGTCGCGTTTTTGAGGACCCGTTCGACTACGTCCGTTTGTCTTCTTCATGGACTCGTTCTTCTTCCTTGCGGGATCTCAGGCAAGATGACCATACCCTCGAAATCATTTCTATCTTTGATTGCTAGATGCTCGCTCTTTTGCTATGCCTATGCTGCGATACCTACCACTTGCTTATCATGTCTCCCCTATTGTTAAGCCAAGCCTCTAACCCACCTTGTCCTAGCAAACCGTTGTTTGGCTATGTTACCGCTTTGCTCAGCCCCTCTTATAGCGTTGTTAGTTGCAGGTGAAGATTGGAGTTTGTTCCTTGTTGGAACATGGATATTTTGTTGGGATATCACAATATCTCTTATTTAATTAATGCATCTATATACTTGGTAAAGGGTGGAAGGCTCGGCCGTATGCCTGGTGTTTTGTTCCACTCTTGCTGCCCTAGTTTCCGTCATATCGGTGTTATGTTCCCAGATTTTGCATTCCTTACACGATTGGGTTATAATGATAACCCCTTGACAGTTCACTTTGAATAAAACTCCTCCAGCAAGGCCCAACCTTGGTTTTACCATTCGCCACCTAGCCTCTTTTTCCCTTGGGTTAGGCCAGCCCAAGGGTCATCTTTATTTTAACCCCTCCGGGCCAGTGCTTGTCTAAGTGTTGGTCCGAGACAGAGCCACTTGAGGTGCCACCTCGGGGAAACTTGAGGGCTGGTTTTAGCTGTACGTAGTGTTCATCCGGTGTTGCCCTGAGAACGAGATATGTGCAGCTCCCATCAGGATGTCGACGCATCGGGCGGTCTTGCTGGACTTGTTTTACCATTGTCGAGGATGTCTTGTAACTGGGATGCCGAGTCTGATCGAATTGTCTTGGGAGAAGGAATATCCTTCGTTGACCGTGAGAGCTTGTGATGGGCTAAGTTGGGACACCCCTGCAGGGATTTGAACTTTCGAAAGCCGTGCCCGCGGTCATGGGCAGATGGGAATTTGTTAATGTCCGGTTGTAGAAAACCCGAAGTTGATCTTATTTAAAATGCATCAACGGTGTGTGTAACCGTGATGGTCTCTTCTCGGCGGAGTCCGGGAAGTGAACACGGTGTTGGAGTTATGCTTGACGTAGGTTGTTCTAGGATCACTTCTTGATCATAGTTCCTCGAACATGCTTTGCCTTCTCTTCTCGCTCTCATTTGCGTATGTTAGCCACCATATATGCTAGTCACTTGCTGCAGCTCCACCTCTTATCTTTTATCCTTCCCATAAGCTTAAATAGTCTTGATCGCGAGGGTGTGAGATTGCCGAGTCCCCGTGACTCAAAGATACTTCCAAAACCAGCTTGGAGGTGCCGTTGAACCGTGCAGGTGACGCAACCAAGCTCAAGGAGGAGCTCGATGAAGATCTTGTCCTTTGTGTTGTTCTGTTTCCAGTTGATCAGTAGTGAAGCCCAGTTGGGACGATCGGGGATCTGTGTAGCATTTGGGGTAGTCTTCTTTTATTTTGGTTCCGTAGTCGGACCTTGATTGTGTCTGGTTGATGTAATGCTTTATTCTTGTAATTGTGTGAAGTGGCGATTGTAAGCCAACTATGTATCTTTTCCCTTATGTGTTACATGGGTTGTGTGAAGATTACCTCACTTGCGACATTGCTTTCAATGCGGTTATGCCTGTAAGTCGTGCTTCGACACGTGGGAGATATAGCCGCATCGAGGGCGTTTCACACCTCGATCTCGGACCGCGTCACCGAGCACATTAACCAGCTAACTCGCTTCCATGCTCAGTTTTTTTTTAAAATTAATTCTTGTTCGGTTGGACCAAGCTTTATATTTGTGTCAAACAAAAAGGTTTTTGGTTAAAAAGAAATTCCTTTACCCAAGTTAACTGGGGGCTCTTAAATTTATACGAGCCATTTTATAATAAATGTTTTTCTTCTTAGTCTTTGCAAAGTCTGTTTCTACCACTCCTTTTTCAACTCCAGTATATGGTCAATAGCCAGGTGGCCTGGTCTCTCTCTAAAGCCGCTCGAGTTTAGTTTGCTCAATTGGCCTATGATAAGCACTCTGCCCTCGGGATATGGAGGTTGAAGCCGAAGGCTGACGTAATTGAAGTTTAGAGATCGGATGTGCCATGTTAAAGCAGGACAGAAGAAAATAATAATAATTTAAGACCAACTTTTGGATTGGCACCAAAAAACTTGATTTAGTTCGGATGTCAAGTTTTTACATAAGTTTTTCGGCTTTTCGAGCTTATGGCACTTCTGTATGTTTTTCTTTCAGGAGCACGCGACATCCTCATGACCGAGGTGCCCTGCATAATAATTCAGCTCGACAGATCTTTTCCAACCCACAGCTCGACACCTTTCCTGCCGACCTACACCTCGGCGTTGGCAAAACACGCATGACATCTGGACTAGTTTCCGAGGAGATTTGATCCTTAGGTTGGTCGGTTGCACCCAACCCGAGTCTCGAGGGATACTGTGTGTCTCCAGCATAACTCTCACAGTACAACGTCGGATGCCTTTAAAGCATCAATAATATCAACGGGGTGCTGCGACTAGAGCCGAACCCACCAAAAGCCAAGGTACTCCGAGGAGTCCTCGACAAAACGTTCTCGGATATTGCTTTATATGCATCAGTTTCGAATTGTGTCTTCGGTCAATAGTTGGGTTGCCCGGGTCCTGTGATTGCCTCCTACGTTTCGCTTTGTTCGGCTAGGTGTGCAAAGGGAGAACCACTATGATTGTACTTACGATTTAACTGGTCAAGTACCTCAGTGGAGAAAGCCGAAAACTGATTGTCAAAATTATCGCAAACTGGTCAGCGATCCAATGACTCTGTCAAACTATAGATCAATAGAGGTTACCCCGTGGGTCTTTCATAAAATTGGCCAAAGTGTTAATGGCTTGATATCGGCTGACGCCGAACACTAATCGGGGGCTAGTAACTGGCTTCCCAACTTTAAACTCCTATGACTAAGTGAAAGTTATAAAGTCTGCATATCTGATTGCCTCGTTTCTGCTAACACAACCATCTCCAGGCACCGAGACGTCGGCTAAGGGTTGTCATGTTAGTACCAGAAAACCCTGCGTCGCATCTACAAAGGGGTAGAATCCGATGATGGGCCACTTTCAGATTATAAACGGTCGCAACAGAGTCAAAATAAACATATATCATTAGCGTTTGTATTCAATATATGAGCACTGCCTTCCGTAATTATCGTTATAACGCCATAAATATGCATCAGTTTGACTTAAGATTTTGGCCAAGCTGGGTTGCCTGGCTCCTATGTTTTCACCCTACGTTCCCGCTTGTTAAGCTAGGGGGTAAAGGGAGAACCTCTATGATTGATACTACCGGGTCATCCGGGTTAGTACCTCAGACCGGGTGAAGCCGAAAGCTAGCTATTTTAAGAATATAATTGGTCGGCAACGACGGAAGTGAAAATTTCGGTTCATTAAGACCACAGAGTTCCGGAACTTTCCCCAAACTAAATCCTCAATATTTTTCTCCCACATTGATCGGAAATGAGGTGTCATGATCATGGTCAACATGACAACCTGGGAAAAGGAACTTATAAAGGAACTATTTTCCCCAGAAGATGTTTCTTAGGTTAAATAGTAATATAACGTATCTCTCCACGTACCTTTATTTATAAAACCGTATGGCCGGATTGCCTTGTTTGTCATAAATCTTTGCCCTCATAAAGGCTTTATAAAGTAGGACAATCACTCCCCGGCTACTGGCCGAGGAGGTTGAAGCCAATGGTTGGTCAACAAAGTTTTGTACAATGCGGATCCGAGCATTAATGATGTAAAGTACTTGGATACATAGAATCATTACACATAAATTGCGAGTAAGTCAATTTCCTATAGCCCATCTTTTAAGGAGTCAAGGACACAATCTCGCTGAGACAAACGAGCAGCTGACATACGCTCTCATAATTCCGTATTGGCATTGATTTCCTATCTATTAAGCCCCTTGGGGCCGACCTTGGCGAGCTCGGCTTTCGCTAGCTCTAGCTCCTTTAAGAGATCTTTATTCTCTTTTCAAGAAGTCGGTTTGAAACACAACAAAATTTTCTATCAAACGGATATCGATCCTTAATTCGGCCACTCATGCCCACATTAAGGCACCGTTTTTTGATATCTCTGCTATGCTAGATCATTTCACATCCTAGTAGACTGTCAGAGGCATTCATATAGAGTCATACTTTGTTCTAGGTATCGAGTTTTGTAATTTTTATTTCTTTTGAGTTGTAAGTAAATAGAAGTGTGATGATCATCATTATTCATTATTAGAGCATGTCCTAGTGAGGAGAGGATGATGGAGACTATGATTCCCCCACAAGTCGGGATGAGACTCCGGACTAAAAGAAAAAAGGCCAAAACGAGCCCAAGAAAAATAAAAAGGAAAGAAAAGAAAATGAGAGAAAATAGAGAAGGGGCATGCTAATTCCACACTTGTGCTTCAAAGTAGCACAATGTGTTCCATATAGGGAGTCTCCTATGTTTTCACTTTCATATACTAGTGGGAATTTTTCATTATAGGGTTAGATGTTGATGCGGCTTGAACTACGTCGGTATTTCCCCAAAGAGGAAGGGATGATGCAGCACATCTATGGTAGGTATTTCCCTCAGTGATGAGATTAACGTTATCGAACCAATAGGAGAACCACACATAACTACGTGAACGGCACCTGCACACAAAGAACAAATACTTGCAACTCGACGTAAAAGAGGGGTTGTCAATCCCTCTCGGGTAAGAAGATAGATAAATTTGTAGTAGATTGGATAAATAGATCTCGCAGGAATGCGAGATAAAATGAATAACAATAAATTACAACAAGATATTTTTGGGCTTTTGGATTAATAGATCTGAAAATAAAAGCAAATAAAAATAGATCTCGAAGGCAAACATGATAAAGAAGAGACCCAGGGCCCGTAGATTTCACTAGTGGCTTCTCTTGAGAAAAATAACATACTGTGGGTAAAAAAATTACTGTTGGGCAATTGATAGAACTTCAAATAATTTTGACGATATCCAAGCAATGATCATTATATAGGCATCACGTCCAAGATTAGTAGACTGACTCCTGCTTGCATCTACTACTATTACTCCACACATCGACCGCTATCCAGCATGCATCTAGTGTATTAAGTTCATGGAGAAACGGAGTAATGCAATAAGAATGATGACATGACGTAGACAAGATCTATTCATGTAGGAATAGACCCCATCTTGTTATACTTAATAGCAATGATACATACGTGTCATTTCCACTTCTATCGCTGGGATTGAGCACCGTAAGATTGAACCCATCACAAAGCACCTCTTCCCATGGCAAGAAAAATCGATCTATTCGGCCTAACTAAACCAAAGATTCAAATAAGAAATACGAGGCTATAAGTAATCATGCATATAAGAGATCAAAAGACTCAAATAACTTTCATGGATAAAAACATAGATCTGATTATAAACTCAAAGTTCATCGGATCCCAATAAACACATCACAAAAAGAGTTACATAAAATAGATTTCCAAGAGACCATTGTATTGAGAATTAAAAGAGAGAGAGGAAGCCATCTAGCTACTAACTACGAACCCGTAGGTCTACAATGAACTACTCGCGCATCATCGGTGAGGCACCAATGAGGATGCTGAACCCCTCCGTGATGGTGTCTAGATTGGATCTATGGTTTCTGAAACTTGCGGCGGCTGGAATTGTGTTTCGTCGACTCCCTTAGGGTTTCTGGAATATTGGGGTATTTATAGAGCAAATAGGCGGTGCGGGATGCCACCGAGGTGGGCACGACCCACCATGGCGCGCCCAGGTGGGTTGTGTCCCACTCGGGGCACCCCTCTGGTACTTCTTTGGCCCATCCTGTGTCTTCTAGCCCAGAAAAATTCACCAAAAAGTTTTGCTGAGTTTGGACTCCGTTTGATATTGATTTTCTGCAAAGTAAAATACAAGCAAAAAACAACAACTCGCACTGGGCACTATATCAATAGGTTAGTCCCAAAAAATGATATAAAGTTGCTATACAATGATTGTAAAACATCCAAGAATGATAATATAACAACATGGAACAATAATAAATTATAGATACGTTGGAGACGTATCAGATGCACACCTACTTAGTTTTCAGTTTGAGCTTTCATACACTTATAGCTCTTAGTGCATTCGTTGCATGGAAATCCCTACTCCTCGCATTGATATCAATTGATGGGCATTTTCATAGCCCGTTGGTTAATTAGCCGCGTTAATGTGAGACTTTCTTACCTTTTTGTCCTCTCTATATTTATCCCTATCATCATACTCTATTCCACCCATAGTGCTATATCCATGGCTTGCGCTCATGTATTGCTTGATAGTTGAAAAAGCTGAAGCGCGTTAAAAAGTATGAACCATTTGCTTGGTTGACACCGGGGTAGTTCATGATAAATCCTTTGTGTTAAGAAGATATACCATGACAAGACTATATGATTTTGTAGGGATAGCATTCTTTAGCATTGATATTTTGAAAGACACGATTATTTGTTGGGATGCCTGAGTATTGATGTCTTTATGTCAAATTATAGACTATTACTTTGAATCACTCTTTTCTTAATATTCATGCCATGATTAGATATATGATCAAGATTATGCTAGGTAGCATTCCACATCAAAAATTATTCTATTTTATCATTTACCTACTCGAGGTCGAGCGGGAATTAAGCTTGGGGATGTTGGTACGTCTCCGTCGTATCTATAATTTTTGATTGTTTCATGCCAACATTATACAACTTTCACATATTTTTGGCAACATTTTATATGATTGATTGGACTAACAATATTATCCAGTGCCTAGTGCCAGTTCATGTTTTTTGCATGTTTTTTCTTCACAGAATATTCATATCAAACAAAGTCCAAACACGATAAAAATTTATGGAAAATTATTTTGGAATATTTGTGATTTTTGGGAGGTGGAATCAATGCAAAACGGGAGCCCATAGCCACCACAAGACACGTGGGTGCGTCAGGCAGCCCAGGCGTTTGGTGGTGGGTTGTGCCCTCCTCGAATGTCGGTTGGAGCTCTACTTCGGGTGCAAGGAAGCTTATATTCGAAAAAAAATCATGTTAAAATCTCAGCGCAATCGGAGTTACGGATCTCCAGATATTTAAGAAACGGTTTTTGGCCAGAAAACAGAAGCGCGAAACAGAAAATAACAGAGAGAGAGATCCAATCTCGGAGGGGCTCTCGCTCCTCTGCCGCCATGGAGGCGATGGACCAGAGGGGGAACTCTCCTACCATATAGGGGGGGCAAGGAAGAAGAAGAAGGAGGGGGTTCTCTCCCCCTCTCTCCTACTGGTGCTGAAACGTCACCGAGACAATCATCGTGTGATGGCGATCTACTCCAACAACTCTGTCATCTTCACCAATAACTCCATCACCTTCCCCCATCTATATTCAGCGGTCCACTCTCCCGCAACCCACCGTACCCTCTACTTGAACATGGTGCTTTATGCTTCATACTATTCTCCATTGATATGTTGCCATCCTATGATGTTTGAGTAGATCTATTTTGTCCTATGGGTTAATCGTGATCTTGATTGGTATGAGTTTATATTTTATTATGGTGCTGTCCTACGGTGCCCTCTGTGTCGCGCAAACATGACAGATCCCCGCTGTAGGGTGTTGCAATATGTTCAAAATTCGCTTATAGTGGGTGGCGTGAGTGACAGAATACACAGACCCGAGTAAGTGGGCTATTGCATATGGGAGTAAAGAGGACTTGATACTTAATGATATGGTTAGGTTTTACCTTAATGATCTTTGGTAGTTGCGGATGCTTGCTAGACTTCCGGTCATAAGTGCATATGATCCAAGTAGAGAAAGTATGTTAGCTCATGCCTCTCCCTCATATGAAATTGCAAGAATGATTACCGGTCTAGTTATCAATTGCCTAGGGACAGTTCCGCAAATCCTATCACCACTTTTGCACACTCACTTTATTAAATTGTACTTTTATTAAAACAACTAACTTTTATTTTCACGTCCTTTATTATCTTGCAAACCTATCATGTTATACATTCAAAGTACTTCTAGTTTTATTCTTGTTCTAGGTAAAGCAAACATTAAAGTGTGCGTAGAGTTGTATAGGTGGTCGATAGAACTTGAGGGAATATTTGTTCTACCTTTAGCTCCTCATTGGGTTCGACACTCTTATTTATCGAAAAAGGCTACAAACGATCACCTATACTTGTGGGTTATCAAGACCTTTTTCTGGCGCCGTTGCCGGGGAGCAATAGCATGGGGTGAATATTCGCATGTGTGCTTGCTTGCTTTATCACTAAGTAGTTTTTATTTTCTGTTCTATATTGTTTTCTATCTTTAGTTATGGGTAGGAAACGCAAAATACCAAAAATTAGTTGTACCTACTAAACCAATGGTTGAAGAACCACCCAAAATCTATCATACCGCTGAAGCTTTCTACTTGGATCATCTTCAATCCCTATGTGCTTGTGCTGAAAACCCAACTAGCTTAGTTGAGGGAAAATCATTAGATGAGCATGCTCATTATGTGCGATGCCGCTTATCTCAAAAAAGGAAACTTTTACTGCATCAAATCAATACTATGCAATGCTATGCTTGGAATTTATGTGTACATGATTTTACTTGTTGTTCTGAAGACCCTAAGAAACACCTTCCTTATCAATGTGAGTTTAGAGATAATGGGATCCTATCTTCTTATGCTAAGGGTGTTTATAATTACTACGATGTTGAACAAATTGAAGAATTTATTGCTTTTAAGGGTGCTTATGAAATTGATTAGTGGATTGAAAAGTATGATACTACTCTTTACGAATCTGAAAATTTTGTCATACTCAAATATTGCTATGAAAACTATGCTTCTAATGCTTATATTAATGAGTTTATTGAGAAAGTCTCCGCTGTCCAAGAAGAGAATAATATTTTGCAAGAGTCTATGGAAGAATAAATTGATGAAACTATGAGCTCATTGGATGAAAAAGATGAGGAGGAGAGCGAAGAAGAAAAGGAGGAAGAGCAGATTGATCACCCGTGCCCACCTTCTAATGAGAGTAACTCTTCAACTCATACATTGTTTAATTTCCCTTCGTTCTTACTGAAGGATGAATTCTATGATAATTTCTATGATCTCGTTGGTTCATTTGAAATATTGCTTTTTGATAAAATTGATGCTTGTTATGCTTGTGGCCAAGATGCCAATGTGAATTATGCTTATGGAGATGAACTTGCTATAGTTACTTATGTTAAGAATGAAATTGTTGCTATTGCATCCAAACATGATAGTCCTATTATCTTTTTGAATTCTCCAAACTACACCATATTGGAGAAGTTTGTACTTATTAAGGATTACATTGATGGGTTGCCTTTTACCCTTGCACATGATGATTTTGATGAATATAATATGCATGTGCTTGCTGCTCCTACTTGCAATTATTATGAGAGAGGAACTACATCTCCGCCTCTCTATGTTTCTAACACGATAAAATTGCAAGAAACTGCTTACGCTATGAATTGGCTTTTACTTGATGTGCATGAATTGTTCTTTTATGACATGCTGATGCATAGGAAGAGAGTTAGACTTCGTCATTACATGATCTATGTTGCTTTTGTGCTCATTACTAAATTACAAATCATTGTTAATTAAAATTGGCTTTGATATACCTTGGGATCCGGGTGGATCCGTTACTTGAGCACTTTATGCCTACTTAATGGATTTAAAGAAAGCGCTGCCAGGGAGACAACCCGAAAGTTCTAGAGAGCCATTTTATTCTATTGAGTGCTTTTAAAAAGTTTAAAAACAAAACAATATAGAGGGGAACCTAAAACTTTTTCAAAAATAAAATGTGAAAGTGAGAGAGACGAGCATTGTTAAAGTGGGAGCTAGCCTTGAACTTTGTTCATGCCTATGGAAACTTTGTGAATCTTGAATTACAGAAACTTTTAAACAAAAATAATTATTCCCTTGTACAAATACATTGTATAATAAAAATAATGTGCCAAGATTTGCCTTTAGGGTGATTAGATTGCTTGTTGGTATGTGCGGTGTAAAAACAGAAACTTTGGTTGTAGTGCATTGATGACCCACAAGTATAGGGGATCTATCGTAGTCCTTTTGATAAGTAAGAGTGTCGAACCCAATGAGGAGTTGAAGAAAATGATAAGCGGTTTTCAGCAAGGTATTCTCTGCAAACACTGAAATTATCAGTAATAGATAGTTTTGTGATAAGGTAATTGGTAACGAGTAGCAAGTAATAAAAGTAAATAAGGTGCAGCAAGATGGCCAATCCTTTTTGCAGCAAAGGACAAGCCTGGACAAACTCTTATATGATGTAAAGCGCTCCCGAAGACACATGGGAATTATCGTCAAGCTAGTTTTCATCACGATCATATGATTCGTGTTAGGTACTTTGATAATCTGATATGTGGGTGGACCGGTGCTTGGGTACTGTCCTTACTTGGACAAGCATCCCACTTATGATTAACCCCTATTGCAAGCATCCGCAACTACAATAGAAGTATTAAGGTAAACCTAACCATAGCATGAAACATATGGATCCAAATCGGCCCCTTACGAAGCAACACATAAACTAGGGTTTAAGCTTCTGTCACTCTAGCAACCCATCATCTACTTATTACTTCCCAATGCCTCCCTCTAGGCCCAAACAATGGTGAAGTGTCATGTAGTCGACTGTCGGTGTTCTGGGAACGGGGGTCCCCAGACTTGCCTGCCTGCGGCCTGCGGCGTGGCTCGAGGAGGGGCCCAGCACGGCCCATCTTCATCAACACAGACCCAAGACCCTCGCGAGGGGACAAGCCTCGCGGGGCAGACGACACGGAGCTTCCTAAGGCATGGCTTCATCAGGCTGGCTCGCGAGGAGGTGGAGAGATCAAGGCGGGGTACCTCACGAGGTGCCCGTGACGCAAGCCATGACGACCAAAGGCGCCAGGCGGGCGCTAGCCGCGCAGTGTCCTCCTTTCCTCTTTGGTGCAAAGGGAGCAAGCGCATGCGAGAGCATCAAGCAAAGGCACCCATTTCGGTGCAACGAGACCAAGACCAGTCCAACGGCAGGAAGGAAGTCATTGTGGAGCCCAATCCAGCGTCACCGCCAGAGCCTTTGGCAGGCGAGGACCAACTTTAGTCAGGATAAGTGTACCAGATGTCCCCCTTCAAAATGGCCAATTGTTGGCGCCCTTCCCGCTCAATATTTGGGAAGAGGCCCAGGGCCTTTGCCTATAAATAGGACTAGCCACCCACATGGTAGAGGGGATCGGATCAAAATCGGAGAGAGAATCGAGAAGAGAGAGAGAGAGAAGGGTGACTGAACTCCTCCTAGCAGTTCACCCCCCAGCCAAGAACAGACCCTCGCGAGGCTGTTCTTCCTTGTATTGCTCATCATCATCAGCCCAAGAGGCAATCCACCACACCACACACTGGAGTAGGGTATTACACCACAACGGTGGCCCGAACCAGTATAAACCCTGTGTCTCTTGTGCTGTTCTTTCTATAGCTTAGATCTTAGCGAGGCGGAGGGGTGCAGGTAGGTAGAAGGCGAAATCTCCGCGCGCACCCCAGTGTTCGAACCTCAAGGGTCTGCCGGAACCCAAAATCCGACATTTGGCGCGCCAGGTAGGGGTGCACCGGAGTTTTCCCTTCCGCCACCGCCACGACCTGCCTCGCGATGAGTAGCGCGTCGCCCGCTCCGGCCGCCGGCGCCAGCACGGGGGCCAGGGGGCTCCGAGCCCTGGCCCCAGCCCTGCAACGGGTACGGTGGCTGGACAAGTTCAAGCCAACGATGCCGCCGCGCTACGGCGGCGCGACTGATCCGCTGGCCTTCTTGCTGGCGTATGAGGAGGCCATCCTCGAAGCTGGAGGTGACGATAGGGTCATGGCCAACTGGCTCCCCATGGCCCTCACCGGTGCTCCGCGCGCATGGCTGCTCCACCTGCCGGCAGCCTCCGTGGCCTCTTGGGAAGAGCTCCGCAGCCTCTTCCCCGCCCACCATGCTACACCAACACCCCCGGTCGTCGCGGCCCTCCTGGGCGGCTCGCAGGCGCCGCCTACAAGTCACCACGTCAAGCCGTTCATCCGCCGGGTCAGCGCCGCTTCCACGCGGCAGGGGGCTCTCCCGGACCGGGCGGCGCCCAAGGCCGGCCTGACCTTCAGCTTGGAGGACCACCCCTCCAACTCGGCCTGCTCGGGTGCACTCCCCATGCTGTGCACCCCCACCATCTGCCAGGTGGCCGTCACCAGAACTCTCATCGATGGCGGTGCGGGCCTCAGCGTGCTCTCGGTTGAGGCCTTCAACCTCCTCTGCATACCCCTGGAACGGCTGCAACCCAGCCGGCCCTTCTCAGGCGTTGGGGGCGGATCATCCAGCTCCTTGGAACAGATCCGGCTCCCAGTAACCTTCGACACCTACAACAACTTCCGCACGGAGCTGGTCGACTTCGACATCGCCCCCATCGGCCTCCCCTACAACGCCATCCTCGGCTACCCAGCGCTGGCCCAGTTCATGGCCGCGACGCACCCGGCGTACAATCTCATGAAGATGCCCGGGAGCAGCGGTGTCCTCACCGTGCACGGGGACACCGAAGACGCGCTGCGAGTGCTCAAGCTCGCCTTCAAGACGGCAGCGTCGGCACAGCCCGCCGACTCGGAGACCCCCGAGCCCAAGGGGGCTGCACCCGCCAAGAAGAAACAGTTGTTCACCCAAGACAAGGCAGAAACCAAGTAGATACCCGTCGATGAGGACGGGTCCACCAACGCCACTTTCACCATAGGCGCCAACCTCGAGCCCGAGCAGGAGGAGGCCCTGGTCAGGTTCCTGCGCGCAAACAAGAAGGTATTCGCTTGGGAGCCTGACCAGTTGGCGGGGATCCCTAGGAGCGTAATCGAGCATCACCTCAACGTGTGCCCCAACGTGCGCCCTGTGAAGCAGAAGGCAAGGCGGCAGTGCATAGAAAAGCAGGCCTTCATCGTCCAAGAGACCCGCAAGCTAGAAGCCGCTGGGGTCATTCGGGAGGTCCGATACCCGGATTGGTTGGCCAACCCTGTCGTTGTGCCAAAGAAGGAAGGGAAGGAGCGCATGTGTGTCGACTTCACCAACCTCAACAAGGCATGCCCGCAAGATCCGTTCCTGCTCCCCCGCATCGACCAGATCGTCGATTCCACCGCAGAATGCGACCTGCTATGCTTCTGGGATGCCTTCTCTGGGTATCACCAGATCAAGATGGCGGTAGAAGACGTCGAAAAGACAGCCTTCCTAACCCCGTGTGGGGTGTACTGCTACGCATGCATGCCATTCGGGCTGCGTAATGCAGGGGCGACCTTTCAGCGGCTGATGCACATCACCTTGGGCCCGCAGCTCGGGAAGAATGTTGAGGCTTACGTCGATGACATTGTGGTGAAGTCTCGGGAGGCCAGGACCCTGATACAAGACCTGGAGGAAACCTTCGCGAGCCTCAACGCAGTGAACCTGCGGCTCAACCCAGAGAAGTGTGTGTTCGGAGTCCCCTCGGGCAAGCTCTTGGGTTTCCTTGTGTCCCACCGAGGCATCTAGGCTAACCTGGAAAAGGTCAAGGCGGTCGAGGACATGAGCCCGCCACAGACACTCAGAGAAATGCAGAAGCTCACTGGACGCGTGACCGCACTAGGGCGCTTCATCTCCAAGTTGGGGGAGCGAGCGCTGCCCTTCTTCCAGCTAATGAAGAAAAAGGGGCCCTTTGAATGGACTGAAGAGGCCGACAAGGCGTTCCAGGATCTCAAGAGATACCTGACCAGCCCTCCGGTCATGGTGGCCCCACGCCCTCAAGAGCCCCTGGTGCTTTACCTCATCGCCACTCCCTACTCCGCCAGCGCAGCCCTGGTGGCGGTTAGGGAGGAGCGTCGAATCAAAACCACAGCAGCAGCCCGGGACAAGGCAAAACAGGAACAAGGAAGGCCCACAGAAACCGCCACCACGGTTGAGGAGGATCAGCCGCCACAGAGGAGTGCACCGGAGGCGGAAGAGGCCCCTCTCCCAGATGGCCAGCCTCAGGAGGCCTCATCACCTCAGGAGGCACCATGGTCTCCGGAGGGCGCCACCAGCACTGACGCACCCAACCTCGTTGAGCACCCAATGTACTTTGTCAGCACGGTGTTGCGGGACGCGAGGGCACGGTACCCCATGCCTCAGAAGCTCCTCCTCGCGCTACTAGTGGCCTCGCGCAAGCTACGACACTATTTCCAGGGTCACCCCATCAAGGTCGTCTCGTCATACCCCCTGGAGAGAGTGCTCAGGAGCCCTAACTCAGCTGGAAGGGTCGCTGAGTGGAACATAGAACTGCAAGCGTTTCAGCTCGAATTCAGCACGACCAGAGTCATCAAGGGAGCAGCATTAGCGGATTTTATGGCAGAATGGACGGAGGCACCAGGCCTCAAGGCCGACGAGGATCGGTCCCTCTCCCCGGGAAGTGAGGCGCCAGAAGGCTGGCTCATGTACTTCGATGGGGCGTTCTCCAGGCATGGCGCTGGGGCTGTGGCGGTGCTTATATCGCCCACTCAGGACAAACTCTACTACGCTGTATAGCTCTGTTTCCAGCAAGGTGAAAAGGTCTCCAACAACATAGCGGAGTATGAAGGTTTAATAGCGGGCTTGAAGGCCGCAGCTGCCCTGGGGGTGAAATGCCTCACCATCAAGGGCGATTCGCAGCTCCTTGTCAATTTCTCCAACAAGGTGTACGAGCCGAAAGATGAGCACATGGAAGCCTACCTTGCGGAGGTCCGCAGGATGGAGAAGCAGTTCTGGGGGTTGGAGTTGCAGCATGTGCCCCGTGGCACCAATCAGGAGGCCGACGACATCGCCAAACGGGCGTCTAGGCGGTTACCTCAGGAGCCCGGCGTCTTCGAGGAGCGGCTCTTCAAGCCCTCAGCCCTGCTATCATTGTCAAACACGGCTCAGCCTCGGGAGGAGCTCCCCCAGCCACCTGCCTCAGGAGCCCCGGTCTGTGGCCCGGCCTCAGGAGCACGCCTGCTCCTGACGATGGAACCTCAGGAGGGGTGCTGGATCACGGAGCTCCGGAGTTACTTAACACAAGGGACCCTGCCGGAGAAGGAGGAGGAAGCGGAGTGTGTGGCACGGCAGGCCACGGCATACTGCATCAAGGATGGAGGGCTCTACCGGAAGCGACCAAACGATGTATCCCTGCGCTGCATCTCCAGGGAGCAAGGAAAGGAACTGCTGGAAGATATACACGGCGGAGACTGTGGACATCATTCATCATCACGGACCCTCGTCGGCAAGGCGTTCCGCAGTGGGTTTTATTGGCCCACCGCACTCAATGACGCAGTCGAACTGGTGAAAGCTTGTGAGGCCTGCCAGTTCCACGCCAAGCAGATCCAGCAGCCGGCAGGAGGCCTGCAGACTATACCCCTTTCGTGGCCATTCGCAGTCTGGGGGCTGGACATCCTGGGCCCGTTTCCTTGGGCGCCAAGGGGCTACCGCTACCTCTACGTCACCGTGGACAAGTTCACCAAGTGGGCTGAAGTAGAGGCCGTCCGCACCATCCCCGCGGGTTCTGCGGTCAAGTTCATCAGGGGCATCGTGAGCCGGTTCGGGGTGCCGAACCGCATCATCACAAACAAAGGTTCGCAGTTCACTAGTAACCTCTTCAAAACATACTGTGCTAACCTTGGAACGCAGATATGCTACGCTTCGGTGGCGCACCCCCGAAGCAACGGCCAGGCCGAGCGAGCCAACACAGAGGTCCTGAGGGGCCTCAAGACCAGGACGTTCAAGAAGAAGCTGGAGGCCTGCGGCAGAGGTTGGTACGACGAGCTTCAGTCCGTGTTGTGGTCCATCCGCACAACCGCGACCAAGCCGACTGGAGAGACCCCGTTCTTCCTGGTCTACGGAGCCGAAGCGGTCCTCCCTCACGAGGTCAGATGTTGCTCCGCGTGGGTCCTAGCGTTCGACGAGGCGCAGCAGGACGCCATGCGGGGTATGGACCTCGTGCTGGGGGAGGAACGTCGCCGAGAAGCCGCGCTGCGAGCGGCGAGGTACCAACAAGCGCTGCGACGATATTACTGCCGCAACATCCGCCCCAGAACTCTCGAGGTAGGAGACCTCGTGCTCAGGCGGGTTCTCTCCAGGGAGGGACATCACAACCTCTCTCCCATGTGGGAGGGACCGTTTAAGGTTGTTCATGTTTCCAGGCCCGGCTCCGCGCGCTTGGAGACTCAGGAGGGGGTGTCGGTCCAGAACGCATGGAACATCCAGCACCTCCGGAGGTTCTACCCCTAAAAAGGCCCAGAGCCTGTGAAGAAGGCGAATGCCTGTGAAGCTGTCGCGTTTTGGAAAAGGCTCAGAGCCTGTGAAGAAGGCGAATGCCTGTGAAGCTGTCGCGTTTTGGAAAAGGCCCAGAGCCTGTGAAGAAGGCGAATGCCTGTGAAGCTGTCGCGTTTGGGAAAAGGCCCAGAGCCTGTGAAGAAGGCGAATGCCTGTGAAGCTGTCGCGTTTTGGAAAAGGCCCAGAGCCTGTGAAGAAGGCGAATGCCTGTGAAGCTGTCGCGTTTTGGAAAAGGCCCAGAGCCTGTGAAGAAGGCGAATGCCTGTGAAGCTGTCATGTTTTGGAAAAGGCCCAGAGCCTGTGAAGAAGGCGAATGCCTGTGAAGCTGTCGCATTTTGGAAAAGCCCGGAGCCTGTGAAGAGGGCAAATGCCCGTGAATCCTGCTTCCCCCAAGAAAGGCCTGGAGCCTGTGAAGAAGGCCAACGCCTGTGAAGCTCGCCGCCCGTGACACTCTCACGTAATAATGAGTTGGGGCTGTACACGCCCTGGAGTCTCAGGAGCGCCGGCCTCAGGCCCTGGGGCTCCCTCCCACGCCCAGTGGCAGCACTTAGCTCCGCGCTGGTGAGAAGACGTCGAATACTAGATTAGGTGCCGGACGCGGCTTTTTCATTTGCTTTCCGCAGTTGGCTTGTTCATTCTCATTCGAAGTTTTATTGAAGCTGTTGCCGTCTTTGGCTTGTGGTTCTTCGACTTTTCACTCTCCTGCCTCGATTTCTCTTATGCAAGGCCTCACGAGGGGGGCAGCTGAGCGCCCTCGCGAGTGTTCCTGTCCTAGTCGTTTAAAGGTTTCACGACCTGGGTCCATTACAGGAGCACCCCTCCAGTCCATGCCCCATGGGCACTGCGACACAAACACAGGGCCTGGGTCGGTCGCCCCCCACGGCTGGGGCCGAGAACTATCCACGCGCGGGCACGTAGCCGGAAGGCACGATAACAGAAGCAAAGCGATGATTAACAGCAATAACCCAAACATGCCCCCGTGGGGCTCCACGCTACTATCTTTTTACGCAGGAAAAAGGAAAAGAAAGAGCAAATCAGGCGCAGCTCGCCTCACACCGGCCTGCAGGGAAGACTCGAGCTGCCTCCGGGGCTCAGGCAGACTCCCTCTCGCGCTTCACCAAGGCGCGACGGCGGGCAGACACGCTACCACCTCCCAAGTAGGTACGACGGCGTGGAGGCTGACCGCGACCACCGCTAGAAGAGTCGCCGCCTGAAGAAGAACTGGTGAAGCTTGGGGAACCCTGAGCGCCGCCAATCACGCGAGCGCTGTCCTCTCCATCATCACCAGGGCTGGGTTCCCGGCCGCGGTCGTCGTCCTCAGGGCAGAACCCTGCGCGGCGACCATCTTCCCCAAACACCCTCACGTAGAGGGTGGCATCGCCGTCAAACTTGAAGTGCAGGGTGCACCGACGGCTCAGGCCACGCGCGCGGGCAAACGTCTGCCAACCGCGGGTCAAGGCCAGGCTCCCGGCTGCGGAGACCTCCAGTGAAGCCCATGAGGCCCGATTGCAGTAGCCGTCTGCCTGAAGCCAGAGGCTGCCCGGGGCGCCGGCCGGGAGCTCGCCGAGGAGGAAGCGAGGAAGTTGAAGCCGGGTGCTAGTCGGCTCCGCCGACCACACAATGAACTCCGGCAGCACCTCTGCAGCGCGAAAGTGCGGCCTAGGGGAACGCGCGACCAAAGCGCGCCCCCCGGCCGCATCAGTCCGCCCGTCACCGTGCTGGAGATCGTCTCCACGGCCGCGGGGAGCTGCCGTGGTGGCCACAGGATGTTTGCGAGGGCGCCCTCGGCCGCGCTTGGGCGGGGGAGAGGCAGGCTCAACCTGGCGAGCCTTCCCCTTCTCTGTGGCCGAGAACCTCCTCGACGGGGCCATGAAGAAGAAGGAGAAGTGAGGGGGGATGAACTGGAAGGGCGCGCACCGATCCGTACTTATAGCCGGCGAGGGCCAACCGTTGGCCCCCACGATCGCAGGTAATCATGACCCGCTTTGCATGCAGGTACTTGTCCAATCCGTGCAGTTGCCGAGGCGCCGTGGGGAAGTGGAGACGCCCACGTCCAATCAACCGCCACGCGGCGCGCAAGGCCGCAGGCTGTTAGGGCCCGTGGCGCTTTGCTCTTGCCCTTTTGCCTTCCTACACGGCCAAGTCCGGGCGCGCCTTGGGCCCGGGGGCTACTGTCAGCGTTCTGGGAATGGGGGTCCCCAGACTTGCCTGCCTGCGGCCTGCGGCGTGGCTCGAGGAGGGGCCCAGCACGGCCCATCTTCATCAACACAGACCCAAGACCCTCGCGAGGGGACAAGCCTCGCGGGGCAGACGACACGGAGCTTCCTAAGGCATGGCTTCATCAGGCTGGCTCGCGAGGAGGTGGAGAGATCAAGGCGGGGTACCTCACGAGGTGCCCGTGACGCAAGCCATGACGACCAAAGGCGCCAGGCGGGCGCTAGCCGCGCAGTGTCCTCCTTTCCTCTTTGGTGCAAAGGGAGCAAGCGCATGCGAGAGCATCAAGCAAAGGCACCCATTTCGGTGCAACGAGACCAAGACCAGTCCAACGGCAGGAAGGAAGTCATTGTGGAGCCCAATCCAGCGTCACCGCCAGAGCCTTTGGCAGGCGAGGACCAACTTTAGTCAGGATAAGTGTACCAGATGTCCCCCTTCAAAATGGCCAATTGTTGGCGCCCTTCCCGCTCAATATTTGGGAAGAGGCCCAGGGCCTTTGCCTATAAATAGGACTAGCCACCCACATGGTAGAGGGGATCGGATCAAAATCGGAGAGAGAATCGAGAAGAGAGAGAGAGAGAAGGGTGACTGAACTCCTCCTAGCAGTTCACCCCCCAGCCAAGAACAGACCCTCGCGAGGCTGTTCTTCCTTGTATTGCTCATCATCATCAGCCCAAGAGGCAATCCACCACACCACACACTGGAGTAGGGTATTACACCACAACGGTGGCCCGAACCAGTATAAACCCTGTGTCTCTTGTGCTGTTCTTTCTATAGCTTAGATCTTAGCGAGGCGGAGGGGTGCAGGTAGGTAGAAGGCGAAATCTCCGCGCGCACCCCAGTGTTCGAACCTCAAGGGTCTGCCAGAACCCGAAATCCGACATCGACGTTCACATGACACCACTAGAGGATGACAACATACATCTCATCAAAATATCGAACGATTACCAAATTCACATGACTACTAATAGCAAGACTTCTCCCATGTCCTCAGGAACAAACGTAACTACTCACAAAGCATATTCATGTTCATAATCAGAGGGGTATTAATATGCATAATGGATCTGAACATATGATCTTCCACCAAGTAAACCAACTAGCATCAACTACAAGGAGTAATCAACACTACTAGCAACCCACAGGTACCAATCTGAGGTTTGGATACAAAGATTGGATACAAGAGATGAACTAGGGTTTGAGAGGAGATGGTGCTGGTGAAGATGTTGATGGAGATTGACCCCCTCCCGATGATAGGATCATTGGTGATGAATTCCCCCTCCCGGAGGGAAGTTTCCCCGGCAGAACAGCTCCGCCAGAGCCCTAGATTGGTTCCGCCTCGTGGTGGCGGAGTCTCGTCCCGAAAGCTTGCTTATGATTTTTTCCTCGATGAAAGACTCCATATAGGATAAGATGGGCATCGGAGGGCCACCAGGGGGCCCATGAGGCAGGGGGCGCGCCCAGGGGGTAGGGCGCGCCCCCCACCCTCGTGGCTAGGGTGTGGCCCCCTCTAGAACTTCTTGCGCTCAGTATTTTTTATATATTTTGAAAATAGTTTCCGTGAAGTTTCAGGACTTTTGGAGCTGTGTAGAATAGGTCTCTAATATTTGCTCGTTTTCCAGCCTAGTATCCTAGCTGCCGGCATTCTCCCTCTTTATGTAAACCTTGTAAAATAAGAGAGAATAGGCATAAGTATTGACATAATGTGTAATAACATCCCATAATGCAATAAATATCGATATAAAAGCATGATGCAAAATGGACGTATCAACTCCCCCAAGCTTAGACCACGCTTGTCCTCAAGTGAATGACGAAATCAAAAAATATGTCCACATGTTTGGAGATAGAGGTGTCGATAAAAATAAAATACGGACATGAGGGCATCATGATCATTCTTAGAACAGCAACATATATATATATTGTCATATGATCTCTTATGCTAAAGTAACAATTCAATCACAGTTTCAAGTATGAATCATAAACTTCATTGAGAACCAACAAACTCTAATCTCAGTCATTGAGGCAATTGCAATTTATCATAAGATAGGAAAGAGTCAATATAAGAGCTTTTCAGCAAATCCACATACTCAACCATCTTTTAGTCTTTCACAATTGCTAACACTCATGCAATATTTATGGGTATGAAGTTTTAATCAGACATAGAGAAAGATAGGGGCTTATAGTTTTGCCTCCCAATGTTTTACCTCAAGGGTAATGTCAACAATAATAGTTCATGAAGACTCACATCCAATTAGCTACATATATCAGGATCTTTCCAACACATTGTGCTTGCTAAAGGATAAAATGTAAAAAGGAAAGGTGAACATCACCATGACTCTTATGTAAGGTAGAAGATAGGCCCTTCGCAAAGGGAAGAAGAGGTTGTCATTCGCTTTTATGGTTGGATGCACAAAACCTTAATGCAAAAGAACATCACTTTATATTTCCACTTGTGATATGGACCTTTATTATGCAGTCCGTTGCTTTTATTTCATCCATATCACAAGATTGTATAAAGCTTATTTTCTCCGCACTAATAAGTCATACATATTTAGAGTGCATTTTTTTGCTTGCATTGATGACAACTTACTTGAAGGATCTTACTCAATCCATAGGTAGATATGGTGGACTCTCATGGCAAAACTAGGTTTAGGGATATTTGGAAGCACAAGTAGTATCTCTACTTGGTGCGAAGAAATTGGCTAGCATGAGAGAGAAAGGCAAGCTCAACATGTTGGATGATCCATGACAATATAATTTATCTCAGATGTAAGAAAACACAACCCATTACGTTGTCTTCCTTGTCCAACATCAACTCTTACCATGTCATACTTTAATGAGTGCTCACAATCATAAAAGATGTCCAAGATAGTATATTTGTATGTGAACCTCTCCTTCTTTATTACTTCCTATTAATTGCAACGATGACCAAAACTATGTTTGTCAACTCTCAACAACTTTTATTCATCATACTCTTTATATGTGAGCTCATTACTCTCCATAAGATCCATATGATCTCTTTGTTTCTTTTTATTCTTTCTCTTTTTATTTTATTCCCTCAAGATCATAGCAAAATAATCAAGCCCTTGACTCAACACTAATCTTTATTATATAGCTCACGGGCTCGATTACATAGAGGGATCATAAAGCAAAACTCACAACTAGATCATACTAAAAGTTTATTCTACTAGATCAAGATATTACCAAAAGGATCGAACTAATAAAAACGATAAAGATAAAAGTGACGGATATACGATACCGGGGCACTCCCCCAAGCTTGGCAGTTGCCAAGGGGAGTGCCCATACCAGATACTCAGTTCTTCTTTGTTGGTGAAGAATGTGGAGTTGTTGATGATGGATAGTCGTACATCGAGCGTAGGAGGTCCTCCAACTTGCGGATAATGCCCTTGAGTGCGATTATATGCTCCTTCAACAAAATATTTTCACGTGTGAGATACTTGTTTTGTATACGGGCTAACTCAATCATCTTGAAAGCCTCGATCTCAGTTAGGGTGAGAAGATTGTGATCAAGTTGAAGGATGTCTTCTGTTGCCGGAACTTGGTCCTCCGTGGTCTTCTTGATCCCTTCACCCTTGTTGATCTCCATAGGTTTTTCCCTCGTCAGCTCTATCTTCATTAGCCAAGCATCGTTGTCACCATTGTTGGAGGAGGGAGACGACATGATGCTTGGCCTTGACAACCCTGACAGAAAATAGCTCGAAACAAAGACAAGAGATATTTGTGTGATACAGTGGTCAAAACCTTCGGGAGATTATATAATGAATTTTTACCGACTAAAAGAAGTATCGTGCAAGAAAACGGAGTCCGGAGAGCACACGAGGTGCCCACAAGGCAGGGGGGCGCGCCCAGGGGGGGGGGTATGGCGCGCCTCCCACCCTCGTGGGAGCCTTGTGTCCTTTTCGGTCTGCTTCTTATTTTCCTATTTTTCTAAATATTCCAAAACGAGGAAATATTGCCATTAGAACTGTGTTGGAGTCGGTTTACTTACCGTACCACGTACCTATTCCTTTCTGGAGTCTGAAACGTTCCGTAAAGTGTCCCTTATGTATTCCTCCAGGGTTACGGTTTCAATAATATTAGTTTCAACATTGATGGGATTACCTGAGATATAGTGTTTGATTCTTTGACCGTTCACCACCCTCGGATTTGTGCCTTCGAAGTTGTTGATTTTTATGGCGCCGGGACGATAGACCTCCTCGATAACGTAAGGACCTTCCCATTTAGAGAGAAGTTTGCCTGCAAAAAATCTTAAACGAGAGTTGTATAGCAATACATAATCACCTACATTAAACTCACGCTTTTGTATCCTTTTGTCATGCCATCTTTTAACCTTTTCTTTAAACAGCTTGGCATTTTCATAAGCTTGGGTTCTCCATTCATCAAGTGAGCTAATGTCAAATAACCTCTTCTCACCGGAAGGTTTGAAGTCATAGTTGAGCTCTTTAATGGCCCAATATGCCTTATGTTCTAGTTCAAGAGGTAAGTGACATGCTTTACCATAAACCATTTTATACGGAGACATACCCATAGGATTTTTGTATGCAGTTCTATAGGCCCATAATGCATCATCAAGTTTCTTGGACCAATTCTTTCTAGATCTATTAACGGTCTTTTGCAAAATTAATTTTGAGCTCTATGTTACTCAATTCTACTTAACCGCTAGACTGTGGGTGATAAGGAGATGCAATTCTATGATTAACATCATACTTAGCAAGCATTTTACGAAAAGCACCATGAATAAAATGTGAACCACCATCAGTCATTAAATATCTAGGGACTCCAAACCTCGGGAAAATAACTTCTTTAAGCATCTTAATAGAGGTGTTATGATCAGCACTACTAGTTGGAATAGCTTCTACCCACTTAGTAACGTAATCAACAACAACTAAAATATGTGTATACCCATTAGAGGAAGGAAAAGGTCCCATATAGTTAAAGCCCCAAACATCAAATGGTTCAATAACAAGTGAATAATTCATAGGCATTTCTTGACGTCTACTAATATTACCAATTCTTTGAAATTCATCACAAGACAAGACAAACTTACGGGCATCCTTGAAGAGAGTAGGCCAATAAAAACCGGATTGCAATACCTTATGTGCAGTTCTATCTCCAGCATGGTGTCCTCCATAAGCCTCAGAGTGACATTTGCGTAGGATTTGTTCCTGTTTATGCTCAGGTACACAATGTCTAATGACACCATCTACTCCTTCTTTATAAAGATGTGGGTCATCCCAAAAGTAATGTCTCAAATCATAGAAGAACTTTTTCTTTTGCCGGTATGTGAAACTAGGTGGTATAAATTTAGCAACAATATAATTAGCATAATCAGCATACCATGGAGCAGTTCGAGAAGCATTTATGACATTTAATTGTTCATCAGGAAAGCTATCATCAATAGGTAGTGGGTCATTGAGGGAGTCCTGGATTAGGGGGTCTCCGGACAGCCGGACTATATTCTTTGGCCGGATTGTTAGACTATGAAGATACAGGATTGAAGACTTCGTCTCGTGTCCGGATGGGACTCTACTTGGCGTGGAAGGCAAGCTAGGCAATACGGATATGCATATCTCCTCCTTTGTAACCGACCTTGTGTAACCCTAGCCCTCTCTGGTGTCTATATAAACCGGAGGGTTTTAGTCCGTAGGACAACACACAATCATACCATAGGCTAGCTTCTAGGGTTTAGCCTCTCTGATCTCGTGGTAGATCTACTCTTGTACTACCCATATCATCAATATTAATCAAGCATGACGTAGGGTTTTACCTCCATCAAGAGGGCCCGAACCTAGGTAAAACTTTGTGTCCCCTGCCTCCTGTTACCATCCGCCTAGATGCACAGTTCGGGACCCCCTACCCGAGATCCGTCGGTTTTGACACCGACATTGGTGCTTTCATTGAGAGTTCCTCTGTGTCGTCGCCGTTAGGCTTGATGGCTCCTATGATCATCGATAGCGATGTAGTCCAGGGTGAGACTTTTTTCCCCGGACAGATTTTTGTATTCGGTGGCTTTGCACTGCGGGCCAATTCGCTTGGCCATCTGGAGCAGATTGAAAGCTACGCCCCTGGCCATCAGGTCAGGTTCGGAATCTTAAACTACACGGCCGATATTCGCGGAGACTTGATCTTCGACGGATTCGAGCCTCTGCCTTGTGCGTTACGCGGTCATGATGAGTACGATTTAGCTCTACCATAAGACAATGTTCAGGAGATCGCACCGGCAGCCGCTCCGACCCTCAATTCGGAGCCAGTTGCGTCATCTGTGGACAGGTGGATGGACCCTGCCACGGAGGCCTCACCCTCATTGGCGATCGAGCCGAACATCGACCTTACTCTGCACAAGAGCCGTGTTGACAAACTGCCGGATCTCTCTCTGGCCACGGACTCCGAACCGCCTGTGCCCGTTCCTAGCGAATCCGATTGGGCACCGATCATGGAGCTTACCGCTGCGGATATTTTTCAGCACTCGCCCATTGGCGACATACTGTACTCATTAAGGTCTCTCTCCTTGATAGGAGAATCTTGGCCGAACTATGTCCGCAGGATTGGGATGCGGATGGTGTCAAAATTCACCGCCCACCCACCACCCACTTAGTAGCCACTGTCGATGACCTAACCAACATGCTCGACTTTGACTCCGAAGACATCGACAGTATGGATGACGATGCAGGAGACGAACAGGAACCACTGCCCACACGGCATTGGACGCCCACTTCATCACATGACGTATACATGGTGGACACACCAAAAGAAAACAACGACGAGGAACAGAAGGACGCAATGAAGGGTTGTCCCCTCGAGAATCAGTCAAAGCGACGGCGTAAGCGCCGCCCCAAATCCCGCCTCAGCAGAAACAACGATCATACAGACCCAGCGTTAGAGTAGGGTGAACCATCGCCGGACCACGGCAACACGGAGAATCAAACCGAACAACCCGATTCTGTCAAAGATAATAGTCCGGACGGCATCACATCGGACAGACACCCGGAGCAACAGAATGCCCGTCAAAGGCTCGTTGCCACTGCGAGGAGTCTTAAAAAGCAGAAGCAAAGGCTCAAGGATGCGCAAGACACACTTAAAATCAGATGGAGTAAAGTACTCAACACAACAGTGAAGTGGGGCAGTAAAGTACTCAACACAACAGTGAAGTATGGCGGTAATTGCCCCACCAAGAGCTACCCAAAGCGGAAGTTGCTACTTGAATTCAATGAGGAGGCCTTAGATCCCCCGCAACCAAAAATTAAAACGGCCTCCTGGCCGGATAGACGACCTCACGACCAACATAGAGCGGCAAACAACGCCGCACATAAGCCAATACGCGATCCACGCGAGGGCTCGCATCAAAAGGATGGCGCAACCAGATCCATCTACGGACCATGCAAGCATGCTCCAGCATACAACGGAACACAACAAACATCCGAACAACGCGGTACACCCAAATACAGGGGTGCTGCACACCCCCTATGTTTCACCGATGAGGTGCTGGACCATGAATTTCTAGAGGGATTCAAATCCGTAAACATAGAGGCATACGACGGAACAACAGACCCTGGGGTCTGGATTGAGGACTATATCCTCCATATCCATATGGCTCGAGGAGATGATATCCACGCCATCAAGTACTTACCCCTCAAGCTCAAAGGGCCAGCTCGGCACTGGCTTAAAAGCCTCCCGGAAAACTCCATTGGAAGCTGGGAAGAGCTCGAAGACGCTTTTCGGGCAAATTTTCAAGGGACTTATGTCCGACCTCCGGATGCGGACGATTTGAGTCATATAACTCAACAGCCCGGAGAGTCAGCCCGAAAGCTTTGGAACAGGTTTCTTACTAAAAAGAACCAAATAGTCGACTGTCCGGACGCCGAAGCCTTGGCAGCTTTTAAGCATAGCGTCCGCGACGAATGGCTTGCCAGACACCTCGGCCAAGAAAAGCTGAGAACAATGGCAGCATTAACAAGCCTCATGACCCGCTTTTGCGCGGGTGAGGACAGCTGGCTAGCCAGATGCAGCACCAGCGACCCAAGTACATCCGAAGTTAGAGATGGAAACGGTAAATCACGACGCAACAAAAATAATAAGCGCCGAAATAAAGAAAACAGCCTGAAGAGCACCGCGGTAAACGCCGGATTCAGAAGCTCTCGGCCAGGTCAGCAAAAGCCGCCCTCTAAAGGCGCCAGTGACGAACTGTCCAGCTTAAAAATATTGGACTAAATATGTCAGATCCATAGCACCCCTGGTAAACCCGCTAATCACACCCACAGAGAATGTTGGGTTTTCAAGCAGTTCGGCAAGCTCAACGCCATACACAAGGGGCAGGATACACCAAGCGAAGACGAGGATGAGCGTCTCAAGCAAGACACTGGTGAACAAAAGAAATTTCCACCAGAAGTCAAAATAGTAAACGTGTTACACGTGATCAAGGGGAGAAACAAAGCGGCACTCCCAGAGAAATATGCCCAAGGGCCTATCACCGTGGAGTCTTGCCACTGGTCGTCTCAACCGATCACTTTTGACCATCGGGATTACTCAGCAAGTGTCCGGCATGCAGGACGGGCTGCCTTGGTATTAGACCCAATAATTGATGGATATCACTTCACACGAGTCCCGAAGGATGGTGGCAGCAGTCTAAACCTGATATATCAGGACATAATCCGCAAAATGGGGATAGACCCAACGAAAATTTGCCTCAGCAATACTACCATTAAAGGAGTAACACCAGGCCCAGGGGCTCATTGCACGGGCTCCCTGCTACTAGAAGTTATATTCGGCTTCCCCGATAACTTCCATAGCGAAAAATTAACCTTCCACATTGCTCCGTTCCAAAGTGGCTATCAAGCACTACTTGGACGCGAAGCTTTCGCTCGCTTTAATGCAATACCGCATTACACTTCCCTCACGCTTAAGATGCCCGGTCCATGTGGCATCATTACAGTAAATGGAAATATTGAGCGATCCCTGTGCGCCGAGGAGGGTGCGGCTACCTCGACAGCCGCACACTAAAACGGCCTCACCAACTAAAGTATTTGATAGGTCGTCAAGACCACGGACATGGTTAGACGAGTCTGGCGCAGCTATATGTAATTCGTACAAGATTGATGGCCACACCCCTATCACAAATACAAGGGGCTCAACGCATGCAAACAAGTGGCAATTTTTACTCATCTTGAAATTCACATGGTTTCTTTAAAACCTAAATTTTTGCACGACAACTTTTCACCTAAGTTCCTCTCTTTTACAGATGACCACCGTGCTACACCCGTCTAGGATACGGCACAACGGAGACACAGGCGCAGACGTGCAGCAGGGACCCGTCCCAAGGATTCTTTTTAGATTAAGACCCTGTGTCAACCTTTTTTACTGTCTCTTGTTGATACACATCCCTCGGATTCTCAGTATAATCGAGAAGGATGCTGGCGTCTTGGCATGTGGCCACGTCAGAATAATGCATGTACCTGGACACCAGGGGCTTCTTGCAAAGGGCACTGTTTAGGCCCGGTTTATACCATAAAGACCGAATACCTTAGGGAGTGTTCGGCGTCGCGAGTTTGGCCTTATATGCATCAGCTCCGAATCATGTCTTTGGTAAAATGTTGGGTTTGCCCGGCTCCTATGTTTTGGTACCTTACGTTCCACTCTATCGGCTAAGGTAGCACCAGGAGAACTACTGCGATTGTGCCCCGGGTCATCCGGACGAGCGCCTTAGTAGAGAAAGCTGAAAACTGATTGTCATGATATAGCGTGAGACTGGTCAACCACTCGATGACCTATCGGAATGTTAGAATTCCTCCGCCTTAACGAAGGGCCGTTTCCCGGCCAGGCATCTACGCACCCCGAGTTCGGGAGAGTGCGGAGCCACCAGGGGCTATATAGTAGCCCCACCGTCAAACTCCTATGGCTAAGTGAAAGTGTTAAAGCATTATAGTCCGGTTACCTCGTTCGCTGCACTATCACCTCCTTAATAGGGCCAAGACGTTGGGTTAAGTGTGAACACACGTCTTCTGCGAACACCTCCGCATTATATGCGTGGGGGCTAAAGCCGGTGACTGTAATCTTTCAGGTTATACACATGTATACATAAACGGCCGCGCAGGAGGCATCATATTACTTTCAGGCAAAAGTATAAAGACGGCCTTAATAAATTTCATAAAAACATTGTGTTTACAATGGGAATAAATGTGAGTCAAACATAATATTCTTCGAGCACTGGGCCTCTATCAAACGAGCACCCTCGAGAACCTCTTCGAAATAGTGCTCGGCAGCTACTCGGCCTATGGCCGAACCCTGCGCCGCAACAGTGGTAGCATCCATCTCCGCCCAGTATGCTTTAACACGGGAAAGGGCCATCCGCGAGCCTTCTATGCACGCCGACCTCTTCATCGCATTGATGCGCGGCACCGCACCAAGGAACTGCTGCACTAAGCTGAAATAGCTGTTCGGCTTCGGCTTTTCCGGCCACAGCTGATCCACGACAGACCTCATGGCGAGTCCGGACAACCTATTGTGTTCGGCCCATTCGGCTAGCTGATCAGTCAATGGAAGCGGACGCTCTGGAACGTTAAATTGCGACCAGAACAGCTTGTCCACTTCACGATCTGTTTGATCTCGGAAGTATTTGGCCGCATCGACAGCGCTCGCCGCCAAGTCCATATATGCGTCTGCCGAACTCCACAGCCGATCCAGAGGGGCATACCGTGGATCCCCGAACTTCCTCCGCAACATGAAGGGCTTCCCAGCCGCAATATCCCCGGCTTCACGCAGCTCCTCCTTCTTCGCTCTCATAGCAGATTGGGTGTCTTTGGTCGTCATTGTGGCCTTTTCAAGGTCCGTCGCCTTCACTCGGTTTTCTTCTTCAAGGAGCTGGCAACGGTCGGTAGTGTCTTTTAACTTTACAGCCATCTTGGCCATTTTCTCTTTGCTCTCGCAATGCACGGCCTTCTCGGCCCTCAACTCTTCGACCGCCTTCAAAGCAGCCGCATTACTCCTCCTTGCTTGTTCTTTGGCTCGGGCAAGTTCCGCCCGAAGGATCTCCACGGTGGCAGCTCCATCTGCAGTCACAACATATTAAAGATACTAGCATCATGCTGCTCTTACTATGTGACATTCACCAGAAAGCATTACTTACCCTGTGCCTCGTCAAGCCGCTTGTTAACAAGCTCGATGTCGGCATCTGCCGCATCCATTTGCCGCTTTAGTTCGGCAAACTCATTAGTCCGGCTAGCCACCGGAGTTTCTACCACCTGCACATAAAGGCAGTTTGGTTACTACCTGGGACTATGATCCTCTCTTCGCCGCCGTTCTCGACGACAACCAGAGTCTCAGGGGCTACTATCTACACAGGGCACACCTAAAAATGTGCGGTACTATCAAAAAGTATCACGTACCTCAAAGCCTGTCAGTAGACTCATAATGGCTTCATGCAATCCGCTTTCGGCGGATGAAATTCTTTCCATCACCGTACCCATTAACGTACAGTGTTCTTCTGAGATGGCCGCTCGCTCCAACAGCTCCCTCAGTATGTCCGACCGCATACCAGACGGTGCCAGACTCTTTTGTTTGTTCTCTTCAAGAGCCGGACGCTGAGGACTTCGGGTGACTAAAGGATTATCTTCTGGCCTCACCGGATCCAGAGAGGCCCTCCGTGACGACACTTCAAGGTCGCCCGCTTCTTGAGCGGGGGAGTCCGGGGGAGGCGTTTCGCTCTCCATCATCTCCGGAAGAAGATCCCCCAAAGACGAGCTCTGCTGAGAAGGGCTAAGATCCGAACTGCAAGATAAATGCTTCGGTTATTTTCCTCAGAGGTAAAGTAGTATATCTTCACTATTAAAGCACCTTTTTACTTACGACTCGTTAGAAGGCAGATCCCCGCGCGGACTTTGTGCGTCAAGAGCACCCTCCAAATCTTCAGGGGTAGTCCTTGGTTTCCGAATCTTCAGGGGTAGTCCTCTTCCTTCCCCGGGGTGAGAGAATGCCAGATTCCTCCCCTTGGTTACCCTCCCTTACCGAGGCGCCCATTCCCTTGGTCGGAATGGGTAGCGGTGGAAGCCCGCTTTCTCCTCCTTTATTCCCCCCTTTATCTTCCTGTAAGGGCTCCGGGCAAGGTGCAAGCTCGAGCATCTTTTCCAGTACCGGATTTTCCAAGCCTTCCGGAAGGGGGGCCGAACACCGGATCATCTTCTCCTTTGTTATCTAGTCCCGGTCAAAGAGCGATTTCTTAGAATAACGTCATGATAAATGAAAGACGGTGTGTTCGGCTAGAGGATAACTTACTTGGTCGGCGGTGCGGTTGCTGCTCAGGCCCACGTCCTCGGTAGTATCCGGACACTCTATCTGGGGTCCGAAGAATGATCTATACATCTCCTCGTGCGTTAGGACGAGGAAATTCTGAATAGCGCACGGTCCTTCTGGGTTGAACTCCCACATGCGAAGGGGCCGGCGTTTGCATGGCTGGATTCATCGAACCAGCATGACTTGCATCACCATAATCAAACTAAAATCTCCTTCGAAGAGATCTTGAATGCGGCTCTGCAGTACAGGCACATCCTTGGCTGGACCCCAGCTTAGCCCTCTGCTAATCCATGACATCAGTTGTGGTGGAGGGCCTGAGCGGAAAGCAGGGGCAGCCGCCCACTTGGCACTTTTGGGAGCTGTGATGTAAAACCACTCCCGTTGCCATAATCCGGACACCTCTAGAATAGAACCCTTTGGCCATGGGGCTCCAGCAATCTTGCTTATTAATGCGCCTCCGCACGCTACATGCTGCCCCTCGACCATCTTCAGCTTCACGTCAAAGGTCTTGAGCCATAGGCCGAAGTGAGGGGTAATGCGGAGGATGGCCTCACATACAACAATAAATGCTGAGATATGGAGAAAGGAGTCCGGGGCTAGATCGTGGAAATCTAGACCGTAATAAAACATCAGCCCCCTAACGAAGGGATCCAGAGTGAGGCCTAGACCTCAGAGGAAGTGGGAGATGAACACGCCGTCTTCGTTGGGTTCAGGAGTAGGGATGACCTGCCCTCGGGCGGGCAGCCGATGTGAAACCTCGACGGTCAGGTATCTGGCCTCCCTCAACTTCTTGATATCTTCTTTTGTAACGGAGGAGGGCATCCACCGGCCTTGAAGGCTAGATCCGGACATGATTGAAGGTCCGAAGCACCTGACCCGGGCTTTGGGTGTTAGAACTCGAGGCGGGGAAAGGATTCGGTTGAGCACAGGAGGGAAAAAGTAAAAGCCTTGTCCCTTTATAAAGAGGGTGAATATCAAGCGTCCTCTCCGTAGCCGTTTGGGACTTGCCTATAATCTAGGAGTCCTAGATGCGGTTGGGTTGCCCACGCCCGTATTGATGAGAATCCTGTGATAAGGGGACACGATCTCTGCTTTGACAAGACGTGTCGAAAAACTGCCTCGTGTTATGTGCGGGGCTAGTTAAAGGAAACGATTCGAATAATCACCGGGCCATGGCATAAGGTCGTGTTGCCAAAACAAGTCAGAAAATTAGATTTATGGAAATATTATTCTCTCTACAGTGGTATGTGGAACTTATTTTGCAGGGTCGGACACTATCCTTGTATTCAAATTCTTCCGTGATGTATTCGGAGGAGGAACCCGCCTTGCAATGCCGAAGACAATACTGCGCGCCGGACTCATCGTCATTGAAGCCTGGTTCAGGGGCTACTGAGGGAGTCCTGGATTAGGGGGTCTCCGGACAGCCGGACTATATTCTTTGGACGGACTGTTAGACTATGAAGATACAAGATTGAAGACTTCGTCTCGTGTCCAGATGGGACTCTACTTGGCGTGGAAGGCAAGCTAGGTAATAAGGATATGCATATCTCCGGTGTCTATATAAACCGGAGGGTTTTAGTCCATAGGACAACACACAATCATACCATAGGCTAGCTTCTAGGGTTTAGCCTCTCTGATCTCGTGGTAGATCTACTCTTGTACTACCCATATCATTAATATTAATCAAGCAGGACGTAGGGTTTTACCTCCATCAAGAGGGCCCGAACATGGGTAAAACTTCGTGTCCCCTGCCTCCTATTACCATCCGCCTAGACGCACAGTTCGGGACCCCCTACCCGAGATCCGCCGGTTTTGACACCGACAGTCATCAAGAACATTTTCTAACCTAGACAAGTTGTCTGCAACGGGGTTCTCAGCTCCCTTTCTACCAATAATATGCAAATCAAATTCTTGTAGCAGGAGAACCCATCTAATAAGTCTAGGTTTAGCATCTTTATTTTCCATAAGGTATTTAACAGTAGCATGATCAGTGTGAATAGTTACTTTAGAATCAACAATATAAGGTCTGAACTTATCACAAGCAAAAACAACTGCTAAACATTCTTTTTCAGTAGTAGCATAATTTCTCTGGGCATTGTCTAGAGTTTTACTAGCATATTGGATAACATTTAATTTCTTATCAACTCTTTACCCTAGAACAACACCTACAACATAATCACTAGCATCATGCATAACTTCAAAGGGTAAATTCCAATCAGGTGGCTGAACAATAGGTGCAGAAATCAATGCTTTCTTAAGTATTTCAAATTCTTCTACACAATCATCATCAAAGACAAAAGGAATATCTTTTTGCAATAGATTAGACAGAGGCCGAGAAATTTTTGAGAAGTCCTTAATGAACCTCCTATAAAAACCGGCGTGACCGAGGAAGCTTCTTATACCTTTAATGTCCTTGGGGCATGGCATCTTTTCAATAGCATCAACTTTAGCTTTATCAACTTCAATACCTCTTTCAGAAATTTTATGCCCCAAGACAATACCTTCATTAACCATAAAGTGGCATTTCTCCCAATTCAGAACAAGATTAGTTTCTTCACATCTCTGCAAAACTCGATAAAGGTTTCTCAAGCAATCATCAAAAGAGGATCCATAAACGAAGAAATCATCCATGAAAACTTCACATATCTTTTCACAAAAGTCAGAGAATATAGCCATCATGCATCTTTGAAAGGTAGCAGGTGCATTACATAAACCAAAAGGCATACGTCTATAAGCAAAAGTACCGAAAGGGCAAGTAAAAGTGGTCTTTGATTGATCATCGACTGACACAGGTATTTGAGAGAAGCCAGAGTAACCATCTAGAAAGAAAAATTGTGTATATTTGGATAATCTTTCTAGAATTTGATCAATAAACGGCAAAGGGTAATGATCTTTTTTAGTAGCCTTATTTAATTTGCATAAATCAATTACCATCCTATAACCCGTAATAGTTCTTTGCGGGATCAATTCATCTTTATCATTAGGAACAACAGTAATACCTCCCTTCTTGGGGACACAATGAACTGGACTTACCCACTTACTATCAGCAATGGGATAAATTATACCTGCCTCAAGGAGCTTTAATATTTCCTTTCTTACCACTTCTTTCATCTTAGGATTCAGCCGTCGTTGATGATCAATAACTGGTTTGGCGCCTTCCTCCAAATTTATTTCGTGTTGACATAGAGTGGGACTAATACCCTTAAGATCATCAAGAGTATATCCAATAGCAGCACAGTGCTTCTTTAGAGTTTTCAATAATTTCTCTTCCTCCTTCTCTGAAAGGTTAACACTAATAATAATAGGATATATTTTCTTTTCATCAAGATAAGCATATTTAAGAGTATCAGGTAATGGTTTAAGCTCAAACACGGGATCACCCTTGGGTGGAGGAGGATCCCCTAGGAGTTCAACGGGTAAGTTGTGTTTCAGAATAGGTCCCTATTTAAAGAATACTTCATCTATTTTCCTTCGTTCATTCATGAACATATCATTTTCATGGTCTAGCAAATATTGTTCTAATGGATCAGTAGGAGGCACGACAATAGAAGCAAGACCAATAATTTCATCTTTACTAGGCAACTCTTTGTAATGGGGTTTGATACGTCTCCAACGTATCTATAATTTTTGATTGCTCCATGCTATATTATCTACTGTTTTGGACATTATTAGGCTTTATTATCCACTTTTATATTATTTTTGGGACTAACCTATTAACCGGAGGCCCAGCCCAGAATTGCTATTTTTTCCTGTTTTAGGGTTTTGAAGAAAAGGAATATCAAACAGAGTCCAAACGGAATGAAACCTTCGGGAATGTGATTTTCTCATCGAATACAACTCAGGATACTTGGACCCTACGTCAAGCCATGTAACAGGAGGCCACGAGGTAGGGGGCGCGCCTACCCCCCCATCTTAGGGCCTGTTTCGGAGCTCCGCCGGAGGGGGCATCGATCACGGAGGGCTTCTACATCAACACCATAGCCCCTCTGATGAAGTGTGAGTAGTTTACTTCAGACCTACGAGTCCGTAGTTAGTAGCTAGATGGCTTCTTCTCTCTTTTTGGATCTCAATACAATGTTCTCCCCCTCTCTTGTGGAGATCTATTCGATGTAATCTTCTTTTTGTGGTGTGTTTGTTGAGACCGATGAATTGTGGGTTTATGATCAAGTCTATCTATGAATAATATTTGAATCTTCTCCGAATTCTTTTATGTATGATTGGTTATCTTTGCAAGTCTCTTTGAATTATCAGTTTGGTTTGGCCTACTAGATTGATCTTTCTTGCAATGGGAGAAGTGCTTAGCTTTGGGTTCAATCTTGCGGTGTCCTTTCCCGGTGATAGTAAGGGCAGCAAGGCACGTATTGTATTGTTGCCATCGAGGATAACAAGATGGGGTTTTCTTCATATTGCATGAGTCTATCCCTCTACATCATGTCATCTTGCTTAAGGTGTTACTCTGTTTTTAACTTAATACTCTAGATGCATGCTGGACAGCGGTCGATGAGTGGAGTAATAGTAGTAGATGCAGGCAGGAGTCGGTCTACTTGTCTCGGACGTGATGCCTATATACATGATCATACCTAGATATTCTCATAACTATGCTCAATTCTGTCAATTGCTCAAAAGTAATTTGTTCACCCACCATAGAATACATATGCTCTCGAGAGAAGCCACTAGTGAAACCTATGGCCCCTGGGTCTATCTTTATCATATCAATCTCCTACCACTTAGTTATTTACTTTGCTATTTACTTTGCCTTTATTTTACTTTGCATCTTTATCATAAAAATACCAAAAATATTATCTTACCATATCTATCAGATCTCACTCTCGTAAGTGGCCCTATAGGGGTTGGCAACCCCTATTTGCGTTGGTTGCGAGGATTTATTTGTTTTGTGCAGGTGCGAGGGACTCGCGCACAGCCTCATACTGGATTGATATCTTGGTTCTCAAAAACTGAGGGAAATACTTACTCTACTTTGCTGCATCATCCCTTCCTCTTCGGGGAAAACCAAAGCAGTGCTAAAAGAGGTAGCAAGAAGGATTTTTGGCGCCGTTGCCGGGGAGGTCTACGCAAAAGTCAACATACCAAGTACCCAACACATACCCTTATCTTCCGCATTACATTATTTGCCATTTGCCTCTCGTTTTCCTCTCCCCCACTTCACCCTTGTCATTTTATTTGCCCCCCTCTCTCTATCCTCCCTCTATTTGCCTCCTTTTGCCCGCTTGCTTTTTGTTTGCTTGTGTGTTAGTTTGCTTGCTTGTCACGATGGCTCAAGATAATACTAAATTGTGTGACTTCACCAATACCAACAACAATGATTTTATTAGCACTCCGATTGCTCCTCTTACCGATGCTGAATCTTGTGAAATTAATGCTGCTTTGCTGAATCTTGTTATGAAAGATCCGTTCTCCGGCCTTCCTAGTGAAGATACCGCTACCCATCTAAATAGCTTCGTTGATTTGTGTGACATGCAAAAGAAGAAAGATGTGGATAATGATATTGTTAAATTGAAGCTATTTCCTTTTTCGCTTAGAGAACGTGCTAAAGCATGGTTTTCGTCTTTGCCTAAAAATAGTATTGATTCATGGAACAAGTGCAAAGATGCTTTTATCTCTAAGTATTTTCCTCCTGCTAAGATCATCTCTCTTAGAAACAATATTATGAATTTTAAGCAACTTGATCACGAACATGTTGCACAAGCTTGGGAGAGAATGAATTAATGATACGTAATTGCCCTACTCATGGTTTAAATTTGTGGATGATTATACAAAACTTTTATGCCGGATTGAATTTTGCTTCTAGAAATCCTTTAGATTCGGCCGCGGGAGGTACTTTTATGGAAATCACTTTAGGAGAAGATACTAAACTCCTAGATAATCTTATGGTTAATTATTCTCAATGGCATACTGAAAGATCTACTAATAAAAAGGTGCATGCGATAGAAGAAATTGATGTTTTGAGTGGAAAGATGGATGAACTTATGAAATTATTTGCTAATAAGAGTGTTTCTTCTGATCCTAATGATATGCCCTTGTCTACTTTGATTGAGAATAATAATGAATCTATGGATGTGAATTTTGTTGGTAGGAACAATTTTGGTAATAACGCGTATGGAGGAAATTTCAACCCTAGGCCTTATCCTACTAATCCCTCTAATAATTATGGTAATTCCTACAACAATTCTTATGGAAATTATAATAAGATGCCCTCTGATTTTGATTCTAATATTAAAGAATTTATTACTTCGCAAAAGAATTTTAATGCTATGATTGAAGAAAAATTGCTTAAGATTGATGATTTGGCTAGGAACGTTGATAGAATTGCTCTTGATGTTGATTCTTTGAAACTTAGATCTATTCCACCTAAGCATGATATCAATGAGTCTCTCAAAGCCATGAGAATTTCCATTTATTAGTGCAAAGAAAGAACCGCTAGGATGCGTGCTAAGAAAGATGCCTTTATAAAAGCGTGTTCTTCTAGTTCCTATGAAAATAATGATGAAGATCTAAAAGTTATTGATGTGCCCCCTATTAAATCTTTGTTTTGCAATATGAATCTTGATAATGATGGGACTGAATACGATCCACCTTTACCTAGAAGGCGTTCCAAAAATTCTGAATCTTTTGATCTTGATGCTAAATTTTATAAAAGTGGGATTGAAGAAATTAAAACCCTAGATGTTGCTAAACCCACTATTATGGATTTCAAGGAATTTGACTATGAAAATTGCTCTTTGATTGATTGTATTTCCTTGTTGCAATCCGTGCTAAATTCTCCTCACGCTTATAGTCAAAATAAAGCGTTTACTAAACATATCGTTGATGCCTTGATGCAATCTTATGAAGAAAAACTTGAATTGGAAGTTTCTATCCCTAGAAAACTTTATGATGAGTGGGAACCAACTATTAAAATTAAAATTAAAGATCATGAATGCTATGCTTTATGTGATTTGGGTGCTAGTGTTTCCACGATTCCAAAGACTTTGTGTGATTTGTTAGGTTTCCGTGATTTTGATGATTGCTCTCTAAAATTGCACCTTGTGGACTCCACTATTAAGAAACCTATGGGAAGAATTAATGATGTTCTTATTGTTGCAAATAGGAATAATGTGCCCGTAGATTTTATTGTACTTGACATATATTGCAATCCTTCATGTCCTATTATTCTTGGTAGACCTTTCCTTCGAACGATTGGTGCAATTATTGATATGAAGGAAGGAAATATTAGATTCCAATTTCCATTAAGGAAAGGCATGGAACACTTTCCTAGAAAGAAAATTAAATTACCTTACGAATCTATTGAAGAGATAAAGGCTAGCCTAGATACAAACTTCCGTAACATGCGTAATCTTTCTTCTACCATTAATAGCCATGTGCTTTATCAAAATAGAAGGATTAATTATATAGATAGCAAGTTTGATCTTCTCTTTCCTAATACCAAAGATGGCAATACCTAGATCTATTCTTGCTTGTTATGCCTAGCTAGGGGCGTTAAACGATAGCGCTTGTTGGGAGGCAACCCAATTTTATTTTTATTCCTTGCTTTTTGCTCCTGTTTAGTAATAAATAAATTATCTAGCCTCTGTTTTGGTTGTGCCTTTTGTGTTTAATTAGTGTTTGTGCCAAGTAGAACCGTTGGGAAGACTTGGGGAAAGTCTTGTTGAACTTGCTGTAAAAAACAGATACTTTAGCGCTCACGAGAACTGCTGTCATTTTTATTTGGAAATTGATATTTAGTTAATTCTTTTTTAAGATGATTAATAGATAAACTCCTCACGTCCAGAAATTTATTTTAGAATTTTTGGGGTTCCAGATCTTGCGCTAGCTACAGATTACTACAGACTGTTCTGTTTTTGACAGATTCTGTTTTTCGTGTGTTGTTTGCTTATTTTGATGGATCTATGGCTAGTAAAATAGTTTATAAACCATAGAGAAGTTGGAATACAGTAGGTATAACACCCATATAAATAAATAATGAGTTCATTACAGTACCTTGAAGTGGTCTTTTATTTTCTTTCGCTAACGGAGCTCACGAGATTTTCTACTTTAAGTTTTGTGTTGTGAAGTTTTCAAGTTTTGGGTAAAGATTTGATGGATTATGGAAGAAGGAGTGGCAAGATCCTAAGCTTGGGGATGCCCATGGAACCCCCAAGATAATCTAAGGACACCTAAAAGCCAAAGCTTGGGGATGCCCCGGAAGGCATCCCCTCTTTCGTCTACTTCTATCGGTAACTTTACTTGGAGCTATATTTTTGTTTACCACATGATATGTGTTTTGCTTGGAGCATCTTGTATGATTTGAGTCTTTGCTTGTTATTTTACCACAATCATACTTGCTGTACATACCTTTTGAGAGAGCCATATATGATTTGTAATTTATTAGAATACTCTATGTGCTTCACTTATATCTTTTAGAGCACGGTGGTGGATTTGTTTTATAGAAACTATTGATCTCTCATGCTTCACTTAGATTATTTTGAGAGTCTTAAATAGCATGGTAATTTTCTTAAAATCGTAATATGCTTGTTATGCAAGATTAATAATAAAACTTTCTTATGAGTGTGTTGAATACTATGAGAAGTTTGATACTTGATAATTGTTTTGAGATATGGAGATGGTGATATTAAAGTCATGCTAGTTGAGTAGTTGTGAAATTGAGAAATACTTGTGTTGAAGTTTGTGATTCCCGTAGCATGCACGTATGGTGAACCGTTATGTGATGAAGTCGGAGCATGATTTATTTATTGATTGTCTTCCTTATGAGTGGCGGTCGGGGACGAGCGATGGTCTTTTCCTACCAATCTATCCCCCTAGGAGCATGCGCGTAATACTTTGCTTTGATAACTTGTAGATTTTTGCAATAAGTATATGAGTTCTTTATGACTAATGTTGAGTCCATGGATTATACGCACTCTCACCCTTCCACCCTTGCTAGCCTCTCTAATACCGCGCACCTTTCGCCGGTATCATACACCTACCATATACCTTCCTCAAAACAGCCACCATACCTACCTATTATGGCATTTCCATAGCCATTCCGAGATATATTGCCATGCAACTTTCCACCGTTCCGTTTATGACACACTCCATCATTGTCATATTGCTTAGCATGATCATGTAGTATCGTATTTGTGGAAAAGCCACCATTCATAATTGCATATCCCGGTACACCGCAGGAGGCATTCACATAGAGTCATATTTTGTTCTAAGTATCGAGTTGTAATTGTTGAGTTGTAAGAAAAATAAAAGTGTGATGATCATCATTATTAGTGCATTGTCCCAGTGAGGAAAGGATGATGGATGATTCCCCCACAAGTCGGGATGAGACTCCGGACGGAAAATAAATAAAAGAGGCCAAAGAAGCTGTAACACCCTCGATGCGACTATAGCTCCCACGTGTCGAGGCATGACTTAGAGACATAATCGCATTGAAGGCATATGTCGCAAGTTAGGCAATCTTCACAAACAACCCATGTAATGTAATGATAAAAGGGGAGATAACATAGTTGGCTTACACTCGCCACGTCAATCAAGTACATAAATAACATTACAACATCCAAACACTCATGGCCCGACTACGGCGCCAAAATAAAAGAGAACCCAACATGCGACACGGTCCCAATCACCCCCAACTGGGCACCATTACTGATCATCGGGAAAGGAAACATAGTATCATTGAGAGTCTTCGTCGAACTCCCACTTGAGCTCATATGCGTCTCCTGGAGCGGAATCATCGGACCCTGCATCTGGTGTAATAGTAATCTGTGAGCCACAGGGACTCAGCAATCTCGCACCCTCGCGATCAAGACTATTCAAGCTTATAGGTATGGCAAGGTAAAAATATGAGTGGAGCTGCAGCAAGCGACTAGCAAGTATGGTGGCTAACTTATTCGCAAAAGAGAGCGAGAAGAGGAGGCAAAGCACGAGCGAGAAACTAGAGAACAACCTGCGCAAACATTACTCCAACACCGTGTCCACTTCCCGGACTCCGCCGAGAAGAGGCCATCACGGTAACACACTCAGTTGATTCATTTTAATTAAGTTAAGGTTCAAATTATCTACAACCGGACGTTAACAAATTCCCATCTGCCCATAACCGCGGGCACGGCTTTCGAAAGTTCAATCCCTGCAGGGGAGTCCCAACTTAGCCCAGGACAAGCTCTCACGGTCAACGAAGGAATAGACCTCCTCCCAAGACGTTCCGGTCAGACTCGGTATCTCGGTAACTCAAGACACTTCGACAGGTTAAAACAAGACCAGCAACACCGCCCGAATGTGCCGGCAAATCCCGATAGGAGCTGCACATATCTCTTTCTCAGGGCACACTCAGATGAGCGCTCCATACAACTAAAACCAAACCTCGAGTTTCCCGGAGGGGGCGCTGCACAGGACTCTAGTTTGGACCAACACTCAGAGGAGCACTGGCCCGGGGGGGTTAAAATAAGATGACCCGCGGACTCCGGAAACCCGAGGGAAAAAGAGGCTAGGCGGCAAATGGTAAGACCAAGGTTGGGCATTTCTGGAAAAGCTTTAATCAAGGCGAACTATCAAGGGGTTCCCATTATAACCCAACCGCGTAAGGAACGCAAAATCCGGGAACATAACACCGATATGACGGAAACTAGGGCGGCAAGAGTGGAACAAAACACTAGGCGAGAGGCCGAGCCTTCCACCATTTACCAAGTATATAGATGCATTAAGATAACATAGCAATATAATGATATCCCAACAAGTAAATAAATGTTCCAACAAGGAACGGCCTCCAATCTTCACCTGCAACTAACAACGCTATAAGAGGGGCTGAGCAAAGCGGTAACATAGCCAATCAACGGTTTGCTAGGACAATGGTGGGTTAGAGGTTTGACATGGCAATTTAGGAGGCTTTCAAGCAAGTGGTAGGCATCGTAACAATGGCATAGCAAAAGAGCGAGCAAACTAGCATAGCAAAGATAGTAGTGATTTCGAGGGTATGATCATCTTGCCTGCACAGTTGTCAGAGTTGACTGGATCCTCGAAAGCAAACTCAACGGGCTCCTCGTTAGCGAACTCGTCTCCCGGCTCTACCCAAACAAGACAAACAAGCAACAAGGATACAATCAACCACGTGCAAACTCAATCAACACGATGCAAAGATGATATGCTATGCGGGATGCGATGTGGGATGCAAAATGCAAGATATGACAGGAAATGCATGAACCTGGCCTCAACATGGAAATCCAAGTGTGCCACTGGAAAGATGAGATGAAATCACTTGAAAACGATATAAAGAACGCCGGAATCGGAGTTACGGTTTGGAAATGGCAAGCGATTCAAATATGACACCGGTCTGCGATTTACAGCAAGTAGGCATCTAAATGCAATGAGATGAACATGCTACAGCACCCAAACATGACAACAAAATACATGGCAGGGATGCACACAAGATGCTTAACAAAAGTCTAGCACTGAGCTACGGCCAATTCATCCATTAACAGGTTCAAACAAGCATGGCAAAAACGCAAATGGTAAACAGATCTCAGACTTAGTGAAATTAACACTTGTCTGGAATTTCAGATCATATAGCCCTCTTCGGAGCAACAAAACAACATGCTACAGGATCTGAACATGACAAAGAAAGACATGGAATGGAGCTACTCAACAAGCTTAACAAAAGTCCCTTAGTGACCTTGAGCCAAAAGGGATCACAAAATATACTAACAAGCACACGAACATAGCAAAAACATAATCAGTTTTCAGACTTAGTGAAAACTGGGACATGCTGAAACATAACTCACGAAGGCATGTTTACGAGCTCGATGCACTCACCACGGTGCAAGTCATGGCAAGAAAAGCATACACCCATAAAGAAGGCACAAAATACAAACTATAAATGGCAAGAACAATGGCATAGCATGCACGGACCAACTACAATAACATCGGCAAAATCGCAAACAAGTTGACGATCTGCCCAGATTCACAACGAAGCAAAAGTAGAGCTCGATTGACTCAAGCTAGGTTGCTCCATAATTGCAAACAAAGACATGGATGGATAGATCACTACAATATTAACAAAACTCCCTTACTGATCATCCTCAAAAGAGGCACGAATCACTAGGAAATAGCATGAACATATGGCATCATGAACTAAATAATCCCAGACTTGGTGAAAACTACTAAGTCCCAGAAAACAGAATTAGCAAGTGCACCACTTTGCAAGCTTGCACAAGTCACCACACACGTCCTAAAAATACATGGGTTGCACCTCTGGATAGATGACAAAACCCTTAACAAAACATATGTAGAACTCACGGGCATAGCATGCACACAATAATCATGGCAAAAATGACAAAAGTGCTAAACGGAGTAGCAGATCTGACAATTAACTCACGAAGCCTCCTTCTAATAGCATTTCGGGCATCAAGATGAGCTCAAATGAAAATGATGCAATGGAATAAACTGATGTACTCTCTGAGGCGAACATTTTGATATGCTATATGCCCAAATCAGAGCTACGGATGCGGAGATATCACAGGTCAAAGTTTGCATAAAAATTAGGATTCCGGGGAGAAAAAGTCAACCGAGGGGATTTTCCAGATCCAGATCCAGCGCAGTTCCCGATGCACTCGCCGGAGTCCGGCCGGAGTAGGGCATGGAGGAGGCGGCTGAGCTCTCCGGAGCCGGATCCGGCCACGGGAACGCGGGGCGGCGAGGTGGGACGAGACGGCGGTGGCGGACGGAGGCGAGCGGCGGCGGACGGAGGCGAGCGGCGCTCCTCTCCGGCGAGGTCGTGCGGCGACCGGAGCAGGCGCGGCGGAGGGCGGCGCGGTACGGCGGCGTCGGGCGCGAGGGAGGCGTGGAGTCGGGCGGCGGTGGATCGATGTGGGCCGCAGGGGCCTGAGGCGGGCCGGCCGGGCCTCGGGCGGCGCGGCGAACTGGGGACCCGCCCGGGACACATGGCGCGCCCTGGTTCATCGCGGGCGGCGGCGACTTGTCCGGCCGGCACGGACGTGTCCGGCGCGGCGCGGAGATCTTTAGTTTTTAGGGTTAGGGGGGAGAGGATCCGCGAATTGGAATGGGGGGTGTTTAAATAGGCATAGAGGGAGCTAGGAGAGTCCAAATGAGGTGCGGTTTTCGGCCACACGATCGTGATCGAACGCTCTAGGTGATGGAGCAGAGTTTGGTGGGTTTTGGGACAAATTGGAGGGGTGTTGGGCTGCAACACACACGAGGCCTTTTCGGTCCCTCGGTTAACCGTTGGAGTACCAAACGAAGTCCAAATGGTACGAAACTTGACAGGCGGTCTACCGGTAGTAAACCAAGGCCGCTTGGCAAGTCTCGGTCCAATCCGGAAATGTTTAGTCCCCACACATGAAAGAAAGCTAGAAATGACCACCGGAGGAGAACGAAGCGCTGGAATGCAAAACGGACAACGGGGAAAATGCTCGAATGCATGAGATGAACACGTATGCAAATGCAAAGCACATGACGACATGAAATGAGATGCATGACAAAGACAACAACACACGGATACAAAACCCGAACCCGAGGAAATAAATATAACTTAACGCCGGGAATGGCAAGAGTTGGAGTACAAATAGGGAAAGTTACATCCGAGGTGTTACAACACTCCACCACTACGAAAGGATCTCGTCCCGAGATCTAGGACTGAAAGAACTCCGGGTACTCAGAACGGAGGTGATCCTCGTGTTCCCAGGTAGCTTCACAGTCGGAATGGTGTGACCACTTGACTTTGAGAAATTTGATTGACTTGTTGCGAGTCTTGCGTTCAGTCTCTTCAAGAATAGCAACTGGGTGCTCACGATAAGAGAGATCTTCTTGGAGCTCAATGTCCTCGAAGTTGATGGTGCGGTCAGGAGTCTTGAAGCACTTTCGAAGCTGAGAGACATGGAACACGTCATGAACATTTGCAAAGTTTGAAGGAAGCTCGAGTTGATAGGCGAGGTCGCCTCTCTTGCTTACAATCTTGAAAGGTCCCACGTATCTGGGGGTAAGCTTCCCTTTGATACCGAAGCGACGAGTACCTTTCATAGGAGAGACACGGAGGTAAACATGATCTCCGATCTCGAAAGCCAAATCACGGTGCTTACTATCATAGTAGCTCTTCTGGCGGGATTGGGCTGCTTTGAGGTTATCTCGAATGACTTTGCACATTTCTTCTGCTTCTGTGATTAAGTCATTACCCAAAAGCTGACGTTCACCGGTTTCAGACCAGTTGAGAGGGGTACGGCACTTCCTGCCATACAGAATTTCAAATGGGGCCTTGCCCGAACTTGCTTGAAAACTGTTGTTGTAGGAGAATTCAGCATAAGGAAGACAATCCTCCCACTTCATGCCGAAGGAGATCACACAAGCCCTGAGCATATCTTCAAGAATCTGGTTGACACGCTCGACTTGACCGCTAGTTTGAGGATGGAAAGCTGTGCTGAAGCGGATGTTAGTGCCCATGGCCTTCTGAAAAGAATCCCAAAACTTCGAGGTAAAGATGCTGCCACGGTCTGAAGAGATCACTTGAGGAATACCGTGCAGAGAGACAATACGAGAGGTATATAGTTCCGCCAATTGAGCTGCAGTGATTGACTCTTTGATAGGCAGAAAGTGAGCCACTTTGGTGAGTTTGTCGATGACAACGAATATAGCATCATTGCCACGCTTAGACTTTGGAAACCCAGTCACGAAGTCCATTTCAATGTGGTCAAACTTCCATTCTGGAATGGCAAGAGGTTGGAGGAGACCAGCTGGCCTTTGGTGTTCTGCCTTCACTCTTCTGCAGACATCACATTCATTCACGAATTGAGCGATCTCGCGCTTCATTCGAGTCCACCAATAAGCTTGCTTAAGGTCCTGATACATCTTCGTGCTCCTAGGGTGGATGGAGAGGAGAGAATTGTGAGCCTCGTTCAAGATCACTTTACGGAGGTCACCTTTGGGCACAACAATACGATTCTTGAAGAAGAGAGTGTCCTTGTCATCAAGGCGGTAGCACTTGTACTTGGACTGACTCTTGGCAATCCCAATCTTCACCTTTTTCACCATAGCATCAAGAAGCTGGGCTTGGCGAATCTGGTCTTCTAAGGTAGGAGAGACTTGAAGGTTGGTGAGGAAACCTTGAGGAACAACTTGCAGATTAAGTTTGCGGAATGCTTCACAAAGCTCGGGTTGATAAGGCTTAAGAATCAGACTGTTGCAGTAGGCTTTCCTGCTCAAAGCGTCAGCAATCACATTGGCCTTGCCTGGAGTATACTCAATACTCGGATTATACTCTTGAATCATTTCGACCCATCGAGTTTGCTTGAGGTTGAGATTAGGCTGAGTGAAGATGTACTTGAGACTCTTGTGATCAGTGAAAATGTCCACTTTTCTTCCCAATAGAAGATGTCTCCAAGTCAAAAGAGCATGCACAACTGCCGCCAACTCGAGATCATGATGGGGTAGTTCTTCTCATTAGGCTTCAACTGGCGAGATGTATAAGCAGCAACTTTCTTCTCTTGCATCAATACTGCGCCAAGACCTTGGAAAGAGGCATCACAAAAGACCTCGTACGGCTTGGATTCATCAGGCGGAGTCAGAACTGGAGCAGTGATCAATTTCTCTTTCAAAGTGTTGAAAGCAATATCACACTCCGGAGACCAAACGTACTTGACGTGCTTCTGAAGAAGATTTGAGAGAGGCTTCGCGATCTTAGAAAAGTTTTCAACGAATCTTCGGCAATAGCTTGCTAGACCGAGAAAACTGCGGAGTTGCTTCACGTTCTGAGGAGGTTCCCAATTCATAATTGCAGACACCTTCTTAGGATTCACGGCAATGCCCTTGGCAGAGATTATATGACCAAGATAAAGAACCTCATCAAGCCAAAATTCACACTTGGAGAACTTGGCGTAGAACTGATGTTCCCTGAGCTTATCAAGAACCAAACGCAAGTGCTTGGCATGATCTTCCTTGTTCTTGGAGAAAACCAAAATGTCATCGAGATAGACCAAAACGAAGTCATTGGTGTAGGCGTTGAAGATGAAGTTCATCATGCGAGAGAACGTCGGAGGAGCGTTGGCGAGGCCAAAAGACATGACAATGTATTCATAAGAACCAAAGCTTATTTTGAATGCTGTCTTGGGAATATCTTCTTCACGAATGCGAATCTGGTGATAACCCATACGGAGATCAAGCTTGGAGAATACTTGGGCACCTTTGAGTTGTTCGAACAGCTCATTGATGTTGGGAAGTGGGTATTTGTTCTTGATGGTCTTCTTGTTCACTGGATGGTAATCAACACAAAGTCGGTCCGTTCCATCCTTCTTCTTCACAAAAAGAACACCACAACCCCACGGAGAAGAACTAGGCCGGATGAGACCCATTTTCTCTTGCATATCGAGTTGCTTCTTCAGCTCTTTCAACTCTTCAGGTCCGAGCTTGTAAGGACATTTGCACACAGGTTCCGTGCCGGGCTCAAGAACAATAACGAATTCAACTGGGCGGTGCGGAGGCATTCCTGGAAGCTCTTCTGGAAAGACGTCTTGATATTCGCAAACGACTGGAATTTGAGAGATGGCATCCAATTCACCCTTCTCATTGAGAGAAAATAGACGGATAGTATTATCCCGAGCGGCAAAGACAATTACATACTCAGACGAATGAGTCAATTGAATCTGCCTTGCAGCACAATCAAGATGTGCCTTGTGCTTAGAAAGCCAATCCATTCCGAGAATAAGATCAATATCCGAGTTACCAAGAACAATTGGGGAAGAAAGGAACTTGTAGTCACCCAATGTGATAGTAACCTCAGGGACGCAGGTGTTAGCTGTCATCTGCTTGCCCGGTGACACAATTTGCAAGGAACTTTGCAGATACTGATAATCACACTCATACTTTGATGCAAAAGGTTTGGAAATGAAGCAATGCGATGCACCCATGTCAAAAAGAACTTTTGCAGGAATATCATTAATAGGAAGGTTACCCATGATCACATCTGACGAGTCCTCTGCCTGAGCCGCATTCACCATATTGACCTTGGCGAACTTGGGGTTATGCTTGACCACAGCTGTACTTGTCGATCTGACAGGAGGAGGAGGAAGACGCCTCTGGTTGAGACACTTGTTGGCATAGTGACCCTTCTGTTGGCACTTGTTGCACGTGACCTCTGAAAGCGGACGGTGATACGGAACACTCGATCTTGGAGCTTGAGACGAAGTCTTGTTCTGAAAGCCAGGGTTGGGTGGGTAGGAAGAACCACTGCCACCTTTGCTCTTCTGCTGATACGGCTGATGGAACGGAGGAGGAAGCCAAAACTTCTGCTGCTTGGCCACTTGAGTAGAGGAAGAAGGAGTAACATCTCTGACTCGCTTCTTGGAAGCATCACACCTCAACTGAGCAGCCTCTTGCTTCAGTGCCATGTTGTAGAACTCATCGTACCTCAAGGGCTCAAAGAGAACAAGAGCGAGCTGAATATCTTCTCTGAGACCAGCCTTGAACTCGTATATCATGCTCTTCTCATCAGGTACGTCTTGCTTAGCAAAGCGGGCGAGTTTCTGGAACAACTTGTTGTAGTCATAGACAGACAAAGAGCCTTGCTTCAGATTGCGGAATTCCTCACGCTTGCTTTCAACCACGCTCTGGGGAATATGATGAGCTTGGAAATCTCGACGGAGATCATCCCAAGTGATAAAACGTCCACCTCTGGAATCCTTGTACTGCTGGAACCATTCTGCAGCTTGATCTTTGAGTTGGAAGGAAGCGAACTTGACAAAGTCCTCAGGCCTGACGTTACTGCACTCGAAATGCTTACACAGATCCACAAGCCAATCGTCAGCATCGGTTGCCTCAACACAATTGCTGAAAGTCTTTGGCCCGTTAGCAAGGAACTGGTTGAGTGTAGCAAAGTGACTCTGATTGCTGCCTAGATTCCCATGACTGCCTTGATTGCGCTCTTGAAGAATTTGCATGATCAGCTGTGTGTTTGCATTGGTTGCGGCCATCACAGCTTGCCATGCCTCTGGAGGAGGTGGAGGCAGTGGCGGATCAGGATTCGGAGTCGTGCGCATTGGAGGAGCCATCCTGAAGAGGGTGACCACCATTAGCACATTGATAGATAAATATTGAAGCTGAATCCAACAGAATGAAAATTGCAACATATAGTCTTCACATCCGAACAAAATGAATGAATGCATTCCTCTTGAAATGGTCACATATCCATAAATTGAGAAGCCACGTAGAATTAAGGTAGAGAAATAAATCAACAAGGTACGGATCAAGAATGAATAATCGGTAAGAAATCCCAATCTCAAACCAATATCCGTGGAAGAAGAACTAGAGCTACTAGAATTCCCACCTACGAAACTCCCGAACCTTTCCGGTTATGCAATCAGGTGTTGGGGATACAGGGGAAGCATAATATCTCACCCAAACTAGCAAATCCTACATCCAGCTGTATCTATCCTTCAACACATAACCAAGAAACCTTCGGAAACCATCTACCTCAACCTTCGAAAAGCATCCGTTATACAAGTTATGGCGATACTCCCGAACTCCTGCCCCAGTACTGAGTGGCGTCGAGGTTATCTCACCAACAAACTACATAAAAGAGATTTTCGATGTCGGCGTACTAAACTCAGGTATTCCAAAATTGCAACGATAAAATTATGATGACAACACCTCAGAGCTCAACTCCCCGGGACACTTCCACTAAACCCCTGACAGGAGGCACCAAGTCAATGTTCTCATCATAAAACCATCGGAACGATTCCAAGATACCCGCGTGATCCTAAATTTTTTTTAGTGAAATTTGAGAAGAGAAGAGTCAAAATTCTACGCCAGGATGCCTTACCAGAGTGATGAGGAGACTGGGAAGTAAAAATAATTCCTAAACTCTCCGATATATAATTCCTAAATGACTCAAAACATTTTTCTAGACACAACTCGGCCGCTAAAAACGATCAAGCAATGGGGATCCTAAGGTCGGGGAAGCCTCTGATTACCAACTTGTAACACCCTCGATGCGACTATAGCTCCCACGTGTCGAGGCACGACTTAGAGACATAATCGCATTGAAGGCATATGTCACAAGTTAGGCAATCTTCACAAACAACCCATGTAATGTAATGATAAAAGGGGAGATAACATAGTTGGCTTACACTCGCCACGTCAATCAAGTACATAAATAACATTACAACATCCAAACACTCATGGCCCGACTACGGCGCCAAAATAAAAGAGAACCCAACATGCGACACGGTCCCAATCACCCCCAACTGGGCACCATTACTGATCATCGGGAAAGGAAACATAGTATCGTTGAGAGTCTTCGTCGAACTCCCACTTGAGCTCATACGTGTCTCCTGGAGCGGAATCATCGGGCCCTGCATCTGGTGTAATAGTAATCTGTGAGCCACAGGGACTCAGCAATCTCGCACCCTCGCGATCAAGACTATTCAAGCTTATAGGTATGGCAAGGTAAAAATATGAGTGGAGCTGCAGCAAGCGACTAGCAAGTATGGTGGCTAACTTATTCGCAAAAGAGAGCGAGAAGAGGAGGCAAAGCACGAGCGAGAAACTAGAGAACAACCTGCGCAAACATTACTTCAGCACCGTGTCCACTTTCCGGACTCCACCGAGAAGAGGCCATCACGGTAACACACTCAGTTGATTCATTTTAATTAAGTTAAGGTTCAAGTTATCTACAACCGGACGTTAACAAATTTCCATCTGCCCATAACCGCGGGCACGGCTTTCGAAAGTTCAATCCCTGCAGGGGAGTCCCAACTTAGCCCAGGACAAGCTCTCACGGTCAACGAAGGAATAGACCTCCTCCCAAGACGTTCCGATCAGACTCGGTATCTCGGTAACTCAGGACACTTTGACAGGTTAAAACAAGACCAGCAACACCGCCCGAATGTGCCGACAAATCCCGATAGGAGCTGCACATATCTCTTTCTCAGGGCACACTCAGATGAGCACTCCATACAACTAAAACCAAACCTCGAGTTTCCCCGAGGGGGTGCTGCACAGGACTCTAGTTTGGACCAACACTCAGAGGAGCACTGGCCCGGGGGGGGGGTTAAAATAAGATGACCCGCGGGCTCCGGAAACCCGAGGGAAAAGGAGGCTAGGCGGCAAATGGTAAGACCAAGGTTGGGCATTGCTGGAAAAGCTTTAATCAAGGCGAACTATCAAGGGGTTCCCATTATAACCCAATCGCATAAGGAACGCAAAATCCGGGAACATAACACCGATATGACGGAAACTAGGGCGGCAAGAGTGGAACAAAACACTAGGCGAGAGGCCGAGCCTTCCACCCTTTACCAAGTATATAGATGCATTAAGATAACATAGCAATATAATGATATCCCAACAAGTAAATAAATGTTCCAACAAGGAACGTCCTGCAATCTTCACCTGCAACTAGCAACGCTATAAGAGGGGCTGAGCAAAGCGGTAACATAGCCAATCAACGGTTTGCTAGGACAATGGTGGGTTAGAGGTTTGACATGGTAATTTAGGAGGATTTCAAGCAAGTGGTAGGCATCGTAGCAATGGCATAGCAAAAGAGCGAGTAAACTAGCATAGCAAAGATAGTAGTGATTTCCAGGGTATGATCATCTTGCCTGCACAGTTGTCAGAGTTGACTGGATCCTCGAAAGCAAACTCAACGGGCTCCTCGTTAGCGAACTCGTCTCCCGGCTCTACCCAAACAAGACAAACAAGCAACAAGGATACAATCAACCACGTGCAAACTCAATCAACACGATGCAAAGATGATATGCTATGCGGGATGCGATGCGGGATGCAAAACGCAAGATATGACAGGAAATGCATGAACCTGGCCTCAACATGGAAATCCAAGTGTGCCACTAGAAAGATGAGATGAAATCTCTTGAAAACGATATAAAGAACGCCGGAATCGGAGTTACGGTTTGGAAATGGCAAGCGATTCAAATATGACACCGGTCTGCGATTTACAGCAAGTAGGCATCTAAATGCAATGAGATGAACATGCTACAGCACCCAAACATGACAACAAAATACATGGAAGGGATGCACACAAGATGCTTAACAAAAGTCTATCACTGAGCTACGGCCAATTCATCCATTAACAGGTTCAAACAAGCATGGCAAAAACGCAAATGGTAAACAGATCTCAGACTTAGTGAAATTAACACTTGTCTGGAATTTCAGATCATATAGCCCTCTTCGGAGCAACAAAACAACATGCTACAGGATCTGAACATGACAAAGAAATACATGGCATGGAGCTACTCAACAAGCTTAACAAAAGTCCCTTAGTGACCTTGAGCCAAAAGGGATCACAAAATATACTAACAAGCACACGAACATAGCAAAAACATAATCAGTTTTCAGACTTAGTGAAAACTGGGACATGCTGAAACATAACTCACGAAGACATGTTTACGAGCTCGATGCACTCACCACGGTGCAGGTCATGGCAAGAAAAGCATACACCCATAAAGAAGGCACAAAATACAAACTAGAAATGGCAAGAACAATGGCATAGCATGCACGGATCAACTACAATAACATCGGCAAAATCGCAAACAAGTTGACGATCTGCCCAGATTCACAACGAAGCAAAAGTAGAGCTCGATTGACTCAAGCTAGGTTGCTCCATAATTGCAAACAAAGACATGGATGGATAGATCACTACAAGATTAACAAAACTCCCTTACTGATCATCCTCAAAAGAGGCACGAGTCACTAGGAAATAGCATGAACATATGGCATCATGAACTAAATAATCCTAGACTTAGTGAAAACTACTAAGTCCCAGAAAACAGAATTAGCAAGTGCACCACTTTGCAAGCTTGCACAAGTCACCACTCACGTCCTAAAAATACATGGGTTGCACCTCTGGATAGATGACAAAACCCTTAACAAAACATATGTAGAACTCACGGGCATAGCATGCACACAATAATCATGGCAAAAATGACAAAAGTGCTAAACGGAGTAGCAGATCTGACAATTAACTCACGAAGCCTCCTTCTAATAGCATTTCGGGCATCAAGATGAGCTCAAATGAAAATGATGCAATGGAATAAAATGATGTACTCTCTGAGGCGAACATTTTGATATGCTATATGCCCAAATCAGAGCTACGGATGCGGAGATATCACAGGTCAAAGTTTGCATAAAAATTAGGATTCCGGGGAGAAAAAGTCAACCGAGGGGATTTTCCAGATCCAGATCCAGCGCAGTTCCCGATGCACTCGCCAGAGTCCGGCCGGAGTAGGGCGTGGAGGAGGCGGCTGAGCTCTCCGGAGCCGGATCCGGCCACGGGAACGCGGGGCGGCGAGGTGGGACGAGACGGCGGCGGCGGACGGAGGCGAGCGGCGGCGGACGGAGGCGAGCGGCGCTCCTCTCCGGCGAGGTCGCGCGGCGACCGGAGCAGGCGCGGCGGAGGGCGGCGCGGTACGGCGGCGTCGGGCGCGAGGGAGGCGTGGAGTTGGGCGGCGGCGGATCGATGTGGGCCGCGGGGGCCTGAGGCGGGCCGGCCGGGCCTCGGGCGGCGCGGCACACTGGGGACCCGCCCGGGACACGTGGCGCGCCCTGGTTCGTCGTGGGCGGCAGCGACTTGTCCGGCCGGCACGGACGTGTCCGGCGCGGCGCGGATCTTTAGTTTTTAGGGTTAGGGGGGAGAGGATCCGCGAATTGGAATGGGGGGTGTTTAAATAGGCATAGAGGGAGCTAGGAGAGTCCAAATGAGGTGCGGTTTTCGGCCACACGATCGTGATCGAACGTTCTAGGTGATGGAGCAGAGTTTGGTGGGTTTTGGGCCAAATTGGAGGGGTGTTGGGCTGCAACACACACGAGGCCTTTTCGGTCCCTCGGTTAACCGTTGGAGTACCAAACGAAGTCCAAATGGTACGAAACTTGACAGGCGGTCTACCGGTAGTAAACCAAGGCCACTTGGCAAGTCTCGGTCCAATCCGGAAATGTTTAGTCCCCACACATGAAAGAAAGCTAGAAATGACCACCGGAGGAGAACGAAGCGCCGGAATGCAAAACGGACAACGGGGAAAATGCTCGAATGCATGAGATGAACACGTATGCAAATGCAAAGCACATGACGACATGAAATGAGATGCATGACAAAGACAACAACACACGGATACAAAACCCGAACCCGAGGAAATAAATATAACTTAACACCGGGAATGGCAAGAGTTGGAGTACAAATAGGGAAAGTTACATCCGGGGTGTTACAGAAGCCCAAATAAAAAAAGAGAAATAAAAGAGGCCATTAAAAAGAGAAAAGGCCCAAATAAAAAAATGAGATAAAAAGAGAGAAGGGACAATGTTACTATCCTTTTACCACACTTGTGCTTCAAAGTAGCACCATGATCTTCATAGTAGAGAATCTCTCATGTTATCACTTTCATATACTAGTGGGAATTTTTCATTATAGAACTTGGCTTGTATATTCCAATGATGGGCTTCCTCAAATTGCCCTAGGTCTTCATGAGCAAGCAAGTTGGATGCACACCCACTTAGTTTCTTTTTGAGCTTTCATATACTTATAGCTCTAGTGCATCCGTTGCATGGCAATCCCTACTCACTCACAATTATATCTATTGATGGGCATCTCCATAGCCCGTTGATACGCCTAGTTGATGTGAGACTATCTTCTCCTTTTTGTCTTCTCCACAACCACCACTCTAATCCACCTATAGTGCTATATCCATGGCTCACGCTCATGTATTGCGTGAAGATTGAAAAAGTTTTGAGAATGTCAAAAGTATGAAACAATTTCTTGGCTTGTCATCGGGGTTGTGCATGATTTAAATATTTTGTGTGGTGAAGATAGAGCATAGCCAGACTATATGGTTTTGTAGGGATAACTTTCTTTAGCCATGTTATTTTGAGAAGACATAATTGCTTTGTTAGTATGCTTGAAGTATTATTATTTTCTATGTCAATATGAAATTTTGTCTTGAATCTTTCAGATCTGAATATTCATACCACAATTAAGAAGGATTACATTAGAATTATGCCAAGTAGCACTCCGCATCAAAAATTCTGTTTTTATCATTTACCTACTCGAGGACGAGTAGGAATTAAGCTTGGGGATGCTTGATACGTCTCCAACGTATCTATAATTTTTGATTGCTCCATGCTATATTATCTACTGTTTTGGACATTATTGGGCTTTATTATCCACTTTTATATTATTTTTGGGACTAACCTATTAATCGGAGGCCCAGCCCAGAATTGTTGCTTTTTCCTGTTTTAGGGTTTTGAAGAAAAGGAATATCAAACGGAGTCCAAACGGAATGAAACCTTCGGGAACGTGATTTTCTCATCGAATACAACTAAGGATACTTGGACCCTACGTCAAGCCATGTAACAGGAGGCACGAGGTAGGGGGCGCGCCCTCCACCCTCATGGGCCCCCTGTTGCTCCACCGACGTACTTCTTCCTCCTATATATACCCACGTACCCCCAAACGACCAGATACGGAGCCAAAACCCTAATTCCACCGCCGTAACTTTCTGTATCCACGAGATCCCATCTTGGGGCCTATTCCGGAGCTCCGCCGGAGGGGGCATCGATCACGGATGGCTTCTACATCAACACCATAGCCCCTCTGATGAAGTGTGAGTAGTTTACTTCAGACCTACGAGTCCGTAGTTAGTAGCTAGATGGCTTCTTCTCTCTTTTTGGATCTCAATACAATGTTCTCCCCCTCTCTTGTGGAGATCTATTCGATGTAATCTTCTTTTTGCGGTGTGTTTGTTGAGACCGATGAATTGTGGGTTTATGATCAAGTCTATCTATGAATAATATTTGAATCTTCTCTGAATTCTTTTATGTATGATTGGTTATCTTTGCAAGTCTCTTCAAACTATCAGTTTGGTTTGGCCTACTAGATTGATCTTTCTTGCAATGGGAGAAGTGCTTAGCTTTGGGTTCAATCTTGCGGTGTCCTTTCCCGGTGACAGTAAGGGCAACAAGGCACGTATTGTATTGTTGCCATCGAGGATAACAAGATGGGGTTTTCTTCATATTGCATGAGTCTATCCCTCTACATCATGTCATCTTGCTTAAGGCGTTACTCTGTTTTTAACTTAATACTCTAGATGCATGCTGGATAGCGGTCGATGAGTGGAGTAATAGTAGTAGATGCAGGCAAGAGTCGATGAGTGGACGTGATGCCTATATACATGATCATACCTAGATATTCTCATAACTATGCTCAATTCCGTCAATTGCTCAACAGTAATTTGTTCACCCACTATAGAATACTTATGCTGTCGAGAGAAGCCACTAGTGAAACCTATGGCCCCTGGGTCTATCTTTATCATATAAATGTCCTACCACTTAGTTATTTACTTTGCCTTTATTTTACTTTGCATCTTTATCATAAAAATACCAAAAATATTATCTTATCATATCTATTAGATCTCACTCTCGTAAGTGGCCCTATAGGGATTGACAACCCCTATTTGCATTGGTTGCGAGGATTTATTTGTTTTGTGCAGGTGCAAGGGACTCGCGCGTAGCCTCCTACTGGATTGATACCTTGGTTCTCAAAAACTGAGGGAAATACTTACGCTACTTTGCTGCATCATCCCTTCCTCTTCGGGGAAAACCAACGCAGTGCTAAAAGAGGTAGCAGGGTTGTCTACGAAATTTAGAAAAATTAAACTCATGAGGCATATCCCCTAAACCAACAGAGACAATATCCTTATTGCAGTCTATCTTAGCATTGACAGTATTCAAGAAGGGTCTACCAAATATAATGGGACAAAAGCTATCTTGAGGGGAACCAAGAACAAGAAAATCAGCATGATACTTAGCCTTCCCACACAAGACTTCAATGTCTCTAACAATCCCAATTGGTGAAATAGTATCTCTATTATCAAGCTTAATGGTAACATCAATACCTTCTATTTCAGCTGGTGCAATATCATGCATAATTTCTTTGTATAAGGAAATAGGTATTGCACTAGCACTAGCATCCATATCACACAAGCCATGATAACAATGATCTCCTATTTTAAGATAAATAACAGGCATGCCTACGACAGGTCTATGTTTATCATTAGCACCAGGTTTAGCAATTCTAGCAGTCTCATCACAGAATTAAATAACCTGCACATCAATATTATCGGCCAAGAGATCTTTAACCATAGCAACATTAGGTTCAACTTTAACTTGCTCAGGGGGTTTAGGTGTCTTAATATTGCTTTTGTTGACCACAGTTGAAGCTTTAGCATGATTCTTTATTCTAACAGGGAAAGGTGGTTTCTCGACATAAGCAGTAGGAACAATAGGATCATTATAAGTGATAGTATTTTCTTCAACTTTAATAGGTGCAACTACTTTTACTTCAATGGGAGGATTATATTTAAACCACTTCTCCTTGGGGAGATCAACATGAGTAGCAAAGGATTCACAGAAAGAAGCTACTATCTCAGAGTCAAGTCCATATTTAGTGCTAAATTTACGGAAAACATCGGTATCCATAAAAGATTTAACACAATCAAACTTACGTGTTATACCTGACTCTTTACCTTCGTCGAGATCCCAATCTTCAGAGTTGCGTTTAATTCTCTCCAATAAATTCCATTTGTACTCAATAGTCTTCATCATAAAGGAATCAGTACAAGAAGTATCGAGCATGGAGCGATTGTTGTCAGAAAGCCAAGCATAAAAATTTTGAATAATCATTTCTCTTGAGAGTTCATGATTGGGGCATGAATATAGAATTGACTTAAGCCTCCCCCAAGCTTGAGCGATGCTTTATCCTTCGCGAGGCCAAAAAAAATATGTATAATTATGATCACGATGAACAAGATGCATAGGATAAAACTTCTGATGGAATTCCAATTTCAACCATTTGTAGTCCCATGATCCCATATCATCACATAGCCTATACCATGTCAATGCATCTCCCTTCGAAGATAAAGGGGAGACCTTTTTCTTGATAACATCATCGGGCATACCTGCAAACTTAAATAATCCACAAACTTCATCCACATAGATTAAGTGTAAGTCGGGATGCAATGTTCCATCTCCTGCAAAATGATTAGCTAGCAGTTTCTCTATCATACCCGAAAGAATTTCAAAGTAAACATTTTCATTTTCAGTAGGTTGAGGAGCAACTATTTGCTCTACCGGTCGGGGTGAAGATACCCCGAACAAGCCCCTCAAAGGATTACTTTCCATAGTAACAAGTGACAGTAAATTTCAGCACACTATATAAATTTTTCCTTACCAAATTCCACCTACCAAAGGCGCTTCACTCCCCGGCAATGGCGCCAGAAAAGAGTCTTGATGACCCACAAGTATAGGGGATCTATCATAGTCCTTTCGATAAGTAAGAGTGTCGAACCCAACGAGGAGCAGAAGGAAATGATAAGCGGGTTTCAGCTAGGTATTCTCTGCAAGCATTGCAATTATCGGTAACAGATAGTTTTGTGATAAGGTAATTGGTAACGAGTAGCAAGTAATAAAAGTAAATAAGGTGCAGCAAGATGGCCCAATCCTTTTTGTAACAAAGGACAAGCCTGGATAAACTCTTATATGATGTAAAGTGCTCCCGTGGACACATGGGAATTATCGTGTTTTCATCACGATCATATGATTCGCATTCGGTACTTTGATAGCCTGATATGTTGGTGGACCGATGCTTGGGTACTGTCCTTACTTGGACAAGCATCCCACTTATGATTAACCCCTATTGCAAGCATTCGCAACTACAACAGAAGTATTAAGGTAAACCTAACCATAGCATGAAACATATGGATCCAAATCAGCCCCTTACGAAGCAACGCATAAACTAGGGTTTAAGATTCTGTCACTCTAGCAACCCATCATCTACTTATTACTTCCCAATGCCTCCCTATAGGCCCAAACAATGGTAAAGTGTCATGTAGTCGACGTTCACATGACACCACTAGAGGGATGACAACATACATCTCATCAAAATAGCGAACAAATACCAAATTCACATGACTACTAATAGCAAGACTTCTCCCATGTCCTCAGGAACAAACGTAACTACTCACAAAGCATATTCATGTTCATAATCAGAGGGGTATTAATATGCATAATGGATCTGAACATATGATCTTCCACCAAGTAAACCAACTAGCATCAACTACAAGGAGTAATCAACACTACTAGCAACCCACAAGTACCAATCTGAGGTTTGGATACAAAGATTGGATACAAGAGATGAGCTAGGGTTTGAGAGGAGATGGTGCTGGTGAAGATGTTGATGGAGATTGAGCCCCTCCCGATGAGAGGATCATTGGTGATGACGATGGTGATGAATTCCCCCTCCCGGAGGGAAGTTTCCCCGGCAGAACAGCTCCGCCAGAGCCCTAGATTGGTTCCGCCTCGTGGCGGTGGAGTCTCGTCCTGAAAGCTTGCTTATGATGTTTTCCTTGACGAAAGACTCCATATAGCAGAAGATGGGCATCGGATGGCCACCAGGGGGCCCATGAGGCAGGGGGCGTGCCCCACCCTTGTGGCTAGGGTGTGGCCCCCCTCTGGAACTTCTTGCGCTCAGTATTTTTTATATATTCTGGAAATAGCTTCCGTGAAGTTTCAGGACTTTTGGAGCTGTGCAGAATAGGTCTCTAATATTTGCTGCTTTTCCAGCCTAGAATCCCAGCTGCCGGCATTCTCCCTGTTTATGTAAACCTTGTAAAATAAGAGAGAATAGGCATAAGTATTGTGACATAATGTGTAATAACAGCCCATAATGCAATACATATCGATATAAAAGCATGATGCAAAATGGACGTATCGTGCGTGCATTTTCATTTTTTACTGGAAAAGTTTTTGAACTTTTTACACAGTATTGCTATGCAAATTTTTTCTTTTGTCCTAATTTTTAGAATTTTTGGAGTTACAGAAGTATGGTTAATGTTCAGATTGCTACAGACTGTCATGTTTAAGACATATTCTATTTTGATGCATTGTTTTGCTTGTTTTGATGAAACTATCAATTCTATCGGTGGTATAAGCCATGGAGAAGTTATAATATAGTAGCTAAAATGCAAAAGCAAAATGTGAATTCATTTGCAACAGTACTTAAAGTAGTGATTTGTATTATTATACTAATAGATCTCACCAGTTTTCTGTCAAGTTTTGTGTGGATGAAGTGTTCAAAGATCAAGGAGGCCTCGATATGAGGAGAAGCAGGAGAGGCAAGAGTTCAAGCTTGCGGATGCCCAAGTCACCCCAAGTAAACATCCAAGGAGACTCAAGCATCTAAGCTTGGGAATGCCTCGAAAGGCATCCCATCTTTCTTCAACAAGGATCAATATGTTTTTGTTTTTGTTTCATTCATGTGATATGTGTAAATCTTGGAGCGTCTTCCGTGTTTAGTTTTCATTTTTCTTTTATGCACCATGCTGGTATGAGATAGTCCATGGTTGATTTATAGAATGCTCATTGCACTTCACTTATATCTTTTGAGTATGGATTTATAGAATGCTGCATGTGCTTCACTTATGTCATTTGAAGTTTGGATTGCCTGTTTCTCTTCACATGGAAAACCGTTAATTGTAGAATGCTCTTTTGCTTCACTTATATTTGTTAGAGCATGATATTTTCAAGATAGAATTGAACTCTCTTACTTCACTTATATCTTTTTAGAGAGTCAATAGGAATTGGTTATTTGCATGGTTAGTCCTGAAACCCTACATAAAACTTGTGGATCACTGAATATGATATGTTTGATTACTTGCAATAGTTTTGTGGTATAGAGATGGAATATGTGGGAGGTACTAGTAAATGGTTGTGTTTAGTAGGAATATTGGTGTTAAGGCTTGTGATTTCCGAAGCATGCATATATAGTCTCCCATTCTGCTATGAACTTGGAGCATTATTTATTATTGATTGTCTTCCTTTGCATAGAGGTCGGGCATGCGCGATGATTAACTCCTACCAACCTCCCCCCTAGGGGCATGCGTAGTAATACTTTGCTTCGAGGGCTATCAAACTTTTTCAATAAGTATATGAGTTCTTTATGACTAATGTGGGTCCATGGATTATACACACTCTTACCTTTCCGCAATTTGCTAGCCTCTACAGTACCGTGCATTGCCCTTTCTCACCTCGAGGATCGGTGCAAACTTCGCAGGTGCACCCAAACCCCGTGATATGGTATGATCTATCACACATAAGCCTTATTATATCTTCCTCAAAATAGCCACCATACCTACCTATTATGGCCTTTCCAAAGCCATTTCGAAAAATATTGCCACACAACTTCCACCACTTCCGTTTTGATGACTTGAGAATTCATTGTCATATTGCTTTGCATGATCGTAAGATAGCTAGCAATATATTTCCATGGCTTGTCCGTTTTTGATATCTCTGCTACGCTAGATCATTGCACATCCTGGTACACTACCAGAGGCATTCATATAGATTCATACTTTGTTCTAGGTATCGAGTAGTAATTTTTATTTCTTTTGATTTGTAAGTAAATAGAAGTATGATGATCATCATTATTCATTATTAGAGCATGTCCCAGTGAGGAAAGGATGATGGAGACTATGATTCCCCCACAAGTCGGGATGAGACTCTAGACTAAAAGAAAAAAAGTGAGGCCAAAAAGAGCCCAAAAAAGAAAAAAAGAAAACAAAAAATGAGAGAAAAGAGAGAAGGGGCATGCTAATTCCACACTTGTGCTTCAAAGTAGCACCATGTTTTTCATATAGAGAGTCTCCTATGTTTTCACTTTCATGTAGTAGTGGGAATTTTTCATTATAGGATTAGATGCACACCCACTTAGTTTTCAGTTTGAGCTTTCATACACTTATAGCTCTTAGTGCATTCATTGCATGGAAATCCCTACTCCTCGCATTGATATGAATTGATGGGTATCTCCATAGCCTGTTGGTTAGCCGCGCCGATGTGAGAGTTTCTTACCTTTTGCCTTCTCTATATTTTGTTGGGGAACATGGTAATTTAAAAAAAATCCTACGATCACGCAAGATCTATCTAGGAGAAGCATAGCAACGAGAAGGGAGAGTGTGTCCACGTACCCTTATAGACCGAAAGCAGAAGCGTTTAGTAACGCGGTTGATGTAGTCGAATGTCTTCACGATCCAACAAATCCAAGTACCGAACGTACGGCACCTCCGTGTTCAGCACATGTTCAGCACGATGACGTCCCTCGAGCTCTTGATCCAGTAGAGGGTTGAGGGAGAGTTCCGTCAGCACGATGGCGTGGCAACGGTGTTGGTGATGTGATCCGCGCAGGGCTTCGCCTAAGCTCTACGACAATATGACCGAGGTGGTAAACTGTGGAGGGGGGCACTGCTCATGGCTGAGGAACAATTGATGTGCCTTTGGGGTGCTCCCTGCCCCCATATATAAAGGAGGAGGGGAGGAAGTGGCCGGCCTAGGGGGCGCGCCAAAGGGGGAAGTCCAACTAGGACTCCCAATCCTAGTTGGACTCCCTTTCCTTTTCCGGAGGGGGGAAAGAGGGAAGGGAGAGGAAGAGGAGAAAGAAAGGGGGGCGCGTCACCTCCCTAGTCCAATTCGGACTCCCTATAGGGAGGGGGCGTGGCTACCCCTTGTGGGCTGCCTCCCCTCTCCCCTATGGCCCATGTAGGCCCAATATTCCCCTGGGGGGTTCCGGTAACCCCTCGATACTCTGGAAAAATCCCTGAATAACTCGGAACCACTTCGATGTCTGAATACAAACTTCCAATATATGAATCTTTACCTCTCGACCATTCCGAGACTCCTTGTCATGTTTGTGATCTCATCCGGGACTCTGAACAAACTTTGGTCACCAAAACATGTAACTCATAATATAAATCGTCATTGAACGTTAAGCGTGCGGACCCTACGGGTTCGAGAACTATGTAGAGATGACCGAGTCATATCTCCGGTCAATAACCAATAGCGAAACCTGGATGCTCATATTGGCTCCTACATATTCTACGAAGATCTTTATCGGTCAAACCGCATAACAACATACGTTATTCCCTTTGTCATCGGTATTTTACTTGCCTGAGATTCAATCATCGGTATCATCATACCTAGTTCAATCTCAATACCGGCAAGTCTCTTTACTTGTTCCGTAATGCATCATCCCGCAACTAACTCATTATTTACATTTCTTGCAAGGCTTATAGTGATGTGCATTACCGAGAGGGCCCAGAGATACATCTCCGATACACAGAGTGACAAATCCTAATCTCGACTATTCCAACTCAAGAAACACCTTTGGAGACACTTGTAGAGCATCTTTATTATCACCCAGTTACGTTGTGACTTTGATAGCACACAAGGTGTTCCTTCGGTATTCGAGAGTTGCATAATCTCATAGTGAGAGGAACATGTATAAGTCATGAAGAAAGCAATATCAATAAAACTAGTAGATCATAATGCTAAGCTAACGGATGGGTCTTGTCCATCACATCATTCCCTAATGATGTGATCCCGTTCATCAAATGACAACGCATGTCTATGGTTAGGAAACTTAACCATCTTTGATGAATGAGCTAGTCAAGTAGAGGCATACTAGGGACACTCTGGTGGTCTAGGTATTCACACATGTACTAAGTTTCCGGTTAATACAATTCTAGCATGAATAATAAACATTTATCATGATATAAGGAAATATAAATAACAACTTTATTATTGCCTCTAGGGCATATTTCCTTCAGTCTCCCACTTGCACTAGAGTCAATAATCTAGATTACATAGTAATGTTTCTAACACCCATGGAGTCTTGGTGTTGATCATATTTTGCTTGTGAGAGAGGCTTAGTCAATGGATCTGCAAGATTCAGATTCATATGTATCTTGCAAATCTCTATGTCTCCCTCCTTGACTTGATCGCGGATGGAATTGAAGCGTCTCTTGATGTGTTTGGTTCTCTTGTGAAATCTGGATTCCTTCGCCAAGGCAATTGCTCCAGTATTGTCACAAAATATGTTTATTGGACCCAATGCACTAGGTATTACACCTAGATCGGATATGAGCTCCTTCATCCAGACTCCTTCATTTGCTTCTTCCGAAGCAGCTATGTACTCTGCTTCACACGCAGATCCCGCCACGACGCACTGCTTGGAACTGCACCAGCTTGCAGCTCCACCATTCAATATAAATACGTATCCGGTTTGTGACTTAGAGTCATCCGGATCAGTGTCAAAGCTTGCATCGATGTAACCATTTATGACAAGCTCTTTGTCACCTCCATAAACGAGAAACATATCCTTAGTCCTTTTCAGGTATTTCAGGATGTTCTTGACCGCTGTCCAGTGATCCACTCCTATATTACTTTGGTACCACCTGCTAAACTTTTAGCAAGGCACACATCAGGTCTGGTACACAAAATTGCATACATGATAGAACCTATGGCTGAGGCATAGGGAATGCCCTTCATTTTCTCTCTATCTTATGTAGTGGTTGGACATTGAGTCCGACTCAACCTCACACCTTGTAACACAGGCAAGAAACCTTTCTTTGACTGATCCATTTTGAACTTCTTCAAAACTTTATCAAGGTATGTGCTTTGTGAAAGTCCAATTAAGCGTCTTGATCTATCTCTATAGATTTTGATGCCCAATATATAAGCAGCTTCACCGAGGTCTTTCATTAAAAAATTCTTATTCAAGTATCCTTTTATGCTATCAAGAAATTCTATATTATTTCCAATCAACAATATGTCATCCACATATAATATTAGAAATACTACAGAGCTCCCTGACGGTGTCCTGGACTAGGGGGTACTCACCACGTCGTCTCCCGATTTGTTAGATTGGGCCGAGGACCCCCATGGCCGTATACTCATGGGCCAGTTCAGACAGCTGCCGCATACATGGAAGATTCCACAAGACTTGGTGATCAAGACAAGGACTCCTCCCCACCGGCGTATTCGGCTAGGACTCTTGTTATCCTAGGCCTCTGGTGCATTATATAAACCAAGGCCAGGCTAGTCGATATATCATATACATACAATCATACCATAGGCTAGCTTCTAGGGTTTAGCCTCTCTGATCTCGTGGTAGATCTACTCTTGTACTACCCATATCGTCAATATTAATCAAGCAGGACGTAGGGTTTTACCTCCATCAAGAGGGCCCGAACCTGGGTAAAACATCGTGTTCCCTGCCTCCTGTTACCATCCGCCTTAGACGCACAGTTCGGGACCCCCTACCCGAGATCCGCCGGTTTTGACACCGACATTGGTGCTTTCATTGAGAGTTCCGCTGTGTGATCGGCAAAAAGGTCAATGGCTCGTCTGCAGATCAACTGCGACTTCGGCATCTTCGTCACCAGCTCGATTGGTCACCTTGGTTCGACCAAGAACTGCACCCCGTGTTCGGATCACCATGTTCGGACGAGGGCCTTCATCAAACATCAACTCCGATCTCTATGAAGATCAGGGAGGAATCATCCATGGAGCTCGAGGGCTCAACATCAACATTGCCCTCGGGCGGCCGTGCTGTTTTTATGGACAGCGAACTTGTATTCGCCGTCACCGCCTCCTCGAGCGTCGGTTTGATGATCGCTTCGGTGGAATAGTGCGGAATTACATCTACAACAGCCATGCAAAATTTCGTCGAGTTCCGATGGAGGAATTTCCGACAATCTACGATATACTGGAGCCCTATCAAATCTGGACGGGAATCTGGACGAGGTTAGGGCGTGGTCTCCAGAGCCCAGCTCAGAGGTCCTTTGGAAGATCCAACCATTCATCTACTGCGGAATTCCCATATCCACCACCCCTCCAAATTTCAGCTCGATCCGATGGTTCAAACTCCGGGAACCTTCCGATGAGTGGTCAAATTTTTGGATCCGTTTTCTGCGCGAATACGGATTCGACCCGAATTCATGTTTCTTTATGAACGTGATATTGGACAACTTTTTTAGAGGAATTCTCTTTTAGGGTATTGTGCGTTGTTTTTAAACACGTGCCCGTAAATTTTTAAGTCTCCCCTAAGGTCATCTTTATCATCATGCTGGTGTCAAACCAGTCCGGCAATATTGCTCCAAGGCTGCGAACCTGCGCTAGACACGTCGTCACTTTGTTGAGCTAAGCTCAACTTCTTTGGATCATCATCTCGGCAAGCCGAACAAGAGTCTGGGATCGCGAAGGATAAAATAATCACCAACATCGTCACCCCACGGATTACACGGAGCGGGATACCGGCATCGCCGCATGGTCTCTTCATCAAGCGAGCATCGACCACGTCAGGACCTGCATCGGCAGGGCCGCACTATTGCTTCTTCAAGCTGGTGTTCATCACGCCGACCTACTTTGACTCATCAGCTGACATCGAGGCTTCGACATCTCGACTAGACCGGGGGCTTCGCCATCTCTTCATCAACCTACTCCGGACACTTCGGCGTCACTAGCCGACCAGCTCCGTCACGTTAGCTAGACCGAGGGCTTTGCCTCGGCGAGCCAACCTTTGCCAGCATTGCCATGCCGTCGTTTTATCACCCATCAGGCAATGGGTGTGCGGATCGAGTCCCAATTTTGGGAATCACCTTCCTTCGGATTGCTACAACAAATAAACCAGGTGCTATTATTCCCAGTATTTTTTGCTTGTTTGGGTTCATTTTTCCCAAGGAATTATTACTCTGGCTTGTCCATCATATGTACACAGGTCTATCAAATGGTGGCCGCATTAATGACGATCGCATGGTGGTTCGTTCAGTCTCCGTACATAGTCCGACGAATGCCGCATCCGGAACTCGGACCGACCTGTGAATTCAGGCTTTGCCACGCCTTTACCGCATCACACCGACGCCGTGCATCGACATTGACTTTGGCGCCAGGCCATATTTATTTTATTACTCACTTTGCATAAATTATTTATTATGCAACGATTTTTTTAATTATTATTACTATTATCTCCGATTTGCGCCATTTTTTGTGCACAGGAAAATGATCCGGGGACTTCGGCATCATTCTGCCGGTCTACATTGACCGTGCTATGTCACCACTTCGGCGTGTCGAGCTCTCTGCTCCGCCACCTCGGGACCGGCTTGGGGGATGGAACCTTGTCCCGCATCAAGCTCGGACCGCGTCATCAATGCCGAACACATTAACCAGCTAAGTCGCTTTCATGCTCAAAGTTTTAATTTTTAACTTGTGTTCGGTTCGACCAAGCATTATACTTTTTTGGGAAAAAGTTGCTTGTAAAAAATTTACTTGTCCAAACTTTGTTTGTGACACACATATTCAAATACCCCGTTTATTTGGGGGCTTCCTTTATGAAGCTTTTCCTCTTACATATGATTATACTTGTACGGCTTCGTTCCTTGTTTGTGTATTACGCCACAATATGCACCATATTGACTTAAGTGATTTGCAAGCTGGGTTGCCTGGCTCCTGTGCTTACCCCTACGTTCCCTATTGTTCGGCTAGGGAGTAAAGGGAGCACCTCTGCGATTGTCACGACCGGGTCCTCCGAGCTCTGACCTCAGGCTAGGTGAAACCGAAAGCTAGCGCTCTTATTGTTTTCAATCATGGTCGGCACACAACGGAACTCATGAGTACAAAAAATCTATTGCACAAGTCTCATAGTAATAATGAGCACCGAAGAAAGGTATCGGTGGGGGTACTATTTTCTTCGAAGATGCTTCTTACACTTCGTCTGTAATATAGCATAAGTTCCCTGAGCGCGCTTTGTCTGTTACAGCCTTATGGCCCGGTTGCCTGGTTATCGGAAACACTTTTGATATTCTCGACAGGTGGAGTACATAACACTTTTCGGTCCTTGACCGAAGAAGGAGAAGCCGACGGTCGGTTAAGATGCATTTAAAGTTCGGTTGAACAAAGATATGATATAAGTACTTCGGTACATACAATCATTATACATAAAATCTTTTACCCAAGTCACTTGGGGGCTCTTAAAATTTATATATGAGCTGTAAATGTGTTTTCTTCTTGGTCGTTGTCAAAGCACGACAGAAGCACAATTTTTTCTTTCTCTTCCAATTTTTGGATTGGCACCGAACACTTGATCTTGTTCGGACGTCATGTTTTTACTGACGTTTTTTGGTTTTCCAAGCTTTTTGGCACTTTTAAACTGTTTGTGTGTTTTCAGCACAAGTCTCGTAGTGCAACGCCGGACACCTTTAGAGATTCGGCAAAAACATTCTCGGATATTGCTATATATGCATCGGTTTCGAATTGTGTCTTCGGTCAATAGTTGGATTGCACGGCTCCTGCACTTGCTTCCTACGTTCCGCGTTGTTCGGCTAGGCGTGGAAAGGGAGAACCACTGCGATTGTGCTTCCAGCTCACATGGTTAAGCACCTCAGTGGAGAAAGCTGAAAATAAGCGTAAACTGGTCAGCGATCCGATGACTGTGTTAAATGACGGGCCATTCATAAAAATGGCCGAAGTATTTACGGCTTGACCTCGACTGTCGCCGAACACTATCGGGGGCTATTAACTGGCCTCCCAAACTAAATCCTCGATATTTTGCTCTTACATTAGAGCTGAGGTTTCATGATCATGCTTAGCATGACAACCCAAAGAAAGGGACCGATAGCGGGACTATTTTCTTTGGAAAGACATTTCTTATGTTAAACAGTAATATAACATATCTCTCTGCGTACCTTTGTTTATAAAACCGTATGGCCAGATTGCCTTGTTTGTCGTAAATCTTTGCCCTCATAAAGGCTTTATAAAGTGGGACAAACACTCCTCGGCTACTAGCTGAGGAGGTGGAAGCCGATGGTCGGTCAACAAAGTTTTGTACAATGTGGATCCGAGCATTAATGATGTAAAGTACTTGGATACATAGAGTCATTACACACAATTTGTGATTTTACTATGGATATCGATCCTTAATTCGGCCACCCGTGCCCGCATTAAGGCTCGGGGGCTACTGGGCTTCGGGCTTATTATTTAAACATATTAAAGGGGCACATCGATCCCCTGATCTGGCGTTGCCACCCGACCAGTGTCTTGGGGGCTACTGCATTGCCTGTTCAATGCAGAAAATTTTAAGTGCAATATAGTTGCTGAGGAGATTTTGATCCTCAGGTTGGTCGGCCGCACCCAACCTGAGTCTCGAGGACTGAGCACGTCGCTTTTTGTGTCCCGAAGTATTCTGCCGAGCTAGGACTTGATCCTCAGGCCGATTTTGCAAATCAACATGAGTCTCAGCGGCTACTGGGATCAGCGGTCTTACGTCATCCTTCAGGTGCATCTCGGGTTTTAGACCGATACACACCTTGAGGGCTACTAGCTATATATCTCAGTAGAGAATAAACTGCACCAGTTAAAAATATTCACAATAAATCAGCCTGCGGTCGGGGTGGTGCACCACCTTGGAAGCAGTCCGGCATAAAGCTCGGGCGCTAGCGGCTAGCTCCATAGAGGGCATTTCCGGCATTAAGCTCGGCTAAACTCCTTTAACTTTTTTGAACCAAGGTGATATGACACCTCGTATATAATCCGGCGTTGGAGCACGGATACATTCCGGCATTAGAGCTCGGAAGCAGTCCGGCATTGGTGCTCGGCTACAAAAAATACCTCGAATGCAGTCCGGCGTTAGAACTCGGACGCAAGAGGACACTGCCTCCCGGGAACAACTTCAAACCCGAGGTGTGGCATAAAAATAACAAGGCATTGATAAAGGCTGGAAACTTAAATAGGCTCCTCGGATACCCGACGTGTAAACTCATTGAATGCATTTCGGCGATCCTCAAGATCGAAGATGAGAAGATTTATTGAACCAGTTTTCAAGACCGACAACCAAAGATGAAGAACAGTTCAGAAGAATCAAGGAGCGTCCCTAACTTGAAGACCAGTTCAGGGGGCTACTGACGGTGTCCTAGACTAGGGGGTACTCACCACGTCATCTCCTGATCTGTTAGATTGGGCCGAGGACCCCCATGGCCGTATACTCATGGGCCAATTCAGACAGCTACCGCATACATGGAAGATTCCACAAGACTTGGTGATCAAGACAAGGACTCCTCCCCACCGTCGTATTCGGCTAGGACTCTTGTTATCCTAGGCCTCTGGTGCATTATATAAACCGAGGCTAGGCTAGTCGATATATCATATACATACAATCATACCATAGGCTAGCTTCTAGGGTTTAGCCTCTCTGATCTCGTGGTAGATCTACTCTTGTACTACCTATATCATCAATATTAATCAAGCAGGACGTAGGGTTTTACCTCCATCAAGAGGGCCCGAACCTACGCAAAACATCGTGTTCCCTGCCTCCTGTTACCATCCGCCTTAGACGCACAGTTCGGGACCCCCTACCCGAGATCCGCCGGTTTTGACACCGACACTCCCACTCACTTTATTATAAATAAAGGCTTCTCCAAAAGTCTGTATAAAACCATATGCTTTGATTACACTATCAAAGCGTATATTCCAACTCCGAGAGGCTTGCACTAGTCCACAAATGGATCGCTGGAGCTTGCACACTTTGTTAGCACCTTTAGGATCAAAAAAACCTTCTGGTTGAATCATATACAACTCTTTTTTAAGATAGCCATTAAGGAATGTAGTTTTGACATCCATTTGCCAAATTTCATAATCATAAAATGCGGCAATTTCTAACCTGATTCAGACAGACTTAAGCATCGTTACGGGTGAGAAGGTCTCATTGTAGTCAACTCCTTGAACTTGTTGAAAACCTTTCGCAAGAAGTCGAGCTTTGTAGACAGTAACATTACCGTCAGTGTCAGTCTTCTTCTTGAAGATCCATTTATTCTCTATGGCTTGCCGATCATCGAGCAAGTCAACCAAAGTCCACACTTTGTTCTCATACATGGATCCCATCTCAGATTTCATGGCTTCAAGCCATTTCACGGAATCTCGTCTCATCATCGCTTCCTCATAGTTCATAGGTTCATCATGGTCAAGTAACATGACCTCCAGAACATGATTACCGTACCACTCTGGTGCGGATCATACTCTGGTTGACCTACAAGGTTCGGTAGTAACTTGATCTGAAGTTTCATGATCATCACCATTAGCTTCCTCACTAATTGGTGTAGGAATCACTAGAACTGATTTCTGTGATGAACTGCTTTCCAATTCGGGAGAAGGTACAATTACCTCATCAAGTTCTACTTTCCTCCCACTCACTTCTTTCTAGAGAAACTCCTTCTCTAGAAAGGATCCATTCTTAGAAACGAATATCTTGCCTTTGGATCTGTGATAGAAGGTGTACCCAACAGTCTCCTTTAGGTATCCTATGAAGACACATTTCTCCGATTTGGGTTTGAGCTTATCCGGTTGAAGATTTTTCACATAAGTATCGCAGCCCCAAACTTTAAGAAATGACACCTTAGGTTTCTTGCTAAACCACAGTTCATATGGTATCGTCTGAACGGATTTAGATGGTGCCCTATTTAACATGAATGCAACCGTCTCTAAAGCATAACCCCCAAACGTTGGCGGTAAATCGGTAAGAGATATCATAGACCACACCATATCTAATAAAGTATGGTTACGATGTTCAGACACACCATTATGCTGTGGTGTTCCAGGTGGTGTGAGTTGTGAGACAATTCCACATTGTTTCAAATGAAGACCAAACTCATAACTCAAATATTCACCTCCACGATAAGATCATAGAAACATTATTTTCTTGTTATGATGATTTTCCACTTCACTTTGAAATTCTTTGAACTTTTCAAATGTTTCGGACTTATGTTTCATTAAGTAGATATACCCATAATATCTGCTCAAATCATCCGTGAAGGTCAAAAAATAACGATACCCACCGCGAGCCTCAACACTCATTGGGCCACATACATCAGTATGTATTATTTCCAATAAGTCAGTTGCTCGCTCGGTTGTTCCGGAGAATGGAGTCTTAGTCATCTTGCCCATGAGGCATGGTTAGCAAACATCAAGTGATTCATAATCAAGTGATTCCAAAAGCCCATCAGCATGGAGTTTCTTCATGCACTTTACACCAATATGACCTAAACAACAGTGCCACAAATAAGTTGCACTATCATTATTAACTTTGCATCTTTTGGCTTCAATATTATGAATATGTGTGTCACTACAATCGAGTTTCAAAAAAAATAGATCACTCATCAAGGGTCCATGACCATAAAATATATTACTCACATAAATAGAACAACCATTATTCTCTTATTTAAATGAACAACCGTCTCATATCAAACAAGATCCAGATATAATGTTCATGCTCAACACTGGCACCAAATAACAATTATTTTGGTCTAAAACTAATCCCAACGGTAAATGTAGAGGTAGTGTGCCGACGGCGATCGCATCGACTTTGGAACCATTTCCCACGCGCATCATCACCTCGTCCTTAGCCAATCTTCATTTAATCCGCAGCCCCTATTTCAAGTTGCAAATATGAGCAACAAAACCAGTATCAAATACCCAGGCGCTACTACGAGCATTAGTAAGGTACACATCAATAACATGTATATCAAATATACCTTTCACTTTGCCATCCTTCTTATCCGCCAAATACTTGGGGCAGTTCCGCTTCCAGTGACCAGTCCCTTTGCAGTAGAAGCACTCAGTTTCAGGCCTAGGTCCAGACTTGGGCTTCTTCCCTTGAGCAGCAACTGGCTTGCTGTTCTTCTTGAAGTTCCCCTTCTTGCTCTTGCCCTTTTTCTTGAAACTAGTGGTCTTGTTCACCATCAACACTTGATGCTTCTTCTTGATTTCTACCTCCGCGGCCTTTAGCATTGCGAAGAGCTCGGGAATTGTCTTTTCCATCCCTTGCGTATTATAGTTCATCATGAAGCCTTTATAGTTTGGTGGCAGTGATTGAAGAACTCTGTCAATGACACTATCATCAGGAAGATTAACTCCCAGCTGAGTCAAGTGGTTGTGGTACCCAGACATTCTGAGTATGTGTTCACTGACAGGACTATTCTCCTCCATTTTGCAGCTATAGAACTTGTTGGAGACTTCATATCTCTCAACTCGAGCATTTGCTTGAAATATTAACTTCAACTCCTGGAACATCTCATATGCTCCATGACGTTCAAAATGTCTTTGAAGTCCCGATTCTAAGCCATAAATCATGGCACACTGAACTATCGAGTAGTCATCAGCTTTGCTCTGCCGGACGTTCATAACATCCGGAGTTGCTCCTGCAGCGGGTCTTGCACCTAGCGGTGCTTCCAGGACGTAATTCTTTTGTGCAGCAATGAGGATAATACTCAAGTTACGAACCCAGTCCGTGTAGTTGCTACCATCACCTTTCAACTTAGATTTCTCTAGGAACACATTAAAATTCAAGGGAATGGTAGCACGGGCCATTGATCTACAACAACATAGATATGCAAAAACTATTAGGACTAAGTTCATGATAAATTAAAGTTTAATTAATCCTATTACTTAAGAACTCCCACTTAGATTGACATCCCTCTAGTCATCTAAATGATCACGTGATCCATATCAACTAAACCATGTCCGATCATCACGTGAGATGGGGTAGTTTTCAATGGTGAATGTCACTATGTTGATCATATATACTATATGATTCACGTTCGACCTTTCAGTCTCAGTGTTCTGAGGCCATATCTTCATATGCTAGGCTCGTCAAGTTTAACCCGAGTATTCTGCACGTGCAAAACTGGCTTGCACCCGTTGTATGTGAACGTGGAGATTATCACACCTGATCATCACGTGGTGTCTCGGCACGAAGAACTGTAGCAATGGTGCATACTCAGGGAGAACACTTGTACCTTGAAATTTTAGCGAGGGATCATCTTATAATGCTACCGCCGTACTAAGAAAAATAAGATGCATAACGGATAAACATCACATGCAATCAAAATATGTGACGTGATATGGACATCATCATCTTGTGCCTTTGATCTCCATCTCCAAAGCACCATCATGATCTCCATCGTCACCAGCTTGACACCTTGATCTCCATCGTAGCATCTTTGTCGTCTCGCCAACTATTGCTTCTACGACTATCGCTACCGCTTAGTGATAAAGTAAAGCAATTACATGGTGATTGCATTTCGTACAACAAAGCAAGAACCATAAGGCTCCTGCCAGTTGCCGATAACTTTTACAAAACATGATCATCTCATACAACAACTTATATCTCATCACATCTTGACCATATCACATCACAACATGCCCTCCAAAAACAAGTTAGACATCCTCTACTTTGTTGTTGCAAGTTTTACGTGGCTGCTACGGGCTTCTAGCAAGAACCATTCTTACCTACGCATCAAAACCACAACGATTTTTCGTCAAATGTGTTGTTTTAACCTTCAACAATGACCGGCCATAGTCAAACTCGATTCAACTAAAGTTGGAGAAAGAGACACCCGCTAGCCACCTGTGTGCGAAGCACGTCGGTAGAACCAGTCTCATGAACGCGGTCATGTAATGTTGGTCCGGGCCACTTCATCCAACAATACCACCGAATCAAAGTAAGACGTTGGTGGTAAGCAGTATAAATATTATCGCCCACAACTCATGGTGTTCTACTCGTGCATATATCGTCTATGCATAAACCTGGCTCTGATGCCACTGTTGGGGAACGTAGTAATTTAAAAAAATTCCTATGATCACGCAAGATCTATCTAGGAGAAGCATAGCAACGACACGAGAGAGTGTGTCCACGTACCCTCATAGACCGAAAGCGGAAGCGTTTAGTAAAGCGGTTGATGTAGTCGAACGTCTTCATGATCCAATCGATCCAAGTACCGTACGTACGGCACCTCCGTGTTTAGCACACGTTCAGCACGATGACGTCCCTTGAGCTCTTGATCCAGTAGAGGGTCGGGGGAGAGTTCCGTCAGCACGATGGCGTGGCAATGGTGTTGGTGATGTGATCCGCGCAGAGCTTCGCCTAAGCACTACGACCATATGACCGAGGTGGTAAACTGTGAAGGGGGGCACCGCACACGACTGAGGAACAATTGATGTGCCTTTGGGGCGCCCCTGCCCCTATATATAAAGGAGGAGGGGAGGAGGCGGCCGGCCTAGGGGGCGCGCCAAAGGGGGGAGTCCAACTAGGACTCCCAATCCTAGTTGGTGTAGCGACCAGACCTCAAACAGTCTGATCTCTGTGCTCCGGTGTCATCCCTGGATCAGTAATGCTGACACCACACAGTACTCGGAGGATTTATAGCAGAGTAGCAATCACACACTTATTACATCGAGAGTCTCAATAGAGAACTTATTACAATAAATATGGCTTAAGGCCATCTAATAAAGATAACAGCGGAAGGCTTGGAAGATAAGTGAGTCCATCAACTCCAACGACATCACTGAGTATAGAACCACGACCTAAAACAACTTAATCGTCATCTGAAAAGTCTGCAACATTAACGTTGCAGCCCGAAATGGGTCAGCACATGGAATATGCTGGCAAGGTAACACATAGAGAGTAATGGAATGAAACAGCTATACTATATGCATATTTGGCTGGTGGAAAGCTCTATGGTTACAGTTTTGCGTAAAGCCAATTTTTCCCTACTACAAAGGAATAAATTTATTTAACTATCATGGTAGTTGTTAAACATTGAGAATGGTTGACAGCATTCTCAATCCCAATTAAGCATCATCATTAAACATAACCCAACAAAATTAATTTAGAGTAACATGTTGAGATTCACATGATAATCCAGGTACTACATACTCAAGATGTCCATAACCGGGGACACGGCTAACCATGATTAGTTTATTACACTCTGCAGAGGTTTGCGCACTTTTCCCCACAAGACTCGATCGCCTCCGTTGGGTTTCTCGCACTACAGGGTGTTTGAGAAGACGGATGACCGAGACATAGTCTTTCAGAAGCGCTAGCACCTTACGATCGGGTAGACCGTACCACCTACATCCTCTACATCTGCTAGTCTACCACTATAAGAGTTCGCACGACATAGTCAACTATGCTAGAGCTCATAATAGCTTGTGGCTGCACACGGAAGTTTCTAGTATGAATAGTCTCATGATCCCTTTGAGCCTGGGTGGCGGTCCAAAAGAAAACAGGCAAGTCCTGGAATACCCAGGTGCCTCAATCCACCCAGATGTGTGTTTAAGTTGCGACCTTAGATAAACCATTGATTAACAAAACTCACATCTGTCATGGATTTCACTCACCCAATCCACGTCTACAAGCATAGCATGGCATAATAAGCAAACGTAGAAGTAACTCCCAAAGGTTTGATAATAAATAGGTAATAGGTACTACCTCATCTACTTCCCATCCAACAATTTAATTAGATCCTAACCATGAAATGTGTGAGGATTGATCTAATGCAATAAAACTGGGTAGTAGAAAAGGTATGATCAAAGTGTTACTTGCCTTGCTGATGATCCGGGAAACCTAGCGATTCGAAGTAACAAGCGGCGCACTCCGGGTATTCTATCGCAGACAAACAAACAAGCATACAATAAGTACTCATCTAATGCACGGGTAAAACTCAAATAATACAACTAACCAGAAGGTTCAATTTAAGAACTCCGGTTGGCAAAAAGAATCAAATCGAACGAAGCAACGAAAGTCAAACGGTGAAAGAAAACAACTTCGCTCTACTAATCTGGATCTAGGGAAAATTTTACAGTAGAAAAAACTGGTTTAAGTTAGTTAAACAGATAGAGGGTTTCGAGACGAAACTCTAGGCGCTTGAATCGCCTGATTCCGATAAACGAGCGAAAAGTTATACTAAAACGAAAATCGGATCAGGAATCGCGATCAGAAAAATCGCGGATTTAATCCGAGAAAAAGAAAAAAGACGAACTTTCGCTAGAACGAACGAACGGACGAACGCTCACTATTTAAATAAATAGGAAAAACCGATCTATTTAAAAAAACCAAAATCTAAAAAAACCGATGGAAACACCGAACGGTTTTTTCGAAAAGAAAAAAACGGCACGGATTTCAAGGCGGCGGCGAACCTCGGCGAGCGTGCGGCGGCGGCGGGGCGCGGCGGCAGCGGCGGCGGCGGCGGCTGGGGCTGGGGCGGCTCGGGCTAGGGTTAGCTCTGGCTGGGCCTCCCCCCGGCTTAAATAGCCTAACGGGCCGGGAGTCCTAGTCGGACACGGCCCTAGGTCGGTTCGTTTTTTTAATATTACGTGCAGAAGAAAAAAATAAAAAGAAATACTAAACGGACTCCAAAAATTCCGAAATAAATTTTCACGGGCTTCTAAAATCAAGACGCACAAGGTGAACATTTATTTGGGACCTAAATGCAATTTTGAAAAATGCACATTTTTCCTAAATTCAAAAAAAAACACCGAAAATCTCTGAAATAAAAACTTATTTGATTTTATTATTAAATCCTCAATATTTCTTTATTTTGGGAAAGTCATTTTATTCCCTCTCTCATATTTTTGTAATAGAAATAATTGATGATACAATAAATAAAATCAAATGATCCTATTCTCAAAATTTGAGAAAACTCAAATATGAAAATAACGAAATCCCCAACTCTCTCCGTGGGTCATTGAGTTGCGTAGAATTTCTAGGATCAACCAAAATGCAAAATAAAATATGATATGCAATGATGATCTAATGTATAACATTCCAAATTGGAAATTTGGGATGTTACAAACCTACCCCCCTTAAGATGAATCTCGCCCTCGAGATTCGGGTTGGCTAGAAAATAGGTGAGGGTGGTCCTTGAGCAAATCTTCCTGCTCCCAGGTGGCTTCATCCTCCGTGTGGTGGCTCCACTGAACTTTGCAAAACTTGATAACCTTGCTGCGAGTGACTCGACTGGCAAACTCGAGAATCTTAATTGGTTTGTCCTCGTACGTCAAATCGTTATCCAACTGAATAGTTTCCAAGGGCACTGTGTCTCTCAACGGTATGTCAGCCATCTCCGCATGACATTTCTTTAACTGAGAAACGTGGAACACATCATGAACTCCTGACAATCCTTCGGGCAATTCCAACTTGTAGGCCACTTCTCCCATACGCTCCAAAACTCGATATGGTCCTACAAATCGTGGCGCTAACTTCCCTTTAACTCCAAAACGCTTTGTTCCCCGAAGTGGAGATACTCGAAGATAAGCTCTATCTCCGACTTCGTAAACTGTCTCCTTGCGTTTAGAATCTGCATAACTTTTCTGTCTGGACTGGGCTACCTTGAGCCTATCGCGAATCAACTTCACCTTCTGTTCAGACTCTTTAATCAAGTCAGGTCCAAACAACTGGCGGTCTCCAACCTCGTCCCACGATAACGGTGTCCTGCACCTCCTTCCGTACAAGGCTTCGAAAGGGGCCATCCTTAAACTAGTTTGGTAACTGTTGTTGTAAGAGAACTCTGCATATGGCAAATTATCGTCCCAACTAGATCCATAATCTAGCGCACAAGCTCTTAGCATATCCTCCAAAATCTGGTTAACTCTCTCGGTCTGTCCATCTGTCTGTGGATGAAAAGCTATACTAAATTCTAGCCTGGTACCCAAAGTTTCGTGTAACTGATTCCAGAACCTTGAGGTAAACTGGGTTCCTCTATCTGATACGATACTCCTCAGAACTCCATGCAAACATGCGATCCTGGTCATGTATATCTTTGCCAACTTAGCACTGGTGTAAGTGGTCTTTACTGGGATGAAATGAGCTACTTTCGTCAATCGATCGACTACAACCAAAATCGAGTCATAGCCTGAATGAGTCCTGGGTAATCCTGTGATAAAATCCATTCCTAACTTATCCCACTTCCATTCGGGTATCGGCAATGGTTGTAACAATCCTGCTGGCTTCTGATGCTCTGGCTTTACTCTCTGACATACATCACAAACTGCTACATACTCCGCAATATCCTTCTTCATTCCGGTCCACCAGAAAATATCCTTAAAATCCAAATACATCTTGGTATTTCCTGGGTGAATTGAATATGGTGAATCGTGTGCCTCTTGCAGAATCAACTTCCTGATCTCCGGGTCATTGGGCACGTAAACGCGGTCTTTAAACCATAGGGTATCGTGCTCATCCTCATGAAATCCCTTAGCTTTTCCTTTACTAAGTTTCTCCTTAATGGAGGCAATCTCTTTTTCAGTCCTTTGAGCTTCTCTGATTCTATCCATCAAAGTTGACTGAATTTCCAATGCTGCTACATAGCCTCTCGGAACTATTTCCAAACATAGTTCACGAAGATTTTCTGCTAGCTCCCTTGGTATTTCTCCCGTCATTAATGTATTGACATGGCTCTTACGGCTTAATGCGTCAGCTACTACATTAGCCTTTCCGGGGTGATAATGCAATCTCATATCATAATCCTTGATGAGCTCCAACCATCTCCTTTGTCTGAGGTTCAACTCCTTCTGTGTGAAAATGTACTTCAAACTCTTATGATCCGTGTACACCTCACAATGATTTCCAATCAGAAAATGTCTCCAAGTCTTCAATGCATGCACTATGGCTGCTAACTCCAAATCATGCGTGGCATAATTCAACTCATGAGGTTTCAGTTGTCTTGAGGCATATGAAACAACTCTCCCTTCCTGCATAAGCACTGCTCCAAGTCCTCGACGTGAAGCGTCGCAATACACCTCATAATCTTTGGTCTGGTCTGGCAAAATCAACACTGGTGAGGTAACCAAGCGTTTCTTCAACTCCTGGAAACTAGCCTCACATTCCTCCGTCCATATGAACTTGGTATCTTTCTTCAACAACTCAGTCATAGGCTTTGCAATCTTTGAGAAATTCTCAATAAATCTCCGGTAGTATCCCGCGAGTCCAAGAAAACTTCGGATCTCTCCAACCGTGGTCGATGCTTCCCATTTGGTCACGGTATCAACTTTAGCGGGATCTACTGCTATTCCTTCTCCGGATATAACGTGTCCGAGAAATCCTACTTCCTTCAACCAAAATGCACATTTGCTGAACTTGGCATATAATTGATGTTCTTTGAGCTTCTCAAGTACTAGTCGCAAATGTTCCTTATGCTCCTCTTCATTCTTCAAGTAAACCATGATATCATCAATGAACACCAGGACGAACTTATCCAAAAACTCCATAAATACTTTGTTCATCATGTTCATAAAATAGGCAGGTGCGTTAGTCAGACCAAATGACATAACGGTATACTCGTACAGCCCATACCTGGTGGTAAAAGCTGTCTTAGGTATATCCTGTTCTCGAATCTTCAACTGGTGGTATCCTGATCGCAGATCGATCTTGAAAAATACCTTAGCTCCTTGCAATTGATCAAACAGATCATTAATCATTGGTAGTGGGTACTTGTTCTTGATCGTTACTTCATTCAATCCTCGATAATCAACAACCATCCTTAACGATCCATCTTTCTTCTCCACTAGTAGTACTGGCGATCCCCAAGGCGAAGAACTTGGGCGGATATATCCCTTATCCAGTAACTCCTTAATCTGCTTCTTAATTTCCACCAAATCCTTTGCTGGCATCCTATATGGTCTCTTTGATATTGGCCCTGTGCCTGGAAATAGCTCAATCAAAAACTCAATATCTCTATCCGGTGGCACGCCTGGCAACTCCTCTGGAAATACTTCAGGGAAATCCCTTACCACTGGTACTTCCTCCTGCACAACTCCTGTTAGGCAATTCACTTGAGTCCTCTTTGGCACATGCCGGGATACATACTTGATCCTTCTCCCTTCTGGGGTGGTAAGCAAAATTGACTTACTAGCACATCCAATATTCCCTTCATACTTTGATAACCAATCCATGCCTAATATCACATCCAATCCTTGAGATTCCAATACTATTAGGTCTGAGGGAAAAACATAGTTACCAATCCTTAATGGTAACCGATCACCATAGACTAGCCACATACTCTGCTCCAGGCGAGGTTACTAACATGGGTGACCTAAGGGCATGGGTTGATAGGTTATACTTATCCACAAATCCCCTTGAGATGTATGAATGCGATGCACCAGTATCAAAAAGAACGACTGCAGTAAATGACTTAACCAAAAACTTACCTATTACTGCATCGGGCTGAGCTTCAACCTCCTCCACGCTAACGTGGTTCACCTGTCCCCTGTTGAAAGGGTTCGACTTCTTCCCAGAACTTCCATTGCCATTTTGGCCTTCAGGACATTCATTATCATAATGTCCGGTCTTCTGACACTTAAAGCAAGTGACTTGGCTTAGGTCCTTCTTGGCTGGGGTTGATGGGTTGGTGCGGTTCTGGCTGTTGCTTCCTCCATTGCCATTACCATTCTTAGTGCCATTGTGATTGTGCGAGCTACCTCCTCCATGGGTGTGCTGAAAATGTCCTCCCGGTCTAGGGGTAAAACATGGCTTCTGCTGAGCTCCTGAATTGTACTTCCCTTGTCCATACTCCCTCTTGCGATTCTCAATTTGCTGCTGCTTCCCTCAATCATAAGAGCACGATCTACCAACTCCTGGTAGTTGTTGAAAGTGGCTACCATCAACTGCATGCTCAACTCATCATTTAGTCCTTCCAGAAACTTCTCCTGCTTTGCTGCATCCGTAGCGAGGTCATCTGGGGCATAACGTGCTAACTTACTAAAGTTCTCCACATACTGGCCAACTGTCCGTCCTCCTTGGCGCAAGTTGCGAAACTCACTCTTCTTCATGGCCATAGCTCCTGCTGAAACATGGGCAGTACGAAAAGCCTGCTGAAACTGGTCCCATGTGATAGTGTCGACTGGGAAACTGGCTGTGAAATTCTCCCACCATGATGCTGCGGGTCCTTCTAGCTGATGTGTGGCAAACTTCACCTTCTCCGCATCTGTGCATCCTGCTGTGGTCAACTCCCTAGCTGTCTTGCGGAGCCAATCATCTGCTACTATCGGCTCGGTGCTACTGGAAAACACCGACGGATTCAGCCGAAGAAAACGGGCTAAGTGATCAACAGGTGGTGGTGGTGGTGGTGGGTTGTTGTTGTTGTTCCCCTGATTCTGATTTTGGACTAGCAACTGCATCAAGGTGTTCTGCTGCTGGATCAACTGGGTGAGCTCCGGTGGAAAGGCAAATCCGGGGTCACGTCTCGGAGGCATCTGAGGGGTTTAGAAAATATGAGATGTAAGAATAGAGGGGGTCTAAAGAGAAAACACTACCCATATGCACATGAGGTAAAAGCAAACAATTCACTTCAATCAATCAAACAAGGGCATACAATCGATCTATCTATCGCAGAAGTGCTCAGACTGCTATATTTACATGGTGGACTACTACTACTACTGATGAGGTGGTCTACTAGAAATATTGTTCGGTTGCAGACTCCATGATATCTGCTCCAGCTTCATCAACATAGTCATCATCGCTACTATCTGGATCCGAATCGGTGCCGTCGATGATGATATAGTCTTCCAGGCTAATTTCCTTGGGTTCTTCGTCTTCCTCTACTGGCGTAGGGCCTCCCATAAATATTCCAATCTTCTTGATCAGGTCGTCATTCTTCTCCACCAATACTTCAATTTCCTCTTCATAATCTTCATGTGTAGCCTTGAGTTCTTCCTCCAGTTCCTTGATTCTAGTCTTAGCCTTCTTCAGATCTATCATGTCGGCGCACATCTGGTTCTCCTGTCGTCGAATGTGCTGGTTTAACTCCTGGATAAAAGCTGCGATTGATCTATCCTTCCTGGTGCTGATCATCTCCCAGTGTTCATCTCGGCGCCCACAAATCTGGTAGACAGTATCCTTGAGATCCTTGCGGTAGACTTCTCCAATGCGTCCCATGGCGATGTGAGCTGCCATGCTCTTTCCTAGACTCCAAGTTGGTGCATCAAAAGAAAACTCTATGGTCTCAGTGACTGGCATGAACGTCCTTCCTGGAACTTGAACTTGAATCATCCAGCGCTCTTCTTTAGGTAAAGTGGCGTTGTAGGTTCCTGTGAAGCTTGGTACTCCTATGTTCAGGTATCTAGTGACTTCCTTCAAGTGACGTCCAAAGGGTGTATCTTCATCCGGTTGCGTGAACTTGTTCCTTGCATCCGCCATCCTAAAGAGTAGAAAAGATGAGAAGTCAGAAGAGAAGAGAATGGATAGTGATCTAGGTCTTTTAGCTTAGTGGTCGTGTCCTACAGTCAGCGTGTGCTCTGATACCATCTCTGTAGCAACCAGACCTCAAACAGTCTGATCTCTGTGCTCCGGTGTCATCCCTGGATCAGTAATGCTGACACCACACAGTACTCGGAGGATTTATAGTAGAGTAGCAATCACACACTTATTACATCGAGAGTCTCAATAGAGAACTTATTACAATAAATATGGCTTACGGCCATCTAATAACGATAACATCGGAAGGCTTGGAAGATAAGTGAGTCCATCAACTCCAACGGCATCACTGAGTATGGAACCACGACCTAAAACTCCTTAGTCGTCGTCTGAAAAGTCTGCAACATTAACATTGCAGCCCGAAACGGGTCAGCACATGGAATATGCTGGCAAGGTAACACATAGAGAGTAATGGAATGAAACAGCTATACTATATGCATATTTGGCTGGTGGAAAGCTCTATGGTTACAGTTTTGTGTAAAGCCAATTTTTCCCTACTACAAAGGAATAAATTTATTTAACTATCATGGTAGTTGTTAAACATTGAGAATGGTTGACAGCATTCTCAATCCCAATTAAGCATCATCATCAAACATAACCCAACAAAATTAATTTAGAGTAACATGTTGAGATTCACATGATAATCCAGGTACTACATACTCAAGATGTCCATAACCGGGGACACGGCTAACCATGATTAGTTTATTACACTCTGCAGAGGTTTGCACACTTTTCCCCACAATACTCGATCGCCTCCATTGGGTTTCTCGCACTACAGGGTGTTTGAGAATGCGAATGACCGAGACATAGTCTTTCAGAAGTGCTAGCACCTTACGATCGGGTAGACGGTACCACCTACATCCCCTACATCTGCTAGTCTACCACTGTAAGAGTTCGCATGACTTAGTCAACTATGCTAGAGCCCATAATAGCTTGTGGCTGCACACGGAAGTTTCTAGTATGAATAGTCTCATGATCCCTTTGAGCCTGGGTGGCGGTCCAAAAGAAAACAGGCAAGTCCTGGAATACCCAGGTGCCTCAATCCACCCAGATGTGTGTTTAAGTTGCCACCTTAGATAAACCATTGATTAACAAAACTCACATCTGTCATGGATTTCACTCACCCAATCCACGTCTACTAGCATAGCTTGCATAATAAGCAAACTTAGAAGTAACTCCCAAAGGTTTGATAATAAACAGGTAATAGGTACTACCTCATCTACTTCCCATCCCACAATTTAATTAGATCCTAACCATGCAATGTGTGAGGATTGATCTAATGCAATAAAACTGGGTAGTAGAAAAGGTATGATCAAAGTGTTACTTGCCTTGCTGATGATCCGGGAAACCTAGCGATTCGAAGTAACAAGCGGCGCACTCCGGGTATTCTATCACAGACAAACAAACAAGCATACAATAAGTACTCATCTAATGCATGGGTAAAACTCAAATAAGACAACTAACCAGAAGGTTCAATTTAAGAACTCCGGTTGGCAAAAAGAATCAAATCGAACGAAGCAACGAAAGTCAAACGGCGAAAGAAAACAACTTCGCTCTACTAATCTGGATCTAGGGCAAATTTTACAGTAGCAAAAACTGGTTTAAGTTAGTTAAACGGATAGAGGGTTTCGAGACGAAACTCTAGGCGCTTGAATCGCCTGATTCCGATAAACGAGCGAAAAGTTATACTAAAACGAAAATCGGATCAGGAATCGCGATCAGAAAAATCGTGGATTTAATCCGAGAAAAAGAAAAACGACGAACGTTCGCTAGAACGAACGAACGGACGAACGCTCACTATTTAAATAAACCAGAAAAACCGATCTATTTAAAAAAACCGCAATCTAAAAAAAACCGACGGAAAAATCGAACGGTTTTTTCGAAAAGAAAAAAACGGCGCGGATTTTGAGGCGGCGGCAAACCTCGGCGAGCGTGTGGCGGCGGCGGCGGGGCGCGGGGGCAGCGGCGGTGGCGGCGGGGCGGCAGCGGCGGCGGCGGTGGCTGGGGCTGGGGCGGCTCGGGCTAGGGTTAGCTCTAGCTGGGCCTCCCCCCGGCTTAAATAGCCTAACGGGCCGGGAGTCCTAGTCGGACACGGCCCTAGGTCGGTTCGTTTTTTTAAATATTACGCGCAGAAGAAAAAAAATAATAAAAAGGAATACTAAACGGACTCCAAAAATTCCGAGATAAATTTTCACGGGCTTCTAAAATCAAGCCGCACAAGGTGAACATTTATTTGGGACCTAAATGCAATTTTGAAAAACGCACATTTTTCCTAAATTAAAAAAACACAGAAAAACTCTGAAATAAAAACTTATTTGATTTTATTATTAAATCCTCAATATTTCTTTATTTTGGGAAATTTATTTTATTCCCTCTCTCATATTTTTGTAATAGAAATAATTGATGATAAAATAAATAAAATCAAATGATCCTATTCTCAAAATTTGAGAAAACTCAAATATGAAAATAACGAAATCCCCAACTCTCTCCGTGGGTCATTGAGTTGCGTAGAATTTCTAGGATCAACCAAAATGCAAAATAAAATATGATATGCAATGATGATCTAATGTATAACATTCCAAATTGGAACTTTGGGATGTTATAGTTGGACTCCCTTTCCTTTTTCGGAGGGGGAAAAGAGGGAAGGGAGAGGAAGAGGAGAAGGAAAGTGGGGCACGCCCCCCTCCCTAGTCCAATTCGGACTCCCTATAGGGAGGGAGCGCAGCTACCCCTTGTGGGCTGCCTCCCCTCTCCCCTATGGCCCATGTAGGCCCAATATTCCCCAGGGGGTTCCGGTAACCCCTCGATACTCCGAAAAAAAATCCCCGAATCACTCGGAACCATTCCAATGTCCGAATACAACCTTCCAATATACAAATCTCTACCTCTCGACCATTTCGAGACTCCTCGTCATGTCTGTGATCTCATCCGGGACTCCGAACCACATTCGGTCACCAAATAACATAACTCATAATACAAATCGTCATCGAACGTTAAGCGTGCGGACCCTACAGGTTTGAGAACTATGTAGACATGAGCGTGGCATATCTCCGGTCAATAACCAATAGCGAAACCTGGATGCTCATATTGGCTCCTACATATTATACGAAGATCTTTATCGGTCAAACCGCATAACAACGTACGTTATTCCCTTTTCATCGGTATGTTACTTGCCCGAGATTCGACCGTCGGTATCATCATACCTAGTTCAATCTTGTTACCGGCAAGTCTCTTTACTTGTTCCGTAATGCATCATCCCGCAACTAACTCATTAGTTACGTTGCTTGCATGGCTTATAGTGATGTGCATTACCGAGAGGGCCCAGAGATAACTCTCTGATACACGGAGTGACAAATCCTAATCTCGATCTATGCCAACTCAACAAACACCTTTGGAGACACCTGTAGAGCATCTTTATAATCACGCAGTTACATTGTGACGTTTGATAGCACACAAGGTGTTCCTCCGGTATTCAGGAGTTGCATAATCTCATAGTCAGAGGAACATGTATAAGTCATGAAGAAAGCAATAGCAATAAAACTAGTCGATCATAATGCTAAGCTAACAGATGGGTCTTGTCCATCACATCATTCTCTAATGATGTGATCCATTCATCAAATGACAACACATGTCTATGGTTAGGAAATTTAACCATCTTTGATTAATGAGTTAGTCAAGTAGAGGCATACTAGGGACACTCTGTTTGTCTATGTATTCACACATGCACTAAGTTTCCGATTAATACAATTCTAGCATGAATAATAAACATTTATCATGATATAAGGAAATATAAATAACAACTTTATTATTGCCTCTAGGGCATATTTCCTTCATATTTACCACTATCATCATACTCTATTCCACCCATAGTGCTATATCCATGGCCTACGCTCATGTATTGCATGAGAGTTGAAAAATCTAAAGCACGTTAAAAAGTATGAACCAGTTGCTTGGCTGACACTGGGGTAGTTCATGACAAATACTTTGTGTTAAGAAGATAGAGCATGACGGGACTATATGATTTTGTAGGGATAGCATTCTTTAGCATTGATATTTTGAAAGACACGATTGTTTGTTGGGATGCCTCAGTATTGATGTCTTTATGTCAAATTATAGACTATTGCTTTGAATCCCTCTTGTCTTAATATTCATGCCATGATTAGATATATGATCAAGATTATGCTAGGTAGCACTCCACATCAAAAATTATTCCTTTTTATCATTTACCTACTCGAGGATGAGCAGGAATTAAGCTTGGGGATGCTGATACGTCTTTGTCGTATATATAATTTTTGATTGTTTCATGCCAATATTATACAACTTTCACATATTTTAGCAACATTTTATATGATTTATTGGACTAACATATTGATCCAATGCCCAGTGCCCATTGCCAGTTCCTGTTTTTTGCATGTTTTCTGCTTCGCAAAATATCCATATCTAACGAAGTCCAAATGCGATAAAAATTTACAAAGAATTATTTTGGAATATTTGTGATTTTCGGGAGGTGGAATCAACGCAAACGGGGGCCCACAGCTACCATAAGACACCTGGGCGCGGCAGGCAGTCCAGGCACGTGGTGGTGGGTTGTGCCCTCATTGAACATCGGTTGGCACTCTACTTCGGGCACAAGGAAGCTTATATACGGAAAAAATCTTGTTAAAATCTCAACGCAATCGGAGTTACGGATCTCCGAATATTTAATAAACGGTTTTTGGCTAGAAAACAGAAACGCGAAACAAAACATAACAGAGAGAGAGAGATCCAATCTCGGAGGGGCTCTCGCCCCACCACCGCCATGGAGGCCATGGACCAGAAGGGGAACTCTCCTCCCATCTAGGGGGGAGGCCAAGGAAGAAGAAGGAGGGGGGCTCTCTCCCCCTCTCTCCCGGTGGCATCGAAACGCCGCCAGGGCAATCATCGTGTGATGGCGATCTACTCCAAGAACTCCGTCATCTTCACCAAGAACTCCATCACCTTCCCCCATCTATATTCAGTGGCCCACTCTCCCGCAACCCGCTATATCCTATACTTGAACATGGTGCTTTATGTTTCATGCTATTATCCAATGATATGTTGCCATCCTATGATGTTTGGGTAGATCTATTTTGTCCTATGGGTTAATCGTGATCTTGGTTGGTATAAGTGTATATTTTATTATGGTGCTGTCCTATGGTGCCCTGTGTGTCGCGCAAACGTGAGGGATCCCCGCTGTAGGGTGTTGTAATACGTTCATAATTCGCTTACAGTGGGTGGCGTGAGTGACGGAATACACAGACCCGAGTAAGTGGGCTATTGCGTCTGGGAGTAAAGAGGACTTGATACTTCATGCTATGGTTGCGTTTTACCTTAATGATCTTTGGTAATTGCGGATGCTTGCTAGAGTTCCAATCATAAGTGCATATGATCCAAGTAGACAAAGTATGTTAGCTCATGCCTCTCCCTCACATAACATTCCAAGAATGATTACCGATCTAGTTATCGATTGCCTAGGGACAATTCCGCAAATCCTATCACCGCTTTTCCACACTTGCTTTACTAAATTGTACTTTTATTAAAACAACACCTAACTTTTATTTTCATGTCCCTTATTATCTTGCAAACCTATCTCGTTATACCTTCAAAGTACTTCTAGTTTTATTCTTGTTCTAGGTAAAGTAAACGTTAAAGTGTGCGTAGAGTTGTATCGGTGGTCGATAGAACTTGAGGGAATATTTATTCTACCTTTAGCTCCTCATTGGGTTCGACACTCTTATTTATTGAAAAAGGCTACAAATGATCCCCTATACTTGTGGGTTATCAGGGGTACTCACCACGTCGTCTCTCGACCAGGTGGATCGGGCCGAGGACCCCCATGGCGGTTCACTAATGGGCCACTTCGGGCAGCTCAAGACATGTATGAGGAAGGTTCTACAAGACTTGGTAATCAAGACAAGGACAACTTTCCACCAACGTAGCTGACTAGGACTCTTGTTATCCTAGGCCTCCAGTACATTATGTAAGCCGAGGCCAAGCTAGTTGATAGATCATTATGACATTCATCATCATACCCCTAGGGTTTAGACCACAACTCATGATCTCGAGGTAGATCAACTCTGTACTCGATACATCAACATAAATATTAACAAGAGCAGGACGTAGGATTTTACCTCCATTAAGAGGGCCCGAACCTGGGTAAACATCGACTCCCTTCTTCCTGCTACCATCGATCCAAGATCCACAGCTCGGGACCCCCTACCCCGAGGGTTATCGGATTTCCCTCTGACACTTGTGAAATTATGAACGGATAAATTAAAGGTTCCTAGTCTTGCCTCTAAGAATAGCTCAAGTGTTGTTGGTGATCACGTTTTGAGGTCGGAACACAATGCATCGAAATGTGAACAAGAGTCATATGGAGATATGATCGGCAAAGGTTTGCCTACCGGTTGATGTTCAGGTCATCAATGATGCCCACATCAATGGTGTTGAATTGGATCAGGGTCTTGAATCACTTAAAATCAATTATGAGAGATATATTTATTTAAGTGGGAGAACAATTATGTATTAGTTAAGTTTAATCACTAGTGCAAATTAATTATGATCAATGTTTATGCGTAGTTGCATTATAGTTGTAGAATTATGGCTCATGGTTCCACCTTTGTTGTTATAAAATTGATTAGTTGTTATTTATCTGGTTGAATCTTTATTAGTGAGAGGATCCTCCTCTAAAAGTGCCAAGAAGAATTTTGTCCTACTGCATATATTTACAATACTCTCTTGTTGATGCTATGGATGACGAGACTCAAGTCCTCCAATCCAAAAGGCTAGAATTACATTACTGTCTGCTTGTTTCTGATAAACACAAACTTCAAAATGTTTGGGATAGTGTTGCGATATTCTTGGAACTGAAAATTGTTTTCAGAAACAAACAAAGGTTAAATGATATGTGATATCTAAAGAAGTGTTTTGTTTGCAAGTTCTGCTGAAGTGTTCAACTATGTTTAAGACTTAAATGCATAAGATCCAGAAGAACGCCAGTCATAAGTTGATGGTGAGAAACTTAAAGAGAAAAGGAACAAAACCAAAAGGATGTAACTAGACTTACATGCCTAGGGAAGTTCGAGGCTCACGCCACTCTTAAAGTTGGATGCGTCTTTTGTGAGTAGGAGAGATATTGGAAGTAAAACTATAAGAAGTAAATTGCAGAAAAGAAAAGAAGAGTGGAATGTCCCACTCAGGTATGAATGTCATACAAAGTTATAAGATGTACAGAAAGTTGGTCATTTAAAGTGCAGCTCTTGGGAGTGATGATCAATTTGTTGATCATTAATTCTTTGATATTGTGATTAAAAGTTGATCACAAGTATATTGACTCGATTGCATGTTAATGTGAATCGTTGCAAGAAACTACAATGGCCTAGATGACCAACAAATAATGAGGTTAAAATATGTGTTGAAAACTTAAAAAAGTTATGATACTTTTCATCAACATATTACCTTTGTATTTATTGTCATAACTCATTTTAGACTGTTTTCCACTCTAGCTCATTGCATAGAAGTTGCAAGGAGGTTGTTCATAAGAGAACAATAGTATTTATGAATATGATGTATGTTATAAATATTAATAATAAAATTGAACATCCATAATTCTGATGCTAAATGTCGCAAGACTAAAAGAATACCGCATATGTATGGCACTACATTTAGTCGCGTTGGAGAAACTGGCATGGATAAATTCCATACTGATGGATATTGAAGTCATCTGATTATGAATCATTTGACACTTGCAACTTTCATTCTAATAGTGAAGTAAACTAAAATACCGTTCACAGGCCATAAAGAACGAGCAACAAAATAATTAGAAAATGCCTGTTGATGTAAGTAGTTCAATAAGTGTTGTTACAAGCAATGGATTTATCTATCTTCAAGGTTGAATCAAGTAGATATTTATATTTACTCAAACATAAATCTGGATCTTTTGAAATATTTTGAAAGGTTTTTCCAGAATGAAGTAGAACTGATTGTAACAAAAATCATGTTTCTACAATTAGATTGCAAAAAGCACTTAAGTTACAAATTTAGCGAATGTCTAATGAAAAAATTATAGCTTGCATTTTCCAAAACATTACTAAGAGCATGATGTTTTGAGTAGACGTAATTAAGCTATATATGACATGGTGAGATAAAAGATGACATTGATTATTTTGCCAATATACTTTTTAATGTGATGCTTTAGGGACTAGCTTTTGCATTGAAAAGAACACCATGAAATTTGTTGAAATAAGTGCTACTTTGTAGGTTATCCCAAATGATTGTGTATTCCTCTATCACTATGTTGAGGCAAAGTGTTTGAGTATGCAAATTTTGAAGAAAATATTTTCTGCAAAAGAGTGAGTGGGAGGATGATACATCTCGAACGTATCTATTTTTTCAAAAATTGTTGCTCTTTTTTAACTCTAATTTGCATGATTTGAATGAAACTAACCCAGACTGACGTTGTTTTCAGCAGAACTACCATGGTGTCATTTTTGTGCAGAAATAAAAGTTCTCGGATGGAGTTGAAATTTTACAAAGAACTTTTCTGGAATCTATACGTACTAATAAAGCACGGATTACTTCTGTTCATTCACCATCATTTTTAATAGAAAGGCCCCTCAATTTTTGAAGAACAAACCCAAAATCAAGAAAAACGTCTCGCATTTGTGTTTTTAACTGTCATAATGCCCCTGCATGGGCCAAGATGGGCCCAGTCCACACTTTTTTCTGTCTAATAGGGAACAAAAATCAGCCAAAAATTGTTCCCCTTTGGGATTCAATCTCACGACCTCCCCTCCCATCGTTGATGGCTGCTGCCAACGGAACTAACTAGTGTTTGTAGTTGAAACAAGATTCGTTGCCCTATAAATTAGTACCACTTCACTCCTTTTCATCAAGTTTAACCAATTTATATATATGATAACAAGCAACCTAAAGGAAATAAAGGGTTTGTAGGCTGCCTAATTGAACAAACAACTAGAATGTTCTTTCATGGCTGGTTGGTTGCCTCGTGGAAGGAGGGGAGTCCTTAAAAAGAAGGCATGAATAAACATCATGGGATGTGAAGGAATAAATCTGAGAGATTGCGGGGTTGGACTGGATGTCCGAGAATTGACTCTGGCTATGCATATCGATGAAGGAAGCAGATGCCTCCGAGCATAGGCACATGAGCCGGGGGAGCTCAGCAGGGATGCGCGGGCGAGAGAACCGGGAGAACTTGGCGATGCGGGATCTCGTGCATGGACAATAATCAGACGATCTTTGGCGACACGGGATCACATGCGCGGCTAGAGAACGGCGAGGAGCAAGGACGAGCCAGACAGACGTTCCTGATGTTTCCAAACACTTTCAATAAAACCCTCTTGTAGGAGTATTTAACAATGTTTTCGGTAATATTTGTAGATAATACTCGAACAGTTCCTTTTTTATTCAAATGTCTGTGTCTCTTATAGAGGTTAGTAAATCAGCAATGGTGTCTGAGGGAGTCCTGGATTAGGGGGTATCCGGACAGCCGGATTATATCCTTTGGCCGGACTGTTGGACTATGAAGATACAAGATTGAAGACTTCGTCTCGTGTCCGGATGGGACTCTACTTGGCGTGAAAGGCAAGCTAGGCAATACGGATATGTATATCTCCTCCTTTGTAACTGACCTTGTGTAACCCTAGCCCTCTTCGGTGTCTATATAAACCGGAGGGTTTTAGTCCGTAGGACAACATACAATCATACCATAGGCTAGCTTCTAGGGTTTAGCCTCTCCGATCTCGTGGTAGATCAACTCTTATAATACTCATATCATCAAGAATAAATCAAGCAGGACGTAGGGTTTTACTTCCATCAAGAAGGCCCGAACCTGGGTAAAACATCGTGTCCCCTGCTTCCTGTTACCATCTGCCTTAGACGCACAGTTCGGGACCCCCTACCCGAGATCCGCCAGTTTTGACACCGACATTGGTGCTTTCATTGAGAGTTCCTCTATGGCGTTGCCGTAAGGAAGGATGCCTCGTCTTGTTGTTAAAAGCAACATCACCGCCGGGGAAGCTCTGGCTGTCGGCCAAACTCTCTCCTAGGCAATTTCGTCATGACTACCTGTTCGGCCGCTGCACCGACGATGACTTCTTGGGTCATCAAAAATAGCCTCCACGTCGGCTCGGAAGTCGCCGAGCAGATGGATCCAATGGTGCTCTCTTCCCTAAACAAACTCTTGGATCGCATTGCCGCCTTGGGAGTCGCTACAAACTATGATCAGATTGGGCTTAAACCCGATCAAAGGGAGATTAACTCTCCATCGGTCACCCATCACGTTGCGGTGGTGGAGGAACAATGTGGCAACTCTTCCTCTATTTTGAGGACTAACTATGTCCGGATTACTGAGCTCTCCGAGCCGGATACCCACTTACGGGAGGATATTACCCAAGCCCTGAACCTAGAATCAGGCAGCGGGCCAAGTTTATCGGGTAACACTCTGGAACCCAAACTTCCAAGATTGGAAATTCCTCGGCCCCTGGGTCTCAGATCGGGTAGGGATTCGGACTCAAATCCACCCACCCACCCAGACATAAACGATCTTTCCCACATCAGGCAAGAGCCCCATGAAACAATACATCATTATTGGGCCAGCTTCCTCCTTGTGATGAACAAGGTTAAGGACTGTCGCGAGGAAGATGCAGTCTCACTTTTCTGCAATAATTGCACGGACAAGGGAATCCTTAAAGCCTTAAGTCGCCGTGACATATCACGCTTCGCTGACTTGGCGTCAATAGTACGAAAGTACTGTGCGATGGAAAGCGCCTGGAAAACCGAAACGAAATTTTGGGATAATCCGGCTCCGAATATACACCCAGTCTAAAGTAAAAGGGTGCACTATCATAAGACGCCCGAGCTAGTTGCAAAGAAACAAAAACCCTCTACAGGGCATGGAACCGTACTGGAGGGATGGCTTAACGGACCCTGCAAAATTCACAGTACAATGGATACAATACCAACACACAGTCTTAGAGCATGTTGGATACTCCGGCAGGTGGCCAAAAGTGGTGAGGATCTTCTTATCCCAAATGCCACAGAGCACCATCCCATGGATAATAAAACGGTGTTAACAGTCTTTGAGACCTTTGCGTCACATAATAGGCGCAAGCGAACACTCCGCAGCATGGCCGAAATCTGCCACGTAGCAGCAATAAATCCATGGAGTGACACGGCTATTACCTTCAATGCCAGTGACGAACCTAAATTCCGAACAACCCGAGCACCAGCTGCACTGGTCCTCAGTCCAATTGTGGACGGCTTTTGACTCACCAAAGTACTCATGGACGGCGGCAGCGGATTAAACCTCATCTATGAGGAAACTCTTCAAAAAATGGAAATAGACTGGAACCACATTAAGCAAAGTAGCACAACCTTCAGGGGAATCATACCCAGTCGGGAGGCACGATGCGCTGGGAAAATCACACTAGATGTGGTATTCGGTACGCCAGAGAATTATAGGTCCGAAGAAATTACATTTCAAGTGGCCCCGTTCAGCCGTGGATACCACGCCCTTTTTGGATGTGAGGCGTTCACGATCTTCCAAGCTGTACCCCATTACGGGTACATGAAGCTCAAAATGCCCGGGCCCAACGGAATCATCACCCTCGCTAGTGATCCGGACACAGCACTCCGAGCCGAAAACAAAACAGCCACACTGGCCCTCGAGGCATTATCCGAAGCCCTCTCGGCCGAGGAGCTAACGACGCTATGCTCCACAGTGGAACAGGGACGACGTGATACTCGATAAGAGATCCAAGTCCACCTCTTTTAAACCAGCGGATGAAATAGTCAAATTCCAAGTCCACCCAACGGACCCTACAAAAACAGCCTCCATCGGGGCACAGTTAAAACCCACCATGGACGCCGCACTACGAGAGTTCCTGTGCGAGAATTGGGACATATTTGCCTGGCACCCCTCAGACATGCCAGGAATCCCACACAGGCTGGCCGAGCATAGCCTCGATATCATAAAAGGATTCAAGCCGGTCAAGCAAGCTCTTCGGCGTTTCTCCGAACCTAAGAGACAGGCCATGGGAGAGGAACTAGCCAAGTTATTGGAGGCTGGATTCATCAGAGAGATAAAACACCCGGACTGGCTAGCAAACCTGGTGATGGTACCAAAGAAGGATAAATCCTGGCGCCTTTGTGTCGATTTCAAGGACCTCAATAAAACTTGCCCAAAGGATCCCTTCCTCCTCCCCCGCATCGACCAAATTATCGATGCTACCGCAAGACACGAGTCATTGTGTTTCCTCGACGCATACTCCGGTTACCACCAAATCAAGATGGCGGAGTCCGACCAAGCCTCAACGGCATTCATCACACCATACGGTCCCTTCTGTTTCAACACAATGCCTTTTGGGCTCAAAAATGCCGGCGCAACATATCAACGCATGATTCAGACATGTCTGGAGAAATAAATTGGCAAAACAGTAGAGGCATACATAGACGATGTGGTCGTCAAAACCAAACACGTCGAATCTTTGATAGACGACTTGAGGCTCACATTCGACAACCTCCGAACATACGGCATTAAGCTCAATCCGGAAAAATGCGTTTTCGGCGTACCAGCCGGAAAACTCCTGGGTTTCATTGTCTCCAGTAGAGGTATTGAAGCTAACCCGGCCAAAGTCCGAGCTTTGTCACAGTTGGCTACCCCAACAGACCTCAAACAAATCCAAAAGTTAACAGGATGCATGGCGGCTCTAAGCCGCTTTATCTCCCGCTTAGGAGAAAAGGCTTTACCCCTTTATCGCCTCCTCCGGCGCACCGAACACTTTGAGTGGACAGGCGCTGCCACAGCCGGATTGGAAGAAATAAAGGCCATTTTGGCAACCAACCCAATCATGGCCGCGCCAAACATCGGCGAACCAATGTTGTTGTACATTGCGGCAACCCATCAAGTTGTAAGCGCAGTGCTCGTCGTCGAACGAGAAGCTGACGGACATAAATTCCCTCTTCAAAAGCTAGTATACTATGTATCCACTGTCCTCACTCCATGCAAATCACGATACCCACATTATCAAAAGATAGCCTACGCGGTATTCATGGCATCCCGGAAGCTGCGACACTACTTTCAAGAGTGTTCGATTACAGTAGCCTCGGAAGTGCCACTTAATGATATTATAAACAACCGCGACGCTACGGGACGGATTTCCAAATGGGCTATTGAGCTCCTCCCGTTCGACATGACATACAAACCTCGACGAGCCATTAAGTCGCAAGTATTGGCCGACTTTGTCGCCGAATGGACGGAGGCCGAACTCCCTAAAGAGTACGACGCATACTCCAATTGGATCATGCACTTTGACGGTTCTAAAATGCTGGCTGGTCTAGGGGCTGGCGTCGTCCTGATGTCCCCAACCGGAGATACGGTTCAATATGTACTGCAAATATTGTACACAGACTCCAACAATGTAGCCGAATACGAAGCCCTGTTGCATAGTCTTCGGATGGCAGTCTCCATGGGCATTCAACGCCTGGAGGTGCGTGGGGATTCAAACCTTGCAATATCCCAAATAAATGGAGACTTTGACGCCAAGGATCCGAAAATGGCAGCCTACCGAAACACCGTCCTAAAAATGTTAGCTCGGTTCGAGGGGCTCGAATTTCACCATGTGGCTCGGGAAAACAATCAGGCGGCGGATATCCTCGCCTGCATCGGCGCAAAACGCGATGCGGTCCCCCCAACATCTTTCTGTAAAGGCTGTTCAAGCCATCCATAGTATGGGAAGGGGACACCGGTAACCATAGTCCGGACCCGGCCAAAATGCCCGATACCGAATACTCTGACACAATCGGAGGCCCCGCCACCGAAATCACACCTTTAGCCCATGTAATAATGGCCATTATAGCCCTGTAGACAGAACCATTCCTGGCCTACCTAACTAGGCAGGAACTTCCGGAGGACCAAAATGAGGCACGCTGCATAGTGCGGCGATCTAAGGCCTACAGGGTCCACGAGGGAGAATTGTATAAAAAAAGCACTACCAGAGTCCTTCAAAGATGCATCTCCGAAGAGGAAGGGCGAAACCTTTTAGCAGAAATCCATGCCAGACTCGGCGGTCACCACGCCGCAGCCCGGGCTCTTGTAAGCAAGGCCTTCCGTACAGGATTCTATTGGCCATCGGCCCGGGCAGATGCACAAGACTTGGTCCAACGTTGCGCCGGTTGCCAGCTCTTTGCAAATCAAAGCCACATGCCACCCACCGCCCTTCAGACAATCCCCATTACGTGGCCCTTCACGGTCTGGGGGCTTGACATGGTTGGACCCCTTAAAGGGGGAACCCACAAGAAAAAATACTTACTGGTCATGGTGGATAAATTCACCATATGGATAGAGGCCAAGCCTGTTAAAACAGCTAAATCCGGACCAGTGATAGACTTCATATCTGGGGTCGTACACCGTTATGGCATCCCCCACAGCATCATCACTGACAATGACACAAACTTCATAGCCGATGAGGTAAAACTCTGGTGCAACAAAATGGGCATCAAGCTCGATTATGCTTTAGTCTATCACCCACAAACCAACGGCCAAGTCGAGCGAGCAAACGGTCTTATAATGAGCGGCATTAAACCCAGATTAGTGCGTTCCTTAACGGAGTCTAACATGCACTAGGTAGAGGAGCTCGACTCCATACTCTGGGGGCTGCGGACCACGCTGAATCATAGTACCGGATACACACCCTTCTTTATGGTGTACGGCGCAGAGGCAGTCTTGCCCTATGACATAATTCATGACTCACCTCGAGTGCGCATGTACGAAGAAAGAGAATCCGAGCTCGATCGGTAGGACAGTCTGGACACCCTGGAGGAGGAGCGCGACGTAGCCAAAGCCCGTTCCACATTTTATCAGCAACAGGCTCGCAGATACCAAAGCAGAGAAGTACGGGCCAAAACTTCTAACATTGGCGGACTAGTTCTACGCCTGTCGGATAAGAAAAAGAACAAGCTCGAGCCCAAATGGGAAGGTCCCTTCATTATTGACCAAGTTCTGACCGGTGGAGCGTACCGACTGCGGGATGCATCGACTAGTCGACTCGAGCCGAACCCGTGGAACGCGGCCAGGCTCCGAAGATTCTACGCCTAGCGCCGGACCCTATGTTCGTCCCCTCCCTTTGTCCATTTTTTGCATGTACATTATCTGTCTTGTTTTTCTTTCTTCCTTTCTGTTATTATTTCTCTAGGCCTTTAAGGGCCAACTTGTGCCTCGCTTGCACATTATAGATGCGCTAGCCATGCTCATAATACCTGGGGGCTTCTTCCATAGAAGATTAATTATTTATCTGGGGCTCAGGCCCCAAACATGTGTCATGCTTCCGCAAGTACCTTTTTTCGCTATTATATGCATCGATATGACTTAAGTTTTGGCCAAGCTGGGTTGCCTGGCTCTTGTATTTATGCCCTACGTTCCCGTTAATTCGGCTAAGGCATAAGGGGAGCACCTCTGCGATTGTTACTGCCGGGTCAGCCGGACGTGTACCTCAGATTGGGTGAAGCCGAAAGCTAGCGTTCTAAAGGGAATATTCGGTCGGTGAACAAAAGATGATTTTTATTTATTGTCCACATCTGCCCCCAGATGTTTTTCCTGCGTTTCCTATCGCAGTCCGTACATGCACTTTAGGGCATGCTTACCCAGGGAAAGGAACCCTTAACAGAACTATTCTCCCTGGAAGATGTTTCTTACTACCCATGTAATATAACATAACTAGTTGGGCACTTGTCTGTTCAAGCACTTATGACCCCTATGCCTAGTCTCCATGCATGCCCCGGTTCTTATATAACTCCGCGGGTATTCTGATACACTTCGGACTATCGGGTCCCGAGGTTGAAGCAAAAAGGTCCGCCAAGACAAATGATCTACAATCCGGCTAGAAGGCATTATACATGTCACTTTCATTACATAGTCATGCAGACTGACTAAATTCCTCTTCTATACCATCCAACAGGCGGTCTAGCTTACAATCCTGTTGGGAATACTTTGCGGCTAATTCTACTTGCCCATAAACTAAGCTAACGGGGATCTCTTTTCCGTCGGGCCCCAGAGGTCCGACCTCGGCCATGTGATTTGGGTCTGCCTTGGTATACCGCATCTTCACCATGGCCCAGGATTCTCTGGCACCCTATTAGCAGGCTGATATCTTCCATAATCGGAAGTGCCGCCGTGCTCCCTTGAGCTTCTCCGCAAGCTCTACAACGCCCTCTGGCAGGGAGACGGACGGCCACAAGGCCTGGGCAACACCCTGCATCACCTGCCGAACTTGTTCGTGCAGATGTGACAGCTCGAATAGAAGATCACCCGCAGACCCGGGCATTTCCTCCATGGGACGACCCGTCAGCATACCTACAGACATAACGCTGTTAGTCGGCTTCTTCGCCGAACTCCTTTAAAAGGATTCGTTCAAGCACTTACTGAAAATGCCGCACCGAAGCCGCTTATTCTCCTTCTCGGAGTCTGCAAGCTGGCCCAGAACGTCTTTTAGTTCCACGCTCAGCTTAATATTGGCGTCTTGGAGATTGTTTTTCTCCCGCCTAACCTCAGTCAGCACGCATTTGCCAGCCTCTAGCTGTCGCATAACATGCTGGTCCTCCGGATTTTCTCCGGATTCATCTACAACATCTGTTGTTAGATCTGCAGCCATGCCGCACATTATATGGTAACCATCATTCTTTAGAGTAAATGTTACCAGCAGGTGACTTTTTCGGTTCCTGCAATGCGGCCACAGCAGCCCGCAGTTGGGTCTTGCATTCCTCTAGCTCCTGTGACAGCCTAGTATTCTTCTCTGTAAGAACCTGCACAATAAAGATGATCCTTAAATCAGTTCTGCTAACTGTTTCAAGTCTCAGGGGTTACTGATACATATAAATCATCAGATTTACTTACCCGTACATCCTTTACATACTGATCCGTGGCTCTGGCTAGACCATCTTGAGCAGCTCGGAGGTACGCCTCTCCAGAATTGAAGGCATCAAATGCCTCTGGTGAGAAACAAGCGTCACAGAGTACGGCCCGGCGGCGCTTATGATTCATGGCGCTTTCCACCTCTGAGTTTGTAGCGGATAATCTATCTGCATCCTCTGTAGGGGGATTATCTGGCGCCCTCCCCATATCGGCTTCTGCCTCTATGTCCGGTCCTGGCGCCCGACTGGTGGAAGCGTCATTAGTGACATCGCCGGACATATTCTGGCAAGCGTTTTTTCTGTTAAAGAAACACGAGCGTCATTATATTTCGAGAAAGACGAAAACAACGGAGCGGGGTTTGTTATACCTTTGCGTCGGCGTCTCCGTCCTGACCTCCTTCCTTTTTGGCCTACCCAGCCTCGGTGCCTCCTGTTGGCGCGTTGCTGCGGGTTCAGCAGGGTATCCCGAATGCCTTCCCTGTAAAAATGCCATGTGTATATGGTGGGTGAAGTGTCTAAAAGGGGATCCTAGTTTTGGAGTTGGGATTTTTGGTTTTTATTACGTGCGATGCAGGGAGCAGTCCGGGATAGTCGGCCGTAATGGCCACCATGGCATCGTCGCAGCTTAACTGATAGAACTGACGGTCTATCCACTCCACGAATATAACCGAATCTTCTTCAAGTCCGGAGTCGAGGGCCCGGTCAGGGTCCTCTGGTTGTGGAGAAGGGCTGCTGACCTCCTTTATGGCTTTTCACAGTTCCTGCCGCAAAGTGGCAAGGTGAATACTTACGACAAAGAATGCGGGAAAAATGGGAGCAGGGAGATATAACTTACCCAGATTGGAGGATTGTACATGGAGAATCCATCCCGTGGCTTGATGCGGGTGAACTCCTCTTCCTCACGCTTGAACAATTCGGACAGAATTTTCGCTAAAGCGGCAGCATTGTCCGGACCCTTACGCCCACAGCGGGTGGCGTCATCCGCCCCGTTATAACACCACAAGGGGTGCCCACGATATTGAAGTGGTTGCACTCCCCGCATTATGCAAATCGACATAACTTCGATTACTGTCAATCCTGATCGAGCCAGTGCTTTAATTCGGTTCATCAGATAGAGGACTTCTCCATTGTCTTCCACCTGGGGGCTCCGTGGGCACCAACTTCGGCGTTTCTTCAGAGGAGCATTATTGAACTCAGGAAGACCCCGCCGAACAGGGTCCGGAAGGGGAACGTCCTCCATATAAAACCATTCTGAAGGCCAGTCTTCGGGTGACTTCTTCGGAGTACCGGACAGGTATCCGGTATCGGCGATGCGCCATATTTCGGCTCCGCCCACTTGATAAAGTGACCCCCTCTGTGTGCGAGGGACGAGGCAAAATAGCCTTTTCCACAGCTCCAAGTGAGCCTCGCAGCCCAGGAACAACTCGCAGAGAGCTACATTGCCGGCAATATGTAGGATGGAGGCGGGGGTGAAATTGTGTAATTGGAGGCCGTAGAACTCCAGGAGCCCGCAAAGGAACGGATGAATTGGAAATCCGAGTCCCCTTAATAGATAGGGAACAAGGCAGACCCGTTCCCCCACAGAGGGACAGGGAAAGCTCTCCGCTTGCTCCCCGCCATTATAGGTGGCAAGCCAGGCTCGAACGGGCACCATGTACGCCGGAGGGAGAAATCCCTTAGTCTACAGTTCGACTAAACGACTGTGTGGGACTGAACACCTTTCCCAATCACCGGGCTTAGGGCTTCGGGGACGGGAGGAGGAGCTGCGGAGGTCGGCCATGCTAGAATGGATCTTTCCGGAACGCGCTCTGATGGACTCTCATTGGGGGAGGATGGTATGGATCGGATCTAAGGATCCCCATTCCTTTAATAGACAATTTATTTATCTAGCTAGGGGGGCGACTGTAAAAACGCCCCGGCACCTCGTATTCATTCGACGCGTGTGAGGGAGTCCTGGATTAGGGGGTGTCCGAATGGCCGGACTATACCTTCGGCCGGACTCCTGGACTATGAAGATACAAGATTGAAGACTTCGTCCCATGTCTGGAAGGGACTTTCCTTGGCGTGGAAGGCAAGCTTGGCGATACGGATATGTAGATCTCCTACCATTGTAACCGACTTTGTGTAACCCTAGCCCTCTCCGGTGTCTATATAAACCGGAGAGTTTTAGTCCGTAGGACGAACAACAATCATACCATAGGCTAGCTTCTAGGGTTTAGCCTCTCTGATCTCGTGGTAGATCTACTCTTGTACTACCCATATCATCAATATTAATCAAGCAGGACGTAGGGTTTTACCTCCATCAAGAGGGCCCGAACCTGGGTAAAACATCGTGTACCCTGCCTCCTGTTACCATCCGGCCTAGACGCACAGTTCGGGACCCCCTACCCGAGATCCGCCGGTTTTGACACTGACGTTGGTGCTTTCATTGAGAGTTCCTCTGTGTCGTCACTTTTAGGCCCGATGGCTTCTCCGATCATCAACAGCGATGCGATCCAGGGTGAGACTTTTCTCCCCGGACAGATCTTCGTATTCGGCGGCTTTGCACTGCGGGCCAATTCGCTTGGTCATCTGGAGCAGATCGAAAGCTACGCCCCTGGCCATCAGGTCAGATTTGGAAGTTTGAACTACACGGCCGACATCCGCGGAGACTTGATCTTCGACGGATTCGAGCCACAGCCGAGCGCGCCGCACTGTCACGATGGGCGTGATTTAGCTCTGCCGCCGAACAGTGCCTTGGAGGTTGCACCTGTGTCTGCTCCGACCCCTAGCTCGGAGCCGATCACACTAATCGAGGATGGGTGGTTAGACACCGCCTCGGGGGCTGCAATCTCTATGGCGATCGAGCCGAACACCAGCCCTATTCTCTGCGAAGCCCGTGACTCCAAGGAGCCAGACTCCTCTCCAGACTCCGAGCCCTCCGCGCCCCGACCGATCAAACCCGATTGGGCGCCGATCATGGAGTTCACCGCCGCGGACATCTTTCAGCACTCGCCCTTCGGCGATATTCTGAATTCACTAAAGTCTCTCACTTTATCAGGAGAGCCCTGGCTGGACTATGGTCAACAAGGTTGGGATGCGGATGATAAAGCCCACCCACCACTCACTTCGTAGCCACTGTCGATAATTTAAACGACGTGCTCGACTTCGACTCCGAAGACATCGACGGTATGGACGACGATGTAGGAGATGAACACGAACCAACGCCTATAAGGCACTGGACAGCCACCTCATCTCATGATGTATACATGGTGGACACACCCAAAGGAAGCGACGACGAGGAACACAGGGATGCAACGAGGGATCGTTCACTCGAAAAGCAATCAAAGCGGCGACGTAAGCGCCGCTCCAAGCCCCGCCTCGACAGAGACAGCAGCCATACAGACCCAGCCATAGAGCAGGACGAGCCGGCGGACAACGAACATGCCTTCGAGCAAGCGTCCGAACAGGGAAACTTGGATAAACAAACCGAACACCCCGTCCCCGGCGAAAACAACAACCCGGACGACCTTACGCCGGATAAACTCATGGAGCAGAAGAACCTCCACAAAAGGCTCGTCACCACTGCGCATAGCCTGAAAAAGCATAAGCGGAAGCTCAAAACTGTGGAAGATGCACTCAGAATCAGATGGAGCAAAGTACGCAACACCGCAGACAAATATGCCGGCAGTCGCCACACAAAAAGCTATCCAAAGCGAAAGCTACTACCTGAATTTGACGAGGAGGCCTTAGAGCCCCTGCAGTCAAAAAATAGGAAAGCCATCCGGTCGGATGGACGACTGCATGGCCAGCATGGAGCGGCAAGCGGCGCCGCACACAAGCCGGCACGCGATCCACCCAAGGATCCGCATCAAAAAGACGGCCCAGCCAGATATATATACGGGCCAAGAAAGCAAGCTCTAGTTAGCAATGCAACACAACAAATATCCGAACATCACGACACACCCAAATACAGGGGTGCCGCACACCCCCTATGTTTCACCGATGAGGTGCTGGACCATGAATTTCCAGCGGGATTCAAGCCCGTAACACATAGAGGCGTACGACGGAACAACAAAACCTGGGGTTTGGATCGAGGATTATATCCTCCACATACACATGGCCAGAGGAGATGACCTCCACGCCATAAAATACTTACCCCTCAAGCTTAAAGGGCCAGCCCGACATTGGCTCAAAAGCCTTCCCGAAAACACCATTGGAAGTTGGGAAGAGCTTGAGGATGCTTTCCGGGCAAATTTTCAAGGGACCTATGTCCGCCCTTCGGATGCAGACGATCTCAGTCACATAACTCAACAGCCCGGAGAGTCAGCCCGGAAATTCTAGAACAGATTTCTTACTAAAAAGAATCAGATAGTCAACTGTCCGAACGCCGAAGCCCTAGCAGCTTTTAAGCACAACGTTCGAGACGAATGGCTCGCCAGACACCTTGGCCAAGAAAAGCCAAGAACAATGGCCGCATTAACAAGCCTCATGACCCGCTTTTGCGCAGGAGAGGACATCTGGTTGGCAAGATGTAGCACCAGCGACCCAAGTACATCCGAAGTTAGGGATGGAAACGGAAAACCCTGACGTAGCAAGGACCAGCGCCGGAATAAGGGAAACAGCCCAAAGAGCACGGCGGTCAACACCGGATTCAAAAGCTTGCGGCAGAATCAGAGCAAGCCGCCCCTCAAGGATAACAGGGACGAGCTATCCAACTTAAACAAAATCTTGGACAAGATATGTCAAATACACAGTACTCCCGGGAAGCCTGCAAACCATACCCACAGAGATTGTTAGGTTTTCAAGCAAGCCGGCAAACTCAACACCGAACACAAGGGGCTCGACACACCAAGTGAGGACGACGACGAACCCCACAAGCAGAGCACCAGAAAACAAAAGGATTTCCCACAAGAAGTCAAAATAGTACACTTACTTCACGTGATGAACAGAACGACGCCACCAGAGATACGCGCCATACGGCCTATCCCAAAGGAGTCTCGCCAATGGTTGTTAAAACTGATCACCTTCGACCATCAGGATTACTCTAGAAGTATCCGGAATGCAGGCTGGACTGCCTTGGTATTAGATCCAATAATCGGCGGACTCCATTTTACAAATGTCCTGATGGACGACGGCAGTGGTCTAAACCTATTATACCAGGACACAATCCGCAACATGGGGATAGACCCAACAAAAATTCGCCATAGCAAAACCTCCTTTCAAGGGGTAACACCAGGCCCGGATGCTCGTTGCATGGGTTCTCTCCGGCTAGAAGTTATGTTCGGCTCCCCCGATAACTTCCGTTGCGAACAGCTAACTTTCCACATCGCCCCATTCTCAAGTAGCTATCAAGCACTGCTGGTACGTGAAGCTTTCGCCCGCTTTAACGCAGTACCACATTATGCATCTCTTATGCTTAAGATGCCTGGTCCATGAGGCATCATCTCATTAAAGGGAAAACATTGAGTGTTCCTCCCGCGCGGAAAACAGTGCGGCTGCCTTGACAGCCCCACAATAAAGCGGCTTCACCAGCCAAAGCATCTAAACAGGTCGTCAAGACCACGGACACGGCTAGACGAGTCCGGCATAAACATACAATTGATAAAGGCTTAATAGCCGTATACCCCTGTACTAGGGGCTCCGTGCATATAAAACAAGAGACAATAAAGCTCAATTTTACCCATTTCGATTTATACTTTGTTTATTTAGTATAACTCATGTTCGGCATGATATTTCTTTAACTAAGTTCCTCTCTTTTACAGATGAACACCGTGCTACGCCCGTCCAGGATACGGCACAACGGAGACACAGGCGCAGACGTGCAGCAGGGACCCGTTCCAAGGATTCTTTTCAGATTAAGACCCTGCGTAAACCTTTTTTACTGTCTCTTGTTGATACACATCCCCTGGTTTTTTGGTATAACCAAGGAGGAGGCTGGCGTTTTTGCATGTGGCCACGTCAGAGTTTTGCGCGTACCTGGACACTAGGGGCTTATTACTAAGGGCGTTATCCCGCTCGCCCTCATAAAGACCGAATACCTTAGGGAGTGTTCGGCGTCACGAGTTTGGCCTTATATGCATCAGCTCCGAATCATGTCTTTGGTCAAATGTTGGGTTTGCCCGGCTCCTGTGTTTTTCTGCCCTACGTTCCGCTCTATCGGCTAACGCGGCACCAGGAGAACTACTGCGATTGTGCCCCGGTTCGGCCAGGCGAGCACGTCAGTAGAGAAAGCCGAAAACTGACTGTCATGATATAGCGTGAGACTGGTCAACCACTTGATGACATACCGGAATCTTTAGGATTCGTCCGCATTAACGAAGGGCCGTTTCCCGGCCAGGCACATATGCGCCCCGAGTTCGGGCGAGCGCAGGCGCCACCAGGGGCTATATAAGTAGCCTCAATGTCAAACTCCTATGGCTAAGTGAAAGTGATAAAGCGTCATAGTATGATTGCCTAGTTCGCTGCGCAATCACCTCCTTTGTAGGACCAAGACGTTGGATCAAGTGTGAAAATGCGTCTTCTGCGAACACCCCCGCATTATGTGCGTGGGGGCTGAAGCCGACGACTACCATCTTTCAGATTATATATACATATATGTTAAACGGCTGCACAGGAGGTATTCCAATACTTGCAGGCACAAGTATAAAAAGCTTCTACAATTTATCAAAATATTGTTTTACAATAATACATGCTATTCGAATATAGTATCCTTCGAGCACTGCGTCTCTATTAAACGAGCGCCTTGCAGAACTTCCTGAAAATAGCGCTCGGCAGGTACTCGGCTTCCATCCGAGTCTGGGGATGCAACAGCGGTGGCTTCCATTTCCACCCAGTATGCCTTGACACGGGCAAGAGCCATCCGCGCACCCTCTATGCACGCTGACCTCTTCATGGCATTGATATGCGGCGCCGCACCAAGGAACTGCTGCACCAAGTTGAAATAACTTTTCGGCTCTGGCCTCTCTGGCCACAGATGACTCATGACATACTTCATGGCGAGTCCGGACAACCTATTTAGCTCGGCCCATTCGGCCAAATGATCGGCTAATGACAGTGGACGCTCTGGATTGTGGAACTGCGACCAGAAGAGGTTTTCCACTTCGCGATCTTCTTGATCTCGGAAGTGTTCGGCCGCATCTGCGGCACTCGCTGCTAAATCCAGATAGGTGTCCGCCGTACTCCACATCTGGTCTAACGGAGCATGTTTAGGATCACAGAACTTCCTGCGCAGCATAAAGGGCTTTCCAGCCGTGATCTCTCCGGCCTGACGCAGCTCCTCCTTCATAGCTCTCATCGCAGAGCGAGCATCCTTGGCATCGGCAATGGCCTTCTTCAAGTCCGTCTATTCCGCCTGATGTTCTTTTTCAAGAAGCTTGCAACGGTCAGCAGCGTTCTTCAGCCTGACGGCCATCTCGACCATTTCCTTCTTGCTTTGGCAGTGAGCAGCCTGTTCGGCTTTTAGCTCTTTAATTGCCTTTCCGGCAGCCGCATCACTTTTCCTGGCTTGCTCCTTGGCTCGGGCAAGTTCCGCCCGAAGATTCTCCATGGCAGCAGCACCATCTGCATCAAGCGCACACCTTGTAAGATACTGGCATAAAGCTCCTCTTACCAGGCGCCGCCGACGGAATTACAAACCTTGTGCCTCGTCAAGACGCTTGTTGACAAGCGCGATGTCGGCATCTGCCACGTCAAGTTGCCGCTTTAGCTCGGCAAATCCATCAGTCCGGCTGGCCACCGGACACTTCGCCACCTACATATAAAGGCGGCATATTAGACCTGGGATTATGATCCTCTATGCGCCATCACTTTTGACAACACACAGAGTCTCAGGGGCTACTATCTACACAAGGCGCATCTTATTTATGCACAACTGTCCAAAAAGGGCACATTATTTCGCGTACCTCAAAGCCTGTCAGTAAACTCATGACGGCCTCGTGCAATCCGCTCTCCGCGGATGAAATCCTCTCAATCACCATACCCATCAATGCACGGTGCTCCTCTGAGATAGATGCTCGCCCTAGCAGATCCTTCAGCTCCTCCGACCGCGCACCAGACGGCGCCGGACTCGTCCGTTGGCCCTTTTCGAAGGCCGGACGCGGAGGGCTTTGGGGGGCCATATGACTACCTTTCGGCCCCGCCAGATTCGGAGAAACCCTCCGTGACGATACCTCAGGGTCGCCCGCCTCGCAAGGCGGTATGGCAGGGGGAGGCGTTCCGCTCTCCATCATCTCCGGAAGAAGATCCCCCGAAGACGAGCTCTGCTGAGAAGGGCTAAGGTCCGAGCTACAAGGTAAATTTTCGATTACTTTTCTCAGATATAAAGCAGGGATTTCTCTCGTTTCTTAAAAAGAAAACTCCTCTCTACTTACGGCTCGGTGGAGGGCTGATCCCCTTGAGGGCATAATTTGGCCGAAGTATCCCCCAGCACAGGACCCTCTGGCGAAGATTTCTTCCCCCGCTTTAAGGCCATGGTCTCCGGGTCTTCAGAGGCGGTCCTCTTCTTCCCCTGAGGAGACGAATTTTCGATTCCTCCCTTCCGGACAACCTCCTTTGAGGAGGCTGTAGCTTCCTTGTCCCCTCCCTCGCTTCCCTTTGAAGGCACAACCTCTAACATCCTGACTAGCACGGGACCCGGTGTGGTCTTGGGGAGGGGGGCCGGACACCTGATTAGCTTTGCTTTCGCTATCCACTCCTGTTTAAACGACAACTCTTTTAGGGGCAATTTTATGATAAATATACGAATAGCGAGTCCGGGCACAAGGCTACTTACTTGAGTATCCGGACGATTGCAGCTCAGACCTGTGTCCTCCGTAGAATCCGGACACACTACTTGTGTTCCAAAGAACAATTTGTACATCTCCATGGGCGTAATGCCAAGAAAATGTTGGAGAACTCGTGGTCCCTCCGGGTTGAACTCCCACAGGCGGAGGGGGCGATGTTTGCAGGGCAGAACTCGGCGAATTAACATAACCTGCGTCACCACGACCAGACTGATGTCTCTTTCTAGGAGATCTCGGATGTGGCCCTACAACAGGGGCATGTCCTTTGCCGGCCCCCAGTCCAGCCCCGTATTGACCCATGACGCCAGTCGTGGTGGGGGACCCGAGTGAAAGGCAGGTGGCGCCACCCACTTAGGGGCCCTGGGAGCGGTAATATAAAACCACTCTCGTTGCCATAAGCTGGACTCCTCTTGAAAAGAGCCCTTGGGCCGTGGAGTACCAGCATTCTTGCTTATAAAAGCACCTCCGCACTCCGCGTGTCGTCCCTTGATCATCTTCGGCTCTACTTTGAAGGTCTTGAGCCATAGTCCGAAGTGAGGAGCGATATGGAGAAAGGCTTCACACACGACGATGAATGAGGAAATATGGAGGATGGACTCCGGGGCTAAGTCGTGAAATTCCAGCCCATAATAATACATGAGCCCCCTCACGAAGGGATCCGTCGGGAAGCCTAGCCCCCGAAGGAAGTGAGACATGAACACCACACTCTCACCGGGCTTGGGAGTGGGAATGACCTGCCCTTGAGCAGGCAGCCTATGCGAGATTTCGCCGGTCAAGAACCTGGCCTCTCTCAACTTCAGCACGTCCTCCTCCGTGACGGAGGAGGGCATCCATCGGCCTCGAAGGTCGGAACCGGACATTGTTGAAGGTCCGAAGCGCCTGAAATCTGGAGCCTTGGGTGTTGGAACTCGAGGTGAAGGGCGAACTTGTTTGAGATTGAAAGAAAGGAGTAAGGCCTTGGTCTCTTTATAAGAGGTTGAATACCAAGGGCCTTCCCTGTGACCGTTTGGGACTCGCCTTTGATCGAGAACATATACCAACGGGTACGGTTGGGTTACCCACGCCCGTATTGATGAGAATCCAGGAATAAGGGGACACGATCTCTGCTTTAACAAGACGTGCCAAGGAAACCGCCTCGCTAAACGCGCTAAGGTGGGACAATAAAACGATTTGAATAAAGACTTGGCCGTGGTGTGATGTCACGCTATGGAATACGTCAGCAAATTAGATTTGTGTAAATATTATTCGCTCTATGGCAATATTTGGAAACTTATTTTGCAGAGCCGGACACTACCTTTGTGTTCAAAATCTTCTATGAAGTACTTGGAGGAGGAACCCGCCTTGCAATGTCGAAGACAATCTGCGCGCCGGACTCGTCGTCATTGAAGCCTGGTTCAGGGGCTACTGAGGGAGTCCTGGATTAGCGGGTGTCCGGATGGCCGGACTATACCTTCGGCCGGACTCCTGGACTATGAAGATACAAGATTGAAGACTTCGTCTCGTGTCCGGAAGGGACTTTCCTTGGCGTGGAAGGCAAGCTTGGCCATACGGACATGTAGATCTCCTACCATTGTAACCGACTCTGTGTAACCCTAGCCCTCTCCGGTGTCTATATAAACCGGAGAGTTTTAGTCCGTAGGGCGAACAACAATCATACCATAGGCTAGCTTCTAGGGTTTAGCCTCTCTGATCTCGTGGTAGATCTACTCTTGTACTACCCATATCATCAATATTAATCAAGCAGGACGTAGGGTTTTACCTCCATCAAGAGGGCCCGAACCTGGGTAAAACATCGTGTCCCCTGCCTCCTGTTACCATCCGGCCTAGACGCACAGTTCGGGAACCCCTACCCGAGATCCGCCGGTTTTGACACCGACAACGTGGGAGAAAGCCCTTATTGGGCACAGAAGCCAAGAGGTCCAAACATTTATGGGACCGGACACTCCTTTACAAACGTTCGAAAGATGGAGAAGAACCCGCCTTGCAATGCCGAAGACAATACTACGCGCCGGACTCATCGTCATTGAAGCCTGGTTCGGGGGCTACTCAGGGAGTCCTGGATTAGGGGGTATCCGGACAGCCGGATTATATCCTTTGGCCGGACTGTTGGACTATGAAGATACAAGATTGAAGACTTCATCTCGTGTCTGGATGGGACTCTACTTGGCGTGGAAGGCAAGCTAGGCAATACGGATATGTATATCTCCTCCTTTGTAACCGACCTTGTGTAACCCTAGCCCTCTCCGGTGTCTATATAAACCGGAGGGTTTTAGTCCGTAGGACAACATACAATCATACCATAGGCTAGCTTCTAGGGTTTAGCCTCTCCGCTCGTGGTAGATCAACTCTTGTAATACTCATATCATCAAGAATAAATCAAGCAGGACGTAGGGTTTTACCTCCATCAAGAGGGCCCGAACCTGGGTAAAACATCGTGTCCCCTGCCTCCTGTTACCATCCGCCTTAGACGCATAGTTCGGGACCCCCTACCCGAGATCCGCCGGTTTTGACACCAACAGTGTCCTTGCCCATAAGATTCTAATTCTAGGTTCCTCCTAATTTTTCTATAATCAACATGTTTTTTAATTTTTATTTTCATTTTGGATTTTAAAACGTATACGTAAAACACAATCTACTAAATTAATTCTTTGATCTAAATTTCACCTACTAGTTTTTATAATATTTCAGGGGCTAATGAAACTAAAATTCAATTCTCTCAATTCCTCGGCAATCGTGGCAAAAACTCGAATTCCTTTTTATTACCTTTTTGATAAATTATAACCACAACATTTTCATCTTAGCGGATTATTATACCGTCTTCGCATTTGAACTCTTTACATGTATGTACAATTACAGTTCGAATTACTTTGGATCTTTCTAAATGCATTTGGGGCAATGCGTCTTTGATTACAACAACAATAATATCACCAATACGAGCATATCGTTGATTACCAGCATCTCCTATGACTCAAATACACATCAATTTTCGAGCTCCACTATTATCTACTACATTAAAAAGGGTTTGAGCTTGAACCATATTATTTTGATTTCAATTTGTTATTTCAATGGAAGCGGATGAAAAAATATTGTCTTTCTAGAAAGAAAAAAGGGGCATTTCTTTTATCTTCCATTCCCCTCTTACGATTATATATATATCTAATCGAATAAATTGACTTTGTATGGGCATTTTACTGGCAACTATGGAAATAGCTACTCTAGCTACAGTTTCAGATACTCCCCCCATTTCATAAAGTATATGACTGTTTAACAACGGCTACCCATGTTGGGAAATGTTGCATGGAAAACATTTTTTCCACGCACACGCAAGATCTATCCATGGAGATGCATAGCAACAAGATGGGGAGAGTGTGTCTACGTACCCTCGTAGACCGTAAGCGGAACGATTGATGTAGTCGAACTTCTTCGCGCTCCAACCGATCAAGTACCGAACACACGACACCTCCGCGTTCTACACATGTTTTGTTCGGTGACATCCTCCGCCTTCTTGATCCAGCAAGATGGCAAGGTTGTAGATGAGTTCCGATAGCACGAGGGCATGGTGACGGTGATGGTGAAGTGACTCCGCAAGGCTTCACCTAAGCACTACGAAAATATGACCGGGGGTGTAAACAGTGGAGGGGGGCGCCACACACGGCTAAGGGATTGATGTGCTTATGCTAGGCGCCCCCTCCCACATATAATAGGTGGGGGGAGGGAGCAGCCAGGAGGGTGCCCCAAGTAGGCCGAATCCTACTTAGGGTCCTCCCCAAGTGGTGCCCCCCTTTCCTTATTTGCCGGAGAAGAAAGGAAAGGGGGGGAAGAGAGATGGAAGAGGAGGCCAAATCCTCCCCCTTTCTTTCCCCACTTGGGCGGCTGCCATGGGGGCACGCCAGCCCCTTGCGGGATGGTGTGCTCCCCTCTTGTGGGCCAATAGGCCCAATACTCTCCCGGGGGTGACCGGTACCCCCTCTGGTACTCCGATGACTATCCGGTTTTCTCCAAAACACTTCCGATGTCTGAATACCATCGTCCTATATATCAATATTTACCTCTTGACCATTTTGAGACTCCTCGTCATGTCCGTGATCACATCCGGGATTCCGACCAACATTCGTTCACCAAATCATATAACTCATATAACACTATATCATCAACGAACGTTAAGCGTGCGGACCCAACGGGCTCGAGAACTATGTAGACCTGTCTGAGACACCTCTCCAGTTAATAACCAATAGCGGAACCTGGATGCCCATATTGGCTCATACATATTCTAGGAAGATCTTTATCGGTCGAACCGTTATGACAACATACATAATTCCCTTTGTCCATCGGTATGTTACTTGCCCGAGATTTTATCATCGGTATCTTCATACCTAGTTCAATCTCGTTACCGGCAAGTCTCTTTACTCGTTACATAATACATCACCTTGTGACCAACTACTTAGTCATTTGTTTGCAAGCTTATGATGTGTATTACCGAGAGGGCCCAGAGATACCTCTCCTATACCCGGAGTGACAAATCGTAATCTCGATTTATGCCAACTCAACAAACACCTTCGGAGATACCTATAGAGCATCTTTATGATCATCCAGTTAAGTTGTGACATTTGATAGCACACAAGGTATTCCTGCGGTATGCTGGAATTGCATAATCTCATAGTCAAAGGAATATGTACTTGACATGGAGAAAGCAATAGCAATAAACTGAACGATCATAATGCTAAGCTAACGGATGGGTCTTGTCCATCACATCATTCTCCTAATGATGTGATCCCATTATCAAATGACAACACATGTCCATGGTTAGGAAACCTTAACCATCTTTGATCAACGAGCTAGTCTTGTAGAGGCTTACTAGGGACATGGTATTTGTCTATGTATTCACACATGTATTTAAGTTTCCGATCAATAAAATTCTAGCATGAATAATAAACCTTTATCATGAATAAGGAAATATAAAATAACAACTTTATTATTGCATCTAGGGCATATTTCCTTCAGTCTCCCACTTGCACTAGAGTTAGTAATCTAGACTACATTGTAATGAATCTAACACCCATGGAGTCTTGGTGCTGATCATGTTTTGCTCGCGGAAGAGGCTTAGTGAATGGGTCTGCTACATTTAGATCCGTATGTATTTCACAAACTTCTATGTCTCCATCCTTGACCTTTTCACAAATGGAGTTGAAGCGTCTCTTGATGTGTTTAGTCTTCTTGTGAAACCTGGATTCCTTCAGCAAGGCAATTGCTCCAGTGTTGTCACAAAATATTTTCATTGGACCTGATGCACTGGTTATTATACCCAGATCAGATATGAACTCCTTCATCCAGACTCCTTCATGAGCTGCTTCCAAAGTAGTTATGTACTCTGCTTCACAAGTAGATCCCGCCACGACGCTCTTCTTGGAACCGCACCAATCGACAGCTCCACCATTCAATATAAACACATATCCGGTTTGTGACTTAGAGTCATCCGGATCAGTGTCGAAGCTAGCATCGACGTAGCCATTTACGATGAGCTCTTCATCACCTCCATAAACGAGAAACATATCCTTTGTCCTTTTCAGGTACTTTAGGATGTTCTTGATCGCTGTCCAGTGATCCACTCCTATATTACTTTGGTACCTCCGTTCCAAACTGATAGCAAGGCACACATCAGGTTTGGTACACATCATAGCATACATGATAGAACCTATGGTTGACGCATAGGGAATGACTTTCATTTTCTCTCTATCTTCTGCAGTGGTCGGGCTTTGAGTCTGGCTCAACTTCACACCTTGTAACACAGGCAATAACCCTTTATTTTACTGATCCATTTTGAACTTATCCAAAACTTTATCAAGGTATGTGCTTTGTGAAAGTCCTATTAAGCGTCTCGATCTATCTCTATAGATCTTGATGCCCAATATATAAGCAGGTTCACCGAAGTCTTTCATTGAAAAATTGTTATTCAAGTATCCTATTATGCTATCCAGAAATTCTATATCATTTCTGATCAACAATATGTCATCCACATATAATATCAGAAATTCTACAGAGCTCCCACTCACTTTCTTGTAAATACAAGCTTCACCGTAAGTCTGTATAAAACCATATGCTTTGATCACCTCATCAAAGCGATATTCCAACTTTGAGATGCTTGAACCAGTCCATAGATGGATTGCTGGAGCTTGCACACTTTGTTAGCACCTTTAGGATCGACAAAACCTTCTGGTTGCATCAGATACAACACTTCTTTAAGAAATCCATTAAGGAATGCAATTTTGACATCCATTTGTCAAATTTCATAATTATAAAATACGACAATTGCTAACATGATTCAGAATGACTTAAGCATCACTGGGGGTGAGAAGGTCTCATCGTAGTCAACCCCTTGAACTTGTCACAAACCTTTCACTACAAGTCGAGGTTTGTAGATGGTGACATCACCATCAGCGTCTGTCTTCTTCTTGAAGATCGATTTATTCTCAATGGCTTGCCGATCATCGGGCAAGTCCACCAAAGTCCACACTTTGTTCTCATACATGGATCCTATCTTAGATTTCATGGCATCTAGCCATTTATCGGAACCTGGGCTCATTATCACTTCTTCATAGTTCGTAGGTTCGTCATGGTCTAGTAACATGACTTCTAGGACATGATTACCGTACCTCTCTGGTGTCGTACGTGCTCTATTCGACATACAAGGTCCAGTAGTAACTTGATCGGAAGTTTCATGATCATCATCATTAACTTCCTCTCTAGTTGGTGTAGGCATCATGGGAACGGATTTCTCTGATGTGCTACTTTCCAAATTGAGAGAAGGTACAGTTACCTCATCAAGTTCTACTTTCCTCCCACTCACTTCTTTCGAGAGAAACTCCTTCTCTAGAAATGTTTCATTCTTGGCAACAAAGGTCTTGCCTTCGGATCTGTGGTAGAAGGTGTACCCCATTGTTTCCTTAGGGTATCCAGTGAAGACACACTACTCCGATTTGGGTTCGAGCTTATCAGGCTAAAGCCTTTTGACATAAGTGTCGCAGCCCCAACTTTAAGAAATGACAGCTTAGGTTTGTTGCTAAACCATAGTTCATACGGTGTCGTCTCAATGGATTTAGATGGTGCCCTATTTAACATTAATGCAGTTGTCTCTAATGCATAACCCCAAAACAATAGTGGTAAATCGGTAGGAGACATCATAGAATGCACCATATCCAATAAAGTATGGTTATGACGTTCGAACATACCATTACGTTGTGGTGTTCCAGGTGGCGTGAGTTGTGAAACAATTCCACATTGTTTTAAATAAAGGCAAAACTCGTAACTCAAAAATTCGCCTCCATGATCAGATCATAGAAACTTTATTTTGTTGTTACGAGGATTCTCTACTTCACTCTGAAATTCTTTGAACTTTTCAAATGTTTCAGATTTGTGTTTCATTAAGTAGATATACCCATACCTACTCAAATCATCTGTGAAGGTCAGAAAAAAACGATACCCGTCGAGTGCTTCAACACTCATTGAACCGCATACATCAGTATGAATAATTTCCAATAAGTCATTAGCTCGCTCTATTGTTCCAGAGAATGGAGTTTTAGTCATCTTGCCCATGAGGCATGGTTCACAAGTATCAAATGATTCATAATCAAGTGATTCCAGAAGTCCATCAGCATGGAGTTTCTTCATGCGTTTTACAAAAATATGACCTAAACAACAGGCCACAAGTATGTTGCACTATCAATATCAACTTTGCATCTTTTGGCATCAATATTATGGATATGTGTATCACTACTATTGAGATTCAACAAGAATCGACCACTCTTCAAGGGTGCGTGACCATAAAAGATATTACTCATATAAATAGAATAACCATTATTCTCTGATTTAAATGAACCGTCTCACACTAAAAAAGGATCCAGATATATTGTTCATGCTCAACGCTGGCACCAAATAACAATTATTCAGGTCTAAAACTAATCTCGAAGGTAGATGTAGAGGTAGAATGCCGATGGCAATCACATCGACCTTGGAACCATTCCCGACGTGCATCGTCACCTCGTCCTTAGCCAATCTTTTTTTAATCCATAGCTCCTGTTTTGAGTTACAACTATGAGCAACCGAACCATTATCAAGTGTTAGCGAACATAGCATGCAATTTCAAAAAATTTCCTATGATCATGCAAGATCTATCTAGGTGATGCATAGCAACGAGAGGGGGAGAGTGTGTCCATGTACCCTCGTAGACCGAAAGCGGAAGCGTTAGCTTAACACTGTTGATGTAATCGAACGTCTTCGCCATCCAACCGATCAAGTACCAAACGTGTGACACCTCCGAGTTCAACACACATTCAGTTCGATGACGTCCCTCGAACTCTTGATCCAGCAAAGTTTCAAGGGAGAGTTTCTTCAGCACGACGGCGTGGTGACAATGATGGTGATGGTGATGTGATTCGCGAGGGCTTCACCTAAGCACTACGAGAATATGACCAGAGGAGTAAACTATGCAGGGGGGCATCACACACGGCTAAGAAACAATTGTTGTGCTTTGGGGTGCCCCCTGCCTCCGTATATAAAGGAGGAGGGGAGGAGGTCGGCCCTAGGGGCGCGCCCAAGTGGGGGGAAACCGACTAGGACTCCCAATCCTAGTCGCCCCCCTTTCCTTTCTTTCAGAGGGGGAAAAGGGAAGGAGAGGGAGAGGGAGAGGGAGAGGGAGAAGGAAAGGGGGCCACGCCCCCTCCCCCTTGTCCAATTCGGACTCCCATGGTGGGGGTGCCACCCCTTGCGGGCTCCCCCCTCTATCCCCTATGGCCCATGTAGGCCCATTACTTCCCCGGGGGGTTCTGGTAACCTCCCGGTACTCCAAAAAATACCCGAAACATTCCGAAACCATTCCGATATCCGAGTACCATCGTCCAATATATCAATCTTTACCTCTCAACCACTTTGAGACTCCTCGTCATGTCCGTGATCTCATCCGGGACTCCGAACAATCTTTGGTCACCAAAACACATAAATCATAATACAAATCGTTGTCGAACGTTAAGCGTCCGGATACAGGTTCGAGAACTATGTAGAATTGACAGAGACACATCTCCAATCAATAATCAATAGCGGAACCTGGATGCTCATATTGGTTCCTACATATTCTACGAAGATCTTTATCGATCAAACCGCAATGACAACATACGTCATTCCCTTTGTCATCGGTATGTTACTTTCCCGAGATTCGATCGTCGGTATCTTCATACCTAGTTCAATCTCGTTACCGGCGAGTCTCTTTGCTTGTTCCATAATGCATCATCCCGCAACTAACTCATTAGTCACATTGCTTGCAAGGCTTATCGTGATGTGCATTACCGAGAGGGCCTAGAGATACCTCTCTGATACTCGGAGTGACAAATCCTAATCTCGATCTATGCCAACCCAAAAAACACCTTCGGAGACAACTGTAGAGCATCTTTATAATCACCCGGTTCCGTTGTTATGTTTGATAGCACACAAGGTGTTCCTCCGGTATTCAGGAGTTGCATAATCTCATAGTCAAAGGAATATGTATAAGTCATGAAGAAAGCAATAGCAATAAACTTTATCGATCATTATGCTAAGCTAATGAATGGGTCTTGTCCATCACATCATTCTCCTATTGATGTGATCCCGTTCATCAAATGAAAACACATGTCTATGGTCAGGAAACTTGACCATCTTTGATTAACGAGCTATTCAAGTGGAGGTATAATAGGGACACTATGTTTGTCTATATATTCACACATGTATCAGTTTCCGGTTAGTACAATTCTAGCATGAATAATAAACATTTATCGTGATATAAGGAAATATAAATAAAAACTTTATTATTGCCTCTAGGGCATATTTCCTTCAGTCTCCCACTTCCACTAGAGTCAATAATCTAGATTACATTGTAATGATTCTAACACCCATGGAGTCTTGGCGCTGATCATGTTTTGCTCGTGGAAGAGGCTTAGTCAACGGGTCTGCAACATTCAGATCCGCATGTATTTTGTAAATCTCTATGTCTCCCTCCTTGACTTGATCGCGGATGGAGTTTAAGCGCCTCTTGATGTGTTTGGTTCTCTTGTGAAATCTGGATTCCTTCCCTAAGGCAATTGCTCCAGTATTGTCACAAAATATTTTCATTAGATCCGATGCACTAGGTATTACACCTAGATCAGATATGAACTCCTTCATCGAGACTCCTTCATTTGCTACTTCCGAAGCAGCTATGTACTCCGCTTCACATGTAGATCCCTCCATGATGCTCTGCTTGGAACTGCACCAACTGACAGCTCCACCATTCAATATAAATACGTATCCCGTTTGCGACTTAGAGTTATCCGGATCAGTGTCAAAGCTAGCATCGACGTAACCATTTATGACAAGCTCATTGTCACGTCCATAAACGAGAAACATATCCTTAGTCCTTTTTAGGTATTTCAGGATGTTCTTGTCTGCTGTCCAGTGATCCACTCATGGATTACTTTGGTACCTCCCTGCTAAACTTATAACAAGGCACACATCAGGTCTGGTACACAACATTGCATACATGATAGAACCTATGGCTGAGGCATAGGGAATGACTTTCATTTTCTCTCTGTCTTCTGAAGTGGTCGGGCATTGAGTCTGACTCAACTTCACACCTTGTAACACATGCAAGAACCCTTTCTTTGACTGATCCATTTTGAACTTCTTCAAAACTTTATCAAGGTATGTGCTTTGAATGTCCAATTAAGCATCTTGATCTATCTCTATAGATCTTGAAGCCCAATATATAAGCAGCTTCACCGAGGTCTTTCATTGAAAATTTCTTATTCAAGTATCCTTTTATGCTATCCAGAAATTCTATATTATTTCCAATCAACAATATGTCATACACATATACTATTAGAAATGCTACAGAGCTCCCACTCACTTTCTTCTAAATACAGGCTTCTCCAAAAGTCTGTACAAAACCATATGCTTTGATCATACTGTCAAAGCGTATATACCAACTCCGAGAGGCTTGCACCAGTCCATAAGAGGATCGCTGGAGCTTGCACATTTTGTTAGCACCTTTAGGATCGACAAAACCTTTTGGTTGCATCATATACAACTCTTCTTTAAGAATTCCATTAAGGAATGCAGTTTTGACATCCATTTGCCAAATTTCATAATCATAAAATGTGGCAATTTCTAACATGATTTGGACAGACTGTAACGCCCTCGATGCGGCTATATCTCCCATGGGTCGAAGCACGACTTAGAGGCATAACCGCATTGAAAGCAATGTCGCAAGTGAGGTAATCTTCACACAACCCATGTAATACATAAGGGAAAGAGATACATAGTTGGCTTACAATCGCCACTTCACACAATACATGAATAAAGCATTACATCATCCAGATACAATCAAGGTCCGACTACGGAACCAAAATAAAAGAAGACTACCCCCAATGCTACACAGATCCCCGATCGTCCCGACTGGGCTCCACTACTGAACAACTAGAATGAAACAACACAAACACAAGATCTTCATCGAGCTCCTCCTTGAGCTTGGTTGCGTCATCTGCACGGTCTCATCGGCACCTGCAAGCTGGTTTTGGAAGTATCTGTGAGTCACGGGGACTCAGCAATCTCACACCCTCGCGATCAAGACTATTTAAGCTTATAGGAAGGGTAAAAGGTATGAGGTGGAGCTGCAGCAAGCGACTAGCATATATGGTGGCTAACATACGCAAAAGAGAGCGAGAAGAGAAGGCAAAAGCATGGTCGAACAACTATGATCAAGAACTGATCCTAGAACAACCTACGTCAAGCATTACTCCAACACCGTGTTCACTTCCCGGACCCCGCCGAGAAGAGACCATCACGGTAACACACGCGGTTGATGTATTTTAAATAAGGTCAACTTCAGGTTTTCTACAACCGGACATTAACAAATTCCCATCTGCCCATAACCGCGGGCACGACTTTCGAAAGATCAATCCCTGCAGGGGTGTCCTAACTTAGCCCATCACAAGCTCTCACGGTCAACGAAGGATATTCCTTCTCCCAAGACAATCCGATCAGACTCGGCATCCCGGTTGCAAGACATCCTTGACAATGGTAAAACAAGTCTAGCAAAGCCGCCGAATGTCCCGACAAATCCCGATAGGAGCTGCACATATCTCGTTCTCAGGGCACACTCAGATTGTCCAAACTTCCGGTAGGCCAACCAAGAGTTGCCCCTGGTGGCCACCGGCGGCTGACAGGTTGGACCAACACTCAGAGGAGCACTGGACCGGGTGGGTTAAAATAATGATGACCCTCGGGAGCGCGACTCCCAAGGGAAAAGAAAAGGCTAGGTGGCGAATGGTAAAACCAAGGTTGGGCCTTGCTGGAGGAGTTTTATTCAAAGTGAACTGTCAAGGGGTTCCCATTATAACCCAACCGTGTAAGGGACGCAAAATCCGGGAACATGACACCGATATGACGGAAACTAGGGCGGCAAGAGTGGAACAAAACACCAGGCATAAGGCCGAGCCTTCCACCCTTTACCAAGTATATAGATGCATTAATTAAATAAGAGATATTGTGATATCCCAAGAAAATATCCATGTTCCAACAAGGAACAAACTCCAATCTTCACCTGCAACTAGCAACGCTATAAGAGGGGCTGAGCAAAGCGGTAACATAGCCAAACAATGGTTTGCTAGGACATGGTGGGTTAGAGGCTTGGCTCAACAATATGAGGCGCATGATAATAAAGTTGTAGGTATCGCAGCATAGGCATAGCAAAAGAGGGAGCAACTAGCAAGCAAAGATAGAAGTGATTTCGAGGGTATGGTCATCTTGCCTGAAATCCCGCAAGGAAGAAGAACGAGTCCATGAAGAAGACAAACGGACGTAGTCAAACGGGTCCTCACCAACGCGACGTTAACGGAACCAACCCGAAGAAGCAGCACCGGAAAGAAGCAAACCACATAGTAAACAACCACCACATGAACATGGCATGATGCACAATCAAGTATGATGCATGTCTGGTTGAATGAAGCATGGCATGGCAAAGTGCACAAGCAATCCTACAAATTAAGTGGAGCTCAATATGCAACTCCGTTGCATATTGACGAAACACCACGACAAGTTATTTAGTTCGATCTCGTTTATGTACCCAACAATATTAAATGTTGATTAACATGGCAAGGGGTGAAGCAAATGAAAACTACCTATCTAGGCAAGTTTAAATGAGGCCGGAACAACAAACAACAAGTCCGGAAACTCCTCATGTGCAAATTAAGAATTTAGTACTGTTCTGCCCAAAACCATATTTTAGAGTTGTTAAACATGCAAGGTAAAGCCACCATGTTAAACTAGGCATCTTTCTACCCCATTTACATATAAAGTTTGTTAGGTTTGGAGCTACGGTTATTAAGTTATGAATTAAAGCATTTCAACAAGGCATAGGAGCAAATTTAACCAAATGGCATCTTAAACATTTTAAACATGGATGAAAGTGGCATATTATGAAACTAGACGAAAAACTAAGAATTTTACATATAAAGTTTGTTTTAAACCGATGCACGGTTCTGAAGTTATTATATGCATGAACATGGAGGGGTTTTCTGCAAAAACTGCAGTCTTTGGAAATTAGGTAAATTCACAGCAACAGGAAAAAAACACATCGGGCTGAAAGTAGCTGGCCCGATAGTACACAGGGGAATCTTGGGAATCTGCTCACATAGCGGGCCATGGCCCAGGACGGCGAGGCCGGATCTGGAGGTGTGCTTGGCGCGGTGCAGCAGAAACGGCCCAAGGCGAAGAGGCATGGCACGGTCAACGGGCACGGGCGAGCGGGAAGCAGAGGAAGGCCAATGCGGCGGCGACCGGCAGACTCTGGCGAGGGGACGACGGCAGGTGGCGGGCACGGGACCAGCTGGCGACGGGAATGGGTAGATCCGGCCCCTGGGCACCGGATCTGGCCAGATGACGGCGCCATCGGGGCCGACGACAAGCGACGACGGCAGGTCGGCTCCTTGGACACAGAGAGAGATATAGCGGTTACAAGAGAGAGAGAGAGAGAGAGAGAGAGGAGCAGGGCGAATGCCAGGGGAAACGAAGGTGGCACCTAGTTGCGGATCCGGTGGCGCTCGTCGGTGCGGGACCGCGGCAAGGTTGGCGGAGGCGCGGAGGAGCTGGTGTAGCGGGCAACGGCGGCTCAGGCCAGCCAATTGGGCGGCACTACGAGCGGGCGCGCGACAGTGCAGGACGCGGGTGCCTCGGGCCCAGATCAGCCCGGGGTGGGCCTGAGATGCGCTTCAGCAGGCCTTGCGGGAGGAGGAGGGAGGCAGGGGCGATGTGGCAGCGTAGGAGTGGTGGAGGGTGGTGCTCAGGTGGCGGCTGACCACCTAGGGCGCGCCAAGTGGCGATGGAGGGGTGGCCGGTGCCGGAAATTGAGGTGGGAGGCGGCGGCTCCGGGTTGGGGCGCGGATTTCAAGGAAGATGCGCCGGCTGGAGGTGGGAGGAGGCTAGGAGGGGTAGGTTTAGGGGCTAGGGATGCCCAAAATGGCAAGGGTGTCTTCTTAAATAGGAAGGGGCTAGGGTTTAGGTGGGTTTTGGGGGGTTTTTGGACCCTCGGATCGCGATCGATGGATCCGATCGACAGGGGGAATAGGTAGGCCTACGTGGGCTGGTTGTGACTGTGTAGAAGGCCGAGGACTGCGGGAGGGAAGAGAGAGAGAGGGACTCGGCAGCAGCTTCCAGAGACCGAAAACGTCCGACGATCTGACCAACTATATTGTCGCTATAGTTATCCGTTGGGGTGACAAACGGACTCCGAACGTGATGAAACTTGGCAGGCGGCCTACTGATAACAAAACAACACTGCACACCAACTTTCATCCCATTCCGAGAAAATTTTCTGGCCACTTATAAAATAATGTTTCGGACATGCCGCGAGCGCGTGCAAGTGTGTCTGGGCTCAGAACGGACAACGGAAGGAACTGGGAGACCGGGACAGATGCAAGTTTTGAAAACATGATGATGCAATGCACATGATGACATGATAAGATGCAACACGCAAGCAAATTACAAGGCAACAACAACGAATAACTGGGAGACACCTGGTGCAACGGTCTTGGGGCGTCACAACACTCCACCACTACGAGAGGATCTCGTCCCGAGATCTAGGATGGCACCGGAGGGAAGCAGAATAGGAAGAGAACAGGTAAAACTAAAGTTTCTTCTTTGACAAACGAGTGAAACCAAAGAACCTTGCAAGGTTAAACAAATTGAAAGAAAGAATACAATGAAGATGAACAAAGTTGAAACACTCCGTTAGACAAGAGGAACAAGGAACATTACTAGAACCTTGTAGTTTGAAAGACATAAGAAAAGGGTTTTGATGGACTAGAAGTACAAGAAAGTACTCCGGTTGAAACGAGATGTACAAGGAATGATAAAGATCAATTACGACAACACTCCGGTTGGAGAAAGGAGGTAAGGAATATGAGCTTGGCAAAAAGAAAGCACTTGGATGAGAGTCCGATTAGAAGAGGAATGATCGACACAACACTCTGGTTAAAACAAGATAGAGAAGGAATAAGAATTATATAATTTGGACAGCACTCCGACTGTAATGGAAATAATAAGAATCATGAACTTGACAAGATGAGAAGATACTTGAGTGAAAACACGACACTCCAGTTGAATGGATAAGCAAAGGAAAGAACATGATTTTCACAATACGAGATGATGAGTCAAGAGAGCATCATCACAATGCCTCTGAAAGAAATGAAAGAATGCAATGAAAAGAAGGGAGAAGAAAAACAACATGTTCTACCTCAAATGAATTTGAGAGAGCATCCTTAAAAAGAAGGATTGAACGGAGTTGTTGGGAAATCAACAACGAAACGAATAAACTTGTTGTGGGCTTATGGAAAAACATCTCAAAACTGAGGTGAAAATTCTGCCACTAACGAAAAACAAATAGATTGGATTGATATCAACAAGGAGACGAGAACTTATTTCACCGGGAGGATAAATGAAAAACTTGGGTCATTTATAAGCAACATAGATAGCAACAATCCTTAGGGAAGACTTTAGGTGAAATATTACCCAAGATAACTCAAACGACGAGATTGATGGATTTAAAGTATCTCATTCTTAACAACATGTGAATCATGGGACATGAACTCAAATTATCAAGAATGACATAATACCACCTCTAAAGATACGGTCGAAAGAATTGCACTCCGGATTGCGAGATGAAGAATGTTCGAGCTCCTCTGAAAAGAATCTTGATGAACACTTCAAGAAGGAATTTAAATCCTTGATGGACCAACATGTAGAATCTCCATGAAGAACTCCGGTACAAAAGAATGACGAAAAGAAAGAGGAGTTGAAAACACAAGGTGAAACCTTGTAATGATTTAAATGAATCTCCTTGGTGAAATAATTGAAAAAGGTAGGAGCTCCGGGAAAAAGAGAAGATGAAAACGATTGAAATGATGAGCCTCCGGAATAAAGAATTAATCATTTGGGTGAATCAAGAATAAGAATTATGTTATGCTCATCGTTCACCAATTTAAATTGATGGCAAGCAACGGATTTGGCATACTACTTATTCCCGTAGAAAGGATTAAGATAGATATAGCAAAAACTTGAGAAAGTCTTCTACGAATCACCGGTCGGGTTGAAACAACGAATAAATTGATATGATAAATGACGGAAGACAAAAATCTTGGAAGAACCACCGTAAGAATTGAAAATTTATGAAGAAAAGATAAAGAAAACACCGGGTAAGAATTGTGAAATTGTCGAAAATACTTGAGACAATTTAGATACAAGAGGACGAATAGATCACGAACTTAATAGAGAATATTTGAATGATGCACCAGTAAGATTGGAGAATGATAACTGAAAGCTGAGAATGAATAAACCTGAATTGATGGACTCCGGATAAACAAACTGAGAAGACTCCTGAATTGCTCCCGATAGGTGAAAAGAATTCTCACAATCAAAACAATTATGAGAGGATAGCCTCGAACTAGAACCACGAATCTCTGAGAGAACGGATAAGATATGGAGGTAAAACTCTTCTTCGGTCTTCAAATGTTGAGAATGATGACGAGAACCACCACTGAGAATATTTGAGGCACTCCGGAATGAAAATTGGGAAGGTTGAGCCAACGATGAAAAGAATGTGAAAGATCTTGGAGAAGGCATTTGAATGATGATAAATCATTCTTACGTCAAACTTCGATAAGAAATTTGAGGATAGCTCCGGGAAAATTAGAAGAGTCAGGTAAGATCCTGGGAAAAGACCTGTGGGTTAGGGCCCACTCAAAAGAGACACCGTAGAACGATTTAAAAGAGGGAAAGCACCGGTTGAATAAAATGGCTTGAATGAGATAACAACCTCAAAATAGGTTGAACGGATCTTGAATGACAAGATGAGCCTTTTGAGATATGTTGAGCACTTCAGAACAAATGAATAGCGAGAAGTGAATTATTATGAGGTGCACCGGTATGAGAAGGCATTTGAAATGAGGAAAGGATATGATCAACAAAGCTTGAATTGAATCCACTAGAGAAGAAAAGAATGAAGGATGATGTACTAGTAGAGCATCTTCATGAAAACCACTGGGTAAGAACATTGACGAAAAATGGATGGAGAGGCTTCCCATCAATAAAATGGATAGTTGAATAAGGAATCTTAGTCCTTGAAGAAAAAAGGGTGGGTGGGCGGGAAAAACAAAGGCAGCTTGGAGACGGATGAAACAAACACCGTTGAGAAGAGCTAATAATTGATCTTGCTAATGTTGAAAAAGATCGGATCCACTTGAAGAGAAACACGCTGGTTGAAAAGGATTGACATGACAATCTCGATGATCAAGAAGGATTAGTATCACATAGGAACATGAGAACACCACTTAGGAAAGGTATGGACTCAACACTTGACTTCGAAGCAACTCGAATACCACAACTCAAAACAAAACAAAGGATTGGCTTGCAGAATAAGCCGGAACAAACATATGATAGAGATTTCGTACGAAGTTTTCATGGTGGGGCCCACACGGGCTCGATCGTACAGCACCATCATGTACAAGGCAGTGCACATGACATACGAAGCGTCCCCAAGTCGGCATAGCCAAGGACTCTTTAAGACACGACGAGACCACTATAAAACCAACCGTGAATAGGCGGACTACTAGACGTCGAACCCCAATTTCATATCATACATCTGTCGGAAAGATATCCTAAGAGCTACTTGAAATCCCACTTATAAACTCCTAACTTTCCGGTTATGCAATCAGGTGTTGGGGATACAGGGGAAGCATAATATCTCACCCAAAACTAGCAAATCCTACATCCAACTGTATCCATCCTTCAACACATAACCAAGAAACCTTCGGAAATCGTTTACCTCAACCTTCGAAAAGCATCCGTTATATGAGTTATGGCAATACTCCCGAACTCCCACCCCAGTACTAGGTGGCGTCGAGGTTATCTCACCAACAACTGCATAAAAGAGATTTTCGATGTCGGCGAAACTCAGGTATTCCAGAACTGCAACGATAAAATTGTGACGACAACACTTCGGAGCTCAACTCCCCAGGACACTGCCCAAACACCTAAATGTCAGGAGGCACCAAGAACAATGTTCTCGTCACAAAACCATCGGAACGATTCCAAGATACCCGTGTGATCCTAATTTTTTTAGTGAAATTTGAGAAGAGAAGAGTCAAAACTCTACGTCAGGATGCCTCACCAGAGTGATGAAGGGACTGAGGACTAAAAAGAATCCTACTCTCCGATATATATAATCCTAAATGACTCAAAACATTTTTCTAGACTCAACAACGCCAGCGATTCGATCAAGCAGGGGGCTCCTAAGGTCGGGGAAGGCTCTGATTACCAACTTGTAACGCCCTCGATGCGGCTATATCTCCCACGTGTCGAAGCACGACTTAGAGGCATAAGCACATCGAAAGCAATGTCGCAAGTGAGGTAATCTTCACACAACACATGTAATACATAAGGGAAAGAGATACATAGTTGGCTTACAATCGCCACTTCACACAATACATGAATAAAGCATTACTGTTGGGGAACGTAGTAATTTCAAAATTTTCCTACGCACACGCAAGATCATGGTGATGCACAACAACGAGAGGGGAGAGTGTTGTCTACGTACCCTCGTAGACCGGAAGCGGAAGCGTTATAACAACGCGGTTGATGTAGTCTTACGTCTTCATGGCCCGACCGATCAAGCACCGAAACTACGGCACCTCCGAGTTCTAGCACACGTTCAGCTCGATGACGATCCCCGGACTCCCATCCAGCAAAGTGTCGGGGAAGAGTTCCGTCAGCACGACGGCATGGTGACGATCTTGATGTTCTACCATCGCAGGGCTTCGCCTAAGCACCGCTACAATATTATCGAGGATTATGGTGGAGGGGGGCACCGCACACGGCTAAGAGAACGATCACAAAGATCAACTTGTGTGTCTTTGGGGTGCCCCTTGGCCACGTATATAAAGGAGTGGAGGAGGGGAGGGGCCGGCCCTCTCTATGGCGCGCCCTAAGGGAGTCTTACTCCCACCGGGAGTAGGATTCCCCCTTTCCTAGTAGAACTAGGAGCCCTTCCAAGTAGTAGGAGTAGGAGGGAAGGAAAGGGAAGGGAAAAGGAGAAGGAAGGAAGGGGGCGCCCCCCTCCCTAGTCCAATTCAGACCAGACCAAGGGGAGGGGTGCGGCCACCCTTGAGGCCCTTTTCCTTCTTTCCCGTATGGCCCAATAAGGCCCAATACGTATTCCCGTAACTCTCCGGTACTCCGAAAAATACCTGAATCTTTCGGAACCTTTCCGATGTCCGAATATAGTCGTCCAATATATCGATCTTTACGTCTCGACCATTTCAAGACTCCTCGTCATGTCCCCGATCTCATCCGGAACTCCGAACTCCTTCGGTACATCAAAACTCATAAACTCATAATATAACTGTCATCGAAACCTTCATGCAGACCCTGCGGGTTCGAGAACAATGTAGACATGATCGAGACACGTCTCTGGTTAATAACCAATAGCATAACAACATACGTCGTTCCCTTTGTCATCGGTATGTTACTTGCCTGAGATTCGATCGTCGGTATCTCAATACCTAGTTCAATCTCGTTACCGGCAAGTCTCTTTACTCGTTCCGTAATACATCATCCCGCAACTAACTCATTAGTTGCAATGCTTGCAAGGCTTATAGTGATGTGCATTATCGTGTGGGCCCAGAGATACCTCTTCGACAATCGGACTGACAAATCCTAATATCGAAATACGCCAACCCAACATTTACCTTCGGAGACACCTGTAGAGCTCCTTTATAATCACCCAGTTACGTTGTGACATTTGGTAGCACACAAAGTGTTCCTCCGGTAAACGGGAGTTGCATAATCTCATAGTCATAGGAACATGTATAAGTCATGAAGGAAGCAATAGCAATAAACTAAACGATCAAGTGCTATGCTAACGGAACGGGTCAAGTCAATCACATCATTCTCCTAATGATGTGATCCCGTTAATCAAATGACAACTCTTTGTCTATGGCTAGGAAACATAAGCATCTTTGATCAACGAGCTAGTCAAGTAGAGGCATACTAGTGACACTCTGTTTGTCTATGTATTCACACATGTATCTTGTTTCCGGTTAATACAATTCTAGCATGAATAATAAACATTTATCATGATATAAGGAAATAAATAATAACTTTATTATTGCCTCTAGGGCATATTTCCTTCAGTCTCCCACTTGCACTAGAGTCAATAATCTAGTTCACATCGCCATGTGATTTAACACCAATAGTTCACATCACCATGTGATTAACACCCATAGTTCACATCGTCATGTGACCAACACCCAAAGGGTTTACTAGAGTCAATAATCTAGTTCACATCGCTATGTGATTAACACCCAAAGATTACTAAGGTGTGATCATGTTTTGCTTGTGAGAGAAGTTTAGTCAACGGGTCTGCCACATTCAGATCCATAAGTATTTTGCAAATTTCTATGTCAACAATGCTCTGCACGAAGCTATTCTAGCTAATTGCTCCCACTTTCAATATGTATCCAGATTGAGATCTAGAGTCATCTAGACCAGTGTTAAAATTTGCATCGACGTAACCCTTTATGATGAACCTTTTTGTCACCTCCATAATCAAGAAACATATCCTTATTCCACTAAGGATAATTTGACCGATGTCCAGTGATCTACTCCTAGATCACTATTGTACTCCCTTGCCAAAAATAGTGTAGGGTATACAATAGATCTAGTACACAGCATGACATATTTTATAGAACCTATGGCCAAGGCATAGGGAATGACTTTCATTCTCTCTCTATCTTCTGCCGTGGTCGGGTTTTGAGTCTTACTCAACTTCACACCTTGTAACACAGGCAAGAACTCTTTCTTTGAGTATTCCATTTTGAACTACTTCAAAATCTTGTCAAGGTATGTACTCATTGAAAAACTTATCAAGCGTCTTGATCTATCTCTATAGATCTTGATGCTCAATATGTAAGCAGCTTCACCGAGGTCTTTCTTTGAAAAACTCCTTTCAAACACTCCTTTATGCTTTGCAGAATAATTCTACATTATCTCCGATCAACAATATGTTATTCACATATACTTATCAGAAATGTTGTAGTGCTCCCACTCACTTTCTTGTAAATACAGGCTTCACTGCAAGTCTGTATAAAACTATATGCTTTGATCAACTTATCAAAATGTATATTCCAACTCCGAGATGCTTGCACCAGTCCAAAGATGGATCGTTGGAGCTTGCATATTTTGTTAGCACCTTTAGGATTGACAAAACTTTCTTGTTGCATCATATACAACTCTTCTTTAATAAATTTATTAAGGAATGCAGTTTTGTTTATCCACTTGCCAGATTTCATAAAATGTGGCAATTGCTAACATGATTCGGACAAACTTAAGCATAGATACGAGTGAGGAAATCTCATCGTAGTCAACACCTTGAACTTGTCGAAAACCTTTTTGCGACGATTCTAGCTTTTGTAGATAGTGACACTACTATCAGCGTCCGTCTTCCTCTTGAAGATCCATTTAATATCAATGGCTCGCCGATCAATGGGCAAGTCAATCCATACTTTGTTCTCATACATGGATCTCATCTCAGATTTCATGGCCTCAAGCCATTTTGCGGAATCTGGGCTCATCATCGCTTCCTCATATTTCGTAGGCTCGTCATGGTCAAGTAACATGACCCCCAGAACAGGATTACCGTACCACTCTGTTGCGGATCTCACTCTGGTTTACCTACAAGGTTCAGTAGCAACTTGATCTGAAGTTACATGATCATCATCATTAGCTTCCTCACTAATTGGTGTAGTAGTCACAGGAACATATTTCTGTGGTGAACTACTTTCCAATAAGGGAGCAGGTATAGTTACCTCATCAAGTTCTACTTTCCTCCCACTCACTTCTTTCGAGAGAAACTCCTTCTCTAGAAAGGATCCATTCTCAGCAACGAATATCTTGCCTTCGGATCTGTGATAGAAGGTGTACCCAACATTTTCTTTTGGGTATCCTATGAAGACGCACTTCTCCGATTTGGGTTTGAGCTTATCAGGTTGAAACTTTTTCACATAAGCATTGCAACCTCAAACTTTAAGAAACGACAGCTTAGGTTTCTTGCCAAACCATAGTTCATACGGTGTCGTCTCAACGGATTTAGATGGTGCCCTATTTAACGTGAATGCAGCTGTCTCTAATGCATAACCCCCAAACGATAGTGGTAGATCGGTAAGAGACATCATAGATCGCACCATATCTAATAAAGTACGGTTATGACGTTCGGACACACCATTACACTGTGGTGTTCCAGGTGGCGTGAGTAGTGAAACTATTTCACATTGTTTTAACTGAAGGCCAAACTCTTAACTCAAATATTTTACCTCTGCGATCATATCATAGAAAGTTTTATTTTCTTGTTACGATGATTCTCCACTTCACTCTGAAATTCTTTGAACTTTTCAAATGTTTCAGACTTGTGTTTCATTAAATAGATATACCCATATCTGCTCAAACCATCTGTGAAGGTCAGAAAATAACGATACTTGCCGTGAGCCTTAACACTCATCGGACCGCATACATCAGTATGTATTATTTCCAATAAGTCAGTTGCTCGCTCTATTGTTCCGGAGAACGGAGTCATAGTCATCTTGCCCATGAGGCATGGTTCGCAAGCATCAAGTGATTCATAATCAAGTGATTCCAAAAGTCCATCAGCATGGAGTTTCTTCATGCGCTTTACACCAATATGACCTAAACGGCGGTGCCACAAATAAGTTGCACTATCATTATTAACTTTGCATCTTTTGGTTTCAATATTATGAATATGTGTATCACTACGATCGAGATCCAACGAACCATTTTCATTGGGTGTGTAACCATATATGTAAATAGAACAACAATTTATTCTCTTACTTAAATGAATAACTGTATTGCAATAAACATGATCAAATCATATTCATGCTCAATGCAAACACCAAATAACACTTATTTAGGTTCAACACTAATCCCGAAAGTATAGGGAGTGTGCGATGATGATCATATCAATCTTGGAACCACTTCCAACACACATCGTCACTTCACCCTTAACTAGTCTCTGTTCATTCTGCAACTCCCGTTTCGAGTTACTACTCTTAGCAACTGAACCAATATCAAATACCGGGGGGTTGCTACGAACATGAGTAAAATACACATCAATAATTCGTATATCCAATATACCTTTGTTCACTTTGCCATCCTTCTTATCCGCCAAATACTTGGGGCAGTTCCGCTTCCAGTGACCAGTCCCTTTGCAGTAGAAGCACTTAGTCTCAGGCTTAGGACCAGACTTGGGCTTCTTCACTTGAGCAGCAACTTGCTTGCCGTTCTTCTTGAAGTTCCCCTTCTTCCCTTTGCCCTTTTCTTGAAACTAGTGGTCTTGTCTACCATCAACACTTGATATTTTTCTTGATTTCTACCTTCGTTGATTTCAGCATTACTAAGAGCTTGGGAATCGTTTCCGTTATTCCTTGCATATCATAGTTCATCACGAAGTTCTACTAACTTGGTGATGGTGGCTAGAGAATTCTGTCAATCACTATCTTATCTGGAAGATTAACTCCCACTTGATTCAAGCGATTGTAGTACCCAGACAATCTTAGCACATGCTCACTGCTTGAGCTATTCTCCTCCATCTTTTAGCTATAGAACTTGTTGGAGACTTCATATCTCTCAACTCGGGTATTTGCTTGAAATATTAACTTCAACTCCTGGAACATCTCATATGGTCCATGACGTTCAAAACGTCTTTGAAGTCCCGATTCTAAGCCGTTTAAGCATGGTGCACTAAACTATCAAGTAGTCATCATATTGAGCTAGCCAAATGTTCATAACGTCTGCATTTGCTCCTGCAATAGGTCTGTCACCTAGCGGTGCATTAGGGACATAATTCTTCTGTGCAGCAATGAGGATAATCCTCAGATCACGGATCCAATCCGCATCATTGCTACTAACATTTTTCAACATAATTTTTCTCTAGGAACACAATAAACTGGGAGCAACATCACGAGCTATTGATCTACAACATAGATATGCTAATACTACCAGGACTAAGTTCATGATAAATTAAAGTTCAATTAATCATATTACTTAAGAACTCCCACTTAGAAAGACATCCCCCTAATCTTCTAAGTGATCACGTGATCCAAATCAACTAAACCATAACCGATCATCACGTGAAATGGAGTAGCTTTCAATGGTGAACATCAATATGTTGACCATATCTACTATATGATTCACGCTCGACCTTTCGGTCTCCAGTGTTCCGAGGCCATATCTGCATATGCTAGGCTCGTCAAGTTTAACCTGAGTATTCTGTGTGTGCAAAACTAGCTTGCACCCATTGTAGATGGACGTAGAGCTTATCACACCCGATCATAACGTGGTGTCTGGGCACGACGAACTTTGGCAACGGTGCATACTCAGGGATAACACTTTTATCTTGAAATTTAGTGAGAGATCATCTTATAATGCTACCGTTAATTAAAGTAAGATAAGATGCATAAAAGATAAACATCACATGCAATCAAAATATGTGACATGATATGGCCATCATCATCTTGTGCCTTTGATCTCCATCTCCAAAGCATCGTCATGATCTCCATCGTCACCGGCATGACACCATGATCTCCATCATCTTGATCTATATCAATGTGTCGTCACATGGTTGTCTCGGCAACAATTGCTCTTGCAACTATTGCTATCGCATAGCGATAAAGTAAAGCAATTATTTGGCGCTTGCATCTTATGCAATAGAGAGATAACCATAAGGCTTTTGCTAGTTGCCGATAACTTCAATAAAACATGATCATCTCATACAACAACTTATATCTCATAACGTCTTGACCATATCACATCACAACATGCCCTGCAAAAACAAGTTAGACGTCCTCTACTTTGTTGTTGCAAGTTCTACGTGCCTGCTACGGGCTTTAGCAAGAACCATTTTTACCTACGCATCAAAACCACAACGATAGTTTGTCAAGTTGGTGTTGTTTTAACCTTCGCAAGGACCGGGAGTAGCCACACTCGGTTCAACTAAAGTTGGAGAAACTGACACCTGCCAGCCACCTGTGTGCAAAGCACGTCGGTAGAACCAGTCTCGCGTAAGCGTACGCGTAATGTCGGTCCGGGCCGCTTCATCCAACAATACCGCCGAACCAAAGTGTGACATGCTGGTAAGCAGTATGACTTATATCGCCCACAACTCACTTGTGTTCTACTCGTGCATATTACATCAACGCATAAAACCTGGGCTCGGATGCCACTGTTGGGGAACGTAGTAATTTCAAAATTTTCCTACGCACACGCAAGATCATGGTGATGCACAGCAACGAGAGGGGAGAGTGTTGTCTATGTACCCTCGTAGACCGGAAGCGGAAGTGTTATAACAATGTGGTTGATGTAGTCGTACGTCTTCACGGCCCGACCGATCAAGCACCGAAACTACGGCACCTCCGAGTTCTAGCACACGTTTAGCTCGATGACGATCCCCGGACTCCGATCCATCAAGGTGTCGGGGAAGAGTTCTGTCAGCATGACGGCATGGTGACGATCTTGATGTTCTACCATCGCAGGGCTTTGCCTAAGCACCGCTACAATATTATCGAGGATTATGGTGGAGGGGGGCACCGCACACGGCTAAGAGAACGATCACGAAGATCAACTTGTGTGTCTTTGGGGTGCCCCTGGCCACGTATATAAAGGAGTGGAGGAGGGGAGGGGCCGGCCCTCTCTATGGCGCGCCCTAGGGGAGTCCTACTCCCACCGGGAGTAGGATTCCCCCTTTCCTAGTAGAACTAGGAGCCCTTCCAAGTAGTAGGAGTAGGAGGGAAGGAAAGGGAAGGGAAAAGGAGAAGGAAGGAAGGGGGCGCCCCCCCTCCTAGTCCAATTCGGATAGACGAAGGGGAGGGGTGTGGCCACCCTTGAGGCCCTTTTCCTTCTTTCCCGTATGGCCCAATAAGGCCCAATACGTATTCCCGTAACTCTCTGGTACTCCGAAAAATACCTGAATCACTCGGAACCTTTCCGATATCCGAATATAGTCATCCAAAATATCGATGTTTATGTCTCGACCATTTCGAGACTCCTCGTCATGTCCCCGATCTCATCCGGGACTCTGAACTCCTTCGGTACATCAAAACTCATAAACTCATAATATAACTATCATCGAAACTTTAAGCGTGCGGACCCTACGGGTTCGAGAACAATGTAGACATGACCGAGACACGTCTCCGGTCAATAACCAATAGCGGAACCTGGATGCTCATATTGGCTCCCACATATTCTACGAAGATCTTTATCGGTGAGACCGCATAACAACATACGTTGTTCCCTTTGTCATCGGTATGTTACTTGCCCGAGATTCGATCGTCGGTATCTCAATACCTAGTTCAATCTCGTTACCGGCAAGTCTCTTTACTTGTTCCGTAATACATCATCCCGCAACTAACTCATTAGTTGCAATGCTTGCAAGGCTTATAGTGATGTGCATTACCGAGTGGTCCCAGAGATATGTCTCCGACAATTGGAGTGACAAATCCTAATATCGAAATACGCCAACCCAATATGTACCTTCGGAGACACCTGTAGAGCTCCTTTATAATCACCCAGTTACGTTGTGACGTTTGGTAGCACACAAAGTGTTCCTCCGGTAAACGGGAGTTGCATAATCTCATAGTCATAGGAACATGTATAATTCATGAAGGAAGCAATAGCAATAAACTAAACAATCAAGTGCTATGCTAACAGAATGGGTCAAGTCAATCACATCATTCTCCTAATGATGTGATCCCGTTAATCAAATGACAACTCTTTGTCTATGGCTAGGAAACATAACCATCTTTGATCAACGAGCTAGTCAAGTAGAGGCATACTAGTGACACTCTCTTTGTCTATGTATTCACACATGTATCATGTTTCCGGTTAATACAATTCTAGCATGAATAATAAACATTTATAATGATATAAGGAAATAAATAATAACTTTATTATTGCCTCTAGGGCATATTTCCTTCAATTACATCATCCAGATACAATCAAAGAAGACTACCCCAAATGCTACACAGATCCCCGATCGTCCCGACTGGGCTCCACTACTGAACAACTAGAATGAAACAACACAAAGATAAGATCTTCATCGAGCTCCTCCTTGAGCTTGGTTGCGTCATCTGCACAGTCTCATCGGCACCTGCAAGCTGGTTTTGGAAGTACCTGTGAGTCACGGGGACTCAGCAATCTCACACCCTCGCGATCAAGACTATTTAAGCTTATAGGAAGGGTAAAAGGTATGAGGTGGAGCTGCAGCAAGCGACTAGCATATATGGTGGCTAACATACGCAAAAGAGAGCGAGAAGAGAAGGCAAAAGCACGGTCGAACAACTATGATCAAGAACTGATCCTAGAACAACCTACGTCAAGCATTACTCCAACACCGTGTTCACTTCCCGGACCCCGCCGAGAAGAGACCATCACGGCTACACACGTGGTTGATGTATTTTAATTAAGATCGACTTTAGGTTTTCTACAACCGGACATTAACAAATTCCCATCCGCCCATATCCACGGGCATGGCTTTCGAAAGATCAATCCCTGCAGGGGTGTCCCAACTTAGCCCATCACAATCTCTCACGGTCAACGAAGGATATTCCTTCTCCCAAGACAATCCGATCAGACTCGGCATCCCGGTTGCAAGACATCCTCGACAATGGTAAAACAAGTCCAGCAAAGCCACCCGAATGTGCCGACAAATCCCGATAGGAGCTGCACATATCTCGTTCTCAGGGCACACTCAGATTGTCCAAACTTCTGGTAGGCCAACCCAGAGTTGCCCCTGGTGGCCACCGGCGGCTCACAGGTTGGACCAACACTCAGAGGAGCACTGGCCCGAGGGGTTAAAATAATGATGACCCTCAGGAGCGCGACTCCCAAGGGAAAAGAAAAGGCTAGCTGGCGAATGGTAAAACCAAGGTTGGGCCTTGCTGGAGGAGTTTTATTCAAAGTGAACTGTCAAGGGGTTCCCATTATAACCCAACCGTGTAAGGGACGCAAAATCTGGGAATATAACACCGATATGATGGAAACTAGGGCGGCAAGAGTGGAACAAAACACGAGGCATAAGGCCGAGCCTTCCACCCATTACCAAGTATATAGATGCATTAATTAAATAAGAGATATTGTGATATCCCAACAAAATATCCATGTTCCAACAAGGAACAAACTCCAATCTTCACCTGCAACTAGCAACGCTATAAGAGGGGCTGAGCAAAGCGGTAACATAGCCAAACAATGGTTTGCTAGGACATGGTGGGTTAGAGGCTTGGCTCAACAATATGAGAGGCATGATAATCAAGTGGTAGGTATCGCGGCATGGGCATAGCAAAAGAGCAAGCAACTAGCAAGTAAAGATAGAAGTGATTTCGAGGGTATGGTCATCTGGCCTAAAATCCCGCAAGGAAGAAGAATGAGTCCATGAAGAAGACAAACGGACGTAGTCAAACGGGTCCTCACCAACGCGACGTTAACGGAACCAACCCGAAGAAGCAGCACCGGAAAGAAGCAAACCACATAGTAAACAACCACCACATGAACATGGCATGATGCACAATCAAGTATGATGCATGTCTGGTTGAATGAAGCATGGCATGGCAAAGTGCACAAGCAATCCTACAAATTAAGTGGAGCTCAATATGCAACTCCGTTGCATATTGACGAAACACCACGACAAGTTATTTAGTTCAATCTCGTTTATGTACCCAACAATATTAAATGTTGATTAACATGGCAAGGGGTGAAGCAAATGAAAACTACCTATCTATGCAAGTTTAAATGAGGCCGGAACAACAAACAACAAGTCCGGAAACTCCTCATGTGCAAATTAAGAATTTGCTACTGTTCTGCCCTAAACCATATTTTAGAGTTGTTAAACATGCAAAGTAAAGTCACCATGTTAAACTAGGCATCTTTCTACACCATTTACATATAAAGTTTGTTAGGTTTGGAGCTACGGTTATTAAGTTATGAATTAAAGCATTTCAACAAGGCATAGGAGCAAATTTAACCAAACGGCATCTTAAACATTTTAAGCATTGATGAATGTGGCATATTATGAAACTAGACAAAAAAACTAAGCATTTTACATATAAAGTTTGTTTTAAACCGATGCACGGTTCTGAAGTTATTATATGCATGAACATGGAGGGGTTTTCTTCAAAAACTGCAGTCTCTGGAAATTAGCTAAATTCGCAGCAACAGGAAAAAAACACATCGGGCTGAAAGTAGCTGGCCCGATAGTACATAGGGGAATCTTGGGCAGCTGCTCACATAGCGGGCCATGGCCCAGGACGGCGAGGCCGGATCTGGAGGTGGGCTTGGCGTGGTGCAGCAGAAATGGCCCAAGGCGAAGAGGCATGGCATGGTCAACGGGCATGGGCGAGCGGGAAGCAGAGGAAGGCCAATGTGGCGGCGATCGGCGGACTCCGGCGAGGGGACGACGGCAGGTGGCGGGCAGGGGACCAGCTGACGACGGGAATGGGTAGATCCGGCCCCCGGGCACCGGATCTGGCCGGATGACGGCGCCACCGGGGCCGGCGACAAGCGACGACGGTAGGTCGGCTCCCTGGCCACGGAGAGAGAGATAGCGGTTACAAGAGAGAGAGAGACAGACAGGAGCAGGGCGAACGCTAGGGGAAACGAAGGTGGCACCTGGTTGCGGATCCGGTGGCGCTCGTCGGCGCGGGACCGCGACAAGGTTTGAGGAGGCGCGGAGGAGCTGGTGTAGCGGGCGACGGCGGCTCAGGCCAGCCAATTGGGCGGTGCTACGAGCGGATGAGCGGGCGCACGGCGGTGCAGGACGCGGGCGCCTCGGGCCTAGATCGGCCCGGGGCGGGCCTGAGATGGGCTTCAGCGGGCCCTGCGGGAGGAGGAGGGAGGCAGGGGCGATGTGGCAGCGTAGGAGTGGTGGAGGGTGGCACTCAGGTGGCGGCTGACCACCTAGGGCACGCCAAGTGGCGATGGAGGGGTGGCCGGTGCCGGAAATTGAGGTGGGAGGCGGTGGCTGTAGGTTGGGGCACGGATTTCGAGTAAGATGCACCGGCTGGAGGTGGGAGGAGGCTAGGAGGGGTAGGTTTAGGGGCTAGGGATGCCCAAAATGGCAAGGGTGGCTTCTTAAATAGGAAGGGGCTAGGGTTTAGGTGGGTTTTGGGGGTTTTTGGACCCTCGGATCGCGATCGATGGATCCGATCGACAGGGCGAATAGGTAGGCCTACGTGGGCTGGTTGTGACTGTGTAGAAGGCCCAGGACTGCGGGAGAGAAGAGAGAGAGAGAGAGGGATCCGGCAGCAGCTTCCGGAGACCGAAAACGTCCCACGATCTGACCGACTATATTGTCGCTATAGTTATCCGTTGGGGCGACAAACAGACTCCGAATGCGATGAAACTTGGCAGGCGGCCTGCTGACAACAAAACAACACCGCACACCAACTTTCATCCCATTCCGAGAACATTTTCTAGCCACTTATAAAATAATATTTCGGACGTGCCGCGGGCGCGTGCAAGTGTGTCTGGGCTCAGAACGGACAACGGAAGGAACTGGGAGACCGAGACAGATGCAAGTTTTGAAAACATGATAATGCAATGCACATGATGACATGATAAGATGCAACACACAAGCAAATGACAAGGCAACAACAGCGAATAACTGGGAGACACCTGGCGCAATGGTCTCGGGGCGTCACACATACTTAAGCATCACTACGGGTGAGAAGGTCTCATCATAGTCAACTCCTTGAACTTGTAGAAAACCTTTCGCAACAAGTCGAGCTTTGTAGACAGTAACATTACCATCAGCATTAGTCTTTGTCTTGAAGATCCATTTATTCTCTATGGCTTACCTATCATCGGGCAAGTCAACCAAAGTCCATACTTTGTTCTCATACATGGATCCCATCTCAGATTTCATGGCCTCAAGCCATTTTACGGAATCTGGGCTCATCATCGCTTCCTCATAGTTTGTAGGTTTGTCATGGTCTAGTAACTTGACTTCCAAAACAGGATTACCGTACCACTCTGGTGTGGAATGTAGTCTGATTGACCTACGAGGTTCGGTAGTAACTTGATCTGAAGTTTCATGATCATCATCATTAACTTCCTCACTAATTGGTGTAGGCATCACTCGAACTGATTTCTACGATGAACAACTTTCCAATTCGAGAGAAGGTACAGCTACCTCATCAAGTTCTAATTTCGTCCCACTCATTTCTTTCAAGAAAACTCCTTCTCTAGAAAGGATCCATTCTTAGCAACAAATATCTTGCCTTCGGATCTGTGATAGAAGATGTACCCAATAGTTTCTTTTGGGTATCCTATGAAGACGCACTTCTCCAATTTGGGTTCGATCTTATCTAGCTGAAGCTTTTTCACATAAGCATCGCAACCCCAAACTTTAAGAAATGACAGCTTAGGTTTCTAGACAAACCACATTTCATACGATGTCGTCTCAACGGATTTAGATGGTGCCCTTTTTAATGTGAATGCAGCTGTCTCTAATGCATAACGCCAAAATGATAGTGGTAAATCAGTAAGAGACATCATAGATCGCACCATATCTAATAAAGTATGATTACGACGTTCAGACACACCATTACGCTGTGGTATTCCAGGTGGCGTGAGTTGCGAAAATATTCCACATTATTTCAAATGAAGACCAAACTCGTAACTCTAATATTCACCTCCGCATATGATCGTAGAAACTTTATTTTCTTTTTACAATGATTTTCTACTTCACTCTGTAATTCTTTGAACTTTTCAAATGTTTCAGACTTATGTTTCATTAAGTAGATATACCCATGTCTGCTCAAATCATCTGTGAAGGTCAGAAAATAACGACACCCGCCGCGAGCCTCAATACTCATCGGACTGCATACATCATTATGTACTATTTCCAATAAGTCAGTGGCTCGCTCCATTGCTCCGGAGAATAAAGTCTTAGTCATCTTGCCCATGAGGCATGGTTCGCAATCATCAAGTGATTCATAATAAAGTGATTCCAAAAGTCCATTAGCATGGAGTTTCTTCATGCGCTTTACACCAATATGACCTAAACGGCAGTGCCACAAATAAGTTGTACTATCATTATTAACTTTGCATCTTTTGGCATCAATATTATGAATATGTCTATCACCATGATCGAGATTCAACAAGATTAGGCCACTCATCAAGGGTGCATGACGATAAAAGATATTACTCATATAAATAGAACAACCATTATTCTCTAATTTAAATGAATAATCGTCTCAAATCAAACAAGATTCAGATATAATGTTCTTGCTCAACGCTGGCACCAAATAACAATTATTCAGGTCTAAAACTAATCCTGAAGGTAGATGTAGAGGTAGCGTGCCGACGGCGATCACATCGACCTTGGAACTATTTCCGACGCGCATTGTCACCTCGTCCTTAGCCAATCTTCATTTAATCCGTAGCCCCTGCTTCGTGTTGCAAATATGAGCAACAGAACCAGTATCAAATACCTAGGCGCTACTACGAGCATTATTAAGGTATACATCAATAACATGTATATCAAATATACCTTTCACTTTGCCATCCTTCTTATCTGCCAAATACTTGGGGCAGTTCCGCTTCCAGTGACCAGTCCATTTGCAGTAGAAGCAATCAGTTTCAGTCTTAGGTCCAGACTTGGGCCTCTTCCCGGGAGCAGCAACTTGCTTGCTTTTCTTCTTGAAGTTCCCCTTCCTTCCTTTGCCCTTTTGCTTGAAACTAGTGGTCTTGTTAACCATCAACACTTGATGCTTGTCGGTGTCAAAACCGGCGGATCTCGGGTAGGGGGTCCCGAACTGTGCGTCTAAGGCGGATGGTAACAGGAGGCGGGGGACACGATGTTTACCCAAGTTTGGGCCCTCTCGATGGAGGTAATACCCTACTTCCTGCTTGATTGATCTTGATGATATGAGTGTTACAAGAGTTGATCTACCACGAGATCGTAGAGGCTAAACCCTAGAAGCTAGCCTATGGTATGATTGTTGTTGTCCTACGGACTAAACCCTCCGGTTTATATAGACATCGGAGGGGGCTAGAGTTACACAAAGTCGGTTACAAGGGAGGAGATCTTCATATCCGTATTGCCAAGCTTGCCTTCCACGCCAAGGAAAGTCCCATCCGGACATGGGACGAAGTCTTCAATCTTGTATCTTCATAGTCCAACAGTCCGGCCAAAGGATATAGTCCGGCTGTCCGGAGACCCCCTAATCCAGGACTCCCTCAGTAGCCCCTGAGCCAGGCTTCAATGACGATGAGTCCGGTGCGCAGATTTGTCTTCGGCATTGCAAGGCGGGTTCTTCCTCCGAATACTCCATAGAAGATTTTGAACACAAGGATAGTGTCTGGCTCTGCAAAACAAGTTCCACATACCACCGTAGAGAGAATAATATTTCCACAAACCTAATCTGCTAACACGTTTAGCAACATGACATCATGTCATGGCCCGGTCATTATTCAAACCATTTTTCTCAACCAGCACTACACATATCACGAGGCGGTTTTCTTGACACGTCCTGTCGAAGCAGAGATCGTGTCCCCCTTATTACGGGATTCTCATCAATATGGACGTGGGTAACCCAATCGTGCCCATTGGTATGACTCCTCAATTTTAGGCAAGTCCCAAACGGCCATGAGGAGGACGCTTGATATTCACCCTCTTTATAAAGAGGCCAAGGCCTATCCTTTTTTCCCTCTCGTACTCAATCAAATCCTTCCCCCGCCTCGAGTTCCAACACCCAAGGCTCGGGTCAGGCGCTTCGGACCTTCAACCATGTCTGAATCCAACCTTCAAGGTCGGTGGATGCCTTCCTCTGTCACAGAGGAAGACATCAAGAAGCTAAGAGAGGCCAGGTATTTGACCTTCAAAATCTCGCATAGACTGCCTGCTCGAGGGCAGGTCATTCCCACTCCCGAACCCGACGAGAGCGTTATATTCATCTCTCACTTCCTCCAAGGGCTAGGCCTCGCTCTGGATCCCTTTGTTATAGGGCTCATGTTCTATTATGGGCTGGATTTCCATGACCTAGCCCCGGATTCCATCCTTCACATCTCGTCGTTCATCATTGTGTGTGAGGCCTTCCTCCGCATTACCCCCCACTTCGGCCTGTGGCTCAAGACTTTCAATGTGAGGCCGAAGATGATCGAGGGTGACACGCAGAGTGCGGAGGTGCCATAATAAGCAAAGGCGCCGATGTTCCATGGCCAAAAGGTTCCTTCCCGGAGGTGTCCAGTTTATGGCAACGGGAGTGGTTTTATATCACGGCTCCCCGGAGTACCAAGTGGGTGGCCGCCCCTGCCTTTCGCTTGGGCCCCCCACCACAACTGACGTCATGGATCAACAAGAGGCTGGATTGGGGGCCAGTAAATGATGTGCCGATATTGGAGAGTCGCATCCGAGATCTCCTCGAGAGAGATGTCAGCCTGGTCACGGTAATGCAAGTCATGCTAGTTCGTTGAGTCCCGCCTTGCAAACGTCGACCCCTCCGTATGTGGGAATTCAACCCGGAAGGACCACGAACTATTCCGCACTTCCTCGGCATGACGCTCGAAGAGATGTACAAATTGTTCTTCGGACCACAAATAAAGTGTCCAGACACCACCAAGGATGCGGGTCTGAGCTGTAATCGCCTAGATACCCAAGTAAGTAATCCCGTGGCCGAACACGATGTCTTTTTATTTATCACAACATCATTCTGAAAAGTCGCTCTTTAACCAGGATTGGGTAACAAAGGCGAAGATGATCAGGTGTTCGACCCCCCTTCCTGAATGCTCGGCCGATCCAGTACTAGCCAGAATGCTCGAGCCGGCGCCTTATCAGGCGCCCTCAGGGGAAGATAAGGGGGGGGGGGTAAAGAGGTTGAAAGCAGGCCTCACTCATTATTCCTCCAAACCGGGGGAATTAGCGCCTCCGCGAAGGAGGATAACCGGGGAGAAGAATCTGAAATTCCCTCTCCCCAAGGAAGGAAGAGGACCACCTCTGAAGACCCGGAAACAAAGGTTTCCAAATGGGGGAAGAAATCTTTGCCAGAGGGTCCTGCCTCGGAGGGTACTCTTGCCGCACAGTGCCCGCAAGGGGATCAGCCCTCTACCGAGCTGTAAGTAAACAAAAAGTACTTAATAGTAAAAATATCCTACATTACTTCTGAAGACATTAACCAAAGCATATATCTTGTAGTTTGGATCGTAGCCTTTCTCGACAGAGTTCGTCTTCGGGGGATCTTCTTTCGAAGATGATGGAGAGCGAAACACCTCCCCATGTCACCCTGCCTCATGAGGTGGGCGACCCTGAAGTGTCGTCGCAGAGGGTTTCACCTGATCCGCCAAGTCCAGAGGGTAATCCTTCGGCCACCCGAAGTCCTCAGTATTCGGCTCCTAAAGAGAGCAACAGAAAGAGTCCGAAACCGTCCGGTGTGCGCTCGGACGCACTGAAGGATCTTCTGGAGCAAGCGGCCATCTCAGAAGCGCACCGTACGCTAATGGGTACGGTGATTGAGAGGATTTCATCCGCCGAAAGCGGGTTGCATGAAGCTTTTATGAGTCTGCTGAAAGGCTTTGAGGTACGTGAAATAGTGTATGTTTTTGACAGTACCGCACACGTTAGGTGTGCCCTATGCAGATAGTAGCCCCTGAGACTCTGGTTTTTGTTTCAAACGGCGGAAAATAGAGGATCATAGTCCCAGGTAATAATTAGGCCGCCTTCATGTCACTACAAAAAAAAAGACACATCCGTGACATTTTGGGCCGAACGAATTTTTTTCCTGTCATACATATGACACTTCTATGACGATAATTGTGACAAAACCCGGTATCATCAGAGATGTGGTGGGCTCCTACTTCTATGACAAAAAATCATGACAGAAAATGGGCTTTTTGTCCTGGGCGGGTCGGAGACGCAGCTGCATGACATTCTTTGGGCCGTCCATGACGAAAAAAACCATGGTAGAAGCGAGGGGGAGGAAAATTTGGGGGAGTTCCCGGTTACGGTGGGAAGTCGGGGGCCGAGCGATACACGTTTCTCTCTTACACGTACGCGCGTGTGGGCGAGGCGTTGGCTCTAACTGAACCCGAGCGAGGCGTTGGGCTCTAACTGAACCCGAGCGAGGCGTTGGGCTCTAACTGAACCCGAGCGATTTCACTGCAGGCTACGCGTTACTGAACCCGAGCGATTTCACTGCAGGCTACGCGTTACTGAACCCGAGCGAACGATCGATGGCTGTTAACTGAACCCGATCGAGCGATTCCTTCGCTACTGCTGCTAACTGAAGCCGATCGATGGGATGAACAGTGAGCGTTGCGGGGGGGGGGGTTTGGATGAATAGTGAGCGGTGGCGTTGCCTCTGGATGAACAGGACCCTGTGGTGTGGTGGAGGGCTGGATGAACAGTAGACGGTGGAGGGGTGCCCGTGGAGGGGTGGATGAACAGGACCCCGTGGTGTGGAGGGCTGGATGAATAGTGGACGGTGGAGGGGTGGTTGAACAGGACCCCGTGGTGTGGACGGCTGGATGAACAGTAGACGGTGGAGGGGTGCCCATGGAGGGGTGGTTGAACAGGACCCCGTGGTGTGGAGGGCTGGATGAACAGTAGACGGTGGAGGGGTGGTTGAATAGTAGCCGGTGGAGTAGCGCGCGGTGGAGGCTGGATGAACAGGAGCCCGTGGAGGCCGGAGGAGGTCGACGGTGGAGATGAATAGTATCCCGTGGAGTCTCGTTTTGCGGTACGCCACACCCCTCCTGATGAACAGGACCCCCGTTTCGACTGTAGCGCTCCAACACAAGTTCGTTTCCTCCGTTTTGCGGTACGCCACACCCCTCCCGATCAATAGGACCCCCGTTTCGACCGTAGGAGGTCCGTTTCCTCCGCTTTGCGGTACGCCACACCCCTCCCGATGAACAGGATCCCGTTTCGAACGTGGTCGGTCGAACACAAGGCTGTTTCCTCCGTTCTGCAGTATGCCAGGCCTCGTTTCCATCGCCTGTTCCGTCCAAGCCCTCCTGATGAACACGACGCACTCCGTTGCCTCCCCATGAACACGACACATTCCGTTGCCTCCCCATGAACACGACAACGACGCTGTTTCTCTGTTCCGACACAGCCATGTACACGAGCCCTCGCCGTACGTATGCGCGAGTAGGCGTTCGAGACCTCGCCCGTATGTACACATACGTGGCCGTATTTTCTTTCTTGCACCCAGACCGCTGTACGTACGTGTACATGCTACGTGCGCACCTCTACTACGACACATGCGCGCCTCTACATCGACCAGTATATATGTACGTACACGTTCGCGACCAGAATGACAACGCTACGTACGCTTCGACCAGGTGGGTCCCGACTGTCAGGCACTTCCTTGCATGCGCAGATGTAGCTGGTGGGTCCCAGCAGTCAGGGGGGCGAGTCGTTTTGTTTTTTTGCCTGGACGCACTTCCTTGCGTGCGAAGGTGTAGCTAGTGGGTCCCAGCAGTCAGGGGGGAAACATTTTTTTGCGAAATACGGTGGCCCGTCCGGTGGGTCCTGAAAGTGCGTTATATCGACTAGAGGGGTGGTGAATAGGCGATTTTTATGAAAGTCTTCAAAACGTGGAAGTTATGAAGACAAACAGCAGAGATATGCCTATTACTATGCAGCGGAAGTTAGATTACACTAGACAAGCCATGGTCAAGTATTCAATAGAGTGAAAGCACAATGACAAGTAGCTGCAGTGTAATAAGGATCAGGTAGGAAGAAGTTATGAAGCCAAACAAATCATACAGTTACGTTGTGAAGACAAAGGATATAGCAGGCATGTAATGGCTTCACAATGAGTAACAGTAAGTAAAAGGAAGTGAAGATGAAACCAGTGACTCATTGAAGACAATGATGTGTTGGACCAGTTCCAGTTGCTGTGACAACTGTACGTCTGGTTGGAGCGGCTAGGTATTTAAACCTTAGGACACACAGTCCCGGACACCCAGTCCTGAACACGCAGCTCAGGACACCAAGTCCTCACCGTATTCTCCTTGAGCTAAGGTCACATAGTCCTCGCCCAATCACTCAGGTAAGTCTTCAAGGTAGACTCCCAAACCTTCACAGACTTCGTTCACTGGCAATCCACAATGTCTCTTGGATGCTCAGAACGCGACGCCTAACCGTCTGGAGGATGCACAGTCCTCAAGTGTAATAAGTCTTCAGATCACTCAGACAAGAAGACTTGAGTGATGCCCAATTTACTCTGGCTCTGGGTGGTTAGGGCTTTCTCCTCGCTAGGAATTTTCTCTCAAAGGCTTCGAGGTGGGTTGCTCTCAAACGACAAAAGCCGTGCACTGAAATCTGAGCAGCCAACCACTTATGGTTGTAGGGGGTGGGCTATTTATAGCCACTTGGCAACCCGACCTGATTTGTCCGAAATGACCCTGGGTCACTAAGGAACTGACACGTGTTCCAACGGTCAGATTTCAAACTCACGCGACAACTTTACTTGGGCTACAAGCAAAGCTGACTTGTCCGGCTCTGGACAAGATTCGCTCTCATTGTCTTCACTCGAAGACATAGGTTTTTGGTTTAGGCATCACTTCAGTCATTCTGACTGGTTCTCCTGGACCCCACTTAACAGTACGGTGGTTCCTATGACTCAACACAAGAGAAAAAGAACTACGAAAGATCTAAGTCTTCGAGCTCCATAGGCTTCATAACGTGTCTTCTTTTTTCATAGTCTTCAATGTGAATATCTTCATATACCACCTTTGACTTCAATGTCTTCATACATTTTTAGGGGTCATCTCTGGTAGTAAAACCGAATCAATGAGGGACTTCTACCTGTGTTATCCTGCAATTCTCACAAACACATTAGTCCCTCAACTAGGTTTGTCGTCAATACTCCAAAACCAACTAGGGGTGGCACTAGATGCACTTACAATCTCCCCCTTTTGGTGATTGATGACAAACTAGTTGAAGTTTTCAACGGGGAATATAGTCTGTGAAATTGTAAAGGATAAGGAATTGTCTTCATAAGTTGCAAGGGCTCCCCCTGAAGATGTGCATATAAGTTAATTTGCTTTTGGAATGCAAATGTACATGGCAGGTTGTACTTGTGGAGATCCACTTCAGCTTATGATGACAATCCACTATGCATGTGAAAGTATATGAAGATAATGACATGCATAATGGAAAATGGACGTCTGCAGAATGAGATAAGTGCGGAATTTATCTTCGCAAAACAGGGTGGCAAACAAGTAGCAGACGACCATCTGGTTTAAGTGTTACAACTCATAAGAGCCAAATGTAGCAAAAACGAGAGTTGTAAGCACGAAGCAAAATATAAGGCACCCGCTCATATGAACCCGCTTGAAGACTATCAATATCTCATATGCTTCTCCCCCTTTTGTCAGTGATGACCAAAAAGGGTTGAAGACATAGAGTCTCTACTCGTTCCCATGAGGAGTAGGTGAAGTAGCAGGTTTGTCGGTGTTGGTTGGCGGTGCAGAAGAGCTTGGAGGTGCTGAAGCATATGGCGGTGAAGTAGCATCGTCTTCTTCCTCAATGATTCTGGCAGTGACTGTGGCGGCAGAGGAAGAGAACTCAAAATATTCAAGGGATGGAGTTCCCAGCAGCACAGCTCTTCGAGGAGGTGTGGAGTCAAACTTGAATCTTTCAGTGAAGCCATCCTCTTGAAGATCAGCTTCAGAAAGCATCATCGTTAGCCCTTTCCATGTGCGGTGACAGGTTTCATGGGCAAAAAAAAGCGTTCTTGGTGGCAAGATTTCGGATGCGATTTACATCCACCAAGAGGCTTTTCATCTGTCTCTTCAACCAATCATGATGCCTATCCCGCTTTTGATGAAGGGCCACAAGAAGCTCTCGGTCGTTGAGAACACGAGTGCGCTTCTTGGGTCTTGAAGCAGTGGCACTGTCAGTGGCTTCAGTTGACGCAGGGTGTGGTGCACGTGTAGTGCCAGCCAAAGGATACACCCTGGAGATGGCTTCAACACCTTCAACGTTCTGAGTGAAGCTCTGGTGTTCTGCATTCTGAAGACTCAAAGGTTGCTTGGCAGACTCAGGATATATAGCTTCAGCAGAGGTATCCACATCTGGCAAGAAGATCCGATGGTTGCGGGCTGAGGGCTGATATGAGATCGCAGAGTGAAGCTTGATCAGTCTCATTACCCAAGGAGCATAGAACTTCAAACCAAGTAAATCTGAGCCTGATGCAGCAAGTTGGCGTATGAAGAAGTCATGTGCGTTGAAGCATTTGCCATGAAGGATACAAAATATCAGAGTCTTCATTGCACCCTCGATCTTGGCATTTGGAGAGTGCCCTTTGATAGGCCAGAGAGTCCGCCGGATAATGTGATAGATGGTTCTGGGCAGGTACTCAAAGTCTTCAACTAAGAACTCTGTTGGATAAGGAGCATCGTGGGGCAATGGCTTCATCATGGAGAGCATCTGACTCATATTCGGTTCAGGCCTCTGGAATATGCTCTCAAGAGCTTCAGTGTGTAGTGGACAGCCTTCCTCAAAGAATTTGCCAGGAGTGGGCAGGCCGGTGAGCTCAATGATATCAAATGCATTGGCTTCGTGATGGACATTGCCGGTCATCCACTCCAGGGCCCAAGTCTTCGGATCTCTGTTGTATCCTTTGATGTGGAGGGTGGCATAGAATTGCAGCAGAAGCTCTTCATTCCAGTGCTCTTCATCAGTTACAAACTGTAGCAGACCCACTTGCTTGAAGCAATCCAACGCTTCCTCTAAACAGGGCAGACCAGCAATGGCTTTAACATCAAGGCGCTTGTGCGGAAGATGCGACCTTGGTTGTATAGGATGCATGAATAGTAGCTGCGCTGAGGATAGCTCCAGAACCTATCTGATGAAATCCTTTCCCTTGAATAGGGGTTCTTGGAGCTGTTGAAGAACGTATTATCTGCCTTGAAGCTATTGATGTTAAAGGAGCCAGGTGCTGATGCAGGACCTGGGAACCTCGGCAGCCTTGGGACTGGCTTCTGGACATGAGGCCTGTGCTCAACATGGTAATCAAATTGAGGACCTGCAGCAGACTCAGGAACAGAAGTGTCTGGATCAGTAGCTTCGCTGTCTTCTGAAGCTTTTGGTGGGGAGGGCTCCACATTGGCTTCAGTGTTGGTTGTGGCAGCCTCAATATTTTCAGCCTCTGCTTGACTAGCTGGAGGGTCGGTCACACGCACGTTCTCCTGGAGAACTGCTTCTTGGTGGAGCATAGGAGTGGGCTCTTGTGGTGCTTCTTCTGCGGCTGATGCAGCCGGAATGTCTTCAGCATAGACATGAGGCCTTGGACCTTTGCGAAGCCTGCGGAATGCAGATGACGCCTGTGGGGTTGGAGTGGGCTGGGCCTCATTGTCTTCTTCCTCTTGAGAGCGATCCGCCCATGAAGCATCCTGTGCAATTGGCGTCAGTGGACGACCAATGCTGATGAGTTCGTTGTGTTCTAATTGAGGAAGGGCTGCATCATCTTCTACATTGTCACGATGACCAATGTCTTCAGCAGCGATGGGATCAGCTGCTGGAATGTCTTCAGGAACAGGAGCCTCTGTGGAAGCAGGCTCATGCACCATCAGTTGACGTTCTGCGTCAGGGTGAACCATAGAAATAGGTTCAACTATCAAGGGCTCTGTGGGAGCAGCCCGAGATTTCTTGGTCTTTCTCTTTTTCTTGCTGGGGGCAGTAGGAGAGGCTTCAGAGCTTTTCCTCTTCCTGGCTTCAGCCTCAGCAGTTCTTGTCTTCTTGAGCTCTGAAGCTGTTGACCGGCTCTTTGGCTTCGAGCCAGTCGTTGCAGTTGGGAAGACAAGCGGAACTGCTTCCTGCCTTGGTGCCTCTTGTTCAGCTGGAACAGTCTTCTTCTTTTTCTTTGCGGCCATCTTGGGGTCGATGCCAGGACGCCCAAGTGCCTTGCGCTTCTCAGCCTCATTGTAGGCCTGCACACATCTGTCTGCCAGAGTCTTCATTCGCTCCCGCGAACCTTGAGCTTCTGCATGCTTCTTCAGAAAGTTTTCCTTTAGTTCGTGCAACATGATCTTGTAGCTCTTCACTTCTTGCACGCTGAGCGTGGCCATATGCTTCTTGAACTGAGCCTTTTCATGATCAATTTTCTGCTTCAGTTCAACAATGCGCTGGGCTATTGCAAGTTCTGAAGCAATAGCGCCTTGGAAGGCGACGCTGAGGCCAATGGGCAGCTGCAGATCTTCGAAGCTGATGTTTGGTGTGGCAAACCATTCGTCGATGAAGTTGTGGATGATGGCGACATCAAAGAGAGGCAAATTGTTGAAGATTTCAGCTTCTTCTTTGCTCTTGATGAGCTGCTCGAGAGCGTCATCTCCAAGATCTTCATCACTTGACAGATCAATGGCTTCGCTGCGCAGAATGGCAGCAGCTGTGAGCTCGTTGCCGGTGTGTGGCTGAGGCATCTTGGCCTTTTGGGGCTTGGAGACGCGGGATACGTCTTCAGACTGCACACTGTCTTCAGGAGGTGTAGTTGCCAATGGCTTCGCCCTTGAGATTTTTGGTGAAGGGGCCGTCTTTGAAGCTTTTGGCTTCTTCGACTGCTTTGGCTTCAGTACAGCAGGAGCTTCATCAGACTCAGAGTCAGCTGGAGGGTCATTCACGGCAGTCCCTTGGACTAAGATGCGGGTGATGAGGCCCTCAAGGTTGGCATACGGACCGATGACATTGGGTTCTGCTTCTCGCGTGCCATCTGCCCTTGGTGCTGAGGGACCAGGGTTGAAGTCTAACCCAAATTTCTTCTTGGTCTGCTTCGCTGAGTTGTGGGCAAACTGGAAGTTGCGCTTGAACAGATTGTCGTCACGACACCAGAGTAGTGACGAAGGATGTGCATCATCAGGCTGTGGCCCATGAACCATGCATGGATAGAAGCTTTGGGCAATAGCTTCATCTCTGGACCTGGGTACAAGGTTCTTGAATAAGACGTCTCCCCACGGTCTTTTGATGGCACTCTTCTCAGCATACTCTTGGGTTGTGAAGCGGTATCTGAACCATTGTTCTACCCAATAGCGTCGAATCCATTGGATTCGGGTCTTGCGCTGACCATAATTCTCTTCAGGATCTGTTTTATACATTTCTGCCAGTTCATCAGGCAGATCTTTGGATGTTCCTCCACCTCGCTGTCTGCCCCCCTTCCTTGCTGCTGGTTCTGAAGCCATAAACCTTAACTTGGAAGGCTTCAAGACGTTCAAAGGCTTCAAAGGCTTTTTCTTGCTGGACCAACAGGAACTGGCTTCAGGAGAATTTATGTGATGCTGTAGGAATTCTGCAAATGAATGCAGACTATGAGAACCAAAGGATTCTCCCACGGACATGTACCTGTGACAGCATTAAGGTGCGAGGGAAGGGGAAGAGGTCATATGCATTCTCAGAAGATTTTGAAGATAAATCAGTTTCGAAGACATTGACCTCATCGTGCGAAGACATTCACTCATAGATAAGAAGTTGGTTCCAGATTTGTACGAATCCACAGATCAGTACAAGTGAGGAATCTAACTACTTTTTGAAGCACAAGTGAATATTCTAGGCATGTTATGAGATGCAGTTTGAGAGAGATCTAGTTTGTGTGAGCAGAAACTGCTTGTGTTAGAAAGTGACAGATCAATAGGATCAACGGTGCTGTAAAAAGGCAGTTTTATTTACCACACTGAGAACTGCTAGACGGAGTGGGAGATGAGGCCGAGCAGTTCACTCGTCCGTGCCCTAACTTGGCGACGGAGGAGACCTACGGCGACGACGGAGAGGACGATGTCTGCGGTCGGCGTGAAGACGGCGTCGGAGAGGTTGCGGCAGCGAAGCGCTTAGTCGCCAGCGTCGTCGAGAGCTAGCGGTGGCACTAGGGTTCGTGCGAGGGTGGAATAAGAGATAATTACCGCTTTGAGTGTGTATTTATAGGCACAGGGGCGGCACTGTGCTATTACACAGGTGCCCCTGGCGATTCGTGAGTAATACGTGGCCATCATGCGGTATTTTGGGGGCAGTTCCACGTCCCACGCACGCCTGGATTGTCGGGTGGTCGTTCCTACTTCTCCGGATTTCATGTGGAGGAATGAACATTGAAAACGGACTTAATGGTTGTCTCTGTATCTTCTGCTGACAAGGACGCAGTGAAGACATTCGATAGTTTCAATAGAATGCATATGACTTGGAGAGATAGAGTTTGAGATAGTAAGCATAGAGAAGTTGGGGTCCGATCAATTCACTTAGTTCAAAAGATTCAACACGAAGACATAGCTATAAGTGAATGCTGTAGAGGACGGAACACTAGCATATATATATATATATCTATAATCAACATAGTGAAGATAATCATGAATATATGTTGAGTTCGAAGCCAAACCAAATGTGAAGACATTGCAAGGTAACGCCATGAGAGAAACACTTCAAAATAGAACGTTTGGTGGTGGCGTTACCCACCGTATAGGAAGTATTAGACCCAAACACGGCGCACAATTATCGTGGCGCTCCGAAGTCAAATTCCACATTAATGTATTCACACTTAGAATGTATGTCTTCACTGATTGAAGATATACTTTACTTCGTGTGATGCACATCTAAGTCATCAATATGCATGAGGGTTAGGATGTGTGCCTGATCACAGGACATTTGAGGATTCTAGGATATTCAGCTCACACCGTAACTTGCAAAACCTCTTCTCATCCAAGGGCTTGGTGGAGATATCTACCAATTGCTCTTCAGTGTTGACGTGTATGATATCAATGTCTTCCTTCACAACATGATCTCTGAGAAAGTGATGACGAATTTCAGTGTGCTTTGTCTTCGAGTGCTGAACTGGGTTGTTGGCAATCTTGATGGCGCTTTCGTTGTCGCAGTAAAGTGGCACTTGCTTCAGATGAATGCCATAGTCCTTGAGTGTTTGCTTCATCCACAGAAGCTGAGCGCAGCAAGATCCAGCGGCAATGTATTCAGATTCAGCAGTGGAGAGATACACACAGTTCTGCTTCTTTGAAGACCAACATACAAGTGATCGTCCCAGAAAGTGACAGGTGCCTAATGTAGACTTGCGATCAACTTTGTCACCAGCATAATCAGCATCCGAGAATCCAACCAAATCAAACTCTGAGCCCTTTGGATACCATAATCCTAGAGTTGGGGTGTGAGCCAAATATCGAAGAATTCGCTTCACAGCTAAGTGATGCGACTCCTTTGGTGCCGCTTGAAATCGAGCACACATGCAAACACTAAGCATAATATCTGGCCTAGATGCACATAAATAAAGTAAAGAACCAATCATGGAGTGGTATACCTTTTGATCGAACTCTTTACCATTGTCGTCAGGACCCAGATGATGTTTGGCTGGCATGGGTGTTGTGAAGCCTTTGCAGTCTTGCATACCGAACTTCTTCAGGCAATCTTTGAGATACTTCTCTTGAGATATGAAGATGCCATTGCGTTGTTGTCGTATTTGAAGACCAAGGAAGAACTTCAGCTCCCCCATCATGGACATCTGATATTGCTCTTGCATCATATATCCAAACTCTTCACTGTACTTCTGATTAGTGCAGCCAAAGATAATGTCATCCACATATATTTGGCACACAAACAGTTCACCATCATATGTCTTCGTGAAAAGAGTGGGATCTAGGGAACCAGGTATGAAGCCTTTGCTCTTCAGGAAGTATTTGAGTGTGTCATACCAGGCCCTAGGGGCTTGTTTGAGGCCATACAGTGCCTTGTTGAGCTTGTATACCATGTCAGGATGTTTTGGATTTTCAAAGCCAGGCGGTTGTGCAACATACACTTCTTCTTCAATCTTGCCATTGAGAAAGGCACTCTTCACATCCATTTGATATAGAAGTATGTTATGATGATTTGCATAGGCCAGCAGTATGCGTATGGCTTCAAGCCTAGCCATAGGAGCAAATGTTTCATCGGAGTCAATGCCTTCCACTTGAGTATATCCTTGAGCAACGAGACGAGTTTTGTTTCTGACAACTTGACCATGCTCATCTTGCTTGTTGCGATATATCCATTTGGTGCCTATTATGTTGTGCTTCCGTGGATCAGGACGCTTAACTAGTTCCCATACATTATTCAGCTCAAACTGTTGAAGCTCTTCTTGCATAGCTTGAATCCATTTAGGTTCCATGAAGGCTTCTTCAACTTTCTTGGGTTCTGATATTGAGACGAATGCGAAGTGCCCACAGAAATTTGCTAGCTGAGTTGCCCTTGAACGAGTGAGTGGACCAGGTGCATTGATGCTATCAATTATTCTTTCAATCTGCACTTCATTAGCAACGCGAGGATGTACAGGGCGAAGACTTTGCTCTTGTTGTTCATTGTCGTTGTTGGAAGGAATGTCTTCAGGCTGAGCATTGTCTTCATGTTGATTAGGTGCTGAAATGATAAGTTCTTCTTCAGGATGAGCTTCAGAAGGTATAATTTCTCCAGTTCCCATTAGCTTGATTGATTCACTGGATGGAACTTCATCTAGCACACTTGGCAGCTGTTCTCTTTGTGATCCGTTGGTCTCATCGAACCGCACATCCACTGTTTCAACCACTTTGTAATGAAAGAGATTGAAGACTCTGTAGGAGTGCGAATCCTTTCCATATCCAAGCATAAAACCCTCATGTGCTTTTGGTGCAAATTTTGAGGTGTGATGTGGGTCCTTGATCCAGCACCTTGCGCCAAATACTCTGAAGTAACTGACATTTGGCTTTTTTCCAGTAAGGAGCTCATAAGATGTCTTGTTCAGAAGCTTGTGAAGATAAACACGATTGATTGTATGGCATGAAGTGTCAATGGCTTCAGTCCAGAATTTTCTTGGAGTCTTGTATTCATCTAGCATCGTTCTAGCCATCTCAATGAGTGTTCTGTTCTTGCGTTCGACGACGCCATTCTGCTGTGGCGTGTACGGAGCTGAGAATTCATGTGTGATGCCCAAGGTATCAAGATATGTATCAAGGCCAGTGTTCTTGAATTCAGTGCCATTGTCACTTCTGATGTGCTTTATCTTGGCGCCAAAATTGTTCATAGCTCGATTGGCGAAGCGTCTGAAGACATCCTGCACTTTAGTCTTGTAAAGGATTATGTGCACCCAAGTATATCGAGAATAATCATCAACAATAACAAAGCCATAGAGGCAAGCAGTAGTAGTAAAAGTTGAGTAGTGAGTGGGACCAAAAAGATCCATGTGAAGCAGTTCGAAGGGTCGAGTAGTGGTCATGATTGTCTTCGAGGGATGTTTTGCCCTCGTCATCTTCCCTGCTTCACAGGCACCGAATAAGTGATCTTTCTTGAACTTGACGCCCTCGATGCCTATGACATGTTTCTTCTTCGCAAGGGTGTGGAGGTTCCTCATGCCAGCATGCCCAAGCCTCCGATGCCAAAGCCAGCATTCTGAAGCTTTTGCAAGAAGACATACTGCAAGTTGTGGCCCTGCTGAGAAATCTACCACATACAAATCATCTTTTTGATACCCTTCAAACACTAGAGACTTGTCAGATTCCATTAGTACAAGGCAACGATATTTTCCAAACATTACGATCATGTTCAAATGGCAAAGCATTGAGACAGACATTAAGTTGAAGCCAAGGGATTCAACAAGCATGACTTTATCCATGTGTTGATCCCTTGAGATTGCAACTCTACCTAGACCCAATACCTTACTTTTACTAGTGTCAGCAAATGTGATGTGGCTCTTGTCGGATGGACGTAAGGTTGAGTCCATAAGAAGACTTCTTTTGCCCGTCATGTGATTTGTACACCCACTGTCAATAATCCATTCTGAAGACTTTGAAGACGCTGGTGTCGTACCCTACAGTGCAGTTAGGGGGATAGGCTTCACGAAGAGAATTGTGAAGCAAAAACATTTGACGAACCAGTGGGTTATGAAAACTTAGATCCAGATTAGGACTAATAGGGAGAGTAGCATGCGATTCAGGAACGAAGTACATAATGATGCCGTTCGGGCATTTTATCTTGCGCCCTACAAGATTTTTAAGGTCCCCAGCAATAGCGTCAGAAGATTTTGTTTTTCTGCTGGAGACCTTTCCCTGCAAAAGAGAGTTAAGCTTTCTTAACCACCCACATCTTCAAGGGTGGCTTAGAAGCAATAAGTCTAAGTGCAGCATCTGAGAATTTTGGTTTTGGAGCCCTAGCAAACAGTCTAGCAGGCCGACAATAGTACTCATAAGAATAGGCAGAATAATTTTTGGTCATATGAACATGACGGTTTGATGAACCGCTCTCATATTCATATGCCTGAGTATGGTTTCCCTGCAAAACATTTGCGTTAGTGTGACTCAGTTGAGTCCTGTGTCTGCATGAAGCCTTTGGACTGAGGTTTGTCTTCTTCATGTGAGGTGTCATGAAGATATTCACAGGAAGATTTTCCAGACACTTTTTCGGAACCCAGATCTTCTTCATAGGCGGTCCATTCCTGCAGTTAGTACCAATGTACCTGGCAAACACTACACCATTCTGATTTTTAAACAGTACATAGTTTGCATCAAAGGATTCATCAATGATAATGGGGTTAGCACAGGTGAAGCCAGATAAATTGGATGGATCTGCTGAAGGTTCCTTTGCAGCAACCCACTTGGTTTTGGGGTACTTCTCAGGTTTCCAGTAAGAGCCATCTGCATTTATTTTCCTTATGAACCCCACACCCTCTTTCTTAGGGTTTCGGTTCAGAATCTGCTTTTTCAGGACATCACATAGCGTCTGATGCCCTTTAAGGCTTTTGTACATCCCTGTTTCAAGCAATGTCTTCAACCTAGCATTCTCATCAGCAATAGCAGTGGTATCCTCAGCGGAGGGGTTAGTTACCACATCAACAGTTGAAGATATTGCAATAGCAGTAGCAGTGGAATATTCAGCAACAGAAGTAGCATTATTACGCTCAATGCATTTAAGACATGGTGGTTCAAATCCTTCCTGAGCAGAACTGATCTGTTCGGCGCGAAGTGACTCGTTTTCCTTTTGAAGATCTTCATGAGCCGCTCTCAATTTCTCAAGTTCTTGCTTCCTTTGAAGATAATCATAGGAAAGCTTTTCATGAGTTGTTGAGAGAGTATCATGACGATCTTCAAGTTCCTAATACTTAACGTGAAGATTTTTTATGTTTTCAATTAAGGATTCAGATCGAGTCATTTCAGCACCCAACAGATCATCGCTTCTGTCTAACAGTTTTTGAATATGTTCCATGGCTTTCTGTTGTTCAGTTGCAATTTTAGCAAGTGTTTTGTAACTGGGTTTTGAATCACAATCAGAGTTATCATCACTAGATGTTTGATAGTGAGTAGTGCGTTTGTTTACCTTGGCACCGCGTGCCATGAAGCAGTAGGTAGGAGTGGAGTAGTCCTTTTCAGTTGCATCGGTGTTGGTGATGAGGTCATTGTCTTCAGTGTTGAAGATGGACTTGGCGACGTATGCTGTAGCCAGACTTGCAATGCCAGAATTGGACTCCTCCTCAGACTCCACCTCTGTCTCCTCAGAAGCGGACTCCTCCTCTGAATCCATTTCCTTGCCAACAAATGCACGTGCCTTGCCAGATGAGCTCTTCTTGTGTGATGAAGACTTTGAGGAAGACTTGGAAGAAGACTTTGAGTATTTCTTCTTCTTCTTCTTGTCGTCAGAGTCATATTCCTTGCTCTTCTTCTTCTTTTTGTTCTCATTGTCCCACTGTGGACACTCAGAGATGAAGTGGCCAAGTTTCTTGCACTTGTGACATGTTTTCTTCTTGTAGTCATGTGCAGAAGCTTCATCATTCCTTAAGCTTGATCGTGAAGACTTTCTGAAGCCTTTCTTCTTGGTGAACTTTTGGAACTTCTTCACAAGCATTGCAAGTTCCCTTCCAATGTCTTCAGGATCATCAGAACTGCTGTCAGATTCTTCTTCAGATGAGGAAACAACTTTTGCCTTCAAGGCACGAGTTTGCTCATAGTTTGGACCGTAGATTTCTCTTTTCTCAGAAAGATGAAACTCATGTGTGTTGAGCCTCTCAAGTATGTCAGACGGATCGAGTGTCTTGAAATCAGGACGTTCTTGAATCATCAGGGCTAGGATGTCAAACGAACTATCAAGTGATCTCAGCAGCGTCTTGACGATTTCATGTTTGGTGATCTCAGTAGCGCCGAGGGCTTGAAGCTCATTTGTGATGTCAGTGAGCCGATCAAATGTGTGCTGGACATTCTCATTGTCATTTCGCTTGAAGCGGTTGAAGAGATTGCGAAGAATGTCGATTCTTTGATCTCTCTGGGTTGAGATGCCTTCATTGACCTTGGAGAGCCAGTCCCAGACCAGCTTGGATGTCTTCAAAGCACTCACACGGCCATACTGTCCTTTGGTCAGATGACCACGGATGATGTTCTTGGCAGTACAGTCCAGTTGAATGAATTTCTTGACATTAGCAGCAGTGACACCTTCTCCAGCCTTGGGAATGCCGTTCTCGACGACATACCATAGGTCGACATCAATGGCTTCAAGATGCATACGCATCTTATTCTTCCAGTAGGGATATTCAGTTCCATCGAAGACAGGGCATGCAGCGGAGAGTTTAATTATCCCTGTAGTCGACATAGCTAAAACTCCAGGTGGTTAAACCGAATCACACAGAACAAGGGAGCACCTTGCTCTGATACTAATTGAAAGTGCGTTATATCGACTAGAGGGGGGGTGAATAGGCGATTTTTATGAATGTCTTCAAAACGTGGAAGTTATGAAGACAAACAGCAGAGATATGCCTATTACTATGCAGCGGAAGTTAGATTACACTAGACAAGCCATGGTCAAGTATTCAATAAAGTGAAAGCACAATGACAAGTAGCTGCGGTGTAATAAGGATCAGGTAGGAAGAAGTTATGAAGCCAAACAAATCATACAGTTACGTTGTGAAGACAAAGGATATAGCAGGCATGTAATGGCTTCACAATGAGTAACAGTAAGTAAAAGGAAGTGAAGATGAAACCAGTGACTCGTTGAAGACAATGATGTGTTGGACCAGTTCCAGTTGCTGTGAAAACTGTACGCCTGGTTGGAGCGGCTAGGTATTTAAACCTTAGGACACACAGTCCCGGACACCTAGTCCTGAACACGCAGCTCAGGACACCAAGTCCTCACCGTATTCTCCTTGAGATAAGGTCACATAGTCCTCGCCCAATCACTCAGGTAAGTCTTCAAGGTAGACTCCCAAACCATCACAGACTTCATTCACTGGCAATCCACAATGTCTCTTGGATGCTCAGAACGCGACGCCTAACCGTCTGGAGGATGCACAGTCCTCAAGTGTAATAAGTCTTCAGATCACTCAGACAAGAAGACTTAAGTGATGCCCAATTAACTCTGGCTCTGGGTGGTTAGGGCTTTCTCCTCGCTAGGAATTTTCTCTCAAAGGCTTCGAGGTGGGTTGCTCTCAAACGACAAAAGCCGTGCACTGAAATCTGAGCAGCCAACCACTTATGGTTGTAGGGGGTGGGCTATTTATAGCCACTTGGCAACCTGACCTGATTTGTCCGAAATGACCCTGGGTCACTAAGGAACTGACACGTGTTCCAACGGTCAGATTTCAAACTCACGCGACAACTTTACTTGGGCTACAAGCAAAGCTGACTTGTCCGGCTCTGGACAAGATTCGCTCTCATTGTGTTCACTCGAAGACATAGGTTTTTGGTTTAGGCATCACTTCAGTCATTCTGACTGGTTCTCCTGGACCCCACTTAACAGTACGGTGGTTCCTATGACTCAACACAAGAGAAAAAGAACTACGAAAGATCTAAGTCTTCGAGCTCCATAGGCTTCATAACGTGTCTTCTTTTGTCATATTCTTCAATGTGAATATCTTCATATACCACCTTTGACTTCAATGTCTTCATACATTTTTAGGGGTCATCTCTGGTAGTAAAACCGAATCAATGAGGGACTTCTACCTGTGTTATCCTGCAATTCTCACAAACACATTAGTCCCTCAACTAGGTTTGTCGTCAATACTCCAAAACCAACTAGGGGTGACACTAGATGCACTTACAGGTCCCCGCAGTCAGGTCGAGGAATAATTATTTTGCATGTAATAAGGAGGCACTTCCTTGCTCCGGCCGTGGACCCAGCTGTCAGACTCTCCACGTACAGTCCACGTCCGATGGAAGTCGTTCCATGACCACTTTGACCACGCCGCGCCGGGAGCACCAGGGCGGTGGACGACGGCGAGGCCTAGGAAGGGGACGATGGGGAGCCGGGGAACACGCGGCAGTGGAAGCCCGCGCAGAGAGGAGTACGAGGTTTCACTGGTTCGGCTGCGGTGTGAGGCTGCCGTCGCCGTAGGGCCTGGTCAGCGGTGGGAATAGAAAGGGGCGGTGAGGCCTCCACGGCAGCACAGCCGGCCACGGGAGGCAGGAGCATGCGGCACTACGGTTGGGCGGCTGGAGCAAGAAGAACAGAGGTTGAAGAAGCACTACGGTCGTTGGATGGAGATCGTATGGTCACTGGAGCTAGAATCGTTCATATTGACTAAAGTTGACAAAGGCCCCCGTCCCAGTCAACTTAGTAGGCCCACAAGTCAGCCTCCCACCATGGTGGGTCCCAGCTAGCAGGGGGAGTATTCATTTTTCTGTGCGTCATAAGGAGGCACTTCCGATGGGTCCGAGCTGACAGCGGGGGAACGTTTTTTTTCGTGAAATATGCTGGCCCGTCCGGTGGGTCCGAGCAGTCAGGGGGGGAAACGTTTTTTTCGAAATAAGGTGGCCCATCTGGTGGGTCCCTGCTGTAAGGTGGAGGAATAATTATTTTGCGCGTAATAAGGAGGCACTTCCTTGCGGCCGCCTGGACCCAGCTGTCAGCCTCTCCATGTATAGTACTCTTCCGATGGAAGTCAGTCGTTGACCACGTTGACCACGCCGTGCCGAGAGCACCAGGGTGGTGGTCTGGACGACGGCGAGGCCTAGGAAGGGGACGACGCGGAGCCGCGGAAGACGCAGCTGTGGAAGCCCGCGCGGAGAGGAGTACGAGGGTTCACTGGTTCGGCTGCGGTGTGAGGCTGCCGTCGCCGCAGAATAACAGGGGGTGTGGGCGAGTGGAGGGATGGCCTGGTCAGCGGTGGGAGTAGTATGGGGGCGGTGAGGCCTCTGCGGCAGCACAACCTGCCACGGGAGGCAGGAGCAGGCGGCACGAACGTCGCTGCTTTGGGCGGCTGGAGCAAGAAGACCAGAGGTTGAAGAAGCACTACAGCCGTTGGATGGACATCGTACGTCACAGGAGCTAGAATCGTTCATATTGACTAAAGTTGACAAAGCCCTTGGTACGCTCCAACTTGGTAGGCCCACAGGTCAGCCTCCAAAACGGTGCGCCCCAGATGTCAGGGGGAGGAATCATTTTTTGGGCGGCCGAAGCTAAGAATATCCGAGATTGAAGAAGAAGCACGACATCCGTTGGATAGACATCCAACGGCCACTGCTGCTAGAACCGTGTGTTGACTATAATAAGTTGGCAAAGCCTTGCATATGCGTCAACTTATTTTTTTAGGGGACGCGTCACTTAGTAGGCCCACAAGTGTGTGGCAGAGAACTTATAGCCCATTTGCGTTTTGTAAGAATGTACATCCCATTTTGGAATTCTAATAGAATTTACAACAGCCCATTTACAGTTTGTTAAAAGTACAACCCATTTTCTAGCTAGGGCAATGATTAATAATTTCAACCAACCGTTGAAGACAGAATTCAATAAAATTTCCCACATTTTGATGGGCTCCGAAATACTTTTATCTCGAAATTTCTAGTCAGATTAAATATAAACTTGTATCACGTAAAAATCCAACGAAACATTGCGCGCACAACAATGAAAATTTAAGATTTTCAAAATCCATAAATAATATTTTATAAACTAATTTCGTGTTTGGTGCATTTTTTATAGTTACTGCCTAGTTTTTATAATTACATCCCATTTATTATTTTTAAAGCCAATTTTCCTCTTAAGCCTAATGCATCCCTCCTAGGAAAGATTTGCAGCCCAGCGGGGCGGAGAATAACAAGTTGACCTTGCCTGGGTATTCCTCAAAAAGACGTATAGCTGGGCTAGCCATTTTTATCTTGAAAAAATTAGTATCTGGGCTGGATATCTGGCCTGGGCTAGACGGGCCACAGCCGCCCAGTTAATACCCTGCTCTCCTCTGAACAACAACGAAATCATCGCCAAGAAAAACTCTGCAGTGCTCACGCCTCAAAAACACAAATACTACTCGAGCTGCTTGGTCCCAGCTGTCGGCCGCACCTTGTGCAATTCTCTCATTTATATTGACTACATAGGTTGACAATGGTGTGGGACCGTGATGTCAGGAAACCAGGAGAAAGCAAAAAAAATAGTTGTACATAATAAGGAGGCACTTGCGTACGTACGGCTATGGCCCTAGTGGGTCCCTAGTGTCATCCAGTCAAAATAAAGTCATCTCCTGAATCCTCATGTTCGTCGACAATCTTAACAATGCTCGGCGCCACGGCGAGCGCAACAACTCGAAGGACAACGGAGAGGGCCTCGCGGGCCCTACGGATGGTCTGATACAGCGCCCGCTACTCATTCAGGAAGCCAGGATCATCGGACACCTATGAGCACCTTCAAGAAACTGAGACGACATGAAATGGTAAGGCCGCGCTTGGGAGCTCTGGTTTATTTCAAACCCGTATTAACATACAAGTGTAATTTACTTGTCATCGAAAACAATGCATAAAATGCAGGCGTAATGAAACCGAGGGCCCGAGGTCTATAAGTAAAACCGGCGGGTTACGCGTGTAATTTGAGAGACCAGTGTATATTTTACGAGCACTGCTATATGGACGACATTACCAGACGATACATGCACGACGTGCGTATCATGCCATCCATGGGCAAGGCTGAAACATCAGCTAACGACTGGATTAGCAATCGTCCGAGTGTCGTTCAGCGTTTTTATCGTGTGTCAAGTACTTCCGATATTTTACTAGTCGAAATCGACCAACCAAGCGCCTTCGCCCGAGACCATCTGCTTTAATTTACAAGCGTTAGTTTTACAAGCGGTTTTGGTTGCAAAACGACGATCCAATCACGGCCTAATATCATGAGTTAGTCGGAAGATCATATGGTTTCACGTCTAACCTACCCGACTTGTCGTATAGGCTATGAATGAAACATCAGACGATGAACTTCTTAAGCACGGAAACAACAGAAGAGGATGATCTTCTTAACAAGCAAATCACTGGCATTAGATCGACATGCAAAACAATACGAAGCATTATTCTCAGGAGCCATGGTGAACAGCTCGTGATGCCGCATGCCACAACATTTCAAGCTCAACTTTGCAATCAAACACAAGGCCTGGCATTACATAGACAATATTCAGAACAAACTCTTAACACAGGAATATCTCAGCAGAGTAACTATTTACTTCTAAACTGAACACAGGATTAGGAAAAAACACTCGACGCTGCTCACAGCAAGGGCGTCCCACTCAAAAATATCAAATGCATGTCTTCTGGCTAACATCAATGAGCAAATTTTGACAAGGTTTTCCAATTCCAATATATTAAACTAACATCTTCTTGCTAACATCAATGATTAAACTTTGACAAGCTTTTCCCATTCAAAATATGTAATGCGTATGATCATGGAGTCCTGTCATAGCTTTTGTACTTGTTTGGGCACTTTTTGCCCAGGGCACTCCACGTGTTGTTAAATTGCCAATGGTCTCTGCAGACTAGTCATGTCACCGGTGTCTAATAATACTCTGTAAAGCTTCTCGGTCATTCCTTCTATAATGTAGCGCAAACAGTGACTGCTTCTTTCTGCAAAGTGGAATGACCAACTAGACCCAGTAATGCAGCAGTTTGCCTTACACATTGGCTCCTTTTGTGCAGTTCAACTAAAATCGAAGTCGGTATAAAACCGAGCTTTAATTTTGATATCCCTGTAAGCAACAATAGGTATAAGGGAAACAATTACTAAGAAATAACGGTTGATGACTTGTACTCCCAGAAGAAAAGCATCTACTGATCTACTTTATCTTAATGGGAAACAAAGCAGGAGAGTAGCAATTCTCCATCAGTGTGATTCATTCATATTGACTGAGACATTATCTTAACAATGCCTTGTTTCAACATGTATAAAGAACGACAAAGCTTATAAAGGGGGTGATGCTGAATTTGATGTAACAAAGCAACAAGCATCATGTCTGGGTTGGTCCCATTTTTGTTCACTACTTAATGGGAAAAGACAGCAATACAATAGCTTCAATTCATCATTTATTTAAAACAGTACCAATACAAGTAGCACAACATCTCAAAACACACTGCACGATCATGTGGATGAAGGCAAGTACCAACTTGTCATGATGCACACAAGATCACGTACGAATCTGCCAACACGAATAGGAAATCCAATCTCGTTTTGTGCAGTTGCACTAAAATCAAGCAAAGTGTTTCGCGTAGCAAAGCAAAATGTCACAATAGCAACAAGTTGAATAGATATCCCTGTATAAGCAGAGGCAAAAAAGGAATCAATTACTGGCTAATAAAGGAGGATGAAACATGCGGCCACAAAAATGGTAATCCCGCCAATCCCTAACAAGTGTTGCAGTTTTGAAATAAGATTCAGTAGTTAATTCTGAGAGTGGCATCAATTACTAGCTTATAAAGGGGGTGATGCTGAATTTGTTGTAACAAAGCAACAAGCATCATGTCTGGGTTGGTCCCATTTTTGTTCACTGCTTAATGGGAAAAGACAACAATACAATAGCTTCAATTCATCATTTATTTAAAACAGTACCAATACAAGTAGCGCAGCATCTCAAAGCACATTACACAATCATGTGGATGAAGGCCTGTACTGACCTTTCATGAGACGACCAACATAAAATATGAATCTACCAACACGAATAGGAAATCCAATCAAGTTTTGTGCAGTTGCACTGAAATCAAGCAAAGTTGCTGGTGTGACATTTAATTTTTCTATAGCAACAAGTTGAATAGATATCCCTGTTTTAAGAGGCAAAAAAGAAAACAATTACTAGCCAATAAAGGAGGATGAAACATGCAGCCACAAAAAGAAGCATCTACCTTATCTTGATGGAAAACAAAGTATAGGACAATAACATTTCTAAAACAGTTGCATTGATTCATATTAACAGAGAAATTCTTTTAAAACAGATCAGTAGTTAATTCTGAGATTAACAACAGCAAAATAGCTGCATGGGACATGCCGGCACCATGTGCGTCCACACGTATAAATGGGTGATGCAGAGTATGTAGCCAAGCAGCATATATGCGCTGGTCCCATATTTGTTCTCTTTGAACCTTCTTCCTATGTGAGGGCAGCAAATCTAGTCGTGCACAAACTACCCGACCCCCTAGTTTCTTTCCCTTTTCAACAAAGAGATCGGTTCCTTACAGATGTGTGTACTGGGTTACCCCCTTTTCCCCTTTTCGACCTACAAAGCGGCTGGATAGCCAGTCTATACTACTTTCCGCCCCTCCTTTCCTCATTGAACCACGTCCTAGATTCTTGCTTCAGCCCACCGCACCCTTCTTTCCTCTTTGAACCAAGACCTAGATTCGACTACAGATTGAAAAAGATCCACATGCAGCTAGAGCAACGACAGTTTCAAAGAAACTTATACCTTAGGGTCGTCGGGATGTGGCAAGGCGTGCGGTGGGAGGCCGGATCTGCCCACACTACGTACGACAGAGAGGAAGAAGGGGTCGGTGGCCCTCCCGCACAGGCGTTTGGTGAAAGAGAACAGCGCAGCCGGCAGTGGATTGCCTCCCTCGCCGAAGGCGATAGAGTGAACGCTGCACCTCCTCCCCTTCCTGGTGCGACGGGATACGGACGCCTCCTTCACCAGCTATGAGGGGGGAGAGAGAGACAAGAGGCCAACGCAGTCTTGTTTAGATCTGGTGAGAGACTATGAATATAGCAAACCCTAGCAAATGAACGCTGAGCCTCCAGCGTGTAACATATATGTAGTGCGGCGCGCGTGTGGAGAGTGCAAACCCTAGCCAACAAGCGCTGAGGCTCCCTCTTATATATATACTACTGTAGTACGAACTGAGCTCCGGTGCCTTCACTGCACCTGCTTTTGGCTATATGACAGGTGAGCCAGCCACATTTTGGGCCCACCTGTCGTAAAACCCTAGCGAAAATTGCGCCAACGTGAAAGACGACTGCGTCTCCAACGCAACCAAGGTGAACTGACGAAGGATATCATCTTTGTGCGTAACAAGCAAAGAGCATTGATGGAAGACAGCTTGTTTTTCGTCGAAAATCGATCAGCTTCACCAGCCGACGCAACCATGAGGCGCAACCATGAGCATCGATAGGTCATCGTGGTGATGCATCATCCATTTGGCATCAAGTTTGGGTGAGGCACCTAAGAAGATCGACAAATCCTCACTGTGGTCTGTTTCTTCTCAGTAATCAAGCTCGAGGAAGGAAGAAATTGGGTCTCCCCCTCCTGCAGGATCAAAAAAGGTTGCCACGTGGCAGAGGACAGTGAGGCAGAACAACAACGGCCATCCAATTTTGTGCAGTTCCACTAAAATTGAGGAAGACATGCCCGGGTATGGAGACACGCATCACTGTTTCCAAAAATATAAAAAAGGGTTAGCAACGACATCTCAATTGTCAATAAGAATTAATGAAAAGTACACCAACAAATAGAAGCATCATAATTATCTTGATGGGAACTAAACCAGGATACCCGAGAAAAAAAGCATTTCTTCATTTAACCAGTGATAGTACTACCACCATATGGACAATGACTGCACAACCACCATGTACTTTTTGTCAAAACAACATGTATACCTCCACCGAGTCATAAATCAGGACAACTTTTTGAGTGGCATTTCCTCTATAATAGTATTAGTAGGTGATGTTGGACCAGCCGATGAACGCTAGCTACTATGCATGGGGAGCTGGGGAGTAGTCGCATAGAAGAAAACCCGCACGCAGCGACCTGGGGAGCTGGACCAGTACAAGAAGTTATACCTCAGGTGGGCAAGATGTCGTTTAGGCAGGCAGGTGAGATCTGCCCACACGATGGCAGCGAACAAGGGCGCGGAGGATCTTCGTCCGCGCCAGCGCCGGCTCCGAGAGGACGGTGCGCATCGGCTTCCTCCGTCACTGATGGCGACAACGTCAATGCTGCACCTCCTCACCTCCCGTAGCGGACGGGATTTGGCCGGATCTGTTACCACCGGTGAGGAGAGAGATAGAGTGGACACTGTCATCTTGTTTTGATATGGAGAGGGTGAGAGAGTGAGACGCGAGAAACTCTATCAAACAAGAGGCTATAATGGAGTAAAAAAATCTCTCCATAGCAGTGGTTTTAAATAGAATACGCGCATTCTCGGAAAAAAGAAACAAAAACTGGCGGACAATTTTTTAAGGGTCTGTCTAGGACACATCTAGATGTGACATAGTTATGTCACATATAAGTTGATGTCCACTCTGTTTGTGGTCTTTTCCTTGTTTTTTTGTTTCTTGTTGCTACATTATATACTTGTGGGAGCTTAGATGTGATATCCTTAAATAACATCTAGATGTGAATTAGACAAACTGATTTTCTAACATACCAAGAAACAAAACTCGATCAAAAACACGCCCCTGCTTCCAGGTCACGAGAGTCGTTGTGCACACACACATAGACATAGACATGCATATCCGTGTTTACGTAAAATTCCATTTCCATCTCCATCTCCAATCATATTTGTCCAACTGGCACATTATTTACGTTGTTAATTATATACGCAGCAATATTAACATACAACATCTCTTGTTTGCGCACGTCCAGACCGCTGCCACAGCCGGTCCTGACCAACCCGAACCCTCTTCATCACCCGCGCGTGCTTCCCGCCCGAAACGGTCAGTGCCGCATTCATGCCCGGCCAGAGCGGATGCGACCTCTCACCAGTGTCGGCATTGATTGCGGCACGCCGGCCGAGAGAGCGTCGCCCGCGCCGGTTCCGGGTGCACGCGGCTGCTCCGCGTTCAAAGGTCACAATAGCCGGCTACAACATGCGCGATCTCTTCCAGTAGTAAGTTCTTGTGAGTCCATGCTACAGCTAGCTGTCCTCCCCCAACTCGTCAATCTCTTCCAGTAGTGCTAGTACTCCATGGCGCGATCCATCGACAAGCAGGCGGGAAATTTATGGTATACTACTCGGTTTGCGGTGAGTGGCATGCCGAGCGACCGTGTGGGGTCGAGCCGTGGAGGAGGGTGAGACATGAACACGACAGACGTGATTTAAACGTTGGCTTTGCTCGATGGCGCGATCCAATGAAACGAAACGTTGGTTTCTCTCCGTTTCCATTTTTTCTCTGGAAAAACGAAAAATTTTCCACTTCATTTTCATTCCTATTCCAAGGTTGCCCTGTTACAACATTCCATCAAATACAAAGGAAAACCAACACGCATGCTGATGCATCTCAATGATTTACAGATCATAGCCAATATTTACTTCACAACTAAAGAAAAAAGTTGTGAGAGCGTGTACGATAGAAACACTACTAATGGGGTCACTACGACTTAAACCCTAAACCCTAAACATGATTTAATTTCCTGGCCAGGTAGAACCTATCGAAGGAATGTGCTAGAGGGAGATTCTCTAGTGAGAATGTCAGCAACAATAGAAGCAACACTCTTTGGTTCTCCACCTTCTAGTACCTCTTGTTCCATAGCACTTTCCATGTCGGGAAGGAAAGACGGCTGGCACCCTCGGATCATACGATGCTTTTGTGCAATTCCACTAAAATCGACCTGAGCATCCCTGATGGCAAAGATATTGAAGAAGTGTGATTAGGATAATAGTACTGGCACTAGTTCATGAGACATAAACTCATCACAAATAGAAGCCGGTAGAAGTAGAGAAAGATCGACATGGCGATGGAGCTATGGCAGTGGAGCAAGCCGGCTCCAAAAGGAAGATGGACTACCTGGGACGTCGGGCTGTAGCTAGAAGGGCGGTTGGGATGCGGCATCGGCCCATACCGCGGTGACCCCCGATTGGGACGCACCGACTGTGGGTTTTCTCCCTCGCCGATGTCGACCGCGTCTACGCAGAACATTGTTCCCTTCCCCCAGCTACGGGATCATGCCCGTCATTCTATGCTTGTGAAGAGAGCAACCTAAGCAAGCAGGCTTGCAGCTTAGGCTCCTGCTAGTGTATATATAGTGGTTTTATTTTTCTCTCCATATCAACCATTTTATATTGTGTACTTGTCATTCAAGAGTGAAATGATGGTTGCTTCTTCCGACTAACTTACTGTGTGATTTGACTGCTCCTTAGTGGCCCCTACAGGTACTCCCCCTACGTGTATGCAACAGTCACACGTACACATGGACGCAAAAACGCGCGCGACACCCTAATGCATGCATGTCCGAGCACACGACAGAACACACACGGTCACGCTTAAGTGCTCAACCTACATGTGCATGCACACACATACTCAGTCAGGGTGAGCTAGTGACCGTATGAACACCGGAAAAAATATATATTGAGCGCAATGAGCGTATTATGAAGTCCACTGACCATATTTTTACAAATATACAGTGACAGACAGTGTATTTATCTCGTTTGAAATTAAACCATTTTAACCGGAAAGGAGGCAGTATGGACTAGCATTACTTTGTTGTGTCCCGTCAACTTGCCAAACGAGGAGAAGGTTGCAGGACGGGAGAAGCTTGCGCGTGGTGGCTCGCAGGACAAGGAGAAACTTTTGACTAATGCAAGCTCTCCCTCACTCAGGCGGTGGACATGCAACAGTTAATTTGGTGTCAGATTTCCAGAAGCATACACTATACTACTAGTGCTATTATTGTTCGACTTCCCGAACAGCCAAGCGCAAAGTTTACTAGTACTACTACTATAGTCCATAAAGGTACGTACTATACTAGTACTAGGAACCGGATGGAGGAGCGTCTGCACTCTTATTATAATTTTAAAATGTGATAAAGCAATCTTCAAAACATTTGGTTCTCTTCGAGGGTTCTCACATGTGATAATGGAAGTTGATTGCATGGAACACTCGCCACAATTCTCGCTTAATTCTTGCTCATATCCTGTTACAAATAGTAGCGCTCAGTAATATTTCCTGTTTTTTTGTTATTCGGCATGTAAACAGGTCAGCAAACCATGCGGTGCATCTTCGTGCGAACCGTGCCTGCTGCACTTTGAATGTGGCCGAGAGCTGGCTTGATGAAACACCTCGCTTCCTACTTCTTTTTTTGCGGGGTACCTCGCTTCCTAGTGACCAGTGTCTTGGCTGATCGTCCTAAGAATGCTTATATATGAATAAAGCTCTCTCATTTACCCGCAAAAAAGATTAAGCCATATTAACCGGAAAGGAGGGAGTATGGACTAGCACTACTTTTTGGTGTGTCCCGTCAACTCGCAGAATGAGGAGAAGCTTGCAGGACAAGGTGAAGCTCGCTTACGCCTTTTGACTAATGCAACCTACCCTCGGTGGACATGCATCAGTCCATTCGGTGTCAGATTGTCAGAGGCATACACTGTAGTACCCAACATGCGGAGTACCATCATTGTTCGACTTCACGAAGGGGCAAAGAGCCAAGGGCAGTAGTACGCGTACTTGGTTTTGCACCTTCATACTACTCCACCCTCCGTCACAGTTTACAGGGCGCGCTTTATTATGATGCGTTTCTCTCAATGCATTTCCACCACCAGAGAGACTTTAGACGCGTTTGGTTTAATGCTCAATTAATTAGGGCGTGGTAACCGCAATCAAGTCCACAATTTTCTCTCCATGTACTGTACTACTACAGAGTGCATGCATGTGTGTACCCGGGGTGGAAGCACTGCATGCATGTGTGTACGCATTATTCCCTCTAGTAATAGACGCCGTGCTATAACTACCAATGCTATTTTTCAGGCCGATCGCTATTCGCCTTGGTCCCACAGATTTTTTTCTTTTTTCTAAAGCGCGCTGTATAAACAGTGATGGATGGAGTAGTATGAGCGGATTCAAAGAAGAGTGTATTGATGGTTGCTTCTTCAGAGCAACTTACAGTGGGAAAGGTGGGGCTTATGATTTGACTGCTCATTACTCACTATTAATGCGGCGCAACGACCGGGCTGAGTCTCCCATGCGGTTGTGCACTACCCCCTCGGTTCTTATATATACTCCGGAGTATTTGTCTTTCTAGAGATTTCAATGAGTGACTACTCAAATATTTGTCTTTCTAGAGATTTCAAATGGACTGGCACATACAGATGTATATAGACATATTTTAGAGTGTAGATTCACTCATTTTTCTCCGTATGTAGTCACTTGTTGAAATCTCTGTTAAGACGAATAGAATATTTAGGAACGGAGGGAGTACACATACGAAGCAAAATGAGTGAATCTACACTCTAAAATATGCCCATTTGAAATTTGTAAGAAGACAAATATTTAGGAACGAAGGAATATAATTTTGCGCATGGCACATGGACCTGGATGATGAAGAGGCTTCTGGCAATGCTATCAAGCTTCCATCATTTGTTTACATAATTGACGTACTATACAAATAATTTTCCAGAGACATGAAATTGTACAATGGTGTGTGTTGGGGATATAATTATGTACGTAAGCCGGCCAGGAGGGGCCGGGTTACGCAAAGAGAAGCCCATCCGATGCTCGAGACCAAGATGTGAAGATGGCGGTTCAGTAAAGGGTCTAAAGGCCCACAGGCGATTTAGGGCCCATGGTGATAAGCCACCATGAGGGCGCAACTTGTATTGTAAGGTAAAAATAACTAGTCACCGAGCCGGACACTGTTTATGAGCCGGCCGGGACTCTGTAAGCCGTAGGGCGTCAACCCGTGTATATAAGGGGACGGCCCGCTGGCGGCTTAGGGACAAGAAACAAGAGTTCGAGAACCGGGCATAGCGTATCTCGCTCCCTGGTCATCGAAACCTCAAGCAATTCCAACCCAACTAGACGTAAGCCTTCCTTCACCGTAAGGGGCTGAACTAGTATAAACCTAGCATGTCCTTTGTCCCGATTAACCCCTTTAAGCTTCCTAGTTGCGATGGCTCCACGATCAAGTCCTTGCAAGAGGACATCTGCCGTGACAATTCCACGACAGTTGGCGCCCACCGTGGGGCCAGCGCACGATGGATTCGAGTTCTTGAAGGGCATCTTCGAAGGGCTCAAGGGATACGCAGTCGGCCGGATGACCAAGAGTCGTCGTGGCAAGATCTACATCTAGGACAAAGGCTGGGGCCCCGACACCGGTTCAATTGAGTACGGTTACCGGGCCCCCTTTGGCGGAATTCACGTCTTCATCGGCCGAATTGGTGAGCCGGGCCCTGAGCCGGACAGCTGCACCGACCTCATCGAGACGGCTTAGCATGCGAAACCCGCCCGAGCTCAACCCGTCGTGAAGCGTGCCTTTGTGGGTTGCATCCATGGAGGTGAACTTCCTGAAGGATCTGAAGGTGATGGTGAGCCGGCCGTCCTCTCTGACGGTGATTCATCCGCCGGCTCAACAGATTCGTTGTATCAAGTTCAAGATGGCGTTCTTGGGGGCTGTTCCGATGGCAGCACTATTCCTGACCTCTCAGAGTCGCCAAACCGGGCAGGAGTCTTCATGGCTGGTACTCAACCCAGTCAAAATTTTACGGCTTCAGTGGCGATAATGTCCGGGTTAGGAGCAGCCGGGGCAGGAGGCCCCGTGCGCCCACCGGCTCAGGTGCTGATGGATCTCATGGATAAGCTTACGGCTTTGTTAACTGTTACAGTCATCCCTGCGAACCAATCTGAGCATGAGGCTGAGGTGGCTTAGGTTCGCGACGTGATCGCCCGGGTCAAAGAAACCTTAGCAGCTGAGGATGCTAGATTAGCAGCAGAGCGGACGGCTTTGGACGTACGGGCGCAGCAACTTCAGGCAGAAGCCTTGCAGCTCACGTTGAGCCTGAACGCATCTAATGAGGTAATGAGGAGGAGACATCAGAAAACTCAGTCCCGTTTACCTCAGAATTATGATCCTCGGAATCTCTTTGCTACACTCGGGGCCGGCCCAAGTAACCCGCCAGGTGCAAATCAGCTTGTTACATCCGGAGCGGGAGGTCCAGTCCGGCCTCAGGGGATGGCACCGCCTGACGGCAATATGGCACCGCCCAATTACGTACCAATACCGCAGGGTCACTTCTCCAACCCCACGGAGAACTTAATCGCAGCATCAGCACGTTTGGCGGCTCTCCCGGTAGATGGGGATGATCCGACAGCGGTGGAAACCCATAAGATCAGAGAACTTGTCCAAACAGCCCTGGCTCAGCAACAAACCTACTCTTACAGCCGGGATAGGATTCACTCGACTCCTCCGCCCTAGTTAGCTCCGCCTCGTCAAAATCGGAGCCCGGGTTACAGTAGTCACATGCAGTCAGAGGCCTTGTCAAGTAACGCTCAGCGCCGGAACCAGCCCGGCGGGTATAACCCAGTTCAGGATCGGGTACGTCAGGAGGACGAGCGGGCGGCTCAGCTAGCGGCTCAACTAGCAGCCCAACAGAACTCACCGGCTTACCCGACGACTTTTGTTGAAGCGGGAGTTGCTACTAGAACCGGAGGAGTTCCTTGTCTGGTACTGGCTACGTAATGTACGCCTGCCCAAGGATTTCAAGGGGCCTCGGAAGGTGCCAAATTATACGTCCGATTTACAGCCTGGGGCATGGATTGAAAGTTATGAGATGTCTATGGAGCTGCTAGAGGTTAGTGATGAGGCGATGGCTAAATATTTCACCATGATGCTGGACGGAACGGCCCGTTCTTGGTTAAAGGGTTTGCCACCCAACTCCATTAGTTCATGGGCAGAGCTAAAAGCCCGTTTCATCCAGAACTTCAAAGATACTTGCAAGCAGTCTATGTCAATTGTAGATCTGACAAATTGTAAGCAGGAAGAAGGTGAATCTATGACTCATTGGGTGCGCCGGGTCAAGGATATAATACATTCGTCTGACAAGATGGATGCCAGTTCAGCAGTTCTCTTGCTGGAGAAGAATTGCCGCTTTGAGCCTCTGAGACAGAAGCTGGGGCGCCTTAAGCGTGATTGCAACGATATGGGGACGCTGATGGCAGCTTTAGTCAAGTATGCCGATTCTGATAGTACCAAGGATCCCGCGTCTGATGAGGAAAAGACAGGGAAGGGAAAGAAGAACGGTAATGGAAAGGTTCAGCAGCATAACCCGGCGAGTCAAGGAGGCAATAAGCGTAAGGCGGACAGTAACCCGAAATTTGTGGCCAATGCACAGGGTAACAATCAGAAGCGCAAAGGAAAGCCACCCCGGTTTGGTGGGTCAGGTCCGTCTCTCGAGCAACTACTCAATGAACCCTGCCCGAAACATGGCACCCGGGAATGACCAGCGACTCATTTATGGAAGGATTGCGCAATCATGAAAGCTTTCAATAATTCTAACACATTTGGTGGCAATCAAGGCCCAGGCGGCGGTTCAGGAGCCGGCGGCTTTCATGGCCCGGGCGGTGGTTCAGGATCCGGTTTTCAGGGAAACCAGGGTGGTTATAATCAACAACAGTCTGGTCAAGGAGGTCAGCAGCAACAGTCGGGTTATCAGAGCCATCCAAAACAGTTAAGCAGTGGGCAGTATCACGTGTTCACCACAAGTTTGTGTAAGCGTGATCAGAAAGTTCATAAGAGGGCTGTGAATTCTGTTGAACCGGCAGTCCCTTGTTACTTGAGGTGGTCGGAACAGCCTATTGTCTGGAGCAGGGGAGGATCACCCTCCCCGGGTTGATAATCCGGGTCAAATGGCCCTAGTGGTGGCACCGCAAGTTGGTGGTTATAAGTTTACCAAAGTACTCATGGACGGAGGTAGCAGCATCAACATCCTCTATTACGAGACCTTTCGGCGCATGGGCTTAACTGACAAGAATTTAAAGACTTCCAACACCGTCTTCCATGGAGTGGTGCCCGGTAAGTCGGCGTATCCTGTGGGGAAGATTGAGCTCGAGGTGGCCTTCGGAGACGAGCATGATTCTAGGGCGGAAAAGTTAACTTTTGAGGTGGTCAAAATCAAGAGTCCATATCACGCTTTGTTCGGGCGGCCGGCCTATGCCAAATTCATGGCACGTCCGTGTTATGTGTATCTACAGCTCAAGATGCCGGGTTACAAGGGTACCATCACTGTGCATGGAAGCCGAAAGGTGGCCCTGGAGTGTGAAGAGGGCGATGCGGCTTACGCCGAGTCTGTCTGTGCAGCAGAGGAGCTCAAATTTTATCAAGATAACGTTGACCCGGCAGATATGACTTCTCTCAAGAAGTCGACTACGGAACATGACCCGGCCATGAAGTTTAAATTGGCTGCAGAGACTAAGCTTGTTGATTTCACTCCAGGCGATTCATCTAAGCAATTCAGCATTAGTGCCAACTTGGATCCTAAATAGGAAAGCGCACTCATCGAGTTCATCCGTGAGAACCGGGACATCTTTGCATGTTAACTTTCTGACATGCCGGGTGTACCGAGGGAACTCGCTGAGCACACTCTTAATGTTGATCCGAAGTATAAGCCGGTCAGGCAATTTCTGCGGCGATTCAATGAAGAGCGACGAAAAGCTATAGGAGAAGAGGTCGCCCGGCTCTTGGCGGCTGGGTTTATTGTTGAAGTTTTTCACCCAGAATGGTTGTCTAACCCGGTGCTCGTACTCAAGAAAAACGGCACCTGGCGGATGTGTGTGGATTACACGGACCTAAATAAGGCTTGTCCGGTTGATCCTTTTGCTCTCCCTCGTATTGATCAAATCATTGATGCTAAGGCAGGTTGTGCACGTTTGAGTTTTTTGGATGCTTATTCTGGCTATCATCAGATCAAGATGCCAGTTAAGGACCAGGAGAAAACGGCTTTCATCACCCCGTTCGGAGCCTTCTGCTATGTGTCTATGCCGTTTGGGCTCAAGAGTGCCCAGGCTACTTATCAACGGTGTGTATAGAATTGTCTTCACGATCAGATTGGGCGCAATGTTCATGCTTATGTGGATGACATAGTAGTGAAATCCAGAGAGGCGGAAACCTTGATAACTGATCTCAGAGAAACCTTTGACAATCTCCGGGTTTACAAAATGATGCTTAACCCGGAGAAGTGTGTATTTGGTGTGCCTGCAGGCAAGCTTTTGGGATTCTTGGTCTCAAACAGGGGCATCGAGGCTAATCCGGAGAAGATTAAGGCAATCACTTCTTTGGCTAAACCGGCATGTATTAATGATGTTCAGTGATTGGCAGGTCGTGTTGCCACTTTGAGCCGGTTCATAAGCCGGTTAGGTGAGAAGGCCCTACCGCTGTACCAATTAATGAAGAAGGCAGACACCTTTGTCTAGAGTGATGCCGCTAATGCTGCTTTTGAGGATTGGAAGAGGCAGTTATCTGAGCCGCCGGTTCTTGTGGCTCCCATTGACAAAGAGCCTTTGCTGTTATATGTGGCTGCTAATTCACGAGCCATCAGTGTGGCGATTGTGGTAGAGCGCAAGGAGGCTGGTAAGGAACATCCGGTTCAACGGCCGGTTTATTATGTCAGTGAGGTACTCATCGAGTCAAAGCAAAGATATCCTCATTGGCAGAAGCTTGTTTACGGGGTGTTCATGGCAAGCCGGAAGCTGAAGCAATACTTCCAAGGTCACCCTATCACTGTGGTAAGTTCTGCCCCCTTGGGAGACATTATTCAGAACAGAGAAGCTACCGGACGAGTCGCCAAATGGGCCATCGAGCTCGGGCCTCATGGTCTGAAGTACGCGCCGCGCACTGCCATTAAGTCTCAAGCTTTGGTGGATTTCATCAACGACTGGACAGAGCTGCAGGCACCTGAGGAGAAGCCCGATAACACTTATTGGATTATTCACTTTGATGGGTCCAGATAGTTGGAAGGCTCGGGGGCTGGAGTTGTATTAACTTCCCCTCGAGGTGACAAGTTTTGTTATGTGCTCCGGCTTATGTTTCCTTGCACTAACAATGCAGCTGAGTATGAGGCCCTGCTCCATGGTCTCCGGATGGCCAAAGAGATGAACTTGAGCCAGGTAAGATGCTTAGGAGACTTAGACCTTGTGGCTCAATAGGTGTCAGGCTAGTGGGAATCTAAAGATCCCCTCATGGCAGCTTACCGTTGTGAAGTCGATGCTGTGGCTGGATATTTCAAAGGTTACGTAGTGGAACACATTGATCGAAGGAAGAATGAGGCGGCGGATGCCTTAAGCCGGCTGGGGTCTCAGCGTAAGCCGGTGCCGCCTAACACCTTTCTTGATGCTTTGCATAACCCTTCTGTTAAGTTACCTACAGAAGAAGATCTGGCAATACCAGACCCGGAGGCACAGCTGGTGGCGGCTCTCCACGTTACCCCGGATTGGATAGTGCCTTATTTGGCTTACATGACCCGGGGAGAGTTGCCGGAGGACGAGACCTTGGCAAGACAAATCGTCCGGCAGTCCAAGTCCATGACAATTTTCAATGGCGAGTTACATCATTACAGCGTCACTGGAGTGATTCAACATTGCGTGTCACCGGCAGAGGGTCAGGAGATCCTTCGTGAAATTCATGAAGGTGATTGTGGTCATCACGCCGGCTCAAAATCTCTTGTGGCCAAAGCCTTCTGTCATGGGTTTTATTGGCTGACGGCTCATGCTGATGCGGAAGACCTGGTCAGTAAATGTGACGGATGTCAGAAATTCTCACGACGAGCCCATGTGTCGGCTCAAGAGTTGAGTATGATTCCAATTACCTGGCCGTTTGCAGTCTGGGGGCTTGATATGGTCGGGCCTTTCAAGAGATCTAAGGATAAAAGACTAACCTTTTGGCGGCGGTTGACAAGTTCAGAAAGTGGGTGGAGGCGGAGCCAGTCGGTAAGTGCGATGCAGCCACAGCAGTCCAGTTTATGAAAAAGGTGATTTTTCGCTTTGGTTTTCCACATAGCATCATAACTGATAATGGTACTAACCTTTCCAAAGGAGTTATGGAAGATTTCTGTCAATGAGAGCATATCCGGCTTGACGTTTCAGCTGTAGCTCACCCTCAATCAAATGGTCAAGCAGAACGAGCCAATCAAGAAATCTTGAAGGGTATCAAGCCCTGGATCTTGGTCCCTTTACAGCGGACGCCACGTTGTTGGGTGGAGGAGTTACCTTCTGTACTCTAGAGCATCAATACTATACCTAACAGATCTACGGGTTACACGCCTTTCTTTATGGTGTATGGAGCAGAGGCGGTCCTGCCAAGTGACATCCGTCACGATTCACCCCGTGTGGCGGCTTATGTTGAGTAAGACAACGAAAAAGCTCGGCAAGATGCACTTGACCTGTTGGATGAAGAGCGAGACTTGGCAATAGCCCGCTCGGCGATTTACCAACAAGACCTGCGTCGCTACCACAGCCGCTGGGTTAAGTCCAGAACCTTTCAGGAAGGCGACTTAGTGCTCCGACTCATCCAGGATCAATCTAACATGCACAAGCTATCCCCTCCTTGGGAAGGACCCTTTGTGGTCAGCAAGAATCTGAACAATGGATCATACTACCTTATCGACGTTCGAGAGCACAAAGACTCACGTAAGTCGGAGGTTGGCATATTACCCGGGAGCAGTTTTGAAGGCTGGCATGTTGGACTGCATAGACTCACTGGAGGAAGGTGAAATATCCTGATAGTTGGAGTCAGAATAATTGAGAGGCTAGCAAATGAAACCCGCCAAAGGAAAAAGAAGGTGTAAATCGGAGATAACCTCAGTCTGGCGTTTCCTGGTCACATCAGGTAAGCCGGAGGAGAGTTCCGCGTCTTTGCTGGTCCGGGTCTGCCTTCGGCTCTCATAAATCTTTCGCTTCAAAAGAAACTCAGGATCTTGGTAAGCCAAAGGATGTGAAAATCTTACTTTCTGGGTTACTCTTCGAATTTTCTGACGCGGCCGAAGCTCGGAGTCGGAGGAGATTACAATTACCTCTTCCTCGACGTGTTGGCTGTTGCCCATGTCTTCCCGAAAGAAGGTTAGCATCAGTAAGGTAGAAATAAAGGAGAAAGGGAAATTCAAAGGTTACCTCTTCCTCATTATCATCGGTATCATCAAGCTGAAACAGCTCAGAGGCGCTTGGCTTCCTTTTCCTTGAGGTGGTGGGCTTGGTGGTTTTCTTTTCAGCTCTCTTGGCCGCCCTGGCTTTCTTGGCCTCCTCATGATCATATTTCGTGTTCCACAAGCTATCATTTGCCTGTAAAAGGTTATAACTGGTTATATGTAAGAATACAGCCTAATATGATAAAACATAACCCGATGGCTGGAAACTTACTGCAAGGGCCGGGTTCTTCTGGCAAAAAGGTAGTAAGCCGAAGGCGTTACTATTCACTGTGCCCTCTTTCAACAAGGACTGAGTTGTAGCTTCCACTACGTCATCTAGTAAGTCGTCAGGGTTATGAGGTTGAGGGTCATCCTTCTCGCCCGAATAATTACACATTAAGCCGGGGCGGCGGCTTAACGGAATTATTCTCCAAGCAATCCAGACTTGGACCAAGTCAATGTCATCTAAGCCGTTCCCTAAAAGAGCTTTAATCCTCTTGATTTTGGGGGTGAGTGGCAGGCGTTCAATAGCTGTCAACTTATCCGGCAGCGGGTGAGTAGGTTCAAGGCGCAATGCGCGGAAGCCGGGCAGTGGATTTTCGCTAGCCGGAGAAGTATCTTGGCAGTAGAACCATGTCTGGTTCCAGTCCTTTGGATGACTCGGCAATTCAGCATAAGGGAACAGGCAGTCTCTCCGCCTTTGAATTGATATGCCACCAAGCTCCAGACTGGGCCCATTGGCCCGTTCATTCTGCCGGTTCAAATAGAACAATTCCCTGAACAGAAGTAGGCTGGGTTCTTCTCCAAGGTAGACCTCACAGAAAACTTGAAAGTTGCAGATATTTGACACGGAGTTGGGTCTGATGTCTTGAGGTCTTAAGTCAAAGAAGTGCAAAACATCTCTAAAGAATTTTGAACCGGGAGGAGCAAATCCTCGGCTCATGTGATCGGTAAAAATGATCACCTCCCCATCCTTGGGTTGAGGTTTCTCTTCAGACGGGTCAGGAGCACGATAAGACATGACGTCCCTCTTGGGCAGATGGCCGGACTTCACAAACTCTGACAGTTTGCTCTCCGTAACAGTGGATGGGACCCAGTTGCAGGTAATCGGAGGTTTAACAACTTTGGGTGCCATTGAGTAAATTGAAGCCTACAACAAGATAAAGGAAATTTTCCGGTTTATTATAACCTGGAGAATACGCATTATTGGGTTGTCTGAGATGGCGGCTTAAGTAGGGGCCTAATGACATACAGGTGGTTATGTGATAATGTTTAAATAGCTGCAGGTATTAAAGATGATGAAAATTGTCTTAAGTCGCCAAAAGCAGGCAGTGCTGACAGTCAGTATTATCTTAAACCGGTCACATGAACTACTATGGCTGAAACAGAGTCAACAGACGCAGTTTTTGGTTAAGTGTGGAACAAACAGGTTTCACAAGTTGCAATCATTTTTTTTGGATCAAACGATGCTCTGGAAAGGAAAAAATTCTAGACCTAAAGCAGTACAGGGAAGTTCATATACTCGAGGAGGGCTTCCAAAAACAAGGAAATGAGATCTGTTTTCATACAGAATAAGCACAAAACATCCTCCACAGCAGTTCTATGTTATTTTTACGATCTGAGCAAGGGATTAGAGGTGAGAGCTAATGGAGGTTTGCATCGGGCGGCGGTGAACGTCGACGAACTATAAAACAGTACCAATGCAGATCTGAGAAAGGGGATAAAAAGAATTCACAGATGCGGACGAGCTGCGGAGGGTCATCGTCGTTTTCTGGTCCGAATCAGGGTGATGCAGCGGACGGAGTCGACGAAGACGAGGGGTTCGATGGTGGCGGTGGCAGAGCTTGAGCACTGAAGAAAGGAGATGCGAGGAAGAAGACGACTGAAGAAGGAGAATGGGAAAGGACCTAGGTCACGCCTATTTATAAGGAAGGACTGACCAAGACGGCGCAAAAAACGAGGAGACCAAAGCATCATTATCCAGTGGCCCCGACGCCTCGGTTCTCGGGATGGTCAATAAAGTCAAAGATTTGTTGGAGGACATGATGGATTAAAATATGAAATTTATTGAAGATGACTTCACAGAGATTTGACCCGGATCCAGATGATGACGTCACGGCGGGTTAGAATTTCCGCACAAAACAGAGGACTAAGGGCTAGTTTATAAGGTTTTTTAAGATTGACATGAACCAGTTCAAATCAATCTGGGGCCTAATCTTGGGGATATAATTATGTACGTTAGCCGGCCAGGAGGGGCCGGGTTACGCAAAGAGAAGCCCATCTGAAGCCCGAGACCAAGATGTGAAGATGGCGGTTCAGTAAAGGGTCTAAAGGCCCACAGACAATTTAGGGCCCATGGTGATAAGCCACCATGAGGGCGCAACTTGTATTGTAAGGTAAAAATAACTAGTCACCGAGCCGGACACTGTTTATGAGCCGGCCGGGACTCTGTAAGACGTAGGGCGTCAACCCGTGTATATAAGGGGACGGCCCGCTGGCGGCTTAGGGACAAGAAACAAGAGATCGAGAGCCGGGCATAGTGTATCTCGCTCCCTGGTCATCGAAACCTCAAGCAATTCCAACCCAACTAGACGTAAGCCTTCCTTCACCGTAAGGGGCTGAACTAGTATAAACCTAGCGTGTCCTTTGTCCCGATTAACCCCTTTAAGCTTCCTAGTTGCGATGGCTCCACGATCAAGTCCTTGCAAGAGGACATCCGCCGTGACAATTCCACGACAGTGTGAGCTTTCATCTTTTGTTTCGCGTGTCTTGCCATCGATACCCTTTCGGAAACAATAAAAAACTAACTTCCTTGCTAATGCATGTCAATTATTAGCAGATCAGAGCTAATAATTACATCACAACTGAAGACAAAGTTGTGAGAAGGTGTTAAATTAAAATTGATCCATGCTTTCATTGGCAGCAACATCCCCCCGGCTCTGTCTAAATCAACAAGGCATGTTGGGAAAAAAGTAGTTGTCAGGAGCATGCAACATTCCGATCATTTTGTGCAGTTCCACTAAAATAGAGCTGAGCGTCCCTGTTCCAAAGATATCAAGTGTGATTAAGATAATAGAGGACTGCTGATGAAACAATAAACACACAAATAGAAGCTGGTCACCTTTGCAGTCTCTCTTAAGACTAACTACTTGGAGAAGATTAGGCTCGGAGTTGGATGAGGAGGATAGAGCAAAACCAATCTCCCTTTGTGCAGTCGCACTGAAATGTAGAGACGTTGCCCGTGTGACATTTTAGTACAACTGCACAAAACACTCTTAAGAAAAAAGTGATTTATGCAGTTCACCAAAAGGTCGCAATAGCAACGACGTGAAATGGATAGCCCTGTTTGCAAAAAAGAGGTAGAAAGGAAACAATTACTGGCCAATAACAGTTGATGACACATGCGATGACAAAAAAGAAGCATATTCCTTGTCCTAAGGGAATATAACAACACGGTTATGTTTGTCTAAAACGGTGTGAGGACGAGAATGCAATATGGAAAGTACGCCGGACGAGCTATGTTTTGGGAAAACAACTATGGAAGATCCACATGCAGCGATGTGGGAAAACGGGCAGTGGAGCAAGGCCGGAGGGGATACCTGGAGATCGTCGGGATGTAACTAGGTGAGCGGCGGCGGGCAGAATCTGCGAGCAGGTGGCGTAGGCCCTGCCGCGCCGGAGCTTGGTCAGAGAGAATGGCGTGTACCGCAGATCGGGACGTGCTGCCTCGGCGCCGTCGAACCTAGAAATGATGCACTTCCACCCTTTCCCCCGGTGGACGGGATGTGGCTGGATCAGTGACCAACGGTGAGAGAGAGAGAGGCCACCACACTCCCTTTCCCCCGGCGGATGGGATGCGGCCGGATCAGTGACCAACGGTGAGAGAGAGAGGCCACCGGACTCCCTTTCCCCTGGCGGACGGGATGCGGACGGATTAGTGACCAACGGTGAGAGAGGCCACCGGAGCCTTGTGTGAGATACTCTGAAGAGCAGACTACCTTTTCCTCCATAAAAATCATTTTATATTCTGTGTACGTGCCATTGAGCACTATAACTTTATTTAAAAATAACGCGGCAAAGTGTCAAGTCGAACTTTGTTTCGTGCACGCGTGGTACACGACCTCCCTAGGTAAACAACCGCTACAGGCATTCAAATTAGCACGTGGGCTGCCATTTCGTAAAGAAATGAGCTCCACCGTGTACCTGTGCGGGTGTGGCTGGGCACGAAGCGTGAGTACGTGCACGGTGCACATATTCTCTTCTTGTATACATACACCACCTACGTGGGGTTGGGTGAGAGAGATACAAACCAAGAGAGATATAGTGTGTGGGTTCTTGAGAGATTTTTTTTGTTGGGGGGGGGGGTCAATCAAAAAATTTAACATATGCAATGTGTGTGAAATAGAGTCCTGGATATAACATATATAGAGAGGGGGCGATCCACGAGAAGAGAGTGGAGGTATCATCGGCTTGAGGTGTCCATAGAATCGAAGAGAGGGATGATGTGTGTGCGTGTGCGCGCGCGATCGATAAAGAGTGCCATCGAATTTGTGTGCCCACGTCAAAGATATAGAGTGGTTGGCCTACTGGAACGTGAGATGGGACATGTGCAGTTTGTCTCTGTGGCATGGATACCTACCTGCAGCGCTCGACTATCGGTGTGTGGTGGGGGAAGAGGGAGGCCCAATTAACTATAGAGGTACAATGGCTGGTATATGTGTGGAGGAGGAGAGAGGCCTACCTCATGTATTAAGGAGATCGATCTGCCTCATGTATTAAGGGAGATCGATCGGCATCCATGCATATGTGCAGGAGATGAATAAGGTTGGGAGAGAGACAGAGCTAGAGTGTTGGAGGGGGTGGTAGTGGAGTTGCTTCTAACAAATGGTGGGATAGGCATGCTAGACAAACGGAGGGCATGCCCGCAATATCAATAAGAGAGGAGATGGCTGCTTGTTTTCTGATCACGTGCGTGTGAGAGACGGGTCAGGAGGCATGCACAAATGATGAGGGGGGACGATGTGGCTGTGGTAAGTAGACGTAACTACATTGGAAGATCAGTCGCCCTTTGTAAGAGAAAGGAGAAACATAGCTTGTGAGGTATTGTGAGGTACATCAATCGATGGGGGGTATTTAAAGTCGATCTAGGTATATGTTGGGCGATCGATCGGTATACATGCATGTGTGTGTTAGAAGCAAATGAGGCATGAGGAGAAGGATAGAGAGAGAGGGATGCATGTAGGAGGTGGTATGAGAGGCATACTATATCGAGGGGGAGGAGTGTGCGAGTACGAGAATGATGAAAAGAGTGGTGGGAGTGAGGCATGGACAGTGACAAGAGAAGAGGGGAAGCTTGTGTTTGTGCTAGGCACACCTAGCTAGAGAGGCATATCGATCGATGTGTGCCATAAAGAAGGAGCTGGGGGGCCTACACACACCGTGGGTGAACGACCTAAAGTGAAAACACGAATTTGCGTGATGGAGCTAGAGAATGCCGAGGGAGGGTGAGAGGGATGCGGGCGTGTGCATGCACAAGAGAAAGTTAGCGCTAGCTACAAAGATAAGAGGGTTGTGTGGGTGTAAAAGACGAATTGAGATCATATATACTTCATTGTAAAAAGCGAATTCAGATATTTGAAGAATTTATCATAGTGTTTCAAACCGACGGATGTGTGAATATATATAACGGTGATACACATGGTGTGGTTATGAACATGGTATACTACATTTAATATATTTTATCTCTACTCTTATAAAAAACGGAGTTGTTGATGATGGTGTGCCTGCCATCCTGCATTATAGGCCGCCTGATTATATCTGGCGGATAGCAAGGAAACTATGATGGTTGAAGTTGGAAACAATCATGATTATAGATTCTTATTGAAATAGAGAAACGAATTCAAATTTAGTTCGAATTGCAGCGGTAGTATAGACATTTGGAATGCACTAAAATGTTGGTATGAGTAGGTTACATGCATTACACAGCAAGCGAAAAAATTTAATCGGACATAACATGGATTCATACTCCCTCCTTCCATCTATATAGGGCGTAATGAGATTTTTAAGACCGCCTTTGACTATTGACAAGATTAATAGTACATGACATGCACAATGTGAAAATTATATCATTGAAAGAACCTTTCACAGACGAAGTTAACGGTGTGCTTTGTGTAAGTTGCATGTCATATATGATTGCTCCAATATTTGGTCAAAGTCAGCATCGAAAAACACATTAGGCCCTATATAGATGGAAGGAGGGAGTAGCTTTGAATAGCATTTGTATAGTAAAACAGGGCAAGACTCTCTCTTTGTGTGGTGTGAATAGTTTTATTTTTTCCATTTTCTTTTTGGTTGAGGGAAGTGCAAATTGATTTGGTACGTACAAGTACAATATTACTACACGTTAGGCTTGTCCCTAAAATTCAACCCGCGTCTTGTTATATCCCGAAAATTCAGATATCGTGCTCCCAAAACTGGCGCCTTCACAACCCGCGCCTTGCTATCCCGAAATTACAACGCGCGCGAAAACTCCCTCCAGCTGCCAAATCCCGACACGCGAAATCCCCCTTCTAACCCTGAGCCGAAAGGGCCGCTAGTTCAAATCGGTGGGGGGGGGGGTACTTTTGTAACACACCCTACATTTTGGACAAGCGCGTTCCTAAGTCATGCTTCACCCCCTCCCATCGCCCCCTTTTCGCCATTCGAAATCCCAGGCACCAATAACCTCTCCGCTCCAGCCGCGAAACCCCACCCTCCTCCGTCCGCCACGTCACCGCTGCCCAGCCGGAGCCTCTTCCCAGACGACGTCGTCCACCGCAACAGCTCGACGTCCCTCGTCTACCTCCCCGGATGAAGATCCGTCGTCCATCTCGCTGTCCCGCCGGTTCAGCCGCCCCGTCCTCCACCTCCAAGGAGCTGCGCCCACGATCGCCTCGTCTATCGTGGCTGCTCCATCCCAATAGCGCCGCCTTAACCTGCTCCACCAGAACCGCAACATCCTCACCTACTCCTCGTACGAAGCTGAGGCCTACTCGGCGCCACCAAAGAGGTTGTACACTCATCGCATCGCACCTTCTCCTTAACTCGACCTCCCGGCACCGATAGTGCTCCATCCCGCACCCCCATGGAGCGGCTACCTTGAAGCCGGTGCCGCGGGCGACATCTCCACGGCGGCTCTCCCCCAGTGCGAGGCCCCTTCGGCGGCGGCGTCCATACCAGCCGGATCTGTTGCTGCTGCTCCGGCTCTCGCTATGCTCGCTCGCCCAGCTGCTGCTACTGCTCTCCCCCTCGCTCGTGCTGCTGCTCTGCTCCGATTAAGCCACACTTCAGTCGACTGAATCGACTTTTGGGTCAGTCGATTTTCAGGGGCTGGGGGCTCACCGGAGTTAAGGAAGAACCACCCGCAGCGGGGACGGGGGCTCGCCGGAGAGGTACCCCACTATCTATCTTAGGGTTCAGGGTGGGGGTGGGGGGCCTAGAGGGCTGGCCGGGGCGGCGAGGCGGCGCTGGGGCCGGCGGTTCGGCCGGTGGTGGCTGGCGGCTTAGGGGGGTGCAGGTTGAAGATGAACTGCAGGCCCTCCCTAAACTACATGTCAAGTGCCTCTGTGCTACCATTGCGTTCAGTTTCAACATTAGCATTCAGATTCCAGAGTAAATTTCGGTTTCGACAGTTAAGTTCAGAGTCAACAGTTTTTACCTCATCTGTTGTAGTCAGGTGGTTTTTGGTGATGTTAATTTTACATCCATTTTACATCATCTATTGGAGATGCTATTAGAATCCCACTTGAGATTGACGATGTCTGTCTTGTGCTGCTTCAGCCTTGACGTCTTACGGCTCACCAGAGCTGCTCCAATGACAGAACGATCCATCACAACAGAGCAGTTCCCTAGACGCCGTCTACAAAATCCTCAGATCTTCCTCCACACCTCCGACAACCACCTCTGCCTCAACTGCTTCAGCGACCAACCCAATGATGCTAAGGTCGACACGGCTACGGCAAAGAGGTTGTACACTTGTTGCATCACTTATTACTATACATTCACGTCGATCCATTAGGGCTATTTTGGTTCAACGGAAAAACATCGATCACTGGTTGTTACCATCACTCTAAATTTCTGCATGCTCTCCTTACATAATCTCAACATATTTTTTTGTATGCATGTCAGATATTGTACACAGTCATGCTGAACATGTAGAGAAAAAGAGAAGAGTTTTGTGCGGCAATACAATGTCATGCAGACATCGCTCCATGGTGGATTCAGTGGCAAACCCTCCCCACCCCTCTCCAGATTGTAATCCAGAGGAAGATATCTGTTCTGAGGCGGATTGGGACGCCGCTGACCACTCCTATTTACCCCCCAAGGTGTTTGCTCTACCTTGGCATGATGATGTTAGTCATATCATGCATATGTTGCCTTGAAGTGCCTACTTTTGACATCATATATGTCATCTGCTTAGTTTAGACATGTTCTGTAATGCCACCTGTTTAGTTTCTATATCATATATGGGAATTATGCAGTCTCATGTCTTTTAGCCAGCCATAATATATGTGAAATGTGCAATGCCATCCTGTTTAACCAGGCATCATATATTTGAATGATATCTTGCCCATCCTTTTCTTCATTACATTTCCATTTGTCGACAATGTTTGTACATTAAACTACTCTTCCTGTGAATCAGCCATTTGGGTGGGAGATGGAAAATCTGGAGTGAAAACAAGGCCTTTAGAGCAGACAGTGCTACCTGTCGAAGCAGATCTCTTGTTGGGTCCCGATAGCTCCTCAGAGATGGATTCAGAGACAGATGACTAGTCCTATTCCCCCACTAAGGTGTATGCTCTAACTTGGCACGGTTATACTGCTCATATCATGCATATGGTGTCTTGCATTGCATAGTTTAGACATCATATACACAATATTCAACACCATGTTCTTAGTTCAGACATCATATCGAATTCCCTCTGTTTAGCATATAAATCACATATGTGAATTAAATGATGCGATCCGGATTACGTAGATAACATGTAGGTGAATTATGTCATGCGATCCTATTTAGTTATTCATCATATCTTTGAATTATGTTTTGCTATGCTATCCAGTTTAGATAGACATCATATATGTGAAATTATGTCATGCTATCCGTTTTAGTTAAACAATATACATGTCAACTATTTCATGCCCTCTTTTTTCCACACTATCTATTGCATCTGTCTCTCATACAATGTCTGTACATTCAACTATGTTTCCTGTTTATCAGCCATTTGAATTGGAGCGGGGGATGCTAGTATCTAGCAGACTAAAAACACGGTCTTCAAATAAAACAGTGCTACCTCTTGGTGGAGATAGCACCCTGGTTGTCCATGCATAAGAACTGGCCCTACAACACATAACCCAAACTCTCGCAGATTGTACCCCTACTATGATGGACAGAGAACTAGCTTCACCCAATCTAACCCCAACCCCAGCCGATAGTAACCCAGTTCCTCTTGACACAGCACCATCTCCACCGCAGAGCTCCCAAACAAGAGCAGTTAGTAAGGCAGCTCCAGTGCCCAAAGGGCCAGTACTATCATGGCGAACCCCAACTCCACCAGTTAGTACGCCTATTCATGTGGAGGAAGCACAACCAGCTAGTCGTAGTTTAGCATCTATCGCATTTGATGTTGTTAAATCATATGTGCGTATCTTCCCATCTTGAAAATATTATACTAAAGATGAAGGAAAATGCCAGTTGCAGGTGTTTGTCTAGGAGTTATGTGTAAGTAATGTTATTCATGTCAATTACTTTGCTTTGTCCCATACATCCTACCTCTATGATGGTTATAATACAGCAAATTTTCCCATTTTTCTCTATAGAGAAGGACCGATTTGGAAACTCAGGATGAGGTAACCTGTGCTAATACCTCTGCTATCTTCAAGAATGCTTGGTGGCAGTATCGTAATTACCTAAAGAAAACGTACTTCACTGGCAAAGAAACTCATCAAATTCCCTTACGTTCTCCTGAGACACATTTACTGGACGATGACTGGGAACGCCTTGTTCTGTACTGGTCCCGAACCAAGAATGTGGTAAGGTCTATGAGCTCATTTTCTATTTTTAAGTATTACATTCTTGCGTCTTATTGTACTCTGTTCATGTAGAACAAGTGCCTAAACCTGAAGAACAACTGTTCTAATTTAAGATTCCATTGCTACCATAGGACATAGATATATGTTTGTTTGATGCTTTTATTATGTACTAGTACTTGGCAATAGAAGACTTGGTAGTTTAATCCTGTCCACCTTACTAATGAATTGGTTCACCGAAATGAGTTTCATATACTAGTACATGCTAAAATTGTTATGTGTCTGCTTGTTTCTTCCTTTAGTATGCTGACAGAATATTGGGGAAGAGTGCCTTATTAAGCAACGGTAAAGGAAGTAATGCAGATAAGGTTCAGGACAGTGACACATCCTATATTGGTTTAGTGTTGGAGTTACCGGCCACTACCGCTTGCACAAGCTATTCAAACTCACTGTCTGAATCAGTTCGGTTTCTTGAGTCTCAACTACAAGCTGAAAGACATCGATCAGCTGTGCTGCGACAAGAAGTGGAAGGACTGCGGAAGTCCCTGGAGCATTCAGATGCATACTTTCTGGTGCAACAGCAAGCGTTGGAGGATTTTAGCGCCAAACAGGACAAAGCTAATCAGCTTGCTAAGCTTATTGCCAGCATGGTGGATACCCAGTATAACGTTTCTTGAGCTCTTCTGAAGTTGTTTCAGTTATGCTCTTGTTTTGCTGCCATGTTTATTTGCACTGGTGGCCAATTTTGATGGCCAGTGTATATGATATGCTGCTTTGTTCCCTATATTTGCACTGGTGGCGAACTTTGATGCCCAGTGGATGTAATATGTGTAATAGCCGTGATAGCCTAGCGTTAGTTGCTTGCTTATTTATTTCCTTGTTGTCTTGTTTATTTGTTTGCTTGTAGTCATTGCAGTTCTTTTTCCGCGGTTAACTAGTGGCTGCAATAACCTATTTTTTAAAACAATAACCATGGGCTAATATTTACTGTAGTGATACTGGGCCACCTATGGGCCATAGAAACAGTGGGCCTTCTACGGGACGTAGAAATAGTAGGCCTTCTACGGGCCGTAGAAACAATGGGCCTTCTACGGGCCGTATCATAAATGGGCCTTATACGGGCCGTATGATCGATTGGCCAAACATGGGCCAATAACAGGCCGCATTATCGCCGTAAACGGGCTAGAGTTGGAATCATCCGTTCATGGGCCGACCATAATGGGCCATCGTTAATAGGCCGTATTTGATGACGCTATGAAAACGGCCAAACGTATTAACGGACCACAAACGGGCCGACTGTAACCATGGGCTGAATTTGGCCCACAAGCAGAAAATGGCAGTAACGGGCCGTAAGTAAACGAATGCTGGAAATGAGCCCAAGAATAAATGGGATCTGAGAAGGCCGAAAGATAACATGGGCTGGAAACGGCCCAATGGAATAACGGGCCGTTAATGGGTATAAAGTGATACACTGTTCATTACGGGCCAGTTTCACCACGGGCCGTTAATAGGCCAAGAGTTACATAGGGCCTCATATGGGCCGAAAGACGTCATGGGCCATAGATGGGCCAGAAGTGAAAATGGGCTGGAATCATATTGGATGGCCCAGATGACGCTACTGGGCCTAGTTCGGATAGGGCATAACAGGCCTTGGGTTAGCGGGCTATAAATGGGCTATATGCGAACAAGCCGTTAACAGGCTTTGCATGGGCCGGCCCGCCACCTTTTGACCAAGTCAAACGGGCCGGCCTTTTCACAGGAATGGGCCTTTGTTGAGCCGTGCCACGTGTTGACGTATCATAGGCGCCTTTCGTCCACTGAGTGGTTGACATCTGTCCCAACGATGAGCTGACACGTGTTTCCTTCAGCCAATGATGATTTTACACGTGGAAAATCCCCATTGGTCGGGGCTGTTAATGGGTTATCGGATCCAAAACCCGACCCGATAGCTTAACGGCGTTCCGTTATGGTGGATGCCATGTGTCGGTCACCCTTGATGAAAGCACTTCTGTGACACACGATTTATCGTCATGGAAGTGGGCACTTCCGTGATGATAATTTTGGTAATGTCATGGAACACTTCTACGACAGCACAGGTATGACTATCTTGATTCTGTCATAAATTTGTCATGGATGTACATGCATGACAAAAAAGCGACCTACTGTGACAAACACGTATCATCACAGAAGTGTATTTTTTTGTAGTGTGTGCACGTGGGTGGAGGTCCGGTGGCTAGCCGGACTGGTGAGTTTGCCGAGCTGAAGCAGCAACTTGATGCGGCAGATGCCGACATCGTGCTTGTCAACAAGCGGCTCGACGAGGCACAGGGTATGTGATTTCTCCAGTGATCAACACATAGTAAGAGGAGCATGATGCTAGTATCTTTAATATGTTGTGACTGCAGATGGAGCTGCCGCCATGGAGACCCTTTGGGCGGAACTTTCGCGAGCCAAGGAACAAGCCTGGAATAGTGATGCGACTGCTCTAAAGGCGGTTGAAGAGCTAAGGGCCGAACAGGCTGCGCATTGCCAAAGCAAGGAAAAAATAGCCAAGATGGCCATTGAGTTGAAAGATGCTGCCAACCGTTACCAGCTTCTTGAAAAATAAAGCCGAGCGAAGGTGACGGACCTGGAGAAGGCCATGGTAGCAGCCAAGGAAGCCCGCTCTAAAATCAGAGCGGCGAAGGAGGAGCTGCGTCAAGCTGGAGATATCGCGGCTGGGAAGCCCTTTTTGTTGCGGACGAAGTGCGGAGATCCGAAGTATGCCCCTCTTGATCAACTATTGAGTTCTGCAGACACATACGTGGATTTGGCAGCCAGTGCTGTTGATGTGGCCGAGTACTTCAAGGATCAAAAAGATCGTGAAGTGGAAAGGCTATTTTAGTCACAGTTCCATGTTCCAGTGCGTCCGCTGCTGTTGAATGAGCGAATGGCCGAGTGGGCCAAGCTCCATAGGTTGTCCGGGCTTTCCATGAGGTTTGTTGTGGATCATCTGTGGCCGGAAGGGCCAAGGCCGAACATTTATTTTAGTTTAGTGCAACAGTTCCTTGGTGTTGTGCCGCACATCGACGCTGTGAAGAGGTCGGCGTGCATAGAGGGTGCGCGTATGGCACTTGCCCGTGTCAAGATATACTGGGCAGAGATGGAGGCCACCGCTATTGCAACCCAGAGTTTGGCCGTAGGCCAAGTATCTGCCGATCACTACTTTGAAGAAGTCCTTGAAGGCGCTCGTTCAATAGAGGCTTAGTGCTCGAAGAATATTATGTTCTAGTGACATGTATTCCCATTGTAAAAACAATGTTTTATTGAATTATAAAGGCTGTGTTTATACTTTTGCCTGAAAGTATTATGATGCCTCCTGTGCGGCCGTTTATGTATATATGTATATAACCTGAAAGTTTGCAGTCGTCGGCTTCAGCCCCACGCATATAATGCGGGGGTGTTCACAAAAAACGCGTATTCACACTTGATCCAACGTCTTGGTCCATCAAGGAGGTGGTAGCGCAGCGAACGAGGCAATCGGACTATATTGCTTTAACACTTTCACTTAGCCATAGGAGTTTGACGGTGGGACTACTATATAGCCCCTGGTACCTCCGCGCTCGTCCGAATACGGTGCGTGTACGTACATGACCAGGAAATGGCCCTTCGTTAATGCGGAGGAATCCCGAAGATTTCACTAAGTCATCGAGTGGTTGACCAGTCTCGCGCTTTATCATGACAGTTAGTTTTCTGCTTTCTCAACTGAGGTGCTCATCCGGATGAACCATGGCACAATCGCAGTAGTTATCTCGGTGCCGCCTTAGCCGATAGAGTGGAACGTAAGGTAGAAAAACACGGGAGCCGGGAAAACCCAAAATTTGACCAAAGACATGATTTGGAGCTGATGCATATAAGGCCAAACTCGCGACGTCGAACACTCCCTAAGGTATTCGGTCTTTATAACATATTCCGGGCTGAACAATGCCCTTAATAATAAACCCCGAGTGTCCAGGTACGTGCAATATTCAGACGTGGAGAAATGCCAATAACGCCAGCATCCTTCTCGGTTGTATTGAGTATCTGGAGGATGTGAACAACAAGAAACAGTAAAAAAGGTTTACGCGGGGTCTTAATCTGAAAAGAAACCTTTGAGCGGGTCCCTGCTGCACGTCTGCGCCTGTGTCTCCGTTGTGCCGTGTCCTGGACGGGTGTGGCTCGATTGTCATCTGTAAAAGAAAAGAAGTTAGGTGAAAGTTGTCGTGCCAAAAAATTGGTTATTCTCGATAAACCATTAAAATTCAAGATAAGTCAAGTTGAGGCGAACTAGCCCTGATTACACGCGGGAAGCCCCTGGTACCGTCCATGAGGGTTTAACTGTCGGCGTACTGGGAACTAGGGTACCCAAACTTGCCTGTCTGCGGCCCACATCGCATTCCTGGTACGGCCCGGTAGGGCCTAGCTGATCAACCATCTGCTCAAGACCCTCGCGAGGGGCCAGCCCTCGCGAGGAGAACGACCCAGACCTCCTCAGGGAGCGGCCTCACCTAGGCTGCTCCGGAGGGGCGACCAAGACCTCTCCCTAGAGTGGCCTCGGCTAGGTGGCTTCAGGAAGGCGGAGATCTCAAGGCAAGGGCTGCCTCAGGAGGAGGCAGTGACGCAAGCCATGACGAACCGTGCCAGCAGGCACCAGCGGGCGCGGTTTCCATATCGGTGCAAAGGAGACCGCACAGGCGCAGGTTCCCGAGGGGCGATACAAAGGTTTCCCCTTTGGTGCAACAAGACCGAGGACCGCAAGGACGGCAGGAAGGATGTCATCGCTGAGCCCACCACCGCGTCACCGCCTGCCCTCTTTGCAGGCGAAGACCACCTTTTGTCAGGATAGGAGCGTCCTTGTGTTCCCGCTCAAATGGCTGTTGTGGGATTCCCTTCCCGCCTAAACATTTCGGGGGAAGAGGACCCTGGCCGCCTATATAAGTAGCTAGGGTTCCATCATAGAGGGAGATCGGCCCATTGGGACTTAGACTAGAAAAGGAGTAAGAACATCCGCCTCCGCACCCTTCTTGAGCTCGCCTCCTGAGCTCAGGAAACCACCGTACTTGTTCATACTTGAGCCCTCGCGAGGCCAATCCACTAAAGCAGGACGTAGGGTTTTACACCGCAAGGTGGCCTGAACCTGGGTAAACTCTTGTGTGCTCTACTTGTTTGCTTTCTTGCATTCCATTCCCACCACCAGGAGAAGAGAGAGGCGCTAGGTAGACGTGTAGTGGGAGAGATCTTTGTCACGCCCCTGTGTTCGAATCTTAAGGGTTTTGCGGAGCCCGAAATCCGACATTTGGCACGCCAGGTAGGGGGCGTGTCGAAATCTTGCCTCTCCGACGACCTCGCCTCCCCTCTTTTGCCCTGCGTCGCCATGGCGACACCTGTAGGCGGCATCCGCGCGGAGGCTGGAGCCGTTCCCGTCGCCCAGGTGGCGTTGGCGGACCGCATCGCTCACGGGCGCTTCGTCCTCCACGTCGACGACCCCATCGCTGGCCCGGCCACAAGGGAGCGGCCTGCTACGCCACTCCCATTTCCCCTGGCCTCGCTGGCGGCGCTTCTAACGGCCAGGAGATGCTCCGACACCGGCCGCCTGTGGCAGGGCTTGACGCTTGGGTGGCTCACCTTGGCGAGCTGCTGGACGCTGCCGGCGGAGCGCCACCGTCCCGCGGGGTCGCCTGCATCATCGGAGGATCCCAAGCACCGGCATTGGCCCGTCATGCCAAATCACACCTTCGACGGCTGGGGGCTGCCGCTCGGCCGCAGGAGGCCCCGCGGGGGCTAGACGCGCAGGGGCACGTCATCGTCTTCGGCCCCGGCGACCGCACTAGAGCTACAACCGGCACATGCTTCCTCCCCACGGTATGTACCCCCACCATCTGCGGGGTGGCCTTCACAAGGACCCTCGTCGACGGCAGCGGCGGGCTCAGCATCCTCTCTGCGGAGGCCTTTGGTCGTCTGCCGGTGGCCTACGGGCAGCTCCTCCCCACCAAACCCTTCTCGGGGGTCGCGGGCTTGGCCGTCCCGCTCGGGCAGGTCCGCCTCCCCGTCACCTTCGGGATGCACGCCAATTACCGGACCGAGCTCACTGACTTCGACGTCGCTCCTGTCCACCTGCCCTACAACGCCATCCTCGGCTCCCCGGCCCTGGCGAAGTTCATGGCGGCGACTCACCCGGGCTACAACATCGTCAAGATGAGCAGTGGCACCATCACCATCAAAGGAGACACCAAGACTGCCCTTTAGGTCCTCGAGCACGCTTATCGAGCCGCTGTCGCGGCTCGCCCAAGCGCAGAGGAGGCTCCGGAGGCCGCCGAAGCCGCTCCAGCCAAAAAGAAACAACTCTTCTCTTAGGATCGCGCCGAGACCAAGTAGGTACCCGTCGATGAGGGAGACGCGAGCTCCACTTTCACCATCGGCGCGGGCCTGCTTCCAGAGCAATAAGAGGCGTTGGTGGCCTTCCTCAGGGCGAACAAGGACGTGTTCGCATGGAAGGCGACCGATCTGGTCGGGGTGCCTAGGCACGTCATCGAACACCACCTTACGGTGTGCCCGAACGCACGACCTATCAAGCAAAAGGCGCGGTGGCAGGCTCCAGAAAGGCAGGCCTTCATCGTCCAATAGACCCGGAAGCTAGAAGAAGTAGGCGTTATCCGGGAGGTGCGCCACCCTGAATGGTTGGCCAACCCCATCATCGTCCCGAAGAAAGGGGGCAAAGAGCGCATGTGCATCGACTTCACGAGCCTCAATAAGTTCTGCCCTCAGGACCCGTTCCCTCTCCCTCGCATCGACCAGATCGTAGACTCAACGGCCAAGTGCGACCTGCTTTGCTTCCTCGACGCCTTCTCAGGCTACCATCAGATCAAAATGGCAGTACAAGACGTAGAGAAGACGCCGTTCCTGACCCCATGCAGGACCTATTGCTACATCTGCATGCCCTTCGGGCTGAGGAACGCAGGCGCCACCTTCCAGTGGCTGATGCACATCACCCTCGGCCCTCAGCTCGGGAGGAACGCAAAGGCCTACGTCGACGACATCATGGTCAAGTCCAAGGAGGCCAAGACCCTTGTCGGGGACTTGGAGGAAACGTTCGCCAACCTGTGCAAGGTGAACTTGTAGCCAACCCGGAAAAATGTGTGTTTGGGGTCCCCTCGGGCAAGTTGCTGGGATTCCTGGTCTCGCACCGGGGCATTGAAGCCAACCCGGAGAAGGTCAAAGCCATCGAGAGAATCAAGCCGCCCACAACCCTGAAGCAAATCCAGAAACTTGCAGGATGTGTGACGTCCTTGGGGCGTTTCATCTTGAAGCTCGGCGAGCGCGCCCTCCCCTTCTTCAAGCTCATGAAGAGGAAGGGGCCTTTTGACTGGACTCCGGAGGCCGACGCTGCCTTCCAAGATCTCAAGAAGTACCTCACCAGCCCGCCGGTTATGGTGGCGCCAAGGCCTCAGGAGCCCTTGATCCTTTATCTCGCCGCTATGCCTCACTCCGCCAGCGCGGCGCTGGTAGTGGCACGAGAGGAAAGGGTCAGGGGCCAGAGCTCGTGGAACGACCCGATGCCCTCCAGAACTCCGCTGCCCCACGACACGACCTCCGGAGCCGACACGGCGGCAACATCTGGCGACCACGCCGGCCTGTGCAGAGCTCCTGATCCATCGGAAGCGCGTGAGGGTCCTGCATCACGAACCTTCATGGAGCATCCCATGTACTTCGTCAGCACCGTGCTCCGCGACGCTCGCTCGCGCTACCCCATGCCTGAGAAGCTGCTGCTGGCGCTCCTCGTTGCTTCCAGGAAGCTGCGCCACTATTTTCAAGGCCATCCCATTAAGGTCGTCTCAGCCTACCCCCTGGAGAAGGTACTTCGGGGCCCGAACATCGTCGGGAGGGTTGCTGAGTGGAACATCGAGCTATAGGCATTCCAGCTGGAGTTCAGCACCATGCGGGTCATCGAGGAGGCAGCACTGGCTGATTTCGTGGCAGAGTGGACCGACGCTCCGGACCAGGGGGCTGGCGAGGACCGCTCGCTGGCCCCGGACGACGAAACTCCGGATGGATGAGTGGTATATTTTGATGGTGCCTTCTCGTGCCTCGGCGCGGGGGCTGGCACCATGCTGGTGTCACCCACTCAGGACAAGGTCCGCTACGCTGTGCAACTTTGCTTCCAGCATGGCGAAAAGGTCTCCAACAACATCGTGGAGTACGAGGGCCTAATCGCCGGGCTCAAGGCCGCGGCCGCACTAGTGGTGAAGCGTCTCACCATCAAAGGTGACTCGCAGCTCCTCGTCAACTTCTCTAACAAAGAGTACAAGCCCAAGGACGAACACATGGAAGCGTATCTGCAGGAGGTGAGCAAGATGGAGAAGCGGTTCCTAGGGCTGGAGCTGCAACACATGCCGAGGGGCACGAATAAGGAAGCATACGACATCGCCAAGCGGGCCTCCCGAGGAGAGCCGCAAGAACCAGGTGTCTTCGAGGAGCACTTGCTCAGGCCGTCGGCAGCGCCACCTACTCCGGAGCCGGCATCCACGCGTGAGGGGCTGCCAGCGGCTCCCGAGGTCGGCGCACCACCCTGTGGACCGCCTTCCGGAGCCTGCCTGCTGCTCGCCGCTGAACCTGAGGAAGATTGCTGGACTGAGGACCTCAAGGCATACCTACTGTGCGGCACCTTGCCGGAGAAGGAGGAAGGCGCGGAACGTGTGGCTCGGCAGGCCTCCGCCTACTGCATCCAAGACGGTGAGTTCTACAGGAGGCGCCCTAATGGCATCTCGCTAAAATACATCTCGAGGAAGCAAGGACAGGAGCTGCTGGCCGACATCCACGGAGGGATTGCGGCCATCATTCATCATCCTCCACCCTCGTGGGCAAGGTCTTTCGCAGCGGCTTCTACTGGCCCACAGCGTTGGACGACGCCACAGAGCTCGTGCGAGCCTGCGAGGCGTGCCAGTTCCACGCCAAGCAAATCCATCAGCCAGTGCAAGATCTTCAGACCATCCCGCTCTCCTGGCCCTTTGCGGTCTAGGGGCTGGACATCCTGGACCATTCCCCCGAGCGGTAGGGGGCTACCGTTTCCTCTATGTCGTCGTCGACAAGTTCACCAAGTGGGACGAGGTGGAGCCGGTGCGCCCGATTCCCGCAGGATCGGCCGTCAAGTTCATCAAGGGCCTCGTGACCCGCTTCGGCGTCCCCAACCGCATCATCACAGATAATGGTTCGTAGTTCACGAGCAATCTCTTCAAATCATATTGTGCTAACCTTGGAATGCAGATCTACTATGCCTCAGTGGCCCACCCCAGGAGCAATGGGCAGGCCGAACGCGCCAACGCAGAGGTCCTGCACGGCCTCAAGACGCGCAGCTTCAAGAAAAAGCTCGAGGACTGTGGCATGGGCTGGATCGACAAGCTCCAATCCGTGTTGTGGTCAATCCGCACCACCGCAACCAAACCTACGGGAGAAACCCCATTCTTTCTCGTTTATGGTGCGAAAGCGGTCCTCCCTCACGAGGTCAAGCGTCGCTCCCCACGGGTCTTGGCTTTTGATGAGGAACGCCAGGACGTCGCCTGGCGGATGGACCTCATGCTCGGCGAGGAGGGCCGCCGCCGAGCTGCGCTCAGGGCAGCGCGATATCAGCAGGCGCTGTGGCGGTATCATTGCCACAGCGTCCGCTCAAGAACATTGGAAGTTGGTGACTTGGTCCTGACGCGGGTCCTCTCCAGGGAAGGGCTACACAAGCTCTCACCTATGTGGGAGGGCCTGTTCAGAATCACCCGTGTCTCTAGGCCTGGTGCTGTGCTCCTGGAGATGCAGGATGGGATACTCATCCAGAATTCCTGGAACATTCAGCACCTCAGGAGGTTCTATCCATAATCAAGGCTCCGTGCCCATGAAGACAATCAAGGTACCGTGCCCGTGAAGGTCTCCGCTCGTGACACTCTCACGTAATAATGAGTTGGGGCTGTACACGCCTCAGAGTCTCCTGTGTGTTGCCTACGGGCCCTCAGATCAGGCTCCCACCCACGTCCCAGTGGCAGTCCTTAGCTCCGCACTGGGAAGAAGACATAGCTAGGGGTCGGACGTGACCTTTTTCCTTTTTTCTCCTTGGTGTTTGGTTGTCAGCCTTTTCTACTTCCTTGGCTGTCAGCCCTTCCTCTACCCCATGCTATGAAGTTTTCCGAGTTTATTGCGGTTTGCTCTGGTTTCGCTCGTTTTTCTCGTGCTGCTCTCAAGTTCAGTTCTTCAGGCCGGGCTGCGTCGTTTATCCTCCCTTGCGCGTCTCGCGCGTGGGGGCTGTGATACGGCCGGTCTCAGCTCTCGGTTACCGTGACCTCACAACCTCACCTTGCCAAGCCTGCTCAGGCTCTGGCGTCAGGCTCTTCAGCCCTCATGACTTACTTTGCCAAGCCTGCTCAGGCCTTGGCATATCAGTACTCGCTCCGCGCTCTCAAGTGAGCTCAAGGGCGTGAGCCCTCCTCAACTCACCAAAGCTCACCTACGCTCGGGGGCTCCAAGCCCGGCGGTCCTCATAACTCGCCTGGGGGCTCGTGACATCAGGAGGCCACCCGCCGCAGCACTTCGTCTCACGACAAGCGCAGTACACAAGCTAAGTAATTTCATCCAGAACGAAAATAATAACAGACTTCCATTTCATGCATACATGTCATTATTCATTACACGCCCACCCGAGGCAGCTTAAACTAAATACAGGAAGGACATGAAGAAAATCTAAAACGAGGGCCAGGCGGGTTCGGAGCTCGTGGATCGGCGTAGTTAGCACCTCAACCAAGTCGGAGCCCAACTCCTCGCACTTCACCGAAGAGCGGCGGCGAGAGGGTCCCTCCTCCTCGGCGAGCCGGGCGCGGCGAAGCGGCCGCCCAGGGTAGCCGCTGCTGCTGGAGGAGCTGCTGCTGCCACAGAGGGGGGACCCGCGGGGCCTGTCGAGGCCGAGCTCGCCTTCAGAGGAAGAGCTGCCCCTCAGGAGGCCGTCGCCACCCTCCTCGTCGTCGTCCACCTCTGGGGAGCACCCAAGGCGCCTTCCTCCCTCCGAGAAGGCCTTGACGAGCAGCGACGACACCCCGTCGTACTTGAAGTGGAGGGTGCACTTTCCCTGCAGCCGGCGCGCACGGGCGAAGGATTACCAGCCATGACCAAGGAACACGTCGCCTGATGCAAGGACCTCGACCCCCACCCAGAAGGCTCTGCTACAGCACCCGTCGGCCTGCAGCCCAACGCCGTCGGGCCCTTCTTCCGGCAGTTCGGCACGGAACCAGCGGGGAAGCCGGAGCCACATGCTGCCGGGTTTCTCCACCCACATCACGAATTCGGAGGCCGCATCGGAGGAGTGGAGTTTCTGGTGCGGGGGACGATTGGGCGCCGGTCTCCCCCCTGCGCCACCGCGGCCACGACCGCCCCCAGCAAGAGGAGGGGCTCCACGCCTCTCGTCGGCGACCCCGTCGGAGCCCGAGAAGTCGCGCCCGCTTCCCCGAGGAACCATCACGGCCGTGGCGGCATGCTTGCGGGGACACCCGCGGCCCCTCTTCAGCGGCGGCGAGACCCACTCCTTCACACCCTTGCCCCTCTCTGCGGCGGAGGACTTCCTCGGCAGCGCCATGGAAATCTTGGGGCAAAGGGTAACAAGGGAAGGAGGGAGGATGGTGGTGCTGGCTTGAAGATGGCCCGGGGGATTCCTCCCAGGGCCTCATTTATAGGGTGAGGAAGGCCAACCATCACTTGGTCTTGGCCATGATGGCCGCGTCGCTCGCGCCAGGGAGTAGTCTAATCACACGGTTACCAAGGTTGCATTGGGAGTGGAGTCGCCACGTCCCATCCAACCGTCACGCGCCAGCCTGGCCCACAGTCTTTGGGGCCCGCGGTGCTTCGTCCTCGACTAGGCTTCACCCAGAAGCCAACTCCGCGCGCGCCTTGGGCCCGGGGGCTACTGTCGGCGTACTGGGAAACAGGGTACCCAGACTTGCCTATCTGCGGCCCACGTCGCATTCCTGGTACGGCCCAGTAGGGCCCAACAGATCGACCATCTGCTCAAGACCCTCGCGAGGGGGCCAGCCCTCGCAAGGAGAACGACCCAGACCTCCTCAGGGAGTGGCCTCACCTAGGCTGCTCCGGAGGGGCGACCAAGACCTCTCCCTAGAGTGGCCTCGGCTAGGCTACTTTGGGAAGGCGGAGATATCAAGGCAAGGGCTGCCTCAGGAGGAGGCAGTGACGCAAGCGATGATGAACCGTGCCAGTGGGCACCAGCGGGCGCGGTTTCCATATCGGTGCAAAGGATACCGCACAGGCGCAGGTTCCTGAGGGGCGAGACAAAGGTTTCCCCTTTGGTGCAACAAGACCGAAGACCGCAAGGATGGCAGGAAGGATGTCATCGCCGAGCCCACCACCGCGTCACCGCCTGCCCTCTTTGCAGGCGAAGACCACCTTTTGTCAGGATAGGAGTGTCCTTGTGTTCCCACTCAAATGGCCGTTGTGGGATTCCCTTCCCGCCTAAACATTTCGGGAGAAGAGGACCCTGGCCGCCTATATAAGTAGCCAGGGTTCCATCATAGAGGGAGATCGGCCCGTTGGGACTTAGACTAGAAAAGGAGCAAGAACATACGCCTCCTCACCCTTCTTGAGCTCGCCTCCTGAGCTCAGGAAACCACTATACTTGTTCATACTCGAGCCCTCGCGAGGCCAATCCACTAAAGCAGGACATAGGGTTTTACACCGCAAGGTGGCCTGAACCTGGGTAAACTCTTGTGTGCTCTACTTGTTTGCTTGCTTGCATTCCATTCCCACCACCAGGAGAAGAGCGAGGCGCTAGGTAGACGTGTAGTGGGAGAGATCTTCATCACGCCCCTGTGTTCGAATCTTAGGGGTTTTGCGGAGCCCGAAATCCGACATTAACCATCAAACCAATCTCAGGTATATCTAGTGATGTGTCGGACTTGTCTAACCGTGTCCGCGGTCTTGACGACCTGTCATTTATTCTGGTTGGTGAGGCCGTCTAGTGCTCGGTTGTTAAAGCCGCCGCACGTTCTTCCGCGCATAGAGAACGCTCAATATTTCCACTAACTGTGATGGTGCCACGTGGACCAGGCATCTTAAGCTTAAGAGAAGCGTAATGTGGTACCGCATTAAAACGAGCGAAAGCTGTTCTTCCGAGTAATGCTTGATAGCCGCTTCGGAATGGAGCAACATCGAAGTCTAACTTCTCACTTCGGTAGTTGTCGGATGAACCGAATACAACCTCTAGTATTAGAGAGCCCGTGGAGCGGGCCTCTGGGCTTGGTATTACTCCCTTGAAGGTAGTATTACTATGGCTGATTTTTGTCGGGTCTATCCCCATTTTGCGGACTGTGTCCTGATATATCATATTTAGACCACTGCCGCCGTCCATAAGGACTCGTGTGAGATGGTATCCGTTTATTATTGGGTCTAACACCAAGGCAGCCAATCCTTCATGCCAGATGCTTGTCGGGTGATCCCTGCGATCAAAAGTGATCGGGCAGGCCAACCAGGGGTTGAACTTAGGGGTGACGGGCTCTATGGCGCATATGTCTCGGAGTGCATGTTTGCTTCTCCTCTTCGTCACGTGGATCATGTTTACTGTTTTAACCTCTGGTGGGAATTTTTTCTGTCCTCCAGTGCTTTGCTGGCGAGGTTCGTCCTCATCTTCGCTTGGTGTCTCCCTCCCCTTGTGTTCGGCGTTTAGCTTACCGGCCTGCTTGAAGACCCAGCATTCTCTGTGGGTGTGATTTGCAGGTTTATCGGGGGTGCCATGAATCTAACATAGTTTGTCTAGAATCTTGTTTAGGCTGGACGGTCCATCTCTGCGCCTTTGAAAGGATTTTTCTGCTGACCTGGTCGAGAGCCCTTGAATCCGGCGTTTACCGCCGTATTATCTGGGCTTTATTCTTTATTTCAATGCTTGCTTTTACTGCATCATGGTTTTCCATTGCCGTTCCTGACTTCGGATGTGCTTGGGTCGCTGGTACTACTGCGGGCTAACCAGCTATCTTCGCCCACGCAAAAGCGGGTCATGAGGTTTGTCAGGGCTGCCATTGTTCTCGGTTTTTCTTGGCCGAGGTGTCTGGCGAGCCATTCGTCTCGGACGCTGTGCTTGAAAGCTGCTAAGGCTTTGGCATCCGGCCAGTCGACGATTTTGTTCTTCTTAGTGAGAAACCTGTTCCAAAGCTTTCGGGCTGACTCTCCGGGCTGTTGAATTATATGACTTAAATCGTCTGCATCCGGAGGTCGGACATAGGTCCCTTGAAAATTAGCCAGAAAAGCATCCTCGAGATCCTCTCAACTTCCAATTGAGTTTTCGGGGAGGCTTTTCAGCCAGTGCCGAGCTGGTCCTTTAAGCTTGAGGGGCAAGTACTTGATGGCGTGGAGATCGTCTCTGCGAGCCATATGGATGATAAAGTCCTCAATCCAGACCCCAGGGTCTGTGGTCCTGTCGTACGCCTCTATGTTCACTGGTTTGAATCCTTCTGGAAATTCGTGGTCTAGCACCTCATCGGTGAAACATAGGGGATGTGCGGAACCCCTGTATTTGGATGTATCATGGCGTTCGGACGGTTGTAGTATTCGGTTTTGATTGTGTGCCGGAGCGCGCTTCCTAGATCCATAGATGGATCTGGTCATACTGGATTTTTGGCACAAGTCCTCATGTAGATCGTGTGTTGACTTATGTGCGGCCTTGTTAGCTGCTCTATCGGCGCCACAAGGTGGTTGATCCGGCCGGTTGGCCGTTTTATTTTTTGGCTGTGTGGGCTCTAAGGCCTCATCGTCGAATTCAGGTAATAGCTTGCGCTTTGGATAGCTCTTTGTGTGGTAACTTCCACCATACTTTTCTTCGTTGTCGCGCACTTAGTTCCATCCGCTGTTGAGTGTATTTTGTGCGGCCTTAAGCCTTTGCTTCTGCTTCTTCAAACTCCTCGTTGTGGCAATAAGCCTTCTGTGGAGGTTCTCTTGTTCCAAGTGCCTTTCCAGGATGATGTATGCATCTTCGTCCGGACTGTTTTCCTCCCCCATGGGGGGTTGATGAGGTTTATCCTCGGCGTCGCCGTGTTCGGACATCGGATCTGTACTATGTTCACCGTTTGCAGTTTCATCGTGCTCTGCCGCTGGGTCAATGTGGTCGTCGTTTCCTCTGGAGTCGACTGGAGTGTTATTTTCTCCTGCGCTGTTATCGCTGTTTTTGCCGAGGCGTGATTTTGAGCGGCGCCTATGCCGATGCTTTCCTTGCTTCTTGAGGGAGCTATTCTTCGCTGCATCCTGCCATTCTTCGTCATTGTTTTCTTTGGGTGTATCCACCATGTATATGTCATGTGGTGAAGTGGCTGTCCAGTGCCCTGTGGGCACTGGTTCCTGTTCCTCTCCTGCATCGTCGTCCATGCCGTCGATGTCTTCGGAGTCGAAATCGAGCATGTCGGTTAAATCGTCGACAGAGGCTACTAAGTGGGTGGTGGGTGGGCAGCGAATTTCTTTGTCGTACGCATCCCATTCTAGACGGATATAGTTCGGCCAAGGATCTCCTGACAACGAGAGAGACCTTAATGAATTTAGCACGTCGCTGAAAGGTGAGTGCTGAAAGATATCCGCGGAGGTGAACTCCATGATCGGCGCCCAATCGGATTCGAGGGGCACGGACGCAGGCGGCTTGGAGTCCATGGCCGGAGACGAATCCAGTGGTTTGGCAACACGGCTCTCGTAAGGGGTGAAGTCAGTGTCCGGCTCCATCGCCACTGAGAATGCGGCCTCCATGGCGGGGTCAATCCACCCGTCCTTGGATGGTGCAATTTGCTCCGGATTGAGGGCCGGAGTAGTTGCAGGTGTGATCTCCCGAACATTGTCCGACAGCAAAGTTATGTCATGCTCGTCGTGATCATGCGGCGCACCTGGCATGGGCTCGAATCTGTCGAAGGTCAAGTCTCCGCGGATGTCGGCGATGTAGTTTAAGTTTCCGAACCTGACCTGATGGCCAGGGGCGTAGCTCTCGATCTGCTCCAGATGGCCAAGCGAGTTGGCCTGCAGTGCGAAGCCGCCGAATACAAAGATCTGTCCGGGGAGGAAAACCTCATCCTGGACCGCATCGTTACCGATGAACGAAGGAGCCATCAATCCTTATGGCGACGACACAGTGGAACTCTCAATGAAAGCACCAATGTCGGTGTCAAAACCGGTGGATCTCGGGTAGGGGGTCCCGAACTATGCGTCTAAGGCGGATGGTAACAGGAGGCGGGGGACACGATGTTTACCCAGGTTCGGGCCCTCTCGATGGAGGTAATACCCTACTTCCTGCTTGATTGATCTTGATGATATGAGTGTTACAAGAGTTGATCTACCACGAGATCGTAGAGGCTAAACCCTAGAAGCTAGCCTATGGTATGATTGTTGTTGTCCTACGGACTAAACCCTCCGGTTTATATAGACACCGGAGGGGGCTAGGGTTACACAGAGTCGGTTACAAGGGAGGAGATCTACATATCCGTATTGCCAAGCTTGCCTTCCACGCCAAGGAAAGTCCCATCCGGACACGGGACGAAGTCTTCAATCTTGTATCTTCATAGTCCAACAGTCCGGCCAAAGGATATAGTCCGGCTGTCCGGAGACCCCCTAATCCAGGACTCCCTCAATGCTCCTTCTTGATTTCTACTCCGCAACTTTGAGCATTGTGAAGAGCTCGGGAATAGTCTTCTCCATCCCTTGCATATTATAGTTCATCGCGAAGTCTTTATAGCTTGGTGGCAGTTATTGAAGAACTCTGTCAATGACACTATCATTCGGAAGATTAACTCCCAGCTGAGTCAAGTGGTTATGGTACCCAGACATTCTGAGTATGTGTTCACTGAAGAACTGTTCTCCTCCGTCTTGCAGCTATAGAACTTGTTGGAGACTTCATATCTCTCAACTCGGTCATTTGCTTGAAATATTAACTTCAACTCCTAGAACATCTCATGTGGTCCATGACATTGAAAACGTCTTTGAAATCCCTATTCTAAGCCGTAAAGCATGGCACACTGAACTATCGAGTAGTCATCAGATTTAGCTTGCCAGATGTTCATTACATCCAGAGTTGCTCCTGTAGCAGGCCTTGCACCTAGCGGTGCATCAACGACGTTATTCTTCTGTGCAGCAATGAGGATAATCCTCATGTTATGGACCCAGTCCGTGTAGTTGATACCATCATCTTTCAACTTTGCTTTCTCTAGGAACACATTAAAATTTAGGGGAATGGTAGCACATGCCATTGATCTACAACATAGATATGCAAAAACCATCAGGACTAAGTTCATGATAAATTTAAGTTCAATTAATCATATTACTTAAGAACTCCCACTTTGATAGACATCCCTTGAGTCATCTAAATGATCATGTGATCCATATCCACTAAACCATGTCCGGTCATCACGTGAGATGGAGTAGTTTTCAATGGTGAACATATCTATGTTGGTCATATCTACTATATGAATCACGTTCGACCTTTTGGTCTCAGTGTTCCGAGGCCATGTCTGTACATGCTAGGCTCGTCAAGTTTAACCCGAGTATGTCGCACGTGCAAAACTGTCTTGCACCCGTTGTATGTGAACGTAGAGCTTATCACACCCGATCATCACGTGGTGTCTCGGCATGACGAACTGTCGCAACGGTGCATACTCAGGGAGAACACATATACCTTGAAATTTAGTTAGGGGTCATCTTATAATGCTACCGTCGTACTAAGAAAAATAAGATGCATAAAAGATAATCATCACATGCAATCAAAATATGTGACATGATATGGCCATCATCATCTTGTGCCTTTGATCTCCATCTCCAAAGCACCGTCATGATCTCCATCGTCACCAGCTTGACACCTTGATCTCCATCACAGCGCCGTTGTCGTCTCGCTAATTATTTCTTCTACGACTATCGCTAACGCAAAGTGATAAAGTAAAGCAATTACATGGCGATTGCATTTCATACAATAAAGCGACAACCATAAGGCTTGTCGGTGTCAAAACCAACGGATCTCGGGTAGGGGGTCCAGAACTGTGCGTCTATGGTGGATGGTAACAGGAGGCAGGGGACATGATGTTTTACCCAGGTTCGGGCCCTCTTAATGGAGGTAAAACCGTACGTCCTGCTTGACTATTCTTGATAATATGAGTAGTACAAGAGTTGATCTACCACGAGATTAGAGAGGCTAAACCCTAGAAGCTAGCCTATGGTATGATTGTTTGTATATGATCTATCGACTAGCCTGGCCTCGGTTTATATAATGCACCAGAGGCCTAGGATAACAAGAGTCCTAGCCGAATACGCCGGTGGGGAGGAGTCCTTGTCTTGATCACCAAGTCTTGTGGAATCTTCCATGTATGCGGCAGCTGTCCGAACTGGCCCATGAGTACACGGCCATGGGGGTCCTCGGCCCAATCAAACAGATCGGGAGATGACGTGGTGAGTACCCCCTAGTCCAGGACACTGTCAGTAGCCCCATGAACTGGTCTTCAAGTTAGGGACGCTCCTCGATTCTTCCGAACTGTTCTTCATCTTCGGTCGTCGGTCTTGAAAACTGGTTCAACAAATCTTCTCATCTTAGATCTTGAGGATTGCCGAAGTGTATTCGACGAGTTTACACGTCGGGTATCCGAGGAGCCCCTTTAAGTTTCCGGCCTTTATCAATGCCTTGTTATTTTTGTGCCACACCTCGGGTTTGAAGTTATTCCCAGGCGGCAGTTTCCTCTTGCGTCCAAACCCCAACGCCGGACTGCATTCGAGGTATCTTTTGCAGCCGAGCACCAATGTTGGACTACTTCCGAGCTCCAACGCCGAAATGTATCCGAGCTCCAACGCCGGACTGTGTCCAAGCTCCAACGCCGGACTATATCCAAGATGTCATAGATGATCTTGGTACAAAAAAGTTGAAGGAGTTTAGCCCAGCTTAATGCCAGAAATGCCCTCTATGGAGCTAGCCGCTGGCACCCAAGCTTTATGCCGGACTGCTTCCGAGGTGGTGCACCACCCGACAGCGGGCTGATATTTTATGAATATTTTTTATTGGTGCAATTTATTCTCTGCCGAGATATATAACCGGTATACGTATATCCAGTGGCCCTCAAGGTGTGTGTCGGTCTAAAACTCGAGATGCACCTGAAGGAAAACATGAAACCGCTGTACCCAGTAGCCCCTGAGACTCGGGCTGATGCGCGAAATCAGCCTGAGGATCAACTCCTAGCTCGACAGCATACATAGGAATAAAAACGCAGTGTAATATATTAGAGATAATAGTGATCGGCGAACGGGCCCTTGAGAGAGGGTCCTGAAAAGTTGTCGTAATTTATTTAGCTTGACGCCGGATAGGTCCAAATGGTACCTATTGTTATCCAAAGACACGTTTGCCCATAGTTCGGTCAAGCCGAACACTTGGCATTTGGAATTTTCTGCATTGAAATAGGCAATGCAGTAGCCCCCGAGACACTGGTCGTGTGGCAACACTAGATCAAGGGATCGATGTGCCCCTTTAATATTTGTAAATAATGAGCGGGAAGCCCAGTAGCCCTCGAGCCTTAATGCGGGCACGGGTGGCCGAATTAAGGATCGATATCCATAGTAAAATCACAAATTATGTGTAATGACACTATGTATCCAAGGACGTTACATCATTAATGCTTGGATCCGCATTGTACAAAACTTTGTTGACCGACCATCGGCTTCCACCTCCTCAGCCAGTAGCCGAGGAGTGTTTGTCCTACTTTATAAAGCCTTTATGAGGGCAAAGATTTATGACAAACAAGGCAATCTGGCCATACGGTTTTATAAACAAAGGTACGCAGAGAGATATGTTATATTACTGTTTAACATAAGAAATGTCTTCCAAAGAAAATAGTCCCGCTATCGGTTCCTTTCTTTGGGTTGTCATGCTGAGCATGATCATGAAACCTCATCTCTAATGTAAGAGCAAAATATTGAGGATTTAGTTTGGGAGGCCAGTTAATAGCCCCTGGTAGTGTTCAGCGATAGTCGAGGTCAAGCCGTAAACACTTCGGTCATTGTTATGAATGACCCATCATTTAACACAGTCATCGGATCGCTGACCAGTTTACGCTTATTATGACAGTCAGTTTTTGGCTTTCTCCACTGAGGTGCTTAACCATGTGAGCTGGAAGCACAATCACAGTGGTTCTCCCTTTGCACACCTAACCGAACAAAGCGGAATGTAGGAAGCAAGTGCAGGAGCCGGGCAACCCAACTATTGACCGAAGACACAATTTGAAACCGATGCATATATAGCAATATCCGAGAATGTTTTTGCCGAATATCTAAAGGTGTCCGGCGTTGCACTGCGAGACTTGTGCTGAAAACACACAAATAGTTTAAAAGTGCCATAAGCTTGGAAAACCAAAAACGTCAGTAAAAACTTGACGTCCGAACAAGATCAAGTGTTTGGTGCCAATCCGAAAATTGGCCTTAGAAAAAATTGCTTATGTCATGCTTTAACATGACACATCCTATCTCAAGACTTCAAGCGGGTCAGCCTACGGCTTCAACCTCCTATCCCGAGGGTGGAGTACTTCTCATTAGGTCAGTTTAGCAAACTAAACTCTAGCGGCTTTGAGAGAGAAATTAGGCTCCCCGGCTAGTGACCACACGCTCGTGTCGAAAAAAGGAGTGATAAATAATAATAGTAATAAAAACTTTGCAACGACTAAGAAGAAGAACACTTATTATAAAATGGCTCATATAAATTTAAGAGCCCCCAAGTGACTTGGGTAAAAGAATTTATGTATAATGATTGTATGTACCGAAGTACTAATATCATATCTTTGTTCACCCAAACTTTAAACGCGTCTTAACCGACCATCGGCTTCTCCCTCTTCGGGCAAGGACCGAAAAGTGTTATGTACTAAACCTGTCGAGAATATCGACAGTGTTTCCGATAACCAGGCAACCGGGCCATAAGGCTATAACAGACAAAGCGCGCTCAGGGAACTTATGCTATATTACAGACGAAGTGTAAGAAGCATCTTCGAAGAAAATAGTACCCCCACCGATACCTTTCTTCGGTGCTCATTATTACTATGAGACTTGTACAATAGATTTTTTGTACTCATGAGTTCCGTTGTGTGCCGACCATGATTGAAAACAATAAGAGCGCTAGCTTTCGGCTTCACCCAGTCTGAGGTCAGAGCTCGGAGGACCCGGTCGTGACAATCGCAGAGGTGCTCCCTTTACTCCCTAGCCGAACAATCGGGAACGTAGGGGTAAGCACAGGAGCCAGGCAACCCAGCTTGCAAATCACTTAAGTAAATATGGTGCATATTGTGGCGTAATACACGATCAAGGAACGAAGCCGTACAAGTATAATCATATGCAAGAGGAAAACCTTCATAAAGGAAGCCCCCAAATAAACGGGGTATTTGAATTTGTGCGTCACAAACAAAGTTTGGACAAGGAAATTTTTTACAAGCAACTTTTTTCCAAAAAAGTATAATGCTTCGTCGAACCGAACACAAGTTAAAAATTTAAAACTTTGAGCATGAAGGCAACTTAGTTGGTTAATGTGTTCGATATTGATGACGTGGCCCGAGCTTGATGCGGTACAAGGTTCCATCCCCCAAGCCGGTCCCAAGGTGGCGGAGCAACGAGCTCGGCACTCCGAAGTGGTGACATAGCACGGTCAATGCGGGCCGGCAGAGTGATGCCGAAGTCCCTGGCATGGGCTAATGAAGTGTTGACGAAGCCCCTCGTCCAGCCGAGGTGACGTGGTATGTCAGTACGCCGAGTTGACGATACTGCCCAACCCGTATCATTTTCCTGTGCACAAAAAATAGTGCAAACCGGAGATAATAGTAATAATGATAATAAAAAATCGTTGCATAATAAATAATTTATGCAAAGTGAGTAATAAAAGAGATATGGCCTGGCCGAAGTCAATGTCGATGCAGGGCATCGACGTGATGCGGTAAAGGCGTGGCAAAGCCTGAATTCATAGGTCGGTCCGAGTTCCGGATGCGGCATTCATCGGACCATGTACAGAAACTGACCGAACCACCATGCGACCGTCGTTAATGCGGACATCATGTGATAGACATGTGTACATATGATGAACAAAGCAGAGTAATAATTCCTTGAGAAAAATGAACCCGAACAAGCAAAAAATACTAGGATTAATAGCACCTGGTTTATTTGTTGTAGCAATGCGAAGAAAGGTGATTCCGAAAATTGGGACTCGATCCGCACACCCATTGCCTGATGGGCGATAAAGCGACGGTATGGTGATGCTGGCAAAGGTTGGCTCGCCGAGGCCAAGCCTTCGGTCCAGCTAACGTGACGGAGCTGGTCGGCTAGTGACGCTGAAGTCTCCGGAGTAGGTTGATGAAGAGATGGTGAAGCCCCCGGTCCAGCCGAGAGGTCGAAGCCTCGATGTCAGCCGATGATTCGAATTAGATCGGCGTGATGGACACCAGCTTGAAGAAGCAATAGTGCGGCCCTACCAATGCAGGTCGTGACGTGGCCGATGCCGGTTTGATGAAGTGACCATGCGGCGATGCCGGTATGCCCGCTCCGTGTAATCCGTGGGGCGGCGATGTTGGTGATGATTTATCCTTCACGATGCCGGACTTTTGTTCGGCTTGCCGAGATGATGATCCGAAGAAGTTGAGCTCCGCTCAACAAAGTGACGACGTGTCTAGCACAGGTCGACAGCCTTGGATCAATATTACCGGACTGGTTTGACACCAGCATAATGGTGAAGACGACCTCAGGGGAGGCTTAAAAATTTACGGGCACGTGTTTAAAAACAACACACAATACCCTAGAAGAGAATTTCTCTAAAAAGGTTGTCCAATATCACGTTCATAAAGAAACATGAATACGGGTCTGATCCGTATTCGCGTAGAAAACAGATCCGAAAATTGGTCCACTCATCGGAAGGTTCCCGGAGTTTGAACTGCCGGATCGAGCTGAAATTTGGAGGGGTGGTAGATATGGGAATTCCATAGTAGATGAATGGTTGGATCTTCGAAAGGATGTCCGAGCTAGAAGCTGGACACCACGCCCTAAACTCGTCCAGATTCCCGTCCAGATTTGACAGGGCTGCGATATATCGCGGATTGCCAGAGATTCCTCCATCGGAAATCGACAAATTTTTCCAGGGTTGTTGTAGCCTCAATTACGCACAATTCCACCGAAGCACTCGTTAAAACGACACTTGAGAAGGCTGTGGCGGTGGATACGAGTTCGCTGTCGAGAAAAATAGCACGGCCGCCCGAGGGCAGTGTTGACGTTGAGCCCCCGGGCTCCCAGGATGATTTCTCCATGATCTTGATAGAGATCAGAGTTGATGTTGATGATGGCCTTCGTCTGAACATGACGATCAGAGATGGAGTATGGTCCTTGGTCGAGCCAAGGTGACCAGTCGAGCCAGCGACGAAGATGCCGGCATCGCAGTTGACCTGCAGACGAGCCATCGATCCTTTTGCCGATCACACAGGGAGCTCTCAATGAAAGCACCAATGTCGGTCTCAAAACCGGCGGATCTCGGGTAGGGGGTCCCGAACTGTGCGTCTAAGGTGGATGGTAACAGGAGGCAGGGGACACGATGTTTTACCCAGGTTCGGGCCCTCTTGATGGAGGTAAAACCCTACGTCCTGCTTGATTATTCTTGGTAATATGAGTAGTACAAGAGTTGATCTACCACGAGATCAGAGAGGCTAAACCCTAGAAGCTAGCCTATGGTATGATTGTTTGTATATGATCTATCAACTAGCCTGGCCTCGGTTTATATAATGCACCAGAGGCCTAGGATAACAAGAGTCCTAGCTGAATACGCCGGTGGGGAGGAGTCCTTGTCTTGATCACCAAGTCTTGTGGAATCTTCCATGTATGCGGCAGCTGTCCGAACTGGCCCATGAGTATACGGCCATGGGGGTCCTCGGCCCAATCTAATAGATCGGGAGATGACGTGGTGAGTACCCCCTAGTCCAGGACACCCTCAAGGCTCCTGCCAGTTGCCGATAACTTTATAAAACGTGACCATCTCATACAATAACGTATATCACATCATGTCTTGACCATATCACATCACATCATGCCCTACAAAAACAAGTTAGACGTCCTCTACTTTGTTGTTGCCAGTTTTATGTGGCTGCTATGGGCTTCTAGTAAGAACCTTTCTTACCTATGCATAAAAACCACAACAATTTTTTGTCAAGTGTGCTATTTTAACCATCAACAAGGACCGGCCGTAGTCAAATTGGATTCAACTAAAGTTGGAGAAACAGACACCCGCCAGGCACCTTTATGCAAAACAAGTTGCATGTCTGTCGGTGGAACCGGTCTCATGAACGTGGTCATGTAAGGTTGGTCCGGGCCGCTTCATCCAACAATACCACCGAATCAAAATAAAACGTTGGTGGTCAGCAGTATGACAATGATCGCACACAACTCTTTGTGTTCTACTCGTGCATATCATCTACGCGTAGACCTGGCTCGGATGCCACTATTAGGGAACGTAGCATGCAATTTCAAAAAATTCCTATGATCACGCAAGATCTATCTAGGAGATGCATAGCAACGAGAGGGGGAGAGTGTCTCCACGTACCCTCGTAGACTGAAAGTGGAAGCGTTAGGTTAACACAGTTGATGTAGTCGAATGTCTTCGCGATCCAACTGATCAAGTACCGAACGTACGACACCTCCGAGTTCAGCACACGTTCAGCTTGATGACGTCGCTCAAACTCTTGATGCAGCAAAGTGTCGAGGTAGAGTTTCATCAGCACGACGGCGTGGTGACGGTGATGGTGATGTGATCCGCGCACGGCTTTGCCTAAGCACTACGACAATATGACCGAAGGAGTAAACTGTGGAGGGGGGCACCGCACACGGCTAAGAAACAACTGTTGTGCTTTGGGGTGCCCCCTGCCCCCATATATAAAGGAGGAGGGGAGGAGGCCGGACCTAGGGGCGCGCCCAAGTGGGGGGAAACCGACTAGGACTCCCAATCCTAGTCGCCCCCCTTCCTTTCTTTCGGAGGGGGAAAAGGGAAGGAGAGGGAGAAGGAAAGGGGGCCATGCCCCCTCCCCCTTGTCCAATTCGGACTCCCTTGGGGGGGCACCCCTTGCGGGCTCCCCTCTCTCTCCCCTATGGCCCATGTAGGCCCATTACTTCCCCGGGGGGTTCCGGTAACCTCCCGGTACTCCAAAAAAATACTTGAAACATTCCGGAACCATTCCGGTGTCTGAGTACCATCATCCAATATATCAATCTTTACCTCTCAACCACTTCGAGACTCCTCGTCATGTCCGTGATCTCATCCGGGACTCTGAACAATCTTTGGTCAACAAAACACGTAACTCATAATACAAATCGTCATCGAACGTTAAGCGTGTGGACCCTATGGGTTCGAGAACTATGTAGACTTGACCGAGACACATCTCTGAGCAATAATCAATAGCGGAACTTGGATGCTCATCTTGGTTCCTACATATTCTACGAAGATATTTATTGGTCAAACCGCAATGACAACATACATCATTCCTTTTGTCATCGGTATGTTACTTGCCCGAGATTCGATCGTCGGTATCTTCATACCTAGTTCAATCTCGTTACCGGCAAGTCTCTTTACTTGTTCCATAATGCATCATCCCGCAACTAACTAATTAGTCACATTCCTTGCAAGGCTTATCGTGATGTGCATTACCGAGAGGGCCCAGAGATACCTCTTTGATACTCGGACTGACAAATCCTAATCTCGATCTATGCTAACCCAAAAAACACCTTCGGAGACAACTGTAGAGCATCTTTATAATCACCCGGTTACGTTGTGACGTTTGATAGCACACAAGGTGTTCCTCCGGTATTCAGGAGTTGCATAATCTCATAGTCAAAGGAATATGCATAAGTCATGAAGAAAGCAATAGCAATAAAATTTATCGATCATTATGCTTAGCTAACGAATGGGTCTTGTCCATCACATCATTCTCCTAATGATGTGATCCCATTCATCAAATGACAACACATGTCTATGGTCACGAAACTTGACCATCTTTGATTAATGAGCTAGTCAAGTAGAGGTATACTAGGGACACTCTGTTTTGTCTATGTATTCACACATGTATCAAGTTTCCGGTTAATACAATTCTAGCAAGAGTAATAATCATTTATCATGATATAAGGAAATATAAATAACAACTTTATTATTGCATCTAGGGCATATTTCCTTCATCAAATACCCAGGCGCTACTATGAGCATTAGTAAGGTACACATCAATAACATGTATATCAAACATACCTTTGTTCACTTTGCCATCCTTATTATCAGCTATAGGATCGAGAAGAGGAGTCTAGAGGGGGGTGATTAGACCTTCAACAAAGAAAAGTAGCAGTTTTTAATTTCTTCAAGTTAAGGTGGAGTTTTAGCACAAGTTTTACACATTCACAATACATTTCAAGCAAGCATGGCAAGAGTATATGAGCAGCGGAAAGTAAAGCATGTAACTTGCAAGAAACAAAAGGGATGGGATTGGAGTGTGCAAACGCAATTAGAGACACGAAGATTTTTGGCGTGGTTTTGATAGGTGGTGTCGTACATCCACGTTGATGGATACTTCAACCCAGGAAGGGTAATGGTTGCGCGAGTCCACGGAGGGCTCCACCCACGAAGGGTCCACGAAGAAGTAACCTTGTCTATCCTACCATGGCCATCGCCCATGAAGGACTTGCCTCACTAGGGTAGATCTTCACGAAGTAGGCAATCTCCTTTCCCTTACAAACTCCTTGGTTCAACTCCACAATCTTGTGGGAGGCTCCCAAGTAACACCTAACCAATCTAGGAGACACCACTCTCCAAAAGGTAATAGATGGTGTGTTGATGATGAACTCCTTGCTCTTGTGCTTCAAATGACAGTCTCCCCAACACTCAACTCTCTCTCACAGATTTGGATTTGGTGGAAACATTATTTGAGTGGAAAGCAACTTGGGGAAGGCTAGAGATCAAGATTCTTGTGGTTGGATTGGAATATCTTGGTCTCAACACATGAGTAGGTAGTTCTCTCTCAGAAAATGTATGCTAGAAGTGTAGGCATGTTCTGATGGCTCTCTCCATGAATGAAGAGTGGGTGGAGGGGTATATATAGCCTCCACACAAAATCTAACTATTACACACAATTTACCAAACTCGGTGGGACCGAATCAAGAAACTCGGCCAGACCGATTTAGTTCGAAATGTGAACGTTAGGCTTTTTGGTGGGACCGAGATGATCAACTCGATGGGACCGATGTGTTAGGGTTAGGGTAAGACCTCAACTTGGTTTGATCGATTACACAAACTTGGTGGGACCAATTTTGGTAATAAGAAAAACAGAGAGTTGGTCAAGCAAACTCGGTGGGACCGATTGCATATCTCAGTGAGACCGAGATAATTGCAATAGGTATAAGAGAGTTTGCAAGACGATCTCGGTGAGACCGAGATCCCATCGGTGAGACCGAATTGATTAGGGTTTCTGGCAGTGGCTATGTCAAGTGAACTCAGTGGCGCTGGATAGATCAAATCGGTGGGGCCAAGTTTGACTTTTGGTTTGGGACATATGTGGAAATGAGAAAGTGGTTGAGGGATTTGGAGCATCTCACTCAGCACTTTGAGCAAAGAAGCCATTAAGCAACACCTCATCCCCTTTAATTGTATTGGCTTTTCCTATGGACTCAATGTGATCTTGGATCACTAAAATGAAAATGTAGAGTCTTGAGCTTTTTCCAATCTTTGTCCTTAGCATCTTGAAGGGGTTCCACATCCTCTTATCGAAGCCACCCCACTATTGAACTCATCTGAAATATAATAGATGAAATTTTAGTCCAACAAGAGATATGTTGACATTAATTACCAAAATCACCCAGGGAGCACTTGTTCTTTCATCCGCCAAGTATTTAGGGCAATTCCGCTTCTAGTGACCAGCCCCTTTCCAGTAGAAGCACTTAGTTTCAGGCTTGGGTCCAACTTTGGGTTTCTTCCCAGGAGTGGCAACTTGCTTGCCATTCTTCTTGAACTCCCCTTTCTTTCCCTTGCCCTTTTTCTTGAGACTAGTGGTCTTGCTAACCATCAACACTTGATGCTCCTTCTTGATTTCTACCTCAACGGCCTTAAGCATTGCGAAGAGCTCAGGAATCGTTTTCTTTATCCCTTGCATATTATAGTTCATCACGAAGCCTTTGTAGCTTGGTGACAGTGATTGAAGAACTCTGTCAACAACACAATGATACGTCTCCAACGTATCTATAATTTTTTATTGTTCCATGCTATTATATTATCTATTTTGGATGTTTTATATGCATTAATATGTTATTTTATATTATTTTCGGGACTAACCTATTAACCTAGAGCCCAGAGCCAGTTTCTGTTTTTCCTTGTTTTTGAGCTTCGCAGAAAAGGAATACTAAATGGAGTCCAAATGGAATAAAACTTCATGATGATTTTTCTTGGACCAGATGACACCCAGGGGACTTGGAGTCCGAGCTAGAAGAGCCACGAGGCGGCATCAAGGGTGGAGGGCGCGCCCTAGGGGGGGTGCCCCCTACCATGTGGGCCCCTCGGGACTCCCCTGACCTAACTCTTCCTCCTATATATTCACATACATTCCAGAACCACCAAAAGCATCCACGGAAACACTTTTCCACCGTCGCAACCTTCCGTTCCCGTGAGATCCCATCTTGGGGCCTTTACCGGCATCCTGCCGGAAGGGAATTTGATCACGGAGGGCATCTACATCAACCCTATTGCCCTTCTGATGAAGCATGAGTAGTTTACCTCAGACCTACGGGTCGATAGCTAGTAGCTAGATGTCTTCTTCTCTCTCTTTGATTCTCAATACCGTGTTCTCCTTGATGTTCTTGGAAATCTATCCGATGTAATCTTCTTTTGTGGTGTGTTTGTCGAGATCCGATGAATTGTGGATTTATGATCAACTTATCTATGAATATTATTTGAATCTTCTCTGAATTCTTATATGCATGATTTGATATCTTTGTATTTCTCTCCGAATTATCGGTTTGGTTTGGCCAACTAGATTGGTTTTTCTCGCAATGGGAGAGGTGCTTAGCTTTGGGTTCAATCTTGCGTGATTTCACCCAGTGACAAAGTAGGGGTAGCGAGACACATATTGAATTGTTGCCATCGAGGATAAAAAGATGGGTTTTTCATCATATTTCTTGAGTTTATCCCTCTACATCATGTCATCTTACTTAAGGTGTTACTCCGTTCTTTATGAACTTAATACTCTAGATGCATGCTGCTACCTCTTGAGCACTACGTTGGTTTTCCCTTGAAGAGGAAAGGGTGATGCAGCGAAGTAGCATAAGTATTTCCCTCAGTTTTTGAGAACCAAGGTATCAATCCAGTAGGAGGCTATGCGCGAGTCCCTCGCACCTACACAAAACAAATAAATCCTCCCAACCAACGCGATAAGGGGTTGTCAATCCCTACACGGTCACTTACGACAGTGCGATCTGATAGATAAGATAAGATAATATTTTTGGTATTTTTATGATAAAGATGCAAAGTAAAATAAAAGGAAATGAAAATAACTAAGTGTTGGAAGATTAATATGATGGAAGATAGACCCGGGGGCCATAGGTTTCACTAGTGGCTTCTCTCAAGAGCATAAGTATTTTACGGTGGGTGAGCAAATTACTGTTGAGAAATTGACAGAATTGAGCATAGTTATGAGAATATCTAGGTATGATCATGTATATAGGCATCATGTCTGAGACAAGTAGACCGACTCCTACCTGCATCTACTACTATTACTCCACACATCGACCGCTATCCAGCATGCATCTAGAGTATTAAGTTCATAAGAACAGAGTAACGCTTTAAGCAAGATGACATGATGTAGAGGGATAAATTCATGCAATATGATAAAAAAAACCATGTTGTTATCCTCGATGGCAACAATACAATACGTGCCTTGCTGCCCCTACTGTCACTGGGAAAGGACACCGCAAGATTGAACCCAAAGCTAAGCACTTCTCCCATTGCAAGAAAGATCAATCTAGTAGGCCAAACCAAACTGATAATTCGAAGAGACTTGCAAAGATAACCAATCATACATAAAAGAATTCAGATAAGATTCAAATATTGTTCATAGATAAACTTGATCATAAACCCACAATTCATCGATCTCAACAAACACACCTCAAAAGAAGATTACATCGAATAGATCTCCACAAGAGAGGGGGAGAACTTTGTATTGAGATCCAAAAAGAGAGAAGAAGCCATCTAGCTAATAAATATGGACCTGAAGGTCTGAGGTAAACTACTCACACTTCATCGGAGAGGCTATGGTGTTGATGTAGAAGCCCTCCGTGATCGATGCCCCCTCCAGCGGAGCTCCGGAACAGGCCCCAAGATGGGATCTCGTGGATACAAAAAGTTACGGCAGTGGAATTAGGGTTTTGGCTCCGTATATGATCATTTGGGGGTACATAGGTATATATAGGAGGAAGGAGTACGTCGGTGGAGCAACAGGGGGCCCACGAGGGTGGAGGCCGCGCCTGGGGGGGGCAGGCGCGCGCCTACCTCGTGGCTTCCCTGTTGGTTGCTTGACGGAGGGTCCAAGTCTCCTGGATCTTGTTCATTCCAAAAATCACGTACCCGAAGGTTTCATTCCGTTTGGACTCCATTTGATATTCTTTTTTGCGAAACTCTAAAATAGGCAAAAAAAATAGCAATTCTGAGCTAGGCCTCCGGTTAATAGTTTAGTCCCAAAAATAATATAGAAGTGGATAATAAAGCCCAATAATGTCCAAAACAGAAGATAATATAGCATGGAGCAATCAAAAATTGTAGATACGTTGGTGACGTATCACATGCTAGATAGCAGTCGATGTGTGGAGTAATAGTAGTAGATGCACGCAGGAGTCGGTCTACTTGACACGGTGTGATGCCTATAAGCATAATCATTGCCTTGTATATCGTCATAACTTTGCGCTTTTCTATCAATTACTTGACAGTAATTTGTTCACCCACCGTATTATTTGCGTTCATGAGAGAAGCCTATAGTGAAACCTATGGCCCCGGGGTCTATTTTCCATCATATTAGTTTCTGATCTACAATTTTGCAATCTTTTATTTTCAGATCTATAAACCAAAAAACCCAAAAATATTTTATGTTTTGTTTAGTTTTATCTATCTCTATCAGAACTCACCTTTGCAAGTGGCCGTGAAGGGATTGACAACCCCTTTATCGCGATGGGTGCAAGTGTTTGATTGTTTGTGTAGGTGCATCTATTTGGGACTTGCGCATTTCTCCTACTGGATTGATACCTTGGTTCTTAACTGAGGGAAATACTTATCTCTATTGTGCTGCATCACCCATTCCTCTTCAAGGGAAAACCAACGCAAGCTCAAGAAGTAGCACACAATCAACTGGAAGATTGTCGAGGATAACTAGCGGCATATGCCAGGGGTGGCTTATCATGGATGGGGACAGGATTACGTCGTCGGGCCCTGGAAGTGGGAGTGAGCGAGATCTCGAACACCTACGAGTCCTACCCAGGCTCGGGGCTCTCCGTGGAGATAACACCCCTAGTCCTGCTCTGCAGGGTCTCTGCACGATGACTATCGTCAATAGGGTAGCTACAAGGTTGCTCCTCGAGCTGTTCGCCTAGAGGATGAAGAAGGGCAAGGCTAGCTCTTTCTCCTCTCTCTATGTGTGTGTATGTTGGCTAGGGTTCTAAACCCTTTGCATGGGTGAGCCTGGGGGGTTTATATAGGCCTAACCCCCAAGGGTACAATGGTAAATTGTTCGTGTGTAGGACCTGGATGTCAATGTCTCTAGGCGTCGGCTTCTCCGCCGCCTGCTGAGGCCGGCCGCTTCGTGGGTCCTGCCGGCTACTGCAAACTCGGCCGACAGGTGCGCCCGCCGCCTGTGGGCCATGCTGACTGCCCTTTACTATAGCCTTCCCTTTGGTGACGAAAGCCTCGTCGGGGGACAAACAACTACAGACCCGCCGCCTGGTGGGCGCTTACTGTAGCCACTCCCTGTCTCATTAGATTAATGGCAGGCAGACTCCGAGGGAAGGGAGGGCCGCCTGCTAGAGGTTGGCCCGTCGTCGTGGGCGACTACCAGGGTGCGCCGTCTTCTAGCAGCTCGCGGAAAGGTAGGGCCCGTTGGCTGCGGGCCGTACCGACCGCACATCATGGGAGACTGGCCCTAGGTGACATAGGCGGCATCACGAGTCGCGTGGCTACAATGCGGCGCCGGTCGAGGGGTGTCCGCTTGGTAAGCCCGCACTGTTGCCATGCTCTTCATGGATTTGGGGTGGCAGGCGACCCTGTAGCCACGCCCTATCTCATCGTAGTAAATGGGTGCAAACTTTGAGAGAGCGCGGGGCCGCCTTCTAGACGCCGGCTCCCTGGAGCCGTCTGTTGAGAGCACGCCGTCTTCTAGCAGCCGACCCCCTTGACCAGCCGGCCCAAGGAGTCGGTTGTTCATCCAGAAGGTGTGAGGGGTGCAACTAGCCCCGATGTCTTGAAATACTATGGGGTGCTGATGAGGCTACCCGTGATCAATCCCTCCGACAGTAGTCCCCGAAGCTGGTGGGGCACCGCGGCTGAAATCGAGGAGCCTCAACAGCTTCATACTCCGAGCGATTTGGTATTCTTGCTTCGTTCGTCTTCTGGTGATGTCGGCTGTTGGGAGCTGGCCAAGGCCAGGCCGGCCGCCTGGTGAATTCAAATCGCTGCGAAGGACGCCGGGTGGTGAGCTAGCCAGGTAGCAGGCCTGCCGCTCGTTGCTCGCATGCCTCGCGTTGCTATCAGGCCAGGCCGGCCTGCCAGCCCACACGCGTGACGGGACGTCGCTGCAGGTCCAGGCCCACCACTACAGGGCCTCGGCGCGTGCGTATCCGTTGTGGTCGAGGCGGATGGTTGCCCTTCTCAGGCGCATTAATTACACGCCATTAAGGTGCAGAATGCGCGGGGTTGTGCAGGCATGTGCGCAGTTAATCCCATGCCCCCACATCCTGTCTCTTGGCTCTGCCGCCATGGGCCTATAAGTACGGGGAGGAGGGCGGGGCAGAACGCACGCGCGCCCTTAGAGTCCTTCATCTTCTTCTTCCTCTGCCTTCTCTGCTCCCTTGCGGCCACCGTGCGGCCATGTTGCTCCACCGCCGAAGTGCCGCCACAGTGCGTCGTAGCTCGATTCCTCTGTGTCACCACCAAGCAGCCGTCAACCATGGCACGAGGCGATTGGGACGGTTCAAACATCCACACCAACCACCTCGAGTTGCTCCGCCAGACGCGGCAGCTTCCCCGCGCGGCCAACATGGAGGTGCGCGTTCCTCCCAAAAGGAAGATCTTGCCGACGCCGCAGGAGGGCGAGGGCGTCGTCTTCAGGACGCACTTCCTCCGCGACTTCGGCCTACCGGCAAGCGGCTTCCTCCACTCTTTCCTTGATTTCTATCGCCTCCAACCCCACCACATCACGCCGAACATGGGGGTGTTGCTTTCTGCATTCGTCACCCTTTGCGAGGGGTACTTCGGCGTCTTGCCCATGCTTGAGATGTGGTGGGGAGCTCTTCTACCTCAAGCTCGGCACCGCCATCAAGGGCGAGGTGGCTCAGTGCAGGGCCTCCATGGTGGTGCGGCGTACAAGATCGGGGGTCCACTTCCCAGCCCTCGCTCTACTAGAGTCTGCCAAGCTCTGGCAGAAGTCGTATTTCTACGCCTGGAACATCCACGAGTCGCGGGACTACGTCAACTTGCCGGCTTACGCAGCTGGCCCACCAGCGGAGCCCCGGAGCAATTGGAAGTCACGGGTGAAGATGTTGTCGGGCGCCTGCGCCACCTCCCTCACCCGACTCCAGGAGATGACGGAGTCGGAGGGCCTCAGGGCTTCGGACCTGCTGGTCGCATTCGTCGAACGCCGGGTGCTGCATCTCCTGGCCCGGCCCCATCTGATCAGCAACATAAGTGGGCTCCGGCACTCGTGGAGGTGGTTCGGCTGGTCAGCTACTTCTCCGAATGCAAGCATGTCGAGGAGACCTGGTAGTTCGGCAAGGAGTCGTACAGCCGTGCCAATCCCCCGCCTCCGGTAAGTCTCTGAATCTTTTTTTTGCTTGTGTCAAGTTCTTCATGCCGCCTGACCGTCTAGCTGCGACGCGGCGCTTCTCGGGCTAGACGGCAGCCGACGCGCTGGCCCCAGGCTATTAGTACCTGGCGGACCGCGCGGAGAGCAACATGGGTGACCCCAAGCTAGGGGCGGCTGCCATGGAGGAGGACGATGCCACTGGAGGTGGCAGAGGTGCTGACATCTGAGACTGGTCGGACGACTACGAGGAGGACGACAAGCCGCGTCGTGCCCCTGACCCCGGCAGGATAGGCGCTAGATCCTCGACGGCGCCGACTAGAGCACCCGACGCGTCGAAGCGTCGCGCTGACGCCGGGATGTACGGCAGCCAGCCATCCAAGAAGGCTAGGGCCACGGTCGCTGTGACCAAGAGGCAAGAGGCCGTGAAGGCGGCCATCCGGAAGGGCCCGAAGCAGCGCCCAATGGTGTCCGCGTAAGTGTCTTTCCTTTTCTTTATTGAGAAACTCTGTCTTGTGTTTGCTTCTTTTCTTGCAAACTTTTCTTGCCAAGCTTGCGCAGGGCTGCGCTTTCTTTGTCGCGGGCCCCATCTGCCTCGTTTATTGGGGCCATAGACGGCTCCGAAAACATCTACCGCGTGGACCCGACCGCTGCCCTTCGGGAGGCGACAGAAAGGAACGCGCTGGAGGTGCTACAGGAGCGGGACGCCGCAGCCCGAGCAAAGGCGGAGGAGGCCGACGCGGCATGGGTGAAGGCCGACGCAACGGCTAAGGCGCAGGCCGACGCCGCGGCCAAGGAGCAGGCTGGCGCGCCAGCCAAGGCGCGGGAGGAGGAGGCATCCCGCGACAGGGCTCCAGAGGCCACCAATCCGTAGCACGCGGAGCCATTGGTGGTGGAGGGCTAGGTGCTGACTGGAGGGCCGGAGCCGACCAGCCGGCCCTGGAGAGGAGAGGGGCTGACTGATGTCTACTACACAACCTTCTTCTTGTAGACGTTGTTGGGCCTCCCAGTGCAGAGGTTTGTAAGACAGTAGCAAATTTCCCTCAAGTGGATGACCTAAGGTTTATCAATCCGTAGGAGGAGTAGGATGAAGATGGTCTCTCTCGAGCAACCCTGCAACCAAATAACAAAGAGTCTCTTGTGTCCCCAACACACCCAATACAATGGTAAATTGTATAGGTGCACTAGTTCGGCAAAGAGATGGTGATACAAGTGGTATATGGATGGTAGATAAAGGTTTTTGTAATCTGAAAATATAAAAACAGCAAGGTAACTAATGATAAAAGTGAGTGTAAAGGGTATTGCAATGCGTTGAAACAAGGCCTAGGGTTCATACTTTCACTAGTGCAAGTCCTCTCAACAATAATAACATAATTGGATCATATAACTATCCCTCAACATGCAACAAAGAGTCACTCCAAAGTCACTAATAGCGGAGAACAAACGAAGAGATTATGGTAGGGTACGAAACCACCTCAAAGTTATTCTTTCCAATCAATCCGTTGGGCTATTCCTATAAGTGTCACAAACAGCCCTAGAGTTCGTACTAGAATAACACATTAAGACACAAATCAACCAAAACCCTAATGTCACCTAGATTCTCCAACGTCACCTCAAGTATCCGTGGGTATGATTATACGATATGCATCACACAATCTCAGATTCATCTATTCAACCAACACATAGAACCTCAAAGAGTGCCCCAAAGTTTCTACCAGAGAGTCAAGACGAAAACATGTGCCAACCCATATGCATAGGTTCATAGGCGGAACCCGCAATTTGATCACCCAAACATACATCAAGTGGATCAATAGAATACCCCATTGTCACCACGGGTATCCCACGCAAGACATACATCAAGTGTTCTCAAATCCTTAAAGAGTCAATCCGATAAGATAACTTCAAAGGGAAAACTCAATCCATTACAAGAGAGTAGAGGGGGGGAGAAACATCATAAGATCCAACTATAATAGCAAAGCTCGCGATACATCAAGATCATACCACCTCAAGTACACGAGAAAGAGAGAGAGAGAGATCAAACACATAGCTACTGGTACATACCCTCAGCCCTGAGGGAGAACTACTCCCTCCTCGTCATGGAGAGCACCAGGATGATGAAGATGGCCACCGGAGAAGGATTGCCCCCTTCGGCAGGGTGCCAGAATGAGTCTAGATTGGCTTTCGGTGCCTACGGAGGCTTCTGGCGGCAGAACTCCCGATCTATTGTGTTCCCCGATCGTTTTAGGGTATATGGAGATATATAGGCGGAAGAAGTACGTCAGGGGAGCCACGAGGGGCCCACGAGGGTGGAGGACGCGCCCCCTACCTCATGGCTTCCTTGAAGCTTCCTTGACGTGGAGTCCAAGTCTCCCGGGTTGCTTTCCTTCCAAAAGTAAGTTCGGTGAAGTTTCAGGTCAATTAGACTCCGTTTGATTTTCCTTTTCTGCGATACTATAAAACAAGGAAAAAACAGAAACTGGCACTCGGCTCTGGGTTAATAGGTTAGTCCCAAAAATCATATAAAATAGCATATAAATGCATATAAAACATCCAAGGTTGATAATATAATAGCATGGAACAATCAAAAATTATTGATACGTTGGAGACGTATCAGCATCCCCAAGCTTAATTCCTGCTCGTCCTCGAGTAGGTAAATGATAAAAACAGAATTTTTGATGTGGAATGCTACCTAACATATTTCTCTAAGTAATTCTCTTCATTTTGGCATCAATGTTCTGATCCATAAGATTCAAGACAAAAGTTTAATATTGACATAAAAATAATAATACTTCAAGCATACTAACTAAGCAATCATGTCTTCTCAAAATAACATGGCCAAAGAAAGTTCATCCCTACAAAATCATATAGTTTAGTCATGCTCCATTTTCGTCACACAAGAATGCTCTCATCATGCACAACCCCGATGACAAGCCAAGCAATTGTTACATACTTTAGTAATCTCAAACCTATAAACTTTCACGCAATATGTGAGCGCGAGCCATGGACATAGCACTATGGGTGGAATAGAATATAATGAGGGGGTTATGTGGAGAAGACAAAAAAATAGAATGTCTCACATCGATGCGGCTAATCAATGGGCTAGGGAGATGCCCATCAATTGATGTCAATGCAAGGAGTAGGGATTGCCATGCAACAGATGCACTAGAGCTATAAATGTATGAAAGCTCAACAAAAGAAACTAAGTGGGTGTGCATCCAACTTACTTGCTTACGAAGATCTAGGGCACTTGAGGAGGCCCATTGTTGGAATATACAAGCCAAGTTCTATAATTAAAAATTCCCACTAGTATATGAAAGTGACAAAACAAGAGACTCTCTATCATAAAGATCATGGTTCTACTTTGAAGCACAAGTGTGGAAAAGGATAGTAGCTGTAACACCCAGGATGCGGCTATATCTCCCACGTGTCGGAGCACGACTTAGAGGCATAACCACGTTGTAGGCATGTCGCAAGAGGGGTAATCTTTACACATCCCATGTATTGAATAAGAAAGAAGTACAGAGTTGGCTTACAGTCGCCACTTCACACAAAACATAAATATAGCATTACATCATCCAGATACAATCAAGGTCCGACTACGGAACCAAAATAAAGATAACCCCAAATGCATAAGATCCCCGATTGCCCCGACTGGGCTCCACTACTGATTGAAAGGAAACGAAACAACACAACGAACACGATCTTCATCGAGCCCCACTTGAGCTCAGTTGCGTCAACTGCACGGTATCATTGGCACCTGCAAACTGGTTTTGGAAGTAATCTGTGAGTCACGGGGACTTAGCAATCTCACACCCTCGCGATCAAGACTATTTAAGCTTATGGGTAGGAAAAGGTAGTGAGGTGGAGCTGCATCAAGCACTAGCATATATGGTGGCTAACTTACGCAACTGAGATCGAGAAGAGAAGCAAAGCACGGTCGTGAACTAGAAGTGATCAAGAAGTGATCCTGAAACTACTTATGTTCAAGCATAACACAAGAACCGTGTTCACTTCCCGGACTCCGCCAGAAAGAGACCATCACGGCTACACACATGGTTGATGCATTTTAATTAAGTTAGGTGTCAAGTTCTCTACAACCGGACATTAACAAATTCCCATCTGCCCATAACCGCGGGCAGGGCTTTCGAAAGTTCAAAACCCTGCAGGGGTGTCCCAACTTAGCTCATCACAAGCTCTCACGGTCAACGAAGGATATTCCTTCTAGCGGCAAGACCCGATCAGTCTCGAAATCCTGGTTACAAGACATTTCGAGAATGGTAAAACAAGACCAGCAAAGCCACCCGATGTGCCGACAAATCCCGATAGGAATCGCACGTATCTCGTTCTTAGGGCAAAACTGGATGAGACTAGCTACGAGTAAAACCAACCCTCAAGTTTCCCCGAGGTGGCCCCGCAGGCAGCTCGGTTTGGACTAACACTCAGAGGAGCACTAGCCCGGGGGGGTTTAAAATAAGATGACCCTTGAGTCTGCAGAACCCAAGGGAAGGTATATGGTGGTAGGTAGGCAAATGGTAAAACCAAGGTTGGGCCTTGCTGGAGGAGTTTTATTCAAAGCGAACTGTCAAGGGGTTCCCATAACACCCAACCGCGTGAGGAACGCAAAATCAAGGAACATAACACCGGTATGACGGAAACTAGGGTGGCAAGAGTGGAACAAAACACCAGGCATAAGGCCGAGCCTTCCACCCTTTACCAAGTATATAGATGCATTAATTAAATAAGAGATATTGTGATATCCCAAACAATAATCATGTTCCAACAAGGAACAAACTCCATCTTCACCTGCAACTAGCAACGCTATAAGAGGGGCTGAGCAAAGCGGTAACATAGCCAAACAACAGTTTGTTAGGACAAGGTGGGTTAGAGGTTTGACATGGAAATATGGGAGGCATGATAAATCATGTGGTAGGTATCGCGGCATAGGCATAGCAATAGAGCGAGCAAGTAGCAAGCAAAGATAGAAGTGATTTCGAGGGTATGGTCATCTTGCCTGCAAAGTTCTCCGAGTTGACATAAGCTTGATCCTCGTAAGCGTACTCAATGGGTTCCTCGATCACGTACTCATCTCCCGACTCTACCTAAGGCAAGAACACAAGCAAGGGAAATGCAATCAACCACGGTGCAATGCACACGCAACATGATGCAAAGCATGGCATGTCATGCGGGATGTAATATGCAATGCATAAGCGTGCTCCGAAAGGAAAAGATTGAACCAGGACTCAACTTGGAAAACCAAGAGCGCCGCTGGAAAGATGAGTTTATTTCGGTCGAAATCGATATAAAGATCACCGGAATCGGATGCACGGTTTGCAAATGGCAAGCAAAACAATAATGGCACTAATCTGCGATTAACAGCACGATGCCATCTAGAATGCAACAAGAAACTAAGCAACTACACTCCAACATAGCAACAAAGCACATGGCAGTGGTCCACTCAAGATGCTTGACAAAAGATGAACACTAAGCTACGGCTAAATCACACAAGAGCAGGTTCAAACAAACATGGCAAAAGTGCAAAAGATAACAGCATCACAGACTTAGTGAAAATAACATGTCAGGAATTAACATCAGGAAGCAATGTTTAAAGCAAGATAACAACATGCTACAGGATCAGATCATATCAATACAAGGCATGGCATGAATCTACTCAAAGCATATAACAAAAGTCCCTTACTGACCATGAGTCAAAAAGGATCATAAGATATGATGGCACCCATGTAAACATAGAAAGTTCCGTTAACAGATTCAGACTTAGCAGAAAACTGGACATGGCAAAAACAGAAATTATGAAGGCATATTTGCGAGCTCGATGCACTCAACACAAGGCATTGCATGACAAGCTAAGCATACTACCAGCAACAAGACATGATTATGAAGCTAACCAAAGCAAGAGCAAACTGATATCATGCATGGATCAACTACAACAACCTCGGCAAAATTGATTAACACGTAAACAATCTGCCAGGAACATTTTATAGCAAAAGTAGAGCAAGATTAAGTCATGCTAGGGTACTCCATAATTGCAAACAAAGAAATGGATGGATATAACATAACAATATCTCAAAATCATCCTTAATGAACATACTCAAAAGAAGCATGGATCACTCTGTTGCAACATGAATACATGGCATAAAAATAACAACAGAGCAAAGACTTAGTGAAATTCTAAGTCTCTGAAATCAGCAACATCACGGGAGCTACTTTGCATGCTTGTGCTAGTCACCACATTGATCACAAAAATACATGGCATACACCCCTGTAAAGATGGCATGGCATAGCCCAAAACACGTGTAGGGCTCAAGTTTATAGGAGGCACACATTAATCATGGCAAAAATGACAAATGCTCATAAACTGATAAGAATCAGGACCTAACATTATGAAGCACTCTTGCATCAACAATTACGCCATCAAGATGGACTCAAACAAGCATGGTGCAATGGAACAAAATGAAGAGGATGACCAGATTAACAATTTGATATATCATACGCGCAAAACGGAGCTATGGATGAGGAGTTATGGCATGATGAACAGGGCTGAAAATAATTTAGAAAAAGGGAATTAGTGATATTTTACCCTCCGGGAAACGGGACGGGGAGGACCCGGGACAAAGGGATCCGGGGCCCGGGGCGGTGTTTGGTTCGCCGACATGGTGGATCTCATCCACCCCGGCTCCGGCGACGGCGGGGCGGCTCCGGCAAGGAGCTCCGGCAAGGAGGAGGCCGATGGGGCGCGGGACGGCGGAGGAGGACGTCGGGGACGGCCGGATCCGGTCCGGCCCGACCGGATCCGCGGCAAGGACGGCGGTGGCGCGTGCTCCAGCGAGCAGCAGCGCCGACGGAGGTGGTCGGCAGCGGCGGCGAGGCGGCAGCGGAGCTTGGTGGAGCAGGCACGGGGCAGAGCGGCGATGGGCGACGGCGCGGACGACGGAGAGGTGGGGCGGCGGAGGCGGAGACGCGCCGGCGAGGCGGCGGAGGACGCGCGGGGTCCGGCGAGGCACGGAGCCCGGCGAGCGGCGGCGCAAGGCGGCGAGGGCGGCGGGGAAACGGGCGGCGACGCACGGGCTTCGGCGACGGTGGTTCGGGCCCGTGCGGGCCCGCGATGGGCTCAGCGGGCCGGCGGCGCGGAGGAGAGAGAGGGCCGGAAGTGGCGACGTGGCGCGATCTGATTGGCGCGGGGCGGCGGCTGGACGTGTCCGGCCGCCGGGCGGACATGTCCGGCGGCGGGGGAAGGTGGAAGCTAGGGTTTCGACCCAGATTTGGACGGGGGAGGGCATATATATAGCTAGAGGGAGCTAGGAGAGTCCAAATGAGGAGCGGTTTTCGGCCACGCGATCGTGATTGAACGACCGAGAGGATGGAGGGGGTTTGTATGGGTTTTGGGCCACTTTGGAGGGGTGTTGGGCTGCAACTCACACGAGGCCTTTACGGTTCCCCGGTTAACCGTTGGAGTATCAAACGAAGTCCAAATGGCACAAAACTTGATAGGCGGTCTACTGGTGGTGAACCAAGGCTGCTTGGCAAATCTCGGTCCAATCCGAGAATGTTTAACACCCGCACACAAAAAGAGACAAAAGAGGGCGCCGGATGACATAGGAGTGTCGGATCGCAAAACGGTCAACGGGGAAAATGCTCGGATGCATGAGACGAACACGTATGCAAATGAAATGCATGACATGCAAACAAATGATAAGGCAACAACAGTGAATAACTGGCAGACACCTAGCGCAACGGTCTCGAGGCGTTACAGTAGCATTGCCCCTTTTTTATTTGGCCTTTCTTTTTATTTGGCCTTTTTTGGGACAATGCTCTATTAATGATGATCATCACACTTCTATTTATTTACAACTCAAGAATTACAACTCGATACTTAGAACAAGATATGACTCTATATGAATGCCTCCGGCAGTGTACCGAGATAGCAATGATGCATGACTGGCATGTATGAAAGAATTATGAACGGTGGCTTTGCCACAAATACAATGTCAACTACATGATCATGCAAAGCAATATGACAATGATGAAGCGTGTCATAATAAACGGAATGGTGGAAAGTTGCATGGCAATATATCTCGGAATGGCTATGGAAATACCATAATAGGTAGGTATGGTGGCTGTTTTGAGGAAGATATAAGGAGGTTTATGTGTGAAAGAGCGTATCATATCACTGGGTTTGGATGCACCGGCGAAGTTTGCACCAACTCTCAATGTGAGAAAGGGCAATGCACGGTGCCGAAGAGGCTAGCAATGATGGAAGGGTAAGAGTGCGTATAATCCATGGACTCAACATTAGTCATAAAGAACTCACATACTTATTGCAAAAATCTACAAGTCATCAAAAACCAAGCACTACGCGCATGCTCCTTGGGGGATAGATTGGCAGGAAAAGACCATCGCTCGTCCCCGACAGCCACTCATAAGGAAGATAATCAAATAACACCTCATTTTTCAAATTTGTTACACAACGTTTACCATACGTGCATGCTACGAGACTTGCAAACTTCAACACAAGTATTCCTCAAATTCACAACTACCCAACTAGCACAACTTTGATATCACTATCTCCATATCTCAAAACAATCATCAAGTATCAAACTTCTCTTAGTATTCAATGCACTCTATATGAAAGTTTTTATTATATCCCTCTTGGATGCCCATCATATTAGGACTAGTTTCATAACCAAAGCAAATTACCATACTCTTCTAAAGACTCTCAAAATAATATAAGTGAAGCATGAGAGTTCACCTATTTCTATAAAATAAAACCACCACCGTGCTCTAAAAGATATAAGTGAAGCACTAGAGCAACAACAAACTACTCCGAAAGATATAAGTGAAGATCAATGAGTAGTCGAATAATTATGCAACTATGTGAAGACTCTCTAACATTTAATAATTTCAGATCTTGGTATTTTATTCAAACAGAAAGCAAATCCTAACAAAATAAATTGGCGCTCCAAGCAAAACACATATCATGTGGTAAATAAAAATATAGCTCCAAGTAAAGTTACCGATGAATGAAGACGAAAGAGGGGATGCCTCCCGGGGCATCCCCAAGCTTAGGCTCTTGGTTGTCCTTGAATATTACCTTGGGGTGCCTTGGGCGTCCCCAATCTTAGGTTCTTGCCACTTCTTATTCCATAGTCCATCGAATCTTTACCCAAAACTTGAAAACTTCACAACACAAAACTTAACAGAAAACTCGTAAGCTCCGTTAGTATAAGAAAATAAATCACCACTTAGGTACTATTGTGAACTCATTAAAAATTCATATTGGTGTAATATCTACTGTATTCCAACTTATCTAGGGTTCATACCCTCCGATACTACTCATAGATTCATAAAAATAGGCAAACAACACATCGAAAGCAGAATCTGTCAAAAATAGAACTGTCTGTAGTAATCTGGATCAAACGTATACTTATGGAACCCCAAATATTCTAAACTAAATTGCTGGACCTGAGGAATTTATCTATTAATCATCTTCAAAAAGAATTAACTAAATATCTCTCTCCAAATAACAATGGCAGCAATTCTCGTGAGCGCTAAAGTTTCCATTTGTTAGAGCATGATCACAAAGACTTCACCCAAGTCTTCCCAAAGGTTCTACTTGGCACAAACACTAACTAAAACATAAAACCACATCTAAATGGAGGCTAGATGAATTATTTATTACTAAAGAGGAGAAAAAATCAAAGAACGAAAATAAAATTGGGTTGCCTCCCAACAAGCGCTATCGTTTAACGCCCCTAGCTAGGCATGATGATTTCAATGATGCTCGCATAAAAGATAAGAATTGAAACATAAAGAGAACATCATGAAGAATATGACTAGCACATTTAAGCCTAACCCACTTCCTATGCATAGGGATTTTGTGAGCAAACAATTTATGGGAACAAGAATCAACTTGCATAGGAAGGTAAAGCAAGCATAACTTCGAAATTTTAAGCACATAGAGAGGAAACTTGATATTATTGCAATTCCTACAAGCATATATTCCCCCCTCATAATAATTTTCAGTAGCATCATGAATGAATTCAAAAATATAACTATCACATCAAGCATTCTTTTCATGATCTGCAAGCATAGAAATTTTGTTATTCTCCACACAAGCAAAGTTCTTCTCATGAATAATAGTGGGAGCATCATAACACTACAAAAAAATACACTTCCGTGATGATACGTGTTTGTCACAGTAGCTCGCTTTTTTTGTCATGCATGTACATCCATGACAAATTTATGACAGAATCAAGATAGTCATACCTGTGCTGTCGTAGAAGTGTTTCATGACATTACCAAAATTATCATCACGGAAGTGTCCACTTCCATGACAATAAATCGCGCATCACAGAAGTGCTTTCGTCAAGGGTGACCAACATGTGGCATCCACCATAACGGAACGCTGTTAAGCTATTGTGTCGGGTTTTGGATCTGATAACCCGTTAACAGCCCCGACCAATGGGGATTTTCCACGTGTAAAATCATCATTGGCTAGAGGAAACACGTGTCGGCTCATCGTTGGGACAGATGTCATCCACTCACTGGACAGAAGGCGCCTATGATACGTCGACACGTGGCACGGCCCAACAATGGCCCATTCCTGTGAAAAGGCCGGCCCATTTGACTTGGTCAAAAACTGGCGGGCCGGCCCATGGAAAGCCTGTTAACGGCCTGTTCGCGTATAGCCCATTTACAGCCCGCTAACCCAAGGCCCGTTACGCCCTATCCGAATTAGGCCCAGTAGTGTTATCTGGGCCGTCCAATAGATTCCAGCCCGTTTTCACTTCTGGCCCATGTATAGCCCATGATGTCTTTCGGCCCATATGAAGCCCTTTGTAACTCTTGGCCCATTAGCAGCCCGTGCTGAAACTGGCCCGTAATGAACAGTGTATCACTTTACACCCATTAACGGCCTGTGGTGAAACTGGCCTGTAATGAACAGTGTATCACTTTATACCCATTAACGGCCCGTTATTCCGTTGGGCCGTCTCCAGCCCATGTTATCTTTCAGCCTTCTCGGAGCCCATTTATTCTTGGGCTCATTTCCAGCATTCGTTTACTCACGGCCTGTTACTGTCATTTTCTGCTTGTGGGCCAAATTCAGCCTGTGGTTACAGTCGGCCCGTTTGTGATCCGTTAATACGTTGGGCCATTTTCATAGCGTCATCAAATATGGCCTATTAACGATGGCCTGTTATGGTCGTCCCATGAATGGACGATTCCAACTCTAGCCCGTTTACGGCCAGAATGCGGTCTGTTTGGCCCATGTTTGGCCAATCGATCATACGGCCCGTACAAGGCCCATTGATGATACGACCCATAGAAGGCCCATTGATGATACGGCCCATAGAATGCCCATTGTTTCTATGGCCCGTAGAAGGCCCACTATTTCTATGGCCCGTAGAAGGCCCATTGTTTCTACGGCCCGTAGGAGGCCCAGTGTCACTACAGTAAATATTAGCCCATGGTTATTGTGGCCTAGTTTTAAAAAATAGGTTATTGCAGCCACTAGCAAACCGCAGAAAAAGAACTGCACTGACTACAAGCAAACAAATAAGCAAGACAACAAGGAAATAAATAAGCAAGCAACTTACACTAGGCTATCACAGCTATTACACATATTACATCCACTAGGCATCAAAGTTCGCCACCAGTGCAAATATAGGGAACACAGCAGCATATAAACAAGTCCCGAACTGAAACCACTTCAGAAGAGCTCAAGAAACAATATCCTGGGTACCCATAATGCTGGCAAGATGCTTAGCAAGCTTATTAAGTTTCTCTTGTTTGGCGCTTAAGTCCTCCAGCGGTTGCTGTTGCACCAGAAAGTATGCATCTGAATTCTGCAGGGACTTCCTTGGTCCTTCGGCTTCCTGTCGCATAACATCCGATCGATGTCTTTCAACTTGAAGTTGAGACTCAAGAAGCCGAACTGATTCAGGCAATGAGTTCGAAGAGCTGGTGCCAGCAGTGGTAGCCAGTAACTCGAACACTACATCAAGACAGGACTTTGGGGTTGTCTCAGTGTCTTCAATATAGTTTTTATCAGCTTTCTTGGAGATCAACAGGGATGTCTCACTATCTTGAACCTTATATGCATTACTTCCTTTACCATTGCATTATAGGGTACTCTTCTCCAATATTTTATCCGCGTTCTAAAAGAGAAACAAACAAACACATCTCAGGTTTACAATGTAGTATATGAAACTCATTTTGGTAAACCAGTTCAGTAGTAAGGTGGACAGGATAACAGCATGAAACAAACATATATCTATGTAGTATGGTCACTGTATGGTCTATATCATTCTAGTTTATGTTGCCAAATCAAGATAGATACAGTTTGAATCATATCTATTTAAGATAAAAGCAGCATAGACAGAATATAAGTGTGGGAAACTACACAACAATAACAACACTTGTAATGTGCATGGCATGAGAACATAACTATTTATTCAATTGAAACTGAAATCAACATAGAGCAAGTTACAACAGCAAACAGCCAAACACATTGAAGAAACAGGTTTAAAACATACCTGTTGCGCCATTGGAGTTTCAATTGCATCCTTCAAATTTGAAATTAGTTGGTATCAATAAATACAGTGATGCAAGAGCAAAGTAGTATGAACCATAGCTACGGAACCTGACCTGAGAACAATTCTTCTTCTGCTTTAAGCGTTGACTTCGGGTTCGGAGTGGTGGTCCTCGTGATTTGGGCACTGCAGTTGCCTTACTAACTGCTCGTGTTTGGGTGCTCTGTGGTGGAGACGGTGCTGTGTCAACGGGAACTGGGTGTCTATCTGCTGGGGTTGGGGTTAGATGGGGTGTAGCTGGTTCTCTGTCCAACTAGGTAGGGGTACAATCTACATGAGTGTGGGTTATGTGTGGTGGGGCTGGTTCTTGGGCAAGTACAACCGTGGTTCTATCTGCATCAACAGGTAGCACGATCTTTTCTGAAGACCGTGTTTTTACTCCCACAGATACTGCCATCACTCCCTCCAATTGAAATGGCTGATAAACAAGAAAAGTTATTGAATGTACATACATTGTAAGATAGACAGGTGCAATGGATAGTAGGGAAGAAAACAGGGCATGAAATAATTCACATTTATGTTGTCTAAGCAAACAGAATAGCAGGACATAATTTCACATATATGATGGCTAATTAAACAGGATAGCATGACACAATTTCACATGTATGATGGCTAACTAAACAGGATAGAATGACATACTTCAAAATATGATGACTATGTAAACAGGATGACATGATATAACTATACGATGTGTCAATTAAAGTGGTAGGCATGCCATAAATCACAGACATGCCGTCGATGGAAACATGATGGCATGATATAATTCACGGATGGAATGACATAATTTAAATATGATGACTATGTAAACAGGATGAGATGATATAACTATATTATGTCTTTAGAAAATGGGTTGGCATGCCATAATTCAGATACATGCTGTCTATGTAAACATCATAGGATGACGTAATTCAAATATATGATTTATATACTAAGGAAGTGAGCAGAGGGCAATCGCATATATGATGTGTCAACTAAGGAGATGGCATTCAATATTGTGTATATGATGTAAAAACTAAGAATTGCAATACAACATATGCATTATATGAGTAATATAACCCTACCAAGTTTGAGCATACACCTCAGCGGGATAATAGGACTGGTCATCTGCCTCTGAATCCTCCTCTGAGGAGCTATCGGTAACCAGCAAGACATGCGCTTCGTCAGATAGCATTGTCTGCTCTGAAGACCTTGTTTCCACTCCAGATTTTTCCATGACCATGCCAAATGGCTGATGCACAGGAAGAGAATTGAATATACTAAAATTGTTGACAAATTTAACCCATAATAAAAAAATGATGGCATGATATAATTCACATATAAGATGACTGGCTAACCAGGGTGGCATTGCAAAATTCACATATATGATGCCTGGCTAGACAAGATGGCATTGCATGATTCACATATACGATAAAGAAACTAAACAGATGGCATTGACACAAAGCATGTCTAAACTAAGCAGATGACATCTTTAATGTATACAGTAAGAAATGCAAGGCACCATATGCATGATATTACCAACATCACCATGCCAAGTTAGAGCGAAGACCTCATGGGGTAAATAGGAGTGGTCTTCTCCTTCTGAATCCCCCTCATAACAATTATCTTCCTCTTGATTACGATCCGAAATGGGTGGAGGGGGGCTGCCTTTGCGCCCACCATGGAACGACGTCTGCATGAAATTTTATTGCCACGCAAGGCTCGTCTCTTTTTCTCTACATGATCAGTTCCATGGTGTACAATAACTGGCATGCATAGGAATAAAGCATAGTGAGATTATGTAAGGAGTGCATGCATAAATCCAGAGTGATGGTAGCAAACTGTGGATAGACCCAAAACCAATGATAGCAGGCAGATAATAGCTTTAGTTAAAAAATACAGATAATGGCTCCTTTAATGTTTGTTTGCACCCAACATGAAACTCATAGTAGACACCGGAGATTAACCAGATAGTAGACAGATCGTACTGATTGCTGCCCCAATATGTACCCCACAACCATTTTAAAACTCAAGTTTTAGCATTAGTTTGGACCTGACTCGGAGTCTAATAGGTGAACACGACGATAATGTAGCATGTAATCATATTAAGTGACACATGACGTAAGCAAACACGGAAGAGTGCGACCTCTCTTGGGGACCCGTGTAGTCCTCAAGGTCATCTGCTCAGTTGATGATGGTAATGCAGTTGCCGTGGCTGCCGACGGCGGGGAAGAAGATCTGAGGCGGCGAAAGACAGTCTGGAGAGCGGATCCCTGCTGTGGTGAACCCTTCCGTCGTTGGAGCAGCTGGGCTGGGGTGGAACACAGCGCCGCAGGAGCAGGACAAACCACACAAGGTTTTCTTTGACACATATCTATAACAGAAGTAATTGAGTAAGGGCTTGTTTGAATTTGAGGATTCTAACAATGCAGGGATAGGAAATAGACAGGAATAGGATAGGAATGCATGTGCAAAACAGAGAATTTAAAAACACAGGATTTCTGCCAATCTGGGTGTTTGATTCACAACAATTGGAAGATCACAGGATGCAAAAAAAGCATGGTGAGATTAAGTCAAACCACAAGAAAATGTACGGTTATAATGCTACTATCTCTTAGTGTTGTGCTTGATGAATAGGAATATGAAAAGGAGGAGAAGTGGAAATTAGAATTCCTACGGTTTTTCTTTCAAGGAGACACTAAAGGAACAAATCCTACAGTTTTCCTTTGCTCCATTCCTTTGCACCAAATTCATGAAAAGTAGTACCATAGGAAACTTTCCAATTCCGATGTTTTTCATTCACTTTTCCTTTCAAGCACTGGCGATTCTAGTAGGAAGGCTTGAGCAAGGAAAATCCTACACTAAAAAAATGTTTTTGTGCTACTTTTATTACTTTGGACCCAGGCCACTGCCATACTAGCTCAACTCCCAGGCCCATCGACAAATGCATAGCTCAAACGCGCAGAGATAAATAATGATGGCGTTCAAGAGAGTACATCGTGGATAGCTAAGTTGCCTGGTACCTCACTGCTTGTCACATAGTAGGATAAAATAATCGTATTTCCTGTTACTACGAGTGCTCAGTGGACAATATATATAACATGTAGAGTAAAAAAGAGATGCGGCAAGTGTACAACCTCTTTGGCGAAGCCATGTCGATCTCAGCGTGATTGGGTTGGCCGGTGAGGATGCTCCAGCTGACTTGGCTGTCAGAGGAGGGGAAGAAGATCTTAGGCATCTGGAGATGGAGCCCGAGGTACTGCTCCACTGTGATGGAGGGTTTCGTCGTTGGAGCAGCTCTGGTGAGTTGTACGACGCCGAGGCTGAAGCAGGACAAGAGAGACAACGAACAACGTTAACCTGAGTGGAATTCTAATAGCATCTCCAATACATGACGTAAAATACATAAACACAAAGTGCTAGATGTAAAATACATCAGCCGCTCATCTCTGAACTTAACTGTCGGAACTGAATTTAACTGTCGAAACTGAACTTAACTGTCGAAACTGAACTTAACTGTCGAAACTGAATTTTGCTGTCGAAACTGAATTTTGTTGTCGAAACTGAATGCACTACCAAGGTGAGGCTACATGTCGGTCGACTGACTTTTTCATCTCTGGTCAGTCGATTTTGCAGCCATTGGATACGAAATCAAGGGCCTGCGGTTCATCTTCAACCTCCACCCCCCTGAGCCGGCCAAATAGCAGCCCCCCGCCGCCCGTGGCCGGCGCTGCGCCGCCCCGCCCACCCCGAAAACACTCGCCGACGCCGGTCCGCCGCCGCCCTGGCCATCCCTCTAGCCCCCCCCCCCCCCCCGTGCTGAGCTTTTTCTCCGGCGATCCCCACGCCACCGCCCCGCCACCGTTGGCGACCACCGCCCCCATCCTGAACCCTAAGATAGATAGTGGGGTACCTCTCCGGCGAGCCCCCCTCCCCGTTGCGACTGGTTCTTCCTTCACACCGGCGACACCAGAGTGAAGTGTAGCTAAATCGGAGCAGCATCGCAAGCAAGAGCAAGAGCGAGAGCAGCAGCACGAGCAAGAGCAATAGCAAGAGTAGACCAGGCAGGGGACCGAGAGCAAGAGCAGAGCACCAGCGCGAGCGAGAGCTAAAGCAGCAGCCGGTCCTACTGATGTGGACATCACCGCCGAGGGAGCGACGCCGTGGAGGAAGTGGCCGGCGACGCCGCCGTGGATGGAGCCGTGCCGTTTCGGCTTGGGACCGAGCGCCGGCAGCACCGTGAGATCGAATCAAGAAGAAAATGCGGCGATTAGTGTACAACCTCTTTGGTGGCACCGATTAGGCCGCAGCTTCATCTGAGGAAACGGTGATGATGATGCTCTTCCGGTGGTGCAGGTGAATACGGCGGTGTGGGAATGGAGGTGGCACGAAAAACGAGGGGAATGTCGGGGCAGCTCCTTGGAGGTGGAGGACGGTGTGGCTGAACCGGCGGGACGATGAGATCGACGATGGATCCTCATCCGGTACGGTGGATGAGGGACGTCGAGGTGTTGCTGTGGACGACGTCGTCGGGGAAGAGGCTCCGGCTGGGTGGCGGACGGAGCAGGGTGTGGGGTTTCGTCGCGGGTTTTCGCGGCCTCGGTGTAGGAATGGGTGGGCGGATGGGATGGCAGTGGGGAACCATGGCTTAGAGACGCGCTTGTCCGAAATGTGGGGTAAGTTACGAAAGACCCCCACCGATTTGAGGCAGTTCTTTCGGTTCAGGGGTACCACGGGCATTTCACGTGTCGGGATTTCATAGGAGGTGGGAGTATTCGCGCGCGTTGTAATTTCGAAATAGCAAGGCGCGGGTTGAGATGGAGGGAGTTGTCGGAGCACAACGAGACAAAGATATATCTTAAATATTTCAGGCTAACAGGGCGCGGGTTGAAGAGGCGGGAGTTTCCCAGCACGATAGACAGAGACGCTAGCTTGAATTTTCGGCATAACAAGGCGCGGCTTGAAATTTCGGAAGAAGAGGCTTAACGTGTACCCCCAAAAAATACAATTTGCACATCAACACACACAACACACACACAAACACCATTTAGACTAGAGTAAGGTACACGTGCATTGCACGCATGACATTTGGCAACCAAATTATGAATAAATACCACATTATAGCATGCAAGATTTGAGTCATATATGCATGATGTAGATGTTCATTTAATTCTTATAGTTCATTTCATTCAAAATCATCTAGTTTTTATAAGAAAGCTAATCTATTTTAAGATTCATGGAATTGTGCGTCGTAAGACATAAAGTAAAAACAAATAATGGCAAATCATGTAGAAAAACATTTGGGCAATTCTGATACGGAAGATTCTAGAACAAATAAGAAGTGCTTGTCTTTTGATGTTTGTGCATTATGCTTAAGTTCAACCATGGAGTCTTCTAGATTATACATGTGGCGAAATCTGGTGGAATCTAGATGATATCCAACGGCCAGTAGTGCTCAAATTTGCCATCTTTGGAACATCGGATTCGCCTCATCCAACGACCATCTTTCAAAGTTAAAGTTACCCGCACACAATATAAAAAATATATGAAATATAATATATAGGGGTATAGATATAGATATGTGATGCAAAAGCCGCCCATCATCTCCAATTAGAATAGGGTGTCCATGCACGGAAGCGACGTGGCCAAATGCTGTTTGCCATCGGTATCTCAAATTCAAATCAGTCTGACCTTGTTCAATGTGTATGCATTACAACATGCTCGTTTCCAAACCACACCGTGCAGATCTCCATTATATTCATGCATGCATGGGTTTCAAACATCAGGATCTCTTATTCAAATATTTGAATTCAACTTTACATTGATTGTGACCTCACCTATTCAGCTATTCTTTTACACCAACATAGTATTCTTCTCTTTATAATTGTACCACTAACCTTCTCTCGTGCATGCATGCACACACACTACCAGTCGGCATTATCCATCGCACGCATGCAATCTTTTTCTTCAGGTCGGTCTCCCATGAAGGCACACACCAACACACATCCCCCTCTCCATCATATCGGGCATTCTTTATCTCTCACGCGTGCATGCGCAACGATCGATGTTCCTCTATGTATGTGTGTATATAGCTAGGTCTTTCATAGTTTTCCACACAAACCGATCAATCGATATATCCAGTGAGGTCTCATCCTCTTTCCCACGTCCACATCGATCAATCTATACCTCTCTATATAGGATTAACATATATAGCTAATACACCCACATTAATTATGTATCCAACGTCCCCCTCTCATCATCCATGCCTTCCGCTTCATCTCTTAGACGCGTGCACAATGGTGAAGATAGGGGGCAGTAAGGGCCCTGCCCCCTCCCCCCTAACATCACTATATATCAAGGCTAATATGAATGTGATCATTAGACAATTGCTGCTAAAAATGGTTTAAGTTCATGAATTGACCCTCCTCGTAAAGGATTAGCAATGCTTAGCCCCCTAGCTCATTTATTTTTCATGGCTCCTTCACTGCGCGCATCAGCGCACGTGTTCGCCCTCTCTCTCTAAATATCGATCTCGCACTTGTGCATTCCTTCATAGTCTCCCTCCACTCGGCCCCTCGCACCATCTTCTAGCCCCCACCGGATTTTGCCACATGTACAATCTAGCAGACTCCATGGTTGAACTTAAGCATAATGCACAAACCTCATAACAACAGTGGTTCTCTTTTGTTCTAGAATCTTCCGTATCATCACTGCCCAAAATTTTTTCTAGTTGAATTGCCATTATTTGTTTTTACTTTATTCTTTACAACGCACAATTCCATGAATCATTAAATAGATTAAGGTCTTCTTTGATTCAAAGGATTCTCAAAGGAATTTTGGAGGATTCAAATCATTAGGAATTTTTCCTATTTTGCTTGTTTGATTCGTAGGATTGCAAACCATAGGAATTTTTCCATATGATTCATTTGCACTAGATTTCATAGGAAACATCCCATCCACTCAACCCTCTTTGAAAGAATTCTGCGTTTTCTCTATGCACAATCAAACACTCGTACAATCCTGTAGGATTCAAGACGACATTCCACTATAATCCCATGTTTTTCCTATTCCCGCGTTCTTAGCTTTTTTATAAAAACTAATTGATTTTGAATGAGATGAACTATAAGAATTAAACAAAGGGCTACATCAGGCATATATGACTCAGAGCTTACATGCTATAGTGTGGTATTTATTCATAATTTGGTTCCAAAATCTGATGCGTGCAATGCACGTGTACCTTACTAGTACTTCGAGTATGTGCAAAACACATAAATTAGAATACCGATGGCACGCTACACAGTGTCTCTCTTACAGTTCATGAAGCCACGTGGCACATGCGTAGGTGTTGTCGCGACCTCCTTGTGTGGATTGATCACAGTGACGTGTTGATGGTTCCAGAAGAATGTACTCGTCCTCCCTGAGCCATACTGGCGGTACATGCATGAAGCGAAGATGTGCACGCACGCCATGCATGCACTCATTCCTCGCACGCACACGCGGGTACACGGGCGGACGCAATTTTGTACCAAGATCCACCCCATGTGATAATTAGACGCGTGTAAAGTCGTTCACTTCATTGATGGTCAATTAATACAGCGCATGCAAATTGAGTGGATGTGAGGGCGGAAGAAAGACATTATTACTCCACTACGCGCATGAGAGTAGTTAAATCGTGGGTTGCTAGTAGTACTTCCGTTGGTCTCCTTCGTATTTTGTGCCAATTTTTGACAGTAACATAATATTTACGCATTTGAGCAGTGTAGTAGTACTTGAAATTTATGTTCTGCTAAACTCATCGCGAGCCGTTTCGGGCCTCGAAACCAAAGCCATCAATTAACTTTACCTTGTTCCCATCACATTCGAAAGCCTGCTCACACCTACTAGTAGTACGTACCAAACCTGAACGTTTTCCCACTATGCAGGTATTAGTACTATTGCTAGTACTTAGGTTATAAAAAGGGGAACTACCTAACCGAAAATCACTCTACCTTTCCTCCTCATAAGTGCTTCTTGTTCGTCCTTCGTTGCCATGGCCGGTGAGCAGAGCTCTAGGTCGAGAACTACTCGTAACAAGGGAGCGGTAACCAAGGCTGCGGAAAAAAAAGAGGGCTCGCCGCCACGCAGAGACCTCGAAAGATCTCTCACGGGCAGGCGATGGCTCCCAGGAGCGCCCTAGCCGCGAAGGCGAACATGCCGAGCCGGCGGAGCTGGAGTCGTTATCCCTCGACGGCATGCCCGATCAGCTCAATAAGCAGAAGGAGTTCATCCAAGGATTGATGGAGTTGCTGAAGGAGAGCCTCGATGACATGCCCGCTGAGCTCAATCAGCAGGGAGAGTTGACCGCCGGCTTGGTGATGCTGCTGAAGAAGAGCATTGCCTCGAAGAAGAAGAAGGCGACCGGCGAAATCCTGCGACTTCGGGAGGACAATGCGAAGCTCTGCCATGAGATCGACCTGTTGAAGGAGAAGAACGCTGGCTGGAAGAAGCTGCATGACAATAGTAGTTCCTCGATGAAGATGCTGCAGGCCCTCGCCATGGAACAGAGGGAAGAGTTGGCGAAGCTCCGCATTGAGCACCCGGCTGCTGTCAAGGTACATAATATGGCCGTGGAACAGATGATGAAGGCTCGCGTCGAGAAATGTCGCGTCATGGACACAATGATGAAGATGGCGGAGGAGACGCGCAAGGAGATGGAGGTCGTGGAGGCGATGAAGAAGCAGTTACGACTCCGTGGCGATTCAGATCATTTGGGGTGATAATCTTCCTTCTTCTTTTGCTCCTGTGTTTCATCTTTTGCTTCGGGTGTTTCGCCGCACGTGTCACGTTCTCTGCAAGGCATGAATAGAACAATGTTTTTTTGAGGGAATGAATAGAACAATGCTAACAATGAGATGACTAGCAAATTAGATCATTTTTATCGCCATATGGCACTGGGCTGCCGTGTTTCGTGCTCCTCCGTCGCAGTACTACTCCAGTGGAAAACTTGAGTATACCGCATGGTTCTTTGCTCCTCCTCGATCAGGTCGTCCGCGCATTTATATGAGTAGTCAAATCACAAGGCCCCGCCTTCCAGCAGTACTGAGCCATCAAATCACAAAGGCCCTCGCCTCTCGTGAAACCAACCAAGCTAGACTACCCCGCCCTCTAGCCTTTTAGAAACTGTATACTTTTGTACAGCAGTAGTATCGATGGATTGCGCCATGGAGCAAAAATTCAAATTAAAAAAAGGTGGTACATATAGAGAGCACTCATCGCCAAATTATGCATATAGTACTATTAAAAAGGCTAGTCACAATAATGGTGTCCAGCACAACCCACCCCTCAAATAAAACTAAGAGGGTGCTTGGATACGTTTTAGTCCCATGACTAAAAGTAGTGGGACTAAAACATGCTAGCCTCACCCATGCTTGGATCCAAATACTAAAAATGCTAAAATCAAGTTAATGAGCATTTATTATCCTCTGAACCCTCCAATCCAGAACTCGCCTGTGTTAAAGTAGAGGAGTGAAATGAGTAGAGAGAGGACAAATCCACATTTTAGTAGGGGTACCCCTGACTAAATTTTTTTAGTCTCAAGACTAGTTTTAGCCCCTCTTTAGTCAGGGGTGCTTGGAACTTTAGCCTCTTAAAGAGACTATTTTTAGTCACACTAAAATAAGTCCCTTGGATCCAAGCACCCTCTAAGCATCCTGGAATTCTTTGACAAAACTAAGCACCCTGAAATTCTTTGACAACTAAACTGCTGGCTATATGATGTTGGCCATATATATTATACTTATATAATGTGAAGAAACGAGTGGTAGTACTATACCAACTAAAAGATGAAATGTAAGAAATACTAGTATGCATGTACTGAAGAGTTAAAGTAACAAGAAGAAACATAACATAGTTCTACTGGGGGCTCAGCACAACACACCCCTCAAATTAAATTAAGCACACCTGATATTAAACTTTACAACTATTCCGGTAGACACTACATTAGAACCACCATGAGCAACGACACTGCCACCTTACTCGGAGTCCTCGTCCATGTCCTCGACTTCGTCCTTGTCCCTCTTCCTCTTGTCCGATACTTCTTTGCTTGAACCGCACACTTGGCTGTTGCTCTTCATCCAACCCTTGTAGATATTGAAGCAAAGGTAGCCATCCATTGCAGGATGTGGTCTATATCTTGTACATTCCGCTGCCATGCATGACAATGAAATGTGTATGGAGGTTTCTCCAGTTTACCATACGAAGGATGAACCATGGCTCCTGCCAGGGTCAGCATTGAAGGCTGACGAGCGGACACCAACCGATACTTCTGGAGGTCGAAGGTGTTGCCTACAATGAGGCCTATCCGATGCAGGACGTCTTTGTTGTTACCAAAGTCTACAGTAATGAATTTGACTAGGTTTCTCTCGAGGAAGTCCTTAAAATCCTGGCACTCAACGTCGGCATGGCATATGTGGTAGACCAAGCATAAGTCGTGCATGCAAACCTGGATCACGGCGGGCTTCTTCCTCTCTTCGTCCTTTAGATCCTTCTCTCGTCCCAGGACTGTGGTGTACTCAACATCTAGCCCAGCGACCCACTCATCATCTAAGTCTTCGAACATGCGTCTGAAGCAAGAAAGGCATCCTTTCACCGTCGCGGAAGAATGGGTGTAGATGACGTCGAACTCATCGCCGGTGATGGTTCTAACCTTGTACTCACTGCCGATCGTGGAGATTTGGGACGCCATGGATTTGGGAGGAGGGTTAGGATTAGTGGAACTGCCGTAATGTGAATGGACGGGACGACTAGGAGCGAACCGCCATAGTATTGAAGGACGTGCGGGGACGAGTAGGAGCGAACTGCCAGCGTGCGAATGGCAGGGTAGTGGCTTTCCATTCTCCCATGATACGGGCTTCCGAGAGCCCTTGGATCTGAGATCGAATGGTTGCATGGCATGATTCTAGACCTATGGGTGAATATCCTATCATGGAGGGTTATTCTGCAAATTTTTAGCAACTTAGCATGTGACCGTTTGATCTCAGATCCAAGGGCTGCCAACAGCCCGTATCATGGTCGCGCCTACCACGACCGTCGTGTCGCTCGCGCGGTCGCGCCCTTGGAGATTTAACACGGTGCGTTAGGCTATCTGATGTTGGCATGTCATACATAGTCATCACTTAGTCACTCATACTACAACAAGGTTGGCTATAAGTGTATTTTTTTACTCCTCTCTATCTCTTTCTTCGTACTCAAGGAAGAAACTGTGCTAAGCGCGTGTATTTATTGCATTTGCCAAGGAGTGACCTCTTCCAATGAAATGGTGTTGCTAAGTTTGCTTCATTTAATTAGCTATAGACTCAAAATTGTCTTTTCACCTAGGTACACGCGCTTAGCACCGTTTATTCCTTAGGTCACCAAACTAGTCTCTCTCTTCTTGATTAACTTGCCACATCAGACTTTATGCTTATGTGGCAAGCTTAAGCACCTATAGGAGCAAGTAAAAGTAAGTACAATAGTGCGCTTTACATGGCATTTTTGCATATGTGGAGGAAAGAGAGGCAAGGAAAAAGTGGAGAAGTGGGCTCTCATGCAAGAGCCAGCCTCTACTACATGGTGGAGCATTGGGAGAGGCACCTGTATGGAGGTGGTCAGGAATCTGGGAGACTCATGCCAGTCGTAGCGCCGCAGTTAAAATGATAATGGCAAGTCAAATCACGGGGCCCCACCTGTCCAGCAGTAACTCGCTGTCAAAGCACACAGCCCTATGTTTGAAGCAGCCTACTCCCTCGTTTCTCACGTCTCTGTCGAACCGACTAGGCGAAACTGCCCCGCCGCCTACCGCGCAGGAAAAGCCCCGCCCTCGACTTTTAAATAGTATACAGTATACTAATTTTGTATCCATGGATTGCGCCCGCGCCATGGAGCAAAGCGTCTAGAAAATGGAGGAGAGACGGTGGTCTTGCAATAGAGAAGAGGGAGAGGCGAGACAGTGGTTTTGGAATGGAGGTGATGGAGAGGAGAGGAGGTGGTTTTGCAATGGAGTAGAGGGAGAGGGGCGTGCGGCAGCGATTTAGGACTGGACGAGAGGGCCGGTGTGCTCTGACTGGATCAAAATCAACATCAATTTGGTGACATGCATTCACATTTTGCTTGTCAAATATAGTACGTGGTCAAACTTTGACCCAAAATACGCGAAACAACAAAAAAAGACTTCCAAGACCAGCGCCGCTCTTCCGCTCTTCTCCTCTTAAACCAGCGCCGCTCCTCTCCTGTTCCAATCTAAATGCAGCGCCGCTCCTCTCCTCTTCCATTTCAAAACCACCGCCCCTCCTCTCCTGTTCCAGTCCAAAAGCAGCGTCGCTCCTCTCCCGTTCTAATCCAAAACCAGCGCTGCTCCTCTCCTCTTCCATTCAAAAACCACCGCCGGCGAGTGAAAGTGTTGTGGAGAAGTAGATCGATGGAGGAGTACAACCGATACATGAGGATCGCAGACGGAGACCCTGTGAAGCTAGCTAGGATGTTGGAGATACAGTCTTGCTTTGACAACAAGGACCAACTAGCAGCGACGGCGACATCCATGGCCAAATATCTGCAACAAAGCGAAAAGGCGATGATACTCCCGGAGGGAGTCGCGCCGGAGTACATAGAGCTGCTCCTTTGGGCCATGGAGCAAACAAATTCACCGAATCCGATCGTGAGGGAGCGGTGGTGGGAGTATCAATCCCAAATGGAGCATCCACCAGAGATTGAAGGATCGAGCATCTACAGGGTGCCGTTTGTGAGGGTGTCCTGCCAGAGCGAGCCGGTGGAGTCTTCGTCGACCGAACCCAACTGCAAGAGGAGAAAAGCAGTTGGCCCGAAGACGCTTCCCCGCCATCGTCTCCCTCGCCGTTCACATCGTCTCACGGGGCGGCTGTCTGCCGCCGAGGAATAGGAGGGGGCTGCCCCCAGCCCAATAGTCGGGCAGGTTGTGAATTGTCAGGAGGAGCTTAGGGTTGTCAGTATTTGCAGGTTTTGAATTGTGTTTTGTGTTGTGTATTTTGAGAGTACTTTCAGATACGAATGTCTTTTGAATTTCAGATTTGCAGTATTGAGCATATGAAGTATTTTATGAATTCTAGATATCTATTTTTAGCACTTAAAAAAATGTAGTTTCATAGGAGTATAAAAGTGCAGACAATGTGATTCTCAAAGAAGAAACTGCAAGTTTCAGTTTCAGATAAGAAACTGCAAGTTTAGTTTCAGATAAGAAACTGCAACTTTCAGAGGCAGAGCATTTATATTAACACGGCCTTTTCAAACAGGGTTAACATCATGTTGGAAGTTTTATTCATGGTCGAAAATGGAACTACCAGCCAGTTAACATCATGCTGATCAACATTCATGCATAGCACATCTTCATATGATGCACAGTCAAAATGCCCACACAATGTCGAGTGTGCGAAACACAGAGAAAACGAGGGACGAAGTTTTGGCAAGTGTTGGATGTGGTTTTGGGCTGCCCCGTCTAGGCTTTCATTTTTAACATGCGCAGCGCACGTCCTCGGATGGGAGGTCCATAGGCCTGTTTGTATTTTCTTAGGGCCGTCATGTATCGATTGGCCTATGGACCTCCCATCCAAGGTTTTATTTTTGGTAGCCCAATTTATGTATTTTTTTGAAGAAAATTGATGTCTACTACACAACCTTCTTCTTGTAGACGTTGTTGGGCCTCCAAGTGCTTAGGTTTGTAGGACAGTAGCAAATTTCCCTCAAGTGGATGACCTAAGGTTTATCAATTCGTAGAAGGTGTAGGATGAAGATGGTCTCTCTCAAGCAACCCTGCAACCAAATAACAAAGAGTCTCTTGTGTCCCCAACACACCCAATACAATGGTAAATTGTATAGGTGCACTAGTTCGGCGAAGAGATGGTGATACAAGTGGTATATGGATAGTAGATAATAGTTTTTGTAATTTGAAAATATAAAAACAGTAAGGTAACTAATGATAAAAGTGAGCTTAAACGGTATTGCAATGCTAGGAAACAAGGCCTAGGGTTCATACTTTCACTAGTGCAAGTCCTCTCAACAATAATAACATAATTGGATCACATAACTATCCCTCAACGTGCAACAAAGAGTCACTCCAAAGTCACTAATAGCGGAGAACGAACGAAGAGATTACGGTAGGGTACGAAACCACCTCAAATTTATTCTTTCCAATCAATCTGTTGGGCTATTCCTATAAGTGTCACAAATAGCCCTAGAGTTCGTACTAGAATAACACCTTAAGACACAAAATCAACCAAAACCCTAATGTCTGTTGGGGAACGTAGTAATTCCAAAAAAATTCTTATGCACACGCAAGCTCATGGTGATGCATAGCAACGAGAGGGAAGAGTGTTGTCTACGTACCCTCGTAGACCATTCGCGGAAGCGTTATATCAACGCGGTTGATGTAGTCGTACGTCTTCACATCCGACTGATCCAAGTACCGAAAGCACGACACCTCCGAGTTCTGCACACGTTCGGCTCGATAACGTCCTCGCCTTCTCGATCCAGCAAGAGGGGCAAAGTAGTAGATGAGTTCCGATAGCACGACGACATGGTGACGGTGTTGGTGAAGAACAATCTCCGCAGGGCTTCGCCTAAGCACTCACTACAAAAAAATACACATCCGTGACATTTTGGGCCGAACGAAATTTTTTTCTGTCATACATATGACACTTCTATGACGATAATTGTGACAAAACCCGGTATCATCATAGATGTGGTGGGCTCCTACTTCTATGACAAAAAATCATGACAGAAAATGGGCTTTTCGTCCTCGGCGGGCCGGAGACGCAGCTGCATGACATTCTTTGGGCCGTCCATGACGGAAAAAACCATGGTAGAAGCGAGGGGGAGGAAAATTTCGAGGAGTTCCCAGATACGGTGGGAGGTCGGGGGCCGAGCGATGCACGTTTCTCTCGTACACGTACGCACGTGTGTGCGAGGCGTTGGATCTAACTGAACCCGAGCGAGGCGTTGGGCTCTAACTGAACTCGAGCGATTGCACTGCAGGCTACGCGTTACTGAACCCGAGCGATCGATCGATGGCTGTTAACTGAACCCGATCGAGCGATTCCTTGGCTACTGCTGCTAACTGAAGCCGATCGATGGGGTGAACAGTGAGCGTTGCAGGGGGAGGGGGGTTTGGATGAACAGTGAGCGGTGGCGTTGCCTCTGGATGAACAGGACCCCGTGGTGTGGTGGAGGGCTAGATGAACAGTCGACGATGGAGGGGTGCCCGTGGAGGGGTGGATGAACAGGACCCCGTGGTGTGGAGGGCAGGATAAACGGTAGACGGTGGAGGGGTGCTGGTGGAGGGGTGGTTGAACAGGACCCCGTGGTGTGGAGGGCTGGATGAACAGTAGACGATGGAGGGGTGGTTGAACAGTAGCCGGTGGAGTAGCGCGCGGTGGAGGCTGGATGAACAGGAGCCCGTGGAGGCTGGAGGAGGTCGATGGTGGATGAACAGTACCTCGTGGAGGCTGGAGGGGGTCGACGGTGGAGATGAACAGTATCCCGTGGAGTCCTGTTTTGCAGTACGCGACACCCCTCCTGATGAAAAGGACCCCCGTTTCGACCGTAGCGCTCCAACACAAGTCCGTTTTGCGGTACGCCACACCCCTCCCGATCAACAGGACCCCCGTTTCGACCGTAGGAGGTCCGTTTCCTCCGTTTTGCGGTACGCCACACCCCTCCCGATCAACAGGACCCCCGTTTCGACCGTAGGAGGTCCGTTTCCTCTGTTGTGCGGTACGCCAGGCCTCATTTCCATCGCCTCTTCCGTCCAAGCCCTCCCGATGAACACGACCACGCATTCCGTTGCCTCCCCATGAACACGACGACGACGATGTTTCTCCGTTCCGACCCAGCCATGTACACGAGCCCTCGTCGTACGTATGCGCGATTAGGTGTTCGAGACCCCGCCCGTATGTACACATACGTGGCCGTATTTTCTTTCTTGCACCCTGGCCATTGTACGTACGTGTACATGCTATGTGCGCGCCTCTACTACGACACCTGCGTGCCTCTACTACGACACGTGCGCGCCTCTACATCGACCAGTATGTACGTACACATTCGCAACCAGAATGACAACGCTACGTATGCTTTGACCAGGTGGGTCCCAACTGTCAGGCACTTCCTTGCCTGCGAAGATGTAGCTGGTGGGTCCCAGCAGTCGGGGGCCGGTGGGTCCCAGCAGTGAGGGGTGCGAATCGTTTTGGTTTTCTTTTTTTTGCCCGGACACACTTCCTTGCGTTTGAAGATGTAGCTGGTGGGTCCCAGCAGTCAGGGGGTGAATCGTTTTTTTTTGCCTGGACGCACTTCCTTGCGTGCGAAGGTGTAGCTGGTGGGTCCCAGCAGTCAGGGGGGGAACATTTTTTCGCGAAATACGGTGGCCCGTCCGGTGGGTCCCTGCTGTCAGGTGGAGGAATCATTATTTTCTGTGTAATAAGGAGGCACTTCCTTGTTGCCGCTATGGACCCAGCTGTCAGCCTCTCCACGTATAGTCCATGTCCGATGGAAGTCGTTCCTTGACCACGTTGACCACGCCGCGCCGAGAGCACCAGGGCAGTGGACGACGGCGAGGCCTAGGAAGGGGACGACATGGAGGCAGGGAACACTCGGCAGTTGTTTCCCACGCGGAGGGGAGTACGACTGTACGAGGGTTTACTGGTTCTTCTGCCGTCGCCGGAGAATAACAGCAGGTGTGGGTGAGTAGAGGGATGGCTAGGCCAGGATGGGAGTACGCTCGAGCGGTGAGGCCTGCGCGGCAGCACAGCCGGTTGCGAGGAGGAGGGAGCAGGCAGTCCCGCCGGCGCTTGTTTGAGCGGCTGGAGTAGGAAGAGCAGAGATTGAAGAAGCACGACGGCCGTTGGATGGACATCCAACAGTCAGTGCTTGTGCGTCAACATTTTTTTAGGAAAGCCTCAAATCTGTGGAAAACAGCATACAGCCCATCTGCCATTATTTCTAATAATTTACAGCCCATTTGTTAATTCTTAAGGTTTTTTGGAGCCCATATTCTTTTTGTTAGCATTGCAGCCCATATTGTGGCAGGTTAAAAAACTATATGAAATTTTGCATATTTCGGTGCGGTCCGAACTGTTTTAATCCCGAAATTTCGACTCACATTCAAACTGATTTTAAAAATAAATGTATATCAATATAAAATCCAACAAATTCTCCACGCATAAAAATTAATGTAATTTAAAATCTTGAAATGAAAAAAAGATATTTGAAACTAATTGCCGGTTTGATGTGTTTTAAAAATGTACAACCCATTTCTCATTACTGATGGGCCATTTTCTCGGCCAGCCGAATGAAAGCTCTCCTCGTCTTGAAAGATTTGCAGCCCAACAGGCTTGACAAAGCGACTAACTTGGCAAATCACAAAAAAACTGGGTTGTGGCCGTGGACCCAGCTGTCAGCCTCTCCACGTACAGTACTCTTCCGATGGAAGTCATTCCTTGACCACGCCGCACGGAGAGCACCACGGCGGTGGACGACGGCGAGGCCTAGGAAGGGGACGACGCGGCAGTGGTAGCCCGCGCGGAGAGGACTACGAGGGTTCACTGGTTCGGCTGCGGTATGAGGATGCCGTCGCCGCAGGGCCTGGCCAGCGGTGGGAATAGTAGGGAGCGGTGAGGCCTCTGCGGCAGCACGGCTGGCCAGGGGATGCAGGAGCATGCGGCACGACCAGCGCTGCTTTGGGTGGCTGGAGCAAGAAGACCAGATGTTGAAGAAGCACTACGGCCGTTGGATGGACATCGTACGGTCACTGGAGCTAGAATCGTTCATATTGACTAAGTTGACAAAGCCCTTCGTCCCCGTCAACTTAGTAGGCCCACAAGTCAGCCTCCCAACAAGGTGGGTCCTAGCTAGCCGGGGGAGTTTTCATTTTTTTGTGCGTAATAAGGAGGCACTTCCGGTGGGTCCGAGCTGACAGCGGGTGAACATTTTTTTTGCAAAATACGGTGGCCCGTCCGGTGGGTCCCAGCAGTCAGGGGGAAACGATTTTTTCGCAAAATACTAGTGGCCCGTCCGGTGGGTCCCTACTGTCAGGTGGAGGAATAATTATTTTCCGCGTAATAAGGAGGCACTTCCTTGCGGCTGCCATGGACCCAGCTGTCAGCCTCTGCACGCATAGTACTCTTCCGGTGGAAGTCAGTCGTTGACCAAGTTGACCACGCCACGTCGAGAGCACCAGGGCGGTGGACGACGGCGAGGACTAGGAAGGGGACGACTCGGAGCCGGGGAAGACACAACAGTGGATGCCCACGCGAAGAGGAGTACGAGGGTTCACAGGTTCGGCTGCGGTGTGAGGCTGCTATCGCCGCAGATTAACAGGGGGTGTGGGTGAGTAGAGGGATGGCCTGGCCAGCAATGGGAGTAGTAGGGGGCGATGAGGCCTCCGCGGCATCACAGCCGGCCACGGGAGGCAGGAGCACGCGGCACGACTGGCACTGGTTTGGGCGGCTGGAGCAAGAAGACCAGAGGTTGAAGAAGCACTACGGCCGTTGGACGAACATCATACGGTAACAGGAGCTAGAATCATTCATATTGACTAAGTTGACAAAGCCCTCCGTCCCCATCAACTCGGTAGGCCCACAAGCCAGCCTCCCACTATGCTGGGTTCCAGCTGACAGGGGGAATATTCATTTTTTTGTGCGTAATAAGGAGGCACTTCCTTGCGTGCGAAGATAGCTGGTGGGTCCGATATGTCAGCGGGGGGCACTTTATTTCGCGAAATACAGAGGCCCTTCCGGTGGGTTCCAGATGTCAGGTGGAGGAATCATTATTTTGCGCGTAATAAGGAGGCATTTCCTTGTGTGCGGCCGTGGACCCAGCTGTCAACCTCTCCATGCACAGTCTACTTCCGATGGTGTCGCTCGTTGACCACGTTGACCACGCCGCGCCAAGCGCATCCAAGGTGGTGGACGACGACGAGGCCCCGGACAGCAACGAGCCGGAGATGGGAAGACGCGGGAGTAGAGTCGCAGACGGAGAGGTGTACGAGGGTTAACTGGTTCTAGTGCGGTGTGGTTCGGCAGTCGGTGGAGAAGAACAGGAGGGGTGGAGGGATGGCCTGGCCAACGGTGGAGTAGCGCTTCATAGCGAAGCGTTCTAAGCAAAGTTGCTAGCAGCAGGAGGCGGGAAGTGGTCCCGGCGGCGCTGGAGGAAGAAGACGAGAGATTGAAGATGGATGCCTGTCGTTGGATGTAAATCCAACGGTTAACATGGAAGAATCATTTGTTGACTTAATTGACAACGACTTGCATTGGCTTTGACCTATTGGCCCACATTTCAGCCTCCAAAAATGTGGCACGTATTCAACCCATTTTTTCAGAATTTACAGTCTTTTTTTGTGCGGTAGAATTTACAGTCAATTTGATCTTTTTTTTGAATTACAGCCATTAGCTGGGCTGGGTGAACAAATAATGTAGCGTCCATGCAGCCCATTTATTTTATTTCCTAAAAAATTACAGGCCATTTGCACTTTCTCGAAATACACGATTTTGCTGGGCTGATTCTAATTATAATGTTGGGTTGGGCCAGTAATGTTATCAAAAAATAAAAAGGGGCTGAGCATTTTGTTATAAATATATTTAAATAATAAGTGATATTATTACATTCGTCCTTAAATCTTACCAAGCTTTTGTACACAATCACTAGGATTTTCGTGCCAAAACAATCCAGGATTTTATTTGTTAAGAAATTATTTTTATAAGTTAATAAGATGTGGGATATTGTTTTCTTACATATGTAAGTATCTGTTAAATATATGATGACAATAAAAATAATATATAATAACATATGAAATATTTTTTTAGAAAAACAGGGAGCATCTCCCCGGTTCCATTGCTGAGAACGAAACCACAACATATTCTGATACAGCAGCTCAAAGAGTAATTCGAAAGCAAAGGTAGAAAAGCTACAAACTAGGGGGTGGATGAACAAGTTCTCTGAATAACACAAATCACCCGAGCGGTGCCAAAGGCAGAGCGGATAGAGCACTCAAATGACACAAGGAGGGTCCAGCGAAGCCTTCATGGTCTTCAGCCGAGGGGTCGTGTCAGCCTGCGGCAACCAGTAAGCAAGCGGAAAGACCGGGCTGGAAGGCGTAGCATGGTGGATGTCCCTCTTTTTCGGCGCTAGGTGCCCATCATCTTCATCAGAGATCTTGAGGCGAGCCCACGGGTCCAGCCCCAGAGCAGGCCGAGCCTTGTTCAGCCACAAGTGATCGCCAACGGTTTCTGAAGGGATCTTGTTAGGGTTTCCACTAAGCTCATCAACTTGTCCTGGTCTGATCCGGAGGAGAGAATCGCCCAGTTCCTCACCATGTTCCTGATCAACCTCAAGACCTGCGGAATGGAAATCCAGGAGGTGTTACTGAAAATCATAGCATTTCTATATTTCCAGAGGCACCAAAGGACAGCTGAGCTAACAGTGTTTAAAACTGAGCACTTTTTGGTAGCAATCCAGAATCTGGCGACAGATTCGAAGGATGAGCCAATCTGACTAGAGAAATATTCCTCAATGTGGGCCCAGAGATGTTTAGCAACTATACATTCAAAAAATAGGTGAGAACAAGACTCTTGTTCCAAGCAGTAAACACAATCAAGGGGTTTGATGATGTGTCTCTTCCTAAGGTTATCCCTAGTCATCAATTTGTTTTTGGAGATAAGCCAGAGAAATACATGAATTTTAGGGGGAACTCTCAATTTCCAGACAGCAGGGATAAACACGGGTTGAACCCCTCTAAAGTTGATAACATGATAGAGGGAGTTGGAGGAATACTTCCCCTTATTGTCCAGCTGCCAAATCAGGGCATCCGGCTCGGCAGTAAAGGTAATGCTTTTGTTAAAGAGAGTTTTAGGCATTGACCATCCCAAACTTCATTGACACTTTTAGGCCAAAATTGGATTGCTAGGGGGGGTGTGCCAAACCAAGTATCTTCCCAGAACCTGGTTCTGCTCCCATCCCCTATGTTCCATCTGTAGCCAAATTTCACAGCATGCATAATAGATTTTAATCCTTTCCAGAATCTAGAGGTCTTAGGGTTGGAGGAAGGGACAAAAATATTAGGTTTATTTCCTAGGTATTTATGGGCAATAAGAAGCTTCCAGGGTTTCGGGTCTTCCTCATAGAATCTTTTAATCCAAGACCCTAGAAGACAGATGTTAATTTCTTGGAGGTTAGGTATGCCTAGGCCTCCAATATCTTTTTTCATAGAGACTAGGGCCCAATTAGCAAGGTGTAGCTTCCTATTTCCCTCAAAATCATTCCACAAGCAATGAGACATCTGAGAATTGATGAGGTTCACTGCCCATTTAGGGAACTTGAAGAAGGAGAGGAGATACACTGGAATGCTAGCCAAACAAGCTTGTATGAGGATCAATCTACCTCTGTAAGAGAGAAGTTTGCCCCTCCACCCACCAATCATTTTAATGATTTTATCCAGAAGGGTTGGATATCCTCTCTCCTCAGTTTATCATAGTTGAGAGGGATACCTAGGTACTTAATGGGGAAGTTACGTTTATTACAGACTAGAATAGAGAGGAAGTCCGCTAACTCCTTATCATCCATGTTTATAGGGATGAGTTCACTTTTAGAATAGTTGATTCTCATGCCTGAGACTTGTTCAAACCAGGTTAGAACAATTTTCAGATTGCTAGCATGTGCGGAGTCATTGTCTAAGAAAAGGATGGTATAATGTGCATATTGAAGGCAGATGATGCCACCAGGGCAGACCTCAGGACAGAGCCCTGCAATCAAACTATGATCAGCAGCTTTGCTCAGCATTTTATTAAGAATGTCCACTACTAAATTAAACAAAAGCGGGGAGATGGGGTCACCTTGCCTAAGGCCTTTACCAGCAAGGAAAAAATCACTTTCACAGTTATTTAACTTGACCCCAACAGACCACCCATGAGTAAGTTTCTGGATCCAACTCTCCTCTATGAAAGGCTTGGAAAAGATCTAAGAGATCATTTTTCACCAAGTTCCAAAAATGCTGGTAAAACAAGAAGGGAATCACATCAGGACCAGGAGCCCCATCAGGATAAGAGCTAAAAATGGCTTCCTTCACCTCTGTCTCTGAAAAGGGGGCTTCTAGCAGCTCATTTTCAGCAGGAGAGACTTTTTCAGAAGCAGAGAAAAAATTGTTTTTTAGAGAGAACACAGAAGGGTTTTCTTTTTTAAACAGGTCTTTGTAGAAGTCACTAGCCACTTTCAGCATCTCATCTACCTCACTAACAGGGCCATTAGGGCCATCAAGGGAGTGAATGAGGGTTTTCCTCCTCCTCTGGTTAGCTACTGCATGGAAGTAAGCAGTATTTCTATCACTTCCAACATATCTAGCAGAACTGTGGGTTTTCCTTCTGACAGGGCAATTCTCAACTTTATGGGTAACCATTTTGCAGATAAAAGAACTCTTGGGCTTGACACATTTATCCAAATGATGCCCTGGTTCCCCACAGTTGTAGCAGATCACCTCAGAGTATGCCATAAGGCCCGAAGCAGGGGCAGGAGCAGTTTTCTGGATGTCCTATCTCTTCTTTTGCTGATTCTTGCCTTGAGATTTCCCACTGATCTGAGAGTCAGAACCACCAGCAGATTGATCTTGGGCAATTACAGGAGCTTGCCCAGATTGTGCCCCCATTTGGGGCGGAGGTGGGCCATACCACTGCCCAACCGGCGCTCCCCCGCATTGTGATAGGGGAAATTCATCGGAGTTCCTGGTTCCTGCTCATCCTCAGGCCAGATGCTGTCTCTCAGGAAGTAGAAATAACCACCAGACAGCTCAATCGAAGCAGATTGCAAGCCTAATTTCAATCTTCTGCAATTTTGGGGGAGAGGTAAGGTAGGGGATCCACCTGCTCCGGCTCCAGTGGTGTGCTAGTGGGTAGGAGTCCAGTCAAGCATTCCCATCTCGCAGCACGGCGTGGATCTCCTGAATTCACTTCTCCTTTCGCCCATCGAACGAACGCAATCGGCGGCTCCCTGGGGTGGTGAAGGAAATATGCCCTAGAGGCAATAATAAAGTTATTATTTATTTCCTTATATCATGATAAATGTTTATTATTCATGCTAGAATTGTATTAACCAGAAACATAATACATGTGTGAATACATAGACAAACAGAGTGTCACTAGTATGCCTCTACTTGACTAGCTCGTTGATCAAAGATGGTTATGTTTCCTAACCATAGACATGAGTTGTCATTTGATTAACGGATCACATCATTAGGAGAATGATGTGATTGACTTGACCCATTCCGTTAGCATAGCACTTGATCGTTTAGTTTGTTGCTATTGCTTTCTTCATGACTTATACATGTTCCTATGACTATGAGATTATGCAACTCCCGTTTACCGGAGGAACACTTTGTGTGCCACCAAACAACACAACGTAACTGGGTGATTATGAAGGTGCTCTACAGGTGTCTCCGAAGGTACTTGTTGGGTTGGCGTATTTCGAGATTAGGATTTGTCACTCCGATTGTCGGAGAGGTATCTCTGGGCCCTCTCGGTAATGCACATCACTTAAGCCTTGCAAGCATTGCAACTAATGAGTTAGTTGCAGGATGATGTATTACGGAATGAGTAAAGAGACTTGCCGGTAACGAGATTGAACTAGGTATTGAGATACCGATGATCGAATCTCGGGCAAGTAACATACCGATGACAAAGGGAACAACGTATGTTGTTATGCGGTCTGACCGATAAAGATCTTCATAGAATATGTGCGAGCCAATATGAGCATCCAGGTTCCGCTATTGGTTATTGACCGGAGACGTGTCTCGGTCATGTCTACTTTGTTCTCGAACCCGTAGGGTCCGCATGCTTAAGGTTTCGATGACAGTTATATTATGAGTTTATGAGTTTTGATGTAACGAAGGAGTTCAGAGTCCCGGATGAGATCGGGGACATGACGAGGAGTCTTGAAATGGTCGAGACGTAAAGATCGATATATTGGACGACTCTATTCGGAGATCGGAAAGGTTCCGAGTGATTCGGGTATTTTTCGGAGTACCGGAGAGTTACGGGAATACGTATTGGGCCTTATTGGGCCATACGGGAAAGAAGGAAAAGGGCCTCAAGGGTGGCCGCACCCCTCCCCTTGGTCTGGTCCGAATTGGAGTAGGGAAGGGGGGCGCCCCTTCCTTCCTTCTCCTTTTCCCTTCCTCTTTTCCTATTCCATATGGGAGGTGGAATCCTACTAGGACTAGGGAGTCCTAGTAGGACTCCACACTTGGCGCGCCCCCTCCTAGGGCCGGCCTCCTCCTCCCTTGCTCCTTTATATACGGGTGCAGGGGGGCACCCCAAAGAGAGAAGTTGATCTTTGTGATCGTTCTCTTAGCCATGTGCGGTGCCCCCCTCCACCATAATCCTTGATAATATTGTAGCGGTGCTTAGGAGAAACCCTGCGACGGTAGAACATCAAGATCGTCACCATGCCGTCGTGCTGACGGAACTCTTCCCCAACACTTTGCTAGATCGGAGTCCGGGGATCGTCATCGAGCTGAATGTGTGCTAGAACTCGAAGGTGCCGTAGTTTCGGTGCTTGATCGGTCGGGCCGTGAAGACGTACGACTACATCAACCGCGTTGTGCTAACGCTTCCGCTTCCGGTCTACGAGGGTACATAGACAACACTCTCCCCTCTCATTACGTGTACGCTTACGCAAGACTAGTTTTACTGCCGTGCTATGCACACAGGTGACTAGTGGGTGTCAGTTTCTCCAACTTTAGTTGAACCGAGTGTGGCTACGCCCGGTCCTTGCGAAGGTTAAAACAGGACCAACTTGACAAACTATCGTTGTGGTTTTGATGCGTAGGTAAGATCGGTTCTTGCTAAGCCCATAGCAACCACGTAAAACTTGCAACAACAAAGTAGAGGACGTCTAACTTGTTTTTGCAGGGCATGTTGTGATATGATATGGTCAAGACATGATGAGATATAAGTTGTTGTATGAGAGGATCATGTTTTCTTGAAGTTATCAGCGTCTGGCAAAAGCCTTATGGTTGTCTCTCTATTGCATAAGATGCAAGCGCCAAATAATTGCTTTACTTTATCGCTATGCGATAGCAATAGTTGGCGAGACGACCATGTGACGCCACATTGATATAGATCAAGATGATGGAGATCATGGTGTCATGCCGGTGATGATGGAAATCATGACGATGCTTTGTAGATGGAGATCAAAGGCATAAGATGATGATGGCCATATCATGTCACATATTTTGATTGCATGTGATGTTTATCTTTTATGCATCTTATCTTGCTTTGATTGACGATAGCATTATAAGGTGATCTCTCACTAAATTTCAAGATAAAAAGTGTTCTCCCTGAGTATGCACCGTTGCCAAAGTCCGTCGTGCCCAGACACCACGTGATGATCGGGTGTGATAAGCTCTACGTCCATCTACAATGGGTGCAAGCCAGTTTTGCACACACAGAATACTCAGGTTAAACTTGACGAGCCTAGCATATGCAGATATGGCCTCGGAACACTGAGACCGAAAGGTCGAGCGTGAATCATATAGTAGATATGATCAACATAGTGATGTTCACCATTGAAAACTACACCATTTCACGTGATGATCGGTTATGGTTTAGTTGATTTGGATCACGTGATCACTTAGATGATTAGATGGATGTCTATCTAAGTGGGAGTTCTTAAGTAATATGATTAATTGAACTTTAATTTATCATGAACTTAGTCCCGGTAGTATTAGCATATCCATGTTGTAGATCAATAGCTCGCGATATTGCTCCCCATTTAATTTTTATATGTTCCTAGAGAAAACTAAGTTGAAAAATGTTAGTAGCAATGATGCGGATTGGATCCGTGATTTGAGGTTTATCCTCATTGCTGCACAGAAGAATTATGTCCTTAATGCACCGCTAGGTGACAGACCTATTGCAGGAGCAGATGCAGACGTCATGAACGTTTGGCTAGCTCAATATGATGACTACTTGATAGTTTATTGCAACATGCTTAACAACTTAGAATCGGGACTTCAAAGACGTTTTGAACGTCATGGATCATATGGATGTTCCAGGAGTTGAAGTTAATATTTCAAGCAAATACCTGAGTTGAGAGATATGAAGTCTCCAACAAGTTCTATAGCTAAAAGATGGAGGAGAATAGCTCAAGCAGTGAGCATGTGTTTAGATTGTCTGGGTACTACAATCGCTGAATCAAGTGGGAGTTAATCTTCCAGATAAAATAGTGATTGACAGAATTCTCTAGTCACCATCACCAAGTTAATAAAACTTCATGATGAACTATAGTATGCAAGGGATGATGTAAACGATTCCCGAGCTTTTCATGATGATGAAATCGATGAAGGTAGAAATCAAGAAAAAGCATCAAGTGTTGATGATTAACAGGACCACTAGTTTCAAGAAAAGGGCAAAGGGAAAGAAAGGGAACTTCAAGAAGAACGGAAAGCAAGTTGCTGCTCAAATGAAAAAAAACCCAAGTCTGGACCTAAGCCTAAAACTGAGTGCTTCTACTGCAAAGGGACTAGTCACTGTAAGTGGAACTACCCCAAGTATTTGGCGGATAAGAAGTATGGCAAAGTGAACAAAGGTATATTTGATATACAGATTATTGATGTGTATTTTACTAGTGTTCGTAGCAACCCCTCGGTATTTGATACTGGTTCAGTTGCTAAGAGTAGTAACTTGAAACGGGAGTTGCAGAATGAACATAGACTAGTTAAGGGTGAAGTGACGATGTGTGTTGGAAGTGGTTCCAAGATTGATATGATCATCATTGCACACTCCCTATACTTTTGGGATTAGTGTTGAACCTAAATAAGTGTTATTTGGTGTTTGTGTTGAGCATGAATATGATTTGATCATGTTTATTGCAATACGGTTTATTCATTTAAGTAAGAGAATAAATTGTTGTTCTGTTTACATGAATAAAACCTTATATGGTTACACACCCAATCAAAATGGTTCATTGGATCTCGATCGTAGTGATACACATATTCATAATATTGAAACCAAAAGATGCAAAGTTAATAATGATGGTGCAATTTATTTGTGGCACTACCGTTTAGGTCATATTGGTGTAAAGTGCATGAAGAAAATCCATGCTGATGGGCTTTTGGAATCACTTGATTATGAATTAGTTGATGCTTGCGAACCATGCCTCATGGGCAAGATGACTAAGACTCCGTTCTCCGGAACAATGGAGCGAGCAACAGATTTGTTGGAAATCATACATACTGATGTATGTGGTCCGATGAATATTGAGGCTTGTGGCAGGTATCATTATTTTCTGATCTTCACAGATGATTTGAGCAGATATGAGTATATTTACTTGATGAAACACAAGTCTGAAACATTTGAAAAGTTCAAAGAATTTCAGAGTGAAGTGGAGACTCATCGTAACAAAAATAGAAGTTTCTACGATATGATCGCAGAAGAAAAATATTTGAGTTACGAGTTTGGCCTTCAGTTAAAAACAATGTGAAATAGTTTCACTACTCACGCCACCTGGAACACCACAGCATAATGGTGTGTCCGAACGTCATAACCGTACTTTATTAGATATGGTGCGATCTATGATGTCTCTTACTGATCTACCACTATCGTTTTGGGGTTATGCATTAGAGATAGCTGCATTCACGTTAAATAGGGTACCATCTAAATCCGTTGAGACGACACCGTATGAACTATGGTTTGGCAAGAAACCTAAGCTGTCGTTTCTTAAAGTTTGAGGTTGTAATACTTATGTGAAAAAGTTTCAACCTGATAAGCTCTAACCCAAATCGGAGAAGTGCGTCTTCATAGGATACCCAAAGGAAAATGTTGGGTACACCTTCTATCACAGATCCGAGGCAATATATTCGTTGCTTTGAATGGATCCTTTCTAGAAAAGGAGTTTCTCTCGAAAGAAGTGAGTGGGAGGAAAGTAGAACTTGATGAGGTAACTGTACCTGCTCCCTTATTGGAAAGTAGTTCATCACAGAAATCTGTTCCTATGACTACTACACCAATTAGTGAGGAAGCTAATGATGATGATCATGTAACTTCAGATCAAGTTACTACTGAACCTCGTAGGTAAACCAGAGTGAGATCCGCACCCGAGTGGTACGGTAATCCTGTTCTGGAGGTCATGTTACTTGACCATGATGAGCCTACGAACTATGAGGAAGCGATGATGAGCCCAGATTCCGCGAAATGGCTTGAGGCCATGAAATCTGAGATGAGATCCATGTATGAGAACAAAGTATGGACTTTGATTGACTTGCCCAATGATCGGCGAGCCATTGAGATTAAATGGATCCTCAAGAGGAAGACGGACGCTGATAGTAGTGTTACTATCTACAAAGCTAGAATTGTCGCAAAAAGGTTTTCGACAAGTTCAAGGTGTTGACTACGATGAGAGTTTCTCACTCGTATCTATGCTTAAGTCTGTCCGAATCATGTTAGCAATTGTCGCATTTTATGAAATCTGGCAAATGGATAAACAAAAATGCATTCCTTAATGGATTTATTAAAGAAGAGTTGTATATGATGCAACCAGAAGGTTTTGTCAATCCTAAAGGTACTAACAAAATATGCAAGCTCCAGCGATCCATCTATGGACTGGTGCAAGCATCTCGGAGTTGGAATATACGCTTTGATAAGTTGATCAAAGCATATAGTTTTATACAGACTTGCGGTGAAGCCTGTATTTACAAGAAAGTGAGTGGGAGCACTACAGCATTTCTGATAAGTATATGTGAAATACATATTGTTGATCGGAGATAATGTAGAATTATTCTACAAAGCATAAAGGAATGTTTGAAAGGAGTTTTTCAAAGAAAGACCTCGGTGAAGCTGCTTACATATTGATCATCAAGATCTATAGAGATAGATCAATACGCTTGATAAGTTTTTTCAATGAGTACATACCTTGACAAGATTTTGAAGTAGTTCAAAATGGAACAGTCAAAAAGGAGTTCTAGACTATGTTACAAGGTGTGAAGTTGACTAAGACTCAAAACCCGACCACGGCAGAAGATAGAGAGAGAATGAAAGTCATTCCCTAAGCCTCAGCCATAGGTTCTATAAAGTATGCCATGCTGTGTACTAGACCTATTGTATACCCTGCCCTGAGTTTGGCAAAGGAGTACAATAGTGATCTAGCAGTAGATCACTAGACATTGGTCAAAATTATCCTTAGTGGAATAAGGATATGTTTCTCGATTATGGAGGTGACAAAAGGTTCGTCGTAAAGGGTTACGTCGATGCAAGTTTTGACACTGATCCAGATGACTCTAAGTCTCAATCTGGATACATATTGAAAGTGGGAGCAATTAGCTAGAGTAGCTCCATGCAGAGCATTGTTGACATAGAAATTTGCAAAATACTTACGGATCTGAATGTGGCAGACCCGTTGACTAAACTTCTCTCACAAGCAAAACATGATCACACCTCAGTACTCTTTGGGTGTTAATCACATAGCGATGTGAACTAGATTATTGACTCTAGTAAACCCTTTGGGTGTTGGTCACATGTCGATGTGAACTATGGGTGTTAATCACATGGTGATGTGAACTATTGATGTTAAATCAGATGGCGATGTGAACTAGATTATTGACTCTAGTGCAAGTGGGAGACTGAAGGAAATATGCCCTAGAGGCAATAATAAAGTTATTATTTATTTCCTTATATCATGATAAATGTTTATTATTCATGCTAGAATTGTATTAACCGGAAACATAATACATGTGTGAATACATAGACAAACAGAGTGTCACTAGTATGCCTCTACTTGACTAGCTCGTTGATCAAAGATGGTTATGTTTCCTAACCATAGACATGAGTTGTCATTTGATTAACGGGATCACATCATTAGGAGAATGATGTGATTGACTTGACCCATTCCGTTAGCATAGCACTTGATTGTTTAGTTTGTTGCTATTGCTTTCTTCATGACTTATACATGTTCCTATGACTATGAGATTATGCAACTCCCGTTTACCGGAGGAACACTTTGTGTGCCACCAAACGTCACAACGTAACTGGGTGATTATAAAGGTGCTCTACAGGTTTCTCCGAAGGTACTTGTTGGGTTGGCGTATTTCGAGATTAGGATTTGTCACTCCGATTGTCGGAGAGGTATCTCTGGGCCCTCTCGGTAATGCACATCACTTAAGCCTTGCAAGCATTGCAACTAATGAGTTAGTTGCAGGATGATGTATTACGGAACGAGTAAAGAGGCTTGTCGGTAACGAGATTGAACTAGGTATTGAGATACCGACGATCGAATCTCGGGCAAGTAACATACCGATGAAAAAGGGAGCAACGTATGTTGTTATGCGGTCTGACCGATAAAGATCTTCGTAGAATATGTGGGAGCCAATATGAGCATCCAGGTTCCGCTATTGGTTATTGACCGGAGATGTGTCTCGGTCATGTCTACATTCACTACAGGAATCAGCTACTTTGCCGTCCGCCATGGCGGACGGCAAAGGCATGAACGACGGACGGCAAAGGCCTTTGCCGTCAGCCGCGGACGACAAAAGGCTCCGGCAAAGTAGGCTTCGGTAAACAGCTACTTTGCCGTCTGCTACTGATGGCAAAGTCTTTGCCGTCCGCCGCAGACGGCAAAGAGAGCGCGGCGGACGGCAAAGAAGGCGGACGGCAATAATTGCGCTGTCAGTCCGTTAAGTGGCTAACGGCAGGCCTTTGCCGTCCGCCGCTGACGGCAAAATTGCTAGTGTCTTTGCCGTCCGCCGTATGATGTCATCTACACGTCACTACATGGCAGGTTCTTTGCCGTCTGCCACTGATGGCAAAGTGTAGGTTCTTTGCCGTCTGCCACTGATGGCAAAGTCTTTGCCGTCTGCCACTGTAGGCAAACTGACCAAATGGGTCAGCTCCCAGGAAGCACAGCTGGATGCCACGTGTCCTCTTTGCCGTCGGTGGCGGACGGCAAAGAGCCCGTTGTCGTCGGTGGCAGACGGCAAAGAGCCTGCATATTGGCTCTTTTATCTGTTTTTTATTAAATCCAACAATTTTCATCACAAATATAGATGACATATATAGATACATTTCAAAAGGCCATTACAGAGCAAACATATAAGATATCCAACACATAACTTCATCATCCAACCATATATATTACATGCATAGTTCCATCATACATAACAAGTTCAACGATACAAAAGAAACAGAGAAAGGGATAAGGAGCACTCCATCTATGCAAGCTTTCGTCAAGTGAATGATCTCTGCAAAATGAAAAATAAGAAAGTTAGAACAAGAAGAGTAGAACAAGAAGAAGACTAGAACAAGAAGAGTAGAACAAGAAGAAGACTAGAACAAGAAGAGTATGTCATTTATGAGCTAACTTACATGAAATGGATCATATATGAGCTAACTAAGTTGAAATGGGTCGTTTATGAGCTAGCTAAGGTGAAATGGATCATTTATGAGCTAACTTAGTTGAAATGGGTCGTTTATGAGCTAACTAAGGTCAAATGGATCGTTTTTCAGGTAACTAAGGTGAAATGGATCTTTTTTAGCTAACTTAGATGAAATGGATCATTTATGAGCTAACTTAGTTGAAATGGATCGTTTTTGAGCTAACTTAGGTGAAATGGATCATTTATGAGCTAATTTAGTCGAAATGGATCTTTTTGAGCTAACTTAGGTGAAATGGATCATTTATGAGCTAATTTAGTTGAAATGGATCTTTTTGAGCTAACTTAGGTGAAATGGATCATTTATGAGCTAATTTAGTTGAAATGGATCTTTTTGAGCTAACTTAGGTGAAATGGATCATTTAAGAGCTAATTTAGGTGAAATGGATCGTTTTTTAGGTAACCTAGGTGAAATGGATCGTTTATGAGCTAAATTAGTTGAAATGGATCGTTTATGAGATAACCTAGGTAAGATTGGTCATTTTGGAGTTAACCTAGGTGAAATGGGTCATTTTAAAGCTCGTAGGTAAAATGGATCATTTAGGAGCTAATCTAGGTAAAATGGGTCATTTTTGAGCTAACTTGGATGAACTGGATCATTTGTAAGCTAACCTAGGTAAAATGGGTCATTTTAAAGCTAACTTAGGTAAAATGGATCGTCTATAAGCTAACTAAGCTAATTATGCAATTTTTGACATAAGTAAGCTAAGTACAGATCGTTTTAGAGCTAACTTAGGTAAAATGGATGGTTTTGGAGGTCAGTAAGCTTATTAAGTCATTTTGGAGGTGAAGAAGCTAAGTCTAGGTCATTATGGTAAGCATTGGACGAAATAAAGCTAATTCTAGGTCTTTATGCATGTGTTAAGCAAAACACTAGATAAACTTACCAAGATGTAGGAGGTGTAGGAGCGGGGTGGCTCGTGTCGGTAGCTGGAGAAGGATCGTGCGATGCTTGTCTGGAGTTACGCTGCACCAAAGATCATTTCCAATGTCTTGTTAGCATGATGACACTCAAATGTTAAGACTAGCAAGTAATGTCCATTCAATAAAACTCACCGTGGTCCCAGGAGCAATCACTGGCATCGGTGGAGCGGTCTGACCTGTCTTCTCGCACACAGACTGCACATTTGGTTTTGACGACTCAGTCATACTAGTTAGTAATGAGACAAACACTACATGAATGTTTTGGCTAATCTGCAGAAGAAACTTACCACAAGGAGCTCGCACATGGCCCTTGCCTGCATGTCATTCCGTGCCCTCTCCTCCTCCATCATCTTTGTCGTCCTCTCCTCCAACTCCCGCTGCCTCTCCGCCGCCTCCGCCAGAAGTTTCTCCGTTCTATCTCTCTCACTCTGTATAGCAGCCTGCAACACCACTCACATGACCATTTGTAATCAATGATGGAAGCGCACACAATGTAATGGAGAAAGATAACTGAGTACGTATCACTAACCTTGATGGCGAGTTGCACTGGCCGTTCACGAGGCCTTATCTCAGGAGCGGAGCTCGACTGGCGCGCCTTGATCTCCGGGAGAGTGCTAGGACAACGGATAAGTCCATCTCCAATGGCTATGGAGCCATGGGACCTCCGGCCACCAGATATCATCAACAGCTCTGGATCAATGGGACCCTGGCTCGGGTTAAAGTCCTCCCCTTTCCTCGCCTTCCCCTCATCTCTATATCTCACGAGCTTGTTGTGGGAGGAGATGTTGGTGAAGTTGTTTGCATCATCGAGGTCAAACTGAGAGAAAGCCTTGACTTTCTTGAAAGAGGCAGTGTGGGCCATGGCATACAGGTCGTACACCTCTGGCACCTTATCCGCCTTATTGTAGCGTGCCTGAAAGAGAGAAACAATGAAAATTAGTAATTAAAGGGCTCAAGCTAGCATGATGAATGAATTGCATGGATCATGAAGCAAACCACATACCTAGTTGCGCCCGAACTGATATAAGTTGGAGCTGCCTTGATGGTGTGGCACACCTTCCATTTGGGCACGTTTGTCCTTGGCCTCGTTGTGGAGGGCTAGCCATCGTTGTGAGCACCACTCATCGACCAACACCTCCCAACAATCCATCCGATCCGCACACCATCTCGGAGGCGCCTAAGTTAGCAAATAGAAACTTGAGCGCTACGGCTAAGAATTACTAAATGAAGGAACTTAAGTAGAGAAGGCCTTAAGAATTACCTTCATGTACTGCTCCTTACTCAGGAACTTATCACGGCACGCCGGCTTGGTCTTCTTGATACCACGCAAGGCGTAGTAGTCTCGAACAGCCTGCACCCGAGCCTCGTGCCGTAAGTTCTGGAGTAGGCGCTTGCAGACGTTCTCGATAACATGTGCCGCGTCCTCCTTGTATCCCTCCTCACACCTGTAGAATGTCTGCAATCAAATGAGACAATATTGATTAGTACAATTAATAACTAGCTAGTTGAAGATTTTTAAATGTGTAAAGGAGAAATTACCCAGAACTTTCTGATCACCATGTCTACCCTCGTGTTGCACACGACACCGTCGATAATCTCATCCGGCGGGGCCGGGGCAGCCACGTAGTGCTCCCAGCTCAATCCAAGCTCTGGAAGCCGACCCTCACCAGGCAACGTGACAAACCCCAGGAAGTTTTGCCGGCAAAGAACTCCAAGGACGGAGTTGGGCCGGCGGACACTATGATGGTGGTCCCAACCCCTGCAGCATGACAAGGCCAACGCATTAGTTATTTGAAAAAACGTGAATGCACAAGGTACAAAAATATTAAATGCACTTACGTACCTCTCCCCATCAGGGAAAATAAACCACCTCTGCTCGCGGGTCACCGCCACAGACGGGAGCCGTGTAGCACCACGCTGGTAGACGGTGCCCCCCTCCTCCTCAAGATCAGTCGGCTCCCCGCCATCATCAGCATGGCCACTCGGATCCTCGGGCTGATCCGGCCAGGTACCCCATCCGGACGTGTGCTCCTCCGGGGTCACGTGGGCCGTTCTCTCGTGGGCCGAAGGCCAGTCGACCCGAGGCTCGTGGGCCCAAGACCCGTGGACCGGAGGCTCGTGGACCGGAGTCCGTGTAGCCTCCTCCTCGAACGAGTCCACCCTAGCAGTCACGTGCTCGGGTGAAACGGCTGGGGGTGGCGGCGAGGAAGGCGCCGTAGCAGTAACCCTACCTCCTCTCCCACGACCACGTGCCCCACCTCCTCTCTTCCTACCTCGTCCCCTGCTGGGCACCGCGGTCGACGAAGAAGGGCCCGGCGGTGTGGCCATACTGTCCAGCAACGCTCGGCGGAGAGGTGCGTCTAGAATGGAAGACCACAGACCACGCTCCCGACCAGCGCCCACCATCTTTCAACACCTGCCATGACAAACAGTAAACGAAATTAGTACAACATAAAAAAAGACCGACATGAATAATAATATGTGTATCACTTAAGTGTATCATCATCAAGTACAACATAAAAAAATGTAATACCTGACACTACTAATAATCTCAATCAGTATCATCAATAAATGCATAATCATCATCATCACTATAATCAATGACGGGCTCATAGGGTTCATTGGCATCAACATGTGCAAGGCCACCTTGACGTAATCGGTCAAGCATTGACAGGTCATCCGCAGCAGTAACCTCTTCTTGTTCCGGCTCTTCTTGTTCCTCCTCTAGGGTGATGTCGGATTCATTGTCGCTGTCTACTTCAATGTTTTGGGGTGAAGTATAGCAGTTCTTGAAACGCTTTTTGGAAAGACGTGTCTCTTGGAAGAATTCTCCTTCATATGTGTCTGGGTTAATGTGAGGTTCATAATCCTCTTCCTTTGGGGGAGAAAGTCTAGCACGTGGCGGCACTTCATAAACGACATCCCAACCTTTCAGATTTGGATTAGTTCTGCCAGTACTAGCCATTCATCCTCAGGGATGAAGCCACGCAACATCACCGGCATTACCCGCTCAATCCATATGTGCCAATCATGACTCTTGAGACCAAATATCTTCAGTTTATCAAGATTCGCTCCCCTCTTTAGATTCACTGCATACCCATCGGGGAACATCAACTGCTGTTGCACCCACAAGAGAATTTCCCTCATAGCTGGCCTTCCAAGATTGAACCATGCCTTTGGCTTCGTCCAGTTCTGCTTTCCTTTCGGTTCTTTCATGTTTTGTAACGGCCTATCACATAGCGCCTCCAGATCGACTCTAGCCTTAGTATTATCCTTTGACTTCCCATCTATGCCGAACAATGTACCAAAAAGTGCCTCGGCGATATTCTTCTCAGTGTGCATCACATCGATGTTGTGTGGGCAAAGGAGGTCTTTGAAGTAAGGCAGATCCCATAAGCATGTTTTGTGAGTCCACGCATGCTTAGTATTATACCCCTTGAAGTACCCTGGACATTGTGGATCTGGCTCGAGAGCGTTTAACTGATCCAGGGTCTGTTGGCCTGTCAATGCAGGTGGTGCAGAGTTTTTGACAACTCTACCCCTGATGAAGTTCTTCTTGTCTTTCCTGAACTTATGGCGAGGATCCAGGAACTGTCTATGCATGTCGAAGCAAGAAAACTTGCGACCGGCCTGAAGCCAACGAAACTCAAGAGCTTCCTTGCATGTGGGGCACGGGAACCTTCCATGCACACACCAGCCAACGAATAGCGCATACGCCGGCAAGTCATGCGTCGAGTACATGTACCAGACACGCATTATGAAGTTCCGTTTGCTAAAGGAGTCGTATGTCTTGAACCCATTATCCCAGGCTTCTTGCAATTCGTCCTTAAGCGGCTGCATGTACACATTCATATTTTTGCCCGGATAGTTGGGTCCTGGAATTATCAACGTCAGGAAAATGTTGTTTCTTTGCATAATCTGTCCGGGGGGGAGATTGAGTGGAAAGACAAATACGGGCCAACAACTGTATTGGGCTGCCGTCATACCAAACACACTGAACCCATCCGTGCTGATGCCGACTCGAGGATGCCTCGGATCTGCCGCTTTGTCAGCATGTAATTCATCAAACTTTTTCCACGCAACACCATCCGATGTGTGTACCATCATCAGATTCGCATCTGCATCTAGTTTGGTTCTTTTGCCTGTTTTGTGCCATGTCATCTGTCTGGCCGTCTCTTCGACCATGAAAAGACGTTGAAGTCTTGGTACGATTGGCATATACCGAAGAACACTAACGGGGATTTTGGTCTGTGTCTTCTCACCCATACCGTTGTCTACCACAATATACCTGGAAGACTTGCAAATGGGACAATAGTTCAAGTCCGCATAGTCAAGCCTAAATAAGGCACATCCTTTGTCACAGGCATGTATCTTCTCATAGGGCATCTTCAGTGCACGGAGGATTTTGTCCGACTGGTACAGGTTTGCAGGCATTACATGGCCTTTGGGTAGAAAGCGTCCAAATACTGTCATAATTGCGTCATAGCATTCTCTGCCCAAGTTGAACTGAGCCTTCAGAGCCATTACTTGTGAGATGGCATCCAACTGACAAAGCTCAGTGTGCTCGTGGAGCGGACGTTTCGAAGACTCCAACATTTCATTGAAGGCCTTTGCAGATTCCTCCATCTCCTCGTCCGAATCCCGAGCATCATCATAGCCTTGCACCATGTTTTCCATCCCGGTACCATGCTCGTCGGTGCGACGACGATCCACCTCAGCTCGGTCACGTTGGGCAGACTCACCATGAAATGTCCACACCGTATAATCGGGCGTAAAACCACTCTTCTGCAGGTGTTTGCCCATTTCAGCCTCTGTCTTCTTTTCCCAATTGCCGCACCGGAAACAGGGGCACCAGGTTTTCTTTTGGCCATTTGCAAATGCGGCTTGCACAAACCCCTTAGTTTTTGTGAACCATTCAGCGCTCCATTTGTTCTGACCAGTGTGACCGGTATACATCCAAGCACGGTCACTCATCTTGACTTTCAGAGCTACTGGACACACAACAATTATATATGTAATTCACCATGTATATATTCATCAATTGATCTACTTTGTCAATTTTATTACGTCCATGCAACCTACACTCTAATAGGTAATGATAGGTCCTAATCCCACCCGTGTATCTGTAGATTGGGTTTATTTTCCCATGCTATGCTCCGGATCCGACGCAAAATTTCGGCAGCACCTCCCCGCTGTTCTCCTGATACACGTCTCTGCAATAAACAGAGAGGATGTGTACCCGGAGAACAACAGGGGAGGCACTGACGAAATATATGTGTCGGATCCGGAGCAAAGCATATGGAAAAACGAACCCAATCTACACATACTCGGGCTGTCCATGGATAGCGTTGGACAATTCGAAAGAATCAAGGTTATAAATATGCAAATGCATGCATATTTATAACTATGACGCTTTCGAACGGGAGACACATATTTGGTTACGCATACTGATGATTCAAGACACATATATAGCTAGCTATCAAGTTTCATCGGAATAGATCAAATAATTAATGGGGGAGGAGGACTTGTCATTTGTGCTCACCCACGAACGAAGGGGCAGAGCTCGTCAAACGCACGGCGAGGTCGTCGAACACCAAACCTCGCAGCGATGAAACAACTGCACATTTAAAACTACACGATCAACACAATTATATCTGATGTTTTTCATAACAAAATCGAAAAATATATGACCTAACTAATAATTCACAAATATATGACCCCGTCGGCCTCTGGAAGGCCAAAGAACACCTTTTCGGGAGGTGTCGGTGGTCGGGGTGTCCTGTCGGTGTCGGGGTGCCGTGTCGGGGTCGGGGTGCTGTTTCGGGGTCGGGGGGTCGGGGTGTCGTGTCGATGTCGGGGTAGTGCCGTGTCGGTGTCGGGGTGCTGTTTCGGGGTCGGGGGGTCGGGGTGTCGTGTCGATGTCGGGGTAGTGCCGTGTCGGTGTCGGGGTGTTGTTTCGGGGTCGGGGTGTGGTGTCGGGTCAGGCTCGGGGTCGGGGTGTCGGGTCAGGCTCGGGGGGTCGGGGTGTCGGGGTCGGGGTCGGGGTGTCGGGTCAGGCTTGGGGGGTCGGGGTGTCGGGGTGTCGGGGTCGGGGTGTCGGGGTCGGGGTGTCGGGGTCGGGGTCTCGTGGTCGGGGTCAGGGTCGGGGTCTCGGGGTCGGGGTGTCGTGTCGGGGTGCCGGGTCGGGGTCTGGGTACCGTGTCGGGTCGGGGTCGGGGTGTCGGGGTCGGGGTCGGGGTGTCGGGGTCGGGGTCGGGGTCTCGGGGTCGGGGTGTCGTGTCGGGGTGCCGGGTCGGGGTCTGGGTACCGTGTCGGGTCGGGGTCGGGGTGTCGGGGTCGGGGTGTCGGGGTCGGGGTCGGGGTGTCGGGTCAGGCTTGGGGGGTCGGGGTGTCGGGGTCGGGGTGTCGGGGTCGGGGTCGGGGTCGGGGTCGGAGTCGGGGTGTCGGGGTCGGGGTCTCGGGGTCGGGGTGTCGTGTCAGGGTGCCGGGTCGGGGTCGGGGTATCGTGTCGGGTCGGGTTTTTTTTCCTTTTCTTCTTCTTCCTCTTTTTCCTTTTCTTCCTTTTTTCCTTCTTCCTCCTTTCCCTTTTCCTCTTCTTCTTCTCCTCCTCTCCTCTTTTTTCTTCTTCTTCTTCCTCCTTTCCTTTTTCCTCTTCTTCTTCTCCTCCTCTCCTCTTTTTTCTTCTTCTTCTTCCTCTTCTTCTTTTTTCTTCTACTCCTCCTCCTCTTCTTCTTCTTCTTCTTCTCCTGATCTCTTCTTTTTCTCTTTTTCTTCTTTCCTAAAACTAAACTAAACCTAAACCTAAAACTAAAAAAACAGAAAAAGAAAAAAACTAAATCTAAACCTAAAACTAAACTAAAACTAAACCTATAAACCTAAAAACTAATCCTAAAACTAAAACTAAATCTAAATTAAACATAAACCTAAAACTAAAAAAACAGAAAAAAAGAAAAGAGGAAGAAGCTCACCTGCAGGGTGGAGGAGGGGGGCGGTGCGGCCTGGGGCGGCGGAGGAGCGGGGCGGGGCGGCCTGGGGCGGCGGAGGAGGGAGGCGGGGCGGCCTGGGGCGGCGGCGCCGGGCCCGGCCGGGGCGGCGGGGCGCGAAGGTGCCGGCGCCTAGACGGCAGGGCGGCGGGGGCGGCGGGGGCGACGGGGCGGGGGGGGCGCCGGGGCGGCGGCGGGGGGCGCTGGGGCGGCGGCGGGGCATGTTGCGATGGGGTGGCGAGAGGTGGGAGAGAAAGAGAGAGAGGGGGGGTGTGGGGCGCGGCCCCGTTAACGTTACGTGGGGCCTCCCTCTTTGCCATCCGCGGCACTTTGCCGTCCGCCTTCTTGCTCTTTGCCGTCCGCTAGCGGACGGCAAAGAGGGGGCCCCGTTAGGTTTTTTTTGCATTTCGTCAGTGGGGCCCCTCCCTCTTTGCCGTCCGCTAGCGGACGACAAAGAACTGGCTGATGGCAAACTTGGTCTTTGCCATCAGCCAGTTCTTTGCCGTCCGCTTTTTGGAAGCTGATGGCAAAGAGCTTCTTTGCCGTCCGCTAGCGGACGGCAAAGAACTGGCAGATGGCAAACTAGCTGATTCCAGTAGTGATTGTTCTTGAACCCGTAGGGTCCCCACGCTTAAGGTTTCGATGCCAGTTATATTATGAGTTTATGAGTTTTGATGCACCGGAGGAGTTCGGAGTCTCGGATGAGATCGGGGACATGACGAGGAGTCTCGAAATAGTCAAGACGTAAAGATCGATATATTGGATGACTATATTCGGACATCGGAAAGGTTCTGAGTGATTCGGGTATTTTTCGGAGTACCGGAGAGTTATGGGAATACGTATTGGGCCTTATTGGGCCATACGGGAAAGAAGGAAAAGGGCCTCAAGGGTGGCCGCACCCCTCCCCTTGGTCTGGTCCGAATTTGACTAGGGAAGGGGGGCGCCCCCTTCCTTCCTTCTCCTTTTCCCTTCCTCTTTTCCTATTCCATATGGGAGGTGGAATCCTACTAGGACTAGGGAGTCCTAGTAGGACTCCACACTTGGCGCGCCCCTCCTAGGGCCGGCCTCCTCCTCCCTTGCTCCTTTATATACGGGTGCAGGGGGGCACCCCAAAGAGAGAAGTTGATCTTTGTGATCGTTCTCTTAGCCGTGTGCGGTGCCCCCCTCCACCATAATCCTTGATAATATTGTAGCGGTGCTTAGGCGAAACCCTACGACGGTAGAACATCAAGATCGTCACCACGCCGTCGTGCTGACGGAACTCTTCCCCAACACTTTGCTAGATCGGAGTCCGGGGATCGTCATCGAGCTGAATGTGTGCTAGAACTCGAAGGTGCCGTAGTTTCGGTGCTTGATCGGTTGGGCCGTGAAGACGTACGACTACATCAACCGCGTTGTGCTAACGCTTCCGCTTCCGGTCTACGAGGGTACGTAGATAACACTCTCCCCTCTCGTTGCTGTGCATCACCATGATCTTGCGTGTGCGTAGGAAATTTTTGAAATTACTACGTTCCCCAACAGGTGGGGCATCCTGTGCTTCTCCAAGAAATCTCCTTCGAAGTAGAACCGCAGGGCTAGATTCAACAGCTCCCAATCCACATGATCCTTGCACATCCGAGCATACCTGCGCGAGTGAGAGAACGGATTAGGTCCCTCCTTGGCTTCCTCCCTCGCAGCTTCCTCCTCTGCTTCCCTCCATTCGCGCGTGCACTAGGTCCAGGAGAGAGCGTCGTCGCGGATCCGCATCTCCCGCTCCCTCCATCTCCTCCCTCGAGTCTCCCGCAGCACCGCCGGCGCGACGGAGTCGAGCGGCTGGAGCATCCGCGGGAAGGCTTTGTAGACATGTGGGAGATGCATCTTGTACATCTGCCTGTCTTCCAGCCATTCCCCCGTGGATATGTCCGGCGACTCCATGGGGCGCGCGAGCGGACTAGATGAGGGGGGCATGCGCACCCGGAGTCAGGAGGCGGGGGGTGGCGGCGAGATCTATTTGCCAATTACTCCCTCCTTTTCGGTTTATAGGGCTCAATTCAAAAATCTCACCAACCAAGGTAGATGATGAATGGTGGAATACTTTTTGTAGTTTGCAAAAGCACCTAATTAATGCACTTGTTTTCCTCAAAAAATTATGTTTATCAATGCATAAATTGCAATGCATGCATGCATAAAGTACATGCATTGGTCAATTTTTTCTTAATACTTGCATGCAATGATTTAATGCACCTTGGAATCTAAACATGTGATGGAAAACAACCAAATTGAGCCTGATAAAATTTAAAAACTAAAATTTTGAGATAAGCCCTATAAACCGAAAAGGAGGGAGTATGTGAACTAGACAGTCAACATATAAAATAATTTAAATATATATAATATAGTTAGAAGGGAAACATAAGTTGGACCTGGCGTTCCTATTCTTATATAGAAAAATAGAACATACCTCTGTGTTTTCTTCAAAAAAATACATAAATTGGGCTGCCAAAAATAAAACCTCGGATGGGAGGTCCATAGGCCGGTCAATACATGACGGCCCTAAGAAAATACAAACAGGCCTATGGACCTCCCATCCGAGGTCGTGGGCTGCGCATGTTAAAAATGAAAGCCTAGACGGGGCAGCCCAAAACCACGTCCAACACTTGCCAAAACTTCGTCCCTCGTTTTCTCTGTGTTCCGCACACTCGACATTGTGTGGGCATTTTGACTATGCATCATATGAAGATGTGTTATGCATGAATGTTGATCAGCATGATGTTAACTGGCTGGTAGTTCCATTTTCGACCATGAATAAAACTTCCAACATGATGTTAACCCTGTTTGAAAAGGCCGTGTTAATATAAATGCTCTGCCTCTGAAAGTTGCAGTTTCTTATCTAAAACTGAACTTGCAGTTTCTAATATGAAACAGAAACTTGTAGTTTCTTCTATGAGAATCACATTGTCTGCACTTTTATACTCCTATGAAACTACATTTTTTAAGTGCTAAAACTAGATCTCTAGAATACATAAAATACTTCATATGCCCAATACTGCAAATCTGAAATTCAAAAGACATTCATATTTGAAAGTACTCTCAAAATACACAACACAAAACACAATTCACAACCTGCAAATACTGACAACCCTAAGCTCCTCCTGACAATTCACAACCTGCCCGACTATTGGGCTGGGGGGGGGGGGCAGCCCCCTCCTATTCCTCGGTGACAGAAAGCCGCCCGTGAGACAATGTGAATGGCGAGGGAGACGATGGCGGGGAAGCGTCATCGGGCCAACTGCTTTTCTCCTCTTGCAGTTGGGTTCGGTCGACGAAGACTCCACCGGCTCGCTCTGGCAGGACACCCTCACAAACGGCACCCTGTAGATGCTCGATCCTTCAATCTCTGGTGGATGCTCCATTTGGGATCGATCCTCCCACCACCGCTCCCTCACGATCGGATTCGGTGAATCTGTTTGCTCCATGGCCCAAAGGAGCAGCTCTATGTACTCCGGCGTGACTCCCTCTAGGAGTATCGCCGCCTTTTCGCTCTGTTGCAGATATTTGTCCATGGATGTCGCCGTCGCCGCTAGTTGGTCCTTGTTGTCAAACCAAGACTGTATCTCCAACATCCTAGCTAGCTTCACAGGGTCGCCGTCTGTGATCCTCACGTATTGGTTGTACTCCTCCATCGATCTACTTCTCCACAGCACCTTCACTCGCCGGCGGTGGTTTTTGAATGGAAGAGGAGAGGAGCAGCGCTGGTTTTAGATTAGAACGGGAGAGGAGCGACGCTGGTTTTGGACTGGAACAGGAGAGGAGGGGTGGTGGTTTTGAAATGGAAGAGGAGAGGAGCGGCGCTGCATTCAGATTGGGAGACTAGTTAATGTGGGGTCGCTTTCTTAATTGAAGGGTAAATTGATTTTTATTTTGATCCAGTCAGAGCGCGCCGGCCCTCTCGTCCAATCCTAAATCGTTGCCACGCGCTCCTCTACCTCTTCTCCATTGCAAAACCACCTCCTCTCCTCTCCATCATCTCCGTTCCAAAACCACCATCTCGCCTCTCCCTCTTCTCTATTGCAAGACCACCGTGTCTCCTCCGTTATCTAGACACTTTGCTCCATGGCGCGGGTGCAATCCATGGATACAAAATTAGTATACTGTATACTATTTAAAAGTCGAGGGCGGGGCTTTTCCTGCACGGTAGGCGGCCGGGTAGTTCCGCCTAGTCGGTTCGACAGAGACGCGAGAAGACGAGGGAGTAGGCTGCTGCAAACGTAGGGCTGTGTGATTTGATAGCGAGTTACTGCTGGACAGGTGGGGCCCCATGATTTGACTTGCCATTATCATTTTAACTATGGCGCTAAGACCGGCGTGAGTCTCCCAGATTCCTGACCACCTCCATACATGTGCCTCTCCCAATGCTCCACCATGTAGTAGAGGCTGGCTCTTGCATGAGAGCCCACTTCTCCACTTTTTCCTTGCCTCTCTTTCCTCCACATATGCAAAAATGCCATGTAAAGCGCACTATTGTACTTACTTTTACTTGCTCCTATAGGTGCTTAAGCTTGCCACATAGGCATAAAGTCTGATGTGGCAAGTTAATCAAGAAGAGAGAGACTAGTTTGGTGACCCAAGGAAGAAACGGTGCTAAGCGCGTGTACCTAGGTGAAAAGACAATTTTGAGTCTATAGCTAATTAAATGAAGCAAACTTAGCAACACCATTTCATTGGAAGAGGTCACTCCTTGGCAAATGCAATAAACACACGCACTTACTAGCACTGTTTCTTTCTTGAGTACGAAGAAAGAGATAGAGAGGAGTAACAAAAAATACACTTATAGCCAACCTTGTTGTCGTATGAGTACCTAAGTGATGATTATGTATGACTTATGCTTGGTGTCGGTGTCAAAACCGGCGGATCTCAGGTAGGGGGTCCCGAACTGTGTGTCTAGGCCGGATGGTAACAGGAGGCAAGGGACACAAAGTTTTACCCAGGTTCGGGCCCTCTTGATGGAGGTAAAACCCTATGTCCTGTTTGATTAATATTGATGATATGGGTAGTACAAGAGTAGATCTACCACGAGATCAGAGAGGCTAAACCCTAGAAGCTAGCCTATGGTATGATTGTTGATGTGTATGTTGTCCTACGGACTAAAACCCTCCGGTTTATATAGACACCGGATAGGGTTAGGGTTACATAGAGTCGGTTTCAATGGTAGGAGATCTGAACATCCGTATCGCCAAGCTTGCCTTCCACGCCAAGGAAAGTCCCTTCCGGACACGGGACGGAGTCTTCAATCTTGTATCTTCATAGTCTAGGAGTCCGGCTGAATGTATAGTTCGGCTATCCGAACACCCCCTAATCCTGGACTCCCTCAGTAGCCCCTGAACCAAGCTTCAATGACGACGAGTCCAGCGCGCAGATTCTCTTTAGCATTGCAAGGCGGGTTCCTCCTCCAAGTACTTCATAGAAGATTTTGAACACAAAGATAGTGTCCGGCTCTGCAAAATAAGTTTCCACATATTGCCATAGAGAGAATAATATTTACACAAATCTAATCTGCTGACGTATTCCGTAGTGTGACATCACACCACGGCCAAGCTTTTATTTGAACCGTTTTACTGTCCCATCTTAGCGCGTTATGCGAGGCGGTTTCCTTAGCACGTCTTGTTAAAGCAGAGATCGTGTCCCCTTATTCCGGGATTCTCATCAATATGGGCGTGGGTAACCCAACCGCTTCTAGGACTCCTAGATCATAGGCAAGTCCAAACAGACACGGGGAGGACGCTCGATATCCACCCTCTTTATAAAGGGACGAGGCCTTTTATTTTTCCCTCCCGTGCTCAATCAAATCCTTCCCCCACCTCAAGCTCAAACGCCCAAAGTTCAGGTCAGGTGCTCCGAACCTTCTGTCATGTCCGGATCTAGCCTTCAAGGCCGATGGGTGCCTTCTTCCGTCATGGAAGAAGACATCAAAAAGTTGAGGGAGGCCAGATATCTGACCGCCGAGATTCTGCATCGGCTGCCTCCCCGGGGGCAGGCCGTCCCCTCCCCTGAACCCAACGAGAGCGTCGTGTTCGTCTCCCACTTCCTCCGAGGTCTAGGCCTTGCATTGGATCATTTTGTCAGGGGCTTGATGTTTTACTACGGGCTAGATTTCCATGATCTAGCTCCGGAATCCTTTCTTCATATCACGACATTTATTGTTGCGTGCGAGGCCTTCCTCGGGGTTACCCCTCACTTTGGCCTATGGCTCAAGACCTTTGAAGTAAAACCGAAGATGATCGAGGGGCAACATGCGGAGTTCGGAGGTGCCTCAATACGCAAGATGACGGGAGCTGCATGGCCCAAAGGTTCCATTCCAGAGGTGTCTGAATTGTGGCAACAGGAGTGGTTCTACATCACGGCTCCTAGAAGTGCCAAGTGGGCGGCCGCCCCTGTCTTCCGCCCGGGCCCTCCACCACAACTGATGTCATGGATTAGCAGAGGATTGAGCTGGGGTCCGGCCAAGGACGTGCCTATACTACAGAGCCGCATTCAAGATCTCTTTAATGGAGATTTCAGTTTGGTTGCGGTAGCACAAGTTATGCTGGTTCGCCAAGTCCAGCCTTGCAAACGCCGGTCTCTTTGCTTGTGGGAGTTTAATCCCGAGGGACCGCGCGCCATTCAAAATTTCCTCGGCCTGACGCACGAGGAGATGTACAACTCGTTCTTCGGACCTCAAGTGGAGTGTCCGGAAATCACCGAGAACGTGGGCCTGAGTAGCAACCGCGCCGCCGAACAGGTAAGGCATCTTCCGGCCGAACATGCTATCTCTCCTTTGTTACGAAGTTATTTCTGAGAGTTTGCTTTTTGACCAGGACTGGCTAACAAAGGCGAAGTTGATTCTGTGTTCGGCCCCCCTCCCTGAGGGTTTGGAAAATCCGGTATTGGAGAAGATGCTCTAGACCACACCCTGCCCGCAGCCTTTAAAGGAAAATACTATGGATGGTAATGCGGGCGGATGTGGGCCCTCAACGCTGCCCATTCTAGCCGAGGGAGTGAGCGTCTCCATGAAGGAAGACGACCAGAAGAGGAAAAGAACTGCGCCCGGGGATTCGGAAGCCAAAACTTCCAAACGGGGGAAGAAGTCTCCCACAGAGGGTCCTACCTCGGGGGGCGCCGTTGCCGCACAAAGTCCGCGAGGGGATCAATTCTCCCACGAGTCGTAAGTGATCCAAAATACCTTAATAGTACAGATATGTCGTCTTTTCTTCTGAGAACATAACCTCTGCACGTATCTTTGCAATTCGGGCCTTAGCCCCTCTCAAATGAGCTCGTCTTCGGGGGATCTTCTTCCAGAGATGATGGAGAGCGAAACGCCCCCTCCGGACTCCTCCGCTCCGGAAGCGGGCAACCCTGAAGTGTCGTCGCGGAGGGCCTCTCTGAGTCCGGCGAGGCCAGAAGATAATCCTGTCGACCCCCGAAGTTCCCAGTGTCCGGCTCCCGAAGAGAGCAGACAAATGAGTCCGACACCGTCTAGTGTGCGGTCGGATGTTCCGAGGGAGTTGGTGGGGCGAGCGGCCATCTCAGATGAACACCGTGTGCTGATGAATACGGTGATGGAGAGAATCTCGTCCTCCGAAAGCGAATTGCATAAAGCTTTTATGAGTCTACTGACAGGGTTTGAGGTACGTAAAATAATGTATGATAGTCCTGCACATACTAGGTGTGCCCTGTGTAGATAGTAGCCCCTGAGACTCTGGTTGTCGTCGGAAACGACGACGAACAGAGGATCATATTCCCAGGTAATAACCATACTGCCTTGATGTGCAGGTGATGGAAGCTCCGGTGGCTAGCCGGACTAGCGACTTTGCCCATTTAGAACGGCAGTTGGATGCGGCAGACGCCGACATCGAGCTTGTTAACAAAAGGCTTGACGAGGCACAGGCTAAGTGTCATTATCTAGTGAACGTCACATAGGAAGAGTAGCATGATGCCAGTATCTTTAATATGTTGTGACTGCAGATGGGGCTGCCAATGTTGAAGCCTTGCGGGCAAAACTTGCCCGAGCCAAGGAACAAGCGAGGTTGGGTAATGCGGCTGCTTTAAAGGTGGCCGAAGAGTTGCAAGCCGGGAAAGCCACACATGGCGAGAGCCGAGACAAGATGGCCAAGATGGCCATAGAACTAAAAGCCGCCAGCGATCGTTGTCGGGTTCTTGAAAAGGAAAACCAGGAGAAGGCATCGGACCTTGAGAAGGCTGCTACGACGAGAAAGGACCTCCGCTCTGCTATGAGGGCAAAGAAGGAGGAGCTGTGGGAAGCCGAGGATATTGTAGCTAGGAAATCCTTTATGTTGCAGAGGAAGTTCGGAGATCCACGGTATGCCCCCCTGGATCGGCTGTGGAGCTCGGAGGATGTGTATATGGATTTGGCGGCGAGCGCTGCCGATGCGGCCAAGTACTTCCAAGGTCAGACGGACCGTAGAGTAGACCAGCTGTTTTGGAGACAATTCCATACTCCTGAGCATCCACTTTCATTGACTGACCAATTAGCCGAATGGGCGAACTAAATAGGTTGTCCGGACTCTCCATGAGGTCTGTTGTGGATCAGTTATGGCCGGAAGGGTCAAAACCGAACAACTATTTCAGCTTGGTGCAGCAGTTACTTGATGTGATGCCGCGCATTGATGCGATGAAGAGGTCGGCGTGCATAGAGGGCGCACGGATGGCCTTTGCCCGTGTCAAGGCATACTGGGCGGAGATGGATGCTACCAATGTTGCAGCGCGGGATTCGACCATAGGTCGAAAGGCTGCTAAGCACTACTTTGAAGAAGTTCTTGAGGGTGCCCGTTTGGTAGAGACCCAGTGCTCAAAAAATATTATGTTTGAGTGATATGTAATCTCATTGTAAGCGAAATGCTTTTATAGAGTTTTATAAGGCTATTTTTATACTTTTGCCTGAAAGTAATATGATGCCTCCTGGGCGGCCGTTTTTGTATACGTGTGTATAACCTGAAAGACTGTAGTCGTCAGCTTCAACCCCCACGCATATAATGCGGAGGTGCTAGCAAAAACACGCATTCACACTTAACCCAACGTCTTGGTCCTATTAAGGAGGTGATAGCGGAGCGAGCGAGGCAACCGGACTATAATGCTTTAACACTTTCACTTAGCCATAGGAGTTTGACAGTGGGGCTACTAGATAGCCCCTAGTGGCTCCACACTCTCCCGATCTCGGGGTGCGTATATGCCTGGCCGGAAAACGGCCCTTCGTTAAGGCGGAGGAATCCTAACATTCCCACAGGTCATCGAGTGGTTGACCAGTCTCACGCTATATCATGACAGTCAGTTTTGGCTTTCTCTACCGAGGTGCTCGTCCGGATGAACCAGGGCACAATCGCAGTAGTTCTCCTGGTGCTACCTTAGCCGGTAAACAGGAACGTAAGGCACCAAAACACAGGAGCCGGGCAAACCCAACATTTGACCAAGGACAATGATTCGGAGCTGATGCATATAGGGCCAAACTTGCGACGCCGAACACTCCCTAAGGTATTCGGTCTTTGTGGTATAAACCAGGCCTAAATAATGGCCTTTGTAAGAAGCCCCTTGAGTCCAGGTACGTGCATTGTTCTGGCGTGGCCACATGCCAAGACGTCAGCATCCTTCACAACGGTGGATATGTATCGACAAGAGACAGTAAAAAAGGTTTACGTAGGGTCTTAATCTAAAAAGAATCCTTTGAGCGGGTCCCTACTGCATGTCTGCGCCTGTGTCTCCGTTGTGCTGTATCCTGGACGGGTGTTGCACGATGATCGTCTGTAAAAGAGAGGAAGTTAAGTGAAAGAGTTGTCGTGCAAAAAGATAGTTTTTAAAGAAACCATGTATAATTGAAGATAATAAGAAATTGCCACTTGTCTGCGCGCGTTGATCCCCTTGTATTGACGAATAGGGGTGTGATCACTTATTCGGTGTAAATAGCGGCGCCGGACTCGATCGCTGGTCCTGACGTCTTTAATGTTCGGCTGCCAAGGTAGCCTCACTCTCTTCGGCACGCAGAGAGCGCTTGATATCTCCGTGCACTGTAATGATGCCACGTGGACTGGGCATCTTGAGTGTGAGGGAGGCATAGTGTGCTATTGCATTAAAGCGAGCGAAAGCTTCGCGTCCTAGCAGTGCTTGATAGCCACATTGAAACGGAGCAATGTGGAAAGTTAAATGCTCGCGACGAAAGTTATCGGGGGAGCCGAATATAACTTGTAGTAGGAGGGAGCCCGTACAACGAGCCCCTGGGCCTGGCGTGACTCCTTTAAAGGTAGTATTGCTATGGCGAATGTATGTTGGGTCTAACCCCATCCCACGGATTGTATCCTGTTATATTAGGTTTAGGCTGCTGCCGCTGTCCATCAAGACTCGTGTGAAGTGATATCCGCCAATTACTGGGTCTAATACCAGGGCAGCCCATCCTGCGTGTCAGATACTTGCTGAGTAATCACGATGGTCAAAAGTGATCGGTTGAGACGACCATTGGCAGGACTTCGAGGTGACAGGCACTTGGGTATATTTTCCTGGGGGTGCCACATTGTTTTTTCCCTTGATCCTGTGTAGTACGTTTACTGTTTTGACTTCTGGTGGGAATTTCTTTTGTTCCCCCGTGTCTTGCTTGGAGGGCTCATCCTCGTCTTCACTTGGTGTGTCCTCCCCCTTGTGTACGGCATTGAGCTTGCCGGACTGCTTGAAGACCCAACATTCTCTGTGGTTATGATTAGCAGGTTTACCCAGGGTACTGTGGATCTGACATACTTGGTCCAGAATTTTGTTGAGGCTGGACAGTTCATCCCTGGTGCCTTTAGTGGGCGGCTTTTGACCTGGCCGAGAGCTTTTGAATCCGGCGTTTACTGTCGTGCCCTTCGCGTTGTCTTCTTTATTCCGGCGTTTGTTATTGCTGTTGCGCCGTGATTTCCCGTTTCCATCTCTAACTTCCGATGTACTGGGGTCGCTAGTGCTGCATCTGGCCAGCCAGCTGTCCTCACCCGCGCAAAAGCGGGTCATGAGGTTTGTTAATGCGGCCATCGTTCTCGGCTTATTTTGGCCGAGGTGTCTGGCGAGCCATTCGTCACGGACGCTATGCTTGAAAGCCGCTAAGGCTTCGGCGTCAGGACAGTCGACAATCTGGTTCTTTTTAGTAAGAAACCTATTCCAAAGCTTTCGGGCTGACTCTCCGGGCTGCTGAGTTATATGGCTCAGATCATCTGCATCCGGAGGTCGGACATAAGTGCCTTGAAAATTTGCCCGAAAGGCGTCTTCGAGCTCTTCCCAACTTCCAATGGAGCTTTCGGGGAGGCCTTTGAGCCAGTAACGAGCTGGCCCTTTGAGCTTGAGGGGTAAGTATTTGATTGCGTGGAGATCATCTCCTCGAGCCATGTGGATATGAAGGATATAGTCCTCAATCCAAACCCTAGTGTTTGTTGTTCCGTCGTATGCCTCTATGTTTACGGGTTTGAATCCCTCTGGAAATTCATGGTCCAGCACCTCATCGGTGAAACACAGGGGGTGTGTGGCACCCCTGTAGCTGGGTGTGCCGCGTTGTTCGGATACTTGTTGTGTTGCATTGTATGCTGGGGGGCGCTTGTGTGGTCCATAGATGGATCTTGTTGCGCCGTCCTTTGGGTACGAACCCTCGCCTGGGTCGCGTGTTGTATTGTGAGCGGCGTTGTATGCCGCTCTGTGTTGGTAGAGGGGTCGTCTATCCGACCAGGTGGCTGCTTTGAATTTCTTCATCGTCCAAATCCCCACCTTGCTGCCCGCAATCTGGCCAGGGCTCTCCTGATAAAGAGAGAGACTTCAGTGACTTCAGAATATCGCCAAAAGGCGAGTGCTGAAAGATGTCCGCGGCAGTAAACTCAATGATCGGCGCCGAATCGGAATCGATTGGCCGGGGCGCGGAGGGTTCGAAGTCCGGAAAGGGGTCCGGCTCCTTGGAGTCATGAGTCTTGCGGAGTGTGGGGCTGGTGTTCGGCTCAATCTCCGTTGGGATCGCAGCTCCCGAGGCGGCGTCCAACCGCCCATCCTCGATCGGCGCAGTTGGCTCCGAATTAAGGATCGGAGCCGATGCGGGTGCGGCCCCCAGGGCACTGTTCGGCGGCAGAGCTAGATCATGCTCGTCGGGACAGTGCAGCACGCTCGGCAGTGGCTCGAATCCGTCGAGGATCAAGTCCCCGCAGATGTCATCCGTGTAGTTTAAACTTCCAAATCTGACCTGACGGCCAGGGGCATAGCTTTCGGTCTGCTCCAGGTGGCCAAGTGAATTGGCCCGCAGTGCGAAGCCGCCGAAGACGAAGATCTGTCTGGGGAGGAAGGTCTCACCCTGGACTGCATCGCTATCGGTGATCGTAGGAGCCATCGAGCCTGACGGCGACGACACCGAGGAACTCTCAATGAAAGCACCAATGTCGGTGTCAAAACCGGCGGATCTCGGGTAGGGGGTCCCGAACTATGCGTCTAGTCCAGATGGTAACAGGAGGCAAGGGACACGAAGTTTTTCCCAGGTTCGGGCCCTCTCGATGGAGGTAAAACCCTACGTCCTGCTTGATTAATATTGATGATATGGGTAGTACAAGAGTAGATCTACCACGAGATCACAGAGGCTAAACCCTAGAAGCTAGCCTATGGTATGATTGTTGATGTGTATGTTGTCCTACGGACTAAAACCCTCCAATTTATATAGACACCGGATAGGGTTAGGGTTACATAGAGTCGGTTACAATGGTAGGAGATCTGAACATCCGTATCGCCAAGCTTTCCTTCCACGCCAAGGAAAGTCCCTTCCGGACACGGGACGGAGTCTTCAATCTTGTATCTTCATAGTCCAGGAGTCCGGCTGAATGTATAGTTCGGCTATCCGAACACCCCCTAATCCAGGACTCCCTCACTTGGTCTACCACATATGCCATGCCGATGTTGAGTGCCAGGATTTTAAGGACTTCCTTGGGAGCAACCTAGTCAAATTCGTTACTGTAGACTTTGGTAACAACAAAGAAATCCTGGGTCGGATAGGCCTCGTTGTAGGCAACCCCTTCGACCTCCAGAAGAATCGGCTGGTGCCCTCTCGTCAGCCTTCAATGCTGACCCTGGCAGGAGCCATGGTTCATCCTTCGTATGGTAAACTGGTGAAACCTCCATACACGTTTCATGATCATGCATGGCAGCGGAATGTACTACATATAGACCACATCCTGCAATGGATGGCTACCTTTGCTTCAATATCTACAAGGGTTGGATGAAGAGAAACAGCCAAGTGTGTGGTTCAAGTAAAGAAGTATCGGACAAGAGGAAGAGGGACAAGGACGAAGTCGAGGACGTGGACGAGGACTCCGAGTAAGGTGGCAGTGTCATTGCTCATGGTGGTTCTAATGCAGTGTCTACCGGAACAGTTGCAAAGTTTAATTTCAGGTGTGCTTAATTTAATTTGAGGGGTGTGTTGTGCTGAGCCCCCAGCAGAACTATGTTATGTTTCTTCTCGTTACTTTAACTCTTCAGTACGTACATACTAGTATTTCTTATATTTCATCTTTTAGTTGGTATAGTACTATCACTCGTTTCTTCACATTATATACGTACAATATATATGGCCAACATCATATAGCCAGCAGTTTAGTTGTCAAAGAATTTCAGGGTGCTTAGTTTTGTCAAAGAATTCTAGGATGCTTAGAGGGTGCTTGGATCCAAGGGGCTTATTTTAGCCTGACTAAAAATAGTCTCTTTAAGAGGCTAAAGTTCCAAGCACCCCTGACTAAAGAGGGGCTAAAACTAGTCTTGAGACTAATTTTTTTTAGTCAGGGGTACCCCTACTAAAATGTTGATTAGTCCTCTCTCTACTCATTTAACTCCTCTCCTTTAACACAAGCGAGTTCTGGATTGGAGGGTTTGGAGGATAATAAATGCTCATTAAGTTGATTTTAGCCTTTTTAGTATTTGGATCCAAGCATGGGTGAGGCTAGCATGTTTTAGTCCCACTACTTTTAGTCATGGGACTAAAACGTATCCAAGCACCCTCTTAGTTTTATTTGAGGGGTGGGTTGTGCTGGACACCATTATTGTGACTAGCCTTTTTAATAGTACTATATGCATAATTTGGCGACGAGCGCTCTCTATATGTACCACCTTTTTTATTTCAAGTTTTGCTCCATGGCACAATCCGTCGACACTACTACTCCACAAAAGTATACATTTTTTAAAAGGCTAGAGGGCGGGGCAGTCTAGCTTGCTCGGTTTCACGAGAGGTGAGGGCCTTTGTGATCTGACGGCTCATTACTGCTGGAAGGCGGGGCCTTGTGATTTGACTGCTCGTATAAATGCGCCGACGACCTGATCGAGGAGGAGCAAAGAACCGTGCGGTATACTCAAGTTTTCCACTGGAGTAGTACTGCGACGGAGGAGCATGAAACACGGCAGCCCAGTGCCATATGGTGATAAAAAATGATCTAATTTGCTAGTCATCTCATTGTTAGCATTGTTCCATTCATTCCCTCAAAAAAACATTGTTCTATTCATGCCTTGCAGAGAACGTGACACGTGCGGCGAAACACCCGAAGCAAAAGATGAAACACAGGTGCAAAAGAAGAAGGAATATTATCACCCCAAATGATCTAATTCGCCACGGAGTCGTAACTGCGTCTTCATCGCCTGCACGACCTCCATCTCCTTGCGCGTCGCCTCCGCCATCTTCATCATTGTGTCCATGACGAGGCATTTCTCAACGCGAGCCTTCATCATCTGTTCCATGGCCATAATACGTACCTTGACAGCAGCCGGGTGCTCGATGCGGAGCTTCGCCAACTCTTCCTTCTGTTCCATGGTGAGGGCCTGCAGCATCTTCATCGAGGAACTACTATTCTCATGCAGCTTCTTCCAGCCGGCGTTCTTCTCCTTCAACAGGTCGATCTCGTGGAAGAGCTTCGCATTGTCCTCTCGAAGTCACAGGATTTCGCCGGTCGCCTTCTTCTCTGAGGCAATGCTCTTCTTCAGCAGCATCACCAAGCCGGCGGTCAACTCCCCCTGCTGATTGAGCTCAGCGGGCATGTCGTCGAGGCTCTCCTTCAGCAACTCCATCAAGCCTTGGATGAACTCCTTCTGCTTATTGAGCTGATTGGGCATGCCTCGAGGGATAATGACTCCAGCTCCGCCGGCTCGGCATGTTCGCCTCCGTGGCTAGGGCGCTCTTGGGAGCCATCGCCTGCCCGTGAGAGATTTTTCGAGGTCTCTGCGTGGCGGTGAGCCCTCTCTTTTTTTCCGCAGCCTTGGTTGTCGCTCCCTTGTTACGAGTAGTTCTCGACCTAGAGCTCCGCTCACCGGCCATGGCAACGACGGATGAAGAAGAAGCACTTATGAGGAGGAAAGGTAGAGTGATTTTCGGTTAGGTAGTTCCCCTTTTTATAACCTAAGTACTAGGACTAGTACTAATACCTGCATAGTGGGAACACGTTCAGGTTTGGTACGTACTACTAGTAGGTGTGAGCAGGCTTTCGAATGTGATGGGAACAAGGTAAAGATTAATTGATGGTTTTGGTTTCGAGGCCCGAAACGGCTCCCGATGAGTTTAGCGGAACATAAATTGCAAGTACTACACTGCTCAAATGCGTAAATATTGAGTAGTATGTTACTGTCAAAAATTGGCACAAAATATGAAGGAGACCAATGGAAGTACTACTAGCAACCCATGATTTAACTACTCGCATGCGCGCAGTGGAGTAATAATGTCTTTCTTCCGCCCTCACGTCCACTCAATTTGCATGCGATGTATTAATCGACCATCAATGAAGTGAACGACTTTACACACGTGAAATTATCATGGGGTGGATCTTGGTACAAAATTGCGTCCGCCCGTGTACCCACGTGTGCGTGCGAGGAATGAGTGCATGCATGGCTTGCGTGCACATCTTCGCTTCGTGCATGTACCGCCAGTATGGCTCAGGGAGGACGAGTACATTCTTCTGGAACCAGCAACACGTCACTGTGATCAATCCACGCAAGGAGGTCACGACAACGCCTACACATGTGCCACGTGGCTTCATGAACTGTAAGAGAGACACTATGTAGCGTGCCATTGGTATTCTAGTTTACGTGTTTTGCACAAACTCGAAATACTAGTAAGGTACACGTGCATTGCACGCATCAGATTTTGCAACCAAATTATGAATAAATACCACACTATAGCATGTAAGCTCTGAGTCATATATGCCTGATGTGGCCCTTCGTTTAATTCTTATAGTTCATCTCATTCAAAATCAGTTAGTTCTTATAAAAAGCTAAGAACGCGGGAATAGGAAAAACATGGGATTATAGTGGAATGTCGTCTTGAATCCTACAAGATTGTACGAGTGTTTGATTGTGCATAGAAAAAATGTAGAATTCTTTCAAAGAGGGTTGAGTGGATGGGATGTTTCCTATGAAATCTAGTGCAAATGAATCATATGGAAAAATTCCTATGGTTTACAATCCTACGAATCAAACAACCAAGATAGGAAAAATTCCTAATGATTAGAATCCTCCAAAATTCCTTTGAGAATCCTTTGAATCAAAGAAGCCCTTAATATATTTTACGATTCATGGAATTGTGCGTTGTAAAGCATAAAGTAAAAACAAATAATGGCAATTCAACTAGAAAAAAAGTTTGGGCGGTTATGATACGGAAGAATCTAGAACAAAAGAGAACCACTGTTGTTTTGAGGTTTGTGCATTATGCTTAAGTTCAACCATGGAGTCTGCTAGATTGTACATGTGGCAAAATCCGGTGGGTGGGCTAGAAGATGGTGCGAGGGGCCGAGTGGAGGGAGACTATGAAGGAATGCACAAGTGGAGATCGATATTTAGAGAGAGGGGGCGAACACGTGCGGTGATGCGCGCAGTGGCGGAGCCATGAAAAATAAATGAGCTAGGGGGCCAAGCATTGCTAATCCTTTACGAGGAGGGTCAATTCATGAACTTAAACCATTTTTAGCAGCAATTGTCTAATGATCACATTCATATTAGCCTTGATATATAGTGATGTTAGGGGGAGGGGGCAGGGCCCTTACTGCCCCCTGTCTTCGCCATTGTGCACGCGTTTGAGAGATGAAGAGGAAGGCATGGATGATGAGAGGGGGACGTTGGATACATAATTAATGTGGGTGTATCAGCTATATATGTTAATCCTATATAGAGAGAGATAGATTGATCGACGTGGACGTGGGAAAGAGGGTGAGACCTCACTGGATATATCGATCGATCGATTTGTGTGGAAAACTATGAAAGACCTAGCTATATACACACATACATAGAGGAACATCGATTGTTGCGCATGCACGCGTGAGAGATAAAGAATGCCCGATATGATGGAGAGGGGGATGTGTGTTGGTGTGTGCCTTCATGGGAGACCGACCTGAAGAAAAAGATTGCATGCGTGCGATGGATAATGCCGACTGGTAGTGTGTGTGCATGCATGCACGAGAGAAAGTTAGTGGTACAATTATAAAGAGAAGACTATTGTGTGGGTGTAAAAGAATAGCTGAATAGGTAAGGTCACAATCAATGTAAAGTTGAATTCAAATATTTGAATAAGAGATCCTGATGTTTGAAACCCATGCATGCATGAATATAACGGAGATCTGCGCGGTGTGGTTTGGAAACGAGCATGTTGTAATGTATACACATTGAACAAGGTCAGACTGATTTGAATTTGAGATACCGATGGCACACATCATTTGGCCACGTCGCATCCGTGCATGGACACACTATTCTAATTGGAGATGATGGGCGACTTTTGCATCACATATCTATATCTATACCCCTATATATATTATATTTTTTTATATTGTGTGCGGGTAACTTTAACTTTGAAAGATGGTCGTTGGATGAGGCGAATCCGATGGTCCAAAGATGGCAAATTTGAGCACTACTGGCCGTTGGATATCATCTAGATTCCACCAGATATCGCCACATGTATAATCTAGAAGACTCCATGGTTGAACTTAAGCATAATGCACAAACATCAAAACACAAGCACTTCTTATTTGTTCTAGAATCTTCCGTATCAGAATTGCCCAAATGTTTTTCTACATGATTTGCTATTATTTGTTTTTACTTTATGTCTTACGACGCACAATTCCATGAATCTTAAAATAGATTAGCTTTCTTATAAAAACTAGATGATTTTGAATGAAATGAACTATAAGAATTAAACGAACATCTACATCATGCATATATGACTCAAAGCTTGCATGCTATAATGTGGTATTTATTCATAATTTGGTTGCCAAATCTCATGCGTGCAATGCACGTGTACCTTACTCTAGTCTAAATGGTGTTTGTGTGTGTGTTGTGCGTGTTGACGTGCAAATTGTCTTTTTTGGTACACGTTAAGCTTGTTCTTCTGAAATTTCAAGCCGCGCCTTGTTATGCTGAAAATTCAAGCTAGCGTCTCTGTCTATCGTGCTGCGAAACTCCCACCTCTTCAACCGCGCTTTGTTAGCCCGAAATATTTAAGATATATCTTTGTCTCGTTGTGCTCCGACAACTCCCTCCATGTCAACCCACGCCTTGTTATTCCGAAATTACAACGCGCGTGAAAACTCCCACCTCCTGTGAAATCCAACCACGTGAAATGCCCGTGGTACCCCTGAACCGAAAGAACCGCCTCAAATCAGTGGGGGTACTTTCGTAACTTACCCCACATTTCGGACAAGCGCGTCTCTAAGCCATGGTTCCCCACTGCCATCCCATCCGCCCACCCATTCGTACACCGAGGCCGCAAAAACCCGCGACGAAACCCCACACACTGCTCCGTCCGCCATCCAGCCGGAGCCTCTTCCCCGATGACGTCGTCCACAGCAACACCTCGACGTCCCTCATCCACCGTACCGGATGAGGATTCGTCGTCGATCTCATCGTCCCGCCGGTTCAGCCACCCCGTCCTCCACCTCCAAGGAGCTGCCCCGACATTCCCCTCGTCTTTCCCGCCACCTCCATTCCGACACCGCCGTCTTCACATGCACCACCGAAAGAGCATCATCATCACCGTTTCCTCGGATGAAGATGCGGCCTAATCGGCGCCACCAAAGAGGTTGTACACTAATCGCTGCATTTTCTTCTTGATTCAATCTCACGGTGCTGCTGGCGCTCAGTCCCGAGCCGACACGGCGTGGCTCCATCCACGGCGGCGTCGCCGGCCACTTCCTCCATGGCATCGCTCCCTCGGCGGCAACGTCCACATCAGTAGGACCTGCTGCTGCTTTAGCTCTCGCTCGCGCTGCTGCTCTGCTCTTGCTCTCGGTCCCTGCCTGGTCTACTCTTACTATTGCTCTTGCTCGCGCTGCTGCTCTCGCTCTTGCTCTTGCTTGCGATGCTGCTCCGATTTAGCTACACTTCAGTCGACTGGATCGACTTTTGGGTTAGTCGATTTTCAGGTGGTGGGGGGGGGCTCGCCGGGGTGAAGGAAGAACCAGCCGCAGCGGGGAGGGGGGCTCGCCGGAGAGATACCCCACTATCTATCTTAGGGTTCAGGATGGGGGCGGTGGTCGCCGGTGGTGGCGGGGCATTGGCGGGGCGGTGGCGTGGGGATCACCGGAGAAAAAGCTCGGCACGGGGTGGCCTAGAGGGATGGCCGGGGCGGCGGCGGACCGACGGTGGGGAGTGTTTTCGGGGCAGGCGGGGCGGCGCACTGCCGGCCGCGGGCGGGGGGGCTGCTGTTTGGCCGGCTCAGGGGGGTGGAGGTTGAAGATGAACCGCAGGCCCTTGATTTCGTATCCAACGGCTGCAAAATCGACTGACCAGAGATGAAAAAGTCAATCGACCGACGTGTAGCCTCACCTTGCTAGTGCGTTCAGTTTCGACAGCAAAATTCAGTTTCGACAGCAAAATTCAGTTTCGACAGTTAAGTTTAGTTTCGACAGTTAAGTTCAGTTTTGACAGTTAAGTTCAGAGATGAGCGGCTGATGTATTTTACATCTAGCACTTTGTGGTTATGTATTTTACGTCATGTATCGGAGATGCTATTAGAATTCCACTCAGGTTAGCATTGTTCATTGTCTCTCTTGTCCTGCTTCAGCCTCGGCGTCGTACAACTCACCGGAGCTGCTCCAACGACGAAACCCTCCATCACAGCGGAGCAGTACCTCGGGCTCCGTCTCCAGACGCCAAAGATCTTCTTCCCCTCCTCCGACAGCCAAGTCATCCGGAGCATCCTCACCGGCCAACCCAATCACGCTGAGATCGACATGGCTTCGCCAAAGAGGTTCTACACTTGTTGCATCTCTTTTTTACTCTACATGTTATATATATTGTCCACTGAGCACTCGTAGTAACGGGAAATACGATTATTTTATCCTACTATATGACAAGCTGTGAGGTACCAGGCAACTTAGCTATCCGTGATGGACTCTCTTGAACGCCATCATTATTTATCTCTGCGCGTTTCAGCTGTGCATTTGTCGATGCGCCTGGGAGTTGATCTAGTATGGCAGTGGCCTGGGTCCAAGGTAATAGAAGTAGCACAAAAACATTTTTTTAGTGTAGGATTTTCCTTGCTCAAGCCTGCCTACTAGAATCACCAGTGCTTGAAAGGACAAGTGAATGAAAAAAATTGGAATTGGAAAGTTTCCTATGGTACTACTTTTCATGAATTTGGCGCAAAGGAATGGAGCAAAGGAAAACTGTAGGATTTGTTCCTTTAGTGTCTCCTTGAAAGAAAAACCGTAGGAATTCTAATTTCCACTTCTCCTCCTTTTCATATTCCTATTCATCAAGAACAAGACTAAGATATAGTAGCATAATAGCATTATAATCATACATTTTCTTGTGGTTTGACTTAATCTCACCATGCTTTTTTGCATCCTGTGATCTTCCAATTGTTGTGAATCAAACACCCAGATTGGCAGAAATCCTGTGTTTTAAATTCTCTATTTTGCACGTGCATTCCTATCCTATTCCTGTCTATTTCCTATCCCTGCATTGTTAGAATCCTAAAATTCAAACAAGCCCTTACTCAATTACTTCTGTTACAGATATGTGTCAAAGAAAACCTTGTGTGGCTTGTCCTGCTCCTACGGCGCTGAGTTCCACCCCAGCTCAGCTGCTCCAACGACGGAAGGGTTCACCACTGCAGGGATCCGCTCTCCAGACTATCTTTCGCTGCCTCAGATATTCTTCCCCGCCGCCGGCAGCCAAGGCAACTGCATTACCATCATCAACTAAGCAGATGACCTTGAGGACTACACGGGTCCGCAAGAGAGGTCGCACTATGAGTTAGTTTCAAACTAATACTGAAACTTGAGTTTTTAAATGGTTGTGGGGTACATATTGGGGCAGCAATCAGTACTATCTGGTTAATCTCCGGTGTCTACTATGAGTTTCATGTTGGGTGCAAACAAACATTAAAGGAGCCATTATCTGTATTTTTTAACTAAAGCTATAATCTGCTTGCTATCATTGGTTTTGGATCTATCCACAGTTTGGTACCATCACTCTGGATTTCTGCATGCACTCCTTACATAATCTGACTATGTTTTATTCCTATGCATGCCAGTTATTGTACACAATGGAACTAATCATGTAGAGCAAAAGAGACGAGCCTTGCGTGGCAATAAAATTTCATGCAGACGTCGTTCCATGGTGGGCGCAAAGGCAGCCCCCCTCTACCCATTTCGGATCGTAATCAAGAGGAAGATAACCGTTATGAGGGGGATTCAGAAGGAGAAGACCACTCCTATTTACCCCATGAGGTCTTCGCTCTAACTTGGCATGCTGATGTTGGTAATATCATGCATATGGTGCCTTGCATTGCTTACTGTATACATTAAAGATATCATCTGCTTAGTTTAGACATGCTTTGTGTCAATGCCATATGTTTAGTTTCTTTATCGTATATGTGAATCATGCAATGCCATCTTGTCTAGCTAGGCATCATATATGTGAATTTTGCAATGCCACCCTGGTTAGCTAGTCATCTTATATGTGAATTATATCATGCCATCATTTTTTTATTACGTGTTAAATTTGTCAACGATTTTAGTACATTCAATTACTCTTCCTGTGCGTCAGCCATTTGGCATGGTCATGGAAAAATCTGGAGTGGAAACAAGGTCTTCAGAGCAGACAATGCTATCTGACAAAGCGCATGTCTTGCTGGTTACCGATAGCTCCTCAGAGGAGGATTCAGAGACAGATGACCAGTCATATCCCCCCCCCCCCGAGGTGCATGCCCTAACTTGGCAGGGTTATGTTGCTCATATCGTGCGTATGGTATCTTGCATTGCTATGTCATTTGCTTAGTTTAGACATGCTTTGTGTGAATGCCACCTGTTTAGTGTCTAATTACCATATATGTGAATTATGCAATGCCATCTTGTTGCAAGACATTATATATGTGAATTATGCAATGTTATCTTGTTGCAAGGCATTATGTATGTGAATTATGCAATGCCATGTTGTTTAGGAAAGCGTCATATATGTGAATTATATCATGCTGTCCTTTTTTTGTATTTCTCATTGCTTTTGTCGACAATGTTTGTATATTCAACTGCTCTTCCTGTGCATCAGCCATTTGAATTGGTGATGGAGAAATCTGGAGTGAAAACAAGGTCTTCAGAGCAGACAATGCTACCTGCGGAAGCAGATATCTTGCTGGTTACAGATAGCTCTTCAGAGGAGGATTCAGAGGCAGATGACCAGTCCTATTATCCCCCTGAGGTGTATGCTCAAACTTGGCAGGGTTATATTACTCATATAATGCATATGTTGTATCGCAATGCTTAGTTTTTACATCATATACACAATATTGAATGCCATCTCCTTAGTTGACACATCATATATGCGATTGCCCTCTGCTCACTTCCTTAGTATATAAATCATATATTTGAATTATGTCATCCTATGATGTTTACATAGGCAGCATGTATCTGAATTATGGCATGCCAACCCATTTTCTAAAGACATAATATAGTTATATCATCTCATCATGTTTACATAGTCATCATATTTAAATTATGCCATTCTATCCGTGAATTATATCATGCCACCATGTTTCAATCGACGGCATGTTTGTGATTTATGGCATGCCAACCACTTTAATAGACACATCGTATAGTTATATCATGTTATCCTGTTTACATAGTCATCATATTTTGAGGTATGTCATTCTATCATGTTTAGTTAGCCATCATACATGTGAAATTGTGTCATGCTATCCTGTTTAATTAGCCATCATATATGTGAAATTATGTCCTCCTATTCTGTTTGCTTAGACAACATAAATGTGAATTATTTCATGCCCTGTTTTCTTCCCTACTATCCATTGCACCTGTCTATCTTACAATGTCTGTACATTCAATTACTTTTCTTGTTTATCAGCCATTTCAATTGGAGGGAGTGATGGCAGTATCTGTGGGAGTAAAAACACGATCTTCAGAAAAGATCATGCTACATGTCGATGCAGGTAGAACCACGGTTGTACTTGCCCAAGAACCAGCCCCACCACACATAACCCACACTCATGCAGATTGTACCCCTACCCAGTTGGACAGAGAACCAGCTACACCCCTTCTAACCCCAACCCCAACAGATAGACACCCAGTTCCCGTTGACACAGCACCATCTCCACCACAGAGCACCCAAACACGAGCAGTTAGTAAGGCAACTGCAGTACCCAAATCATGAGGACCACCACTCCGAACCCGAAGTCAACGCTTAAAGCAGAAGAAGAATTATTCTCAGGTCAGGTTCCGTAGCTATGGTTCATACTACTTTGCTCTTGCATCACTGTATTTACTGATACCAACTAATTTCAAATTTGAAGGATGCAATTGAAACTCCAATGGCGCAACAGGTATGTTTTAAACCTGTTTCTTCAACGTGTTTGGCTGTTTGGTGTTGTAACTTGCTCTATGTTGATTTCAGTTTCAATTGAATAAATAGTTATGTTCTCATGCCATGCACATTACAAGTGTTGTTATTGCTGTGTAGTTTGCCACACTTATATTCTGTCTATGCTGCTTTGTCTTAAATAGATATGATTCGAACTGTATCTATCTTGAAATGGGAACATAAACTAGAATGATATAGACCATACGGTGACCATACTACATAGATATATGTTTGTTTCATGCTGTTATCCTGTCCACCTTACTACTGAACTGGTAAACCTGAGATGTGTTTGTTTGTTTCTCTTTTAGAACGTGGATAAAATATTGGAGAAGAGTACCCTGTTATGCAATGGTAAAGGAAGTAATGCAGATAAGGTTCAAGATAGCGAGACATCCATGTTGGTCTCGAAGAAAGCTGATAAAAACTATATTAAAGACACTGAGACAACCCCAAAGTCATGTCTTGATGTAGTGTTCGAGTTACTGGCTACCACTGCTGGCACCAGCTCTTCGAACTCGTTGCCTGAATCAGTTTGGCTTCTTGAGTCTCAACTTCAAGTTGGAAGACATCGATCAGATGTTATGTGACAGGAAGCCGAAGGACTGAGGAAGTCCCTGCAGAATTCAGATGCATACTTTCTGGTGCAACAACAAGCGCTGGAGGACTTAAGCGCCAAACAAGAGAAAGTTAATAAGCTTGCTAAGCATCTTGCCAGCATTATGGGTACCCAGGATATTGTTTCTTGAGCTCTTCTAAAGTGGTTTCAGTTCTGGACTTGTTTTGCTTTGGCGTTTATATGCAGCTGTGTTCCCTATATTTGCACTGGTGGCGAACTTTGATGCCTAGTGGATGTAATATGTGTAATAGCCGTGATAGCCTAGTGTAAGTTGCTTGCTTATTTATTTCCTTGTTGTCTTGTTTATTTGTTTGCTTGTAGTCGGTGCAATTCTTTTTCTGCGGTTTGCTAGTGGCTGCAATAACCTATTTTTTAAAACTAGGCCACAATAACCATGGGCTAATATTTACTGTAGTGACACTGGGCCTCCTACGGGCCGTAGAAACTGTGGGCCTTCTACGGGCCGTATAAACAGTGGGCCTTCTACGGGCCGTAGAAGCAGTGGGCCTTCTACAGGCCGTAGAAACAATGGGCCTTCTACGGGCCGTATCATCAATGGGCCTTCTACGGTCCGTATCATCAATGGGCCTTATACGGGTCGTATGATCGATTGGCCAAACATGGGCCGAACAGACCGCATTCTGGCCGTAAACGAGCTAGAGTTGGAATCGTCCGTTCATGGGCCGACCATAACGGGCCATCGTTAATAGGCCGTATTTGATGATGCTATGAAAACGGCCCAACGTATTAACGGACCACAAACGGGCCGACTGTAACCATGGGCTGAATTTGGCCCACAAGTAGAAAATGAAAATAATAGGCCGTAAGTAAACGAATGCTGGAAATGAGCCCAAGAATAAATGGGCTCTGAAGAAGGCCGGAAGATAACATGGGCTGGAAACGGCCCAACGGTATAACGGGCTGTTAATGGGTACAAAGTGATACACTGTTCATCACAGGCCAGTTTCACCACGGGCCGTTAACGGGTGTAAAGTGATACACTGTTCATTACGAGCCAGTTTCACCACGGGCCGTTAATAGGCCAAGAGTTACATAGGGCCTCATATGGGCCGAAAGACGTCATGGGCCATACATGGGCCAGAAGTGAAAACGGGCTGGAACCATATTGGATGGCCCAGATGATGCTACTGGGCCTAATTCGGATAGGGCGTAACGGGCCTTGGGTTAGCGGGCTGTAAATGGGCTATATTCGAACAGGCCGTTAACAGGCTTTCCATGTGCCGGCCCGCCAGCTTTTGACCAAGTCAAACGGGCCGGCCTTTACACAGGAATGGGCCTCTGTTGGGCCGTGCCACGTGTCGATGTATCATAGGCGCCTATCTGACCCATTGACGAGCTGACACGTGTTTCGTCCGGCCAATAAGAATTTTAGACGTGGAAATTTCCCATTGGTCGGGGCTGTTAACGGGTTATCGGATCCAAAACCCAACCTGATAGCTTGACGGCGTTCCGTTACGGTGGATGCGACGTGTCGGTCACCCTTGACGAAAGCACTTCTGTGACACGCGATTTATCGTCATGGAAGTGGACACTTCCGTGATGATAATTTTGGTAATGTCATGGAACACTTCTACGACAACACAAGTATGACTCTCTTGATTCTGTCATAAATTTGTCATGGATGTACATGCATGACAAAAAAAAGCGACCTACTATGACAAACACGTATCATCACGGAAGTGTATTTTTTGTAGTGACTACGAAAACTATGACGGAGGATAAACTAGAGGGGGCGGGGTTGCCGGCACACAGCTTGGTGTTTCTTGATGTGTCTTGGGTGCTAGCCCTACCCCTCTAGTTATATGTTGAGCCTTGGGGTCGAAACTTGGAGTAGAAACCTCCACAAAGTCGGTTTCACCCGAAAGGCAAGAGTCCTTCTCGGACTCTAGGGCCAGACGGCAGGGTTCCCGGCGTCTGGACCCAGACGCCAGGGACCCTGGCATCAGGCCCCTGGACTCCGCAAAACTTCCTTTTGCGCTTTCCAAAAACCTTGTGGGCTTTCCCCTTTGGCCCAAATAAAGTGTTCTCGTACCCAAACATTTCGAGAAACATCTGGAACCCCTTCTGGAGTTCCTCGTCATGTCCGTGATCTCATCCCGGACTCCGAACAACATTCGGTCATCAACATACATAACTCATATAGTACTATATCGTCAACGAACGTTAAATGTGCGGACCCTACGGGTTCGAGAACTATGTAGACATGACCGAGACACCTCTCTGGTCAATAACCAATAGCTGGACCTGGATGCCCATATTGGCTCCTACATATTCTACGAAGATCTTTATCGATCAGACCGCATAACAACATATGTTGTTCCATTTTTCATCGGTATGTTACTTGCCCGAGATTCGATCGTCGGTATCTCAATACCTAGTTCAATCTCGTTACTGGAAAGTCTCTTTACTCGTTCCATAATACATCATCCCGCAACTAACTCATTAGTTGCAATGCTTGCAAGGCTTTATGTGTTGTGCATTACCGAGAGGGCCCAGAGATACCTCTCCGACAATCGGAGTGACAAATCCTAATCTCTAAATACGCCAACCAAACATCTACCTTTGGAGACACCTGTAGAGCTCCTTTATAATCACCCAGTTACGTTGTGACATTTGGTAGCACACAAAGTGTTCCTCCGGTAAAGGGAGATGCATAATCTCATAGTCATAGGAACATGTATAAGTCATGAAGAAAGCAATAGCAACAAACTAAATGATAAAGTGCTAAGCTAACGAAATGGGTCAAGTCAATCACATCATTCTCCTAATCAAATGACAACTCATGTCTATGGTTAGGAAACATAAACATCTTTGATCAACGAGCTAGTCAAGTAGAGGCATACTAGTGACACTCTGTTTGTCTATGTATTCACACATGTATTATGTTTCCGGTTAATACAATTCTAGCATGAATAATAAACATTTATCATGAAATAAGGAAATAAATAATAACTTTATTATTGCCTCTAGGGCATGTTTCCTTCAGTCTCCCACTTGCACTAGAGTCAATAATCTAGATTACACAGTAATGATTCTAACACCCATGGAGCCTTGATGATGATCATGTTCTGCTCGTGGAAGAGGCTTAGTCAACGGGTCTGCAACATTCAGATCCGTATGTATCTTGCGAATTTCTATGTCTCCCACCTGGACTGAATCCCGGATGGAATTGAAGCATCTCTTGATGTACTTGGTTCTCTTGTGAAATCTGGATTCCTTTGCCAAGGCAATTGCACCAGTATTGTCACAGAAGATTTTCATTGGACCCGATGCACTAGGTATGACACCTAGATCGGATATGAACTCCTTCATCCAGACTCCTTCATTTGCTGCTTCCGAAGCAGCTATGTACTCCACTTCACACGTAGATCCCGCCATGACGCTTTGTTTAGAACTGCACCAACTGATAGCTCCATCGTTTAATATAAACACGTATTCGGTTTGCGACTTAGAATCGTCCGGATCAGTGTCAAAGCTTGCGTCAACATAACCATTTACGATGAGCTCTTTCTCACCTCCATAAACAAGAAACATATCCTTAGTCCTTTTCAGGTATTTCAGGATGTTCTTGACCGCTGTCTAGTGATCCACTCCTGGATTACTTTGGTACCTCCCTGCTAGACTTATAGCAAGGCACACATCAGGTCTGGTACACAACATTGCATACATGATAGAGCCTATGGCTGAAGCATAGGGAACATCTTTTGTCTTCTCTCTATCTTCTGCAGTGGTCGGGCATTGAGTCTTACTCAACTTCACACCTTGTAACACAGGCAAGAACCCTTTCTTTGCTCGATCCATTTTGAACTTTTTCAAAACTTTGTCAAGGTATGTGCTTTGTGAAAGTCCAATTAAGCGTCTTGATCTATCTCTATAGATCTTGATGCCCAATATGTAAGCAGCTTCACCGAGGTCTTTCATAGAAATTCTATGTCATTTCAAATTAGTAATATGTCATCCACATATAATATCAGAAATGCTACAGAGCTCCCACTCACTTTTTTGTAAATACAAGCTTCTCCAAAATCTGTACAAAACCAAATGCTTTGATCACACTATCAAAGCGTTTATTCCAACTCCGAGAGGCTTGCACCAGTCCATAAATGGATCGTTGGAGCTTGCACACTTTGTTAGCTCCCTTTGGATCAACAAAACCTTCCGGTTGCATCATATACAACTCTTCTTCCAGAAATCCATTCAGGAATGTAGTTTTGACATCCATCTGCCAAATTTCATAATCATAAAATGCGGCAATCGCTAACATGATTCGGACAGACTTAAGCATCGCTACGGGTGAGAAGGTCTCATCGTAGTCAATCCCTTGAACTTGTCGAAAACCTTTCGCAAAAAGTCGAGCTTTGTAGACAGTAACATTACCGCCAGCGTCAGTCTTCTTCTTGAAGATCCATTTATTCTCAATTGCTTGCCGATCAACGGGCAAGTCAACCAAAGTCCACACTTTGTTCTCATACATGGATCCCGTCTCAGATTTCATGGCTTCTAGCCATTTTGCGGAATCTGGGCTCACCATCGCTTCTTCATAGTTCGTAGGTTCATCATGATTTAGTAGCATGACTTCCAGAATAGGATTACCGTACCACTTTGGTGCGGATCTTACTCTGGTTGATCTACGAGGTTCAGTAATAACTTGATCTGAAGTTCCATGATCATCATCATTAACTTCCTCACTAATTGGTGTAGGTGTCACAGAATCCGGTTTCTGTGATGAACTACTTTCCAATAAGGGAGCAGGTACAGTTACCTCATCAAGTTCTACTTTCCTCCCACTCACTTCTTTCGAGAGAAGCTCCTTCTCTACAAAGGATCCATTCTTAGCAACGAATGTCTTGCCTTCGGATCTGTGATAGAAGGTGTACCCAACAGTCTCCTTTGGGTATCCTATGAAGACACATTTCTACGATTTGGGTTCGAGCTTATCAGGTTGAAGCTTTTTCACATAAGCATCGCAGCCCCAAACTTTAAGAAATGACAACTTTGGTTTCTTGCCAAACCACAGTTCATAAGGCGTCGTCTCAACGGATTTCGATGGTGCCCTATTTAACGTGAATGCGGACATCTCTAAAGCATAACCCCAAAACGATAGCGGTAAATCAGTAAGAGACATCATAGATCGCACCATATCTAGTAAGGTATGATTACGACGTTCGGACACACCATTACACTGTGGTGTTCCGGGTGGCGTGAGTTGCGAAACTATTTTGCTTTGTTTCAAATGTAGACCAAACTCGTAACTCAAATATTCTCCTCCATGATCAGATCGTAGAAATTTTATTTTCTTGTTACGATGATTTTCAACTTCACTCTGAAATTCTTTGAACTTTTCAAATGTTTAAGATTTATGTTTCATTAAGTAGATATACCCATATCTGCATAAATCATCTGTGAAGGTGAGAAAATAATGATATCTGCCACGAGCCTCAACATTCATCGGACCACATACATCTGTATGTATGATTTCCAACAAATCTGTTGCTCTCTCCATAGTACCGGAGAACGGCGTTTTAGTCATCTTGCTCATGAGGCACGGTTCGCAAGTACCAAGTGATTCATAATCAAGTGATTCCAAAAGTCCATCAGTATGGAGTTTCTTCATGCGTTTTACACCGATATGACCTAAACGGCAGTGCCACAAATAAGTTGCACTATCATTATCAACTCTGCATCTTTTGGCTTCAACATTATGAATATGTGTATCACTACTATCGAGATTCATCAAAAATAGACCACTCTTCAAGGGTGCATGACCATAAAAGATATTACTCATATAAATAGAACAACCATTATTCTCTGATTTAAATGAATAACCGTCTTGCATCAAACAAGATCCAGATATAATGTTCATGCTCAACGCTTGCACCAAATAACAATTATTTAGGTCTAAAACTAATCCCGAAGGTAGATGTAGAGGTAGCGGTGCCGACCACGATCACATGGACTTTGGAACCATTTCCCACGCGCATCGTCACCTCGTCCTTGGCCAGTGTTCGCTTAATCCGTAGTCCCTGTTTCGAGTTGCAAATATTAGCAACAGAACCAGTATCAAATACCCAGGTGCTACTGCGAGCTCTAGTACTAGCTACCCTGACAAAAGTAGTCTTCGCCTGCACAAAGCTCTGGTGGTGACGCCGTCCTGGGCTCCACGATGACCTCTGTCTTGCAGTCTTCCTGGTCTTGGTCTCCTTGCACCGAAATGGCAACCTTTGCCTGATGCCTCGGTACTCTGTGGCTGCGCTTGCCCCCTTTGCACCAAAGAGGAAAGGAGGACACTGCGCGGGCTGGCACCCGCCTGGCGCCCTTGGTCGTCATGGCTTGCGTCACGGGCACCTCGTGAGGTACCCCGCCTTGATCTCTCTGCCTCCTCACGAGCCAGCCTGATGAGGCCGTGCCTGAGGAAGCTCCGCGTCGTCCGCCCCGCGAGGCTTGGCCCCTCGCGAGGGTCTTGGGTCTGTGTTGATGAAGATGGGCCGTGCTGGGCCCCCCCTTGAGCCACGCCGCAGGCCGCAGGCAGGCAAGTCTGGGGACCCCCGTTCCCAGAATGCTGACAGTAGCACCCGGGCCCAAGGCGCGCCTGGACTTGGCCGTGCAGGGGCGGAAGGGCAAGAGCGACGCGCCGCGGGCCCTAACAGCCTGTGGCCTTGGGCGCCGCGTGGCGGTTGACTGGACGTGGGCGTCTCCACTTCCCCATGGCGCCTCGGCAACTGCACGGATTGGACAAGTCCCTGCATGCAAAGCGGGTCATGATTGCCTTCGTGGAGGTCGGCGGTTGGCCTTTGCCGGCTATAAGTACGGAACGGCGCGCGCCCTTCCAGTCCATCCCTTCTTGCTTCTCCTTCTTCCCGATCCTTGCTCCGTCTTGCTGCGATGGCTCCGATCCGCCGGTTCTCGATGGCAGAGAAGGGAAAGGCTCCCCGAGAGGAACCAGACCCACTCCCGCCGAAGAAATGGCTCGTCCCTCGTGGCCCGGACGAGGGGGGCCCTTCAGGTGGTGTCGAGGCCTTGGTGCGAGCGGGCGCCGCCGGGGTTCCCGCTTCCATTGTACGCCCACGTCGAGGGCCCTGAAGGAGCTGATGCTGACCGCCACGGGCGGCGCCGCCATCGGCGCCGACGGGTCACGAAGGTGTGGGTTGTCCCCCCTGGGGTCCACACCGAGGGCTCCTCCCGAGAGTTCGTGCTCCACGTCGCCATTCTTCTTCAGTCTTGGATTCGCCTTCCTCCCTTCTTCGCCTCCATCATCCCGCAGGGGGAGCCCCTGGAGCTCTGGCTGCAGCACGCCGGCTGCAGCACCCTTGCGACCGAGGTAGAGGTCGCGGTCGTTGCCCCGGGCGAGGTCTTCTTCACTCGGGGCTGGAGAGAGATCGCCCAGGTTTGCAGGACAAGGGGCGTCTTCGCGATCCACTTGGATTACGACGGTGCTTCGGTGATGCTCTTCAAGGTCTTCGATGCGAGCGGGCGCCGGCTGGAGTGCTGCCCCAGGAGAGGTGGCCGGGGCCCTGCTGCGGTGAGGACTGGGCCCGCCGACCGCTCCCTTGGCGGATCCTCAGACGGAGGAGGCGGAGGAGGTTCCAGCGACTCTAGCGAGCTCTTTGCGACTCCGGAGACGAGCAACGACAGCTACGAGCCCCCGAGCCGGCTCCGCTCCTGGAGCAAGGCGGGCTCGTCAGGCCACCGCCGACTCTGATCTGGATGGGGTTGGTGCCGGTGCTTGACGGCCCACTGTTGATGATGGCGTCTTCTGCTGGGGCGCGCGTAGTTAGTGTCCCTTTAGGATCTGTTCCCTGCGAGGAATCAAAAACGCGTCCCGTGGGGGCTTGTAAGGTGCCTGTGATCCTGTTTTGTTAATATAACCCTTGTCGTAGAATTGTGCGAGTTGCTCATTCCGTCTTAGCTCAGTCCTCCCTTTCGAACCTCACGAGGGCTTGGTGCTCTGCGCCGACAGGTCCCAGTCCCAAGGCGGCTTCAGCCGTCGCTGGTATGCCAGGTCGCGATGCCGTGGTCAAGGCCATGAGGTGAGCGACCCGGAGTCCGGTAAGAGCCCCTGAGTCGCGATGCTCAAGAGGTCCCCTTTGGCGCAAGCAGCCGTCGCTTGGTGAGAAAGGAGAGCGGCATCGCTAACATGGGATAGCATTAGGTGCGGGGATGGTGCCATGATAGCTGGCGCTTCCTGGTGATGACTTATCTCGAGAATCAGGGGCCGCTCTCTGGCGTGTCGCCGGGTCCGTGCATCGGCAGGCGCGAGGGCGCTCAGCGAGGTCCTCGTATGTCTCTCCCCTCTCTCCTTTGTTCCCCTTTCTGCTCTATGTCCTCGGGTCCCGGCCCTCGAGCGAGTCTCAGCCATCGCTGGTATGCCAGGTCGCGATGCCGTGGACAAGGCCAGAGGGTGAGGGCTGGAGAGCCAGTAGGAGCCCTGAGTCGCGATGCTCAGGCACCCCCCCATTAACGTGCAAGCGGTTCATGCGGACGAGAGTGGAGGAGACACCGCAAGGGCCTCGCCTGACGCAGCTCCTTTAAGAGATCCTGTAGACCCATCATAGAAAAGAAAACGAGGGGTTGGCATGACAATTGACAGTCAGCCGTTGGTTGCTTCCGAGGGGTAATGAGGCACTGAAGGCTTGACGAGGTGACGCTATGCGGGGCTGCCGCGGCCAGAGCTCAGCCATTCAGGTTTGTCGGTGTTGCAGGGACGGACCCATGCGCAAGCGTCGTGCCGTTTGGGAGCTGCTCCGTTAGTTGGCGTCAGCTGAGCAGGTAACTAGGTAAAACACATTAGCCGCGAAGGAGTGGATTCGTTCAAATAGATGCTGGGAAGGCGGACATCACTGGGTCAGGCCCGAGCGACTTGGGGATCATGCAGCCCGAGGGGCGCCCCCAATAAGGTAATCTAACAACATGAAATAAAAGGGATACATGCCGCAGGGACGGACCCACGCGGCCTGAGAATAATGCAGCCCTGGGGGGCGCTCCCAGCTGGAAGTGAAACTTGAAAGATGTCACCTGATGACGTTGAGGATGAAGGGGTGTTGGTGTAGTAGACTCGGTGGGCTACGGAAGCCAATCCTCATGAGCCCCCAGGCCCGGGGGCCTCGGGAGGCTCCGGAGGTGCTGGCGGCTCCCCACGGACCATCTCCATCTCCGCCAGGGCTGCGGAACGCCTGGCCTCTTGTGCCTCCATGATGCCCCTCATGAGGCGCTGGTACGTGGAAGCCGCGTTCGGCAAGCCGTAAGGCATGCGAACGTAGCTGTGGGGTGGACCTCCGCAGCGCCCCACTCGCGAGGGCCAGAGGCGCTCGAGAGAGGCGACTCGGTTGAGCCCTGGTATGTCGATGCAGACGCGTAGCCCACCATCCTTGCCTGGATGGGGAGCCACTGCTGGTAGACGGCGGCCGCCTTTCATGACTCTTGACTCCTGTAGCTCCTGAATGGCCTTGCTGACGAACTCCTGAGGGTCTGGCTCTCCTTGCCTTACTCCTTCTTAAGGGAAATGTGCTTCGAAACATGCCTCCATGTGGTGCCCAAGCGCCTCCCTCGTGACCCTAGCCAGGTTGGTGGCCCTCCAGGGGAGAGCCCCCGAGCCCTGCCTGAGGAGGGCGCCGGGCGCGCTTTCCTATGCGATGGAAGGAGGTTCCCCCTGGGCAGGCACGGGCCCAGAGGGGCCTGCCTCCTGAGGAGCCGGGCCGGACGATGTCTTCTTCTTCTTGGGGGCGGTCTCGGGAAGCCTCCTGCTTCCGCGATCCGGGTCTTCTAGTGACGCGGCCTGAAAGGCTCGTTCCAGGGAACACACCGCATCCTTCTCTTCACAGGGCACCGTGATGACTCCGCCACTTCCTGGCATCTCGAGGACGTTGTAGCCGTGGTGAGTTACGGCCATGAACTTGGCCAGTGCTGGGTACCCGAGGATGGCGTTGTAGGGCAGGCGAATGTGAGCGACGTCGAAGTCGATGAGCTCGGTGTGGTAGTTGTCGCGTGCCCCAAAGGTGACAGGGAGGCGGACCTGCCCGATCGGGACCGTGGAGCCGTCGGTGACTCCGGAGAAAGGCTTGGTTGGCTGAAGCTGGCTGTAGGGCACTTGGAGATTGTTGAATGTTTCCACGGACAGGACGATGAGCCCTGCCCCGCCATCGATGAGGGTCCTGGTGACCACCACATTGCTGATGATTGGGGAACAGAGCATCGGGAGGACTCCGGCTGTAGCCGCACACTTGAGCTGATCTACCGAGCTGAACATGATGGCGCACGCCGACCACCTAAGAGGGCGTGTGGCTTTGAGCTTGGGGAGGATTGCATTCACTTCGCGGGCGAACTGCTTGAAGATGCGTTGAGAGGCTGGGGCTTGAGCCCCGCCCAGGATGCAGGCGATCGCGCGCGGCTCCTGGAAGCCCCCAGCCTCCTTGTCCTGGTGGCAGTCCTCATTTCTCCTTGGTTGCGGAGGCAGCGGAGGGAGGCCTGCGTTGCCTTGCGGGCAATCCTCGCGAGGCCGACCCCTCCAGTCTCCCTCGCGAGGCGGGTCTTGCCAGCGATCCTCGTGAGGTTGATCGCGCCACCCTTGGCGCGGGCCACGGTCTTCCCAGCGTCCTGCGTTCCTTCCTCCTCCTCGAACGTAGCCCCGGTCACCGCGGTCGGGGCGACGACCGATCCTTCCTTCTCGCACAGCTCGGAGCTCTTGACATTCGTTGGTGTTGTGGGTGTGGAGGTCGTGGTACACGCAGTACCGGCTGCCCTTGGAAGGCTCGGGCTGATCTCTGCCCCGCTTGGTGTCTGGTTCTGCCGCGAGCACGGCAGCCCCCTTGCGCTTCACATCCTTGGCCTTGGGCTTCTTCTCTTCCGGGTCCACGGCAGGCAGCTCGAGGAGGGAGAGATGCCCTTCCTCAGCCTTGGCGCACTTGGTTGCCAAGTTGAACAGCTCCAAAGAAGTGCACAGGTCTTCATGCATCGCCAGCTCCTCCTTCATCTTGACATCTCGCATGCTGTCGGAGAAGGCTGAGATGATGGCCTCTTCAGTCACCCTGGGAATCTTGAGGCGTGCGTTGTTGAAGCGCTGGATGTACTTCTGCAGGGTCTCCCCGGGTTGTTGCTTGATGCGGCGCATATCGCTCACGGCAGGTGGCCGGTCGCGAGTACCTTGGAAGTTGGCGATGAAGCGGGTGCGCATCTCGTCCCAGGAGGAGATCGTGCCTGGAGCCAGGTTCAGGAGCCAGGTGCGGCCCCGTCCTTGAGCGCCATGGGAAACCAGTTCGCCATGACCTTCTCGTCTCCGTTGGCAGCTTCGATGCCCAGCTCGTAGAGCTGGAGGAACTCCGCAGGGTCAGCCGTGCCGTCGTAGCGAGGAGGCAGGTCTGGCTTGAACTTGCTGGGCCACGCGACACTGCGTAGCTCGGCGGTGAAGGCACGGCAGCCTGCTGTGGCCATAGGAGGTCTTGGGTGACGGAGAGCTTGGTCTTGCATGTCCCCATGCGCTGCAGCTGGGTCTTGACGTGCGGGAGCAGGAGCATGGTCGCGACGTGCTGGAGTAGGGAGTGCCCAGGCAGCTTCTTGCGGGCGAGGGACTTCCTGGCAGCTCTGCTCTTGCTGCGCTGGCACCTGACGGAGCGGGTTCCGCCCAGGGACCACGCGCCTTGGAGCCATGGTGCCTTCTTGAGGAGGAGGCGGCCGGGGCACCGCCGGAGCTTCTTCGCCCGCGCGGGGCGGGGTGCGGTGCAGCGGAACGGACGGTGCAAGAGGGCCCCCTGCGGCACGGACGAGCTCCGCGATGCGGTCGAGCCATTCTTCGTAGATGCGTCGACGGGGCGGTAGTGCAGGATCTCGTTCGCCGCAATGAGCGCAGCTCGAGCCTCCATGGGTGCGCGGAGCGCGCGGGACGAAGAACCAGCTGGGGGGAGCGAGGGAGTTGCGGTGCGGCCGTCTTGCCGCACGGACGGATGCTGAGACGATGCTTATTGCTCGTCCCCCGCCGGGCCGGTGGCAGCGTTGATGGCAGGTGACGGGGAACGGTGAGGACGCTCGCCGACAGGAGCCGTCTAGGCGACGCGGGAAGCGAGAGCGGCCCGGCGCTCGGCGCGGGACCGACGAGCGTCAGACATGGGTGCGATGGTCAGAGGAGAACAGGGTGGTGGAAGACAAATTCTGGCGCACCCCTACCTGGCGCGCCAAATGTCGGATTTCGGGTTCCAGCAGACCCTTGAGGTTCGAACACTGGGGTGCGCGTGGATATTTCGCTTCCTACCTACCTGCACCCCTCCGCCTCGCTAAGATCTAAGCTATGGAAAGAACAACACAAGAGACACAGGGTTTATACTGGTTCGGGCCACCGTTGTGGTGTAATACCCTACTCCAGTGTGTGGTGTGGTGGATTGCCTCTTGGGCTGATGATGATGAATGATACAAGGAAGAACAGCCTCGCGAGGGTCTGTTCTTGGTTGGGGCGATGAACCACTGGGAGGAGTTCAGCCACCCTTCTCTCTCTCTCTGATTGTCTTTCTCCGATTCAACCTCCTATCGAACCTCTCCTCTTAACCCCTCCGAACCCCTCTCTTCTGTGGGTGGTTGGTCCTATTTATAGAGGCCCTGGTCCTCTTCCCAAATACCGAGCGGGAAGGGAGCCAACAATGGCGGGCTAATTTGAAGGGGGACAGCTAGTACTAGCTATCCTGACAAAAGTAGTCTTCGCCTGCACAAAGCTCTGGTGGTGACGCCGTCCTGGGCTCCACGATGACCTCCGTCTTGCAGTCTTCCTAGTCTTGGTCTCGTTGCACCGAAATGGCAACCTTTGCCTGATGCCTCGGTACTCCGCGGCTGCGCTTGCCCCCTTTGCACCAAAGAGGAAAGGAGGACACTGCGCGGGCTGGCACCCGCCTGGCGCCCTTGGTCGTCATGGCTTGCGTCACGGGCACCTCGTGAGGCACCCCGCCTTGATCTCTCTGCCTCCTCACGAGCCAGCCTGATGAGGCCGTGCCTGAGGAAGCTCCGCGTTGTCCGCCCCGCGAGGCTTGGCCCCTCGCGAGGGTCTTGGGTCTGTGTTGATGAAGATGGGCCGTGCTGCCCCCCCCCCCTTGAGCCACGCCGCAGGCCGCAGGCAGGCAAGTCTGGGGACCCCCGTTCCCAGAACGCCGACACATAGGATCCAGCTATAATAGCAAAGCTCGTGATACATCAAGATCGTGCCAAATCAAGAACACGAGAGAGAGAGAGATCAAACACATAGCTACTGGTACATACCCTCAGCCCTGAGGGAGAACTACTCCCTCCTCGTCATGGAGAGCACCGGGTTGATGAAGATGGCCACCGGAGAAGGATTGCCCCCTCCGGCAGGGTGCCGGAACGGGTCTAGATTGGCTTTTGGTGGCTACGGAGGCTTCTGGCGGTGGAACTCCCGATCTAATCTCCGTTTTGGAAGTTTTACGATACGTAGGTATATATGGGTGAAAGGAGTACGTCGGTGGACTGAAGGGGGGGCCACGAGGCAGGGGGCACGCCCCCTACCCTCGTGAGCACCTCCTTCATCTTTTGACGTAGGGTCCAAGTCTATCTGGTAGGTTTCCTTCCAAAAATAACTTCTCCAGTTGATTTCATTTCGTTTCGACTCCGTTTGATATTCCTTTTCTTCGAAACACTGAAATAGGCATAAAACAGCAAATCTGGGCTGGGCCTCCGGTTAATAGGTTAGTCCCAAAAGTAATATAAAAGTGGATAATAAAGCCCAATATTGCCCAAAGCAGTAGATAATATAGCATGGAGCAATCAAAAATTATAGATAAGTTGGAGACGTATCAAAAACGCAGAGGTCTGTTCTATTTTTATATAAGAATAGGAACGACAGGTCCAACTTATGTTTCCCTTCTAACTATATTGTATATGTTTAAATTATTTTATATGTTGACTGTTTAGTTCACATAATTGGCAAAGAGATGACCGCTCTCGCGATCCCCTTCGCCCCCGCCACCACCTCCACCCTCGCTGCCGCCCCCGCCACTACCTCCACCCTCGCTGCCGCCATAGATCTCGCTGCCACCCCCCCTCCTGACTCCGGGCGCGCCTGCCCCCCTCAGCAAGTCCGCTCACGCGCCCCATGGAGTCGCCGGCCATATCCACGGGGGAATGGCCGGAAGACAGGCAGATGTACAAGATGCATCTCCCACATGTCTACAAAGCCTTCCCGCGGATGCTCCAGCCGCTCGACTCCGTCGCGCCGGCGGTGCTGCGGGAGACTCGAGGGAGGAGATGGAGGGAGCGGGCGATGCGGATCTGCGACGACTCTCCTGGACCCAGTGCACGCGCGAATGGAGGGAAGCAGAGGAGGAAGCTGCGAGGGAGGAAGCCAAGGAGGGACCGAATCCGTTCTCTCACTCGCGCAGGTATGCTCAGATGTGCAAGGATCATGTGGATTGGGAGCTGCTGAATCTAGCCCTGCGAATCTACTTCGAAGGAGATTTCTCAGAGAAGCACAGGATGCCCCACCCCAGTGAGCCGCCGATTGCGTTCGTTCGATGGGCGAAAGGAGAAGTGAATTCAGGAGATCCACGCCGTGCTGCGAGATGGGAATGCTTGACTGGACTCCTGCCCACCAGCACGCCACCGGAGCCGGAGCAGGTGGATCCCCTACATTACATCTCCCCCAAGCCTTTATAAGATTGAAATTAGGCTTGCAATCTGCTTCAATTGAGCTGTCTGGTGGTTATTTCTGCTTCCTGAGAGACAACATATGGCTGGAGGATGAGAAGGAACCAGGAACTCCGATGAATTTCCCCTATCACAATGGGGGGAGCACCGATTGGGCAGTGGTACGGCCCACCTCCACCCCAAATGGGGGCACAATCTGGGCAGGCTCCTATAATTGCCCAAGATCAATCTACTGGTGGTTCTGACTCTCAGATCAGTGGGAAATCTCAAGGCAAGAATCAGCAAAAGAAGAGACAGGACATCCAAAATACTGCTCCTGCCCCTGCTTCGGGCCTTATGGCATACTCTGAGATGATCTGCTACAACTGTGGGGAACCAGTGCATCATTTGGATAAATGTGTCAAGCCCAAGAGTTGTTTTATCTGCAAAATGGTTACCCATAAAGTTGAGAATTGCCCTGTCAGAAGGAAAACCCACAGTTCTGCTAGATATGTTGGAAGTGCTGCTCCAGGATTATGTCCACCATGGACAGAATTTTTTGTGACACAGAATTAGATAGTTTTTTCCCCTTTCTAGTTGTAGAGCTCTGCCCAGATGTGGTAGTGACCACACTCCTTTGCTCTGGGACTCTGGTCTTAACCAAACTTCAAAGAGCAATAGTTTTAAATTTGAAAAGTGGTGGTTTCTTAGACAAGATTTTACTGAGCTAGTCAGGAAAATCTGGAAATGAGCCTACTGGGAGCAGCTGCCCCCTAGAAAATTGGCAAATCAAAATCAGGAGATTTAGAAGAACTACCAAAGGGTGGAACTCCAATGAGGAAGCTAATCTTAGAAGATACAAAAGGCTTCTCCTCCTTGAGTTTGATTCTCTAGATATTAAGGCAGAAACCACTGACCTCTCTGAGGCTGAGACTAATAGATTAAACTTTGTCCATGGAGAACTCAAGAAAATTTGGCTTCAAGAAGAAATCAAAGACAAACAAAGGTCTAGAGATAGGAACATTAAGGAGGGTGATAGAAATACTGCTTGCTTCCATGCAGTAGCTAACCAGAGGAGGAGGAAAACCCTCATTCACTCCCTTGATGGCCCCAATGGCCCTGTTACTGAGGTAGATGAGATGCTGAAAGTGGCTAGTGACTTCTACAAAGACCTGTTTAAGAAACAAAACCCTTCTGGGTTCTCTCTACAAAACAATTTTTTCTCTGCTTCTGAAAACGTCTCTCCTGCTGAAAATGAGCTGCTAGAAGCCCCTTTTTCAGAGACAGAGGTGAAGGAAGCCATTTTTAGCTCTTATCCCGATGGGGCTCCTGGTCCTGATGGGATTCCCTTCTTGTTTTACCAACATTTTTGGGACTTGGTGAAAAATGATCTCTTCGATCTTTTCCAAGCCTTTCATAGAGGAGAGTTGGATCTAGCAACTTACTCATGGGGGGTCTGTTGGGGTCAAGTTAAATAACTGTGAAAGTGATTTTTCCTTGCTGGTAAAGGCCTTAGGCAAGGTGACCCCATCTCCCCGCTTTTGTTTAATTTAGTAGTGGACGTTCTTACTAAAATGCTGAGCAAAGCTGTTGATCATAGTCTGATTGCAGGGCTCTGTCCCGAGGTCTGCCCTGGTGGCATCATCTGCCTTCAATATGCAGATGATACCATCCTTTTCTTAGACAATGACTCCACACATGCTAGCAATCTGAAAATTGTTCTAACCTGGTTTGAGAAAGTCTCGGGCATGAGAATCAACTACTCTAAAAGTGAACTCATCCCTATCAACATGGATGATCAGGAGTTAGCTGACTTCCTCTCTTTTCTATTCTGTAATAAAGGTAACGTCCCCATTAAGTACCTAGGTATCCCTCTCCACTATGATAAACTGAGGAGAGAGAGGATATCCAACCCCTTCTGGATAAAATCATTAAAAGGATTGCTGGGTGGAGGGGCAAACTTCTCTCTTACAGAGGTAGATTGATCCTCATACAAGCTTGTTTGGCTAAGATTCCAGTGTATCTCCTCTCCTTCTTCAAGTTCCCTAAATGGGCAGTGAACCTCATCAATTCTCAGATGTCGCATTGCTTGTGGAATGATTTTGAGGGAAATAGGAAGCTACACCTTGCTAATTGGGCCCTAGTCTCTATGAAAAAAGATTTTGGAGGCCTAGGCATACCTAACCTCCAAGAAATTAACATCTGTCTTCTAGGGTCTTGGATTAAAAGATTCTATGAGGAAGACCTGAAACCCTGGAAGCTTCTTATTGCCCATAAATACCTAGGAAATAAACCTAATATTTTTATCCCTTCCTCCAACCCTAAGACCTCTAGATTCTGGAAAGGATTAAAATCTATTATGCATGCTATGAAATTTGGCTATAGATGGAATATAGGGGATGGGAGCAGAACCAGGTTCTGGGAAGATACTTGGTTTGGCACATCCCCCTAGCAGTCCAATTTTGGCCTATTTACTCTGTCCGCAATGAGCTTAACAAAAGTGTCAATGAAGTTTGGGACGGTCAATGCCTAAAACTCTCTTTTAGAAGGAACTTTAGTGATAGTCTCATGGAACAATGGTTCCAGTTGGAGGATATTGCCAAAAGCATTACCTTTACTGCCGAGCCGAATGCCCTGATTTGGCAGCTGGACAATAAGGGGAAGTATTCCTCCAGCTCCCTCTATCATGTTATCAACTTTAGAGGGGTTCAACTTGTGGTTATCCCTTCTGTCTGGAAATTGAGAGTTCCCCCTAAATATCATGTATTTCTCTGGCTTCTCTCCAAAAACAAATTGATGACTAGGGATAACCTTAGGAAGAGACACATCATCAAACCCCTTGATTGTGTTTACTGCTTGGAACAAGAGTCTTGTTCTCACCTATTTTTTGAATGTATAGTTGCTAAACATCTGTGAGCCCACATTGAGGAATATTTCTCTAGTCAGATTGGCTCATCCTTCGAATCTGTCGCCAGATTCTGGATTGCTACCGAAAAGTGCTCAGTTTTAAACATTGTTAGCTCAGCTATCCTTTGGTGCCTCTGGAAATATAGAAATGCTATGGTTTTCAGTAACACCTTCTGGATTTCCATTCCACAGATCTTGAGGTTGATCAGGAATATGGTGAGGAACTGGGAGATTCTCTCCTCCGGATCGGACAAGGACAAGTTGATGAGCTTCGTGGAAACCCTAACAAGATCCCTCCAGAAACCGTTGGCGATCACTTGTGGCTGAAGAAGGCTCGGCCTGCTCTGGGGCTGGACCCGTGGGCTCGTTTCAAGATCTCTGATGAAGATGATGGGAACCTGGCGCCGAAAAAGAGGGACATCCACCATGCTACGCCTTCCAGCCCGGTGTCTCCGCTTGCTTACTGGTCGCCGCAGGCTGACACGGCCCCTCGGCTGAAGATCATGAAGGCTTCGCTGGACCCTCGTTGTGTCATTTGAGTGCTCTATCCGCTCTGCCTTTGGCACCGCTCGGGTGATTTGTGTTATTCAGAGAACTTGTTCATCCACCCCCCTAGTTTGTAGCTTTTCTACCTTTGCTTTCGAACTGCTCTTTGAGCTGCTGTATCAGAATATGTTGTGGTTTCGTTCTCAGCAATGGAACCGTGGAGATGCTCCCTGTTTTTCTAAAAAAATTATTTTATATGCTATTATATAAAGCTTGGTAAGACTGTAAATTTAAGGACAATGTAATAATATCACTTATTATTCAAATATATTTATAACAGAATGCTCAGCCCCTTTTTATTTTTTGATAACATTGCTGGCCCAACCCAACATTATAATTAGAATCAGCCCAGCAGAATCGTGTATTTCGAGAAAGTGCAAATGGGCTGTAATTTTTTAGGAAATAAAATAAACGGGCCACATGGATGCTACATTATTTGTTCACCCAGCCCGGCTAATGGCTGTAATTCAAAAAAAGATCAAATTGACTGTAAATTCTACCGCGCAAAAAAAGACTGTAAATTCTGAAAAAATGGGTTGAATACATGCCACATTTTTGAGGGTGAAATGTGGGCCAATAGGTCGAAGCCAATGCAAGTCATTGTCAATTTAGTCAACAAATGATTCTGACATGTTAGCCGTTGGATTTACATCCAACGACCAACATCCATCTTCAATCTCTCATCTTCTTCCTCCAGTGCCGCCGGGACCACCTCCCGCCTCCTGCTGCTAACAGCTCTGCCTAGCACGCTTCGCTATGAAGCGCTACTCCACTGTTGGCCAGGCCATCCCTCCACCCCTCCACACCTCCTGTTCTTCTCCACCGACTGTCGAACCACACCGCACTAGAACCAGTTAACCCTCGTACACCTCTCTGCCTGCGACTCTACTCCCGCGTCTTCCCATCTCCGGCTCGTTGCTGTCCGGGGCCTTGCCGTCGTCCACCACCTTGGATGTGCTTGGCACGGTGTGGTCAACGTGGTCAACGAACGACACCATCGGAAGTAGACTGTGCGTGGAGAGGCTGACAGCTGGGTCCACGGCCGCACACAAGGAAATGCCTCCTTATTATGCACAAAATAATGATTCCTCCACCTGACATCTGGGACCCACCGGAAGGGCCTCTGTATTTCGCGAAATAAAGTGCCCCCCGCTGACATGTCGGACCCACCAGCTATCTTCACACGCAAGGAAGTGCCTCCTTATTACGCACACAAAAATGAATATTCCCCCTGCCAGCTGGAACCCAGCATAGTGGGAGGCTGACTTGTGGGCCTACTAAGTTGACGGGGACAGAGGGCTTTGTCAACTTAGTCAATGTGAACGATTCTAGCTCCTGTTACCATACGATATTCATCCAACGGCCGTAGTGCTTCTTCAACCTCTGGTCTTATTGCTCCAGCCGCCCAAACCAGCGCCGGTCGTGTCGCGTGCTCCTGCCTCCCGTGGCCGGCTGTGATGCCGCGGAGGCCTCACCGCCCCTACTACTCCCACTGCTGGCCAGGCCATCCCTCTACTCACCCACACCCCCTGTTACTCTGCGGCGACAGCAGCCGAACCAGTGAACCCTCGTACTCCTCTTCGCGTGGGCATCCACTGCTACGTCTTCCCTGGCTCCGAGTCATCCCCTTCCTAGTCCTCGCCGTTGTCCACCGCCCTGGTGCTCTCGGCGCGGCGTGGTCAACGTGGTCAATAACCGACTTCCATCGGAAGAGTACTGTACGTGGAGAGGATGACAGCTGGATCCATGGCAGCCGCAAGGAAGTGCCTCCTTATTACGCAGAAAATAATTATTCCTCCACCTGACAGTGGGGACCCACCGGACGGGCCTCCAGTATTTTGCGAAAAAAATCGTTTCCCCCTAACTGCTGGGACCCACCGAACGGGCCACCGTATTTCGCAAAAATAGCGTTCCCCCCGCTGTCAGCTCGGACCCACTGGAAGTGCCTCCTTATTACGCACAAAAAAATGAATACTCCCCCGACTAGCTGGGACCCACCTTGCTGGGACACTGACTTGTGGGCCTACTAAGTTGACGGGGATGAAGGGCTTTGTCAACTTAGTCAATATGAACGATTCTAGCTCCAGTGACCGTACGATGTCCATCCAACAGCCGTAGTGCTTCTTCAACCTCTGGTCTTCTTGCTCCAGCCGCCCAAAGCAGCGCCGGTCGTGCCGCATGCTCCTGCCTCCCGTGGTGGCTGTGCTGCCGCAGAGGCCTCACCGCCCCTACTATTCCCACCGCTGGCCAGGCCCTGCGGTGACGGCAGCCTCACACCGCAGCCGAACCAGTGAACCCTCGTAGTCCTCTCCGCGCGGGCTTCCACTGCCGCATCGTCCCCTTCCTAGGCCTCGCCGTCGTCCATCACCGTGGTGCTCTCCGCGCGGCGTGGTCAACGTGGCCAAGGAACGACTTCCATCGGAAGAGTACTGTACATGGAGAGGCTGACAGCTGGGTCCACGGCCACAGCCCAGTTTTTTTGTGATTTGCCAAGTAAGTCGCTTTGTCAGGCCTATTGGGCTGCAAATCTTTCAAGATGAGGAGAGCTTTCATTCGGCTGGCCAAGAAAATGGCCCATCAATAATGAGCAATGGGTTGTACATTTTTAAAACACATCAAACCAGCAATTAGTTTCAAATATCTTTTTTTATCTCAAGATTTTAAATTACATTAATTTTTATGCGTGGAGAATTTTTTGGATTTTATATTGATATACATTTATTTTTAAAATCAGTTTGAATGTGAGTCGAAATTTCAGGATTAAAAACAGTTCGGACTGCACCGAAATATGCAAAATTTCGTATAATTTTTTAACCGTTGCCACAATATGGGCTGTAATGCTAACAAAAAGAATATGGGCTCAAAAAAACCTTAAGAATTAGCAAATGGGTTGTAAATTATTAGAAATAATGGCAGATGGGCTATATGCTGTTTTCCACAGATTTGAGGCTTTCCTAAAAAAAGGTTGACGCACAAGCACTGACTGTTGAATGTCCATCCAACGGCCGTCGTGCTTCTTCAATCTCTGCTCTTTCTGCTCCAACCGCTCAAACAAGCGCCGACGGGACTGCCTGCTCCCTCCTCCTCGTGGCCGGCTATGCTGCCGCGCAGGCCTCACCGCCCAACCGTACTCCCATCGCTGGCCTAACCATCCCTCTACTCACCCACACCTGCTGTTATTCTCCGGCGACGGCAGACGAACCAGTAAACCCTCGTACAGTCGTACTCCCCTCCGCGTGGGAAACAACTGCCGAGTCTTCCCTGCCTCCGTGTCGTCCCCTTCCTAGGCCTCGCCGTCGTCCACCGCCCTGGTGCTCTCGGTGCGGCATGGTCAACATGATCAAGGAACGACTTCCATCGGACGTGGACTGTACGTGGAGAGGCTGACAACTGGGTCCACGGCCGCAGCAAGGAAGTGCCTCCTTATTACGCGGAAAATAATGATTCCTCCACCTGACAGCTGGGACCCACCGGACGGGCCACTGTATTTCGCGAAAAAAATGTTTCCCCCTGACTGCTGGGACCCACCAGCTCCATCTTCCCATGCAAGGAAGTGCGTTCGGGCAAAAAAAACGATTCGCCCCCTGACTGCTGGGACCCACCAGCTACATCTTCGCAGGCAAGGAAGTGCTTGACAGTCGAGACCCACCTGGTCGAAGCGTACGTAGCGTTGTCATTCTGGTCGCGAACATGTACGTACATACTGGTCGATGTAGAGGCGCGCACGTGTCGTAGTAGAGGCGCACGCGTAGCATGTACACATACGTACATCGGCCAGGGTGCAAGAAAGAAAATATGGCCACGTATGTCTACATACGGGTGGGGTCTCGAACGCCTACTAGCGCATATGTACGGCCAGGGCTCGTGTACATGGCTGGGTCAGAACAGAGAAACAGCGTCATCGTCGTGTTCATGGGGAGGCAACGGAATGCGTCGTGTTCATGGGGAGGCAACGGAATGCGTCGTGTTCATCGGGAGGGCTTGGACGGAACAGGCGATGGAAACGAGGCCTGGCGTACCGCAGAACGGAGGAAACGGCCTTGTGTTTGACCGGCCACGTTCAAAACAGGATCCTGTTCATCGGGAGGGGTCTGGCGTACTGCAAAATGGAGGAAACGGACCTCCTACGGTCGAAACGGGGGTCCTGTTGATCGGGAGGGGTGTGGCATACCGCAAAACGGACGAAACGGACTTGTGTTGGAGCGCTACGGTCGAAAGGGGGGTCCTGTTCATTGGGAGGGGTGTGGCGTACCGCAAAACAGGACTCCACGGGATACTGTTCATCTCCACCGTCGACCCCCTCCAGCCTCCACGAGCTACTGTTCATCCACCATCGACCTCCTCCAGCCTCCACCTGCGACTGTTCATCCACGGGCTCCTGTTCATCCAGCCTCCACCGCGCGCTACTCCACCGGCTACTGTTCAACCAGCCCTCTCCACAGGCTCCTGTTCAACCACCCCTCCACAGGCTACTGTTCATCCTGCCCCCCACCATCTACTGTTCATCCTGCCCTCCACGGGGTGATCCTGTTCATCCAGCCCTCCACGTGGTCCTGTTCATCCAGCCCCAACCGGCTCGATCGATCGGGGTCCTGTTCATCCAGAGGCAACACCACGGGGTCCTGTTCATCCACCCCCACCGGGAACTGTTCATCCAACCCCCCTCCCCCGCAACGCTCACTGTTCATCTAGAGGCAGCATTGATCGGCTTCAGTTAGCAGTAGCGAAGGAATCGCTCGAACGGGTTCAGTTAACAGCCATCGATCGATCGCTCGGGTTCAGTAACGCGTAGCCTGCAGTGCAATCGCTCGGGTTCAGTTAGAGCCCAACGCCTCGCTCGGGTTCAGTTAGAGCCAACGCCTCGCACACATGCGCCTACGTGTATGAGAGAAACACGCATCGCTCGGGCCCCGACCTCCCACCGTAACCGGGAACTCCCCGAAATTTTCCTCGCCCTCGCTTCTACCACAGTTTTTTCCGTTATGGACGGCCCAAAGAATGCCATGCAGCTGCGTCTCCGGCCTGCCCAGGACGAAAAGCCCATTTTCTGTCATGATTTTTTGTCATAGAAGTAGGAGTCCACCACATCTATGATGATACCGGGTTTTGTCACAATTATCGTCATAGAAGTGTCATATGTATGACAGAAAAAAAATTCGTTCGGCCCAAAATGTCACGGATGTGCCTTTTTTTGTAGTGTAAGAAACTCGAATACTATAAATTGTTTCCACATTAAAAGAGTAATGTTCAGAAAAGGGGTAACCATAATCATGACAAGTTTTATAAATATAATCACTACTTTTTATAGCATAAGTATCATCACAATAATAATCATAAGTAGGAGGCATGTTATCATCATTATAAATTTGCATATCGAAACTTGGGAGACTAAAAATATCATCTTCATCAAACATAGCATCCCCAAGCTTGGCCCTTTTCATATCATAAGCATAATCACTCTCATCATTAATAGTATGGATAGCACCAATAGTATAGCAATTATCATATTCTTCCAAGCAAGTGCCAAAAAGATTTTCAAGATCATAAGAAGTATCATTATCTTCCACAATTATATTTTCATGAGGCACAATAGTAATAGGAGCAGCATTATTTGGGAGAGATATCTTTTTACCTCTCTTCCTTTTTCTTTTCTTCTTCTTCACCACATCATGTGTGGGTTCAATCCTCCTTTTGGAGCTCCTTATTTATGAGATTGGTTGAATAGGAGGCTCCTCCTTGTTACCTGATTCATCATAAGAAATAATAGGAGGGTATTGGGAAGTCTCTTCCCTTTCATTAGTATCCTCTTCATCTTCTATTTGTTTTCTTTTCTTTATGTAATTGGCAATATAAGGATTTTCAATGCAACTCACCGCACAATACATATAAATTTCCTCTAGATCAAAGCCAAGAAGTTTATCATGGGCAAATACTGGGAGATAGTTAGTTATACGTTTCATTTGTTCATAACCCATAAGCAAACTAGGTTCATTATGATGTGCAAGAGAAATCAAGTCATCACAATTTTTGGAAACGATTATATCATGAAACAATTTGCATCAGATGGTTAAATGACCACGTTCGTTGCAAAGCTCACAAGTATGGCCAAGAAAATTTAAATCTTCAGCACAAACATCTAGCCTTTCTTGCAACAATTTAGTTTCTAAGTACTTATGCCTCTTGCAAAATCTATCTTCCCTATTTGGTGTGTACTTGCAAACCCAATGCACTCCACAAAAATTGACATGTTTATAGGAGACATTTTCATCATAACTAGTGCAATCATCATTAGTACTATGGATATTCAAGGAGTTCGTACTAACAACATTGCAATCATGCTCATCATTTAAAGATTTAGTGCCAAACATTTTATAGACTTCTTCCTCTAGCACTTGAGCACAATTTTCCTTCCCATCATACTCATGAAAGATATTAAAAAGATGAAGCGTATGAGGCAAACTCAATTCCGTATTTATTTTTGTAATTTTCTTTTATAAACTAAACTAATGATAAAACAAGAAACTAAAAGACTCGATTGTAAGATCTAAAGATATACCTTCAAGCACTCACCTCCCCGGCAACGGCGCCAGAAAAGATCTTGATGTCTACTACACAACCTTCTTCTTGTAGACGTTGTTGGGCCTCCAAGTGCAGAGGTTTGTAGGACAGTAGCAAATTTCCCTCAAGTGGATGACCTAAGGTTTATTAATCCGTAGGAGGCGTAGGATGACGATGCTCTCTCTCGAGCAACCCTGCAACCAAATAACAAAGAGTCTCTTGTGTCCCCAACACACCCAATACAATGGTAAATTGTATAGGTGCACTAGTTCGGCGAAGAGATGGTGATACAAGTGGTATATGGATGATAGATAAAGGTTTTTGTAATCTGAAAATACAAAAACAGCACGGTAACTAATGATAAAAGTGAGCGTAAACGGTATTGCAATGCGTTGAAACAAGGCCTACGGTTCATACTTTCACTAGTGCAAGTCCTCTCAACAATAATAACATAATTGGATCATATAACTATCCCTCAATATGCAACAAAGAGTCACTCCAAAGTCACTAATAGAGGAGAACAAATGAAGAGATTATGGTAGGGTACGAAACCAGCTCAAAGTTATTCTTTCCAATCAATCCGTTGGGCTATTCCTATAAGTGTCACAAACAGCCCTAGAGTTCGTACTAGAATAACGCCTTAAGACACAAATCAACCAAAACCCTAATGTCACCTAGATACTCCAATGTCACCTCAAGTATCCGTGGGTATGATTACGATATTATAAATTTGCATATCAAAACTTGGGACACTAAAAATATCATCTTCATTAAACATAGCATCCCCAAGCTTGGGTCTTTTTTGTAGTGTAAGAAACTCGAATACTATAAATTGTTTCCACATTAAAAGAGTAATGTTCAGAAAAGGGGTAACCATAATCATGACAAGTTTTATAAATATAATCACTACTTTTTATAGCATAAGTATCATCACAATAATAATCATAAGTAGGAGGCATGTTATCATCATTATAAATTTGCATATCAAAACTTGGGAGACTAAAAATATCATCTTCATCAAACATAGCATCCCCAAGCTTGGCCCTTTTCATATCATAAGCATAATCACTCTCATCATTAATAGTATGGATAGCACCAATAGTATATCAATTATCATATTCTTCCAAGCAAGTGCCAAAAAGATTTTCAAGATCATAAGAAGTATCATTATCTTCCACAATTATATTTTCATGAGGCACAATAGTAATAGGAGCAGCATTATTTGGGAGAGATATCTTTTTACCTCTCTTCCTTTTTCTTTTCTTCTTCTTCTTCACCACATCATGTGTGGGTTCAATCCTCCTTTTGGAGCTCCTTATTAATGAGATTGGTTGAATAGGAGGCTCCTCCTCGTTACCTGATTCATCATAAGAAATAATAGGAGGGTATTGGGAAGTCTCTTCCCTTTCATTAGTATCCTCTTCATCTTCTATTTGTTTTCTTTTCTTTATGTAATTGGCAATATAAGGATTTTCAATGCAACTCACCGCACAATACATATAAATATCCTCTAGATCAAAGCCAAGAAGTTTATCATGGGCAAATACTGGGAGATAGTTAGTTATACGTTTCATTTCTTCCTAACCCATAAGCAAACTAGGTTCATTATGATGTGCAAGAGAAATCAAGTCATCACAATTTTTGGAAACGATTATATCATGAAACAATTTGCATCAGATGGTTAAATGACCACGTTCGTTGCAAAGCTCACAAGTATGGCCAAGAAAATTTAAATCTTCAGCACAAACATCTAGCCTTTCTTGCAACAATTTAGATTCTAAGTACTTATGCCTCTTGCAAAATCTATCTTCCCTATTTGGTGTGTACTTGCAAACCCAATGCACTCCACAAAAATTGACATGTTTATAGGAGACATTTTCATCATAACTAGTGCAATAATCATTAGTACTATGGATATTCAAGGAGTTCGTACTAACAACATTGCAATCATGCTCATCATTTAAAGATTTAGTGCCAAACATTTTATAGACTTCTTCCTCTAGCACTTGAGCACAATTTTCCTTCCCATCATACTCACGAATGATATTAAAAAGATGAAGCGTATGAGGCAAACTCAATTCCGTATTTCTTTTTGTAATTTTCTTTTATAAACTAAACTAATGATAAAACAAGAAACTAAAAGACTCGATTGTAAGATCTAAAGATATACCTTCAAGCACTCACCTCCCCGGCAACGGCGCCAGAAAAGATCTTGATGTCTACTACACAACCTTCTTCTTGTAGACGTTGTTGGGCCTCCAAGTGCAGAGGTTTGTAGGACAGTAGCAAATTTCCCTCAAGTGGATGACCTAAGGTTTATCAATCCGTAGGAGGCGTAGGATGACGATGCTCTCTCTCGAGCAACCCTGCAACCAAATAACAAAGAGTCTCTTGTGTCCCCAACACACCCAATACAATGGTAAATTGTATAGGTGCACTAGTTCGGCGAAGAGATGGTGATACAAGTGGTATATGGATGATAGATAAAGGTTTTTGTAATCTGAAAATACAAAAACAGCACGGTAACTAATGATAAAAGTGAGCGTAAACGGTATTGCAATGCGTTGAAACAAGGCCTACGGTTCATACTTTCACTAGTGCAAGTCCTCTCAACAATAATAACATAATTGGATCATATAACTATCCCTCAATATGCAACAAAGAGTCACTCCAAAGTCACTAATAGAGGAGAACAAATGAAGAGATTATGGTAGGGTACGAAACCAGCTCAAAGTTATTCTTTCCAATCAATCCGTTGGGCTATTCCTATAAGTGTCACAAACAGCCCTAGAGTTCGTACTAGAATAACGCCTTAAGACACAAATCAACCAAAACCCTAATGTCACCTAGATACTCCAATGTCACCTCAAGTATCCGTGGGTATGATTACGATATTATAAATTTGCATATCAAAACTTGGGACACTAAAAATATCATCTTCATTAAACATAGCATCCCCAAGCTTGGGTCTTTTTTGTAGTGTAAGAAACTCGAATACTATAAATTGTTTCCACATTAAAAGAGTAATGTTCAGAAAAGGGGTAACCATAATCATGACAAGTTTTATAAATATAATCACTACTTTTTATAGCATAAGTATCATCACAATAATAATCATAAGTAGGAGGCATGTTATCATCATTATAAATTTGCATATCAAAACTTGGGAGACTAAAAATATCATCTTCATCAAACATAGCATCCCCAAGCTTGGCCCTTTTCATATCATAAGCATAATCACTCTCATCATTAATAGTATGGATAGCACCAATAGTATATCAATTATCATATTCTTCCAAGCAAGTGCCAAAAAGATTTTCAAGATCATAAGAAGTATCATTATCTTCCACAATTATATTTTCATGAGGCACAATAGTAATAGGAGCAGCATTATTTGGGAGAGATATCTTTTTACCTCTCTTCCTTTTTCTTTTCTTCTTCTTCTTCACCACATCATGTGTGGGTTCAATCCTCCTTTTGGAGCTCCTTATTAATGAGATTGGTTGAATAGGAGGCTCCTCCTCGTTACCTGATTCATCATAAGAAATAATAGGAGGGTATTGGGAAGTCTCTTCCCTTTCATTAGTATCCTCTTCATCTTCTATTTGTTTTCTTTTCTTTATGTAATTGGCAATATAAGGATTTTCAATGCAACTCACCGCACAATACATATAAATATCCTCTAGATCAAAGCCAAGAAGTTTATCATGGGCAAATACTGGGAGATAGTTAGTTATACGTTTCATTTCTTCCTAACCCATAAGCAAACTAGGTTCATTATGATGTGCAAGAGAAATCAAGTCATCACAATTTTTGGAAACGATTATATCATGAAACAATTTGCATCAGATGGTTAAATGACCACGTTCGTTGCAAAGCTCACAAGTATGGCCAAGAAAATTTAAATCTTCAGCACAAACATCTAGCCTTTCTTGCAACAATTTAGATTCTAAGTACTTATGCCTCTTGCAAAATCTATCTTCCCTATTTGGTGTGTACTTGCAAACCCAATGCACTCCACAAAAATTGACATGTTTATAGGAGACATTTTCATCATAACTAGTGCAATAATCATTAGTACTATGGATATTCAAGGAGTTCGTACTAACAACATTGCAATCATGCTCATCATTTAAAGATTTAGTGCCAAACATTTTATAGACTTCTTCCTCTAGCACTTGAGCACAATTTTCCTTCCCATCATACTCACGAATGATATTAAAAAGATGAAGCGTATGAGGCAAACTCAATTCCGTATTTCTTTTTGTAATTTTCTTTTATAAACTAAACTAATGATAAAACAAGAAACTAAAAGACTCGATTGTAAGATCTAAAGATATACCTTCAAGCACTCACCTCCCCGGCAACGGCGCCAGAAAAGATCTTGATGTCTACTACACAACCTTCTTCTTGTAGACGTTGTTGGGCCTCCAAGTGCAGAGGTTTGTAGGACAGTAGCAAATTTCCCTCAAGTGGATGACCTAAGGTTTATCAATCCGTAGGAGGCGTAGGATGACGATGCTCTCTCTCGAGCAACCCTGCAACCAAATAACAAAGAGTCTCTTGTGTCCCCAACACACCCAATACAATGGTAAATTGTATAGGTGCACTAGTTCGGCGAAGAGATGGTGATACAAGTGGTATATGGATGATAGATAAAGGTTTTTGTAATCTGAAAATACAAAAACAGCAAGTTAACTAATGATAAAAGTGAGCGTAAACGGTATTGCAATGCGTTGAAACAAGGCCTACGGTTCATACTTTCACTAGTGCAAGTCCTCTCAACAATAATAACATAATTGGATCATATAACTATCCCTCAACATGCAACAAAGAGTCACTCCAAAGTCACTAATAGCGGAGAACAAATGAAGAGATTATGGTAGGGTACGAAACCAGCTCAAAGTTATTCTTTCCAATCAATCCGTTGGGCTATTCCTATAAGTGTCACAAACAGCCCTAGAGTTCGTACTAGAATAACACCTTAAGACACAAATCAACCAAAACCCTAATGTCACCTAGATACTCCAATGTCACCTCAAGTATCCGTGGGTATGATTACGATATTATAAATTTGCATATCAAAACTTGGGAGACTAAAAATATCATCTTCATTAAACATAGCATCCCCAAGCTTGGGTCTTTTTTTGTAGTGTAAGAAACTCGAATACTATAAATTGTTTCCACATTAAAATAGTAATGTTCAGAAAAGGGGTAACCATAATCATGACAAGTTTTATAAATATAATCACTACTTTTTATATCATAAGTATCATCACAATAATAATCATAAGTAGGAGGCATGTTATCATCATTATAAATTTGCATATCAAAATTTGGGAGACTAAAAATATCATATTCATCAAACATAGCATCCCCAAGCTCGGCCCTTTTCATATCATAAGCATAATCACTCTCATCATTAATAGTATGGATAGCACCAATAGTATAGCAATTATCATATTCTTCCAAGCAAGTGCCAAAAAGATTTTCAAGATCATAAGAAGTATCATCATCTTCCACAATTATATTTTCATGAGGCATAATAGTAATAGGAGCAGCATTATTTGGGAGAGATATCTTTTTACCTCACTTCCTTTTTCTTTTCTTCTTCTTCACCACATCATGTGTGGGTCCAATCCTCCTTTTGGAGTTCCTTATTAAGGAGATTGGTTGAATAGGAGGCTCCTCCTCGTTACCTGATTCATCATAAGAAATAATAGGAGGGTATTGGGAAGTCTCTTCCCTTTCATTAGTATCCTCTTCATCTTCTATTTGTTTTATTTTCTTTTTGTAATTGGCAATATAAGGATTTTCAATGCAACTCACCGCACAATACATATAAATTTCCTCTAGATCAAAGCCAAGAAGTTTATCACGGGAAAATACTGGGAGATAGTTAGTTATATGTTTCATTTATTCGTAACCCATAAGCAAAGTAGGTTCATTATGATGTGCAAGAGAAATCAAGTCATCACAATTTTGGGAAACGATTAGATCATGAAACAATTTGCATCAGATGGTTAAATGAACACGTTCATTGCAAAGATCACAAGTATGGCCAAGAAAAATTTAAATCTTCAGCACAAACATCTAGCCTTTCTTGCAACAATTTAGTTTCTAAGTATTTATGCCTCTTGCAAAATCTATCTTCCCTATTTGGTGTGTACTTGCAAACCCAATGCACTCCACAAAAATTGACATGTTTAAAGGAGACATTTTCATCATAACTAGTGCAATCATCATTAGTACTATGGATATTCAAGGAGTTCGTACTAACAACATTGCAATCATGCTCATCATTCAAAGATTTAGTGCCAAACATTTTATAGACTTCTTCCTCTAGCACTTGAGCACAATTTTCCTTCCCATCATACTCACGAAAGATATTAAAAAGATGAAGCGTATGAGGCAAAATCAATTCCATATTTCTTTTTGTAATTTTCTTTTATAAACTAAACTAGTGATAAAACAAGAAACTAAAAGAATCGATTGTAAGATCTAAAGATATACCTTCAAGCACTCACCTCCCCGGCAACGGCGCCAGAAAAGATCTTGATGTCTACTACACAACCTTCTTCTTGTAGACGTTGTTGGGCCTCCAAGTGCAGAGGTTTGTAGGACAGTAGCAAATTTCCCTCAAGTGGATGACCTAAGGTTTATCAATCCGTAGGAGGCGTAGGATGAAGATGGTCTCTCTTGAGCAACCCTGCAACCAAATAACAAAGAGTCTCTTGTGTCCCCAACACACCCAATACAATGGTAAATTGTATAGGTGCACTAGTTCGGCGAAGAGATGGTGATACAAGTGGTATATGGATGATAGATAAAGGTTTTTGTAATCTGAAAATACAAAAACAGCAAGGTAACTAATGATAAAAGTGAGCGTAAACGGTATTGCAATGCGTTGAAACAAGGCCTACGGTTCATACTTTCACTAGTGCAAGTCCTCTCAACAATAATAACATAATTGGATCATATAACTATCCCTCAATATGCAACAAAGAGTCACTCCAAAGTCACTAATAGAGGAGAACAAATGAAGAGATTATGGTAGGGTACGAAACCAGCTCAAAGTTATTCTTTCCAATCAATCCGTTGGGCTATTCCTATAAGTGTCACAAACAGCCCTAGAGTTCGTACTAGAATAACACCTTAAGAAACAAATCAACCAAAACCCTAATGTCACCAAGATACTCCAATGTCACCTCAAGTATCCGTGGGTATGATTACGATATTATAAATTTGCATATCAAAACTTGGGACACTAAAAATATCATCTTCATTAAACATAGCATCCCCAAGCTTGGGTCTTTTTTGTAGTGCAAGAAACTCGAATACTATAAATTGTTTCCACACTAAAAGAGTAATGTTCAGAAAAGGGGTAACCATAATCATGACAAGTTTTATAAATATAATCACTACTTTTTATAGCATAAGTATCATCACAATAATAATCATAAGTAGGAGGCATGTTATCATCATTATAAATTTGCATATCAAAACTTGGGAGACTAAAAATATCATCTTCATCAAACATAGCATCCCCAAGCTTGGCCCTTTTCATATCATAAGCATAATCACTCTCATCATTAATAGTATGGATAGCACCAATAGTATAGCAATTATCATATTCTTCCAAGCAAGTGCCAAAAGATTTTCAAGATCATAAGAAGTATCATTATCTTCCACAATTATATTTTCATGAGGCACAATAGTAATAGGAGCAGCATTATTTGCGAGAGATATCTTTTTACCTCTCTTCCTTTTTCTTTTCTTCTTCTTCTTCACCACATCATGTGTGGGTTCAATCCTCCTTTTTGAGCTCCTTATTAATGAGATTGGTTGAATAGGAGACTCCTCCTCGTTACCTGATTCATCATAAGAAATAATAGGAGGGTATTGGGAAGTCTCTTCCCTTTCATTAGTATCCTCTTCATCTTCTATTTGTTTTCTTTTCTTTTTGTAATTGGCAATATAAGGATTTTCAATGCAACTCACCGCACAATACATATAAATTTCCTCTAGATCAAAGCCAAGAAGTTTATCACGGGAAAATACTGGGAGATAGTTAGTTATACGTTTCATTTATTCGTAACCCATAAGCAAACTAGGTTCATTATGATGTGCAAGAGAAATCAAGTCATCACAATTTTTGGAAACGATTAGATCATGAAACAATTTGCATCAGATGGTTAAATGAACACGTTCGTTGCAAAGCTCACAAGTATGGCCAAGAAAAATTTAAATCTTCAGCACAAACATCTAGCCTTTCTTGCAACAATTTAGTTTCTAAGTATTTATGCCTCTTGCAAAACCTATCTTCCCTATTTGGTGTGTACTTGCAAACCCAATGCACTCCACAAAAATTGACATGTTTAAAGGAGACATTTTCATCATAACTAGTGCAATCATCATTAGTACTATGGATATTCAAGGAGTTCGTACTGACAACATTGCAATCATGCTCATCATTCAAAGATTTAGTGCCAAACATTTTATAGACTTCTTCCTCTAGCACTTGAGCACAATTTTCCTTCCCATCATACTCACGAAAGATATTAAAAAGATGAAGCGTATGAGGCAAAATCAATTCCATGTTTCTTTTTGTAATTTTCTTTTATAAACTAAACTAGTGATAAAACAAGAAACTAAAAGAATCGATTGTAAGATCTAAAGATATACCTTCAAGCACTCACCTCCCCGGCAACGGCGCCAGAAAAGATCTTGATGTCTACTACACAACCTTCTTCTTGTAGACGTTGTTGGGCCTCCAGGTGCAGAGGTTTGTAGGACAGTAGCAAATTTCCCTCAAGTGGATGACCTAAGGTTTATCAATCCGTAGGAGGCGTAGGATGAAGATGGTCTCTCTCGAGCAACCCTGCAACCAAATAACAAAGAGTCTCTTGTGTCCCCAACACACCCAATACAATGGTAAATTGTATAGGTGCACTAGTTCGGCGAAGAGATGGTGATACAAGTGGTATATGGATGATAGATAAAGGTTTTTGTAATCTGAAAATACAAAAACAGCAAGGTAACTAATGATAAAAGTGAGCGTAAACGGTATTGCAATGCGTTGAAACAAGGCCTACGGTTCATACTTTCACTAGTGCAAGTCCTCTCAACAATAATAACATAATTGGATCATATAACTATCCCTCAACATGCAACAAAGAGTCACTCCAAAGTCACTAATAGCGGAGAACAAATGAAGAGATTATGGTAGGGTACGAAACCAGCTCAAAGTAATTCTTTCCAATCAATCCGTTGGGCTATTCCTATAAGTGTCACAAACAGCCCTAGAGTTCGTACTAGAATAACACCTTAAGACACAAATCAACCAAAACCCTAATGTCACCTAGATACTCCAATGACACCTCAAGTATCCGTGGGTATGATTACGATATTATAAATTTGCATATCAAAACTTGGGAGACTAAAAACATCATCTTCATTAAACATAGCATCCCCAAGCTTGGGTCTTTTTTGTAGTGTAAGAAACTCGAATACTATAAATTGTTTCCACATTAAAAGAGTAATGTTCAGAAAAGGTGTAACCATAATCATGACAAGTTTTATAAATATAATCACTACTTTTTATAGCATAAGTATCATCACAATAATAATCATAAGTAGGAGGCATGTTATCATCATTATAAATTTGCATATCAAAACTTGGGAGACTAAAAATATCATTTTCATCAAACATAGCATCCCCAAGCTTGGCCCTTTTCATATCATAAGCATAATCACTCTCATCATTAATAGTATGGATAGCACCAATAGTATAGCAACTATCATATTCTTCCAAGCAAGTGCCAAAAAGATTTTCAAGATCATAAGAAGTATCATTATCTTCTACAATTATATTTTCATGAGGCACAATAGTAATAGGAGCATCATTATTTGGGAGAGATATCTTTTTACCTCTCTTCCTTTTTCTTTTCTTCTTCTTCACCACATCATGTGTGGGTTCAATCCTCCTTTTGGAGCTTCTTATTAATGAGATTGGTTGAATAGGAGGCTCCTCCTTGTTACCTGATTCATCATAAGAAATAATAGGAGGGTATTGGGAAGTCTATTCCCTTTCATTAGTATCCTATTCATCTTCTATTTGTTTTATTTTCTTTATGTAATTGGCAATATAAGGATTTTCAATGCAACTCACCGCACAATACATATAAATTTCCTCTAGATCAAAGCCAAGAAGTTTATCACGGGCAAATACTGGGAGATAGTTAGTTATACATTTCATTTCTTCGTAACCCGTAAGCAAACTAGGTTCATTATGATGTGCAAGAGAAATCAAGTCATCACAATTTTTGGAAACGATTAGATCATGAAACAATTTGCATCAGATGATTAAATGACCACGTTCGTTGAAAAGCTCACAAGTATGGCCAAGATAATTTAAATCTTCAGCACAAACATCTAGCCTTTCTTGCAACAATTTAGTTTCTAAGTACTTATGCCTCTTGCAAAATCTATCTTCCCTATTTGGTGTGTACTTGCAAACCCAATGCACTCCACAAAAATTGACATGTTTATAGGAGACATTTTCATCATAACTAGTGCAATCATCATTAGTACTATGGATATTCAAGGAGTTCGTACTAACAACATTGCTATCATGCTCATCATTCAAAGATTTAGTGCCAAACATTTTATAGACTTCTTCCTCTAGCACTTGAGCACAATTTTCCTTCCCATCATACTCACGAAAGATATTAAAAAGATGAAGCGTATGAGGCAAACTCAATTCCATATTTCTTTTTGTAATTTTCTTTTATAAACTAAACTAGTGATAAAACAAGAAACTAAAAGACTCGATTGTAAGATCTAAAGATATACCTTCAAGCACTCACCTCCCCGGCAACGGCGCCAGAAAAGATCTTGATGTCTACTACACAACCTTCTTCTTGTAGACGTTGTTGGGCCTCCAAGTGCAGAGGTTTGTAGGACAGTAGCAAATTTCGCTCAAGTGGATGACCTAAGGTTTATCAATCCATAGGAGGCGTAGGATGAAGATGGTCTCTCTCGAGCAACCCTGCAACCAAATAACAAAGAGTCTCTTGTGTCCCCAACACACCCAATACAATGGTAAATTGTATAGGTGCACTAGTTTGGCGAAGATATGGTGATACAAGTGGTATATGGATGATAGATAAAGGTTTTTGTAATCCGAAAATATAAAAACAGCAAGGTAACTAATGATAAAAGTGAGCGTAAACGGTATTGCAATGCGTTGAAACAAGGCCTACGGTTCATACTTTCACTAGTGCAAGTCCTCTCAACAATAATAACATAATTGGATCATATAACTATCCCTCAACATGCAACAAAGAGTCACTCCAAAGTCACTAATAGCGGAGAACAAATGAATAGATTATGGTAGGGTACGAAACCAGCCCAAAGTTATTCTTTCCAATCAATCCGTTGGGCTATTCCTATAAGTGTCACAAACAGCCCTAGAGTTCATACTAGAATAACACCTTAAGACACAAATCAACCAAAACCCTAATGTCACCTAGATACTCCAATGTCATCTCAAGTATCCGTGGGTATGATTATACGATATGCATCACACAATCTCAGATTCATCTATTCAGCCAACACATAGAACCTCAAAGAGTGCCCCAAAGTTTCTACCAGAGAGTCAAGACGAAAACGTGTGCCAACCCCTATGCATAGGTTCATGGGCGGAACCCGCAAGTTGATCACCCAAACATACATCAACACTGTTCAAGATATCTTCCGATATTCCGATAAATCGGCCGATTTATCGCTTACCGTTCTCTAACCGATAAGATAAATCGACCGATAAATCAACCGATATTGCGATAAATAGGCCGATACGCCGATAAACTGGCCGATTTACCCCTTATCATGGGTCGACCGATAAGTTCCCGATAAGCGATATCCCCAACATTGACATCAAGTTGATAAATAGAATACCCCATTGTCACCACGGGTATCCCGCGCAAGACATACATCAAGTGTTCTCAAATCCTTAAAGACTCAATCCGATAAGATAACTTCAAAGGGAAAACTCAATCCATTACAAGAGAGTAGAGGGGGGAGAAACATCATAAGATCCAACTATAATAGCAAAGCTCGCGATACATCAAGATCGTACCACCTCAAGAACACGAGAGAGAGAGAGAGATCAAACACATAGCTACTGGTACATACCCTCAGCCCCGTGGGAGAACTACTCCCTCCTCATCATGGAGAGCACCGGGATGATGAAGATGGCCACCAGAGAAGGATTGCCCCCTCCGGAAGGGTGCCGGAACAGGTCTAGATTGGCTTTCACTGGCTACGGAGGCTTCTGGCGGTGGAACTCCCGATCTATTGTGTTCCCCATCGTTTTAGGGTATATGGAGATATATAGGCGGAAGAAGTACGTCAGGGGAGCCACGAGGGGCCCACGAGGGTGGAGGGCGCGCCCAGGGGGGTGGGCACCCCCTACCTTGTGGCTTCCTCGAAGCTTCCTTGACGTGGACTCCAAGTCTCCCGGGTTGCTTTCCTTCCAAAAATAAGTTCCGTGAAGTTTCAGGTCAATTGGACTCCGTTTGATTTTCCTTTTCTGCGATACTCTAAAACAAGGAAAAACAGAAACTGGCATTGGGCTCTGGGTTAATAGGTTAGTCCCAAAAATCATATAAAATAGCATATAAAACATCCAAGGTTGATAATATAATAGCATGGAACAATCAAATATTATAGATACGTTGGAGACGTATCACTGACCCCATCATCCCGGAGACGGAGGTGCCTCCGCGCGCGTCGACTGTTGGCCAGCGGAGTAGCCGGCCTGAACCGCCAGTGGTGTCGCTGTCTGGCGGTGAGGTGGTGGTGGGCTGGGTGGCGACAACCCGCATTCCCGCGCGCTAGCGCCCTGCAAGGGCGGTCTCGGTGCCAAGGCCGATGGAAGTGGGGGCCGTGAGCTCATCAGCACCCAACACCAAGGCCACCAGCGCCGCCCCGCCAGATTGGGCGTTAGGGGCTGGCTCTGGTGTCCTCAATATGGTGGTGAAGGGCATCTTGGAGCAGTTCAATGCCCACGGCGCCACCCTCCTGAAGTCCAGGAGCGAGCTGCTGGAGATGCAGGCGGCCATCCGGGTATGTCTCTTGTAATCTTGTTTTTGATCCTTGTAATCTTTCGTGGGGGTGCGTCAGCGCACCCACTGGGTGTAGCCCTCGAGTTCCGGGCCGTCTATTGAGCAGGCAGCCTGGAACTTCAAGGTGAGCTTCCGAGTGTTGAGATGCCTTCTGCTGTATGTTCAAGATATCTTCCGATATTTTGATAAATCGGCCGATTTATCGCTTATCGTGGTCTGAGCGATAAGATAAATTGGCTGATAAATCAACCGATATGGCGATAAATAGGCCGATATGCCGATAAACTGGCCGATTTACCCCTTATTGTAGGTCGACCGATAAGTTCCCGATAAGCGATATCCCCAACATTGGCTGTAGGATTACCACAATCTTCGTGCGGCCGCCTACAACTCTCAGAACTAGGTGCTGGCCAAGCAGGACTTCTTATTTTTATGTTCATGGTTGATGCTTTTCTTTCTTGTCTTGGTAGAGGCCAATGCTCAGCTGCAGGCGCACATGGGCGAGCTTGAGACCGTGCTTCACGCCAAGGAGCAAGAGCGCAGCCGGGCCACCAAAGAGTGTGACCGACTGGCGAAGGAGCTGGCGGACTAGGCGGAGAAGCACAAGGTGGAGGTCCAGCATCTGAAGGACGGTGAAGCTCTCCTCAAGGGCCGAGTTTGAGACTTAGTGCTCGAACTAGGTCGAGAAGGAGAAGTTTCCGTCGGACAGCTACAGAGAGATCGAGGACATGATCGATGGTAAGATATTTCTTCTTTTGTACAGTCGTCGACTGCTGCAGGAGTCGGCTTTTGGCTTCTAAACTCTTTGTTCTTATTCTTGGATAGAATTTCTTCCTGGTCAGTCCGTTGCCGTTACCAGGCCATCGAAGCGCGATGCGACTAGCGGAGGAGGGCGGGCGTGGACATTCCGCCAAACGTGCCTCAGAACCTTGGCGAGCAGCTCCTAGCCATCAAGACGTGCCTGGAGCTAGCTCACCGTCTGCTCCGCCGCTTCTAGCGCGCCGGGTCACAGGTGCTGGCCGCGCTCTGGCTGGATGCCCAGGTCCCCCGCACCCCCAGTAGGACTGCCGACTGGCTGGAAGTAGCGGTCGGGTAGTTCAAGGACTGGAAGGGCGCCGTGGCTCGAGCAGGCGCCAGGACTGCGCTAGAGTTCACCAAGGCCTAGTATCCGGAGCTGGGGCTGGTGCAGCTGGCCACCTTCCGGCACGAGGCTGGACCAAAGCTGGAGGCGGTGCGCGGCGAGCTCGTCCAGCGCACGGCGGCAATCGCCGAGTACGTCGACATCGCCATTTTCATCCCGAAGCTGGATGAATAAGGTGCTGAGGTGCCTCCCAGCGGGTTCGGGCTGAACCCGAAGGAGGGGGAGAACTCGGCAGAGGAGATCGCCTCCAGCGATGAGGGTGAGGAGGATGAGGATGAGGAAGGCGAGGACATCGCACCGGACGATGGAGCGAGCAGCCGGCCTCAGCCTGATCAGGCCTCGACCAGCGAGCCGCGGGAGGCCGTGCCGACTGCTGCCGATGCTGACCAAGCCGAGGCCCACCAGTCGGACGCTCCACCAGCCGGTGCCTCTGCCTCCGCCGACCTGTCTGCTCCTCCTGCAGCGCCCCTGGCCTAGGTAGCCAATTATCTTTCATGTTTTTCCTGCCTTGTAACTTTTGAACAAACAAGTTAAATTTGCGCAGTTCCACCCGCTAGGGGTGTAGTTCAAACTTCGTTGAATGCTTCACCATGGGCCTTTATGTAAATAATCTTATTCTCGCACAAGCTTGTGCTCTTTGCCGGGTTCTGGCTTGGTGTTGCTTTTTGCTCTTTTTGGCCTTTTCCTTTGCCGCCTTCCTTTGGCTGCTGATACATCTCCAACGTATCTATAATTTTTGATTGTTACATGCTATTATATTATATGTTTTGAATGTTAATGGGCTTATTTATACACTTTTATATTATTTTTGGGACTAACCTACTAATCCAAGGCCCAGTGCAAATTGTTGTTTTTTTGCCTATTTCAGTGTTTCGCAGAAAAGGTATATCAAATGGAATGAAACGTTCGGGAGAGTTATTTTTGGAACAAACATGATCCAGAGGACTTGGAGTGGATGTCGAGAAATCAACGAGGATGCCACGAGGCAAGGAGGCACGCCTGCCCCCTGGGCGCACCCCCCACCCTCGTGGGCCCCTCGTGGCTCCACCATCCTACTTCTTCCTCCTATATATATATATATATATATATATATATATATATATATATATATATGTCCACATACCCCGAAAACATCCAGGAGCACCACGAAACCCAATTTCCACCGCCGCAACCTTCTGTACCCAAGAGATCCCATCTTGGGGCCTTTTCCAGAGCTTTGCCGGAGGGGGAATCGATCACGGAGGGCTTCTACATCAACACCATAGCCTCTCCGATGATGTGTGAGTACTTTACTTCAGACCTTCGGGTCCATAGTTATTAACTAGATGGCTTCTTCTCTCTCTTTGGATCTCAATACAAAGTTCTCCTCGATCCTCTTGGAGATCTATTCGATGTAACTCTTTTTGCGGTGTGTTTGTCGAGATCCTATGAATTGTGGGTTTATGATCAAGTTTATCTATGAACAATATTTGATTCTTCTCTGAAATCTTTTATGTATGATTGGTTATATTTGCAAGTCTCTTCGAGTTATCAGTTTGGTTTGGCCTACTAGATTGATCTTTCTTGCAATGGGAGAAGTGCTTAGCTTTGGGTTCAATCTTGTGGTGTCCTTTCCCAGTGACAGCAGGGGCAGCAAGGCACGTATTGTATTGTTGCCATTGAGGGCAAAAATATGGGGTTTATATCATATTGCTTGAGTTTATCCCTCTACATCATGTCATCTTGCTTAATGCGTTACTCTGTTCTTATGAACTTAATACTCTAGATGCATGATGGATAGCGGTCGATGTGTCGAGTAATAGTAGTAGAGCAGAATCGTTTCGGTCTACTTGTCGCGGATGTGATGCCTATATGCATGATTATGCCTAGATATTCTCATAATTATGCACTTTTCTATCAATTGCTCGACAGTAATTTGTTCACCCACCGTAATACTTATTTTATCTTGAGAGAAGCCACTAGTGAAACCTATGGCCCCCGGGTCTATCTTTTATAATATAAAGTTTCCAATCTATTTTATTTTGCAATCTTTACTTTCAATCTATATCATAAAAATACCAAAATAATTTATCTTATTATTATTATCTCTATCAGATCTCACTCTTGTAAGTGACTGTGAAGGGACTGACAACCCCTTTATCATGTTGGTTGCGAGGTTCTTATTTGTTCGTGTAGGTACGAGGGACTTGCGTGTAGTCTCCTACTGGATTGATACCTTGGTTCTCAAAAACTGAGGGAAATACTTATTCTACTTTGCTGCATCACCCTTTCCTCTTCAAGGGAAAACCAACACAGTGCTCAAGAGGTAGCAAGAAGGATTTCTGGCGCCGTTGCCGGGGAGGTTGCATCAAGTCAAGACATACCAAGTCCCCATCACAAAATCTTATCCCTCGCATTACATTATTTGCCATTTGCCTCTCATTTTCCTCTCCCCCACTTCACCCTTGCCGTTTTATTCACCCTTCTTTTGTTCATCTTTTCGTTTGCTTTGATGTCTTACTTGGCCCGTTTGCTCGTTTGGTTGGAATAGTTGTTTATTTATTGTTAAACATAGAACCTAAGATCTATGGATCCTCACCCGCTTGCTAATATTTTTAAGAGATCCAATTATGATGAACCAATTGCTAGTGAGTTTTGTGCACTAGATTATCTCTATGAAGTTTTGCTTGAAATTCGTGAATCTAAAAATTGTGATGAAGTACTTTATGGAGTGATTCACGACGGATCTGTGAATAGAAAGCATGATTGCAATGATGATAGTATAAATTTTATTAATGTCAATTGTGCTTATAATATGCAAAACCCTAAGCTTGGGGATGCTAGTTTTGCTATGTCTACTACTTCTTGTAATGATCATGATTGGGGTGATTCTTCTTATGATCTTGAAAATTTATTTAAGCCCCATGATGAATATGAGATTGATTATAATGTTTGCAATAATATTGAAAGTGGTTTTGGAAGAGTGTCAACTTTAGATCCCACATATTTGGAGAATGTTCAATCTTATGAAGTTTTTGATAAAAGTGGGTTTGGAGAGGTCATGACTTTAGTTAATGTTAATCCCACTATTTTGGAAGAGTGTCAACTTTGCATACATGTGGATCATGTTAAGAATATGTTTTGTGATAGCTATATTGTTGAATTTTCTTATGATCCTACATGTAATTATTATGAGAGAGGAAAATACGATTGTAGAAATTTTCATGTTACTAAATTACCTCTCATTATGTTGAGAGTGCTATAGTTTCTTTCCGCTTCCTTGCATATGCTAGTTTTTGCTTGCCTTGATAATTTGCTTGCCTATAAGATGCCTATGCATAGGAAGTATGTTAGACTTAGATGTGCTTGTCATGTGTTTTATGATCATCTCTTTGTTCTTCAATTCTTGTCTTTCATGTGAGCATCATTAAAATTATCAATGCCTAGCTAAAAGGCTTTAAAGAAAAGCGCTTGTTGGGAGACAACCCAATATTTTTCCTTGCTGCTATTCAATAAATAATTCATCTAGCCTCTGTTTATATGTGGTTTTATGCTTTTAATTAGTGTTTGTGCCAAGTAGAACCTTTGGGAAGACTTGGGGAAAGTCTTTGCGATCTTGCTGTAAAAAAACAGAAACTTTAGCGCTCACGAGATTTGCTGCCATTTTTACTGGAGAGTGTTATTAGGTTGATTCTTTTTGAAGATGATTAATAGATAAATTCCTCATGTCCAGCAATGTATTTTAGAATTTTTGGGGTTACATAAGTATTCGAAACCTACAGATTACTACAGACTGTTCTGTTTTTGACAGATTCTGTTTTTCGCGTGTTGTTTGCTTATTTTGATGAATCTGTGGCTAGTATCAGAGGTTATAAACCATAGAGAACTTGGAATACAGTAGGTTTAACACCAAAATAAATAAATAATGATTTCACTAAAGTACCTTAAGTGGTGGGGTTTTTTCTTATACTAACGGAGCTCATGAGATTTTCTGTTTGAGTTTTGTGTTGTGAAGTTTTCAAGTTTTGGGTAAAGATTTTATGGATTATGGAATAAGGAGTGGCAAGAGCCTAAGCTTGGGGATGACCAAGGCACCCCAAGATAAATTAAAGGACAACCAAAAGCCTAAGCTTGGGGATGCCCCGGAAGGCATCCCCTCTTTCGTCTTCTTCTATCGGTAACTTTACTTGAGGCTATATTTTTATTCACCACATGATATGTGTTTTGCTTGGATCGTCTTGTATGATTTGAGTCTTTACTTTTATGTTTACCACAATCATCCTTGCTGTACACAGCTTTTGGGAGAGACAAACTTGAATTGTAATTTATTACAATACTCTATGTGCTTCACCTATATCTTTTGAGCTAGACAATTTTGCTCTAGTGCTTCACTTATATCTTTTAGAGCACGGTGGTGGTTTTATTTTATAGAAATTATTGATCTCTCGTGCTTCACTTATATGGTAATTTGCTTTGGTTATAAAATTAGTCCTAATATGATAGGCACCAAGATGGGTATAATAAAAACTATCATAAAAAGTGCATTGAATACTATGAGAAGTTTGATACTTGATGATTATTTTGAGATATGGAGATGGTGATATTAGAGTCATGCTAGTTGAGTAGTTTTGAATTTGAGAAATACTTTTTTTGAAGTTTGTGATTCATGTAGCATGCACGTATGGTGAACTGTTATGTGATGAAGTCTCCCTTATGAGTGGCGGTCGGGGATGAGCGATGGTCTTTTCCTACCAATCTATCCCCCTAGGAGCATGCGTGTAGTACTTTGTTTCGATAACTAATAATTCTTTGCAATAAGTATGTGAGTTCTTTATGACTAATGTTCAGTCCATGGATTATACGCACTCTCACCCTTCCACCATTGCTAGCCTCTCTAGTACCGCGCAACTTTCTCCAGTACCTTAAACCCACCATATACCTTCCTCAAAACAGCCACCATACCTACCTATTATGTCATTTCCATAGCCATTCCGAGATATATTGCCATGCAACTTTCCACTGTTCCGTTATTATGACACACTTCATCATTGTCATATTGCTTTGCATGATCATCTAGTTGACATCGTATTGGTGGAAAAGCCACCGTTCATAATTCTTTCATACATGTCACTCATGATTCATCGCATATCCCGATACACCGCCGGAGGCATTCACATAGACTCATAATTTGTTCTAAGTATTGAGTTGTAATCTTTGAGTTGTAAGTAAATAAAAGTGTGATGATCATCATTATTAGAGCATTGTCCCAAGTGAGGAAAGGATGATGGAGACTATGATTCCCCCACAAGTCGGGATGAGACTCCGGACGAAAAGAACAAAAGAGATAGAAAAAAAGAGGCCATAAAAAGGAGAGAAAAGGCCCAAATAAAAAAAGAGAAAAGAAAAAAATATGAGAGAAAAAGAGAGAAGGGACAATGTTACTATCCTTTTTCCACACTTCTGCTTCAAAGTAGCACCATGATCTTCATGATAGAGAGTCTCCCACGTTGTCATTTTCATATACTAGTGGGAATTTTACATTATAGAACTTGGCTTGTATATTCCAATCATGGGCTTCCTTAAAATGCCCTAGGTCTTCGTGAGCAAGCGAGTTGGATGCACACCCACTTAGTTTCTTTTTGAGCTTTCATACACTTATAGCTCTAGTGCATCTGTTGCATGGCAATCCCTACTCACTCACATTGATATATATTGATGGGCATCTCCATAGCCCGTTGATACGCCTAGTTGATGTGAGACTTCTTCTCCTTTTAGTCTTATCCACAACCACCATTATATTCCACCTATAGTGCTATGTCCATGGCTCATGCTCATGTATTGCATGAAGATTGAAAAAGTTTGAGAACACCAAAAGTATGAAACAATTGCTTGGCTTGTCATCGGGGTTGTGCATGATTAAATACTTTGTGTGATGAAGATAGAGCATAGCCAGACTATATGATTTTGTAGGGATAACTTTCTTTGGCCATGTTATTTTGAGAAGACATGTTTGCTTTGTTACTATGCTTGAAGTATTACTATTTTTATGTCAATATTAAACTTTTGTCTCGAATCTTTCGGATCTGAACATTCATGCCACAATAAATAAAATTACATTGATAAATATGCTAGGTAGCATTCGACATCAAAAGTTCTGTTTGTATCATTTACCTACTCGAGGACGAGCAGGAATTAAGCTTGGGGATGCTTGATACGTCTCCAACGTATCTATAATTTATTGTTCCATGCTATTATATTATCTGTTTTGGATGTTAATGGGCTTATTTATACACTTCTATATTATTTTTGGGACTAACCTACTAACCCAAGGCCAATGCAAATTGCTGTTTTTTACCTATTTCAGTGTTTCGCCGAAAAGGAATATCAAACGGAATCCAAATGGAATGAAACCTTCAGGAGAGTTATTTTTGGAACAAACGTGATCCAGAGGACTTGGAGTGGACGTCAAGAAATCAACGAGGAGGTGATGTCTGCTACCTCTTTTAGCACTGCATTGGTTTTCCCCGAAGAGGAAGGGATGATGCAGCAGAGTAGCGTTAGTATTTCCCTCAGTTTTTGAGAACCAAGGTATCAATCCAGGAGGAGGCTACGCGCGAGTCCCTCGCACCTGCACAAAACAAATAAATCCTCGCAACCAACGCAAATAGGGGTTGTCAATCCCTATAGGGCCACTTACGAGAGTGAGTTCGGAGTCTCATCCCGACTTGTGGGGGAATCATAGTCTCCATCATCCTTTCCTCACTGGGACAATGCTCTAATAATGATGATCATCACACTTTTATTTTTCTTACAACTCAACAATTACAACTCGACACTTAGAACAAAATATGACTCTATATGAATGCCTCCGGCGGTCTACCGGGATATGCAATGATGCATCAGTGACATGTATGAAAGAATTATGAATGGTGGCTTTGCCACAAATACGATGTCAACTACATGATCATGCTAAGCAATATGACAATGATGGAGTGTGTCATAAACGTAACGGTGGAAATTTGCATGGCAATATATCTCGGAATGGCTATGGAAATGCCATAATAGGTAGGTATGGTGGCTGTTTTGAGGAAGGTATATGGTGGGTGTATGATACCGGCGAAAAGGTGCGCGGTATTAGAGAGGCTAGCAAAGGTGAAAGGGTGAGAGTGCGTATAATCCATGGACTCAACATTAGTCATAAAGAACTCATATACTTATTGCAAAAATCTACAAGTTATCAAAGCAAAGTATTACGCGCATGCTCCTAGGGGGATAGATTGGTAGGAAAAGACCATCGCTCGTCCCCGACTGCCACTCATAAGGAAGACAATCAATAAATAAATCATGCTCCGACTTCATCACATAACGGTTCACCATACGTGCATGCTATGGGAATCACAAACTTCAACACAAGTATTTCTCAAATTCACAACTACTCAACTAACATGACTTTAATATCACCATCTCCATATCTCGAAACAATTATCAAGTATCATATCATAGTATTCAACACACTCATAAGAAAGTTTTATTATTAATCTTGCATACCAAGCATATTAGGATTTTAAGCAAATTACCATGCTATTAAGACTCTCAAAATAATCTAAGTGAAGCATTAGAGATCAATAGTTTCTATAAAAAAAATCCACCACCGTGCTCTAAAAGATATAAGTGAAGCACTAGAGCAAAATTATATAACTCAAAAGATATAAGCGAAGCACATAGAGTATTCTAACAAATTCCAAATCATGTATGGCTCTCTCAAAAGGTGTGTACAGCAAGGATGATTGTGTAAAACTAACAAGCAAAGACTCAAATCATACAAGACGCTCCAAGCAAAACACATATCATGTGGTAAATAAAAATATAGCTCCAAGTAAAATTACCGATAGAAGTAGACGAAAGAGGGGATGCCTTCCGGGGCATCCCCAAGATCTGGCTTTTAGGTGTCCATAGATTATCTTGGGGGTGCCATGGGCATCCCCAAGCTTAGGCTCTTGCCACTCCTTGTTCCATAATCCATCAAATCTTTACCCAAAACTTGAAAACTTCACAACACAAAACTTAAAGTAGAAAATCTCGTGAGCTCTGTTAGCAAAAGAAAACAAAAGACTACTTCAAGGTAATGTAATGAACACATTATTTATTTATATGGGTGTTATACCTACTGTATTCCAACTCCTATATGGTTTATAAACTATTTTACTAGCCAAAGATTCATCAAAATAAGCAAACAACACACGAAAAACAGAATCTATCAAAAACAGAACAGTCTGTAGTAATCTGTAGCTAGCGCAAGATCTGGAACACCAAAAATTCTAAAATAAATTGCTGGACGTGAGGAATTTATCTATTAATCATCTTAAAAAAGAATTAACTAAATAAAACTCTCCAAATAAAACTGAAAGCAGTTCTCGTGAGCGCTAAAGTATCTGTTTTTTACAGCAAGTTCAACAAGACTTTCCCCAAGTCTTCCCAACGGTTCTACTTGGCACAAACACTAATTAAACAAAAAAACACAACCAAACACAGAGGCTAGATAATTTATTTATTACTAAACAGGAGCAAAAATCAAATAATAAAAATAAAATTGGGTTGCCTCCCAACAAGCGCTATCGTTTAACGCCCCTAGCTAGGCATAACAAGCAAGAATAGATCTAGGTATTGCCATCTTTGGTAGGCAATCCATAAGTGGCTCTCATAATAGATTCATAAGGTAATTTAATTTTATTTCTAGGAAAGTGTTCCATACCTTTCCTTAATGGAAATTGGAATCTAATATTTCCGTCCTTCATATCAATAATTGCACCAATCGTTCTTGGGAAATGTCTACCAAGAATAATAGGACATGAAGGATTGCAATTTATGTCAAGAACGATAAAATCTACGGGCACATAATTCCTATTTGCAACAATAAGAACATCATTAATTCTTCCCACAGGTTTCTTAATAGTGGAATCCGCAAGGTGCAAGTTTAGAGAGCAATCATCAAAATCACGGAAACCTAACAAATCACACAAAGTCTACGGAATTGTGGAAACACTAGCACCCAAATCACATAAAGCATAGCATTCATGATCTTTAATTTTAATTTTAATAGTTGGTTCCCACTCATCATAAAGTTTTCTAGGGATAGAAACTTCCAATTCAAGTTTTTCTTCATAAGATTGCATCAAGGCATCAACGATATGTTTAGTAAACGCTTTATTTTGACTATAAGCGTGAGGAGAATTTAGTACAGATTGCAACAAGGAAATACAATCAATCAAAGAGCAATTTTTATAGTTAAAGGTGGATCATATTCAGTCCCACTTTTATCAAATTTAGCATCAAGATCAAAAGATTCAGAATTCTTGGAACGCCTTCTAGGTAAAGGTGGATCATATTCAGTCCCATCATTATCAAGATTCATATTGCAAAACAAAGATTTAATAGGGGACACATCAATAACTTTTAGATATTCATCCTTATTTTCATAGGAACTAGAAGAACACGCTTTTATAAAGGCATCTTTCTTAGCACGCATCCTAGTGGTTCTTTCTTTGCACTCATCAATGGAAATTCTCATGGATTTGAGAGACTCATTGATATCATGCTTAGGTGGAATAGATCTAAGTTTCAAAGAATCAACATCAAGAGCAATTCTCTCAATGTTCCTAGCCAAATCATCAATCTTAAGCAATTTTTCTTCAATCATAGCACTAAAATTCTTTTGCGAAGTAATAAATTCTTTAATATTAGATTCAAAATCAGAGGGCATCTTATTATAATTTCCATAAGAATTGTTGTAGGAATTACCATAATTATTAGAGGGATAACTAGGATAAGGCCTAGGATTGAAATTTCCTCTATACGCGTTGTTACCAAAATTGTTCCTAGCAACAAAATTCACATCCATAGATTCATTATTATTCTCAATCAAAGTAGACAAGGGCATATCATTAGGATCAGAAGAAACACTCTTATTAGCAAATAATTTCACAAGTTCATCCATCTTTCCACTCAAAACATTAATTTCTTCTATCGCATGCACCTTTTTATTAGTAGATATTTCAGTATGCCATTGAGAATAATTAACCATAATATTATCTAGGAGTTTAGTAGCTTCTCCTAAAGTGATTACCATAAAAGTGCCTCCCGCGGCCGAATCTAAAAGATTTCTAGAAGCAAAATTCAATCCGGCATAAAAGTTTTGTATAATCATCCACAAATTTAAACCATGAGTAGGGCAATTACGTATCATTAATTTCATTCTCTCCCAAGATTGTGCAACATGTTCATGATCAAGTTTCTTAAAATTCATAATATCGTTTCTAAGAGAGATGATCTTAGTGGGAGGAAAATACTTAGAGATAAAAGCATCTTTGCACTTATTCCATGAATCAATACTATTTTTAGGCAAAGACGAAAACCAAGCTTTAGCACGATCTCTAAGTGAAAAGGAAATAGCTTCAATTTAACAATATCATTATCGACATCTTTCTTCTTTTGCATGTCACACAAATCAACGAAGCTATTTAGATGGGTAGCGGCATCTTCACTAGGAAGGCCGGAGAACGGATCTTTCATAACAAGATTTAGCAAAGCAGCATTAATTTCACAAGATTCAGAATCGGTAAGAAGAGCAATCGGAGTGCTAACAAAATCATTGTTGTTGGTATTGGTGAAGTCACACAATTTAGTATTATCTTGAGCCATCGTGACAAGCAAGCAAACTAACACACAAGCAAGCAAAAAGCAAGCAGACAAAAAGAGGCAAATAGAGGGAGGATAGAGAGAGAGAGGGCAAATAAAACGGCAAGGGTGAAGTGGGGGAGAGGAAAACGAGAGGCAAATGGCAAGTAATGTAATGCGGGAGATAAGGGTATGTGATGGGTACTTGGTATGTTGACTTTTGCGTAGACCTCCCCGGCAACGGCGCCAAAAATCCTTCTTGCTACCTCTTTTAGCACTGCGTTGGTTTTCCCCGAAGAGGAAGGGATGATGCAGCAAAGTAGCGTAAGTATTTCCCTCATTTTTTGAGAACCAAGGAATCAATCCAGTAGGAGGCTACGCGCGAGTCCCTCGCACCTGCACAAAACAAATAAATCCTCGCAACCAACGCAAATAGGGGTTGTCAATCCCTATAGGGCCAGTTACGAGAGTGAGATCTGATAGATATGATAAGATAATATTTTTGGTATTTTTATGATAAAGATGCAAAGAAAAATAAAGACAAAGTAAATAGCAAAGTAAATAACTAAGTAGTAGGAGATTGATATGATAAAGATAGACCCGGGGGCCATAGGTTTCACTAGTGGCTTCTCTCGAGAGCATAAGTATTCTACGATGGGTGAACAAATTACTGTTGAGCAATTGACAGAATTGAGCATAATTATGAGAATATCTAGGTATGATCATGTATATAGGCATCACGTCCAAGACAAGTAGACCGACTCCTGCCTGCATCTACTACTATTACTCCACTCATCGACCGCTATCCAGCATGCATCTAGAGTATTAAGTTAAAAACAGAGTAACGCCTTAAGCAAGATGACATGATGTAGAGGGATAGACACATGCAATATGAAGAAAACCCCATCTTGTTATCCTCGATGGCAACAATAAAATACGTGCCTTGCTGCCCTTACTGTCACCGAGAAAGGACATCGCAAGATTGAACCCAAAGCTAAGCACTTCTCCCATTGCAAGAAAGATCAATCTAGTAGGCCAAACCAAACTGATAATTCGAAGAGACTTGCAAAGATAACCAATCATACATAAAAGAATTCAGAGAAGATTCAAATATTATTCATAGATAGACTTGATCATAAACCCACAATTCATCGATCTCAACAAACACACCGCAAAAAGAAGATTACATCGAATAGATCTCCACGAGAGAGGGGAAGAACATTGTATTGAGATCGAAAAAGAGAGAAGAAGCCATCTAGCTACTAACTATGGACCCGTAGGTCTGAAGTAAACTACTCACACTTCATCGGAAGGGCTATGGTGTTGATGTAGAAGCCCTCCGTGATCGATGCCCCCTCCGGCGGAGCTCCGAAACAGGCCCCAAGATGGGATCTCGTGGATACAGAAAGTTACGGCGGTGGAATTAGGGTTTTGGCTCCGTATCTGATCGTTTGGGGGTACGTGGGTATATATAGGAGGAAGAAGTACGTCGGTGGAGCAACAGGGGGCCCACGAGGGTGGAGGGCATGCCTGGGGGGGTAGGCGCGCCCCCTACCTCGTGGCCTCCTGTTACGTGTCTTGACGTAGGGTCCAAGTCTCCTGAGTTGTATTCGATGAGAAAATCACGTTCCCGAAGGTTTCATTCCATTTGGACTCCGTTTGATATTCCTTTTCTTCGAAACCCTAAAACAGGCAAAATACAACAATTCTGGGTTGGGCCTTCGGTTAATAGGTTAGTCCCAAAAATAATATAAAAGTGGATAATAAAGCCCAATAATGTTCAAAACAGTAGATAATATAGCATGGAGCAATCAAAAATTATAGATACGTTGGAGACGTATCAATGTCTACTACACAACCTTCTTCTTGTAGACGTTGTTGGGCCTCCAAGTGCAGAGGTTTGTAGGACAGTAGCAAATTTCCCTCAAGTGGATGACCTAAGGTTTATCAATCCATAGGAGGCGTAGGATGAAGTTGGTCTCTCTCAAACAACCCTGCAACCAAATAATAAAGAGTCTCTTGTCTCCCCAACACACCCAATACAATGGTAAATTGTATAGGTGCACTAGTTCGGCGAACAGATGGTGATACAAGTGGTATATGGATGGTAGATAAAGGTTTTTGTAATCTGAAAATATAAAAACAGCAAGGTAACTAATGATAAAAGTGAGCGTAGATGGTATTGCAATGCGTTGAAACAAGGCCTAGGATTCATACTTTCACTAGTGCAAGTTCTCTCAACAATAATACTATAATTGGATCATATAACTATCCCTCAACATGCAACAAAGAGTCACTCCAAAGTCACTAATAGCGGAGAACAAACGAAGAGATTATGGTAGGGTACGAAACCACCTCAAAGTTATTCTTTCCAATCAATCCGTTGGGCTATTCCTATAAGTGTCACAAATAGCCCTAGAGTTCGTACTAGAATAACACCTTAAGACACAAATCAATCAAAACCCTAATGTCACCTAGATACTCCAATGTCACCTCAAGTATCCGTGGGTATGATTATATGATATGCATCACACAATCTTAGATTCATCTATGCAAACCAACACAAAGTACTTCAAAGAGTGCCCCAAAGTTTCTACCGGAGAATCAAGACGAAAACGTGTGCCAACCCCTATGCATAGGTTCATGGGCGGAATCCGCAAGTTGGTCACCAAAACATACATCAAGTGGATCAATAGAATACCCCATTGTCACCACAGGTATCCCACGCAAGACATACATCAAGTGTTCTCAAATCCTTAAAGACTCAATCCGATAAGATAACTTCAAAGGGAAAATTCAATCCATTACAAGAGAGTAGAGGGGGAGAAACATCATAATATCCAACTATAATAGCAAAGCTCACGATACATCAAGATAGTACCACCTCAAGAACACGAGAGAGAGAGAGAGAGAGATCAAACACATAGCTACTGGTACATACCCTCAGCCCCGAGGGAGAACTACTCCCTCCTCGTCATGGAGAGCACCGGGATGATGAAGATGGACACCGGAGAGGGATTTCCCCCTCCGGCGGGGTGCCGGAACGGGTCTAGATTGGTTTTCGGTGGCTACGGAGGCTTCTGGCGGCGGAACTCCCGATCTATTGTGCTCCCCGAAGTTTTTAGGGTATATAGGTATATATGGGAGGAAGAAGTACGTCGGTGGACCTCGGGGCTGTCCACGAGGCAGGGGGCGCGCAGGGGGGTGGGCGCGCCATCCACCCTTGTGGGCAGCCCGGGACTCTCCTGGTCCAACTCCAATACTCCGTGGGCTTCTTCTGGTCCAAAAATAAGTTCCGTGAAGTTTCAGGTCAATTGGACTCTGTTTGATTTTCCTTTTCTGCGATACTCTAAAACAAGGAAAAAACAGAAACTGGCACTGGCACTGGGCTCTGGGTTAATAGGTTAGTCCCAAAAAATAATATAAAAGTGTCTAATAAAGCCCATAAACATCCAAAACAGATAATATAATAGCATGGAACAATCAAAAATTATAGATACATTGGAGACGTATCAGCATCCCTAAGCTTAATTTCTGCTCGTCCTCGAGTAGGTAAATGATAAAAACAGAATTTTTGATGTGGAATGCTTCCTAACATATTTATCCATGTAGTTCTCCTTATTGTGGCAAGAATATTCAGATCCATAAGATTCAAGACAAAAGTTTAATATTGACATAAAAATAATAATACTTCAAGCATACTAACTAAGCAATTATGTCTCTTCAAAATAACATGGCCAAAGAAATTTATCCCTACAAAATCATATAGTCTGGCTATGCTCCATCTTCACCACATAACGTATTTAAATCATGCACAACCCCAATGACAAGCCAAGCAATTGTTTCATACTTTTGATGTTCTCAAACTTTTTAAATCTTCACGCAATATATGAGCATGAGCCATGGATATAGCACTATAGGTGGAATAGAATGGTGGTTGTGGAGAAGACAAAAAGGAGAAGATAGTCTCACATCAACTAGGCGTATCAATGGGCTATGGAGATTCTCATTAATAGATATCAATGTGAGTGAGTAGGGATTGCCATGCAACGGATGCACTAGAGCTATAAATGTATGAAAGTTCAACAAAAGAAACTACGTGGGTGTGCATACAACTCGCTTGCTCACGAAGACCTAGGGCATTTTGAGGAAGCCCATCATTGGAATATACAAGCCAAGTTCTATAATGAAAGATTCCCACTAGTATATGAAAGTGACAACATAGAAGACTCTCTATCATGAAGATTATGTTCCTACTTTGAAGCACAAGTGTGGTAAAAGGGTAGTAGCATTGCCCCTTCTCTCTTTTTCTCTCATTTTTTATTTATTTTATTTTATTTGGGCCTTTTCTCTTTTTTTATGGACTCTTTTTTTTCTCTTCTTTTTTTTCGTCCGGAGTCTCATCCCGACTTATGGGGGAATCAAAGTCTCCATCATCCTTTCCTCACTGGGACAATGCTCTAATAATAGATCATCACACTTTTATTTACTTACAACTCAAGAATTACAACTCGATACTTAGAACAAAATATGGCTCTATATGAATGCCTCCGGCGGTGTACCGGGATGTGCAATGACTCATAAGTGACATGTATGAAAGAATTATGAACGGTGGCTTTGCCACAAATACGATGTCAACTACATGATCATGCAAAGCAATATGACAATGATGAAGCTTATCATCATAACGGAATGGTGGAAAGTTGCATGGCAATATATCTCGGAATGGCTATGGAAATGCCATAATAGGTAGGTGTGGTGGCTGTTTTGAGGAAGATATATGGTGGGTTTATGGTACCGGCGAAAGTTGTGCGGTACTAGAGAGGCTAGCAATGGTGGAAGGGTGAGAGTGCGTATAATCCATGGACTCAACATTAGTCGTAAAGGACTCACATACTTATTGCAAAAATCTATTAGTTATCGAAACAAAGTACTACGCGCATGCTCCCAGGGGGGTTGATTGGTAGGAAAAGACCATCGCTCGTCCCCGACCGCCACTCATAAGGAAGACAATTAATAAATAAATCATGCTCCGACTTCATCACATAACGGTTCACCATACGTGCATGCTACGGGAATCACAAACGTTAAAACAAGTATTTCTCAAATTCACAACTACTCAACTAGCATGACTCTAATATCACCATCTCCATATCTCAAAACAATCATCAAGTATCAAACTTCTCATAGTATTCAATGCACTTTATATGAAAATTTTATTATACCCATCTTGGATGCCCATCATATTAGGACTAAATTCATAACCAAAGCAAATTACCATGCTGTTTAGGACTCTCAAAATAATATAAGTGAAGCACAATAGTTCATCTATTTCATAAAACCACCGCCGTGCTCTAAAAGGATATAATGAAGCACTAGAGCAAATGACAAACTACTCCGAAAGATATAAGTGAAGATCATTGAGTAGTCGAATAATTATGCAACTATGTGAAGACTCTCTAACATTTAACAATTTCAGATATTGTTATTTTATTCAAACAGCAGGCAAAACAAAAGTAAATAAAATGACGCTCCAAGCAAAACACATATCATGTGGCGAATAAAAATATAGCTCCAAGTAAAGTTACCGATGAACGAAGACGAAAGAGGGGATACCTTCCGGGGCATCCCCAAGCTTAGGCTTTTGGTTGTCCTTGAATTTTACCTTGGGGTTCCTTGGGAATCCCCAAGCTTAGTCTCTTGCCACTCCTTATTCCATAGTCCATCGAATCTTTAACCAAAACTTGAAAACTTCACAACACAAAACTTAACAAAAAACTCGTAAGCTCTGTTAGCGAAAGAAAACAAAACACCACTTCAAGGTACTGTAATGAACTCATTCTTTAATTATATTGGTGTTAAACCTACTGTATTCCAACTTATCTATGGTTTATAAACTATTTTACTAGCCATAGATTCATCAAAATAAGTAAACAAGACATGAAAAACAGAATCTGTCAAAAACAGAACAGTCTGTAGTAATCTATAAATAACGCAAACTTCTGGAACCTCAAAAATTCTAAAATAAATTGCTGGACGTGAGGAAATTATCTATTAATCATCTGCAAAAAGAATTAACTAAATATCACTCTCCAATAAAAAATGGTAGCAATTCTCGTGAGCGCTAAAGTTTCTGTTTTTTACAGCAATGATCAACAAGACTTTCCCAAGTCTTCCTAGCGGTTCTACTTGGCACAAACACTAATTAAAACATAAAAACTCAAGCATAACAGAGGCTAGATAAATTATTTATTACTAAACAGGAACAAAAAGCAAGGAAAAATAATAAAATTGGGTTGCCTCCCAACAAGCGCTATCATTTGACGCCCCTAGCTAGGCATGATGATTTCAACGATGCTCACATAAAAGATAAGAATTGCAACATAAAGAGAGCATCTTGAAGAATATGAATAGCACATTTAAGTCTAACCCACTTACTATGCATAGGAATTTTGTGAGCAAACAACTTGTGGGAACAAGAATCAACTTGCATAGGAAGGTAGAACAAGCATAACTCCAATATTTTAAGCACATAGAGAGGAAACTTGATATTATTGCAATTCCTACAAGCATATATTCCTCCATCATAATAATTTTTAGTAGCATCATGAATGAATTCAACAATATAACCAGCACCTAAAGCATTCTTTTCATGATCTACAAGTATAGAAAATTTACTACTCTCCACACAAGCAAAATTCTTCTCATGAATAATAGTGGGAGCAAACTCAACAAAATAATTATCATGTAAGGCATAATCCAGTTGAAAACTAAAATCACGATGACAAGTTTCATGGATATCATTATTCTTTATAGCATACAAGTCATCACAATAATTATCATAGATAGCAACTTTCTTCTCATAATCAATTGGATCCTCTTCCGAAATAGTGGATTCATCACAAAATAAAGTCGTGACCTCTCCAAATCCACTTTCATCAATATAATCATCATAAATAGGAGGCATGCTTTCATCATAATAAATTTGCTCATCAAAACTTGGGGGAAAAATATCATCTTCATCAACATAGCTTCCCCAAGCTTGTGGCTTTGCATATCATTAGCATCATGGATATTCAAACAATTCATACTAACAACATTGCAATCATGCTCATCATTCAAATATTCAGTGCCAAACATTTTAATGCATTCTTCTTCTAACACTTTGGCACAATTTTCCTTTCCATCATACTCACGAAAGATATTAAAAAGATGAAGCGTATGAGGCAAACTCAATTCCATTTTTTTGTAGTTTTCTTTTATAAACTAAACTAGTGCTAAAACAAGAAACCAAAAGATTCGATTGCAAGATCTAAAGATATACCTTCAAGCGCTAACCTCCCCGGCAACGGCGCCAGAAAAGAGCTTGATGTCTACTAGACAACCTTCTTCTTGTAGACGTTGTTGGGCCTCCAAGTACAGAGGTTTGTAGGACAGTAGCAAATTTCCCTCAATTGGATGACCTAAGGTTTATCAATCCGTAGGAGGCGTAGGATCAAGATGGTCTCTCTCAAACAACCCTGCAACCAAATAACAAAGAGTCTCTTGTGTCCCCAACACACCAAATACAATGGTAAATTGTATAGGTGCACTAGTTCGGCGAACAGATGGTGATACAAGTGGTATATGGATGGTAGATGAAGGTTTTTGTAATCTGAAAATATAAAAACAGCAAGGTAACTAATGATAAAAGTCAGTGTAAACGGTATTTCAATTCGTTGAAACAAGGCCTAGGGTTCATACTTTCACTAGTGCAAGTTCTCTCAACAATAATAACATAATTGGATCATATAACTATCCCTCAACATGCAACAAATTGTCACTCCAAAGTCACTAATAGCGGAGAACAAACGAAGAGATTATGGTAGGGTACGAAACCACCTCAAAGTTATTCTTTCCAATCAATCCGTTGGGCTATTCCTGTAAGTGTCACAAACAGCCCTAGAGTTCGTACTAGAATAACACCTTAAGACACAAATCAATCAAAACCCTAATGTCATCTAGATACTCCAATGTCACCTCAAGTATCCGTGGGTATGATTATAAGATATGCATCACACAATCTTAGATTCATCTATTCAAACCAACACAAAGTACTTCAAAGAGTGCCCCAAAGTTTCTACCAGAGAATCAAGACGAAAATGTGTGCCAACCCCTATGCATAGGTTCATGGGCAGAACCCGCAAGTTGGTCACCAAAACATACATCAAGTGGATCAATAGAATACCCCATTATCACCACAGGTATCCCACGCAAGACATACATCAAGTGTTCTCAAATCCTTAAAGACTCAATCCGATAAGATAACTTCAAAGGGAAAATTCAATCCATTACAAGAGAGTAGAGGGGGAGAAACATCATAAGACCCAACTATAATAGCAAAGCTCACGATACATCAAGATCGTACCACCTCAAGAACACGAGAGAGAGAGAGAGATCAAACACATAGCTACTGGTACATACCCTCAGCCCCGAGGGAGAACTACTCCCTCCTCGTCATGGAGAGCACCGGATAGATGAAGATGGACATCGGAGAGGGGTTTCCCCCTCCGGCAGGGTCCCGGAACGGGTCTAGATTGGTTTTCGGTGGCTACGGAGGCTTCTGGCGGCGGAACTCCCGATCTATTGTGCTCCCCGAAGTTTTTAGGGTATATGGGTATGTATGGGAGGAAGAAGTACGTCGATGGACCTCGGGGCTGTCCACAAGGCAGGGGGGCGCGCAGGGGGGTTGGCGCACCATCCACCCTCGTGGGCAGCCCGGGACTCTCCTGGTCCAACTCCAATACTCCGTGGGCTTCTTCTGGTCCAAAAATAAGTTCCGTGAAGTTTCAGGTCAATTGGAGTCCGTTTGATTTTCCTTTTCTGTGATACACTAAAACAAGGAAAAAACAGAAACTGGCACTGGGCTCTGGGTTAATAGGTTAGTCCCAAAAAATAATATAAAAGTGTCCAATAAAGCCCATAAACATCCAAAACAGATAATATAATAGCATGTAACAATCAAAAATTATAGATACGTTGGAGACGTATCAGGAGGCCACGAGGCAGGGAGGCGCGCCTGCCCCCTGGGCGCGCCACCACCCTCGTGGGCCCCTCGTGGCTCCACCGACCTACTTCTTCCTCCTATATATGTCCACATACCTCGAAAACATCCAGGAGCACCACGAAACCCTATTTCCAACGCCGCAACCTTTTGTACCCAAGAGATCCCATCTTGGGGCCTTTTCTGGAGCTCCTCCGGAGGGGGAATCGATCATGGAGGGTTTGTACATCAACACCATAGCCTCTCCGATGATGTGTGAGTAGTTTGCTTCAGACCTTCGGGTCCATAGTTATTAGCTAGATGGCTTCTTCTCTCTCTTTGGATCTTAATACAAAGTTCTCCTCGATCTTCTTGGAGATCTATTCGATGTAACTCTTTTTGCGGTGTGCTTGTCGAGATCCGATGAATTGTGGGTTTATGATCAAGTTTATCTATGAACAATATTTGATTCTTCTCTGAAATCTTTTATGTATGATTGGTTATGTTTGCAAGTCTCTTTGAATTATTAGTTTGGTTTGGCCTACTAGATTGATATTTCTTGCAATGGGAGAAGTGCTTAGCTTTGGGTTCAATCTTGCGGTGTCCTTTCCCAGTGACAGCAGGGGCAACAAGGCACGTATTGTATTGTTGCCATCGAGGATAGAAAGATGGGGTTTATATCATATTGCCTGAGTTTATCCCTCTACATCATGTCATCTTGCTTAATGCGTTACTATGTTCTTATGAACTTAATACTCTAGATGCATGTTGGATAGCGGTCGATGTGTGGAGTAATAGTAGTAGATGCAGAATCGTTTCGGTCTACTTGTCGCGGACGTGATGCCTATATACATGATCATGCCTAGATATTCTCATAATTATGCACTTTTCTATCAATTGCTCGACAGTAATTTGTTCACCCACCGTAATACTTATGCTATCTTGAGAGAAGCCACTAGTGAAACCTATGGCCCCCAGGTCTATCTTTTATCATATAAAGTTTCCAATCTATTTTATTTTGCAATCTTTACTTTCAATCTATATCATAAAAATACCAAAAATATTTATCTTATTATTATTATCTCTATTAGATCTCACTCTAGTAAGTGACCGTGAAGGGATTGACAACCCCTTTATCGCGTTGGTTCAGAGGTTCTTATTTGTTTGTGTAGGTACGAGGGACTTGTGTGTAGTCTCTTCAAGGGAAAACCAACGCAGTGCTCAAGAGGTAGTAGCTACCGCCCTGCCAGCTGGACAGCCACTCTGCGGTCTATGGCTGGGTCAGGGACTTGGCCGTTTAGGATAGACATGTACTTCGGCCGTCTAGAGCTTAGCTAGTCAAGCGAAAAGTCAGCCCGCCAGCTGCTCAGCAGCCAGATGGGGGAGGCAAGCAGCCGGCTTGGCCTATGCTGGTTGTTCTTCCTTAGTCATTTTTCTTGTGGACATCATTTCCTACCTTTAGCTCTTGCCAGCCGGACACAGTTGCTCTGCGAGCTATGACTTAAGGCAAGAGAGGGCTTAGATGTTGGCACACTACTTGGCCGACTGCAGGCGATACCAGCTTAGGTCAAGGCGGCGAGCCCCTGGGCTAGCTGGGCCCAGTGCAGGGCGAAAGAATAAAATAACACATTCATAGGAGAAATCTTATCATATAGATAAAAAGGTATCCCCCGAGTGCTCCTCGCGGGGCCTGTTGTCTTAGCTTAATACAAAAGGTAGCATGGTACATACTGCATTAACTGTAAAATAGACGGAGAAGAGTTCTGTTCCATGGGAGCTTTGTTTCCTTGTCGGAATCATCCCTCTTGCGTGCCCTGGGCTTCTGTGCGTCGATGAGGTACTAGGAGTCATTGCCCAGGGCCTTGCTGATGATGAAAGGCCCCTCCCAAGGGGCCGAGAGCTTGTGCTGGCCGGCTGTTCGCTGGATCAGCCGGAGCACAAGGTCCTCCTTGCAAAAAGATCATGGCCTGACCTTCCGAATGTGGAAAGAGGCATAGGCTCTGCTGGTAGATGGCGGATCGGCTGAGTGCCAATAGTCGGGCCTCTTCCAGCAGATCAACGACGTCTTCTCGCGCCTCCTTCGCTTCCGCCTCCGTGTACATGGTGACGCGAGGCGAGTCAAACTCAATGTCAGTTGGGATGATGGCCTCGACCCCATACATGAGGAAGAAGGGAGTGAAGCCGGTTGCTTTGTTCGGTGTAATCCGGAGACTCCAAAGGACGGCCGGTAGCTCCTCAATCTAGCAGTCGGCTGGGCGCTCCAGCGGCTCGACCAGTCGGGGCTTGATGGCGGACAAGATGAGGCCGTTTTCTCGCTCCACCTGAACATTTGACTGCGGATGGGAAACGGACGCTAATTCCAGTGGGATGCCCTGCGTCACGCAGAAACGGGCCAAGGCACCTTTGGTGAAGTTCGTGCCATTGTCGGTGATGATGCTGTGCGGTATGCCATACCGGACGGTGATGTCTGTGATGAAGGTCACAACAATCGGACCGTTCAGCTTCTTGACTGGCTTCGCTTCAATCCACTTCGTGAACTTGTCCACGGCGACCAGCGGATGGGTCATGCCGCCACGTGTTGTCTTGAATGGGCCCACCATGTCCAGCCCCCAGATGGCAATCGACCAAGTGAGGGGGTGGTCTTGAGTGCAGAGGCCAGCAGGTGCTGCTTAGAGCTGAAGCGCTGGCATCCCTTGCACTTCTTGACCAACTCCTTGGCGTCGTCCAAAGAAGTAGGCCAGAAGAAGCCATGGCGGAAATCTTTGGCGACAAGGGATCTGGAGGCGGCGTGGTGGCCGCATTCACCTTGGTGAATATCTCTGAGGATTGTCGTGCCCTTCTCCGTCTCTACGTAGCGCTGGAAGACACCAGTCATGCTACGCCTGACAAGTTCTCTAGTCACTATTGTGTATGCTGCTGCCCGGCGTTGTATCTGTCAGGCCAGAATCTCGTCGGCTGGTAGCTCTCTGCTCACCAAGAAGTTGAGGATGGGTTGCGCCCATGATGGTGCTTCTACCACTGTCATGACAGCAACCGGAACCGGGGCAATTGGGTTGGGCTGGTGGGTTGGAACCAGCCACTGCTTGCTGCGTCGTTGAAGTCCCTGGGCCGACTGTTGTAGCCCCCGGGCCAGGTTCTGAAGTCCCCGTGCTGGGTTCGAGTGCTGCAGTTTTCAGGCTGCCTGCCGAAGTCCCCAAGCCGACTGCTGCAGTCCCCGGACCGCCTGCCGAAGTCCCGGGGCCAACTGCTGCAGTCCCCGAGCCGGATCCGACTGCTCCGGGGTCAGCTGGCACGAAGATGGATTCCGATTCCGGTGAAGGCTTGATAGACAGCTTGTGCAGACACTGGAAGGATACGCCGGCTAGTATGGCTTGCCGAGTGGAACCGATCTGGGCCAAGGCGTCAGCTCGCTCGTTGTCAGCCCGTGGTATGTGAAGGAACTTGCAGCCGTCAAAGTGCCCGCTGATCTGCTCGACGAGGAAGCGGTAGCTTTCCATGTTTGCATCCTTGGCGTCCCAGTCGTCGGACGACTGCTGGACCACCAAGTCTGAGTCGCCGTAGCACAGCACTCGGCGGATGCCAATCTCCTTGGCTAGACAGAGCTCGTGGATGAGCGCCTCGTACTCGGCCATGTTGTTGGAGGCGGCAAAGTGAATCTGCAATGTGTACTTGAGTTTGTCGCCTTTGGGAGTGGTGAGGACGATACCGGCTCCCAAACCGGTGCGCATCTTTGAGCCATCGAAGTGCATCCGCCAATGGGTGGAATTCGGTGATGGAGGCAGGTACTGGGTCTCATCCCAGTCGACTAGGAAGTTAGCCAGCGCTGGGGACTTGATGGCGGTGCGGGGCGGGTAGAGGATTGTGTGGGGAGCTAGCTCGATGGCCCACTTCCCCACCCAACCTGATGCATCTTGGTTTCCTATGATCTCAGCAAGCAGGGCAGTGCAGACGACCGTGATGGTGTGCTCCTGGAAGTACTACTTGAGCTTTTTGGCGGCAAAGTACACACCGTAGCACATCTTCTGGTAGTGGGGGTAATTCTGCTTGTAGGTCAAGAACACCTCACTCAGGTAGTAGACGGGCCTCTGGACTAGCTGTGTCTTGCCGTCTTCTGGGCGCTCGACCTCGATCACGGTGCTAACCACCGCTGGTGGCGGCGATGTAGAGGAACATGGGTTCCTTAGCAGCCGGAGCGGCCAGGACAGGCGGCGTGGTCAGCATCCGCTTGAGCTGGAGAAAAGCTTCGTCCGCCTTGTCATTCCACTCAAAGCAAGTGGTCTTCTTCATTAGCTGATACAGGGGGAGGGCCTTCTTGCCCAGCCGACTAATGAACCGGCTTAGAGATGCCAAGCACCCGGTGAACTTCTAGACGTCCTGCAGCCGGGTGTGTCTCTGCATCTGCTCAATGGCCTTGATCTTCATGGGATTGCACTCAATGTTGCATTCAGATACAAGGAAGCCAAGGAGCTGGCCGGCTGGTACTCTGAAGACACATTTCTCCGGGTTGAGCTTGATTTGAAAACGACGAAAATTATCAAAGGTCTCCTTAAGATCCTCCAGGAGGGTGCCGCGCTTCTCCGTCTTCACCACAATATCATCCACATAGACGTGGGCATTTCTGCTGAGCTACTTGAGGAGACACTTTTGCATGCAACGCTGAAACGTGGCGCCGGCATTTCTCAAGCCGAACGACACAGTCAGGTAGTAGAAGGCTCCGAATAGCGTGATGAAGGCGGTCTTCCGCTGATTGGCCGGGTTCAGCTTGATCTGGTGGTAGCCAGAGTAAGCGTCAAGGAAAGAAAGCAGCTCGCATCCGGCTATGGAGTCAATCACTTGATCTATCCGAGGCAGAGCAAATAGATCTTTGGGGCAGGCTTTGTCGAGGCTAGTGCAATCGATACACATACGCCACTTGTTATTTTTCTTCAAAACAAGGACTGGGTTGGCAATCCAGTCCGAATAGAACACTTCCATGATGAAGCCGGCTGCCAGAAGCCGGGCGATCTCTTCACCAACAATCCTTCTCTTCTCTTCTGACAGGCGGCGGAGGGGTTGCTTGACCGGCTTTGCATGCGGCCTCACATGTAGCTTGTGCTCAGTGAAATCTGTCGAAACACCCGGCATGTCTTTAGGAGACCACGCAAAGATGCCCCGATTCTCACGGAGGAAATCGATGAGCTCGCTTTCCTATTTGCTGTCGAGGTTGGAGCCTACGACAGCGAATCTCTCCGAGTGCGCCGGATCCAAGGCGATCTTCTTGGTCTCTTTGGCCGGCTGAAAGGAGCCCAGAGCCCCTTGTCTCCTTGGGGTCGGATGGTATGTCCGGCTGCTTGCTGGCCATTGCGACCACCCGGTCAAGGAGATGCTTCTCCTTAGCAATGACGAGGGACTCGGCCATCCGATTGCTGGCAACGGCACACGCGCCCGACTTTTGGTATTCACCGGCAACGATTATGATGCCCTTGGGACCCGGCATCTTCATCTTGAGGTAGGCATAGTGCACCACCACCATGAACTTGGCCAGTGCAGGCCGGCCCAAAAGCGCATGGTAGGGGCTGTCCAGATCGACCACCTCAAACCAGATCAGCTCGCGGCGGAAATGGAGCTTATCACCGAACAAGACGTCGATCTTGATCTCGATGATTGGAGAGGTGGAAAGGCCGGGTACAATGCCATGGAAGATAGTCCGACTAGGCAGGAGCTGCTTCTCCTTGATGCCCAGGTTCCCCATGGTGTCGTGGTAGAGGATGTTGATGTTGCTACCACCGTCTATTAGGATCCAGGAGAAGCGGCAAGCTCGCCTCTCCGTTGAGAAGGTGGAGTCCGGCACCATGGCGTAAGCACCCGGCACGGGCATCACGGCCGGGTGGTCAGCACGGCTCCAGCTGATGGGCCTTTCGGACCAGTGCATGAACTCTGGGACTTCTGAGGCAACGGCGTTCACCTCCCGGTGATGCTGGCGCCGGCTGTGCTTGTCGTCGGCTTCACTAGTGAAGACGACGTAGGTGGCATTGGCTTCGGGGAACTCATCCTAGAGCGTGCCGACTGGACGGGCCGACAGGCGAGGGAGGCCGGACCTCGCCTTTGGCAAGCCAGGTGAGCTAGTGGCATCTCCGAGTGGTGTGTTTAGACGGCTTCGCGCCGCTATGGAACTTGCACGGAGCATCAATGGTTTGCTCGAAAGAGAATGCGGGCAACCAAGCGGGCTTGCCATCCTTTTGTCGCTTGGGGCCGGGTTGTCCCTCTGGCTGCTGATCTTCGACTGTTGCCACTTGCCGACTACTGGAAGCCGACTGCTGGGCCTTGCACTTGTTGTTGTTCGGCTACTGGCGCCGGTTGGAGTCACCATCCGGTGTTTGAGGAGCCGACGGGAACATCTTCCTGGAGGCGTCAACCCGGATCTCCGACTTCATGGAGGAGTCGGTGGTGGTGTACTTGTCCTCCATGATCAGGAGCTAGTCCAGTGTAGCCGGCTCGTCGCACAAGAGCTTGTGCTTGAGCAAGGTGCCCTCTCTGCACCCGGCGGTGAAGTACTCGATGGCCTGCACCTCATGCACCCCTTTGCAAGAGTTGCGCAACTCGGCCCAGTGCGTCAGGTAGTCGCGGGTGGACTCAGTCGGGCCTTGGACGCACATGGAGAGCTGGCGAGGCTTCAGCGGGCGCTTGTAGGTGCTGGTGAAGTTGCGAATGAAGACATCGGCGAAGTCCAGCCAGCTGTTGACATTGTATGGCTTGAGGTTGTTCAGCCATGTCCGGGCCATGCCCTGGAGCATGAGCGGAATGTACTTCACGGCAACGCGCTTGTTGCCGTTCACTATGCTAATGGACGTGGAGTAGTCGACTAGCCAGTCCTCTGGCTTCATGGATCCGTTGTACTTGGGAGTATCTCGAGGGAGTGAGAACCCATTGGGGAAGGGCTCATCGCAGATGCAGGGGCCGAAGCAAGCCGGGCCGATTGCATCTTCTTCTTCTATGGCCAGGGACCGAGCAAGCCGCTCGATCCGGTGGCGCGCGTCGTTCTCTCCGACCCCTTCACAGGGACCCAGCCAGCCTCTGAGAGTCGGATGTTCAACAGGAGGTAGGGAAGCACGCCTCTCCCTGCGAGGAGGAGGCAGCAAGTCTTCCCGTTGCCCTTCTGCACGTGGGCGGCCATCCTGGTCGCGCATAATCATGATGTGGGTGCACCGATTGTGGCTAGCAGCCGGCTCTTGCTCTCGCTGATCGCGAGCACTACCTGTTGGGGATTGAGAGGTCGCTCCATGCTCACGGCGGGGGCATGGTTTTCAGCTTGCTCTCCGGGTTCCACCATGCGGCGGCCCGCCTCCTGCTGCACGGTTGCCGCGTCGAGGAGCTGCTGGAGGCGTGCCATCTGACTGTGGTGCTCGTCGCCCTCGAGGTTGTCCAGTTCGTCTGTCGCCGCCTAGGCAGCGCGTAGGTTCTCCATCGGGGTGGCGTAGACAGGGCGTCCAACTCCCAGCATGCTGGCGATAGCCGCGCTGTGTTGTCAAACCGTGCCCACTTGGCTAGGTTCACTAGCAGTCGGCGTGCCACCCACGACATGGTCGATCTCGCGCTGTTAGGCTTCAGTGCGGCGCCTCATGGCCGCCAACTTGTTGGCGCTGTCGAAGAGCGAGACGCGGAATGTTTCCAGCGTCGCTCCATCGGTGTTCACTGCCACGGGTGTGGCCAGACCCCGCAGGGCCGCATGGAGCGGGTCCTGGCCAGCCCTGTCAGAGGCTCCGCTATGGCCAGCACTGGTGCACGTCGGTCCTAAACAAACAGTTTTTACCCCTTTCCGCGACAGCATTTGGAACCGTCGCCAAGTGAGTGTGTGCGATAGGGTGTCCTTCCCACACGACCAAGAAATCGTTGGGGATAGGCCCTCCTGAGACCCAGGCTAGGGCCGTGTGTGATCGGGCGAAGCATCGAAACCCAATCATTTCCGTAGGTATGTACATCCCACACGGTGAATCCCAGAAATCATTTCCGTAGGTATGTACATCCCACACGGTGAATCCCAGAAAAACATTTCCGTTCGTATGTATATCACACATAGTCAATCCAAGGAATACGTTTCCGTTCTTATGTACATCCCACATAGTCAATCCAGGGAAACCGTTTCCGTTCAGATGTACATCCCACATGGTTTTATGTATACGCTCGTGTGTGAAAGGTGTAACTATCACACACGCTCTACCTTGGTTAACTGTTTGCTTTCATTAACTACACCACACATGATTTTATGTAGAAAACTGTGTGGCACTGGGCTATCCATCGCAAGCGTTTTTACTGCTAGAACCGTTTGCAAAGGTCCATGACCGTCTGTTATATTTTTATTTTTGCCTATAATTTATTATTCTAATTGGAAATTTTGAAATACGAAACGTGCAATTCAAATTCTCAGCACAATGGTTCAACAACGAATCCATAAATAAATTGCTAGTACAATATGTTCAGTAATTACAGGATTAGGCAGCAATTAACTATGATGAACCACAGTATTTAAAGGCGGTAAAGGTGAAGATACAAGTGTAAATCATTTTGACTGCCGACGGTGTTGAAGAAGCGGAATGCCCATAATGTGCCTTCCTGCATGCCATAGGCACGAACCACTTTTGTCCAACCCCTTGTGATGATTGCCCGCCCATCCTTCATCGCCATCAGGAAGACTTCTAGAGCATTATCATGGTAGCATGAATTATATACTTTAACCTTAGTTGCCTCCACTCCGATCATGTAGTTTGCAAGGTAATCATCAGTAAATAGCTTCGGAAACCACTGAAAAGAGAAAAATATCAGATACTGAGGTCTAATAGAGTAACTTGTTGTGGGAAGGGGGAAAAGGCAACACATTACTTACCATCCTAAAGTTCACTGTTGTCTTCGACAAAGTGTAAATAAAGAGCTTAATTCCAATCACCTGTTTCTTTCGCCTAACAATCTTTCTTAGTTTCCTCACTTGACGCTTGTTCATGAATATCTCATTGCCCCATACGCAAAAGGGATCGAAGCGTGGATCAGTACCCCTCATATATGTACCTACAAGCAACCAGTAAATGTTAGAAGCTAAACTGAGATTGCACAAATGATGTAAAATACAACTACCTATGTTCCTAAGTACAAGTATTTTTTTTAGATTTCAATATGAACTACATACGGATGTATATAGAATGATAGAAATAGTTTATATTAGAATCTAGATTCACTCATTTTGCTCCTTATGTAGTCTATATTGGAATCTCTAAAAATACTTATATTTAGGAATAGATGGTGTACAAGACATGTGATGCAGCTAACCTCGATGGCAAACAACAACATCGCCCATTGTAGCCCTATGTAAGTACATGGAAAGCCAATGTTAACTACAATAGGGTTAACATCCACCAAAAATAGCAAATGGTAATAAAACATCAGCATCTGTAGTGATATCTTCATTTCGAAAGAGTAGCACGGTAGCAAAGGGACGGATTAAAAAATGGATACAAGCTTTAATTGCAACAGGCTTAACAACATCCTAATTTATGTTTTGTAAGTTTGTATCCATTGAAATACAACTCTTTAAAAATGGATAAAACTGTTAATTGCAACAGGCTTAATGGCCATTGAAATCGGTACTGATAAAAATGCAATTGGCAGAGTTAAACATCACAGGGCAGGTGCTGCCAAAGAAGATAATGGCCAGTTGTCTATAAAAAGGTAGGGAAAATAGCTCAAACGTGTTAGGCTTGTTTACTACAACATGCTTAATACATCGACAGGACAAAACATAGCCATTAATTGCAACTGGTATTGGTAAGATTGAACTGGTGGGTATATACTTGGTAAGTCCTGAGAGGTAGTTGCTGGGGCACTTCATCTTGGCCAGAGCCCGCCCAAAGTCAGCGACGGCGGAGGCGAGCTGGTCCTCCGTGTCGAAGTGTGGATCAGTGCCACTGACATGTGTACCTACAGGCAACCAGTAAATGGTAGAAGTTAAACTGCAATTGCACAAATGATGTGAAATATTGCAAGACATGGGATGCAGCTAACCTTGACGGCAAACAACAGCATCGGCCGTTATGACCCTGCGTAAGTACATCGACAAGCATGTTAAGTACAAAAGGGTTAGCATCCACCAAAAGAAAGCAAATGGGGCAGCATCTCTAGTATATCTTCATTGCGGAGAGTAGCATGATAGCAAATGGACAAATTAAAAAATGGATACAACTGTTAATTGCAACAGGCTTAACAACATCCTAAGTCATGTTTTGTAAGTTTGTAGCCATTGAAATGCAACTGTTTAAAAATGGATTCAACTATTAATTGCAACAGGCTTAATAGACATTGAAACCGGTACTGGTAAAAATGCAATTGGCATAGTTAAACATCACAAGGCAGGTGCTGCCAGAGTATAGAATGGCCCAGATATCTATAAAAAGGTAGGGAAAGTAGCAAAAACGTGTTAGGCATGTTTACTAGAACATGCTTAATACATCGACCGTACAGAACATAGCCATTAATTGCAACTGGTATTGGTAAGATTGAACTGGTGAGTACCTACTTGGTAAGTCCCAAGAGGTAGTTGCTGGGGCACTTCATCTTGGCCAGAGCTCGCCCAAAGTCAGCGATGGCGGAGGCGAGCTGTTCCTCCGGGTCGAAGCGTGGATCAGTGCCACTGACATGTGTACCTACAGGCCACCAGTAAATGGGTAGAAGTTAAACTGCAATTGCACAAATTATGTAAAATATTGTAAGACATGGGATGCAGCTCACCTTGACGGCAAACAAAAGCATCGGCTGTTATGACCCTACGTAGGTACATGGACAGGCATGTTAAGTGCAACAGGGTTAGCATCCACTAAAAATAGCAAATAGGCAGCATCTCTAGTGATATCCTGAGTCATGTATTGTAAGTTTGTTGCTGGTATTGGTGAAATTGAGCTGGACACGATAATATTTGAACATCACACAGTGTGTAGTAGTGAAATAAACAAGGCACGAATAAGCTTAAACATCAACCGTACAAATCATAGCTGTTGCAAGTGGTATTCGTAAGATTTAGCTGGTCAGATCTTACCTGTTAAGTCCTGGGGGGTAGTCGCTGGGGGACTTCATCTGGGCCAGAGCCTGCACAATGTCGGCGGCGGCGGCGGAGGCGAGGTGTTCCTCTGGGTCAACATGCACAGCGGCCATCGCGCCATGGACCGCCATCAGCTCCTGGCGGGGGGGATTTGGAGGCATGAGGATGTTTCGCGGGTGCCATTTAAGCAATCAGGCCGGGGACGTGATAGAGATTGGTGGGTTACCTGACTAGATCCGAGCAGAACATAGGTGTGGTTGAAGTTGTGGTTGCGGCAGCGGCGGTTTGAGATGCCGGTAGGGGGAGGCACGAGGGAGGGGGAATACTGAGGGGAAGGGGATGTGGTTGGAGGAATAAATTTTGAAATCACGCGCCTAATGAAAATTTCGGTGCAAAATTTGAAACTTGGGCGGGGGAAACACACAACACAGACGAAGCACGTAAAATACTTGTGTGCGAGAAAAAACAAAGTTGGTAGATCCCGTCTCCAAAAAAATGTACACGTGTACTTGATTTTTTTATCAATAGTACGCCTGGTTTATTAGGAAATATCGCACAGGTAACTGACTTATGGGTCATTAACGCAAAAAACACAGACGGGTACGGCATAGAAACCGTGTGTTTTGTGATCTTCTAATGATTAATGCAAAAAACGCACAAGGGCACACATGCTAATCAACATTGAAAGCCCTCAAAGGATGCTCTTACCGACATTGTACGTTAATACTACAAACTTAAAGTACTACTGGTAATTTGTTCTAATACTACAAACTTAAACTACTTCTCATGCTGCCATCAAGGCATGCTAGACAGACGCCGGCGTTCTCCTTCCCGGCCTTGTAGGCAGTAGCCCACCGTGCTTCGATCTCCGCCAAGATCTCCTCACCACGGCGTGTAGCCTCTTTTTTCTTGCGGCGGTGGGACTCACTTTTCTTGATTGCTTTCTGCCTTTTCTGCTCCTTTTGTGCGGCTTTGGCCGCCTCTAGATCCACCACCCATTCGGCCATGGCATACTCAAAGTCCGCCCATGTAACTGTCTGGCTGCCGGCGGCGATGAACTCGGTGCGGCGAGATGTCATCGCTTCCTTACCATGTGTATGGTCGCGGGCGGCGAGGAACGCGGCGTGGCGGGATGCCATCGCTTCCTTACCAGCTATTGTGCGTCGCGGTGCCATGGACGACGCCTGGAGAGAGCTCTGGGACGGAGGGGCCGGGCAGCCGTATAGTGCGGTGGTATTCAAGAGCTGAACCACAAACAACAACAAAAATTTGGCTTCCCTTACAATTTTGCCCGTTCATTATCGCACACGGTTCATCTCCGTCGCTTCCGGAAATAGTGTGCGCTGAGCCTATTGTGTCTTGCGTTATGATTGGCCGGAACCCTAGCCACGCGGACCGCGTGTGTGCACCGTTGGATGCGTCGTGATCGAACGGCAATCCACGTCCCTCACATCACACCCGTGCACCTGTAGCTGGATTGGATTTATATGCGCTAAATGCCTAGAAAATGCACATAATCCCCTAAATATGGTAAATGAGCCCGGAAAAATGCCAAATTTGAACACAGTGATTTGCAGGGTGTATGTTCGTCGTAGAAAAAAACTCCAGGGCAAAGAACAAAGAAAATTTGGATTCCCGTTCAATATTGAGGATTTCCCTTTTGAAAGCATGGAACTTCCTCAGTGATGGTTCGATTTATGAAGAGTGTGCATGACAACATAAGCCAAACCTTCTCAAATTTTTACCAAGATATGGTGAGGTCATACCATGGCATCATGCCAGGTGTCATGTTTTTTAAGCATTTATTTCATTTTTTCTATAGTTTAAAACCCAACAAACAGACATTTGTGGTTGACTATTGCCACACATTTCATCGAAATATCTCTCTATTCCTTGTAAAAGGCATGAGAATTTACTAAATGGCACGAGCATGGTTTTCTAGGCCGTTCTTGTGGACCCTTTCATGCATCGATTGTTTGAACTTGAATTATGCGCATTAATGCCTAGGAAATGCACATAATCCCCTAAATATGGCAAATGAACCCGGAAAAGTGCGAAATTTGAACACGGTGATTTGCAGGTTGTATGCTCATCATAGAAAAAAAACTCATGGACAAAGGATAAAGGAAATTTAGACCCCCCTTCAATCTTGGTGATTTCCCCCTCGAAACAATGAAACTTCCTCGGATGATGGTTCGTTTTATGAAAGGCGCACATCACGACATAAGGAAAACATTCTCCAATTTTTGCCAGGCCATGGTGAGGCCATACCATGGCACCACACCAGGCGTCATGTTTTCCAACCATGTGTTTTTTTTTGTATAGCACGAGCATGGTTTTCTAGACCATTCTTGTGCAACTTTTCATGCACCGATTGTTCGAATTTGAATTATGTGCATAATTAATGCCTAGAAAATGCACACAATCCCCTAAATATGGTAAATGAGTTCAGAAAAATGTCAAATTTTAACACGTTTCATTTGAGGCGGTATGTTGATCGTTGGAAAAAAACTTAATGACAAACTAGGACGGAAATTTGGATTCCCCTTCAATCTTGGTGATTTCCCTCTCAAAAGCATTGAACTTCCTCGGTGATGGTTTCATTTATGAAGGGCGTGCATGACGACATAAATCAAACCTTCTCAGCTTTTAACCAGGTCACGGTGAGGCCATACCACGGCATCATGCCCGTCGTCATGTTTTTCAACCACATATTTCATTGTTCTGTAGTTGATAACCCAATAAATGGCGCATTTGTGGTTGACTATTGCCACGCATCCCATTGAAATCTCTGCCCCTTCCTTGTAAAAGGCTTGAGAAATTACTAAATACCATTAGTATGGTTTTTCCAGACCGTTCTTGTGCACCCTTTCATGCACCAATTGTTTGAATTTAAATTACGTGCATTAATGCCTATAAAATGCACATAATCCCCTAAATATTGTAAATGAACCCGGAAAAGTGTCAAATTCGAACATGGTGATTAGCAGGGTTTATGTTCATCGTAGAAAAAAACTCATGGATGAAGGACAAAGGAAATTTGGATTCCCATTCAATCTCGGTGATTTACTATCGCACACGATTCATCTCCGTCGGCTCTGCGAACCGTGTGTGTTCACTCATACATGAAAAAGGAAAAGAAAACCCTCGCCCACTTCATCCCCACTCACTCGCTGCAGACTCCTCCGCAACTCTGCACCCTAAGCTCGATGGCTATTGGCGGTGGGCGTAGGTCGCGCTCCAAACGGCACCAGATTTCGCCTCCACCGCTTTCCGCCGCCTATCTGCACCGACATTATAGACTTTGGTCGACTGGGGTTTTCTGCGGGATTGGGCCAGGGATTTTTCTCATGGAGAAGGTAATCAACTTAATCAGCGAAATATTCACTCATCTCTTCTCGCTGTCCATCCGTCGCTGTTAATCAACCGGTGGAAATCGCCGTGGAATCATTTTTGTTCTAGCAGATTCGTGGGTGTTCATTCATGTGTGCACAGTGCGAGCACAAATCAGGCCACTGTGGTCGTGGCCAGTCGGAACGAAGTTCTATCTCACCATTCTGGATGACTTCAGGGAGCGCTCGGTATGTTCAATCTCAACCTACCATGGTTGGCATGGCCTAAATTTGTGAACATATACCGTCTGTTGCTACATTATCTATATATTTGCATCAAATCTTTGTTACATTATCTATTTTTAATTCTATATTTTGGTACTTTGCTTGCATCTAGATATGGATATGTTTTATCAGTTACTCCCATATTTGCATCTTGCTGGGTTATTTTAATATATCTAATTGACGATCTTAATTTTCATTTCAAGCAGTACATCCCTTGCTTTGCAAGAACAGGAGTAGAAGGAAATCTTGGGCTTTACTTTGCTGATGACTCCCACGATGTCATATTGACAACGCAACATGGATTTACAATGACGGGTAGTGTAAAACTTGATAAAGATGGTCACTCCTATTTTAGTGCGGACCTTTGGAGAAAAATGTCTAAGTGTTATGAACTGAAAGCTGGCAATAAAATTCTAGTGCGTGCACCACAGCCTAGTCTAATTAACATAGATGTTTACTTCCCCAACATCATCAGCCGATCAAAGTCTGATCGATGTTAGTGCCCTTTCAACTTTCTCCATGCTGTCATATTACTATTTAAGCAACAAATTTTAATATCATATTCTGACTCCGTTCCTAGGCAGTAACAAATTTTGTTTACCAATTTATGTGCACTATATATTCTTCTGACATGTTCTGAATAAATAATACATTTCCACCTTTTAAGCAGGATATGTTGGATGCATAGTGAACGATTTGTATGTTACTAAGCGTACCAAATTTCACTAGAAGGACTTGAAGCATGTCATAAACTTTGTTGATAATCTGACAGAGATAGCACATCGTATGAACGCTGGATTTTGGATGGGATTAATTAGACCTATGGTGCACACACTGAACAAGACCAATTGTGTGCACAAAGCGCTGACAAAAAGTCTTATTTTAATGTTGATGCTCATAAACTATATATATCTTCAACGATATGTTACGATTGTTTTTTCATTCTACATGTCAACAAAAATTGCCCCCTGTAGCCATTCCTGGATCGATTTCCCGACGTGGTCGAATTACACTTGTGCCTGCTAATAACGCCAAAGTGATTGCAAGGTACTGCATTTCCCGCAAAAATGGAACCATTCAAATTAACAAGTTCTCGCTTCTCGTGGCAATGGATACGTCTCCGTCGTATCTACTTTTCCAAACACTTTTTCCCTTGTTTTGGACTCTAACTTGCATGATTTGAATGGAACTAACCCGGACTGGCGCTGTTTTCAGCAGAATTGCCATGGTGTTATTTGTGTGCAGAAATAAAAGTTCTCGGAATGACCTAAACATCAATGGAGCATTATCTTGGAATATATAATGAATATTGGAAGGAAGATCCACGTCAGGGGGTGTCCCACCTGTCCACAAGGGTGGGGCCGCGCCTGCCACCCCTGGGCTGCTCCACCGACCTCAACCTGGACTCCATATATTCACTTTCGGGGGGGAAACCAGAGGAGAAGGATTAATTGCGTTTTTACGATACGAGGCTGCCGCCAAGCCCTAAACTCTCTCGGGAGGGCTGATCTGGAGTCCGTTCGGGGCTCTGGAAAGGGGAATCCATCGCCATCGTCATCATAAACCATCCTCCATCACCAATTTCATGATGCTCACTGCCATGCGTGAGTAATTTCATCATAGGCTTGCTGGACAGTGATGGGTTGGATGAGATTTATCATGTAATCGAGGTAGTTTTGTTAGGGTTTGATCCCTAGTATCCACTAAGTTCTGAGATTGATGTTGCTATGACTTTGCTATGATTAATGCTTGTCACTAGGGCCCAAGTGCCATGATTTCAGATCTGAACCTATTACATTTTAATCAATATATGAGAGTTCTTGATCCTATCTTGTTAGTCTATAGTCACCTATTATGTGTTATGATCCGTTAACCCTGAAGTGACAATAATTGGGATATTTACCGATGATGACCGTAGTTTGAGGAGTTCGTGTATTCACTATGTGTTAATGCTTTGGTCTGGTACTCTATTAAAAGGAGACCTTAATATCCCTTAGTTTCCAATAGGACCCCGCTGCCACGGGAGGGTACGGCAAAAGATGCCATGCAAGTTCTTTTCCATAAGCACGTATGACTATATTCGAAATACATGCCTACATTGCATTGATGAACTAGAGCTAGTTCTGTGTCACCCTAGGTTATGACTGTTACATGATGAACCACATCCGGCATAATTCTCTATCACCGATCCATTTCCTACAAGCTTTCCATATATTGTTCTTCGCTTATTTACTTTTCCGTTGCTATTGCTATCATCACTACAAAATACCAAAAACATTACTTCTGCAACCGTTACCTTTTATCACTGTTACAACTACTATCATATTACTTTGCTACTAAATACTTTGCTAAAGATATTAAGTTTCCAGGTGTGGTTGAATTGACAACTCAGCTGCTAATACTTGAGAATATTCTTTGGCTCCCCTTGTGTCGAATCAATAAATTTGGGCTGAATACTCTACCCTCGAAAACTGTTGCGATCCCTTATACCTGTGGGTTATCAAGACTATTTTCTGGAGCCGTTGCCGGGGAGCATAGCTCTATTCTTTGAGTCACTTGGGATTTATATCTGCTTATCATTATGAAGAACTTGGAAGATCCAAGAACCAAGATTTATCCCTCAACTACGAGGGGAGGTAAGGAACTGTCATCTACCTCTGCGCTTGATTCACCTTCTGTTTTGAGTAAGCTTGCGACACCTAAACCTGCTTCTGCTATTAATTCTGATATGTCACATGTTATTGATGATGCCACTTCTGCTATGCATGATACTGATGATGAAACTACTTCTATGCTTGATACTACTATGCCACTTGGTGAATTTCTTGATGAACAACTTGCTAGGGCTAGAGAGAATGAAATTATTGAAACTGATAATATTGATGAAAGTGATGATGAAGATTCTCCCCCTAGATATGAATTACCTGTTGTGCCTGAGGGCTATGTTATGGATGAAGAAACTGCTAGATATTTTCTTGCTTGCAATGATAGGAGTGATCTTAAGAAGTTATTAGCTAAGCTGAAACAAAAAAAACTCTGAATGCTAGAATGAAATATGATCCTGCTTATGCTACTTCACCTATCTTTGTTACTTATAAGGATTATGATTTCTCTGTTGATCCTGAGATAATTACTTTGGTTGAATTTGATCCTTTCTACGGCTATGAATATGAAACTGTTGTGGCACATCTTACTAAATTAAATGATATAGCCACCCTGTTCACTAATGATGAGAAAACTCGCTATTATTATATCCTTAAGATATTTCCGTTCTCATTAAAGGGTGATGCTAAGATATGGTTTAATTCTCTTGATCCTGGTTGTGTCCGTAGTCCCTAGGATATGATTTATTACTTCTCTGCTAAATATTTCCCCGCTCATAAGAAACAAGCTGCTTTAAGGGAAATATATAATTTTGTGCAAATTGAAGAAGAGAGTCTCCCACAAGCTTGGGGGAGGCTTCTACAATTACTTAATGCTTTGCCTGATCATCCTCTTAAGAAAAATGAAATACTTGATATCTTTAATAATGGACTAACCGATGCTTCCAGAGACCACCTGGATAGTTGTGCTGGTTGTGTTTTCAGGGAAAGAACACCAGATGAAGCTGAAATTTTATTGAATAACATGTTGACTAATGAAAATAATTAGACACTTCCTGATCCAATTCCTGAACCAATTCCTAAGCCAACTCCGAAGAAAAGGGGTATTCTATTTCTCAGTCCTAAAGATATGCAAGAGGCAAAGAAATCTATGAAAGAAAAAGGTATTAAAGCTGAAGATGTTAAGAATTTACCTCCTATTGAAGAAATACATGTTCTTAACTTACCGCCTGTTGAAGAAATACATGGTCTTGATAACCCGACACATGTAGTAAAGGTAAATTCTCTCTATAGATATGATAAAGCTGAAATCCCATTTACTAAGTTTGCTAGTCCATGTTTGGATGAGTTTGATGACTTTATGGTTAAGCAAGAAAACTTTAATGCTTATTTTGGTAGAGAATTAAAACGCAATGCTGATATGCTTGAACACTTGGGTGATTATATGGCTAATGTTAAAGGTGAACTTAAACTTATTAGTAAATATGCTTCTATGATTACCACTCAAGTAGAACAAGTACTTAAAGCTCAGAATGATTTGCTCAATGAATTGAATAGTAAGAAAAATGATAATGCTGTTAGAGTTATGACTAGAGGTGGTAAAATGACTCAGGAACCTTAGTATCCTGAGGGCCATCATAGGAGAATTGAGCAAGATTCTCAGAGAAATAATGTTGACGCACCTAGTCCTTCTAAGAGGAAGAAAAAGAAAAATGATAGGAGTTTGCATGCTTCTAGTGAACCTGTTGTTGACACACCTGAGAATCCCAATGATATTTCTATTTCTGATGCTGAGACACAATCTGGTAATGAACATGAACCTAGTGATAATGTTAATGATGATGTTCATGTTGATGCTCAACCTAGCAATGATAATGATGTAGAGATTGAACCTGCTGTTGATCTTGATAACCCACAATCAAAGAATCAACATTATGATAAGACAGACTTTGTTGCTAGGAAGCATGGCAAGGAAAGAGAACCATGGGTTCAGAAACCCATGCCTTTTCATCCTAAACCATCCAAGAAAAAGGATGATGAGGATTTTGAGCGCTTTGCCGAAATGATTAGACCTATCTTTTTGCGCATGCGTTTGACTGATATGCTTAACATGAATCCTTATGCTAAGTACATGAAAGATATTGTTACTAATAAAAGAAAGATACCGAAAGCTGAAATTACCACCATGCTTGCTAATTATACTTTTAAAGATGGAATACCAAAGAAACTTGGAGACCCTGGGGTATCAACCATACCATGCCCCATTAAAAGAAAGTATGTTAAAACTGCTTTATGTGATCTTGGAGCCGGTGTTAGTGTTATGCCTCTCTCTTTATATCGTAGACTTGATTTGAATAAGTTGACACATACCGAAATATCTTTGCAAATGGTTGATAAATCAACTGCTATACCTGTCGGTATTTGTGAGGATGTGCCTGTTGTGGTTGCGAACGTTACTATTTTAACGGACTTTGTTATTCTTGATATTCCCGAGGACAATAGTATGTCTATTATTCTTGGAAGACCCTTTTTAAATACTGCAAGGGCTATTATTGATTGCACCAAAGGCAATGTCACTTTTCATGTTAATGGTAATGAGCATATGGTACACTTTCCAAGGAAACAACCTCAAGTTCATAGTATAAACTCTATTGGAAAAATTCCATCGATTACTATTGGAGGTTTTGAATTTCCTCTTCCTACTGTCAAGAAGAAATATGATATTCTTATTGTTGGGGATGTGCATATCCCCGTTGAGGTAACCTAGTGTTATTCGAAAATTCTCCAGTTCCATGTTATTCGGAATGGGTTTGTTAACAACACCTGATCAACCTTGTTAGTGGATTCCTTTTGATGAGCATGAGATGGATGAATTTAGAAAACACAACTCTCTGTACCCTATTTTTACTTTATGTTATTTATATTAAATAAAGCAAAAAAAGTAATTCCTGTCTGTTTTCTGAATTATCAATGCAATAAAAAATACCCCGAAAATAAAAGTTCTCCAAATGCCCTGAAAATTAAATATGATTTTTTTCTAGAATATTTTAGAATATCTGGCACTAAGAACACAACAGGGGGAGCAAGTACCTGGCCATGAGGGTGGAGGGCGCGCCCTACCCCGCTGGGCGCGCCCCCTGCCTCGTGGGCCCACGGTGGCTCCCCTCCACTTATTCCAGCTACCACACACTCCTTCTTCCTCCCACAAACACCACTAACCAGCTCAAACCCGAGTCCAAGCTCATTTTGCTGCCATTTTTGATCTCCTTACTCAAAGCACCTCTCATAAAACTGCTTTGGGGGATTGTTCCTTGGTATGTGACTCCTTCAATGGTCCAATTTGTTTTTGTTCTAGTGCTTTATTCATTGCATATTTGTGCTTCTTTGGTGACCCTGTTCTTGAGCTTGCATGTCAAATTTATATGGTCAAAATTAGTTTTGATGAATGATATCGCCTCTAGGCACTTGTAGGAGTAGTTGCTATCAATATTGTTGAGTTTGGTTCACTTTTATTTTGAAGTTACTAACAATTTCAGAAATTTTCAGAAAAAGATGAAGAGATTTTTGAGGGGCTCATCGAGTCGAAGCTCGAAAGATAAGCAAAGTGAGGAGGATAAGAGGCCCAAGTATAATCTCCCTCGCACCGCGGAAGTTCGGCCGTGTGAATGGCCTTGTGATAATTTCTCGAGAGTAGCCGGGATTTATGACGATTTCTATGAATTGGCTGAGAATGCAGGCCTCACCGCCTTCCTCCACGGCCAACGCGAACAGTATCTCTTACTCACCAATATCTTTGTGCAAATTTTTCATTTCCATGCTAGAAGCTCACCACCTATGATGGAATTTTATTTATATGATGAGCATAAGGAGATGTCACTTCGTGACTTTTGTCGGGTTTGTTTGATCCCTTTTGCGGGCATCATAGAGCAACCACATCGTGATGATGTGGATGGGTTCATTCATACCATTACTGTAGGGGAAACAAGGAAGGTTTCCGACGCACAAATTACTAGCATACACTTTCCAGTTCTACGTTACTTTGCTATATTTGCCAGTAGATGCTTAATTGGGTGCGGAAACTGTGGAAACCTGAGTGCCCCTGATATTGTTATTTTGTGCCATGCCTTATTTCGTGATGATACATTCAGCATGGGCGCTATTATTGCAAAGCGGTTAAATGTTAACCGTACTAAGGACCCCGTCCTTGGAGGCATCTTTGCCTCGCACCTCGCTGCATATTTTAGCATACCTATTAGGCATTATGAGAAGGAAGAAAAATTGTTGCCTCCTGTTTATTTAGATTATAAGAGTATGGTAGCACATGATTTTATTATTAAGAATAGGGAAAAGGATCTTAAGTACAAATTAATATTTGGTAAAAATCATCCTGAGACTATTACCTTGCCTGCTCATTCCTTGTTTGATTTATCTGCACGCAAATACCTTGTTCCGTTGGAGGCCATTCACGCCTACCGGAACCCTACATCAGCTACAGAGCCAGAGCCAGAATCACAATATGATCCTCCATGATAGTCTGATTATCAGTGGGATCCGAAGGTGATTGCCAACCAGTGGCAATCCGAGGCTTCTTCACAGTACGACCCCAACTATTACTATGGATATCCGCCAGGCCAGCCGTGGCCATAGACCAACTTAGGCCAAAAGCCTAAGCTTGGGGGAGTACGTACTTCTCACCGACATTACATTCATGTTCGCACACTCATTGCTAGTTGTCGGTGCTCATACTTTTTCATTATACCATCCATGCTAGTTTATTTTCCTTTTTATGCTTTCTTCTTGTGTGTTTAATAAACCTTAATAAAAAATAAAAAATTTAGTTGTAGCCTTTAATTAGTTTACTTTCCATGCTTGTAGTAGTAATTAAAAAGAAAACCCAAAAATATTTCTCGTTCTTCTTTTGCTTGTTGGGAGCTTTCCCGTGTAAATACTTTTATTTCTTTTCTTTCCTTTGGGGGTCGATAGGAGAAGACCATAATGAAAATGTTAAAGTGGCTCTTATATGCATTATTGTTGATTTGACAAAGAGCCCATATTACCTTGTCTTCTCTCTTGAATTGAATGCTTGCAGATTCTAGCTTAGTCCAATGCACGTGCACTATTATTATTATCCACACTATTCGGTCGTGCAAGTGAAAGGCAATAATGATGACTATATGATGAACTTATTGAGATGAGAAAAGCTGGTATGAACTCGACCTCTCTTGTTTTTGTAAATATGATTAGTTCATCGTTCCTGATTGAGACTATTATGAATAAACATGTTTGCAATGACAATTAGAGATTATAGTTGCTTATGCCATGCTTAATTAGCTAGGAGCTTATAATGGTTTACCTTCCGTGCCAACATGCTATTAAAATTTTTGTGATGTGGTATGATAGGGTGGTATCCTCTTTTGAATGATTCGGGAGGCTTGACTTGGCACATGTTCACGCATGTAGTTGAAACAAAATCAACATAGCCTCTACGATATTTATGTTCATGGTGCATTATATCCTACTCATGCTTGCATTCGGTGTTGATTAATTTTAATGCATGTTCATGACTGTTGTCGCTCTCTAGCTGGTCGCTTCCCAGTCCTTTGCTAGCCTTCACTTGTACTAAGCGGGAATACTGCTTGTGCATCCAGTTCCATAAACCCCAAATTTATTCCATATGAGTCCACCATACCTACCTATATACGGTATCTACCTGTCATTCCAAGTAAATTTGTATGTGCCAAACTCTAAACCTTCAAATAAATATTCTGTTTTGTATGCTCGAATAGCTCATGTATCAACTAGGGCTGTCCGTATCTTCCATGTTAGGCGGGTTATTCTCAAGAGGAGTGGACTCCGCTCCTCACTCACGAGAAAATGGCTGGTCACCGGGATGCCCGGTCCCATGCTTTATGCAAATCAAATCAAAATAACTGCAAACAAAACTCCCCCGGGACTGTTGTTAGTTGGAGGCACTCGTTTTTTCGAGCAAGCCATGGATTGATGCTTGTTGGTGGAGGGGGAGTATAAACTTTACCATTCTGTTTGGGAACCGCCTATAATGTGTGTAGCATGGAAGATATCGCCATCTCTTGGTTGTTTTGTTGACAATGAAAGTATACCGCTCAAAATATTATTCATATCTATTTCAAAACCGAGCTCTGGCACCTCTACAAATCCCTGCTTCCCTCTGTGAAGGGCCTATCTATTTACTTTTATGCTGAGTCATCATCCACTTATTAAAAAGCACCAGTTGGAGAGCACCACTGTCATTTGCATTCATTACTGTTAGTTTACATTGAGTATGACTTGACTGGATCTCTTTTACCATGAATTACAATGTCTAGTCAGTCCTTGATCTTTAAAGGTGATCTGCATTTATGTTTTGTGGTCTCAGAAAGGGCTAGCGAGATACCATCTTGTTATATCATATCATGATTGCTTTGAGAAAGTGTTGTCATCTGAGATTTATTATTATTGCTCGCTAGTTGATTATGCCATTGATATGAGTAAACATGAGACCTAAATGTTATAGTGAATATGGTTAGTTCATAATCTTTGCTGAAAACTTGAATGTTGGCTTTACATATTTACAACAACAGGAGCAAACAGAGTTTGTAAAAGTTTTTCTTTATCAATTCTAGTTTATCAACTGAATTTCTTGAGGACAAGCAAAGGTTTAAGCTTGGGGGAGTTGATACGTCTCCATCGTATCTACTTTTCCAAACACTTTTGCCCTTGTTTCGGACTCTAACTTGCATGATTTGAATGGAACTAACCCGGACTGACGCAGTTTTCAGCAGAATTGCCATGGTGTTATTTTTGTGCAGAAATAAAAGTTCTCGGGATGTCCTGAAAATCAGCGGAGCATTATTTTGGAATATATAATGAATATTGGAAGGAAGATCCACGTCAGGGTGTGTCCCACCTGTCCACGAGGGTGGAGCGTGCCTACCCCCTGGGCGCGCCCCCTGCCTCGTGGGCCCCTTGACGCTCCACCGACCTCAACCTGGACTCCATATATTCACTTTCGGGGAGAAAAAACCAGAGGAGAAGGATTCATCACGTTTTTACGATACGGAGCCGCCGCCAAGCCCTAAACTCTCTCGGGAGGGCTGATCTCGAATCCGTTCGGGGATCCGGAGAGGGGAATACGTCGCCATCGTCATCATTAACCATCCTCCATCACCAATTTCATGATGCTCACTGCCGTGCGTGAGTAATTTCATCGTAGGCTTGCTGGACGGTGATGGGTTGGATGAGATTTATCATGTAATCAAGTTAGTTTTGTTAGGGTTTGATCCCTAGAATCCACTATGTTCTGAGATTGATGTTGCTATGACTTTGCTATGCTTAATGCTTGTCACTAGGGCCCGAGTGCCATGATTTCAGATCTGAACCTATTATGTTTTCATCAATATATGAGAGTTCTTGATCCTATCTTGCAATTTTATAGTCACCTATTATGTGTTATGATTTGTTAACCCCGAAGTGACAATAATCGGGATACTTACCGGTGATGACCGTGGTTTGAGGAGTTCATATATTCACTATGTGTTAATGCTTTGGCCCGGTACTTTATTAAAAGGAGATCTTAATATCCCTTAGTTTCCAATAGGACCCCGCTGCCATGGGAGGGTAGGACAAAAGATGTCATGCAAGTTCTTTTCCATAAGCACGTATAACTATATTCGGAATACATGTCTAGATTGCATTGATGAACTAGAGCTAGTTCTGTCTCACCCTAGGTTATGACTGTTACATGATGAACCGCATCCGGCATAATTCTCTATCACCGATCCATTGCCTACGAGCTTTCCATATATTGTTCTTCGCTTATTTACTTTTCCATTGCCATTGCTATCATCACTACAAAATACCAAAAACATTATTTTTGCTACCGTTACCTTTTATCACCGTTACCACTACTATCATATTACTTTGCTACTAAATACTTTGCTACAGATATTAAGTTTCCAGGTGTGCTTGAATTGACAACTCAGTTGCTAATACTTGAGAATATTCTTTGGCTCCCCTTGTGTCGAATCAATAAATTTGGGTTGAATACTCTACCCTCGAAAACTGTTGGCGGTCCCCTATACTTGTGGGTTATCAGCAATGCATCCATATTGGAAAATTGGAGACACTGTTCTACTCCTACTCTACCAAGGCACGGGAGCGCTCTTCCTTTTCATTGATGAGATGTCAAGTCACCGTGATCAAGCTGCTTCCAGTGGATAGTTGTTGTTGTTGGCCCTCAGCATCTTAAAATGTGCTAGTTGTTACTATATATGTTAAGTATGTAGATATGGACCAAATGGTTGTTGGCCCTTAGCCTCTTAAAATGTGATAGTTGTTACTATGTTAAGTATGTAGATATGGACCATATGGTTGTCAAAACCGTGTTACAAAGATCCTCCTTTTGTCGAATAGTGTAACCACTATATATATGTTACTCAAATGGTGTTACCCAAGTTCATAAATTTTCATGGAAAGTATTAGTATCATACACAGTTCATGGAGTTTAAGCGTGTGCCCGATGTCCAGAAGGCATTTGCATATTAACTGTCCATATTGCAAATTCACACACATGTTCACATAAGGAAACATATGTGTAACATACTAATCATCGCACACGAGTACTCGCAGACGCATCGTGTGCGATACTCCTAGCCACTGCAAGCAACTAGTTTGTATTTTTCAAAGTTTTTTGTACACACAGAATCACACACAAAGTAAATGTATTGACCGTCTGTGTTGTATTTTCTCATCGCAAACAGTTCATCCGAGTCGGTTGTTTGCCACGTATCACATCCATCTTGTTTACACAACTCATTTGTGTACTTTTGGCTCATCGCAAACAGTTCATCCATGTGAATTGTATGTTGCATATCACACACATCTTGTTAAGTTGAACCGTTTCTATTGTGTTCCCTAATCGAAAATTGTTCATCCGAGTTAACCGTATGCCGTATATCACACACACATTGATATGGCTGCCCGTTTCTGTTGTTCTACCTCATCGCAAACAGTTCGAATGAATTAACCGTGTGTCCTACATCGCACACACATTGTTATGGCTGCCCGTTTCTGTTGTTCTGCCTCATCGCAGATAGTTTGAATGGATTAACCGTATGCCCTGCATCGCACACGCAACTAAAATCTTAACCATGTTTGATGCAGTCACCATCGCAAACATTTTGCACCTTTTTGACGGTTTTTTACACCAGCATTTGTGATTATTGCATCGCACATAGTTTCGGCAAAGGGTCTCTGATCGTAGTGTCGCGTTTGTAGTCTCCTACAGTAGTGCAGTGACCAGTACTTCTGTAATGGTGCTAGCACTAGCTCTGCTAACTACAGGAGGGAGCGGATCATCAATGATCACCATGTTGCCAGGGAAAGCATCAGCGGACGCCCCGTCAGAGTCGATGAGCATCTCGACGGGCGGGTCGGTGGAGCCGACGGACTCCAGGTCGGAGGCGGGCTCGTTGGCGATGCAGAGCTTGCCGAGGAGGTCGACTAGGCAGCTCTCGGAGCTGGCCGCTCCGACATCGGGCGCGGGCTCGTCGGAGAGGCTGATCCCACCCGTGAGATCAGCCAGGCAGCTTGCGGCGCAAGCAGCTTCCACGTCGCGAAGCGCGTCGACGCAAATGCCATCAGGTATGTCGGCCTGGCTGCGCTTGCCAGGAAGGAAGAGGACTCCTGTCCAGAACGTGTTTCTAGCCGACGGTGCACTTAACCCCACGATAGGCGCCAAATGTCGGGGATATCTAGCGACATATGCCAGGGGCGGCTTATCATGGATGGGGACAGGAGTACGTCGTCGGGCCCTGGAAGCGTGAGTGAGCGAGATCTCGAACGCTTACGAGTCTTACCCAGGTTCGGGGCTCTTCGTGGAGATAACACCGCTAGTCCTGCTCTACGGGGTCTCCGCATGATGACTATCATCAATAAGGTAGCTACAAGGTTGCTCCTCGAGCTATTCGGCTTGAGGAGGAAGAAGGGCAAGGCTAGCTCTATCTCCTCTCTCTATGTGTGTGTATGTTGGCTAGGGTTCTGAACCCTTTGGATGGATGAGCCAGGGGGGTTTATATAGGCCTACCCCCTAGGGGTACAATGGTAATCCATCTGGGTGTAGGACCCGGATGTCAGTGTCTCTAGGCGCCAGCTTCTCCACCGGCTGCTGGGGCCCACCGCTTGGTAGGTCCCGCTGGCTGCCGTGAACTCGGCCGACATGTGGGCCCGCCGTCTACGGGCCATGCTGACTGCCCTTTACTGTAGCCTTGCCTTTGGCGATGAAAGCCTCATCGAGGGACGTACAACTACAGTCCCGCCGCCTGGTGGGCGCTTACTGTAGCCACTCCCCGTCTCATCAGATTAATGGCGCGCATACTCCGACGAAAGGGGGCCGTCTGCTAGAGGTCGGCCCATCCTCATGGCGGACTGCTAGGGTGCGCTGTCTTCTAGCAGCTCGCGGACAGGTAGGGCCCTCCGGCTACGGGCCATACCAACGGCACATCGTGGAAGCCTGGCCCTAAGTGATATAGGTCACGTCAGGAGTCACGTGGCTACGGTGCGGCGTCGGTCGAAGGGTGTCCGCTTGGTACGCCCGCACTGTTGCCACACTCTTCCGAGATTCGGGGGTGGCAGACGACCATGTAGCCACGCCATGTCTTGTCGTAGTAAATGGGTGTAAACTTTGAGAGAGCGCGGGGCCTCCTGCTAGCCGCCGACTTCCTGGAGCCGTCTGTTGGGAGCATGTTGTCTTCTAGTAGCCGGCCCCCTGGACCAGCCAGCCCAAGGAGTCGGTCGTTCATCCGGAAGGTGTCAAGGGCGCAACTAGCCCCGATGTCTTGAAATACTATGGGGTGCTGATGAGGCTACCCATGGTCAATCCCTCCGACAAAGATCAACTCCCTGCTGAGTCAAGTGATTATAATACCCAGACATTTTGAGTATGTGTTCACTGACAGAACTATTCTCCTCCATCTTCCAGCTATAGAACTTGTTGGAGACTTCATATCTCTCAACCCGGGCATTTACTTGAAATATTAACTTCAACTCTTGGAACATCTCATATGCTCCATGACGTTTAAAATGTCTTTGGAGTCCCGGTTATAAGCTATAAAGCATGGCACACTAAACTATAGAGTAGTCATCAAATCGAGCTTGGCAGCCATTCATAACATCAGCTTCAGCTCCTACAGCAGGCCTTTCACCTAGCGGTGCATCAATGACATAATTCTTCTGTGCAACAATGAGGATAATCCTCAAGTTACGGACCCAGTCCATGTAGTTGCTACCATCATCTTTCAACTTAGCTTTCTCTAGGAATGCATTAAAATTCAGGGGAACGGTAGCTCGGGCCATTGATCTACAACATAGATATGAAAAACTATAAGACTGAGTTCATGATAAATTAAGTTCAATTAATCAAATACTAATGAACTCCTACTTAAATAAACATCCCTCAAGTGATCTAAGTGATACGTGATCCAAATCAACTAACCCATGTCCGATCATCGCGTGAGATGGGGTAGTCATAAATGGTGAACATCTCTATGTTGATCATATCTACTATATGACTCACGTTCGACCTTTCGGTCTCCAGTGTTCCGAGACCATGTCTGTACATGCTAGGCTCATCAAGTTTAACCCAAGTATTCTGCATGTGCAAAAGTGTCTTACACCCGTTGTATGTGAAAGTAGAGTCTATCACACTCGATCATCACGTGGTGTCTCGAAACGACGAACTGTAGCAACGGTGCATACTCTGGGAGAACACTTTTATCTTGAAATTAAGTGAAGGAATCATCTTATAATATTACCGCCGTTCTAAGCAAAATAAGATGCATAAAAGATAAACATCACATGCAATCAAAATATGTGACATGGTATGGCCATGATCATCTTATGCTTTTGATCTCCATCTCCAAAGCAACGTCATGATCTCCATCGTCACCGGCTTGACACCTTGGTCTCCATCGTAGCATCATTATATTGAGGTCGTCAGGCCAACTATTGCTTCTACGACTATCGCTAACGCATACTGATAAAGTAAAGCAATTACATGGCACTTGCACTTCATGCAATAAAGAGACAACCCAAAGGCTCCTGCCGGTTGTTGATATTATAAAACATGATCATCTCATACATCACATATATCACATCATATCTTGACCATATCACATTACAACATTCCCTGCAAAAAAAGTTAGACGTCATCTACTTTGTTGTTGCAAGTTTTACGTGGCTGCTACGGGCTTCTAGCAAGAACTGTTCTTACCTACGCAAAAACCACAACGGTGTTTCATCAACTTTGTTGTTTTAACCTTCTACAAGGACCGGCCATAGTAAAATTCAATTCAACTAAAGTAGGAGAAACAGACACCCGCCAGCCACCTTTATGCAAAACCAGTTGCATGTCTGTCACTGGAACCGGTCTCATGTGCATGGACATGTAGGGTTGGTCCGGGCCACTTCATCCCACAATATCGCCGAATCAAAATAAGACGTTGGTGTCGGCGTTCTGGGAATGGGGGTCCCCAAACTTGCCTGCCTGCGGCGTGGCTCAAAGGGGGCCCAGCACGTCCCGTCTTCATCAACACAGACCCAAGACCCTCGCGAGGGGCCAAGCCTCGCGGGGCGGACGACACGGAGCTTCCTCAGGCACGGCCTCATCAGGCTGGCTCGCGAGGAGGCGGAGAGATCAAGGCGGGGTACCTCACGAGGTGCCCGTGACGCAAGCCATGACGACCAAGGGTGCCAGGCGGGCGCCAACCGCGCAGTGTCCTCCTTTCCTCTTTGGTGCAAAGGGAGCAAGCGCAGGCGAGAGCATCAAGCAAAGGCACCCGTTTCGGTGCAATGAGACCAAGACCAGTCCAACGGCAGGGAGGAAGTCATTGTGGAGCCCAAGCCAGTGTCACCACCAGAGCCTTTGGCAGGCGAGGACCAACTTTAGTCAGGATAAGTGTACCAGATGTTCCCCTTCAAAATGGCCAATTGTTGGCGCCCTTCCCGCTCAATATTTGGGAAGAGGCCCAGGGCCTTTGCCTATAAATAGGACTAGCCACCCACTGAGTAGGGAGAGATCAGATGGGAGATCGGATCGAAATCAGAGAGAGAATCGAGAAGAGAGAGAGAGAGAGAAGGGTGACTGAACTCCTCCTAGCAGTTCATCCCCCCAGCCAAGAACAGACCCTCGCGAGGCTGTTCTTCCTTGTATTGCTCATCATCATCAGCCCAAGAGGCAATCCACCATACCACACACTGGAGTAGGGTATTACACCACAACGGTGGCCCGAACTAGTATAAACCCTGTGTCTCTTGTGTTGTTCTTTCCATAGCTTAGATCTTAGCGAGGCGGAGGGGTGCGGGTAGGTAGAAGGCGAAATCTCCGCGCGCACCCCAGTGTTCGAACCTCAAGGGTCAGCCGAAACCTGAAATCCGACATTTGGCGCGCCAGGTAGGGGTGCGCCGGAATCCACCTTCTACCGCTTCGTGTCTCGTCGCGTCGTCGTCACCATGTCCGGCGACCAGGCGGGCAACCCAGATCCATGGGTGGCGTGGCCCGTCCGCGCAGAGCCGCTCGCCCCGGGCGACCCCGTGCCCCAGGCAGCTCGCGGTCCGCAGGGTGCTGCGGGTCACGGGCGACGCGGACAGGCTTTGACAGCTCTCACACCGCGGCAGGCGCGGTCGGCAGCAAGGGCCTCCAATCATGCCGCGACCACGACACCGTACACCAGCCGGGAGCAGGCGAACTCGAGGGCCGCGCTCACGGTGGCTCGAGAGCTGCTGCAGTGCAGGCTACTGGAGGGCGGCCGCGACGTGCTGCTGGAGCGGGTGGCAGAGCTCCTGGGCTTCGCCGCCTCGAGGGCTCACCCCTTCTGCACCCAGCTCCCATCTCAAGCCAAAGGCGGCCCGCGCGGGGGCTCCGCGAGCGCCCACGGGCTCCAAGGCCACCCCAACGCCGGCGAAGCTGTTGGCACCAGACCGGCGGCGGTGCTGCCCCCACTCCCGGTCCGCGAAGAAGGACTCGACGCGACCCGTGGCCCAAGTGGACAGCCGCGCTACCACCCCACGGTGGGCGCGTCAAGCAGGACTGCGTGGCACGCGGAGCACTACGGCGTGGCCTTCGGGATGACGGCGCCAGAAGAATACGTGCCCCTCATGATGGACCAAGGACACCCTCACGAGGGCGAACAAGGCTCGCTCCTCAGCCCAAGCTGGGGGGACGAGGCGCCAGAAGCTGAGCCCTTCCAGGAGCCCCGGGACGGTCCCACTAGCCACGCTGGAGGCAACGATTATCGGGTACCGCTAATTCCTCAGGAGCAGGCATACGCTAATCATGGATCGCAGGAGGTGCAGGTCGCCACAGCGAGCAGCTGCCCCGCTCCCACAGTCTCCTACCCCTCGGGAGGAGGGCGCAGGGGGCTGCAGGAGAGGGGCCGAGATCCGACATCACCACCGCGGCATTCGGAGCAAGGTGTTCTCAGGAGGTAGGCCCTCTGCTGGGGAGGTGCCTCAGGGCCTGCCCCTGGCGGAGGACCCGTGGTCGTCGGGGGAACCGCTGGCGACCGCTCTACCCCATCGGCGGCGTCCTGGTTTCCGGTCGTCGTTGATGGCACTAGAGTGTGGCGCAAGGCGGGGCCCTCGTCTGGCGATATGAAGCAAGGCCGGTACCTGTGAAGAAGGCCCAGTGCCTGTGAAGCTCGCCGCCCCGTGACACTCTCACATAATAATGAGTGGGGCTGTACACGCCCCGGAGTCTCAGGGGTGCCGGCCTCAGGCCCTGGGGCTCCCTCCCACGCCCAGTGGCAGCACTTAGCTCCGCGTTGGTGAGAAGACGTCCAAGACTAGATTAGGTGCCGGACGCGGCCTTTTGTCTGCTTTCATTGCTTTTCCCTTTGGTTGTCACTTTCCCCCGCTGGATTCAAGTTGGATTTGAATTTGAGATTTGTGTGTGTTTGGGGAAGGGGTGCTTAGTCTCGTTCGAGCAATTTCTCGCGTTTTGATTACCACTTCGCCTCAGCTGCCTCCCCTCGTGAGCCCCTGGCGAGCCGGGTCAGGCCCAGCTTGCGCGCAGCCCAGACTGCCGCCGTCGCGTCCTCTCAAGAGGGTTTTTTACTGCAGATCCTACGGATTCGATCAGGGAACACTCGGGACACCACAACCTCCCACAGGCTACCTCAGGGCCCGAACGGGACAAAGGTAAATTAGCCGACCAGCGGGTCGCTTAAGCCAACCACTTGGCACGGGCGCATGGGCAATGTAACGTCTACTAATACGATGAACACAAGTTTTACATGAGGGGCTCCCCCTCCAAAATGCTCTCACAGCCATCAGGCCAAAACCTGAGTTCTATTCATGCAGGGTAAGGAAGCAGGAACGATGCACAATCAGTCGGATAAATCCCCCAATGCGTCCTCAGGAGCACCACCCAAACCATTGCTGGCGTCGCTGGACTCGCCATCGTTGTCTGCGTCGCCGCCAGCGGCGGCAGGGCCGTTCACCACACCGCCCTCGTCGGCAGCCACGATCACGCCGTCGTTGTCTGAAGCGAAGGCCCTGACAAGAGCATCCACATTGTCTTCCACCCAGTGCGCCAGGTCATCTCGGACGGCCTGGGGGACTGGGGCGATGGCGGCGTCGAAATCGAAGTGGGGATCCATGTTCCGGAGATGGCTGAAGACGCGAGAAAAGGCGCGCCCGAGCAGGGCACGGCTCCTCTCTTCCACCAACCTGTCAGCCCTGACCGACCGCGCCTCCAGCTGCGTCACCACGTCGGTGAAGAACTGAAGGTTGCCGGCGTAGTTGACTGCGTGCGGCTCGCCAATAGCCGCCTCGCAGATGTTGCCCAAGGCTGTGTTGGCTCTCTCCCGGAGCGTGGTGAGCATGGGGCCGTGCTCATGCTCCAGGATCCGCCACTGACGTATCTTGTCCGCATTTTGGCGTGCGACGACCTCAGCCTCCTCCACCCGCTGGCGAAGAAGGAGCACCTCAGCCTGGGAGGTGGTTGACTCCCCTTGTGCTACCTCAAGGGCGGCCCAAAAAGCATCGGCCCGCTGCGTCGCTTCCTCCAGCTTGGCCCTCAAGGCAGCAGTCCTACCTTCAGCCTCGGCCCGGATCAACCCTAGCCTCTCCTCGAACTCGTGTTTGAGGTTCAAGTGCGCCATCGCCACCCGACGTCCGACCTCCTCCAGGACACGGGCTTCCCGTGCAGCGACGTCATCCTCCGCCTGCGTCACCAAGCGCTCCCTCGTCTCCAGACGCTCATACTCGCGGGTACGTTCGGCAGCTTCCAGCGTCAGCGCCTCCTCATGCTTCTGGAGCTCTGCTGGGTCGCCAGAGGCCACCTTCATCGACGCGAGGGCTGCCTCGCGCACCTCCACTTGCTCCTCCAGTGAGTGGCACCATGCTAGGAGCTCCCGAGCCTGCTCCTCCGCCGCCTCTCGCCGCCGGTCAGCTTCCCGGGCCTCCTCAGCGGCCCAAGATCGGGCCTCCCGAGAGGCCACCAGTGACGCCTTGGCCTCTGCGTCATCAAGATCGCGCTGATGGCGCGCAAGGGCGATGGCGCCCTCCAGCTCGTGCCCCTCTGCAGCCAGGCGCAGGCCCTCGGCCTCAAGGCGCGCGTCTTCATCAGCAAGCTCCTCACCAAGCAGGCTCACCGCGTCAGCCGCCCTTCGAAGGAATCCTTGGCGAAGAGCGCGACGCTCCCGGGCACGCTCGAGCACGTCTTCCACACCATCATCTGCCCCAAGCAAGCGCCGAGGGCCACGAATCAGCACTCCCCCTCCGGGCAGGGGGCTGGGGGCTGGCACCCTCGCGACGGCCGGGCACGCCACGCTAGAAGCCCGGCCTGGAGCCAGCCCGTCCCCAGATGAAGAGCGCAGGGAGTGCCTCAGCCAATCGCAGTCCACGACCAGGCGAGAAGCCCACGGCAGGCTGGCTATGCCACGAGAAGGCCCGTGAAGGAGGATCGCGAGGTGCGCAGGGCCACGATGCGCCTCAGGACGGTTCGCCTCTCTGAACGCCCTCACCACAAGGGCTCTGCTGCTCGGAGCGCTTGAGGACGGTGGAGCGGGCGAAGCCAAGGGGGACGGCACCTTAGCCTTCTCCGCGAGCTTGGCTGGAAGGGGCCTGTGGAGCGAGGATCAGTAAAAGCAACAGAAGGATCGGGAGCTGGGAAAGGAGAAGGCTTACTCATCAGTGGTGAAGTACTTCCTACGCTTCAGCAGGCGACAAGGGTAATCGTCGCCCAGGGCCTCCCTTCTCTTCCGGAGGGCCTCAAAGTCCACGCAGAAGCGGCCCAAGAGTTGAGCGCAGGGATCAACCTGCGACGAAGACGGAGCGTCAAGGCGATCCGTGTCAGGGGCGCCTGCCTGATGCGCACTGCCAATCGCCTCGCCAAGAGAAGCGGCTGGAGCCTCAGGGGCCTCAGTCGCAGGCGCTGAGGGCAGCAGCTTGCCACCCTCAGCCTCAGCGGCACGGGCCCCAAGAGCTGCTCCCTCATGAGCATCGCCCGGCGCTGTCACCCCGCCAGGAGCCCCCTCGGCCTCTGGCGCCTCATGCCTCCCTGCTCCGCCACTTGAGGAAGAGTCGCCTTGGCCGACTGGAAGGGCAGTCACCATCACTGGGTTCTCACGAGGCCCCTGGAGGCTGGTGGGGCGCGGCCCCCACTCATCAAAGATAGGCATCTGATTCACAAAATCGCCCCTGTTCTGGCAGAGGTACAGCAAGGCCCCTCCCTGCTGGATGCTGCCAGGGTTGGGGTCCCCAGTCAGGATCAAGAGCACTGTCCTCAGCACTTTAGGTGTCAGGTCCTCTTCCTAGAGCCTCATACGATCATCACGCCCGCTGAAGGCCCACATCCGGCGGGAGTGGCGTTGGAGAGGAGCAATGCGATGAAGCAGGAACTCCTTCACCACCTTGGGCGCTGTCACGCCAAGCGACCTCAAGAACGCGAAGCGGTGCCAGATGAAGACGAGCCGGGGGCTCTCAAGCGTCTCCTGGCCCCAGCCCGAATTGGCGACAGCAGGCGAAGTTGGCTCCGATAGCAGGGGGCTGGGCACCCCTACATCCACATACAGCCACCGCTCGCGGAACCCAGCCGTAGATGGAGGGAGCCTGAAGTCAATCCCTGAGGCCGCTGTCTCAGACGCGGCAGCGAAGCTCACGCACACCGAGCATTGGGTAGGGTCGACAAGACGCAGAGAGAAGAAGTGGCGTAGCAAGGCAACCGAAGGAAGGTTGCCCATCATTGCCTCACAAACAAAAGCGAAGACCGAAAGAAGGGTGACGGATTCAGGACCCAGATGCATCATGTGGATCTGATAGTGGGAAAGCACAGCATTGAAGAAATCAGAAAAGGGGGGAACCAGACCCGCCCACAGGGCGTCGGCAAAATACTGGACCTCGGTGACTATCCTGTCGATGGAAAAGTGGGACGCGGACCAGGCCGTCGTCCTCCCACATTCGTTGAAGATAGTGGCCAGAGCCGAGCTGACCTTGCCCAAGCCCTCGGCAGGGGCCGCCAATGGCAGCGAGCAAGGCGGAGGCATGGGTTTCTTCCCTCTTCCCTAAGGTTCGAGATTGGGTTGAAAACAGAAGCTGGAGTTCGAGCGGAGGAAGGACAGAGGGCGCTCGAGCAACAGAAAGGGGAGCGGCTGTGTATGACTACGAGTCCGCCTAGCATGGCGCAAAATAAGGGGGCGTAGGGGAACAGTGCCACCCACGTCCAATCAACCGCCACGCGGTGCCCAAGGCCGCAGGCTGTTAGGGCCCGCGGCGCTTCGCTCTTGCCCTTTCACCTCCTTGCACGGCCAAGTCCGGGCGCGCCTTAGGCCCAGGGGCTACTATCGGCGTTCTGGGAACGGGGGTCCCCAGACTTGCCTGCCTGCGGCCTGCGGCGTGGCTCAAAGGGGGGCCAGCACGGCCCGTCTTCATCAACACAGACCCAAGACCCTCGCGAGGGGCCAAGCCTCGCGGGGCGGACGACACGGAGCTTCCTCAGGCACGGCCTCATCAGGCTGGCTCGCGAGGAGGCAGAGAGGTCAAGGCGGGATACCTCACGAGGTGCCTGTGACGCAAGCCATGACGACCAAGGGTGCCAGGCGGGCGCCAGCCGTGCAGTGTCCTCCTTTCCTCTTTGGTGCAAAGGGAGCAAGCGCAGGCGAGAGCATCAAGCAAAGGCACCCGTTTTGGTGCAACGAGACCAAGACCAGTCCAACGGCAGGGAGGAAGTCATTGTGGAGCCCAAGCCAGCGTCACCACCAGAGCCTTTGGCAGGCGAGGACCAACTTTAGTCAGGATAAGTGTACCAGATGTTCCCCTTCAAAATGGCCAATTGTTGGCGCCCTTCCCGCTCAATATTTGGGAAGAGGCCCAGGGCCTTTGCCTATAAATAGGACTAGCCACCCACTGAGTAGGGAGAGATCAGATGGGAGATCGGATCAAAATCAGAGAGAGAATCGAGAAGAGAGAGAGAGAGAGAGAGAGAGAGAGAGAGAGAAGGGTGATAGAACTCCTCCTAGCATTTCATCCCCCCAGCCAAGAACAGACCCTCGCGAGGCTGTTCTTCCTTGTATTGCTCATCATCATCAGCCCAAGAGGCAAATCTCCGCGCGCACCCCAGTGTTCGAACCTCAAGGGTCAGCCGGAACCCGAAATCTGACAATTGGTGGTAAGCAGTATGACTATCACCGCCCACAACTCTTTGTGTTCTACTCGTGCATATCATCTACGCATAGACCTGGCTCTGATACCACTGTTTGGAAACGTTGCATGGAAAACAATTTTTTTTCTACGCATACACAAGATCTATCCATGGAGATGCATAACAACGAGAGGGGGAGAGTGTGTCTATGTACCCTTGTAGACCATAAGCGGAAGTGTTTAAACAACATGGTTGATGTAGTCGAACTTCTTCGTGCTCCAACCAATCAAGTACCGAATGCATGGCACCTCCGCGTTCTGCACAAGTTCAGTTCGCTGACGTCCTATGCCTTCTTGATCCAGCAAGACAACGAGGTAGTAGATGAGTTCCGACAACACGACAGCATGGTGACGGTGATGATGAAGTTGTCTCCGCAGGGCTTCGCCTAAGCACTACAAAAATATGACCGGGGTGTAAATAGTGGAAGGGGGCGCCGCACACGGCTAAGGGATTGATGTGCTTATGCTAGGCGCCCCCTTCACACATATATATAGGTGGGGGAGGAGGGAGCAGCCAGGAGGGCACCCCAAGTAGGTTGCATCCTACTTGGGGTCCTCCCCAAGTGGCGCCCCCGTTTTCCTTATTTGACAAAGAAGAAAGGAAAGGGGGAAGAGAGAAGGAAGGGGATCCTCCCCCTTTCCTTCCCCACATGGGCGGCTGCCATGGGGGCGCGCCAGCCTCTTGTGGGCTGGGGTGCTCCCCTCTTGTGGCCCAATAGACCCAATACTCTCCTGGGGGTGACCGGTACCCCCTCCGGTACTCCGATGACTATCTGGTTTTCTCCAAAACACTTCCTATGTACGAATACCATCGTACTATATATCAATATTTACCTCTTGACCATTTCGAGACTCCTCGTCATGTCTGTAATCACATCTGGGACTCTGAACAACATTCGGTCACTGAGGGAGTCCTGGATTAGGGGGTATCCGGACAGCGGGATTATATCCTTTGGCCGAACTGTTGGACTATGAAGATACAACATTGAAGACTTCGTCCCGTGTACAGATGGGACTCTCCTTGGCGTGGAAGGCAATCTTGGCAATACGGCTATGTAGATCTCCTTCCTTGTAACCGACTCTATGTAACCCTAGCCCCCTCCGGTGTCTATACAAATCGGAGGGTTTAGTCCGTAGGACTAACAACAACAATCATACCATAGGCTAGCTTCTAGGGTTTAGCCTCTTCGATCTCGTGGTAGATCAACTCTTGTAATACTCATTTCATCAGGATCAATCAAGAAGGAGTAGGGTTTTACCTCCATCGAGAGGGCCATAACCTGGGTAAAAACATCGTGCCCCCCGTCTCCTGTTACCATCCGCCTAGACGCACAGTTCAGGACCCCCTACCCGAGATTCGCCAGTTTTGACACCGACATTGGTGCTTTCATTGAGAGTTCCTCTGTGTCGTCATCGTTAGGCTGGATGGCTCCTTCAATCATCGATAGCGATGCAGTCCGGGGTGAGACTTTTCTCCTCGGACAGATCTTTGTATCCAGCGGCTCCGCACTGCGGGCCAACTCGCTTGGCCATCTGGAGCAGATCGAGAGTTACGCCCCTGGCCACCAGGTCAGGTTTGGAAGCTTAAAATACACGGCCGACATCCGCGGAGACTTGATCTTCGACGCATTCGAGCCCCTGCCGAGTGCGCCGCACGGTCACGATGAGCTTGATTTAGCTCTACCATCGGACAGTGTTCAGGAGACCGCACCGGTAACCGCTCCGACCCTCAATTCGGAGCCAATTGCACCATCCATGGACGGGTGGATAGACCCCACCACGGAGGCCGCATTCTCAGCGGCGATCGAGCCGAGTATCGACCTTACCCTTCACGAGAGCCGTGACGCCAAACTGGCGGATTCTTCCATGGCCACGGACTCCGAACCGCCTGCGCCCGTGCCTATCGAATCCGACTAGGCGCCGATCATGGAGTTCACCTCTGCGGATATCTTTCAGCACTCACCCTTCGGTGACATACTGAACTCATTAAGGTTTCTCTCCTTGTCAGGAGAGTCCTGGCCGAACTATGTCCGACAGGATTGGGATGCGGATGACGAAGAAATTTGCCGCCCACCCACCACCCACTTAGTAGCCACTGTCAACAATTTGACCGACATGCTCGACTTCGACTCCGAAGACATCGATGGTATGGACGACGATGCAGGAGACGAACAAGAACCACTGCCCACAAGGCACTGGATAGCCACCTCATCATATGATATATATATATATATGGTGGACACACCCAAAGAAGGCAATGGCGACGGGACAACGGAGGATGACCCCTCCAAGAAGCAACCCAAGCGCCGACGTCAGTGGCGCCGCTCTAAGTCTCGCCAAGGCAAAAGCGGTGATACCAGCACAGGAGATAATAGCACTCCGGGCAGTGCCGAAGATGACGACAATCCCCTCCAGCAAGATTTAGAGCAGGAGGATGGAGAAGCCAACCCTCCCGAGAGAGCGGCAGATGGAGAGGCAGAGGATGATAATTACATGCCTCCCTCCAAAGACGAGGCAAGCCTCGACAATGACGAATTTGTCATGCCTGAGGATCCCGTCGAGCAAGAGCGCTTCAAGCGCCGGCTTATAGCCACGGCAAATAGCCTTAAGAAAAAGCAACAACAGCTTCGAGCTGATCAAGATTTGCTAGCTGACAGATGGACTGAAGTCCTTGCGGCCGAGGAATATGAACTCGAACGCCCCTCCAAGAGTTACCCGAAGCGCAGGTTGCTACCCCGACTGGAGGGGGAAGCATTAAAACCTACATCTCCAGCGTATGACGCGGCTGATCGGCCACCTCGTGGCCGCGACAGAGAGGCATTTCAGCCTAAAGCTCAGCCCGCACCCCGACGCCACTCAAATAAAAACATCAAGGCACGGCGAAACATGCTAGACCTGCGAGACGTATTGGAGGACAAAGCAAAACACGCAAGATCGATCTACGGATCACGAGGGCGCGCCAATATGCGAGACGGTAACCATCACGCCGGATACAGTAAAAGTAAATCCGGCCGGGCCGAACACAGCGGACACGTCTCATTTGAGCTGCGTCGCGATATAGCCCAGTACAGAGGCGCCGCACACCCCCTATGCTTCACAGACGAAGTAATGGATCACCAAATCCTAGAGGGTTTCAAACCCGTAAATATCGAATCATACGACGGTACAACAGATCATGCGGTATGGATCGAGGACTTCCTCCTACACATCCACATGGCCCGCGATGACGATCTACACGCCATCAAATACCTCCCACTCAAACTCAAAGGACCAGCTCAGCATTGGCTCAACAGCCTGCCAGCAGAATCCATTAGCTGTTGGGAAGATCTGGAAGCCACATTCCTCGACAACTTCCAGGGCACTTATGTGCGACCACCATATGTCGATGACTTGAGCCACATAATTCAGCAGCCAGAGGAATTGGCCAGGCAATTCTGGACACGGTTCCTGACAAAGAAAAATCAAATTGTCGACTGTCCTGATGCAAAGGCCCTAGCAACTTTTAAGCACAACATCCGCGACGAGTGGCTCGCCTGGCACCTTGGCCAGGAAAAGCCGAAATCTATGGCAGCCCTCATGACACTCATGACCCGCTTTTGCGCAGGAGAGGACAGCTGGCTGGCTCGAAGCAATAACATATCAAAGAACCATGGTACTTTGGATACGAAGGATAGCAATGGCAGGTCACGTCGCAACAAACACAAGCGCCGCATCAACAGCGACAATACCGAGGATACGACAGTTAATGTCGGATTCAGAGGCTCTAAACCCGGTCAGTGGAAAAAGCCATTCAAAAGAAGCACTCTGGGCCCGTCCAGTATGGACCGTATACTCGATCGCTCGTGTCAAATACACGGCACCCCCGACAAGCCAGCCAACCACACCAACAGGGAATGTTGGGTGTTCAAGCAGGCCGGCAAGTTAAATGTCGAAAACAAAAATAAGGGGTCACATAGCGATGACGAGGAGGAGCCCCGGCCGCCGAACACCAGAGGACAGAAGAGGCTCCCCCCACAAGTGCGGACGGTGAACATGATATACACAACCCACATCCCCAAGAGGGAGCGGAAGCGTGCGCTAAGGGATGTATACGCGTTGGAGCCAGTCGCCCCAAAGTTCAACCCATGGTCCTCCTGTCCGATCACCTTCGATCGCAGGGACCACCCCACTAGTATCCGTCATGGCAGATTCGCCACACTGGTCCTAGACCCAATCATCGACGGATTTCACCTCACTCGAGTCGTTATGGACGGCGGCAGCAGCCTGAACCTGCTTTATCAGGACACAGTGCGCAAAATGGGTATAGATCCCTCAAGGATCAAACCCACAAAAACGACCTTCAAAGGCATCATACCAGGTGTAGAGGCCCATTGCACAAGCTCGGTCACACTGGAAATGGTCTTCGGATCCCCGGATAACTTCTGAAACGAGGAGTTAATCTTCGATTTAGTCCCGTTCCGTAGTGCTATCATGCACTGCTTGGGCGAACCGCATTTGCGAGATTCAATGCGGTACCGCATTATGCATACCTCAAGCTCAAGATGCCAGGACCTCGGGGGTCATCACAGTCAATGGAAACACAGAGCGCTCTCTCCGCATGGAGGAGCACACTACGGCCCTCGCAGTAGAAGCACAAAGCAGCCTCTTCACGCAATCCACCAGTTCGGTTATTAAACACCCGGACACCGTCAAGCGCGCCCAGAGTAATCTGCAACAAGACCGCCTGGCACGTTCTGAGCTCGCATAGCAATGCAGCCCCCACCCCAGTCCCGGCCAAATGGCGAAATCCGTGCCACGCGTACTTAATTACGCATTGAAAATACCATGGGCATAGGTGGGGGCATGACTACGGCACGCCCCAAAATGCGGATCAACCGCACTAGGGGCTTCCCGCTTTGTTATTTTTTCTCTCTTTTAGGACTTTACTCTCTGGAAACCCCGTCCGGCAGTACGATTGCCGGACACACGATACAACAACCAAGGAGGCAGAAAGCTACCTCGCACCATGGGACTCCCAGGTGGTCTCTGATAACGAGTGAAATACCTGCTTTAAATACCATTCCTCAGCTTGCCCTTGGAGGGGACATGTCAAATAGTCCTACTTTTTGCTTATCGCACTACTTGTATCATTCTGCTTCGACGCACCTTTTTGAATAAACAATGCATAGCACTAGACTATTACCGCATTCTCTATTCTTATATATATATGTTCATTCATGACATTCAGCACCCGTACACTCTGGTACGGCCAATATGCCAGGGGCTTAAGCGTACCCCATAATACGGCGTGAGAAGTCCGAACACTTTCGACAGTGCAGCACCCCGAACTTATAGCATTATATGCATCAGCTCCGAATCATGGCTTGGGTCAATAGTTGGGTTTGCCCGACTCCCATGTTTTGGTACCTTACGTTCCGCTATATCGGCTAAGGTAGCACTGGGAGAACTACTGCGATTGTGCCCCGGTTCATCTGGGCAAGCACCTCAGTAGAGAAAGCTAAAACTGACTGTCATGATAAGGCGAGAGCTGGTCGCTGTTTGAGAGGTCTCGAGTCCCTAAAGACTTATGCCGCTTAGGGCGAGGAGTCGGCTTTGTCCGGCTTAGGCGTGTATAGCGCCCCTGAATTCGGCCTTCCGAATACTAGGGGCTTCGCCAAAATTTAAAATTGTAGACTTCTATGGCTAAGTGAGAGTGATAAAGCATTATAGTCCGATTGCCTTCTTCGTTGTGCTGAGCACCTCCCTCGAAGGACCCAACAATGGGAAAAGAGTGCTCAGATTTATCCCGAACACCGCAGCACTCGTGGCATGGGGGCAGAAGTCGACGACTGGCCATCTCTCAGATTTGATAAACAGCCGCACAGAAGGTAATATTTTAAATTCAAACAAGCGTTGCATAGCGCACATGAACAAGTTTTCATAATACAGGATCACACGAGCAAGTTCATTCAAAAATTACATCCTTCGCACACTCGTCCGCCACAAGACAGGAACCCTTCAGGACACCCTCATAATACATTTCAGGGTGGCGATGCTCCTTGCCCTGCGGCGGCCCCTCCTTCACCAGCTTCTCGGCGTCCATCTTGGCCCAGTGCACCTTCGCACGGGCAAAAGCCCGGCGTGCACCTTCGATGCAGACAGACCGCTTTATGACTTCCAGCCATGGGCAGGCATCCACAAGCTGCCTCACCAGGCCGAAGTAGCTGTTGGGAAGGGAGTCATCAGGCCACATCCAAACTATAAGGCCCCTCATGGCCTGTTCGGCCACCTTGTGCAGCTCGACCAGTTGCTTCAGCTAGTCGCTCACAGGCATCGGGTGTTCGGTCCCAGTATACTGAGACCAAAACAACTTCTCCGTCGAGCTTCCCTCCTCGGCCCGGTAGTACTTTGCGGCATCTGACACGCTGCGGGGCAAATCTGCGAATGCTCCTGGAGAGCTCCGGACTCGGGTAAGTAACAAGTAATTTACTTTCACATGCTTGCTTTGCATAATGAATGCCTTACCCGCCGCTATCTTCCTCATCGCCTTAATTCGCCTTAATTTCCTGGAGGGCCTTTTGGGCTTCAGCCTTGGCATGCTTTGTGCTCTCGAGGGCCGCGGCAAGCTCGGACTCTCACGTCTTCGAGTCAAGCTCCAAAGTCTCGTGCTTCTTCACGAGAGCCTGGAGCTCTTGCTGCACCTCGCCCACCCGTGCCTCTTGTTTCTCCCGCTCGGTGCGCTCCTCAGCCGCTTTGTTTTTGGCCTCGGACATCGCTCGCTTCAGGTTCGCCACTTCGGTCGTGGCCCCTGGCACTCCTATCATTTTGCAACCACCTCTTATATATACAGACAAGGTATTACTTACCTTTGTTCTCCTCGAGCCGCCTCTTGGCAAGGCCGAGTTCTTTCTCGGACCGCTCGAGGTTCTGCTTCAATGCGGAGACCTCCGCAGTCAGTGCGGCAGAGGTCAGCAGCGAAGCCTGCATATGCATATAGACACACTTGTATTAGACTCCTGCGGATATTATTTGATCCTCTATTTGGCTTTTCTTTGTGAACACCAAACAGAGCATCAGGGGCTACTGTCTATGCGGTAATATTTTCCTATATTTTAAATACTTACCTCAAAGCCTATTAGAAGGCTGGCACAGGCTTCAGTCAGTCCGCTCTTGATGGACTGAACCTTCTTGATCACCGCACTCATAATAGTGCGGTGCTCTTCGTCGATGGAAGTGCCACGAAGCGCTCCCAGCAGGTTGTCCGGTGCCTCTGGATAGACAGAGGTCACCAGCACGGGCGGCTTGCCCCTCTTGGCAGGGGGGTGCCTGCCAGAGTCCGGAACCACTGGAGGTTCCGGTGCGGTGTTCGGCTGAGGGCCGAACTTGGAGCCCTTAGGAGTCTTGCTCCCTTTGCACCTGGAGTCCGGAAGGTCGCCTTGAGGCACCTCCAGGACTACATCCCCTTGGTTCGGTGCCCCTTGAGACAATACCTTGACATTGTCTGTAGGGCGAGGAGAGGAGGCGGTTGGAAGTGACTCGCTATTCATATCCGACGAGTCCAAGGAACCGTCCAACGAGGATACGTCGATGCGGGCTCGGGACGGACTGCATAATCATATTCGACGTTAGGAGAAGCAGTGCAATAAAAGTATGCTATGAGTTACTCTGGTATCCGAATACTTACTACTTCGCCAGGGGCTTGGCCCTGAGTAACCACTCGTCTTCGCTGTCGGCGGCGGTGGTGGAACAGTCCGGAAGGAGAGTCCTTCCCTTCTTGGACCCTCCGGCCTCCCCGGTTGGGGTGGCCTTCCTTTTCCTATCTCCCCCGGCTGGAGGGGGAGAACCGTCATCTTCCTCCTCCTCATTTTCACGGAGGAGTGCGTCTTGGAGTTATCGGACGATGAGTTCGATACCACCTGGCGCCGGGAACTCTTTCGGGTTCCCGTGGCCTTCTTCTTGATCTTCTTCTCCGGCACCTCATAAGGAGCCGGAGTCCGCATCTTCGTCAGGAGAGCGTCTGCAGGGTCTTCGGGCATAGGGGCCGGACAGTTAATCTGCTCCGATGTCTCCACCCAGTCCTATCAAAGGCATGGGAGCTCAGACCCCGCACATGGTTAAACTATGGAAAATAAATACCCTACAAGGTGTACAAAACTTACCCGATTCGCAGGGCGTGTCGCGCTTAGCCCGCGGTCCTCGGTAAGGGGAGGGGGACCTCGGCACCCTTGAACAGCACCTTCCAGACGTCCTTATGCGTCGTGTCGAAGAGCTCGCATAGAGTCTGGTGTTGCGCCGGGTCGAACTCCCATAAGTTGAAAGCCCGTCGTTGACACGGGAGGATCTGGCAGAAGAGCATGACCTGGACTATGTTGAAAAGCCTGAGTTTCTTGCCTATCATGTTCCGGATACACTTCTGGAGTCCGTCCAGCTACACTGATGAGCCCCAGGACAGGCCCTTCTCCTTCCAGGAAGTGAGACACGTGGGGATTATGGATCGAAACTCGGGGGCCGCCACCTAGTTGGTGCCGCGCGGCTCGGTGATTTAGAACCACCCCGATTGCCACCCCTTTATGGTCTCCACATAGGAGCCCTCGAGCCATGTAACGTTGGGCATTTTGCCCACCATGGCTCCGCCGCATTCCGCTTGTTGGTCGTCTACTACCTTCGGTTTGACATTGAAGGTCTTCAGCCACAGGCCGAAGTGGGTCCGGATGTAGAGGAATGCCTCGCACACGATGATGAACACCGAGATGTTGAGGATGAAATTCGGAGCTAGATCATGGAAGTCTAGCCCATAATAGAACATAAGGCCGCGGACGAATGGATGGAGGGGAAACCCCAGTCCGCGGACGAAGTGGGTGAGGAAAACCACCCTTTCGTAAGGTTCTGGGGTAGGGACGATCTTCCCCGCGGCTGGCAGTCGGTGCGCAATATCCGCGGCTAAGTATTCGGCCCCGCGCATCTTTTTGATGTCTCCCTCCGTAACGGAGGAGACCATCCACTTGCCTCCCGCTCCGGACATGTTTGGAGAGGGTTGAGGAGAAGGATGTGGACTTGTGCGCTGGAGCTCAAGTGCGCGAGAATGGATGAGCAAGGAGGAAGAAGGCGTGGGCAGAAAAAGGTGAACCCTTATCCCTTTATAAGGGCGGACGAAACTATGCGCCCCCACCAGCCTGGTAAAACTCGCTTATCCCCCAAGCGCCGTAATTGATGGCGCGGTTGGGTTACCCACATCCATATTGATGGGAATCACGTAATAAGGGGACATGATCTCTGCTTCGACAAGACGTGCCAAGGAAACCGCCTCGCGAAACACGCTGAGGTTGGTTGTGAAAAACGATTCGAATGGTGACCTGGCTGTGGTGTGATGTCACACTGCGGAATGCGTCGGCAGATTAGATTTGTGAAAATATTATTCTCTCTAAGGTTGTATGTGGAACTTGTTTTGCAGAGCCGGACATGATCCTCGTGTTCAAAATCTTCTATGGAGTATTCGGAGGAGGAACCCGCCTTGCAATGCTGAAGACAATCTACGCGTCAGACTCATCGTCATTGAAGCCTGGTTCAGGGGCTACTGAGGGAGTCCTGGATTAGGGGGTATCCGGACAGCCGGATTATATCCTTTGGCCGGACTGTTGGACTATGAAGATACAAGATTGAAGACTTCGTCCCGTGTTCGGATGAGACTCTCCTTGGCGTGGAAGGCAAGCTTGGCAATACGGATATGTAGATCTCCTTCCTTGTAACCGACTCTGTGTAACCCTAGCCCCCTCCGGTGTCTATATAAACCAGAGGGTTTAGTTCGTAGGACTAACAACAACAATCATACCATAGGCTAGCTTCTAGGGTCTAGCCTCTTTGATCTCGTGGTAGATCAACTCTTGTAATACTCATGTCATCAAGATCAATCAAGCAGGAGTAGGGTTTTACCTCCATCGAGAGGGCCCGAACCTGGGTAAAAACATCGTGTCCCCCGTCTCCTGTTACCATCCGCCTAGATGCACAGTTCGGGACCCCCTAGCCGAGATCCGCCGGTTTTGACACCGATGGTCACCAAATCATATAACTCATATAACATTATATCGCCATCGAACGTTAAGCGTGCGGACCCTACGGGTTCGATAACTATGTAGAAATGACCGGGACACCTCTCCGGTCAATAACCTAGCGGAACCTGGATGCCCATATTGGCTCTTACATATTCTACGAAGATCTTTATCGGTCGAACTGTTGGGGATATTACTGCTAGGCGTAAACTGGCCAAGAGTAGATGGATTAACTTTATGAAGGTTAGAAGCCCATGAAGATGTAAGAATGATGGCGCTTTATGAAGGCCCAAGGCCCAAAGGCGAGTTAAGGCCTCTAGATGTAAACCGACCTTATTATGTAACTTGCATTGTAAGATAGGAAGTATAGAGACTGAACCGGACACATTTATGATCCGGCTTCGGGACTCTGTAAACCGGCGAGCGTCAACCTATGTATATAAAGGGACGACCCGGCAATGGTTTAGGGACAAGAGACAACAACTCGAGAGCCAGTCAAAGCGGATTCGCTCCCTGGTCATCGAAACCCTAGCAATACCAATCACAACTAGACATAGGCTTTACCTTCATCGAATAGGCCGAACTAGTATAAAACTCCCCGTGTCCCCTTGTCCGGTTTAACCCCTTTAAGATAACCCATTGCGATGGCTCCACGATTAAGTCCTTTCACAAGGACATCTGCCGTGACAAACCCACGACAGTTGGCGCCCACCGTGGGGCTATCGCATGATGGTTTCGAGTTCTTAAAGGGCAGCTTTGATGGATTCAAGGGATACGCTGTGGGCCGGATGATGAAGAGTCGTCGTGGCAAGCTCTACATCGACAACGCAGGATGGGGCCCCAAGGCCGATTCAATCGAATACGGGTACCGGGTCCCCTTTGGTGGGATTCACGTCTTCATCAGCAAGATTGGCGAACCGGGCCCTGAGGCGGACACCTGCACCGACATCATCGAGACGGCTCAGCGTGCAAGCCCTTCCCCGGTTCAGCCCATGGCAAAGCATGTTTTCGTAGGTGTCATTCATGGAGCAGAATATGAGGATGGACCGGCATCCGATGCAGAAATCGTAGTCCGCTCCAATGACGAATCTTCTGGAGAAACCGAATCGCTCTATCAGTTGCAGGATGGCCGGATTAGTGGAGGCTCCGAGGGCAACAGTATTCCGGACTCCCCTGATCTGCCAAACCGGGTCGCTATCTTCATGGCCAGTACATAGTCATCGCCCCACTCATCAACCGCCGCAGCAATGCTCTCCAGTTCAGCAACAACCACGCCGGCGGGGGCAAGGAGCTCTGCGCCACCTCTGGCTCAAGTTCTGTCTAACTTGTTCGACGCTTTGGCAACATTGATGGCCGCAGAGGTGGACGCAGCAGCCCGAGATCAGCACAACGCGGAGATCGCAAAGGTGAAAGATCAGATAACTCAGGCTAAAGTGGGCCTAGTGGCAGAGAACGCTAGGATGGCTACAGAACGGGCCGAGTTGGAAGCTCAGGCCTACTGGCTTAGGCTGGATCAGAATGCTTCAGAGGAAGTCATGAGAAGAAGATACCGATCGCATCTCCCGCCGAGCTATGAGCCAAGAAATCTCTTCAATACGCCCGGAGCAGGAACTAGTAACCAGCCAATATTAAACCGGACGGAGGCACCAGGGACAGGAGTGCCGGTTCAGCCACACACGATGGACCTGCCTCGTCAGAACAACATCGTGCCATAGTATGTTCCAACACCTCCCGGGCATTACTCCAACCCATTGGACAACATTGTGGCCGCCGCTTCACGATTGGCAGCCCTCCCAACCGACGGCGAGTCACCAGTAGTGGTTGAGGCACGACGGGCCAGAGATCTCCTTCAAACAGCTCTAAACCAGCAGCAGGCGTATTCACACAGTCGTGAGAGGATTCATTCCACCCCTCGTCCAAGCCGGAGCTACAACAGGCACGTTGAGGATGAACCAGCCGTGTCAAGCAGTGCACGTCGCCGTAACTCACTGCGAGGGCACAACCTGGCCGAGGGAGGAGCTAATGCGCAGGATCTGGTGGATCATGGTCGCACACGTCGAGAGGCCGAGTTAGCAGCTCTGCACGGAGCCCGTCAAACCACGCCGGTTCACCCTACCGCTTCAGTAGAGCCAGGTGTGGTATTTAGTTCCTTAGGGGTGCCGTGTCTCACCCCCGCTTTGCGTAATGTGCGACTGCCCAAGGATTTCAAAGGAGCTCGTAAGGTACCCAATTACACCGTCGATCTGCAACCAAAGGCATGGGTTGAAAGTTACGAGATGGCAATGGAGATGTTAGATGTGGATGAAGTGGTATGTGCTAAATACTTCACCATGATGTTGGAAGGAACAGCTCGTACTTGGATGAAGAGCTTACCAACTAACTCCATCGGATCATGGGCCGAATTGAAGCACCGGTTTATCCAGAACTTCAAAGATACTTGTAAGAAGCCCATGTCAATTGTGGATCTAGCCGCTTGTGTCCAAGAGGATGGGGAGTCCACGACCCATTGGGTAAAGCGGGTCTCAGCTATTTTGCATTCATCGGATCATATCGATGCAGATACTGCAGTGCTAACATTGGAGGGCAATTGCCGTTTTCTGCCGCTAGAACAGAAGTTAGGAAGGCTCAAACATCATTGCAATGATATGTCAATGCTTATGGCCGCTTTGGTTAAATACGCCGATTCAGATAATACCAAGGACCCTGACTTAGAGGAGGAAAAACCGGGGAAAGGGAAAAAGAACGGCAACACCAAGGGTCGGCGGCATAATCCGGCAGGCCATGGGAACAATGGTAAGCGCAAGGCCGACAACAGTTTGGACTTTGTGGCTAACACCAATGCTCAGGAGAATGGTCAGCGCCGTAAGGGCAAGCAGCCCCAGAGGGGCGGAGGTTCAGGCCCCAATTTGGAGCGCCTGTTAAATCAACCCTGTCCAAAGCATGGATCAAAGGAGAAGCCAACATCGCATCTTTGGAAGGATTGTTATATCATGCGAGATTTCAAGAACTCCAATATGTTTCAGTACAATAATGGCTCGCCCGGCGATTCAGGAGGTGGTTTCCACGGGCCGGGTTACGGAGGCGGCAGCTCCGGTGCAGGATTTCAGGGCAATCCAACCGAACACAGCAATCAAGGGAACCAAGGCAACCAGGGAGGTTACAACCATCAGGGGAACCAGCAGCAGCAGTCGGGTTATCAGAGCAATCCTAAGCAATTAAATAGTGGGCAATATCATGTCTTCACCACTAGCTTGTGTAAGCGTGATCAGAAGCTTCACAAGAGGGCAGTGAACTCTGTTGAACCGGCGGTGCCTCAGTATTTGCGCTGGTCTGAGCAACCCATTTTATGGAGTAGAGAGGATCACCCGCCCCGGGTTGACAATCCGGGTCATTTGGCCTTAGTGGTGGCCCCTCAAGTTGGGGGATATAAGTTCACTAAGGTACTCATGGATGGGGGAAGTAGTATAAACATTTTATATTATGATACCTTCCGTCGTATGGGGTTGACAGATAAGAATCTTAAACCGTCAAACACCGTTTTTCATGGTGTGGTGCCTAGTAAGTCTGCATATCCAGTGGGCAAGATAGCCTTAGAGATGGCTTTTGGAGATGATCATGATTCAAGATCAGAAACATTGACTTTTGAGGTAGTGAAAATCAAAAGTCTGTATCACGCTTTGTTTGGGCGACCGGCTTACGCTAAGTTCATGGCGAGGCCATGTTATGTTTATCTACTGCTTAAGATGCCAGGTCATAAGGGGACCATCATAGTACACGGAAGCAGGAAGATCGCTTTGGAATGTGAGGAAGGTGATGCGGCTTATGCTGAGTCGATTTGTCCCACGGAGGAGCTGAAGTTTTATAAAGACCAAGTTGATCTGGCAGATATGACTTCTTTGAAAAAGCCAACTACGGAACACGATCTGGCGTTGAAATTTAAATCGGCCACAGATACTAAGATGATTAATTGTGTTCCTGGTGATTCATCCAAGCAGTTCAGCATCAGCGCTAACCTGGATCCCAAATAGGAAAGCGCGCTCATCGAGTTCATCCGTGAGAACCGGGACATCTTTGCATGGAAACCTTCTGACATGCCAGGTGTACCGAGGGAACTCGCTGAGCACACACTTAACATTGATCCTAAGTTTAAACCGGTCCGGCAGTTTCTCCGCCGCTTCAATGAAGAAAGGCGCAAGGCTATTGGTGAAGAGGTAGCTCGGTTGTTGGCCACAGGGTTTTTCGTGGAGGTCTTTCACCCGGAGTGGTTGGCTAATCCGGTGCTGGTTCTTAAGAAAAACGGCACTTGGCGTATGTGTGTAGATTACACAGACTTGAACAAGGCTTGCCCTGCAGATCCATTTGCCCTCCCCCGTATTGATCAGATTATTGATGCTACGGCTGGTTGTGACCGTTTGTGTTTTCTGGACGCTTATTCTGGTTATCATCAGATCAAAATGGCAGTTAAGGACCAGGAGAAGACGGCTTTTATAACTCCTTTTGGAGCCTTCTGCTATGTCTCTATGCCTTTTGGGCTCAAGAGTGCCCAGGCGACTTATCAACACTGTGTTCAGAATTGTCTTCATAAGCAGATTGGGCGCAATGTTCATGCATATGTAGATGATATTGTGATAAAGTCCAGGAAGGAAGAAACATTGATAGATGATTTGAGAGAAACCTTTGACAACCTCCGGGTTTACAAGATGATGCTCAATCCGGAGAAGTGTGTCTTTGGTGTCCCGGCAGGCAAACTCTTGGGTTTTCTGGTGTCAAACAAAGGCATTGAGGCTAATCTAGAAAAGATCACAGCAATTACATCTTTGGCTAAACCAGTGTTTATCAATGACGTTCAATGTTTGGCTGGTCGGAATGCGGCTTTGAGTCGGTTTATCAGTCATCTTGGGGAGAAGGCTATCCCTCTATAACATATGCTAAAGAAAACGGATGATTTTGTTTGGAGTGAGGTGGCTGATAAAGCATTTGAGGATCTGAAGAGGCAGTTAGCTGAACCTCCTGTGCTTGCAGCCCCGATCGGTAAAGAGTCGTTATTGTTGTATGTGGCTGCTAATGCCCGAGCTGTTAGCATGGCTATTGTGGTGGAGCGCAAGGAAGCTGGAAAGGAATATCCGGTTCAACGGCTGGTTTATTATATCAGTGAGGTGCTCTTTGAGTCAAAGCAGAGGTATCCACATGGGCAGAAGCTGGTGTATGGAGTGTTTATGGCAAGCCAGAAGCTCAAACATTATTTTCAGGGTCATCCTATCACAGTGGTCAGTTCAGCCCCTCTGGGAGATATCATTCAAAATAGAGAAGCAACTGGCCGGATTGCTAAGTGGGCTATTGAGCTTGGGCCTCACGGGCTCAAATACATGCCTCGCACAGCAATTAAATCGCAAGCGCTCGTGGATTTCATCAATGATTGGATAGAGTTGCAGGCACCAGAGGAAAAGCCAGATAACACGTATTGGACTATTCATTTTGATGGATCCAGACAGTTGGAGGGCTCGGGGGCTGGAGTCATACTAACTTCCCCACGAGGTGACAAGTTTTGTTATGTCCTCCGTTTAATGTTCCCTTGTACTAACAATGCAGCTGAGTATGAGGCCTTACTCCACGGTCTTCGGATGGCTAAGGAGGTGAACTTAAGACGGGTTAAGTGCTTTGGGGATTCAGATCTGGTGGCTCAACAGGTGTCTGGCACTTGGGATTCTAAAGACCCACTCATGGCTGCATATCGACGAGAGGTGGACACAGTGGCTGGTCACTTCAAGGGTTATCAGGTGGACCATATAGACCGGCGAAAGAACGAAGCGGCGGACGCTTTAAACCGCCTTGGTTATTAGAGTAAACCGGTCCCACCAAATGCCTTTCTTAACGTGCTACATAATCCGCCGGTCAAGGTACCAATAGAGGAGGAGTTGGCTATTCCTGATCCGGAGGCTCAATTGGTGGCAGCTTTGCATGTCATACCGGATTGGACAATCCCGTACCTGGCTTACATGAACCGGGGCGAGTGACCGGAGAATGAAACCTTGGCCCGACAGGTAATCTGGCGTTCCAAGTCAATGAATCAACGGGGAGTTACATCGTTACAGCGTGACAGGGGCAATTCAGCGTTGTGTCTCTCCTCAGGAGGGTTGTGAGATTTTGCGAGAAATCCATGAAGGGGATTGTGGTCATCACGCCGGTTCAAAGTCTTTGGTGGCTAAAGCTTTTCGCCACAGTTTCTATTAGTTAACAACTCATGTTGATGCTGAGGATTTAGTTAAACGATGTGACGGTTGTCAAAAAATTGCACGCCGTGCTCGTATTCCGGCTCAGGAGTTGAGGATGATTCCAATAACGTGGCCGTTTGCGACTTGGGGGCTTGATATGATTGGACCCTTTAAGCACTCCAAGGACAAAAAGACCCACTTGTTAGTGGCAGTTGACAAATTCACCAAATGGGTGGAAGCAGAGCCAGTCAGTAAGTGTGATGTGGCCACGGCGGTTCAGTTCATCAAAAAGGTGATATTCCGGTTTGGTTTTCCACACAGTATTATAACTGATAATGGTACTAATCTGTCAAAGGGAGAGATGGAGGAATTTTGCCAATGTGAGCACATCTAGCTTGATATAGCATCGGTGGCTCACCCCCAATCTAATGGTCAAGCGGAGAGGGCAAATCAAGAAATTTTGAGAGGTATTAAACCACGGCTTATGGTTCCTTTGAAGTGGACACCGGGTTGTTGGGTTGAGGAGTTACCTTCTGTGTTATGGAGCATCAACACCACACCCAACAGATCTACGGGTTACACGCCTTTCTTCATGGTTTATGGAGCGGAGGCAGTTCTTCCTAGTGAAATACATCACGACTCACCCCATGTGGCAGCTTATATTGAAGCTGATAATGAGACAGCACGTCAGGATTCCCTGGACCTGTTAGATGAGGAGCGTCATCTTGCAGTAGCACGTTCGGCGATTTATCAACAAGATCTCCGACGTTATCACAGCTGCCGGGTTAAGACCAGAATTTTTCAAGAGGGCGGTCTGGTGCTCCGGCTCATCCAGGATCATACTGATATGCACAAATTATCCCCACGTTGGGAAGGACCTTTTGTGGTCAGCAAGAATCTGCACAACAGGTCATACTACCTCATTGATGTTCGAGAGCACAAAGACTCACGTAAATCGGAGGAGGAGACCAAGCGGTCGTGGAATATAGCTCTTCTTCGGCCTTACTATACTTGAGCCACAGGCTCTTCATATGTACATATTTATGACAATGTATATATTATATAATAAACCAGAGCCTCGAATAAAGCGGGGTCTCTGTTCTTTTTACATCATGTGTGTGCTTACAAGAGTTTCTACTGATAAAGTGGAGTTTTGTTAAACTGGTCTCTGCAGCCGCACGGATATAAAGACAATCACTAGGGGGGCTTGGTCATATCTGAACCATAGCTACACCTCTTGATCGGTTTAAATACCACAAAGGGATATCATTAGGGGGCTTGGTCGATATCACACCATAGCTACACCTCTTGATATGCATTAAGCCAAAAGGAAATTATGTGGAGCCAAAGAGGGTCTATTGCATTAAGCACAGCTCAAACATAGGTAACCACCAAGCACAGCTCACATGTTACCTGGGGGCTCTTTGCTTCTAAAAGAACAATGAGTTTTGAACCCTTGTAATAGGCTATCAAGCTAGGCTTGGAAGCCAGGTGTATTCACCTAAAACCCCGGGTTATCCTGCCTCTTTAAGTAAGCCACTCCGTCGAGGTAAACCTGGTATGACCCATCGAACATTTAACAAGTCAATCCCATGGACCCTGAACTTGTTAAAGTTAAAATGGTGATTGGTTAAAGATTGAGGTCCATCTTAAAAGGCTTTGCAAAATGGTTTAACTCAGCGGCCTGGCAGCCCATGAAAAGCCTCGATTTAGGGCCTGGCAGCCCATGAAAAGCCTTGCATATTTCTTTTTTATTTGTTGTTTTAACATCTTTTGGTAAGGGATTTATGAATATTTTCTGATAAACCAGTGTTTATTACAAACCCCGCTTGACTTTCAACGCTTAGTTGTCAGCACATGATCAGATTCTAAACCGGTAGAAAACTGCTCCGGTCTAGTTTTTACTAGATGTCACCATTCTTATACAAACAACTCAATGGCTTTTTAGCCCAATATGATTTCTACATGAACCGGCAAGAGGGCCAGGAGTTATTAACACTCCGGATTAATATTTTTACCTCTACCATACAAGCAGTTGGTCAGCCAACGAGGTATATCACAGGATGCTTTTCAGTTTTCATGTGCAGGAACATAAAGGATTATGCATACATGAATTCCAAAAGTGGAGCAAGTTCTCACAATGTCAAAGCACCACAAAACATGCTCGATGGCATGACAGATAAAGGGGTTTTTTGCTATCCTATTACAAGAAGCTTCAAAACGGCTCCAATTGAATAATTGTTTCTAAGCAGTTGCACACAATAGCTGGTAAACCGGCGGACGGTTTAAGATGCTTCGTCTGGACGGTTTGACGGCTGAGGATCATTTGGTGCAATCACTTCTTATTCATCCCTCCCCAGACGCTGGAAATCAACCGTTGACCAATCGATTCCGGTTAAAGCTTGAAACACGGCTTCTTCATGGATAAGGCTGAAGGGGTTAATGTCAGGAGCGTAAGTATGCTTACGGATTGGAGGCACAAGTTCTTCGACTTCATGGATTTTGGCAGGCTGTCTCTTCCCTTCAGCGTCGTAAGCCGGCTAGAAATGAGATAAATCTGTGTCTTCTGCCAGTTTGCTGGCTATTGGCCGCATCTCCTTTGTCAGCCTTCGGAGATCATCATTGTCAAAGTTTGAACCATCTTCCTTCACACCTGGATATCCTTTAATGATGTCATCCGCTTCAAGATCCGGGATCCATGCTTTGGCCCAGATTAGTGCGGTCAGCGCTCCTACTCTTGCGGTTGCCTTCTTCAGTTCAGTAATCTGGGCTGGTAGCATGGCCAGCTTCTCAAGGGTTTCTTTTATCAGTGTTGGTGTCGGTTTATTGTAGGTTGCAGTGCATATAGCATGCTGGGATCCAGAGTAAAGCTATTCTATTAAGGTGTAAGCCGCTTTAAGCTTCATCCGCATATCAGCGCCCAGATGAGTAATGCGAGTGCCTGTCATGGTTTAATATCAGCCCAACTGGTAAACAATACGATCTCATGAATTGGACAAACAGCATAAGGAGATACTTACCAAATACAGCGGACGTCATGGCGTTGATTTGCCGCTTCAAACCAGTTAGTTCATCTACAACTGGCTTCAGGGCTGCTTCGGCATTCTCAGCTCTTTTGGTTAAACCGGCCTTTTCGGTTTCCCAATCAGCACTTTCCTTGTTAAAAGACTCCTTTAGCTTTTCAATAGCTGTCAGGGCTTTGGTCAGCTCCTCCTTGGCTTTCACAGCCTCTGCTTGTTGGGACTTCACGTTCTCTTGCAAATCAGCGGTTCGGGCATCTCTATTGCTTAGTTCGGCCTATAACAGCAAAGATATGTCAACAACGAGATATGTATTTTCTAAGTACTAAGCGTATAACAAGTTATGCACTTTGTACTTGGGGGCTAATGCCTATTTGCTCTATCACCAATACATCTTTTATAAGTCTCCAGAACAATGCAAGCATTATCCTTGACACTTGGGGGCTAATGTACATCTGTTCAAAACGGACGCATGGATTCAAAACCCGGATTATCTCGCAAAGCTAAACTAGCCTTTGGGGGCTACACTGAGGAAAGCTAATTAATTACATTGGTAAAGTATCGGGTTTGTTTTCGCTAAGGACCTGACATTTTGAGGGTCGGCGGGAGAGGATTAAAAGTATTACAAAGTCCCGGTTTAAGATTAACATCATAAAATGGCCCTTGGGGGCTACTTGGGCTAGTGTTTCAACTTTAGAATCAAGAAATAAAGGGAGATGAAAATACCTCATAGCGTTCCTTCATCAAGTTTACCAAACCGGCCTCATAATCTCGGTTTGAGTGCAGACAGTTTAAAAAACCGGAATGGAGTTCTTTAGCACTGAGATGAGCATAACTTGATAAATCAGTGCTCCATTTACCCTTCTCCATGGCAGCACGCTCTTCTTTGGCGCTATGTTTTGCCAAGATTACAGGATGACTAGGAGAGCTATGGCCCATGCCAGTAATGATAGCATCATCTCCTTGGCCTTCAGTAGTTTTTGCGGGTGATGATGGAGTATCAGTATCTCTCACCGGACTAGCCCAGTTTGGAGCTGCCGGTTCAGTGTCAGGCACAGCAGGATCAGCTTATGGTTGTTCACCAATATTCTGGTCTTCAAGGGGCGGTTCATCAAAGGTAGCTTCAGGATGAGGACCCTTCGGTTCACGAGTTTGGTCTGGTTCATCTATTTGCTTTTCTTCAAAAACCGCCTGGTCTTCTGACGGATTGTTGACCCAAGCTTTCTTGCTGGATCTGGCTTTGGCTCTGCAAACAAAATTAAAAAAGGTTTAGCATCTTATTCAAGATTTGCAACACGTTTGAAGAAAGGATTTAAAGGCTTACCCAGCTACAGTTTTAAGAGGAGGGAGTTGGGTTGTTGTTGACTCGCCAGAAGATGAGGGAGGTGTCACCTGATAATTTGAATCAGATGGATTAAGAGGTTGTCTGAAATAACCTGCCTTGGGATAAGAATTATCAGAAGTGGGAGATACCTCAGATCGGCGCTTCCGAACCGGGGTATCAGGTAAACCGGCCGAAGTGACCTGTTGGCCGCTGTGCTGGGTTGTCCGGCGAGCTTCATGCTGTTGTGTATTCAAAATAAATGTTGGATCCAAGTAAGCAAGAGGATGAGAAAAGCTTACTTTCCGGACCGCTTGACGAGTTTTTTGGGTTGGCATAGAGTCTGAACCGGAAGAAAGGGTAATTACCTCTACATCATTAGCCTGGCTGCCTTCTACGTCCTCCTGATAAAGATCATTGTTAATGAGGTGTGTGAAAAGGGAGCCAAGTGAGTCAAGTTCTAACTCAACTTCCGGATCATCTGCATCTTCATCAAGTTCCATGTTGATCCGGTCAGCCGTTTTCCGCTTTGAGGTACGCTTGACGGCTTTGGTTTTGGGACGGGATGGATTTGCCGTTTATCTGTGGATTTCCGTTTCCAGAAGGGATCATCACCCTGTTTATACACAAACAGAAGGAAGTTTACAAGTTGAACAATTTGAAGATATCAAAGATAAAAAACAAAGCATAGTGCTTACAGCAGGCGGTTTATTTTGAGTGTAGAAGGGGTTCAAGCCGGTTTGGCGACAGACTGATTCCGGTTCATTCAAAATTTTCTTGACGCTTTCAGTGACCTCTTCATCGATCACCTGAATGTTGATGTGGCGTTGGGGGTCTTCTAATTCACCGGTGTACTCACACATTAAACCGGGGCGGCGGCTTAGTGGCAAGACGCTCCAAGATATCCAGCAACGCACAAAATCAACGCCTGTTAAACCATTGGCCATAAAGGCCCGGAGCTTGGCGACTTGAGGGGCATATTTGGCCCGTTCCATAGAACTTAAACGTTGCGACATCGGATGAGTGTTGGAAAGCCGGTGATCACGGTAGCCTAGAAGAGGGTTCTCATCTTCAGGAGAGGTATCTATGTAGTAGAACCAAGTCTGGTTCCATTCCTTAGGGTGACTGTGCAGTTTGGCATGAGGGAATTCAACTTGTTTCCGCTTTTGAACAGAAACACCACCAAATTCAGTATTGGGACCGTTTACAAATTCCGTGTGCCGGTTCAGATGAAAAAAGTCCCGGAACAGCTCAGCAGTTGGTTCTTCTTGTAAATACACTTCACATAAGACTTGGAAATTGCATAGATTGGACACCGAGTGGGTTCGATATCTTGAGGATGGAGTTGGAAACTGGCAAGCACATCTCGGAAATTTTTTGACCCGGGCGGTTTGAAACCACGGCCTATGTGGTCGACAAAGACCACTACCTCACCCTGCCTCGGGGTAGGAGGATTCTCTGTTCCTAGAACTCGCCATCGAATTTTAGTTTTCTTAGGCAAGGTGCCGATATTGACCATTCCGTTCAACTGTTCTTCGATGACCCGGGAATGAGCCCAGTTACAAGCGAAAAACTGTTTGGCCATTATGAAACGAAAAGTTGAAAAAGAAATGCCGGTGTACAGATCATTCATGGTGGTACGCAAGATGCAATGGATTAAAAATATACAGATATGTGAAGTTGCGTAAACCGGAAACTGATACAATAATGAATGACAAGGTCACACCCAGGGTATACATGTGTTGTTAAACCGGACTGTTGCAATGAATGTAAAGGAGGTTTGCCGGTTAACCAGGGGACTAATGGTATGAGATAGATTGTTTTTACAAGGGTAAACCATCTATATGGTAAAGAGGATACAGATCTAAGGTGAAAAAGGGCTAAGTAAGGTAAAACAGATTTCACAGTTTGGCATGGGAATTTCAGATCTGTTGTGCGTTGGATAATCAAAATATATTCTATTCTAGTCTCAAGCGCTCAAAAGGTTCAGTAAGTTCAGATGAGTTTGATATCAAGCAGATGCCTTTACAAGAAGAAAGGAGTTTAAGCTACAAAGGGCGCTGAAAACAATCAGATCTAACTAGCCATTGGTGTAACTAAAGGAGGAACAGCTTCAGGTTATGAAGAACACCGAACCCTAATGGCGGATCTGGGGTGAGGAGAAGAGGAACTTACTGGTGCAGGAAGAAGCAGCGGAGGATCACCGCGTGTCTCTGGTAACGGTCAGGTTGATGCAGCGGCCTTTGTCGAAGCAGAGGTGAAGCTCGGTGACGGCGGTGGCGCTCAAGGGCAGAGATATCGCGATGAGGAAGAAGAAGTGAAGGAGACGAAGGGGGAAAAGGAGAAGGACCTATGGTCCTATTTATAAGGCGAAGCGATAAAGCGACAAGTACGGGAATCGAGGAGCTCAAAAATGTATAGTTAATAATGGTGTCGCCTCGATGACTGGATTTGCATTAATGAAGGTAATCTTCAACTTCAATGGATAGATGATGTCAGGGCGGTTTATCATGATCCTGGAGTATGATGTCACGGCAGTTTACAAGATCAAGGTGAAGATGCAAAGGAGGAGTTTTTCTAAGTATTGAAGATTTACATGAACAAGTTCAAACCAATCTGGGGCCTAATGTTGGGGATATTACTGATGGGCGTAAACCGGCCAGGAGTAGCCGGATTAACTTTATGAAGGTTAGAAGCCCATGAAGACATAAGAATGATGGCGCTTTATGAAGGCCCAAGGCCCAAAGGCGAGTTAAGACCTGTAGATGTAAACCGACCTTATTATGTAACTTGCATTGTAAGATAGGAAGTATAGAGACCGAACCGGACACGTTTATGATCCGGCTTCGGGACTCTGTAAACCGGCGGGCGTCAACCTATATATATAAAGGGACGACCCGGCAGCGGTTTAGGGACAAGAGACAACAACTCGAGAGCCAGTCAAAGCAGATTCGCTCCCTGGTCATCGAAACCCTAGCAATACCAATCACAACTAGACATAGGCTTTACCTTCATCAAAGGGGCCGAACTAGTATAAAACTCCCCGTGTCCCCTTGTCCGGCTTAACCCCTTTAAGCTAACCCGTTGCGATGGCTCCACGATTAAGTCCTTTCAAAAGGACATCTGCCATGACAAACCCACAACACGAACCATTATGACAACATACGTAATTCCCTTTGTCCATCAGTATGTTACTTGCCCAAGATTCGATCGTCGATATCTTCATACCTAGTTCAATCTCGTTACCGACAAGTCTCTTTACTCATTCCGTAATACATCACCTTGTGACCAACTCCTTAGTCATTTGCTTGCAAGCTTGTGATGTGCATTACCGAGAGGGCCCAGAGATACCTCTCCGATACTCGGAGTGACAAATCCTAATCTCGATCTATGCTAACTCAACAAACACCTTCGGAGATACCTGTAGAGCATCTTTATTATCACCCAGTTACGTTTTGACGTTTGACAGCACATAAGGTATTCCTCCGGTATCCGGGAGTTGCATAATCTCATAGTCGAAGGAATATGTATTTGACATGAATAAAGCAATAGCAATAAACTAAACGATCATAATGCTAAGCTAACGGATGGGTCTTGTCCATCACATCATTCTCCTAATGATGTGGTCCCGTTATCAAATGACAACACATGTCCATGGTTAGGAAACCTTAACCATCTTTTATCAACGAGCTAGTCTAGTAGAGGCTTACTAGGGACACGATATTTATTTCTGTACTCACACATGTATTTATGTTTTCGATCAATACAATTCTAGCATGAATAATAAACATTTATCATGAATAAGGAAATATAAAACAACAACTTTATTATTACATCTAGGGCATATTTTCTTCAACCCAATATTCGGGGGACCCCTTTCCCGAGGCCAGGAACAAGCTCATCCTTCACAGGATTAATTTTGGAAAACGGAATGTAAGATGAAGCTCAGTATGATCTTCCCTACTTTTGTTGGATTTGTTGGTGATAAACTTCCTAGATTATTTATTAGTCTCCGCAACATTGTCCTTTGTTCAAGACGCTATATGCAACACAGGATGGCCACAATCTTGACGAGGACCTGAACCAACACCATGGGGCTGATGATGTTGATGCAAACGCACTTAACATACCAAGCTTGCAAATCCCAGATGAGAGTGATATATGTGGCGAGGTTTCTGGCTTCGTGTTAAGGCATATCTCTCTCGATGTAGTTTTGGTGATTGATGACAACATATTTGCGGACTAACCATGTGCTTTGAGCATTTCAGAGATTCATCCTTTGGCTCGAGACGATTTCTTTCCCCTCTGAGTGTTTTTCAAGACGTTGTAGCTCTTTCATTTCTTTTTGGTGGACTAGTTTTGTAGGAGTCACCGTACTATCAAGAGCGGGTCCGCTTGGGTAACGCTAGGGTGGAATCATCACGTACACTTTCATTTCACACCCTCTGGGCCTTCCTGCGTCGTTGGAGGTTTGATTCCCTGCTGTTTGGGCAGTCTTTTGCCCCAGCGGTAGTACCGCTTGAGGGTCCTCAGCGGCAGTATCGCTGCGGTACCGGGCCACTACCGCCTCGACTCGAGGGGGGCGCTTCTCGTGTCGGGTTGAGCGGCACTTGCAGCGGTAGTAGGTGCAGTAGTACTGCTCGAGAGCGGTAGTACCGCCCTACCACCGCGGTAGTACCGCACTGGGCTAGTCCCTCCTCTTTCTTCAAGCCCTCCCAGGCTGGGCAGTAGTACCGCAAGGGGGAGCGGTAGTACCGCTGGGTCCAGCGGTAGTACCGCTGCCCCCTGCGGTAGTACCGCCCTCTGCGGGGCTGTTTTGGGGGTAACGGTTGGATGGGGTCCTTTTGTATAAAAGGGGGTCTCCTTCTTCCTCGTTGACTCACCTCTTCCCCCATAAGCTCCATTAATGCTCCAAGCTCCATTTTTGCCCGATCTCTCTCCCTAGCCAATCATACTTGTTGATTTGCTCGGGAGTGGTTGAGAAGGCCCCGATCTACACTTCCACCAAGAGAAATTTGATTCCACCACCAATTCCTAGCGGATCTTGTTACTCTTGGGTGTTTGAGCACCCTAGACGATTGAGGTCACCATGGAGCCATAGTCCATTGTGGTGAAGCTTCGTGGTGTTGTTGGGAGCCTCCGATTGAGTTGTGGAGTTTGCCCCAACCTTGTTTGTAAAGGTCCGGTCGCCGCCTCCAAGGGCACCAATAGTGGAATCACGGCATCTCGCATTGTGTGAGGGCGTGAGGAGAATACGGTGGCCCTAGTGGCTTCTTGGGGAGCATTGTGCCTCCACACCGCTCTAACGGAGACGTACTTCCCTTCAAAAGGAAGGAACTTCGGTAACACATCCTCGTCTTCACTGGGTCCACTCTTGGTTATCTCTTACCTTTACTTGTGCAAGATTATTAGTGTTACTTCTCTTTCTTGCTTCTATGTTCGTTGTTGTTGCATCATATAGGTTCTCACCTAGTTGCACATCTAGAAAACCTACTTTGATGCAAAGTTTAATTTGGTAAAGAAAAGCTAAAAATTGTTAGTTTCCTATTCACCCCCCACCCTCTAGTCAACCATATCGATCCTTTCAATTGGTATCAGAGCCTCTTCTCTTTACTAAGGACTTTGTCGTCCGAAGAGTATGGTTGATACCGTAGACGGTGTGGAGGAACACTCCGGTGTGAATCCGATCTCGTCTACGGGCGATGGGGGAACCTCGATCTCTCGTGAGGAGTTCGATGTGGCCTTGGAGACATTGAAAACCTCCATGACGACTGAGGTTGAAACCATGTTTACTAAATTCATTGAAGGGCTTAAACTATCCACCGCACCATTGAAAGTGGGTGATCCCATTGAAAGGTGACGGATGCTATCTCCGACAAGGGGGAAGCTAGTAGTGAAAAGGCTCCTTTTTCTAGTGGTAAAAATGGCGCCGACATCTTTGCCCATGTGGAACCACCATTTGTTTATGGTGGACCGATTCCTTCCACTCATTTGAATCATGCTGGTCCTCCCCCTAAGATTGTGAAAAATGAGGACTTTGATTCTTGGGTCTATCGCTTTAAGCGTCATTTAAATCATGTGAACACTAATCTCTGGAGAATCATTGAAGAAGGTTTCCATCCGCATGATCCAAGCAACTTCACTCCTCGAGAAGCCGCGGATAATCAATTCAATTAGAATGCTCTCTTCATCATTCAAGATGAAATTCCACCCGAAGATCTACCTCATCTTCGGTCCTTCGCCTTGGCCAAAGATGCATGGCTTTGTGTTGTCTCTCTCTACCGGGGAAGCACAAGCATTCAACGCTCCAACTATGAAGTAGTGCAAGATGAAGCCGATGAGTTTGCAATGAAATAAGATGAAGAACCTCGTGAGCTTTATCGGAGAGTAACCAAACTCGCGGTCTCACTTCGAGATCATGGGAGCAAGGACACGGATGACAATTGGATCAAGCGCAAATTCCTTGATGCAATGATGTCGTACCACAAGGCCATGTCCTCCGTCATTCGTCAAAGGTCGGACTTCCACACTTTGACCTCAAGTGAAGTGTTGGATGAGTTTGTGGCTATGAACATCTTGGACAGGACCGCCGACAATGCGGTGCTTCGTTCTCAAAGGGCAAATAAGCCCAACCTTGCATTGAAGGCCAAGGTTTGTGTTGAATAAGAAGAAGAAGAGGAAGAAGAGGAAAGTAACCACGAAGATACAAAGTATGCCTATCATGAACACATGGCACTTGCTTCAAGGCAATTTTGGAGCAAGAAAAACTCTAGGCCAAACTTTAACAAGAACAACTCAAGTGGCACGAAGAGCAAGCAACGTGTGAGGACTTGTTACAATTGTGGCAATGTGAGTCATTTTGTTGCGGAGTGCCCGTATGAGAAGAGGGAATACAATGGTGGCAATCTCATTCGAAAGGACAAAGCCAAGTCTTTCCCAAACAAGAGCAACTTCACCAAGAAAACCCCTCACAAGGCGTTGGTGGTTCAAGAAGAGTACCATCAGGATGATGATGAAGATGGTGAGTCAGTTGCCATGGCCTCCGTTGCCATTGCAAAAACTCCACAGATATCTCTCTTCGACTCAACCAATGAGAACATCACTGCCAAGTGCCTCATGGCTAAAGCCACCAACAAGGTAACCCCCAACATCAAAGCTACCATCATTAATAATTCTTCCTTGACGGATTGCATTGATGAATGTGAGGGACCTAATGTGGAGGAAAATGAGTTTGAGTCCTTTATGGGTAAACTCAAGGGTAAAACTAAGAAGCATTTTGTTGCTCTCTTGGAACAACTTGGTGAAGCCAATGACGTGATCGAGGCTCATGAAGATACTATCTCCAAGATGGAGGGGCATAGTCGTGACTATGCCGATGAGATTTCGGATCTTTCCAATGCTCTTGAGGAAGAGTGTGGTCTTCGTTTGGCTCTTGAGGAGTCACACAACGTTGATCATGCTAAGTTAAAGAAAGATTTGGATCATGCTCTCGTTGTTTCTCGTGTGCTAAACTCCGAGAAGGCCAAACTTGGGGTTGATCTTGCTAGACTCAAAGAGGAGTTTGATCTACTTGACAAGGCTCACAAGGTCTTGAAGGGTGCTCATGCTAGCCTCAGAGAGTCTCATGATCAACTTAAAGTAAAGCTAACCAAGGAGAAAGCCATTTTTCCTCGTATGATGTTAATAGATAATGCAAATGCTACTAACCCATGTTGTGAGCATGTGCATATTATTGAGGAGAACGCTAAGCTAAAGGTGCAACTTGAGAAGGGTCTTGTGTCTTGCATACAAGGCGAGAAGAACCTCAACGACCTTTTGACCAACCAAAAGGGAGTTTTGGCCAAGGAAGGGATTGGGTACGTGCCCAAGTCCAAGAACAAGAACAAGAATGACAAGGCTAAACGACCTCCTCCTCTCAAGCAAACCTTTGTGAAGGAGGGAGAGGGAGCTACTAAGGAGAAGGAGAAGAACTCCGTGAGGGGTAGTGATGCCAAGAAGGGAAACGCTTCCCTTCCTAACAAAGCTGGCAACTTTAACCCTTCTTATGTGTTGTGTCGTGCTAGAGATGGGCATGTTTATGCCAAATTTGTTGGTTCTCCTTATGAGTACATTTAATGGTCTATTTGGGTTCCTAAGACCCTTGTTACTAACATCAAAGGACCCATTACAAAATGGGTACCTAAAACCAAGCATTGATATCTTGTAGGTATTTTCTTCCGGTGGGGGATCATGGTTGCTCGATAGTGGAGCTACTAATCATATGACCGGAAGCAAGGACTTGGTGGTGGACGTGCAAAAGATTCCATCCATGCCCACCAACGTCGAGTGGGGTGACGCATCGTCTTCTAAGGTATTGGGACTCGGCAAAGTTATCATTTCTCATGATCTTACGATCGAGAAGGTCATGCTTGTTGAGTCCCTTGCATACAATTTAATTTCCGTTCGTCAACTAGCACTCATGGGCTTTGACACTTTCTTTGATATTGATACCATCTTGTGGAGCAAGACTCTTAAAGTAGACTTTTTTGGGCATGTCGAGAACGGTCTCTATGTGATTAACTTTTCGGAGCGACCCACTAAGACCGCGACATGCCTAATGGCTAAAGTTGACATGGGATGGCTTTGGCATCGCCGTCTCGCCCACGTCAATATGAGATCTTTGCAAAGTCTTCTCAAGGGGGACCATGTTCGTGGACTAACAAATGTTAGTTTTGCCAAAGATCGTGCTTGCAGTGCTTGCATCGAAGGAAAGCTACATGAGAAGGCTCACCCTCCCACGACTATCATCTACTCGAAGAGGCCTTTGGAGCTCCTTCACCTGGATCTCTTTGGACCTCCATCCTTTGATAGTCTTGGGGGTAGAAAGTATTGCTTGGTGATTCTAGATGACTATTCAAGATACACTTGGGTATATTTCTTCAAGAGGAAGAGCGAGACCCAACAAACCATCATCGACTTTGAAAATGAAGCTCAACGACAACACAATGCAAAGATCTTGACAATAAGAAGTGACAACGGCTCCGAGTTCAAGAACTACACCTTGGATGAGTTTTTGAGTGATGAGGGAACCAAGCATCAATATTCCGCACCTTATACCCCTCAACAAAATGGTGTAGCGGAGAGGAAGAACCAGACATTAACTTTGTGTTTTCAACTTCTCCTTCCTTTCGTTTGATCATCCTTTATTACCGGCGTTTTTGATGGAGGTTCTACATGATGGTTCATAAAGGATTTAATTCCTTCTCGAAGTGTGTAGCGACCAGACCTCAAACAGTCTGATCTCTGTGCTCCGGTGTCATCCCTGGATCAGTAATGCTGACACCACACAGTATTCGGAGAATTTATAACAGAGTTGCAATCACACACTTATTACATCGAGTGTCTCAATAGAGAACTTATTACAATAAATATGGCTTAAGGCCATCTAATAACGATAACATCGGAAGGCTTGGAAGATAAGTGAGTCCATCAACTCCAACGGCATCACTGAGTATAGAACCACGACCTAAAAACTCCTTAATCGTCGTCTGAAAAGTCTACAACATTAACGTTGCAGCCCGAAACGGGTCAGCACATGGAATATGCTGGCAATGTAACACATAGAGAGTAATGGAATGAAACATCTATACTATATGCATATCTGGCTGGTGGAAAGCTCTATGGTTACAGTTTTGCGTAAAGCCAATTTTTCCCTACTTCAAAGGAATAAATTTATTTAACTATCACGGTGGTTGTTAAACATCAAGAATGGTTGACAGCATTCTCAATCCCAATTAAGCATCATCATTAAACAAAGCCCAACAAAATTAATTTAGGGTAACATGTTGAGATTCACATGATAATCCAGGTACTAGATACTCAAGATTGTCCATAACCGGGGACACGGCTAACCATGATTAGTTTATTACACTCTGTAGAGGTTTGCGCACTTTTCCCCACAAGACTCGATCGCCTCCGTTTGGTTTCTCGCACTACACGGTGTTTGAGAAGACGGATGACCGAGACATAGTCTTTCAGAAGCGCTAGCACCTTACGATCGGGTAGACCGTACCACCTACATCCCCTACATCTGCTAGTCTACCACTCTAAGAGTTCGCACGACTTAGTCAACTATGCTAGAGCCCATAATAACTTCTGGCTGCACACGGAAGTTTCTAGTATATATAGTCTCATGATCCCTTTGAGCCTGGGTGGCGGTCCAAAAGAAAACAGGCAAGTCCTGGAATACCCAGGTGCCTCAATCCACCCAGATGTGTTTTTAAGTTGCCACCTTAGATAAACCATTAATTAACAAACTCACATCTGTCATGGATATCACTCACCCAATCCACGTCTACTAGCATAGCATGGCATAGTAAGCAAACGTAGAAGTAACTCCCAAAGGTTTGATAATAAACAGGTAATAGGTACTACCTCAACTACTTCCCATCCCACAATTTAATTAGATCCTAATCATGCAATGTGAGAGGATTTATCTAATGCAATAAAACTAGGTAGTAGGAAAGGTATGATCAAAGTGTTACTTGCCTTGCTGATGATCCGGGAAACCTAGCGATTCGAAGTAACAAGCAGCGCACTCCGGGTATTCTATCGCAGACAAACAAACAAGCATACAATAAGTACTCATCTAATGCACAGGTAAAAGTCAAATAAGAGATCTAACCAGAAGGTTCAACTTAAGAACTCCGGTTTGCAAAAAGAATCAAATCGAACGAAGCAACGAAAGTCAAACGGCGAAAGAAAACAACTTCGTTCTACTAATCTGGATCTAAGGCAAATTTTACAGTAGCAAAAACTTGTTTAAGTTGGTTAAACGGATAGAGGGTTTCGAGACGAACCTCCAAGCGCTTGAATCGCCTGATTCCGATAAACGAGCGAAAAGTTATACTAAAAAGAAAATCGGATCAGGAATCACGATCAGAAAAATCGCGGGTTAAATCTGAGAAAAAGAAAAACGACGAACGTTCGTTAGAACGAACGAACGGACGAACGCTCGCTATTTAAATAAATCGGAAAAACCCATCTATTTAAAAAACCGAAACTAAAAAAACCGACGGAAAAACCGGATGGTTTTTCGAAAAAAAACTAAAAAACGGGCACGGAAATTGAGGCGCGGCAAACCTCGGCGGTGGGCGGCGCGGCGGCGGCGTCGGCGGCGCGGTGGCGGGCGCTGGGGGCGGCTCGGCTAGGGTTTGGCTGGGGCTGGGCCTCCCCCCCCCCCCGGCTTATATAGCCTAGTCGGGCCGGAGTCCTAGTCGGACACGGCCCGTTAGGTCGGTTCGTTTTTTTTAAATAATTACACGCGGAAGAAAAATAAAAAGAAATACTAAACGGACTCCAAAAATCCCGAAATAAATTTTCCTGGGCTTCTAAAATCAAGCCGCACAAGGTGAACATTTATTTGGGGCCTAAATGCAATTTTGAAAAACGCACATTTTTCCTAAATTCAAATAAAATAACGAAAAACTCCGAAATAAAATCTTATTTGATTTTATTATTAAATCCTCAATATTTCTTTATTTTGGGAAAGTCATTTTTATTCCCTCTCTCATATTTTTGTAATAGAAATAATTGATGATAAAATAAATAAAATCAAATGATCCTATTCTCAAAATTTGATAAAACTCAAATATGAAAGTAACGAAATCCCCAACTCTCTCCGTGGGTCCTTGAGTTGCGTAGAATTTCTAGGATCAAAACCAAAAGCAAAATAAAATATGATATGCATTTATGATCTAATGTATAACATTCCAAATTGAAAATTTGGGATGTTACAAACCTACCCCCCTTAAGATGAATCTCGCCCTCGAGATTCGAGTTGGCTAGAAAATAGGTGAGGGTGGTCCTTGAGCAAATCTTCCTCTCGTTCCCAGGTGGCTTCGTCCTCCGTGTGGTGGCTCCACTGAACCTTACAAAACTTGATAACCTTGCTGCGAGTGACTCGGTTGGCAAACTCGAGAATCTTAATTGGTTTCTCCTCATAGGTCAAATCGTTATCCAACTGAATAGTTTCCAATGGCATTGTATCTGTCAAAGGTATGTCAGCCATCTCCGCGTGGAATTTCTTCAACTGGGAAACGTGGAACACATCATGAACTCCTAACAATCCTTTGGGCAATTCCAACTTGTAGGCCACTTCTCCCATATGATCCAAAACTCGGTATGGTCCAACAAATCGTGGTGCTAACTTTCCTTTAACCCCAAAACGCTTTGTTCCCCGAAGTGGTGATACTCGAAGATAAGCTCTATCTCCAACTTCGTAAACTGTCTCCTTGCGTTTTGAATCTGCATAACTCTTCTTTCTAGACTGGGCTATCTTGAGCCAATCGTGAATCAATTTCACCTTCTATTCAGACTCTTTAATCAAGTCAGGTCCAAACAACTGGCGGTCTCCAACTTCGTCCCAGGACAACGGTGTCCTGCACCTCCTTCCGTACAAAGCTTCGAAAGGGGCCATCTTTAAACTGGTTTGGTAACTGTTGTTGTAAGAGAACTCTGCATACGGTAAATTGTCGTCCCAACTAGATCCGTAATCTAGCGCACAAGCTCTCAACATATCCTCCAAAATCTGATTGACTCTCTCGGTCTGTCCATCTGTTTGTGGATGAAAGGCTGTACTGAATTCTAGCCTAGTACCCAAAGTTTCATGCAACTGCTTCCAGAACTTTGAGGTAAACTGGGTTCCTCTATCCGATACGATACTCCTCAGAACTCCATACAGACATACGATCCTGGTCATGTATATCTTTGCCAACTTAGCACTGGTCTAAGTGGTCTTTACCGGGATGAAATGAGCTACCTTCGTCAATAGATCAACTACAACCCAAATTGAGTCATAGCCTGAACGTGTTCTGGGCAATCCCGTGATAAAATCCATGCCTAACTTATCTCACTTCCATTCGGGTATCGGCAATGGTTGTAACAATCCTGCTGGCTTCTGATGCTCTGCCTTTACTCTCTGACACACATCACAAACTGCTACATACTCCGCAATATCCTTCTTCATTCCGGTCCACCAGAAAATGTCTTTCAAATCCAAATACATCTTGGTATTTCCTGGGTGAATCGAATATGGTGAATCGTGTGCCTCTTGCAGAATCAACTTCCTAATCTCCGGGTCATTGGGCACATAAACACGGTCTTCAAACCATAGGGTGTCGTGCTCATCCTCATGAAATCCTTTAGCCTTTCCTTTGCTAAGTTTCTCCTTAATAGAGGCAATCTCCTTGTCAGTCTTCTGAGCTTCTCTGATTCTATCCATCAAAGTTGACTGAATCTCCAATGCTGCTACATAGCCTCTCGGAACTATTTCCAAACATAGGTCACGAAGATTTTCTGCTAACTCCCTTGGTATTTCTCCCGTCATTATTGTGCTGACATGGCTCTTACGGCTTAATGCGTCAGCTACTACATTAGCCTTTCCGGGATGGTAACGCAATTTCATATCATGATCCTTGATGAGCTCCAACCATCTCCTTTGTCTGAGATTTAACTCCTTCTGCGTGAAAATGTATTTCAAACTCTTATAGTCCATGTACACCTCACAATGATTTCCAATCAGAAAATGTCTCCATGTTTTCAATGCATGCACTACGGCTGCTAATTCCAAATCATGCGTAGCATAATTCAACTCGTGTGGCTTAAGTTGTCTTGAGGCATATGAAACAACTCTCCCTTCCTGCATAAGCACTGCTCCAAGTCCTCGACGTGAAGCGTCGCAATACACCTCATAATCCTTGGTTTGATCTGGCAAAATCAACACTGGTGAAGTAACCAAACGTTTCTTCAACTCTTGGAAACTAGCCCCACATTCCTCCGTCCATATGAACTTGGTATCTTTCTTTAATAACTCCGTCATAGGCTTCGCAATCTTTGAGAAATTCTCAATAAACCTCCGGTAGTATCCTGCGAGTCCAAGAAAACTCCGGATCTCTCCAACGATGGTTGGTGCTTCCCACTTGGTCACGGTATCAACTTTAGTGGGATCAACTGCTATACATTCTCCAGATATAACGTGTCCGAGGAATCCTACTTCCTTCAACCAAAACTCACATTTGCTGAACTTGGCATATAATTGATGTTCTCTGAGTTTTCTAAGTACCAAACGCAAATGCTCCTTATGCTCCTCTTCATTCTTCGAGTAGACCAGGATATCATCAATGAACACTATGACGAACTTATCCAAAAACTCCATAAATACTTTATTCATCATGTTCATAAAATATGCGGGTGCGCTAGTCAGACCAAATGACATAACGGTATACTCGTACAGCCCATACCTGGTGGTAAAAGCTGTCTTAGGAATATCCTGTTCTCGAATCTTCAACTGGTGGTATCCTGATTGTAGATCGATCTTGGAAAATACCTTAGCTCCTTGCAATCGATCAAACAGATCATTGATCATCGGTAGTGGGTACTTATTCTTGATCATTACTTCATTCAATCCTCGATAATCAACAACCATCCTTAACGATCCATCCTTCTTCTCCACTAGAAGTACTGGCGATCCCCAAGGCGAAGAACTTGGGCGAATATATCCCTTATCCAGTAACTCCTTAATCTGCTTCTTAATTTCCACCAAATCCTTTGCTGGCATCCTATATGGTCTCTTTGATATTGGCCCGGTGCCTGGCAATAGCTCAATCAAAAACTCAATATCTCTATCTGGTGGCATGCCTGGCAACTCTTCTATAAATACTTCAGGGAAATCCCTTACCACTGGTACTTCCTCCTGCACAACTCCTGCTAAGCAATTTACTTGAGCCCTCTTTGGCACATGTCGGGATACATAGTTGATCCTTCTCCCTTCTGGGATGGTAAGCAAAATTGACTTACTAGCACATTCAATATTCCCTTCATACTTTGATAACCAATCCATGCCTAATATCACATCCAATCCTTGGGATTCCAATACTATTAGGTCTGAGGGAAAAACATAGTTACCAATCCTTAATGGTAACCGATCACACCATAGACTAGCCATATATTCTGCTCCAGGCGAGGTTACTAACATGGGTGACCTAAGGGCTTGGGTTGACAGGTTATACTTATCCACAAATCCCCTTGAGATGTATGAATGCGATGCACTAGTATCAAAAAGAACGAGTGCAGTAAATGACTTAACCAAAAACTTACCTATTACTGCATCAGGCTGAGCTTCAACCTCCTCCACGCTAATGTGGTTCACCTGTCCCCTGTTGAAAGGGTTCGGCTTCTTCCCAGAGCTTCCATTGCTATTTCCATTTTGTATTTCAGGACATTCATTAGCATAATGTCCGGTCTTCGAACACTTAAAGCAAGTGACTTGGCTCAGGTCCTTCTTGGCTGGGGTTGATGGGTTGGTGCGATTTTGGCCATTGCTTCCTCCATTCCCATTACCATTCCTGGTGCCATTGTGATTGTGAGAGCTACCTCCTCCATGGGTATGCTGAAAATGTCCTCCCGGTCTAGGGGTAAAACGTGGCTTCTGCTGAGCTCCTGAATTGTACTTTCCTTGTCCATACTTCCTCTTGCGATTCTCAATTTTCTGCTGCTTCCCTTCAATCATAAGTGCACGATCTACCAACTCCTGGTAGTTGTTGAAGGTTGCTACCATCAACTACATGCTCAACTCATCATTCAATCCTTCCAGAAAATTCTCCTGCTTTGCTGCATCCATAGCAACGTCATCTGGGGCATAACGTGCTAACTTACTAAAGTCCTCCACATACTGGCCTACTGTCCGTCCTCCTTGGCGCAAGTTGCGAAACTCACGCTTCTTCATGGCCATAGCTCCTGTAGAAACATGGGCAGTACGAAAGGCCTGCTGAAACTGGTCCCATGTGGCAGTGTCGACAGGGAAAGTGGCTGTGAAATTCTCCCACCATGATGCTGCGGGTCCTTCAAGCTGATGTGCGGAAAACTTCACCTTCTCCGCATCCATGTATCCTGCTGTGGTCAACTCTCTAGCTGTCTTGCAGAGCCAATCATCTGCTACTATCGGCTCGGTGCTACTGGAAAACACCACAGATTCAGCCTAAGAAAACGGGCTAAATGATCAACAGGTGGTGGTGGTGGTGGGTTGTTGTTGTTGTTGTTGTTCCCCTGGTTCTGATTCTGGACTAGCAACTGCATCAATGTGTTCTGCTGCTGGATCAACTGGGTGAGCTCTGGTGGAAAGGTAAATCTGGGGTCACGTCTCGGAGGCATCTGAGGGTTTAGAAAAGATGAGATGTAAGAATAGAGGGGGTCTAAAGAGAAAACACTACCCATATGCACATGAGGCAAAAGCAAACAATTCACTTCATTCAATCGAACAAGGGCATACAATCGATCTAACTATCGCAAAAGTGCTCGGACTACTGTATTTACATGGTGGACTACTACTACTGATGGGGTGGTCTACTAGAAATATTCTTCGGTTGCAGACTCCATGATATCTGCTCCAGCTTCATCAATATAGTCATCATCGCTATCATCTGGATCTGAATCTGTGTCGTCGATGATGATGTAGTCTTCCGGGCGTATCTCCTTGGGTTCTTCGTCTTCATCTACTGGTGTAGGGCCTCCCATAAATATCCCGATCTTCATTGTTAGGTCGGCATTCTTGTCCACTAATACTTCAATTTCTTCTTCATAATCTTCACGTGTAGCCTTGAGTTCTTCCTCCAGTTCCTTGATTCTTGTCCTTGCCTTCTTCGGGTCTATCATGTCGGCGCACATCTGGTTCTCCTGACGTCGAATGTGCTGGTTTAACTCCTGGATAAAAGCTGCAATTGATCTATCCTTTCGGGTGCTGCTCATGTCCCAGTGCTCATCTCGGCGCCCACAAATCTGGTAGATAGTATCCTTGAGATCATTGCGGTAGACTTCTCCAATGCGTCCCATGGCGATGTGAGCTGCCATGCTCATTCCTAGACTCCAAGTTGGTGCATCAAAAGAAAACTCTATGGGCTCAATGACTGGCATGAACGTCCTTCCTGGAACTTGAACTTGAATCATCCAGCGCTCTTCTTCAGGTAAAGTGGCGTTGTAGGTTCCGATGAAGCTTGGTACTCCTATGTTCAGGTATCTAGTGACTTCCTTCAAGTGACGTCCAAAGGGTGTATCTTCATCTGGTTGCGTGAACTTGTTCCTTGCATCCGCCATCCTAAAAGAGTAGAAAAGATGAGGAGTCAGAGGAGAAGAGAGTGAATAGTGATCTAGGTCTTTAGCTTAGTGGTCGTGTCCTACAGTCAGCGTGTGCTCTGATACCATCTCTGTAGCGACCAGACCTCAAACAGTCTGATCTCTATGCTCCGGTGTCATCCCTAGATTAGTAATGCTGACACCACATAGTACTCGGAGGATTTATAACAGAGTTGCAATCACACACTTATTACATCAAGTGTCTCAATAGAGAACTTATTACAATAAATATGGCTTAAGGCCATCTAATAACGATAACAGTGGAAGGCTTGGAAGATAAGTGAGTCCATCAACTCCAACGGCATCACTGAGTATAGAACCACGACCTAAAAACTCCTTAATCGTCGTCTGAAAAGTCTACAACATTAACGTTGCAGCCCGAAACGGGTCAGCACATGGAATATGCTGGCAATGTAACACATAGAGAGTAATGGAATGAAACATCTATACTATATGCATATCTGGCTGGTGGAAAGCTCTATGGTTACAGTTTTGCGTAAAGCCAATTTTTCCCTACTTCAAAGGAATAAATTTATTTAACTATCACGGTGGTTGTTAAACATCGAGAATGGTTGACAGCATTCTCAATCCCAATTAAGCATCATCATTAAACAAAGCCCAACAAAATTAATTTAGGGTAACATGTTGAGATTCACATGATAATCCAGGTACTAGATACTCAAGATTGTCCATAACCGGGGACACGGCTAACCATGATTAGTTTATTACACTCTGTAGAGGTTTGCGCACTTTTCCCCACAAGACTCGATCGCCTCTGTTTGGTTTCTCGCACTACACGGTGTTTGAGAAGACGGATGACCGAGACATAGTCTTTCAGAAGCGCTAGCACCTTACGATCGGGTAGACCGTACCACCTACATCCCCTACATCTGCTAGTCTACCACTCTAAGAGTTCGCACGACTTAGTCAACTATGCTAGAGCCCATAATAACTTGTGGCTGCACACGGAAGTTTCTAGTATGAATAGTCTCATGATCCCTTTGAGCCTGGGTGGCGGTCCAAAAGAAAACAGGCAAGTCCTGGAATACCCAGGTGCCTCAATCCACCCAGATGTGTGTTTAAGTTGCCACCTTAGATAAACCATTAATTAACAAACTCACATCTGTCATGGATATCACTCACCCAATCCACGTCTACTAGCATAGCATGGCATAGTAAGCAAACGTAGAAGTAACTCCCAAAGGTTTGATAATAAACAGGTAATAGGTACTACCTCAACTACTTCCCATCCCACAATTTAATCGCGGGTTAAATCCGAGAAAAAGAAAAACGACGAACATTCGTTAGAACGAACGAACGGACAAACGCTCGCTATTTAAATAAATCGGGAAAACCGATCTATTTAAAAAAACCAAAACTAAAAAACCTACGGAAAACCGGATGGTTTTTCGAAAAAAACTAAAAAACCGGCACGGAAATCGAGGCACGGCAAACCTCGGGCGGCGTGCGGCGGCGGCGGCGGCGGGCGCTGGGGGCGGCTCGGCTAGGGTTTGGCTGGGGCTGGGCCTCCCCCCCCCCCCCGGGCTTATATAGCCTAGTCGGGCCGGAGTCCTAGTCGGACACGGCCCGTTAGGTCGGTTCATTTTTTTTAATTAATTACGCGCGGAAGAAAATTAAAAAGAAATACTAAACGGACTCCAAAAATCCCGAAATAAATTTTTCCGGGCTTCTAAAATCAAGCCGCACAAGGGGAACATTTATTTGGGGCCTAAATGCAATTTTGAAAAATGCACATTTTTCCTAAATTCAAATAAAATAACGAAAAACTCCGAAATAAAATCTTATTTGATTTTATTATTAAATCCTTAATATTTCTTTATTTTGGGAAAGTCATTTTATTCCCTCTCTCATATTTTTGTAATAGAAATAATTGATGATAAAATAAATAAAATCAAATGATCCTATTCTCAAAATTTGAGAAAACTCAAATATGAAAGTAATGAAATCCCCAACTCTCTCCGTGGGTCCTTGAGTTGCGTAGAATTTCTAGGATCAAAACCAAAAGCAAAATAAAATATGATATGCATTTATGATCTAATGTATAACATTCCAAATTGAAAATTTGGGATGCTACAAAGTGTTCATCAAGTTTCTTTTCAGAGGTGCTCAAGCATTCTTCATCTTGCTATCCGGAGTGCAATTCTTTCTACCATAATATCGGAGGTGGTATTATGTCATTCTTGATAATTTGAGTTCATGTTTCATGATTCACATGTTGTCAAGAATGAGATATTGTAAATCCATCAATCGCGTCATTGGAGCTATCTTGGGTTATATCTCACCTAAAGTTTTCCCTAAGGATTGTTGCTATTATGGTGCTTATAATTGACCCAAGTTCTTTTATTCTCCCGGTGGTATAAGTTCCTCGTCTTCTTGTTCATATCAATCCAACTTATCGTTTCTGTTAGTGGCAGAATTTCACCTCGTAGTTTTGAGATGTTCTCCATAAGCCCACTACAAGCCTGTTCTTTTCGTTGTTGATTTCCCAACAACTCCGTCCAATCCTTCATTTTAAGGATGCTTCTCAAATTCAATTGTGCTAGAAGATGTCATTTTTCTTCTCAGTTCTTTCCTTTCCAACGATCCAACTTCTATTCTTTCATTCCGGAGGCATTGTGATGTTGCTCTCTTCACTCATCTTCTCGGATTATGAGTACCATGTTCTTTTCGTGCTTATCCATTTAACCGGAGTGTCATGCCCTCTTTTCAAGTTCTTCCCATTCTGTCAAATTTTGGCTCCCTTCTCAACCGGAGTGCCGTATGAAATCGTTCTTACCCTTTGTGCCATTCTTTCAATAGTTCCGGAGGTAGTGTGTTGTTGATTTCATCAAGCATACTCTCATCTTATCAAGTTCTTGTTTGATTCCCTCCATTTACAGTCGGAGTGTTGTCCAAATTATATCATTCTTAATCCTTCTCTATTTTGTTTTTAAACCGGAGTGGTTTCAATATATATCTTGGCCTTCAACCTCAAGGTTTTTTTTCGCAATGTGCCTTGTTCCTCTTTCCTAACGGAGTGTTTTCCACTTCGTTCATCTTCATTGTATTCTTTTCTTTCAATTTGTTCAACCTCGCAAGGTTCTTTGGTTTCACTCATTTGTTCAAAGAAGCAACTTAGTTTTACATCTTCTCTTTCTCTTCCGTTTTCCCTCCAGTGCCATTCTAGATCTCGGGACGAGATCCTCTCGTAGTGGTGGAGTGTTGTGACGCCCCGAGACCGTTGCGCCAGGTGTCTTCCAGTTATTTGCTGTTGTTGCCATGTCATTTGCTTGCGTGTTGCATTTCATCATGTCATCATGTGCATTGCATCATCATGTTTTCAAAACCTGCATCCGTCCGGGTTCCCCAGTTCTGTCTGTTGTCCGTTCTGAGCCCAACCACACTTGCACGCGCCCGCGGCAAGTCTGAAATAGTATTTTATAAGTGGCCGTAAAATGTTCTGGGAATGGGTTGAAAGTTGGCGTGCGGTCTTATTTTAGTGTAGGAAGACCGCCTGTCAAATTTCATCGCGTTCGGAGTCCGTTTGTTAGCCCAACCGTTAACTATAGTGACAATATAGTCGGTCAAAACGTCGGACGTTTTCGGTCTCCGGAAATAGTCGCCGGGTCTCTCTCTTCTCTTCTCTCAGCCCAAGGCTTTCTGCATGGCCCACTACCTACCACCAGGTCCAACCTAACCTCTCTCGTCACACCGCGTCCCTCCTCGCGCGCGCGTCCGAAAGCTGTCCCGGACCCGACCCGGGCGGTCGTCACCGTTGGGTCCGGATCATCCCCAAACGTCTACAAAACGTCTGCATTTTCTTATTTGGGATCCCTAGCCTATTTTTTCCGACCGTCCGATTACGATCGGAGGGACGGATTAGCCCCTACCCAAAAATCCCCTGCTATATATATATATATATAGGTCCAGCCCTAAAATCTAGGGACTTTGCCCTGCCGAGCCGCCGCCACCTACCGTATCTTCCTCGGGATCCAGATCCAATCCACCTCCTCGCCTCGATCCAACCGCATCTCGCAGCCACCCACCAATCCAACTCCACCCTGCCGTAGCGCCACCCATTGGTTCAGCACTCGATCCACCGAGCCAGCCACTTTCTCCCCTTGATCCATGGCCACCTCCTACTCGAGCAACCAGCGCCCCGCTGCTTTCTTTCCCATGTTCAATCCGGAGGAGAGGAGCTCCTCCAGGCCCACCTGGCGCGATGGTCACCGGCCACCCAAGCATCAGCAGCAGATGAGCATCGCGACCCTCATCTTCCTCCTGTTTTCTCCTTCTCCTCGTCTTCCTCCTCCATCCCTCAACTCCCCTCCTCTGCTTCTTACCGCAGGAACCGGTCGCTGCCGTCACCACGAACCCTCCGCGTTGTCTCCATCTCCTCCGGCAGCGCCGCCGTGCCCGCACGCCTCTGGCGAAACTCCAGTCAGCCAAGCCGTGCCCAATCTTCCCTCCTTTCTTCCCCGTTTCTTCTCCCTGTCTCTCCCCTCTGAACTCATTTGCTCGATGTATTTCTTCACAGGAACCAGCCGTCGACATCTTGTTCGACTCCCACCATCAGGAACCGGCTTCCCTCATCAGATCCGGTGGATTCCTGCCACCGTACGCCGCTTACAAGCCACCCTCGCCCGGATCCTCCCCGAGCTCCAGCCCCGCCGCCTCGCTCTCGTCGCCGCCGCCGCAGTCCGGCTCGCCGGCGCCGCCGCCTCCGCCGCTCTTCGCTGCCTCGGCGTCCGCATTGCGCCGCCCCGTGCCTGCTGACCCTGCCGCGAGTCCCCAGCGCCACCTCCTTCTATTCGAACGAGGGAGGCGAGTGAAGACTTTTCTGCATCGTGCTGCTCTGCCCGAGCGCTTGCGTTGACCAGTCCAGCGCCAGCCTTGACGAGTGCCACTCGCCGCGTGAGGCCTTCCTCTGCTTCGCTCGCAGCCCAGATGCCCAGTGCCTCCTCAAGCCCAATGTGAGCAGCCCAGTCTGCCCAGTTTCAGCCCATTGACGTTTTTTTCAGGGTCTGTGAATTTATCTTTTATTCCAGAGAACCCAGTTTTGCAGAGAACCCCCTAGACTACATGCATTTAATAACTCACCAACCGTGCATCGGTTTAAAATAAGTTTTATATGAAACTTGCTTAGAATTTTGTCTAGATTCATAATATCCAACTTTCATCTATGTTTGAAATGTTTAAAATGCTGTTTGATTAAATTTTCTCCTATGTCAAGTTAAATGATTTAATTCATAACTAAATAACCGTAGCTCCAAACCTAACAAACTTTATATGTAAATGGGGTAGAATTTTGCCTAGTTTAACATGGTGGCATCTCTTTGCATGTTTAACAACTTTAAAATTTGATTTAGGGCAGAACAGTACCAAACCTAATATATACATATGAGGATTTTCCGGAATTGTTGTTCGTTGTTTCCGGCCTCATTTAAACTTGACTAGATAGGTAGTTTTACTTTGCTTCACCCTCTTGCCATGTTTAATAACACTTAATATTGTTGGGTACATAAACAAGATCGACCTAAATAAGTCATGTGGTGTTTCGTCAATATGCAACGGAGCTCCATTTAATTTGTAGGGTTGTTTGTTCATTTTTCCATGCCATGCTTCATTAAACCGGGCATGCATCATACTTGATTGTGCATCATGCCATGATTATGTGGTGGTTGTTTACTATGTTGTGTGCTTTTTCTGATGTTGCTTCTTCGGGTTGGTTCCGATAACGTTGCGTTTGTGACTACCCGTTCGACTACGTCCATTTGTCTTCTTCATGGACTCGTTCTTCTTCCTTGCGGGATTTCAGGCAAGATGACCATACCCTCGAAATCACTTCTATCTTTGCTTGCTAGTTGCTCGCTCTTTTGCTATGCATATGATGCGATACCTACCACTTGCTTATCATGCCTCCCATATTGTTAAGCCAAGCCTCTAACCCACCTTGTCCTAGCAAACCGTTGTTTGGCTATGTTACCGCTTTGCTCAGCCCCTCTTATAGCGTTGTTAGTTGCAGGTGACGATTTTGAGTTTGTTCCATGTTGGAACATGGATATTTTGTTGGGATATCACAATATCTCTTATTTAATTAATGCATCTATATACTTGGTAAAGGGTGGAAGGCTCGGCCTAATGCCTGGTGTTTTGTTCCACTCTTGCCGCCCTAGTGTCCGTCATATCGGTGTTATGTTCCCAGATTTTGCGTTCCTTACACGGCTGGGTTATAATGGGAACCCCTTGACAGTTCGCCTTGAATAAAACTCCTCCAGCAATGCCCAACACTGGTTTTACCGTTTGCACCAACAACCTAGCCTTTTCCCTTGGGTTTCGCGGACTCAACGGTCATCTTTATTTTAACCCCCCCCGGGCCAGTGCTTCTCTAAGTGTTGGTCCGAACTGAGCTGCCTGCGGGGCCACCTCGGGGAAACTTGAGGGTTGGTTTTACTCATAGCTAGTCTCATCTGAGTGTGCCCTGAGAACGAGATATGTGCAGCTCCTATCGGGATTTGTCGGCACATTCGGGCGGTGTTGCTGGACTTGTTTTACCATTGTCGAGGATGTCTTGTAACCGGGATGCCGAGTCTGATCGGATTGTCTTGGGAGAAGGAATATCCTTCATTGACCGTGAGAGCTTGTGATGGGCTAAGTTGGGACACCCCTGCAGGGATTGATCTTTCGAAAGTCGTGCCCGCGGTTATGGGCTGATGGGAATTTTTTAATGTCCGGTTGTAGAAAACCTGAAGTCGATCTTAATTAAAATACATCAACCGCGTGTGTAGCCGTGATGGTCTCTTCTCGGCGGAGTCCGGGAAGTGAACACGGTGTTGGAATTATGCTTGATGTAGGTTGTTCTAGGATCACTTCTTGATCATAGTTCATCGACCGTGCTTTTTCCTTCTCTTCTCACTCTCATTTGCGTATGTTAGCCACCATATATGCTAGTCGCTTGCTGCAGCTCCACCTCATACCTTTTACCCTTCCTATAAGCTTAAATAGTCTTGATCGCGAGGGTGTGAGATTGCTGAGTCCCCGTGACTCACAAATACTTCCAAAACCAGTTTGCAGGTGCTCGAAGATATCGTGCGGGTGACGCAACCAAGCTCAAGGAGGAGCTCGATGGAGTTCGCGTTCATTGTGTTGTTTCGTTCTAGTTGATCAGTAGTGGAGCCCAGTTGGGACGATCGGGGATCTGTGTAGCTTTTGGGGTAGTCTTCTTTTATTTTGGTTCCGTAGTCGGACCTTGAGTGTATTTGGATGTTGTAATGCTTTATTCATGTATTGTGTGAAGTGGCGATCGTAAGCCAGCTATGTATCTCTTTCCCTTATGTATTACATGGGTTGTGTGAAGATTACCTCACTTGCGACATTGCTTTCAATGTGGTTACGCCTCTAAGTCGTGCTTCGACACGTGGGAGATATAGCCGCATCGAGGGCATTACAAGTTGGTAATCAGAGCCTTCCCCGACCTTAGGAGCCCCCTGCTTGATTGAATCGTTGGCGTTGTTGAGTCTAGAAAAATGTTTTGAGTCATTTAGGAAATATATATCGGAGAGTTAGGAATTCTTTTTACTCCTCAGTCCCTTCGTCGCTCTGGTGAGGCATCCTGACGTAGAGTTTCGACTCTTCTCTTCTCAAATTTCACTAAAAAAATTTAGGATCACGCGGGTATCTTGGAATCGTTCCGATGGTCTTGTGACGAGAACATTGTTCTTGGTGCCTCCTGACATTTAGGGGTTGTGGCAGTGTCCCGGGGAGTTGAGCTCCGAGGTGTTGTCGTCACAAGTTTATCGTTGCAATTCTGGAATACCTGAGTTTCGCCGACATTGAAAATCTCTTTTATGCAGTTGTTGGTGAGATAACCTCGACGCCACCAGTACTGGGGCGGGAGTTCGGGAGTATCGCCATAACTCGTATAACGGATGCTTTTTGAAGGTTGAGGTAAACGATTTCCGAAGGTTTCTTGGTTATGTGTTGAAGGATGGATACAGCTGGATGTAGGATTTGTTAGTTTGGGTGAGATATTATGCTTCCCCTGTATCCCCAACACCTGATTGCATAACCGAAAAATTTCGGGAGTTTATAAGTGGGAATTCAAGTAGCTCTTAGGATATCTTTCCGACAGATGTATGATATGAAATTGGGGTTCGACGTCTAGTGGTCCGCCTATCCACGGTTGGTTTTATAGTGGTCTCATTGTGTCTTAAAGAGTCCTTGGCTATGCTGACTCGGGGACGCTTCGTATGTCATGTGCACTGCCTTATACATGATGGTGATGTACGATCGAGCCCGTGTAGGCCCCACCACGAAAACTTTGGACGAAATCTCTATCATATGTTTGTTCCGGCTTATTCTGCAGGCCAATCTTTTGTTTTGCCCTGAGTTGTGGTATTCGAGTTGCTTTGAAGTCAAGTGTTGATTCCATACCTTTCCTAAACGGTGTTCTCATACTCCGATGTGAATACCAATCCTTCATGATAATCGAGTTTGTCATGTAAATCCTTTTCAACCGGCGTGTTTCTCTTCAAGTGGATCCGATCATTTCAACATCCGCAAGATCAACTCAAGCTTTCTCAACGGTGTTCGTTTCATTCTCAACGGTGTTTTTTCCCACCCTCCCACCCTTGTTTTTCTTGAAGGATTCAGATTTCTTAATCAAGTATCCATCTTATGGATGTAAAGTTTCTTCGTTCTTTCCGTCAATGTTCTTATCTGGTGATTCTCATGAAGATTCTAATGGAGCTTCAAGATCGTCATTCTTCATTCTTTTCTTCCCCGGTGAATTAGATTCGAGTTTTGTTGTTGATCATATCCTTTTTCCTCCTTTCTAATACCTTCTTATGCCGGTGCACCTCATATTCATTCTTTTCTCGCTATTCAATTGTTTCGGAGTGCTCAAGATATCTCGAAGATTCGTGTTTCCACTCTACATTCGTTCAAGCTCTTTCGAGGATGTTATCTCATTCAAGTCATTTAATTCAACCGGTGCAACCTCTCTTTTAAATCATTTCAACGGTGTTTCTTTTGAGTGGGCCCTAACCCATAGGTCTTTTCCCAGGATCCTACCTAACTCTTTTCCCTTCCCGGAGCTATCTATCAAATCCTTTTCAAAGTTTGATGTAAGAATGAGTTATCATCAGTCCCTTTCTCCAAGATCTTTCAAATTCTTTTCATAATTGGCTCAACCTCTTCGCTTTTCATTCTCCCGGAGTATCTCAATAATTCATGGTGGTGTTTCTCGTCGCCATTCTCGGATTTTGAAGACCGAAGAAGAGTTTCTCTTTAATCTTGCTCCATTCTCTTCAAGATTCATGATTCTAGCTTGTTGCCATCCTCTCATAATTATTTTCGATTGTGGAAATTATTTTCACCTATCCGGAGCAATTCAAGAGTCTTCTCAATTTGTTATCCGGAGTCCAACATTTCAGGGTTATTCATTCTCAGCTGTCAGTTATCATTCTCCAACCTACCGGTGAACCATTCAAATATTCTCTAATCAGTTCATGATCTATTCGTTCTCATGTATCTAGATTGTCTCAAGTATCTTCGTTCATTTCACAATTCTTACCCGGTGATTCACCCCTACTTCGTTCATTTTCAATTCTTACGGTGCTGCGTTCAAGAGTTCCCTTCCTTGGTTATCATATCAATTCATTCGTTGTTTTCCAAATCCCACTGGTGGTTCGTTGAAGACCTTCCTCAAGTTTATGCTATATCTATCTTAATCTTTTCTGCAAGAATAAGTAATATGTTAAATCCGTTGCTTGTCATCAATTTAATTGGTGAAGAATATGCATAATATAATTCTTATTCTTGTTTCATCGAGTAAATTCAATTCCTGCTTTCCGGAGTGGTTCATCATATCACATTCTCGGTTCGAGATGCTTTATATTTTCTTTTCCAAGAGTTCCAAGCTTTCGTAATTATATCACCACGGAGATTCAACTAAATCAGTACAAGGATTCACTTTGTGTTTTCAACTTCTCCTTCCTTTCGTTTGATCATTCTTTATTACCGGCGTTTTTCATGGAGGTTCTACATGATGGTTCATAAAGGATTTAATTCCTTCTCGAAGTGTTCATCAAGATTCTTTTCAGAGGAGCTCAAGTTTCTTCATCTTGCAATCCGGAGTGCAATCCTTTTTACCGTATCATTGGAGGAGGTATTATCTCATTCTTGATAATTTAAGTTCATGTTTCATGTTTCATGATTCACATGTTGTTAAGAATGAGGTATTTTAAATCCATCAATCTCGTCGTTGGAGTTATCTTGGATTATGTTTCACCTAAAGCCTTCCCTAAGGATTGTTGCTATTTAGGGTGCTTATAAATGATCCAAGTTCTTCATTCATCCTCCTAGTGAAATAAGTCTCTCGTCTGCTTGTTCATATCAATCAAATCTTTTGGTTTCTGTTAGTGGCAGAATTTCACCTCATAGTTTTGAGATGTATTCCATAAGACCATATCAAGCTTATTCTTTTCGTTGTTGGATTTCCAACAACTCCGTTCGACCCTTCTCCTAAAGATGCTTTTCAAGCTCATTTGAGGTAGAAGATGTTGCTTTCCTCTTCGTTCTTTTGATTCCATTCTTACATTCGTTTCGGAGGCATGGTATTGTTGCTATATTCAACCATCATCTCATTTTGTCAAAGATCATGTTCTTTTCATGCTTATCCATTTAACCGGAGTGTCATGCCCTCTTTTCAAGTTCTTCCCATTCTGCCAAGTTTTTGGCTCCCTTCTCAACCGGAGTGTCGTCTGAAATCTTTCTTACCCCTTGTGCCATTCTTCCAATAGTTCCGGAGGTAATGTGTTGTTGATTTCATCAAGTATCATCCAATCTTCCCAAGATCATGTTCGATTCCTTTCATTTATAGTCGGAGTGTTGTCCAAATTTACATCAGTCTTATTCCTTCTCTATCTTGTTTTAACCGGAGTGTTATCATAATTGACTCTTATCGTTCCTTGTACATTTCGTTTCTATCAGAGTGCTTGCATGTACTTCTTATCTATTGTAACCTTTTTCTTATGTCTTTCAACCTACAAGGTTCTCGTAATGTTCCTTGTTCCTCTTTTCTAACGGAGTGTTTTCAACTTTGTTCATCTCCGTTGTATTCTTTTCTTGAAATGGCTTAACCTTTTCAAGGTTCTTTGGTTTCACTCATTTGTCAAAGAAGCAACTTAGCTTTACCTCTTCTTGTCCTCTTCCGTTTCCCTCCGGTGCCATCCTAGATCTCGGGACGAGATCCTCTCGTAGTGGTGGAGTGTTGTGACACCCCGAGACCGTTGCGCCAGGTGTCTTCCAATTATTCGCTGTTGTTGCCATGTCATTTGCCTGCGTGTTGCATTTCATCATGTCATCATGTGCATTGCATCATCATGTTTTCAAAACCTGCATCCGTCCGGGTTCCCCCAGTTCCGTCTGTTGTCCGTTCTGAGCCCAACCACACTTGCACGCGCCCGCGGCATGTCTGAAATAGTATTTTATAAGTGGCCGAAAAATATTCTCGAAATGGGTTGAAAGTTGGAGTGTGGTCTTATTTTAGTGTAGGAAGACCGCCTGTCAAATTTCATCGCGTTCGGAGTCTGTTTGTTAGCCCAACCGTTAACTATAGCGACAATATAGTCGGTCAAAACGTCGGACGTTTTCGGTCTCCGGAAACAGTCGCCGGGTCTCTCTCTTCTCTTCTCTCAACCCAAGGCTTCCTGCACGGCCCACTACCTTACGCCAGGTCCAACGTAACCTCTCTCGTCCACCGCGTCCCTCCTCGCGCGCGCGTCCGAAAGCTGTCCCGGACCCGACCCAGGCAGTCGTCACCGTTGGGTCCGGATCATCCCCAAACGTCTACAAAATGTCTCTGTTTTCTTATTTGGGCTCCCTAGCCTATTTTTCCCGACCGTCCAATTACGATCGGAGGGACGGATTAGCCCCTACCCAAAAATCCCCTGTTATATATATAGGTCCAACCCTAAAATCTAGGGACTTTGTCCCGCCGAGCCGCCGCCACCTACCGTATCTTCCTCGGGATCCAGATCCAATCCACCTCCTCGCCTCGATCCAACTGCATCTCGCAGCCACCCACCAATCCAACTCCACCCTGCCGTAGCGCCACCCGTTGGTTCGGCACTCGATCCACCGAGCCAACCACTTTCTAACCTGCAGAGAACCCCCTAGACTACATGCATTTAATAACTCACCAACCGTGCATCGGTTTAAAATAAGTTATATATGAAACTTTCTTAGAATTTTGTCTAGATTCATAATATTCAACTTTCATCTATGTCTGAAATGTTTAAAGTGTTGTTTGATTAAATTTGCTCCTATGTCATGTTAAAATGCTTTAATTCATAACTAAATAACTGTAGCTCCTAACCTAACAAACTTTATATGTAAATGGGGTAGAATTTTTCCTAGTTTAACATGGTGGCATCTCTTTGCATGTTTAACAACTCTGAAATTTGATTTAGGGCAGCACTTTACCAAACCTAATATATACATAGGAGGATTTTCCAGAATTGTTGTTCGTTGTTTCCGGCCTCATTTAAACTTGACTAGATAGGTAGTTTTACTTTGCTTCACCCTCTTGCCATGTTTAATAAAACTTAATATTGTTGGGTACATAAACAAGATCGACCTAAATAAGTCATGTGGTGTTTCGTCAATATGCAACGGAGTTGCATATTGAGCTCCACTTAATTTGTAGGGTTGTTTGTGCATTTTGCCATGCCATGCTTCATTAAATCGGGCATGCATCATACTTGATTGTGCATCATGCCATGATTATGTGGTGGTTGTTTACTATGTTGTGTGCTTTTTCTGGTGTTGCTTCTTCGGGTTGGTTCCGATAACGTCGCGTTTGTGAGGACCCGTTCGACTACGTCCGTTTGTCTTCTTCATGGACTCGTTCTTCTTCCTTGCGGGATTTCAGGCAAGATGACCATACCCTCGAAATCACTTCTATCTTTGCTTGCTAGTTGCTCGCTCTTTTGCTATGCCTATGCTGCAATACCTACCACTTGCTTATCATGCCTCCCATATTGTTAAGCCAAGCCTCTAACCCACCTTGTCCTAGCAAACCGTTGTTTGGCTATGTTACCGCTTTGCCCAGCCCCTCTTATAGCGTTGTTAGTTGCAGGTGAAGATTGGAGTTTGTTCCTTGTTGGAACATGGATATTTTGTTGGATATCACAATATCTCTTATTTAATTAATGCATCTATATACTTGGTAAAGGGTGGAAGGCTCGGCCTTATGCCTGGTGTTTTGTTCCACTCTTGCCGCCCTAGTTTCCGTCATATCGGTGTTATGTTCCCGGATTTTGCGTTCCTTACACGGTTGGGTTATAATGGGAACCCCTTGACAGTTCGCCTTAAATAAAACTCCTCCAGCAATGCCCAACATTGGTTTTACCATTTGCACTAACAACCTAGCCTTTTCCCTTGGGTTTCGTAGACTCAAGGGTCATCTTTATTTTAACCCCTCCGGGCCAGTGCTTGTCTAAGTGTTGGTCCGAGACAGAGCCACTTGAGGTGCCACCTCGGGGAAACTTGAGGGCTGGTTTTAGCTGTACGTAGTGTTCATCCGGTGTTGCCCTGAGAACGAGATATGTGCAGCTCCCATCAGGATGTCGACGCATCGGGCGGTCTTGCTGGACTTGTTTTACCATTGTCGAGGATGTCTTGTAACCGGGATGCCGAGTCTGATCGGATTGTCTTGGGAGAAGGAATATCCTTAGTTGACCGTGAGAGCTTGTGATGGGCTAAGTTGGGACACCCCTGCAGGGATTGATCTTTCGAGAGCCATGCCCGCGGTTATGGGCTGATGGGAATTTGTTAATGTCCGGTTGTAGAAAACCTAATGTCGATCTTAATTAAAATACATCAACCACGTGTGTAGCCGTGATGGTCTCTTCTCGGCGGAGTCCGGGAAGTGAACACGGTGTTGGAGTTATGCTTGACGTAGGTTGTTCTAGGATCACTTCTTGATCATAGTTCATCGACCGTGCTTTTGCCTTCTCTTCTCGCTCTCATTTGCGTATGTTAGCCACCATATATGCTAGTCGCTTGCTGCAGCTCCACCTCATACCTTTTACCCTTCCTATAAGCTTAAATAGTCTTGATCGCGAGGGTGTGAGATTGCTGAGTCCCCGTGACTCACAGATACTTCCAAAACCAGTTTGCAGGTGCTCGATGATACCGTGCAGGTGACGCAACCAAGCTCAAGGAGGAGCTCGATGGAGTTCGCGTTCATTGTGTTGTTTCGTTCTAGTTGATCAGTAGTGGAGCCCAGTTGGGATGATCGGGGATCTGTGTAGCTTTTGGGGTAGTCTTCTTTTATTTTGGTTCCGTAGTCGGACCTTGAGTGTATATGGATGTTGTAATGCTTTATTCATGTATTGTGTGAAGTGGCGATCGTAAGCCAGCTATGTATCTGTTTCCCTTATGTATTACATGGGTTGTGTGAAGATTACCTCACTTGCGACATTGCTTTCAATGCGGTTATGCCTCTAAGTCGTGCTTCGACACGTGGGAGATATAGCCGCATCGAGGGCATTACACAAGCAAACCTTTGTGAAGGAGGGAGAGGGAGAGGGAGCTACTAAGGAGAAGGAGAAGAACTCCATGAGGGGTAGTGAAGCCAAGAAGGGAAACGCTTCCCTTCCTAACAAAGCTGGCAACTTTAACCCTTCTTATGTGTTGTATCGTGCTAGAGATGGGCATGTTTATGCCAAATTTGTTAGTTCTCCTTATGAGTACATTGAATGGTCTATTTGGGTTCCTAAGACCCTTGTTACTAACATCAAAGGACCCATTACAAAATGGGTACCTAAAACCAAGCATTGATCTCTTGTAGGTATTTTCTTCTAGTGGGGGATCATGATTGCTCGATAGTGGAGCTACTAATCATATGACTGGAAGCAAGGACTTGGTGGTGGACGTGCAAAAGATTCCATCCATGCCCACCAACGTCGAGTGGGGTGACGCATCGTCTTCTAAGGTATTGGGACTCGGCAAAGTTTTCATTGCTCATGATCTTATGATCGAGAAGGTCATGCTTGTTGAGTCCCTTGCATACAATTTACTTTCCGTTCGTCAACTAGCACTCATGGGCTTTGCGACTTTCTTTGATATTGATACCGTCTTGTGGAGCAAGACTCTTAAAGTAGACTTTTTTGGGCATGTCGAGAACGGTCTCTATGTGATTAACTTTTCGGAGCGACCCACTAAGACCGCGACATGCCTAATGGCTAAAGTTGACATGGGATGGCTTTGGCATCGCCGTCTCGCCCACGTCAATATGAGATCTTTGCAAAGTCTTCTCAAGGGGGACCATGTCCGTGGACTAACAAATGTTAGTTTTGCCAAAGATCGTGCTTGCAGTGCTTGCAGTGCTTGCATCGAAGGAAAGCTACATGAGAAGGCTCACCCTCCCACGACTATCATCTACTCGAAGAGGCCTTTGGAGCTCCTTCATCTGGATCTCTTTGGACATCCATCCTTTGATAGTCTTGGGGGTAGAAAGTATTGCTTGGTGATTGTAGATGACTATTCAAGATACACTTGGGTATATTTCTTCAAGAGGAAGAGCGAGACCCAACAAACCGTCATCGACTTTGAAAATGAAGCTCAACGACAACACCATGCAAAGATCTTGACGATAAGAAGTGACAATGGCTTCGAGTTCAAGAACTACACCTTGGATGAGTTTTTGAGTGATGAGGGAATCAAGCATCAATATTCCGCACCTTATACCCCTCAACAAAATGGTGTAGCAGAGAGGAAGAACCGGGCGTTGATGGATGCGGCAAGGACCATGATGGCGGAGTTCAAGTCTCCCTACAACTTTTGGGCCGAAGCCATCAACACCGCGTGCCATGCATCTAATCGTCTCTACCTTCGCAAAGGCTTGGACAAGACTCCATATGAGATACTCACCGGTAACAAGCCCAACCTCAAGTACTTCCGGGTGTTCATGTGTAAGTGTTTCATTCTCAAGAAAGGTGTCTGTTTGTCTAAATTTGAGGCTAGAGCTTATGAGGGCATATTTGTTGGTTATGCTACAAACTCTCATGCTTACCGTGTTCTCAATAAGTCCACGGGACTTATTGAGGACACGTGTAACGTGGAGTTTGATGAGAATAACGGCTCCCAAGTGGAGCAAAGTGGTACTTGTGATGTAGGTGATGAAATTCCTCCCCAAGCCATAAGAAGAATGGGTGTTGGTCATATCCTACCCATTGAGGAACCCCTTGTGGCCGAAGGAGAAGGACAATGTTCTACTCAAGTGGAACCTTCACCAACCCAAGACCCACACGCTTCCGAAGAACAAAGTGAGGGCCCTCAACCTCAAGAACAAGACCAAGGGCAAGATCAATCTCAAGATGGTGTTGTAACATCAAGTGATGCCCAAGGTCAAGCTCCCTCCTCCGATCAAGTTCAAGATCAAGAGCTTCCATGAGATCAAGAACAAGCTCAAGACGACGCTCAAGATGATCAAGTGACCACTCCTCGTCTCACCCCCGAGGAGGAATTGGAGCATCATGCCGCCAAGGTTGCTTCCAAGCTCTCCACCAAGGATCATCTCATGACAAATGTGCTTGGAATCTTAAGAAAGGGGGTAAGCACTCGTAGACAATTAGCAAACTATTGTGAACATCATGCTTTTGTCTCTTGTGTTGAACCCCAAAAGGTCTATGAGGCGCTCGAAGATCCGGATTGGCTCAATGCCATGCATGAAGAACTCAACAACTTCGAGCGCAACAAAGTGTGGAGATTGGTGCCAAGGCCAACGGTGAACCACAATGTCATTGGAACCAAGTGGATATTCAAGAACAAGCAAGATGCTCATGGGATTATCATTCGCAACAAGGCTCGTTTGGTAGCACAAGGCTACTCCCAAGTCAAGGGTATCGACTATGGTGGAACCTTTGCTCCCGTTGCTCGTCTTGAATCCATTCGCATGTTGATTGCATATGCTTCTCATCATAACTTTAAGTTACAACAAATGGATGTGAAGAGTGCTTTTCTTAATGGTCCTATTAATGAATTGGTTTATGTCAAGCAACCCCCCGGGTTCGAGGATCCCTACTTTCCCGATCATGTGTATCAACTCGATAAGGCACTCTATGGCCTTAAACAAGCCCCACGTGCGTGGTATGACCTCCTTACCGAGTTGTTACAAGACCGTGGTTTTGAAGTTGGGCTAATCGACCCCACTCTTTTTACTAAGAAGGTCAAAGGGGAGTTGTTTGTGTGCCAATTATATGTTGATGATATTATCTTTGGTTCCCCTAACAAAGCTTTCAATTAGGAATTTACCGCTCTCATGGCCTCAAAGTTCGAGATGTCTTCCATGGGAGAGTTGAAGTTCTTTCTCGGGTTCGAAGTGAAGCAGAGGAGAGAAGGAACCTTCATCAACCAAGCCAAATACACTCAAGACATGCTTAAGAGATTCAAGCTAAGTGATGTCAAGCCGGCGTCCACTCCCATGCCCACCAAGTGCCAACTTGACATTGATCCCAATGGTAAAGCGGTGGATCAAAAGGTATATCGCTCCATGATTGGCTCCTTGCTTCACCTTTGTGCATCTAGACCGGATATCATGTTGAATGTGGGAATTTGTGCGCAGTTTCAAGCCGCACCCAAGGAAAGTCACTTTGTGGTGGTCAAGCGAATTTTTCGATATTTGGCTCATACCCCAAACTTTGGCTTATGGTACCCAAGAGGAGCAAACTTCAAGCTTGTAGGTTATTCGGACTCGGATTGGGCGGGAGACAAAGTGGATAGGAAGTCCACTTCTGGAGGGTGCCAATTTCTTGGTTGCTCTTTGGTAAGTTGGTCTTCCAAGAAGCAAAGTTGTGTGTGTCTCTCGTCCACGGAAGCGGAGTATGTGGCTGCCGGTAGTTGTTGTGCACAACTTTTATGGATGAGCAACTTTAAAGGATTATGGTGTCACTTGTGACAAAGTGCCTCTTTGGTGTGACAATGAAAGTGCCATCAAGATTTCTCTCAACCCGGTGCAACACTTCAAGACAAAGCATATTGAGATTAGGTATCACTTCATCCGGGATCACATTAGGCGAGGGGAGATCGAGCTCAACTATGTCAACACTCATGATAACCTTGCAGATATCTTCACGAAGCCTCTGGATGAAGCAAGATTTCGCGAGTTAAGGCATGAGGTAAATATCATTGATTCGAGCAATGTGACTTGAACCCTTGCACACCCCACCACACTCATCTTGTTGTCTAGTTTAGGTGTAGGCATGGACATAGGGGGAGTGTTGTTCTCTCAATGAACTTTCCCTCCCCCCATAATGCATAAACTAATCAAACTCTTTCACTTTAGCCATTTTTGATGGTACTTGTGCTTCAAAGATGAGTGTTGGTCATGGGCCCAAGGTTAAAATCTTCGCGGTGCCATACCTCTGAACTCAAACATAAGTGGCCTCGGCCACCGCCCTCTCTTGGAGAGGTGTGTGTCTTCGTTCCTTTTGTCGGTTCTGTGTGTGTGTGCTCTCGTGTTTGTCTCTTTTTTTCCTTTTTCCTTAAGCTTAGCCCTTTTTGGTCAGTCCTTTTTGCGGCAGAGCGGTACTACCCCTGCGTGCGCGGTACTACTGCTGACAAGGGTCAAGTGGTACTACCGCCCACCCCAGCGGTACTACCGCTGCAGGGCGGGCGATGGGGGGGTTATGTCGGGGCAGGGGGAGTTGTTTATCCCCCATACCCATTCGCCCCCACTCGTCTTCCTCGTTGCTCCAGCGACCTCTCGCCGCAGGAGGGGCCTGGTCGGCCGCCGTTTTCGTGCCATCCCTCTCCATTTCCTCCGGTGGAGTCGATCCCCACCACGTCCTCTAGCCATGGATGCCGGTATTGCCCCCGTTCCCGTTCTCTCTTTTCCTAGATCTTGCATCTAGTTTTTAGGGGCAATAAGCATTGTTCTTCTCGTCTTTTGGCTAAGGCGAGGCTTGAGTAGGATGGAGATGGCTTCTAGGCCATGTGGATTGAAGTTTGGTAGGTTTATTTTTGAATTTGGCATCTCCGGTAGTGCCAGATCCGTCCACGGCAGTAGGGAACCGCCGTTCCCCATCTGGTGCGGTAATACCGCCCTCCTCGAGCGGTACTACCGCGCAAGTGGAACTACCGCTTATGGGTCGCGGTACTACCGTTCCCCATCTGGCGCGGTACTGCCGCCCTCTTCGAGCGGTACTACCGCGCAAGCTATATGCCTGATTCCATCTTTTCTTACCAAGCTTTGATCCGTGTTGTGTTCTTTGGTGGCTTATGCTCTTTTCTTTCGTGTGTTTCTTCTGCTCATGTGTTTCGTTCTAGGTGGTGATCATCCTGAGCAGCAGGCCCGCCGTGTCAACCCCGGTCATGCCACATCAAAGCGCTACCGCACTTCTGAGTCAGCCGGTGGTTCATCTAGTGCTCAACCGCCGCCAGCAGGCGCAACCTTAAGTGCTCCACCGCCACCTCAGCACACGAAGACATCTGCAAGCAAGCCAAAGGGAAAGACTGTGACTGAGATGACTGCCAAGGAATTTTGGGCAAAGCATCGCCGCAACCCCTATGAGGAAGACCAAGATCCCACTTTGGTCAACCGCCCGTTCTGGAACCTCTTTCAGTTCTCCATCTTCTTTGATGTGATCAAGGCTAAGAAGAATCACTTTATTGATGTCCGTTCCATCGACACTGATCCAATGGAAAAGGACCCTGAGTACTTTGGCAAAGCCCTTCAGATGTGCACTCAGTTGAACATTCTCAGAATCATGTAGTTCAACAAGGACTTTGATGCCGACATCATATGCCAATTCTATGCCACTGTCCATCTTGGAACTGATGCAGAAAGGACCTTGATTTGGATGACGAATGGCAAGTTGCTCACTGTCACGTGGAAGGAATTCATGGAGTTACTTGGGGTGGAAGATCATGGGCTTGAGCATCCAGTCGGCTTCAGTCCTCACCGCAATGTCACCTCCACTCACAAGCAAGCTCTCTGGCCCTACTGCTCTCAGAAGGTTAACCCCAAGACAAAGAAGGTAACCTATGAGTTGTCTACCTATCTGGACATCCTTCACCGTGTCTTCCGCGAGACTCTTTACCGCGCATTGGGAATCTAGATATGGTCCACTCCTATCTTGTGGACATGCTTCTCTTCTGCTAGCATGAGAAGGAAGAAACCACTGGAGAGACCCTGGACATTTCTCATGTTATGTGGTCTGAACTTCTGTCTACCATTTCTGAGCGCAAGTGCCCGATCTATGGTCCTTTCATCATGCTTCTCATTGAGAAGACCTGAGCATATCACTATCCCAGGGCTGCGCTGGAAACTGGAGAGTTGATTTCTCATGATATCAAACGTCTGCGGAAGAAGGACAACTAGGGCACCCAGGCCCCTCGATCTGATGCTCCACCTTCTGAGGCTGACATGGAGTCTGAGGACGATGCTGAGGCTGACAAGGATGAGGACTATGATCCCTCTGGTGTGGAGCCCTCATGGGCTAAGAGGATTAAGCGCAAGATGAAGAAGCTTTTCTGCATGGAGTCTCATGGCCAGTACATGTCTCATGTCTTTGAGAAGAAGGCCCGCAGACGCCACAAGGAGCTCATGCGCCAGTTGGGTGCCACTGTTAACAGCGGATCTGAGGAGAGGATCACTGACGAGGAGGAGTGGGTTCAGCAGCATTGCCCATGGACCGATTCAGACGCCGAGCAGTTTCCGACCGACGACGGCGGTGCAGACGATCACGCTGAGATGTGATGTTCGAGATCCTTAGCTTGCTATCACCTGGAGCCGTAGCAACGCTCTTTGCCCTTTTTGGTGTCTCGCTGCCAAAGGGGGAGAGAGTTTAGGGATTTGTGTTATTGCCGTGTTGCGATTGTGTCTTTGTGGTTTGTGGTGTCTTGTGTTTTCTCGTCGTTTTGCTTGGTTTGGTTTGGTTCCAGTGAGACCTAAGTTCTAGACATATGGTATGAGACATATGCTACCTTATCTTTACCTTTATTATCTATGTCTATCCAGTATTGTAGTATCTTATGAGTTGCATGCTTATCCTGTTTTATACCCTGCTCTCATGTATCCCGTGCTTAGAATTGTTGGACTATAAAATATAGGGGGAGTGTTGATCCTAATGTGTGTGTCTTGCATTCCAAAGGCACTACTAACTAGGTGCACACATTCAGGGGGAGCCCGTCTATATTTTGCAGTTCTAAGTATCTTTACTTTCATGTCTTTTCCCTGTGCAAATCCCTGGTTGTCATCAATCCACCAAAAAGGGGGAGATTGTTAAGGCATATATCTCTCGATGTAGTTTTGGTGATTGATGACAACATATTTGCGGACTAACCATGTGCTTTGAGCATTTCAGAGATTCATCCTTTGGCTCGAGACGATTTCTTTCCCCTCTGAGTGTTTTTCAAGACGGTGTAGCTCTTTCGTTTCTTGTTGGTGGACTAGTTTCGTAGGAGTCACCGTACTATCAAGAGGGGGTCCGCTTTGGTAAGGCTAGGGTGGAATCATCACGTACACTTTCGTTTCACACCCTCTGGGCCTTCCCGCGTCGTTGGAGGTTTGATTCCCTGCTGTTTGGGCAGTCTTTGGCCCTAGCGGTAGTACCGCGGTGCCCAGCGGTAGTACCGCTTGAGGGTCCTCAGCGGCAGTATCGCTGCGGTACCGAGCCACTACCGCCTCGACTCGAGGGGGGCGCTTCTCGTGTCGGGTTGAGCGGCACTTGCAACGGTAGTAGAGTACCGCCCTACCACCGTGGCAGTACCGCGCTGGGCCAGTCCCTCCTCTTTCTTCAAGCCCTCCCAGGTTGGGCGGTAGTACCGCTGCCCCCTGCGGTAGTACCGCCCTCTGCGGGGCTGTTTTGGGGGTAACGGTTGGATGGGGTCCTTTTGTATAAAAGGGGGTCTCCTTCTTCCTCGTTGACTCACCTCTTCCCCCATAAGCTCCATTAATGCTTCAAGCTCCATTTTTGCCCGATCTCTCTCCCTAGCCAATCATACTTGTTGATTTGCTCGGGAGTGGTTGAGAAGGCCCTGATCTACACTTCCACCAAGAGAAATTTGATTCCACCACCAATCTCTAGCGGATCTTGTTACTCTTGGGTGTTTGAGCACCCTAGACGATTGAGGTCACCATGGAGCCATAGTCCATTGTGGTGAAGCTTCGTGGTGTTTTTGGGAGCCTCCGATTGAGTTGTGGAGTTTGCTCCAACCTTGTTTGTAAAGGTCCGGTCGCCGCCTCCAAGGGCACCAATAGTGGAATCACGGCATCTCGCATTATGTGAGGGCGTGAGGAGAATGCGGTGGCCCTAGTGGCTTCTTGGGGAGCATTGTGCCTCCACACCGCTCTAACGGAGATGTACTTCCCTTCAAAAGGAAGGAACTTCGGTAACACATCCTCGTCTTCACCGGGTCCACTCTTGGTTATCTCTTACCTTTACTTGTGCAAGCTTATTAGTGTTACTTCTCTTGCTTGCTTGTATGTTCGTTGTTGTTGCATCATATAGGTTGCTCACCTAGTTGCACATCTAGACAACCTACTTTGATGCAAAGTTTAATTTGGTAAAGAAAAGCTAAAAATTGTTAGTTGCCTATTCCCCCCCCCTCTAGTCAACCATATCGATCCTTTCACTTCGTGAACTAGTGGCTGCACCCACTCCCTCCCACAACAAGGGCTAGGCGAGGGGGTGCCGTGCTAGGGCAACGTCCATGGCTGATGCAGTCATGCAAGCCAGGACGAAAGAAGCCAAACGACTGTGCCACGAGCCGGCCAATCATTGTTGTCGCGACCCCTGTGTGTCCTTCCGCCGCTGGAAGGACGGGACGATTCCGATGGCGGCGGCGATGAATCAGACCACGATGAAGGTCCCACCGACAAGGGCATGGAGTCTTCTCAGTGAAATCTATGTATCTGGATTTAATTAACACCGGGCCATTATATTGTCGAGGTCATTGCACTTTTGGAAGATTAAAGTTCCACTTCGGATTAAAATCTTTATGTGGTTCGTTCACAAAGGAGCTATTCTCACCAAAGATAATCTGACAAAGAGGAACTAGGTTGGTAATACTAGATGCTGCTTTTGTGATCAAAATGAATTGATTAAACACCTCTTTCTTAAGTGTCCTCTTACGAGCATAAACACGTTATTTGGGGCGTGACTCAATGGAGTGGACAGTCACATAACCAAACATATTCAGATAGGGATATGTGCCTTATTTTGGGCTATCTAGAATACTAGAAATAATTTGATTTTTAATGGAACAAAATTCACTAATTGTTTGCAGGTTATCTACAAAGCTACACCCTGGATCCATATGTGGTCGTTACTAACTCATGCTCACTTTATGAAGCTTTTGGCTATTGGGTGCAACCGTTGAGAGATGGTAGCATGGGTTATCTTCAGCCGATTTGGATGGCAAACTAATACTCCCTTTTTTTTTGTTTACTCCGCATATAAGAGTTGACTGAAGTCAAACTTTGTAAAGTTTGACCAAATATATAGAAAAGAATATAAATATTTATCATAAAAATCTATATGACGTCGAAGTACATTCAACAATGAATCTAATGGTATTGATTTGTTATTGTATATGTTAATATTTTTGTCTATAAACTTTGCCAAAGTTTGCAAAGCTTGACTTTAACCAAAGCTAATATGCAGAGTAAATAAAAACGGAGGGAGTAATAGGCTAGGTGTGTAGGCATCATAGTCTATTCTTTATCGTTGAATGTGGCACTTTTCCCTTTGTGTTTCATTTTAAGCTCGGACTATGAGCTTTTCTGGACCTTGAGACTTTGTTACGTTTTTATTTAATAATATGGTTGCATGCATCGATTGATGCAGATGCCGGGGGTTACCCCTTTTCAAAAAAAAGCAGGCGCACGAGGTTACTGTCCGGTACCTCGCTTAATTAGTTGTTTACAGGTTTTTCCAAATTTTAGTTGAACTTATTCGGTTTAATTGTAATATGCCGAACTTTGTCCATCAAATTCGTCTGATTTATTCAATATGCGCTGGCTGTTATGACGTGTAAGAATGACTGGCTTCCCTCTTCGTCTCCAGCGGGCAGACAATGACTGAGATTTGCAGTCCCGTTGGAGATGCTCTAACATTCGTAGTAAATACGTAAAAATGAAGAGAACAGTGTACCGAAGACACCGTATTCTCCATATTCTGCAGAGGGACAAAATTCTTGGGCCACCGGGGACGAGTTGACCTTGCAGAACGAGACATGGTTGCAGGCGCGCAGCTGCTACGGCTTCTTTCCTCTGCCAGAACGGTCTCGAGCGGACACACGTAAAGCCTGCCCCTCCCGTCTCTACCAAGCGCCCTTGCGGACACACTTCTCCATCGGTGGCCCTATGCATCGGTATACTCAAAAGTCGCGCAAAAAAGTAAGCACTCTCTCTGCACGGGGGGTAAAATCTTGTGATTTTACGCCGTCGTCCAGTTGCCATCGCCTTTGTTTCAGCACAGGCCGTGGGAAACAGTGAAAGGTGGCGACGTGCATACCCATGCATGCATGCAAACACCACACGCTACGCTCGCAACCAGGGTCGGGCCGTGCCGTCTTATCTCTATCACAAAACATATAAAAGTTGCCAATGATACATACAGCCGCTACTGTTTTTCCACCGAGCCGAGCTCATCTCATATGTATCCTCATCACGTGGACGTGGCGCCCTAAGCAAAGGCCTTTTGAATTTCTCTCTCTGTCCGAGTGCCTGGAGAAAACAGCGGGAGGAGAGCCCGCCAAGTTGCCGACGTGAAAGAGGCTTTCCCGGGCTCGCCTCCAAAGCAAAACATTTCTTTCTAGCCTTGCCTTTGGCGATTCTTGTTCTACCACGTGCTCCTGGCTGCAACGTACATCGGCCTAGGTTGTAGGATAGGATAGGCTGGAGGGTGGGAGAGATAACCATGGACTCTAATTTCTTTTTTTAGTTGATTGCCCAAGAGACCGGACGTGTCGAGCCTTGCTTGGCATCATCGTGGTGCACTAGACAGCACCCTAACACTCACTCGCACGCCTACGTTTGAAAACCGAGCCGAGAGGTGTACCTGGTAGTACAAAATAATTAGATGGGAAATGCAACGGAGCGGAGCCGGGGAGGAAGACACCACCAAACCGTTGGTGTCGTCGCATCGCATCGCATCAGGCAGAGGTCAAAGCAAGAATGAAGACCAGCCGCTGGTAGGAGTGGTACTGCCTGCCTGCCTGCTGCTGGTACCAACCAGATTTCCCTGCCTGCCGGTAAGGTAAGACCAAAACTGGCGGTGGAGTCGTGTCATGTGCGCGCCCCCACCCTCACCCCAGCGACACAGCAGGAGGAGAGGCTCGCGACGCGAGTGTGGGTGGTTGCGCACCTTCACTCACCTCGCGCGCCCCCTTTTGGCCTTTAATGATGCCGACCTTGGCTCCCTCCCCTCCGCTCTCGCCGGCCTATCGAATCCCGGGCTTTTCCCTCCTCCGATCGCCCGCGCGCCCCGCCCATCATGCCGTCAATCAGCCCACCCGGCCGCATCATCCGCGCCGAGATACTCCAACGCATCGACCCATTTTTTTCTTAAGGAAATCCGGAGGATTTGTTTTGGCGTCACAACAGATCAGCAGCACATATCGTAGTACAGCTCGTGTTGCCGGTGTTGGCAGGCAGTGACTGGCTACCGCGCTGTGCCGGGTTCAGGGGTGGATGGCACCCTCCTTAATCACCACTAAATGAGCGACCGGCACTTGACCAGAAAAACAATTCTGTGCGGTCGGAGAAGCCCGCGCCATAATTTGGCTCACCAAACCGGCTGGCCGCCGTCTTTGTCTCGTTTTGGTGTTTTTTGTTTCTGATTCTGATGAAACAAATACTCCTTCGGTCTCAAAATAACTGTTTCGACTTTGTACAACTTGCACCCGCGAAGAAACAGAAAAAGAAAAAGATATAATTGACGCCGATAATGCGACACATAGAATGAAAGAGACACTTCACATTATTATCATATATATTACGATCAGCCATTTTTCATGCACACGTACTACAGTACTACACAGGTCTGACGGGAAGGAATTGGGCTAGAGGAGGAGGAGGACTAGGAGGGGGCACGGAAGGAGCAGAGGGCGGCGTCGCTGACGCTCTTCCTGGCGAGGAGCACGCGCTGCTGCTGCGACCGCTTGCAGTAGGCGATGGCGCCCTGGATCAGCCCCTCCGACTCCGACCGGCAGCTGCTGCTCCTCTTCAGGGCCGGGGCGCTCCCGCACGAGTTCCTCCGCACCGACGACGCCGCCGTCGTCGGTCGCCACTTGATCACGCCGGAGAAGGACTTGCGTTGCCGGACGTGCTCCTCCTCCTCCATCAGCTTCTCCCGCTCAATGCTGCTCCTCAGCGTCGTCGGGGCTGCGCTGCCGCTCACGTAGCTCTTGTTGATTTGCCCAAACGCCGACTTGCCGCTGACGCCGACGCCCTTGTCCCTGTCATGCGCGGCCCTGCTCCCGGACCCGGACCGAGCGCCGCGGCACCGCTCGTCGGAGCACCAGGTCCTGGCGAACAGGGACCGGAGGAAGGCCCGCGACGCCTGCAGCCTCGCCTGCATGGCCTTGCCGGGCTTCCTGCGCCGGCCCGCGTGCGGTGGAGCATGCGAGGAGTGCTGCAATGGCGCGACCGTGGCGGTGCCCCTTCTGCCGCAGCCGCCTGTGGCGCCGGCGTCCGCGTCAAGCAGCCTGCCCCCCGGCCTCGGCGCCACCTTGTCCTTGCGCTGCCTGGCCCGCCAGGCCGGCTCGTCCGGGCAGGGCGCCGCCGGTTTGCTCCGGCACACCCGGAACTCGTACTCCCCGCAGGAGCTGAGATCCAGGTCGATGTACTCCTCCTCCGCAAACGAGTGCGCGCCAGCAGCACTGCTCGCTCTCGCTCTCACCATCGCGGCGCCGCCGTGCGCTCTGGGGCACATTGGGGGGTGAATTCAACAAGCTGGTCGAGCAATGGCTTGGCCTGCTCCGACGGTCGCAAGGAGGGGGGAGATGGGGGAGTGAGTTAATAGAGGAGGGGGGAGAAGGGGGGCAGTGTCAGGGGTTTGAACAAAAATTATGGGCAAGGCGATGGCAGGGGCAGTGGCAGTGGCAGGGCAGGGAGGAATCCAAGAAAACAGAATGGGGTTGGGGGTGGTGGCCCCTTCCCTTGTCTTGGAGGCTGATTGATTCCAGGGATTGTCTTGTGCAGTTGTGCTCACTCCCTCCCTCCTAGTAGATCAGATGACCTTCGTTCCTAGTTGTTGAAGGTGTAGTACACTTGCTGGTACTCCTGTGCAGTATCATGTAGAGTACAATTCACGCTTCACACAGAGCAAACAGTAACTAGTTGTATCTTGTATGTATGTACTCCTGCCTGTGTATTATTGCATGAATAAAGTAACTAGAAGTGGTAGGGTAGAGAGATTTGAGCAGGTTCTGGATCAAAGTATGCATGAATAAAGCTACCAGCGCCTTGGCCCTTGCCGCAAACGGTGTCAGGAGCTCAACTCAGGATGAAGCCCCAGTAAACTGAGGAGACGAATTATTACCTATGAGTACTATTTACTCTTTGAAGAAAAAGAGCACGTATGGATCAGTAACAACACAAAAGTGAGTCGAGAGAGGTTGACAAAGCAAAAGCAGCGCCTTTGCGCAGGCAGCCAAAGGGCGGAGAGCTTCTTTTCTTCTTTCCATTATCCTCGGCATCTTTGGTCTTTCCGCTGTCAACTAAAGCTGGTGAAAAGAACAAAGCCTTGAAAGGAGGAGGAAGACGCAGACGGGTAAAAGAGCAGGAGGTTGACTTTTCACTGGAGATGTACCACGTACGAGTACGTACTACAAGTATGGTCAATTTCACTGGAGATGTGGACGCATCAAACATCGTAAACGGCTCCTCTCCCAACATATGTGCAGTGCAGTGCAGATGGCAACGCGACCTTCACAGGATGCATCCAACAAGTCTTCGAGGAGAGAATGAAGCGGATCATAATGTACACCACAACTAGGTGCTACACATCACATACATACCCCGATCTTCAGTGCTAATGATTGTACACCAACTATTCGAGCCTTTGCTAGAAGCCAGACCGCAGCTCGCCTTCAAGATCATCAAACTCCCACCCGCCGATGTCGTCGGCCCCGTATTCCCTGTAATCTTGGTCGAACTTCCCCGGCTCCGAGTCCGACTCCGACGGTAGCCGCGTCCTGAGCTGGGCGGCGATTGGGGACTCGGTTCTTGAATGGGTTGGCGTGCCGCCGCCGCCGCCCTTGGAGGAGGGCGATCGGGTTCGTCTCGATCCCTCTTCTTTTTCGTTGATCTCGATCTGCAGTACTGGCCGTGGAACCGACTCGAATTCGACCCGCAGCCTGTCGATGCTGGCAAACAGATTTTTCACCTCAGGGTCATCTAGCCTGCATACATGTTTGGCACTGCTTTTTTTTAGTGTGGTCGCGGAGTGAAGTTGAAGACATGTTTCGAGAGCCGGGCTTTTTTCGATTCCGAGAAGAAAGGTCATTATCTTGATTCTTGATGAACAGCAATTACCTGGTTTTACGCTCTGGATTTGAGAATGTCAATGCTCTGATATTATCAGCTAAACTGAATGCGGTTACCACCTGAAACAAAAGCACAAGGGAATGAAATTTTTATAAACGTAAAGACACTGTTCTGGATGTCAGCTGTAAGTTACTAGAGATCTTGTTGTCCTCTGTTAGAATCTTCTGTCTCAGGAAGCAGGGTAAAGAATGGTCACCTTTTTCTCAGTTTCCAAATATTCTTCCTCGAGGTATTTACGTGGGTTCGATTGCTTTGACAGACCTCCATCATCCGTTGATACTGATCTGTCCACGCAACTAATAGCATAAGCAAAACAGGTCCCTTCACCCTTGCACAACAAAACTAGATTAACGAATGACAACTATACCTGTCACTGAAAATTTTCAAGTTGTCAACAAAGGTCTTTATACAATCTACAGAGGTATTCAGCTCGTCCTATAGAGAACCAAAAGAAACAACCAGTTGAGACACAATATGAAATGGAAAAAAGTAGTAGCAAAAGGCCCTTTTCCATTGCATATCACTTCTTTTCAAAGTAAAAGTCAAGATACCACGCATGCGGAAACATGATGCTTAATCAAATTCACAAAGCAGACTCCACATCTATCCAGTTCATCACTGCAATCAGCAAATATTCAAAACAACAAACTTATGTCAATAAATGTTTGTATGCAGAAATCATCAATTGGAATTTTCAGTGAAAGAGCCGACATACTTGGCCTGTTTTTCCTTTATTTCTTCATATAAGGACTGCAACTTCCATGTATCTTCTAAAAAGTTGATCCAAGCTCGGACAGTGCTTGCTTCTACTTTGGAGGAAGCAACAGATCTTGATAGTTCATCTTCCTAAAGTAAGCGTATAGCAGAAACACTGGGCAAGTGAAAAGCCTTACTTCCCTAAAGCATTTTCTAGTCTAGAAACTAACAAAGACAAAGTTTCCAAACCTTTGCTTTCAAGTGTAGCACTATCTGATTGCTGGCTTCATCAAATTGATCTTTCTCCTCTCTAGTTTTTTTAAGCTTCACGACAGTCACATTCAGTTTCGTATTTACCTGTAATCTGAGTTTCAGAATCACTCTTAAAAATAAGCTTCTCATGGAATCAGAGCCTAAGCCTCTACAGAACAGTAAGAGTGAACCTAATAAGCAAAGAAGAAAAACTGTGGAGCCTTCATTCAGCCTAGAATTTGAACATTAAACTTCTAAATAAGGTAAACGAGAGCTAAAATACATATGATTATTGTGTAATTATTAATATTTATTGAATATAAGTAGCATAATACAACTAAAACATCAAGCATTTTTTCATGCAAAGCTGCATGTTATGGTGGGCTTTTTCCCATGCATGGTTGTCTGTTGAGGTGGCATAGCTGCATGTTGAGATAAATATGTTAGTGGGAATCACCTACTTAGTTATATAAGAGTAATAGGACCCTAGATGTATTATTTATACTTAACGTATTGTATAAGGAGCACAATCATTAGATAGATCCACCAATTATGTTGCTCATTATTATGTCTGAGATGCCAGAAAATAATTACATTTGTGGGATACTACTAAGATAGCAAGTCATAATTCAAAGCTGCAATCTAATTGTAGCTCATTTTAAGCCCTAAAAATCTCCTCGTGATATATAAAAGATCTGTACAGTATAAAGGTACAATTAACTTTATCTCTAATGTATCATCATAGAATAACTAGAATAGTTTAATGTGATCCATTTTGAGTTGATGCAGCTTCTGGTGCAATAGGTCAACATGAATAGACAATTCCAGACCCAACAGACTCTGCCAGGTGAATTACATATTCGTTTACCTCTCCAAAATGAAACAAAAATTACTGAATTCCAAACTTAAGAAAGATATTACCAGAATTTTTTGTTCCGCAAATTACTGAAATGGATCGAAAGAACTGGATTGCCACTATTATTTTATTAAAGTGGAAAAGGAAAGGGCGGTCATACTTTGCTTAGTTCTACCTCAAGTTGACCCCTTCGCTTCTGGAGTCCAGAGATCTCACCTTCTAATTCCTTTTACAACAATACAAAAAAATAAATCAGACAAGGCCATCCATATGACCAGAACAAGACTATTGAAGACAAATATTAGAGCTTGTGAGGTGTCCTTCTTTGTTTATCCTTAGCAAGAGCAGTTTGATGTATATTAATGATGAAGTTAAAATATTACTTTTGGTACTTTGGAGGAAATCCGAGAACTTTGTTCATCAGGATGCACAATAAATTCCTTCTTGGCTCGTTTAAACAGTCCATTGTACACGAAAGTACCATAATAGTTTAAGTGATGACTAACGAAGTTACCTTTTCAGTTATACTAACTTCATTTGTTTTCGTAATTTTGAAGCTAAGAGATTCTTCCCTCTGCAGCCTGCATTGTGAAACATAGGGCGACAAATTTTCACCATAAAGCAGACAGGCTCATTTCAAAGAAGTAAAATGAAGTAACATAACTGTGTCTTTAACATGAAGAAAAATATTGTAATAAATGAAGAATGTAAAAATGCACCTTGATTACTACAGCAATGTTACTAGATTTTTCCAAATAACTTCTCAGTGGACCCGCATTCTGAATTTATCTTCTAGTGTTTGACATATCTTTTCAAGTAATAGCAATTATGGCTTACAGATTAGTCAAATATACTTTCACTGCATTCGCATTCTGCCAAATGAATATGTGCTAAGTTGCTGAAAATAAATAAATATAAAACACAGATAATGCTCAAGACCAAAACCTATTTTCCATTATACGCTTTTCTGCTTTGGCGGACGAATTTGCAAGGGATTCTGACAAAACCTTCAGCTTATCGACCTGCAATGTTTTGTGGAATGAATATTGAGACACTAACCATGTGCCATTCAAAAAGGAGCACAAGGAGAGATGTTTTGACTTTTGACAAATAAAAAAAGCTCAAATATTCTACTGTGTTCAATCTGAATTCCAGATTTATGAAAGTGAAGAAAAAAAGAAAGGAAAAAACAAAAACAGGAAGGCAAATTAATTTAAGTATCATACCTTCTGAAAATGAGTCTCCAGTGAGTCGCCAGGGTGTATTGATTTCTTCTTTAATACAAGGTCTTCCATTCTGGAGCATAGACGAACCTCATCAACTGCAGTTTTGTAGTCCTATGAAGAGTATCAGAATTTAGAAACGAATCACTGAATCTAGCCCTTAATTTATAGTATATAATTGAGGAATGGAAATAGTATAAGACAACCTGTACTTAATGGGATGAAAGTATGGAACGAATAACTTCAGTGAGCTGCTGAGGACTTGAGGGCCTAGGATTTCGGAATATATGCACAAAAGACTGTATGCACTTCTTTAAGTAAACATGCACTTAATATGTGATCATACATTGCCTACACCAGAAACTGTGTTCTTACTGAGGAATGGTTAATATTTCATCCAATTGTCAATTATTTCAATTTTCGTATGCCATACTCTCATAAACTGTTTTCAATAGAAGGGGAGCCTTGGCTTGCAGAAATGTAGGGAAAAGCTGCGTACAATAGACCCAAAGTGGTTGGACCCAGCGCAAGCGGGAGCTACATGCACCGGGCTGCCCATACTCTCACAAAGATGGTTTTAGTATAGAAACCAAAGAACAAGCGCACCTGAATTTACCAATGGGCATAATAAAAAAATGTTCGTGTTTGCACAAATATAAGATTTTTCGTCTTTGAACATTCCATTTCATCTAGAATGGTGACAAGTAAAGCAAAATCAAAAAAATAAAAGCATTTTTTATCGCGATGCTATTTGCTCTCCTCAATCTAACAGAAAAAAGTCCACCTTACGAATCAACCACATGAAAAAATTAGGCTATATTTCTCTTGTTTTCACGGGCCAGATGAGTTGAGCACACACACTAAAAAGAATCAGCCAGCACAACTGAAAGGTAGCCATATCAATTGCTTTCTTAAAAGATAATGCTAATATTAGCAACATAAGTACAACGGGAAAGTGCTCAAAATTAAGGCCTACCTCAGGGACCCTCGGAGATGCTTTATTACGGTTCCTGGTTGTGTTAACTCGCACAGCATCAATTGCATTTATCTCTTGTTGCAGCTGCATGATCTCATTATCCAATCTGGAATTAAGAACAAATTAAGATTTGGGAGCACGTAAATAACCATGCAAATGTTGAGACCGAAACAGCCCCTTCCTCAATCTCCCCAAACAAATTAGTTAACCTTGAAATTTCGGAATTTATTTTTAATCCTGAGATAGCACATTGAGCAAACTGAAGCAGTTCATCACGTTTTGCCTGAAAAGAAGATAACAGAGAAGTACATATCATTCAAACATGAGCTCGTAATGCACATATGTTTTTTTCCACGTAAATTACTTATTATATGAACCCATATGTGACACAAACCACTAATTAACAAAGAGATTCTTAGTCAAAACCTGTCTTAAGAAACAAAATTTGCCTTATACTCCCTCCGTTCCAAATTACTTGTCGCAGAAATGGATGTATCTAGAACTAAAATACATCTAGATACATCCATACCCGAGACAAGTAATTCGGAACGGAGGGAGTATTTTGAAATGAAGGTACTATGTCAAATTGCGACTGTAAGGTCTACTATTGTACTAGTTTAATGCCCGAGTCTATGGTCTAATATTTGAGAGGAATAAGACAGGAACGCACCAATACTTCATCACTGTAACACGAAAATAAGTCTGCCAAATCACATATGCTGCTCAGAAGTGTATTGTGCACATCCTCCCCTCCGTTAAGACACATTCTGCAGTGAGCATCCACAGACCACAATAGTATGTGAGTGAAAACTACCAGATTATCCTTCAAGCCCAAAAAAAGGACAGAGTTGAGTAGTATGTATAACAAGTAACTAGTCATCCAACGGTTGAAGAACATGCCCGAAAATTTCCGAGAGTAGTGAAACTTCTTCCTCAGTTGGAACTTCATGAATCTGATCCATAGAAATGAGTTAATTGCCTGAAATTACTGTACTAACCCATGTAAGCTACTACATGGCAGAAGCTGGCACATTGGCGTAATCGAGCTGCGCAAAACCGAACCCACCATGGACGGAACAATGCACTCGAGCGCTTGACTGTAGAGGAAGACATGGAAAAAGGTCATGGGCTCATCCGCTTTCTCGTAATCCACGTACAGATCCTGCAGCGCGCACAGTTTCCTACGCGATCACGCAATGCAGTCCAAAACGTGGGGCAAACTCAAAGCAGACCAGAGATTCTCACCAAGACTGGCGCCGCTTGATTGGGACCGTCGACAGGCATCGACGAGGCGGCGCGCTCCGTCTCCTTGAGATCGACGAGCCACTGACGCAGCAGCTGCACCCTCTCCTCCCCTCTGCAGGAGAGCGCGTCCTCCTCCAGCCTCTTGGCCGTCAGCTTCAAGCTCTTGTAGTAGCGATTCCCCTGCGCCGCAAACACGACAATAAATAATCACGACGACCAGAAGCGGCTGATTCGCGAGCAAGGCGGGGGTATTGGTGTTACGGGGCCGTACGATGCCGTTGATGAGCCTGGCGCCGCCGACGACGGCCTGCCCGGCGTAGCCGAGACCGGTCCGGACGGTGCGGGTGGTGAGGGAGATGCCGCCGCCGCCCGCCTCGACGGCGCGGTGCACCGCATTACGGAGCCACGACATGGGTCCCGGTCGCCTTCCCTCCGCCTCCTCCTCGGGCCGATCGGGGGTGCGGGCGTGCGGCGGAGAGGAAACCCGCCGATGCGTGCGGTCCGGTGCGCCGCGGTGTTTTCCCCCAGCGGCCGACGAATGCGCCCGCCCGTGCCCTCGCCCTCGCGGTTGACTCGAATCGAATTTGGAGGAGACAGCTTGCCGCCGTGCTGCGCATGCCTCTGGTTGTGGTCGACTTTTGACCCGGGCTGCGCTCCAGCCGGACCAGGCGAACGCTTCCCAAAACGAATGGTGTTTTTTTTCTTCTGGAAATGTTAAAGCGCGAACGTCAGTTTTGTGACCTTCTCGCGCAAATGCGTCGCTAGCCGTCCGATGGCAAGCACAGATCCTGAAGCCACATCACGTTCCTTGAATTGTTCGCCCCCTATGCGCACAATGCGAACGACTTTCTTACCCACCGCCCCTCACCCACCGAGGTTCCTGTGGCGTCGCGAATGCAGGGGATGTGGCAATGGGAGGACCTCACCAGAGAACTAGAAGAGAGGCTTTGGTTGGTCTGTTCAGATGCCCACGTCGGCGAAGCAATGAAGGGTGGCACTGCGCGTCCTACTCGCGTGTGGCGAAGCCTCCTCCCCTCGCCCCTGTCGCGAGAGGAGGCACGGGGGAACAGGCTGGGGCTAACGTTGCGCCTCTGCGGGCTAGAGTGATCATTGACCGCCCCATCACGGGCCAACGCATCGGTCGATGCCTCAGCTGTGTGCCCATCCGTGGGAGGGGTTGCGAGGGTCGTCTGGTGCTTCGGCGAGAGAGAGCGAGACAAACGTGGGTGGAGTTGGTGATGGTTGTCGTCACCAGAGCCCGAGGAGGCGATGAGCTGCTGTAGCGGCGCCCACGACCGTGGCGGAAGCGGCTGCCCCTCACCAAGCTCTCCTCCGCCACTCTCACCATCACCCGCACAAGTCGAAGCCCCAGCCCTAGCCTTGCACGAGCCCCAATAGCAGCACCAGCAACATTGACTCCTCCACCGTCCCTTGCATACTCACACCTCCTCCATCTGCGACCCTCTTCGACGAGCACAGTCTCCCTTGCTTGTAAGTAAGAGCTTGCTACGGGTTTCGGGGGTTTTGCTTTCCGTTGCTCAATGTTACCAGGTTGTTTTGCAACATAGCACGGTAAGTTTTCTGGCCTGTTGTTCTCTGCAACATTAGTTTTTTGTTTTGTGTGATGTCAAAACTAGCCTTCCCCATTGCCAACTTCACTGCAAATTTACTGGATAATAGCTTTGTTGGTAATTTAGTCTCGATTAGATCATAATTAATTGGAGGTTAGCATGTGTGATTGCATCATTTGCAAGTTTTCTAGAATGGTCTGTCTTGCCTTGTTCAAATGCAGGTATTATGTTTTAATTAGGCCATGGCAAAAAATATATTCACCATGGCATTTGTACTATAGATACCAATGCAAATTGTATACCATGGCATTTTTATTGCAGATACCATGGCAATTATTGATCATGTGGCAAATTTATCTTTTGTACCTCGGCAAATCCATAAATTTGCCATGTTTTTAGAGAATAAAATCCCTAAATCTTGCCATATGTCGATTCAATTTCCTAAATTCTTCGTCTTTTTTCAAATGAACAAAATCCTTATATTTTCCATGATGTGTACTTTTTAGAGCATGATGGTACGTATTGTATGCACATCATGGTAAATCTTATACACAAATTCCATGTTCTGTTCTCTCAGCGTCATGGCAAATCCCCAGGCCAGTTTTTGCGCAAAACCGACACTATTAAGCATGGATATAGCCTGAAATCTCTAGGCCTTTTTTGCCTAAAATAGTTGCATGGTACTCCTAAGCAACCTTAGCCCTTGATTTTTATGCATGCCAAAAGTTATTCTATAAACACAATATGAACATAAACACTGACAAACATGCAAATATTTATGAGATATCAAAGCGAAAGACCTAAACTTTATCCTTCACAGAATGGGGTACCATAACAGTCTTAACCATCCAATTACATGTTGGTTATAATGTACATACATCATAGATTAAGATGATCCAAATACCAAATATCTAAGTTGTTCGGCTTTAAAAATTCACAACTTTATTGCACTTTTTTATTGGGGTGTGCTCCGTGTTAGTCGGCTGGTTTTTAAGTATTAGTCGGGCCGTGAGCCGCCAGATCTGACGCCATCAAGCGACCAAGCGCCTATGATAATCACAACAAAGACGATGTTGCACAAACCTTTGCATCAGAGGCGACGTTGCAAAAACATCGTCCCCTGCTGAGCACCACTTTGCAACATAGCTGATGTTGCAGAAATCTTTCTTTGCATTAGAGGTTATACTACAAAAAAGTCATCGCTGTTGAGCACCCCGTCATTCACCATCATTGTTGCAGAAAGACCCGTCTGCGTCGATTGTCGCAGCTCGGGATCTAGGTGGCGGCTCGGGGTCTCAAGGTTCATCGGCGACGGAGACACACCTCGGGCATGAGCAATGTCGGGGTTGCTAACGACGACGCAGAGGCTCGCAAGGATGGCGACACTGGGTGGAGAAGAAGCATGGCAGAGGAAGTGTTCGACAGCCGATGAGTGGCGGCGAAGCGCGCCCTCCCGCACGAGCTCAGATGGAGTGGGCTCCATGGGCGCGACGTACAGAGGGGCAGAGGAGGCTGCTGTTGGGGAACGCGGTAATTTTAAAAATTTCCTACGCACACACAAGATCCATCTAGGTGATGCATAGCAACGAGAGGGGAGAGTGTTGTCTACGTACCCTCGTAGACCGTAAGCGGAAGCATTATGATAACGCGGTTGATATAGTCGTACGTCTTCACGATCCGACCGATCCTAGCACCGAAGGTACGACACCTCCGCGATCTGCACACTTCAGCTCGGTGACGTCCCACGAACTCTAGATCCAACTGAGTGTCGGGGAAGAGCTTCGTCAGCACGACGGTGTGATGACGGTGATGATGAAGTTACCGACGCAGGGCTTCGCCTAAGCACTACAACGATATGACCGAGGTGGAAATCTGTGGAGGGGGGCATCGCACACGGCTAAGAGATCAACTTGTGTGTCTATGGGGTGTCTCCTCCCCCGTATATAAAGGAGTGGAGGAGGGGAGGGCCGACCCTCTCTATGGCGCGCCCTAGGGGGGGTCCTACTCCCACCGGGAGTAGGATTCCACCCCTTTCCCTAGTAGGAGTAGGAGAGAATGAAGGGGGAGAGAGAAGGAAGGAAGGGGGGCGCGCCCTCCTCCTTGGCCTTCCTCTCCTCTATTCCACTAAGGCCCATATACTCCCGGGGGGTTCCGGTAACCCCCTAGTACTCCGGTAAATGCCCGAACTCACCCGAAAACCTTCCGATGTCCTAACATAGGCTTCCAATATATCGATCTTTATGTCTCGACCATTCCGAGACTCCTCGTCATGTCCGTGATCATATCCGGGACTCCAAACTACATTCGGTACATCAAAACATATAAACTCATAATACCGATCGTCACCGAACGTTAAGCGTGCGGACCCTACGGGTTCGAGAACTATGTAGACATGGTCGAGACTCATCTCCGGTCAATACCCAATAGTGGAACCTGGATGCTCATATTGGTTCCTACATATTCTACGACGATCTTTATCGGTCAGGCAGCATAACAACATACGTTGTTCCCTTTGTCATCGGTATGTTACTTGCCCGAGATTCGATCGTCGGTATCTCAATACCTAGTTCAATCTCGTTACCGGCAAGTTTCTTTACTCGTTCCCTAATGCAACATCCCGTAACTAACTCATTAGTCACACTGATTGAAAGGCTTATAGTGATGTGCATTACCGAGAGGGCCCAGAGATACCTCTCCGATACACGGAGTGAAAAATCCTAATCTCGATCTATGCCAACTCAACAAACACCATCGGAGACACCTGTAGAGCATCTTTATAGTCACCCAGTTACGTTGTGACGTTTGATAGCACACTAAGTGTTCCTCCGGTATTCGGGAGTTGCATAATCTCATAGTCATAGGAACATGAATAAGTTATGGAAAAAGCAATAGCAGTAAACTAAACGATCAAAGTACTAAGCTAACGGATGGGTCAAGTCAATCACATCATTCTCTAATGATGTGATCCCGTTTATGAAATGACAACTCTTTGTCCATGGCTAGGAAAATTAACCATTTTTGATCAACGAGCTAGTCAGGTAGATGCATACTAGTGACACTCTGTTTGTCTATGTATTCACACATGTACTAAGTTTCAGCCGTCCGGCAAAAAACAAATATGATGCCCACGGAGACTATCGAACGCATGTAACTTCATTCGTCGGGCGGATTAAGTTTTCATTTTTTATTTGTGATCTATCTTAAAGACGATTTAAATATGTAAGCTAAAATAAGGCAATGTGGTCGTTTACGGGTTGCTCCGACGACGACCATCGCTCAATTCCCTTGCGGCCGGTCAAATCAACCAAATTATTAAGCTACTACTTGCTTAATTTCAAATTAAAGTCGCTGATTTCGTATAATTTATTTTCTAAGACTAGGCAGTACGCACTAGTGTTTGTATTGTTAAAGATATGGCCATAATCTTAAAAAAAGAGCAGAATGTCAGATTTTTGGGCATGGCAATCCAATGTTTTTCATGGTAATTTATGTTGACTTGAAGATGATAAATTTAGCTGGCAAACATAACAATTTCGTGCCATGATAATGAACTGAGGCAGATTCAGGTCAAAGGTGCCAAACATGGAACTTGAATCTAATTTGGCTCCGTGGCAAGCACGGTCAGTGGCGGAGCCAGAATTTTTGTGGAGCCTGGGCAAGTTTAGTCTAAGTGTATAATAAAAAAATTGAAAAATAAGGTATTCAGATACACAACATATAATATACCACCAAAATTCTGAATCACAAATCCATATTAATTATGAAGTGAAACCAAAAACACAATAGTCACAAAAAATATCTACTATTAAAGGAGAATCGAACGTCGTGATGGTTCGACCTCCCCCTGCTATCGCTGGCCATCGATACCTTCCCACCCACGTTCTCTCACCGATTTTTTTCAATCACCCTCAAAAAACCAGAGGCAAGTAACGCACGCCCTCACCAAGCGGTTCAATCAACCCGGTGCAATCAATCTTTTCTTCCACGCCTCGTACGGTCTCCTTCCCACATACGCCAACAATCGACAAAAACCCTAAAAAAATCGACCAAAAAAGTCGTGGGGGTAGTTCGACCTCGCCTCTCGCTCCCACGTTCAGTTTTCCCATCCAAGCAGGGGCTTCTCCCCACGATCGATCCCATGCCATCGGAAGTCGACACACGCACGTCCATCTCTTGCACTCTCGTGCCCCTTCCTAGGTCGCAGCCACCAATCTCCCCACCACTCCGGTTCTCCTTTCCACGTTGCAATGGCTGATCTCATCTCCCAATCTCGTCGTCCTCCCCGTGCCGCCGCAACGATCTACTGCCCCACTCTTTTTGGGACCGTCCCTCTTGTTGTACTTGGTACGGTGCCGAGCTCTCCGCGGTCTGCACCAACACACCAATGCCGGGGAAACCGGAAACCACCACCACGGCACCACCTCACTGGCGCCGCCGCTCCTCCGCTGGTTGTAGCGCAGCAACAGTGCAACGACACGGGTGGCTTATACTGGTGCTGGGTGCACCGGCGTTGTCCCCTGCGCTACGCGTGCGCCGACCTGGACGAAAGGCAACGGATCCGGGAACCGCATCTTACACTTACACCTACACCGACCGACCGACGCGGCCTTATCTACTGAGCGGCGACGACTCAGCGACAGCACGCCCTCCTTCGACCAGGTGCTAGGACGAAATCTCTCTGTCTTCTACTTCTAGGTGTTTTGGTTTGCTTGCTGGAGAGGCCGAGACAAAGGCAGCTTGAGTTCCTGCGTGTGTCGTGAGCACACGAGGATCCACCTCCTATTTCCGATCCTATGTCACGATCACTGAGATGTCAGGAATCGTCGAGGGCACCAACAAATTAACGAAACACCAACATCAAATTTGTTAACCAGATCGACTAGCTAGATATCAAGATGGAAATGGAACGAAGGAATCGGGGCACTACTGTCTTGATGTAATATTGTATATGTTTGTTTATTTACTGGAAGTTTAGTTTTTTCTCTCCTCTGAGGATATATAGTTTCACTTTTCCTCTTTCATTGTTGATCACATATATATTTTCAGACTATGTTCACACATGGATTGATGAGACATGGTGGCTCTGACAAACATGGGAGCTGAATACACTTAGGCCATGTCAAGCGCACGCGCCAGCTTTAGCTTCCGGGTTGATTTGTCACTTTTCCTGGCTGTGCCTAGGATTTTTGTATGCATCGGTGCCTAATCAGTAGTCGGGTGCCTGAACTATATTCTACAGTGAGCAATGTTTACTTTCCAGCATGCAAATACCTGCAACTTTGGAGGCAGGGACGCCCAGACATGTAAGCGCCTGCAACCTGGTATCCCGACGCGGCTGCGCTCTATCGTGGGTGTGGACATCTGTTTCGTCGCCTCCGACTGCCGTGAGTTCCTTAATTTCCTCCTCCATGTTTGAGATGAGTCTCTTACTTTACTCCACTGTATTTCCTCATCTAATATAAGGAGCTTTTTTTGAAAGGTAATATAAGGAGCTGAGGCATGGGCCCAGTTTGTGAGCGGAAATGTGTGTAGCAGAAGGAGCAGCTGGGACATGGGGTTACTCTTGCGTAACCTGCCAACTGTTATTTCTAAACTATAAAAGTAAGAGAATCATCTGCATTGCCCTTCATTTTCATTTTTTTAACAGGTGTGTATGGTATTGCTGAATCCATGAATATATAGCATCCAATATACTTGAGTTGAATATAGTCCAACGATGTTACATATTTTCCCGACATGTCTTTAAAGGGTAATTGGCAGTTGTCAATTCTGCAGATACAACAGAATAGTAGTAGGTGTTGGAAAGATCATACGGTGGCCGTAACTGACAAAGGGAAGTCCTTCGCATTTGGTGACAGCAGCCACAGCCAATTGGGGACGGGTTCACTAAGTAGCGGTCGACTCCCTTACCTTTTCCTTTATATTTATGGTTGATAGATGACACTACTAGAAGTGCAGCAAATACAAATTCTATTGACACCCATTCTTAGAATCTACATGTTTGGGTGGTAACGAAACAAAAAAAATATATGCCATGAGCATATGGAACTTATATTGTACAGGACGATGGGGTGTAGTTCTATTTATTGGAATTGGACCACATAGGAAGATCATTTTCCTCTGTTGGGTTCTAACACTGCTGTTATTTTTGTGCTGTCCCTGACTATGTGTTGTTCTATATTTGGTGCAGGAGCTAAGGTGTTGCCAGTCCCTCTCCTTTGTTACTAAAGCTACTAATGTTGTTTGCGGTGCTGAATTTACTCTCTGGCTGGTAATCATTTTTTATTTGATGCCCATATCTTAACCATTTTGTATTTGCAAGATCACTCCTAGTAGAGAGATGATTTTAAGGATACTTTGGTCAAAGGAGAATGTTGACAAAAACATTGAACACAAGGAGCTTGCAACCATGATGGAGGATACAGTGGGGGCGAGAAGGTTTGTGCATTGTTTTTTGAACACAAACTAATATGTAGCTACTAGGAATATGACTGGATCACTAAATGGTGTTACTTTGTTTTTGCACCCAGAATCATCTTTGCATGGTTCTCTTACCACCCTGCCCCTGAGCTCCTGAAGAAAGATAGCTGAGAGAGATGGTAAAGTTACTTATACATGTCTTGCTTCTTAAACATTTTAGCATTTATTGAAGATGTGTTGATTTCGAAATGCTGCTGAACCAATTATGAACAAACACTATTTGCTAAACATCTTGTAATGCTTGTCCAATGATATACTTCATTTGACGCCTCAAGAAAAAAGTGAACACATAGGATCCTATGCCAAAGGATGAGGAGGAAGTGGCGAAAGAGGGTGCATGGAGGAGGACAGGTATATGGGGGAAGCTGATCTGATGGCTGCAAAGATTGAAGGAGAAGGCTAGCACAGGACACATTTTGGTGCGTCTAGACAGGCACATCGCGAGGCAAACCTTTGGGGGATTTAAGTGAGCGTGGTTGTGTCTTTTCCTCCCTTCAATGATTAGGGAAATTTTATCAATTACCATGGATTATGGCCCATTTTGAATAGCATAAAACAAACGTGATATCTTGAGGCTCTCATACTTTCAATTGTCCAACCACATGTTTAATGATGATAGCTGCTAATAGGTGAAAAAACGTATTAGGTAGGAATGATTTGGCTTTGTGCGCACTAAGAATTTCGAAGAATGTGAGAAAACTATTGACATTGCATCATCTCCCCTTCATCACCCATTTTAAGATTCTGTGATTAATCTACTACCTTGGCTGAGGGGATATCTTTTTTTCTTCTAACAGATGAAGGGTCCCAAAGGACCTACAAGAACATTGATGATAGAGGTGAGGATCATAGATTATTGAGTTTGTATGGGTGAGGGGACTTCGGATCAGGTGACATGCACGGTGACATACGGTCCAAATTCAAATTTAAAAATTGCGAAAAAATCTGAAAAAAATCAAGCATGTTCACAGCACATATTAAGATAACCCCTAAAAATTTCAGATCAAAATTCGAAACATACATCGAGAAATAAAAAAAAGAAAAACTCAGATGTGAATAGTCTACAAAGAACCATTCGAGAACTATTCATGATAGATTAACTATTCACATCTGAGTTTCTCTTTTTTATTTCTTGATGTATGTTTCAAATTTTGATCTGAAATTTTTAGGGGTTATCTTAATATGTGCTGTGAACATGCATGATTTTTTTAGTTTTTTTCGCAATGTTTAAATTTGAATTTGGGCCGCATGTCACCTGATCCCAGTCCGGGTGAGGGATGACACCTTGAATTCTTTACGATTTGACGTGTGTGATCTATGATGTTGGGAAAGAGAGCAAGCTGAAAAACTGGCTAAATGGTGCTTGTTGTTTTGGTTTTATACATCATTTTGTTGACTCCATAGCAACGCACGGGCATCCAACTAGTGTAATTTAAAGTGAACTAATATATCAATATCCATTTCATAGACCAAATAAAGTCGAGACTTGACAATAAAAGATAAATAACTAGCCTTGCATAGAGGTAAACTCACAATGTTGCCAACAAAAGTAAAGCTTTCCGTACCAGACTAGATGTCGTGATCTTGCAATTTCTTTCACCACGGTCAAAAGTATATCTCATTTGTTCATTTTTGCCAAAAGAAAGAAATACAATCAGCCCTGCGAAAGGGCAAACTGGCCGTGTTGCCAAAGCTTAGAAGGCACTACAAGATAGAAAATGGATTTGTAGTTAAGTTGTGAGATGTGAATATATTAAATCTTAAAAACTTGCAAGAATAGAGATGTTCAGATGGACACCATTCACATTTCCGGTTGTGCCTCAACAGCTCAACTTCTATTTCCGGTTAGACATCATTCACATTTTCAGTGCTTTCTGTACTAACAAAAACCTCCTCATCTCTGAAATTTAATGATAAAATTTAAAGTTAGTTGTCACACAAGTAAATAAGAAAATGAGCTACAATAAGAAACAATAGTACAATCTTTCAAAAAAAAGTAACAATAGTACAGAACTACTTACACGTCAACTACAGAAATTCCTTAAAGCCGTCATTGAAACATTACCTGAATTTAAGCCCTAAATGGCTAAATCTATTCGTTCATTGCAGATTGCCAAATCACTTTTCAGATTTAAAGATGCGATCATAAGGAGAGGAAGGAGTAGGCTTGTCTGGACGCCGGATATCCGCTTGCCGTGGGTCCTGCGTAGCCCCGTCTCGCCGTCTTGGCCAGTAGGGCTCTAGGCCAGCCGCCGCCCCGGTCGACCAGTCCCTGCGCTCGGCGGCTGTTGAGAAACGGAGAGGCAGGAGTTTCAGGCTTGGAGCGATCGATCCAACCACCGTACGTACGTGTGTGTATTCCCTCACGTCGTGAAGTTGGCTGGGCTGCAGACTGTCGTACGGTTGCCTGTTGGGCTGTGAACTATTGAGAAAATAAGGCCCAATTTTTTTTACCCAGATAAAGCAAGCTAGCGAACAAGTTTAGGCCTTTATTAATTGATCGAGCGCTGCTGTTGGGGAGCCAGCGAGCCTGGACAAGTGCTCAGGGTCGTTGGGCGGTGCCTCCGCCACTGAGCACGGTGATGGGACAGAGATCCAGTGACATGGGTAGAATAGTCTGTGTGTCTTTTCGCCATAGCGCCAAGTCAAAGTCCAGATGAGACTTATTGTCGTACTGATAGTGAAGGCCATAGCATTATTCTCTTACTGCTGGTCAAATGCACATGTGCAGCTCCATCCATCTATATAACCCCATGCCTACACCGTGCAGCATCACACCAGCTTCCATTGCTGGGTTTCTTCGCCCGAGTCGAGACTTGAGAGCTATGGTTCTTGGAGCGTTCTTCGCAACTGCAGCCTCGGTGCCATGGAGGCGGAGCCTCCTCCTGCTCCCGACCCTTGTGCTCCTGTGGCAGCTCTGCCGGTTGCTGCACCGGCTGTGGTGGCGGCCGCGGTGCCTCGAGCGGGAGCTCCGGTCCAAGGGCCTCCGCGGCACGTCCTACCGCTTCCTCACCGGCGACCTCAGGGAGCAAGGCCGGCGGAACAAGGACGCCTGGTCGAGGCCGCTGCCGCTGCGGTGCCACGACATCGCCCCTCGCGTGGCACCACTCCTCTGCGATTCCGCCCGGGAGCACGGCAAGGTGAGCCTCTCGTGGTTCGGCCCGATCCCCAAGGTAACCATCGCCGACCCCGAGCTTGCCAAGAGCGTGCTGTCCGACAAGTCCGGGCACTTCGAGAAGCCCAAGTTCCCGGCGATGTGGAAGCTGCTCGCCAATGGCCTCTTGAACCACGAGGGCGAGAAGTGGGTCAAGCACCGGCGGCTCCTCAACCCTGCCTTCCATCTGGAGAAGATCAAGGTACCAGTTTCAGTTTCAGTTTCAGTGCATATTCTCCGAGAACCATTTACTGCTATACAATTGACATGTGGAATGGAATACGACTCTGCAGTGCATGCTGCCAGAGTTTTCGGCGTGCTGTGAAGAGTTGGTGGGCAGATGGACGGAGTCCGTCGGCTCCAGTGGAGGTACGCACGAGATGGATATTTGGCCGGAGCTCAAAAACCTTGCCGGAGATGTCATTTCCCGCACCGCATTCGGCAGCAGCTACCTTGAAGGAATGAAGATATTTCAGCTGCAAACCGAGCAAGCAGAGCGCCTCATCACAAACATTCGGAGGATTCTCATTCCCGGCTACTTGTGAGTTGCTACCAACTGAATTTACAATTTTCCTTTTTCTTTAGAGCATCTCCAAGCCGTGCAACGCTCCACGCGCTAAAAGTCGCGATACAGCGCCGGGTTAGCCAGCTTTTGCACGCAGCGGTGCGCTGGCTCCAGCGACCGCCGCAAATTAAAGCGCGCCCATGCCGCTCCAGTAGGCGCGCTATATTTCAGTTTTTTCTACTACATATTTGATTTCATAGATAGTTTTCCTACTACATATTTGGTTTCATAGATAGTTCTCCTACTACTACTCGTCCGACTCGAACTCTGTTTTAGTGATGTCCTCCTCCGACGTCGGAGCGTAGGCGTCAAGGAACCGCTCGTCGTCGGAGTTCCAGGAGGACGCATCTCCTAACGCTTGGTTGTATTTAGCGACCGCCTTCCGCGTTCGCTTGTCCTCGCGATAGTCGGCTCGCTCCTCTCTCCTCTTCGCCCTCCTCGCCCTCCTCTGAGCGAAGAACTGTTCCTCGTTGGTGTCTTCCGGGAAGCGATGACTCCACAGCGCCATGGCTTGCTCGTCCATCTCGGCTAGCCTGAGACGATGCTCCCGCCTCCGATGCTTGCGATGGTCCTCGTCAGTGAGAAGCCGCGGGAAAGGCGCCAACTCCTGTGCGCGCTCCCGCGTCGCCACGTCGGCGAAGTTCATGTCCTGGCGGGACCGCAGGAGGCGCCACGCCGCAGCGTCGTACGCGCGGGCGCCTTCCTGGGCGGTGTCGAAAGTGCCGAGACGGAGCCGCATGCCGCTGCCCGACCGAATCTCGGCGGAGTAGGTGCCGGACGGACGCACGCGGACGCCGCGGTAGCCCGTACCTCCCCGGCGCCGAGGCGGCATCGTGGCGCGGTGGTGGCGTGTCGGCGGCAGAGCGCGGCAGGGGGCGATGGAGAGACGGAGAGAGCGGCAAAGGGCGATGGAGAGAGCGGCGGGGGCGCTGCAATTTATAGGCGCGCCGGACGCGGCGCGCCAAATGTAGCGCGCGAGCGGCCGTCTTTTCCCCCGCGCGCGCTAGTTTCGCGCCACCGCTGGAGCGCGCGTAAACGTTCCGCGCGCGCTATAAAGCCAATTTACCGTGCGCGCGTCTTTTGGTGCGGCTGTTGGAGATGCTCTTATGCGGGGAACTGAAATTACAGTCACACTTGTAATAACTTAACAAGGAACATTCTTTGTAACAAGTACACTTGTAATAACTTAACAAGGAACATTCTTTGTAACGGGAAGTGCATGGTATATTTCAGATCTTTGCCAACCCCAAACAATAAAAGGATGCATCAGGTTAATAACAAGGTTGAATCGATTCTACGCGGTTTAATTGCGAAAAGAACTAAAGCGATAAAGGAAGGAGAAAGCACCAAAGACAACTTACTTGGCTTATTGCTAGAGTCAAACATGAGGCACACAGATGACAATGGTCAATCCAGCATGGGGATGCCAATTGAAGATGTCATCGAAGAGTGCAAGACGTTCTACTTTGCAGGAATGGAGACAACATCGGTACTACTCACGTGGACCATGATCGTTCTAAGCATGCATCCGAAGTGGCAAGACCGTGCAAGGGAGGAGGTCCTAGGTTTATTTGGGAAAAACAGACCTAAATACGAAGGTCTAAGCCGACTTAAAATGGTAAATATTTAATTGCCAGAAGTACTTCATTTTTTTGATCCTCTATGTGATGACACCAACTTTTCTATTGGAGCTACATACCACCCTTTCCTTATATGTTTGTAATTTGCATGCAGGTGACCATGATCCTTTATGAGGTTCTTCGGTTGTATCCTCCAAGCATTCATTTTAGCCGGAAGACATGCAAGGAGGTGCTAATCGGAGACAAAAGATACCCAGCTGGCATGATGATTGAGCTCTCCGTACTACTCATGCACCATGACCCTGACATTTGGGGAAGCGATGTACATGAATTCAAGCCGGAGAGGTTTGCTGAGGGGATCTCCAAAGCGTCCAAGAATTCAGGCGCGTTTCTCCCATTCGGCTGGGGACCACGGATATGCATCGGCCAGAATTTTGCGCTTACTGAGGCCAAGATGGCGATTTGCATGATCCTTCAACGTTTCGACTTCGTGCTAGCCCCGTCCTATACTCATGCGCCATATACCGTGGTAACACTACATCCAATGCATGGCGCACAAATTAGGCTTGGACTCATCTAATTCCTTTCACATTTGGTGGTGTGTGCTTTGATTTTCTTTGATAAATGTATGTGGTATAACTAAGTGCTGAACCTATCAGATGTAATTCAATAATGAAATCTTGGTTGCCGTAATACAAACATAAAATATATGACGTGTTTTATAAAAAATATCAATTTGATCACTAAATGGATTATCAGTAATAGGCCAATTAGCCTGCTATTAGGGTTTTCTATTGCAGACGGTTTCACAAACAACATTGTGGACGATGAACTCAAACAACCCACATGACTTCTAGAAAGTATGCGTGTTGGATCAATGAAGAATCACACACGACTTCAGCCGGAGAACTGTTTGTGTTAGGTCACCTTGCACAAACGTTTGCACATATACATACGAACGAAAACGTTTTTCTGGGATTCACTTTGTGGGATGTACATATGAACGGAAGCGATTGGGCCTGCATAATTGTCTGCGATGCCTCGGCCGATCACACACGAGCTCATTTTGCCCAGCGTGTGTGACTGGAGGACCTATCCCCGACGGTTTCTGAGTCATGTGAGAAGGACCCCCTATCGCCCACACTAGCAAGGCGACGGTTTAAAACTCTGTCGCGGAAAGGAGCTTAAAACCGTTTGTATAGCACGTCTCTGCACCAGTGTATGATACGCTCTTTCACACATAAATTTCCTTATATCTTCCTCAAAATAGCCACCATACCTACCTATTATGGCATTGTCATAGCCATTTCGAGATATATTGCCATGCATCTTCCACCGTTCCATTATTATGACACACGTCATCATTATCATATTGCTTTGCATGGTCATATAGCTAAAATAGTATTTGTGGCTCAGCCACCGTACATCACTTTTTATACATGTTACGCTAGATCATTGCACATCCTAGTACACCGCCAGAGGCATTCATATAAAGTCATATTTTGTTCGAGTATCGAGTTTTAAGCAAATAGAAGTGTGATGATCATCATTATGCGTTATTTGAGCATTGTCCCAAGTAAGGAAATAATAATAATAACAATAATAATAATAATAATAATAATAATAATAATAAAAGAGCCAAAAAGAGGCCAAAAAGAGCCCGCCAAAAAAATGAGAGAAAAAGAGAGATATTTTGAAAGGAAATGTTACTATCTTTTTCCACACTTGTACTTTGAAGTAGCACGATATTTTTCATATAGAGTCTCCTATGTAGTTACTTTCATATAACTAGTGGGAATTTTTTATTATAGAACTTGGTTTGTATATTTTAATGATGGACTTCCTCAAATGCCCGAGGTATTCTATAGCAAACAAGTTGGATGCACACTCACTTAGTTTTCTTTTTGAACTTTCATACACTTATAACTCTTAGTGCATCGGTTGCATGGCAATCCGTACTCCTTGCATTGACGTCAATTGATGGGCATCTCCATAGCCCGTTGATTAGCCGCGTCGATGTGAGACTTTCTCCTTTTTTGTCTTCTCCATATCATCTCTACTACCATACTCTATTCCACCCATAGTGCTATATCCATGACTTGTGCTCATGTATTGTGTGGGGGTTGAAAAACCTGAAGTGCATTAAAAAGTATGAACCAATTGTTTGGCTGACACCGGGGTAGTGCATGATTTATACTTTGTGTTAAGAAGATGGAGCATGACAAGGCTATATGATTTTGTAGGGATAGCATTTTTAGCATTAATATTTTGAAAGGCATGATTGTTTGTTGGTATGCCTGGGTATTGATGTTTTTATGTCAAATTATAGACTATTGTTTTGAATCATTCGGATCTAAATATTCATGCCATAAAAGAGAGATTACATGATGAACATGTTAGGTAGCATTCCACATCAAAAATTCTATTTTTATCATTTACCTACTCGGGGACGAGAAGGAATTAAGCTTGGAGATGCTTGATACGTCTCCTATGTATCTACAATTTTGATTATTCCATGCTATTATAGTATCAATCTTAGATGTTTTATATGCAATTATATATCTTTTGGGGGACTAACCTATTAACTTAGTGCCAAGTGCCAGTTCCTGTTTTTTGCCTGCTTTTGGTTTTCCAGGAAATTAGTAACAAATGAAGTCCAAATGCCATGAAACTTTATGATGATTTTTTTCTAGACAGAAGAGACCCTAGAAGCTTCGAGAGGAGACCAGACGGGAAAGGCACTTTGGCGCGCCTGGGCTCCTGGGCTATAGACCCGTCGTGGCTCCGTCTGACGTAATTCCACCACTATAAGTTCTCTAAAATCAGGAAACCAACAGAGATGCACCCAAAATACTTTTCCGCCGCCGCAAGTTTTTGTTCTTCGGAGATCCCATCTGGAGACCTTTTTCGGTACTTTGTGGAGGGGAAATCAGTCACGGAGGGCCTCTACATTAACCTTGCCACCCTTCCGATGATATGTGAGTAGTTTTACCACAGACCTACGGGTCTATAGCTAGTAGCTAGATGGCTTCTTCTCTCTCTTTGATCTTCAATACAATGTTCTCCTCGATGTCCTTGGAGATCTATTCAATGTAATCTTATTTTGCGGTGTATTTGTTGGGATCTGATGAATTGTGGGTTTATGATTAGATTTTCTATGAATATTATTTGAGTCTTCTCTGAACTCTTTTATTCATGACTATTATAACTTTGTATTTCTCTCCGATCTATCCGTTTGGTTTGGCCAACTAGATTGATTTATCTTGCAATGGGAGAGGTGCTTTGTAATGGGATCAATCTTGTGGTGATCTATATCCTAGTGACAAAAAGGGACAAGACACATATTTGTATTATTTCCATTAAGGATAAACCGATGGGGTTTATTAATATTGCTTGAGTTTATGATGACCCACAAGTATAGGGGATCAATTGTAGCTCTTTTTGATAAGTAAGAGTGTCGAACCCAATGAGGAGCAGAAGGAAATTTCAAGTGGTTTTCAGCAAGGTGATGTCTGCAAGTGCTGAAATTGTAGGTAGCAAAGTAGTTTGATAGCAAGATAGTTTGTAACGAGCAAGTAACGATAGTAGTAACAAAAGTGTAGCAAGGTAGCCCAATCCTGTTGAGGACAAGGGCATGCCAAAATGGTCTCTTATGATAAGCAAAGCGTTCTTGTGGGTACACGGGAATTTCATCTTGTCACTTTCATCATGTTGGTTTAATTCGTGTTCGATACTTTGATAATTTGATATGTGGGTGGACCGGTGCTTAGGTGTTGTTCTTACTTGAACAAACCTCCTACTTATGATTAACCCCCCCCCCCTACAAGCATCCGCAACTACAAGAAAAGTATTAAGAATAAATTCTAACCATAACATTAAACTTTTGGATCCAATCGATCCCTTACGGGATAACGCATAAACTGGGGTTTAAGCTTCTGTCACTCTCGCAACCCATCATCTAATTGCTACTCCACAATGCATTCCCTTAGGCACAAATATGGTGAAGTGTCATGTAGTCGACGTTCACATGACACCACTAAGGGAATCACAACATACATACTATCAAAATATCGAACACATATCAAATTCACATGATTACTTGCAACATAATTTCTCCCGTGACCTCAAGAACAAAGGTAACTACTCACAAATGATAAACATGCTCATGATCAGAGGAGTATTAATTAGCATAATGGATCTGAACATAAAATCTTCCACCAAATAAACCATATAGTAATCAACTACAAGATGTAATCAACACTACTAGTCACCCATAAGCACCAATCTATAGTTCCGGTAACAAGATTGAACACAAGAGATGAACTAGGATTTGAGAGGAGATGGTGCTATTGAATATGTTGATGGAGATTGCTCTCCCCAAGATGGGAGAGTTGTTGGTGATGATGATGACGATGATTTCCCCCTCTGGGAGGGAAGTTCCCCCGACGGAATCGCTCCGTCGAAGGGCAAAAGTGCTCCTGCCCAAGTTCCGCCTCGAGACGGCGGTGCTCCATCCCAAAAGTCCTCCCCTTATTTTTTTTCTAGGTCAAAATGACTTATATACCAAAATATGGGCACCGGAGGTGGGCCGAGGAGAGCACAACCCACCAGGGCGCGCCTGGGCTCCCTGGCGTGCCCAGGTGGGTTGTGCCCACCTGGTGGGCCCTCTCTGGTAGTTATTTGCTCCAATAATTCTTAAATAATCCATAAAAAATCTCCGTGAAGTTCCAGCTTGTTTGGAGTTGTGCAGAATAGGTGGCCTGACGTAGCTTTTCCAGGTCCAAATTTCCAGTTGCCAGAATTTTCCCTCTTGGTGTGTACCTTGCAAATTAAGAGAAAAGACATTAGAATTACTCCAAAAAGCATTATTATGGATAAAAACACCATAAATAATAGTAAGAAAACATGATGCAAAATGAACGTATCAACTCCTGCAAGCTTAGACCTCGCTTGTCCTCAAGCGAAAACCGAAATCGAAAAACATGTCCACATGCTTTGAGAGAGAGGTGTCGATAAAAACAAAATACGGACATAGAAGCATCATGTTGATTATTATAACAGCAAAAAAAATTAAAGATAGGACTTTTATCATAGAACTTTTATCATATACTTCTCATGAATAAGTACTAGTTCATCACACAATCGAAGTATAAAGCAAAAACTCTATTAGAAACCAACAAACTATGTTCTCAGTCAACTTTGCAACTACAATTCATCATCTTTTCAGGAAGGGTCATGTGTCGGGGCCTTTAGGCAAGTCCACATACTCAACCATCATATAGTCTTCTACGATTGCTAACACTCACCGCGTACACATGAGCAAAACGTTTCAACCGGACACATAGAAATATAGGGGCTTATAGTTTCGCCTCCCAACGTACTCACCTCAAGGGTGATGTCAAGAATAATAACTCATGTCAGCCATATTCAACTGGACATATGTGCCTAGATCTTTCCTCACCACATTATGCTTGCCAAAGGAGAAAAATAAAAGGAATAGAGAGAAAAACTTGACTCTTGCATAAAAGTAAAAGATAAGCCCTTCACAGAGGGAAGCAGATGTTTCCATGCGCTTATTTATTTGTATGCTCAATCCCTTAGTGCAAAAGAACGTCACGTTACATTGCCCCTTGTGATAGCGACCTTTATTATGCAGTCTGTTGCTTTTATTCTTCACCATCACAAGTTCGTGCAACGCTCAATTTTCTCTTACACTAAATGATCTCGCACTTTTAGAAGCAATTTTTATTGCCTTTTTGCACCGATGACAATTTACTTGAGGGATATTTCTCAATCCCTAGGTAGGTATGGTGGACTCTTGAAAAATAAGATTTGGGTTTAAGGGTTTTTGGATGCACAAGTAGTATCTCTACTTAGTGCGGAATTTTTGGCTAGCAAAGATAGGGGCAAGCACCCCATGTTGAAGGATCTATGACAATACGACTTCTATGTGAATATGAACAAACATAAAATCATTAAGTTGTCTTCCTTGTCCAACGTCAACAATTTTGGCATATAATATTTTGATGAGGGCTCACAATCACAAAAGATGTTTAGGATAGTATATTTATATGTCAATCTTCTCTTCCCTTATTAACTCTTTCATGAGTTGCATCATTGATTAATGCTATGTTTGTCAATCTCTAATAAACGTTTCTACTTATACTTCTATGTGGTGCCATCACCTACCATAGGATTAGTATATGATCTTTTCACTATTTCTTTCCTTTCTCTTTTTCTTTCTTTATTTCTTTTCTTTTATTTGCAATATGAAAGTAAGAAACCAAAACTCAAACTAAACTTTATTATATAACTTGCACATGATTACAAGGATAGATCACTAAGCAAACTCTCAAAGAAGAGAGGATCGAACTATTTTATTCATCTAAAGCAAAAGATCGAACTAAAATAAGTAAAAGCAAAAAAGATAGTGGGATGATACTGTTGGGGAACGTAGTAATAATTCAAAAAAAATTCTACGTCTCACCACGATCAATCTAGGAGATGCTAGCAACGAGAGAGAGGGAGTGCATCTTCATACCCTTGAAGATCGCTAGGCGGAAGCGTTACAAGGAACGCGGATGATGGAGTCGTACTCGCGGCGGTTCAAATCGCGGAAGATCCAATCCAGCGCCGAACGGATGACGCCTCCGTGTTCAACACATGTACAGCCCGGGGACGTCTCCTCCTTCTTGTTCCAGCAAGGGGAGAGGAGAAGTTGAGGGAGAGCTCCGGCAGCACGACTGCGTGGTGGTGGAGCTTGCAGTTCTCCGGTAGGGCTTCGCCAAGCACTACGGAGGAGGAGAAGGTGTTGGAGAGGGGGAGGGCTGTGCTAGGGAAGGGGTGCGGCTACCCTCCCACCCCCTCTATTTATAGGGTGAAGGGAGAGGGGGCCGCCCCCCCTAGATGCATCTAGAGGGGGGGGGACGGCGACCAAGGGGGGGACTTGCCCCCCAAGTTAGGTGGGAGGCGCCCCCACCCCCTAGGGTTTTCAACCCTAGGCACCTTGGGCCCTTGGGGCGTGCACCATCCCACCAGGGGCTGGTTCCCTCCTTCGTTCAGTCCACTTGGCCCACCGGGGCAGGTGGCCCCACCCGGTGGACCCCCGGACACCTTTCGGTGGTCCCGGTACAATACCGATAACCCCCGAAATCATTCCAGCAACTGAAGCTGGACTTCCCATATATAATTCTTCACCTCCGGACCACTCCAGAACTCCTCGTGACGTCTGACGAGCGTTCTCACAGGCCGGCACCTCGATGCATCCGTCTCAAGAGTTGTACACCTTACATGTGCTTCACGCCACAATCTCTCACTTTCTGCTCCTCCATCTGTCTCCATCATATAATCGATCTCACCTCTCATGTCTGAGTGAAAAAACCATATTTGTCTTCAGTACGACGGGGATTCAGTAGCGCTACCTTGCCTTCCATTGAGACCCCCAAAATCCCGATTTCAAAGAAAGTATCTCTCGAGTTGCTTCGGTGCCTCTCTTGCTCTGGTTTCATCAGCTCATTACCTTTAAGCTAGAGTCTCGAACTACGAATGGAAACACTTTTTCAAGCAGGGGTAAACGGATCTGGTTAGGAAGCCGGAGATGGAAGAGAGGGTGTCATGTCGGATCTTCAATCGGGGCAAACAACGGATGCTCGGGGAGTGAATTGGTTTCGAGAGCATTCCGCCACTTTTTGGCGACTTTCACTTTCAACCCGATTCACCGCCTACGTGTGGAAATGTTCTCGTTCTCTCATGCTTCAAAGCAAAGAGTTGTGCCTGGCATTCCCATTTGTCTCTCTCTGTCGAAAGCTAGGTCAAAGGTGCGGATCTCATCCGGGACTCTGAACAACCTTCGGTAACCACATACTATTTCCCATAACAACTCTAGTGTCACTGAACCTTAAGTGTGTAGACCCTATGGGTTCGGGAACCATGCGGACATGACCGAGACATCTCTCCGGCCAATAACCAACAGAGGGATCTGGATACCCATGTTGGCTCCCACATGTTCCACGATGATCTCATCGGATGAACCACGATGTCGAGGGTTCAATCAATCCCATATACAATTCCCTTTGTCTATCGATATGTTACTTGCCCGAGATTCGATCATCGGTATCTCTATACCTCGTTCAATCTCGTTACCGGCAAGTCTCTTTACTTGTTCCATAATGCATGATCCCGTGGCTAACTCCTTAGTCACATTGAGCTCTTTATGATGATGCATTATCGAGTGGGCCCAGAGATACCTCTCCGTCACACAGAGTGACAAATCCCAGTCTCGATTCGTGCCATCCAACAGATACTTTCGGAGATACCTGTAGTGCACCTTTATAGCCACCCAGTTACATTGTGACGTTTGGTACACCCAAAGCTTTCCTACGGTATCCAGGAGTTGCACAATCTCATGGTCTAAGGAAATGATACTTGACATTAGAAAAGCTTTAGCAAACGAACTACACGATCTTGTGCTACGCTTAGGATTGGGTCTTGTTCATCACATCATTATCCTAATGATGTGATCCCGTTATCAGTGACATCCAATGTCCATGGTCAGGAAACCATGACCATCTATTGATCAATGAGCTAGTTAACTAGAGGCTTACTAGGGACATATTATGATCTATGTATTCACACATGTATTACAGTTTCCGGTTAATACAATTATAGCATGAACAATAGACAATTATCATGAACATGGAAATATAATAATAACCACTTTATTATTGCCTCTAGGGCATATTTCCAGCAGTCTCCCACTTGCACTAGAGTCAATAATCTAGTTACATTGTGATGAATCGAACACCCATAGAGTTCTAGTGTTGATCATGTTTTGCTCATGGAAGAGGTTTAGTCAACGAATCTGCGACATTCAGATCCGTATGCACTTTACAAATATCTATGTCTCCATCTTGAATATATTCACGAATAGAGTTGAAGCGACACTTGATATGCCTGGTCTTCTTGTGAAACCTGGGCTCCTTGGCAAGGGTAATAGCTCCAGTGTTGTCACAGAAGAGAGTCATCGGGCCCGACGCATTGGGAATGACTCCTAGGTCGGTAATGAACTCCTTCATCCAGACTGCTTCCTGTGCTGCCTTCGAGGCAGCTATGTACTCCGCTTCACATGTAGATCCTGCCACGACGCTTTGCTTGCAACTGCACCAGTTGACTACCCCACCATTCAAAATATACACGTATCCGGTTTGTGACTTGGAGTCATCCAGATCTGTGTCGAAGCTAGCATCGACGTAACCCTTTACGACGAGCTCTTCGTCACCTCCATAAATGAGAAACATATCCTTAGTCCTTTTCAGGTACTTTAGGATATTCTTGGCCGCTGTCCAGTGTTCCATACCGGGATTACTTTGGTACCTCCCTACCAAACTTACGGCAAGGTTCACATCAGGTCCGGTACACAACATGGCATACATAATAGACCCTATGGCTGAGGCATAGGGGATGACACTCATCTTTTCTCTATCTTCTGCCGAGGTCGGGCATTGAGCCGTGCTCAACTTTACACCTTGCAATACAGGCAAGAACCCCTTCTCAGACTGATCCATATTGAACTTCTTCAATATCTTGTCAAGGTACGTGCTTTGCGAAAGACCAATGATTCATCTCAATCTATCTCTATAGATCTTGATGCCTAATATGTAAGCAGCTTCTCGAAGGTCCTTCATTGAAAAACACTTATTCAAGTAGGCCTTTATGCTTTCCAAAAGTTCTATATTATTTCCCATCAATAGTATGTCATCCACATATAATATGAGAAATGCTACAGAGCTCCCCTCACTTTCTTGTAAACACAGGCTTCTCCATAAGTCTGCGTAAACCCAAATGCTTTGATCATTTCATCAAATCGAATGTTCCAACTTCGAGATGCTTGCACCAGCCCATAAATGGAGTGTTGGAGCTTGCATACCTTGTCAGCATTCTTAGGATCGACAAAACCTTTCGGCTGCATCATATACAATTCTTCCTCAAGGAAACCATTAAGGAATGCCGTTTTGACGTCCATTTGCCATATCTCATAATCATATAATGCGGCAATTGCTAACATGATTCGGACGGACTTTAGCTTCGCTATGGGTGAGAAGGTCTCATCATAGTCAACCCCTTGAACTTGTCGATAACCCTTAGTGACAAGCCGAGCCTTATAGATGGTCACATTACCATCCGAGTCAGTCTTCTTCTTAAAGAACCACTTATTCTCTATGGCTTGCCGATCATCGGGCAAGCCTGTCAAAGTCCATACTTCGTTTTCATGCATGGATCCTATCTCGGATTTCATGGCTTCAAGCCATTTGTTGGAATCCGGGCCCGCCATCGGTTCTTCATAGTTCGAAGGTTCACCGTTGTCTAGCAACATGGTTTCCAGGACAGGGTTGCCATACCACTCTGGTGCGGAACGTGTCCTTGTGGACCTACGAAGTTCAGTAGCAACTTGATCCGAAGTTTCATGATCTTCATCATTAACTTCCTCTCTAGTTAGTGTAGGCACCACAGAAACATCTTCCTGAGTTGCGCTACTCTCTGGTTCAAGAGGCAGTACCTCATCAAGTTCTACTTTCCTCCCACTTACTTCTTTCGAGAGAAACTCTTTCTCTAGAAAGGATCCATTCTTGGCAACAAAGATCTTGCCTTCAGATCTGAGGTAGAAGGTATACCCAATAGTTTCCTTAGGGTATCCTATAAAGACACATTTTTCCGACTTAGGTTCGAGCTTTTCAGGTTGAAGTTTCTTGACATAAGCATCGCATCCCCAAACTTCCAGAAACGACAGCTTAGGTTTCTTCCCAAACCATAATTCAAACGGTGTCGTCTCAATGGATTTCGACGGAGCCCTATTTGAAGTGAATGCGGCGGTAAGAGACATCATAGATCACATCATATCCAATAGAGTGCGATTACGACGTTCGGACACACCATTTCGCTAAGGTGTTTCAGGCGGCGTGAGTTGTGAAACAATTCCACATTTCCTTAGATGCATGCCAAACTCGTGACTCAAGTATTCTCCTCCATGATCTGATCGTAAGAACTTTATTTTCCTATCACGTTGATTCTCTACCTCACTCTGAAATTCCTTGAACTTTTCAAAGGTCTCAGAATTGTGTTTCATTAAGTAGACATACCCATATCTACTTAAGTCATCAGTGAGGGTGAGAACATAATGATAGCCACCGCGAGCCTCAACGCTCATTGGACCGCACACATCAGTATGTATGATTTCCAATAAGTTGGTTGCTCGCTCCATTGTTCCGGAGAACGGACTCTTGGTCATTTTGCCCATGAGGCATGGTTCGCACGTGTCAAATGATTCATAATCAAGAGACTCCAAAAGTCCATCTACATGGAGTTTCTTCATGCGTTTGACACCAATGTGACCAAGGCGGCAGTGCCACAAGTATTTGGGACTATCATTATCAACCTTACATCTTTTGGCATTCACACTATGAATATGTGTAATATCACGTTCGAGATTAAACAAAAATAAACCATTGACCAGCGGGGCATGACCATAAAACATATCTCTCATATAAATGGAACAACCATTATTCTCGGATTTAAATGAGTAACCATCTCACATTAAACGAGATCCAGATACAATGTTCATGCTCGAAGCTGGCACTAAATAACAATTATTAAGGTTTAAAAGTAATCCTGTAGGTAGATGTAGAGGTAGCGTGCCGACGGTGATCACATCGACCTTGGAACCATTCCCGACGCGCATCATCACCTCGTCCTTCGCCAGTCTTCGCTTATTCCGTAGCTCCTGTTTTGAGTTACAAATATGAGCAACCGCACCGGTATCAAACACCTAGGAGCTACTACGAGCGCTAGTAAGGTACACGTCAATAACATGTATATCACATATACCTTTGGCGTTGCCGGCCTTCTTATCCGCTAAGTACTTGGGGCAGTTCCGCTTCCAGTGACCATTTCCCTTGCAATAAAAGCACCGAGTCTCGGGCTTGGGTCCATTCTTTGGCTTCTTCCCGGCAACTGATTTACTGAGCGCGACAACTCCCTTGCCGTCCTTCTTGAAGTTCTTCTTACCCTTGCCTTTCTTGAAACTAGTGGTTTTATTCACCATCAACACTTGATGTTCCATTTTGATTCCCACCTCCGCTGGTTTCAGCATTGAATATAACTCAGGAATGGACTTCTCCATCCCTTGCATATTGTAGTTCATCACAAAGCTCTTATAGCTAGGTGGAAGCGACTGGAGAATCCCGTCAATGACCGAGTCATCTAGAAGATTAACTCCTAGCTAAGACAAGCGGTTGTGCAACCCAGACATTTTGAGTATATGCTCGCTGACAGAACTGTTTTCCTCCATCTTACAACTGTAGAACTAGTCGGAGACTTCATATCTCTCGACTCGGGCATGAGCTTGGAAAACCATTTTCAGCTCTTGGAACATCTCATAAGCTCTGTGCTGCTCAAAACGCTTTTGGAGCCCTGGTTCTAAGCTGTAAAGCATGCTGCACTGAACCAGGGAGTAATCATCACTACGCGACTGCCAGACGTTCATAACGTCTTGAGTTGCTAGGAAAATGGGTGTGTCACCTAGCGGTGCTTCAAGGACATATGCTTTCTTGGCAGCTATGAGGATGATCCTCAAGTTATGGACCCAATCCGTATAGTTGCTACCATCATCTTTCAGCTTGGTTTTCTCTAGGAACGCGTTGAAGTTGAGGGAAACATTAGCGTGGGCCATTTGATCTACAAGACATATTGTAAAGACATTTTAGACTAAGTTCATGATAATTAAGTTCATCTAATCAAATTATTTAATGAACTCCCACTCAGATAGACATCCCTCTAGTCATCTAAGTGATACATGATCCGAATCGACTAGGCCGTGTCCGATCATCACGTGAGACGGACTAGTCATCAACGGTGAACATCTCCATGTTGATCGCATCTACTATACGACTCATGTTCGACCTTTCGGTCTCTCGTGTTCCGAGGCCATGTCTGTACATGCTAGGCTCGTCAAGTCAACCTAAGTGTTTTGCATGTGTAAATCTGGCTTACACACGTTGTATGCGAACGTTAGAATCTATCACACCCGATCATCACGTGGTGCTTCGAAACAACGAACCTTCGCAACGATGCACAATTAGGGGGAACACTTTTCTTGAAATTTTAGTGAGGGATCATCTTATTTATGCTACCGTCGTTCTAAGCAAATAAGATGTAAACATGACAAACATCACATGCAAATCATAAAGTGACATGATATGGCCTATATCATCTTGCGCCTTTGATCTCCATCTTCGAGGCACGACATGATCACCATCGTCACCGGCATGACACCATGATCTCCGTCATCGTGTCTTCATGAAGTTGTCTCGCCAACTATTACTTCTACTACTATGGCTAATGGTTAGCAATAAAGTAAAGTAATTACATGGCGTTTTCATTGACACACATGTCATACAATAAATTAAGACAACTCCTATGGCTCCTGCCGGTTGTCATACTCATCGACATGCAAGTTGTGATTCCTATTACGAGAACATGATCAATCTCATACATCACATATATCATTCATCACATCCTTTTGGCCATATCACATCACATAGCATACCCTGCAAAAACAAGTTAGACGTCCTCTAATTGTTGTTGCATGTTTTACGTGGCTGCTATGGGTTTCTAGCAAGAACGTTTCTTACCTACGCAAAAGCCACAACGGTGATATGCCAATTGCTATTTACCCTTCATAAGGACCCTTCTCATCGAATCTGATCCGACTAAAGTGGGAGAGACAGACCCCGCTAGCCACCTTATGCATCAAGTGCATGTCAGTCGGTGGAACTAGTCTCACATAAGCGTACATGTAAGGTTGGTCTGGGCCGCTTCATCCCACAAAGCCACCGAATCAAGATAAGACTGGTAACGGTAAGCAAATTGAACAAATCATTGCCCACAACTACTTTGTGTTCTACTCGTGCATAGAATCTACGCATAGACCTACCTCATGATGCCACTATTGGGGAACGTGGTAATAATTCAAAATTTTCCTACGTCTCACCAAGATCAATCTAGGAGATGCTAGCAATGAGAGAGAGGAGTGCATCTTCATACCCTTAAAGATCACTAAGCGGAAGCGTTACAAGGAACGCGGAAGATGGAGTCGTACTCGCGGTGATTCAAATCGCGGAAGATCTGATCCAGCGCCGAACGGACGGCGCCTCTGTGTTAAACACACGTATAGCCCGGGGATGTCTCCTCCTTCTTGATCCAGCAAGGGGAGAGGACAAGTTGAGGGAGAGCTCCGGCAGCACGACAGCGTGGTGGTGGAGCTTGCAGTTCTCCGGCAGGGCTTCGCCAAGCACTACGGAGGAGGAAGAGGTGTTGGAGAGGGGGAGGGCTGCGCCAGGGAAGGGGTGCGGCTGCCCTCCCACCCCCTCTATTTATAGGGTGAAGGGAGATGGGGCCGCCACCCCTAGATGCATCTAGAGGGGGCGGCGGCCAAGGGGGGGACTTGCCCCCCAAGTTAGGTGGGAGGCGCCCCCACCCCCTAGGGTTTTCAACCCTAGGTGCCTTGGGCCCTTGGGGGGCGCACCAGCCCACCAGGGGTGGTTCCCTCCTTTGTTCAGCCCACTTGGCCCACCGGGGGCAGGTGGCCTCACCCGGTGGACCCCCGGACACCTTTTGGTGGTCCCGGTACAATACCGATAACCCCCAAAATCATTCCGGCGACTGAAACTGGACTTCCCATATATAATTCTTCACCTCCAGACCATTCCGAAACTCCCCGTGACGTCCGAGATCTCATCCGGGACTCCGAACAACCTTCGGTAACCACATACTATTTCCCATAACAACTCTAGCGCCACCGAACCTTAAGTGTGTAGACCCTACGGGTTCGGGAACCATGCAGACATGACTGAGACATCTCTTCGGCCAATAACCAACAACGGGATTTGGATACCCATGTTGGCTCCCACATGTTCCACGATGATCTCATCGGATGAACCACGATGTCGAGGATTCAATCAATCCTGTATACAATTCCCTTTGTCTATCGGTATGTTACTTGCCCGAGATTCGATCGTCGGTATCTCTATACCTCGTTCAATCTCACTACCGGCAAGTCTCTTTACTCGTTCCGTAATGCATGATCCAGTGGCTAACTCCGTAGTCATATTGAGCTTGTTATGATGATGCATTACCGAGTGGGCCCAGAGATACCTCTCTGTCACACGGAGTGACAAATCCCAGTCTCAATCCGTGCCAACCCAACAGATACTTTCGGAGATACCTGTAGTGCACCTTTATAGCCACCCAGTTACGTTGTGACATTTGGTACACCCAAAGCATTCCTACGGTATCCGGGAGTTGCACAATCTCATGGTCTAAGGAAATGGTACTTGACATTAGAAAAGCTTTAGCAAACGAACTACATGATCTTGTGCTACGCTTAGGATTGGGTCTTGTCCATCACATCATTCTCCTAATGACGTGATCCTGTTATCAATGACATCCAATGTCCATGGTCAGGAAACCATTTCCATCTATTGATCAATGAGCTAGTTAACTAGAGGCTTACTAGGGACATATTACGATCTATGTATTCACACATGTATTATGGTTTTCGGTTAATACAAGTATAGCATGAACAATAGACAATTATCATGAACATGGAAATATAATAATAACCACTTTATTATTGCCTCTAGGGCATATTTCCAACAGATACGAAACTGGGGCACCTCTCCCAAGCTTGGCGGAAGCCAAGGGGAGTGCCCATACCCGATACTTAATTCTTTTTGGCGGTGAAGAGGATGATGATGGTGGTGAAGAAGAAGAGATCTTGTCCTCGGATTTCCATGGTAGTGGTGGTGGTGAAAGGTTGGAGGGTTTGCCCTTTGCTTCCTCTAGTTTCTGACGGAGAATAAAAGTATCTATCCTCAACTCGTCGTTATCTATCTCGAGTTTTATTATCTTCTTGCATAATGCCTCCATGCTCTAGTCTTTGAACCAGGGAGGAACCGATTCATATTCATCTTCTTCGAAGGTCCAGCTATAGTGCCCCTCATCCCCATAGGACTTGGGGTTTGCGACGAGATCAACAACATAGCTCTCACCCTTAGAGTCTCGAGAAGACATATTTTCAAGTCTACGCAGAAAACAACAAGTAAAGAGAACAGAGGATTTCTCCGTGATACAGTGATCAACAGGTTCGGGAAGTATATATAGATTTTTTTAATCTTGGAGGACAAGCATCACTACAAAAAAAATACACTTCCGTGATGATACGTGTTTGTCACATTAGGTCGCTTTTTTTGTCATGCATGTACATCCATGACAAATTTATGACAGAATCAAGATAGTCATACCTGTGCTGTCGTAGAAGTGTTCCATGACATTACCAAAATTATCATCACAGAAGTGTCCACTTCCATGATGATAAATCGCGTGTCACGGAAATGCTTTCGTCAAGGGTGACCGACACGTGGCATCCACCGTAACGGAACATCGTTAAGCTATCAGGTCGGGTTTTGGATCCGATAACCCGTTAACAGCCCCGACCAATGGGGATTTTCCACGTGTAAAATCATCATTGTCTAGAGGAAACACGTGTCGGCTCATCGTCGGGACAGATGTCATCCACACACTGGACAGAATGCGCCTATGATACGTCGACACGTGGCACAGCCCAAGAAGTTTAAATAGGCCGGCCCAACTAAAGGCCCACAAAATTTTGTGGACCATAATGGGTCGGCCCAGCTAAAGGCCCATGAGATTTTACGGACCATAATGGGCTGGCCCAGCTAAAGGCCCACAAGATTTCACGGGCCATAATGGGCCGGCCCAGGTAAAGGCCCACAAGATTTTCGTGTGCCATAATAGGCCGGCCCAGGTAAAGGCCCACAAAATTCTTGCGAATCATAATGGGCCGGCCCAGCTAAAGGCCCACGAGATTTCGCCGACATTAATGGGCCGGCCCAGCTATAGGCCCACAAGATTTTGAGGACCCTAGTAGGCCGACCCGTTAACTGGTTGCCATGTTTTGGGCCAAATGCCGGCCCATATTTGATCCGGTGTATTAATGGCCTGCCACACTCCGGGCCAATAGTGGCCCATATGAGATCCGGCCCATTAAAAGCCTACCACGTTCTGGGCCAAATTACGGCCCAGATCAGGTCTGACCCTTTAAGAGGTTTTGGGCCTAATTATGGCCCATATCGGATTCGGCCTGTCAACTAGACACTATGCTTTTGGGCCCACTTGCTAAAGGCCCACTTAGTAATTCGACCTGATATTAGTTTTGGCTTGTTAAGGGCCCGTTTAACATTTCGGCCCTATATTAATTTCAGCCTGTTAAAAGCCCGTCTTATAGTTGGGCCTAACTATGGCCCGGTTTGCATCCGGCCTGCTCGCAGCCGATATCTGATTGGGCCAAACAAGGACCGAGACAATTTTTCGGCCTGTTAAAAGCCCATGATTTGATTCGCACAATCATGGGTCGGGGTTCATTTCGGGCTGCTGCCGGCCCGTGAGCTGATCGGCATGTTTCAGGCCCAACCTACATCGTGATTGCATGACGGCCCGATTATGTACCGTAATTTTAAGGTTTGGCCGTTTTACTGCGAAGACAGGATATATATATATATATATATATATATATATATATATATAGTAAAATAACTGCAGCATCGTGAATAAGAAAAAACCTATACTATACAATAAAGAAATTACGGCATTTACATCCACTAGGCATCAAAGTTCTCCACTATGATAATAAAGCACAAGCAGACAGCAGATTACATACACTGGGCATCAAAGATCGCCACCAGTGCAAATAAACACGCCGACAAAATAATATACAAAACCGACATCACTTCAATACAGTTCAAGAAAGGTTACCCTGCTGGGGAGCTGCAGCGCAAGCAGCTGAGCAAGATGATGAGACTGCGCTTGTTCAACACTTATATCTTCCTCACTCTGAAAGATAAACAAGCAGACAGATGACAGGTTTTGCACATAAAAGTATCAGTGCTAACAATTCATCACATTTCTTACTGACGAATAAAGTGACACAGTTTAAATTTGCATTAACACAATATGGTATTGTTCAGGTCAAGACATGGCAGGAAATGACATTGTGAAGGAGTTGGCAGCTTCACGACACCACTGGATTATAGATCAAGAACTCATAAGTATCAATGGTTAGTGTGCTGTCAATTTATACCATTTCAGATTGGCAAATAAAGAGATGGTTTAAATAATAGTAGAATGATATGACATTGTTCATAGTTAAGACATTGCAGAATATGACATTGTGTTGTAGTGGGTAGGTTCACCACACCACTGGATTACAGATGAAGAACAGAAGCATACATGCAGTGCAAAAGAAGATCACTTGCTCTGTATAGTTTAATTTACATGGTATGAAGAAGGAAGTTGGTTGTACAACTGAAAACTTAAATTGAGAAAGGACAAACTTTTTTTTATGAACTACATAATAAACTTTAAACAAGCAATTTGATGCAAACACCAAAAATAAACAGCTGTTGCAGTCATGCCTAACCAAATATATACAACAAAGTTTGAAGGCTTGAGATGGACAAACTTACATTATTGGTGAAGACAGGCTCTATAAAGGCCTTGTCCATGCTGATGGGGGGGGGGCAATTCAAGAAGTTTACCACATAATCTTCTTCAAAAGCATTGCCTTTATTCTACATTTTGTTAAGAGTAAATATAGATGTGATAATATATGAAAAAATGGAGAATATTTAAGATAAGATGAAGAGTGATGCTACATAACCAAGTAGCTATAAATGTAAGTGCAGCGATACAGGCAAAAGGTACAGCCAAGAGCAATGCACAGCTAAACTTCTTCAGTACCAACCTTATGGTAATAGTAAATATAGATCTGATGTGTAGAAAATGGAGGGCAAAGAAAAATAAGTTGTAGAGTGATGGTACATGAACAACTACCTGTCATTATAAGTACACTAATAAAGGACAACATGTACTTACAAGAACAATGCACAGCTAAAAAACATTGGCATTGGATATATTCTACACTAATGTAACCATTCATACAGATCACATAATTTGGAGCGAACAATTGATAAGCAAGCTATCATGCATACTACTGTCATATAATGAACCAGGTATGTATGCAAGTACAGTGATACATGACAACAGGTACTAACAAGAGCAAAGCAGCGAGCAGCATATTTGCGATATCCTGTCGTTCTTGTCAAACCGGAATTCTTCTTCAAGCAGATTTCCTGCAAAAAAGATCCGTAAGGCACATGCGGAAAAGTAGAAGTTCAAATTGTCATGTGATTTCATAGACAGTACCTCATCCTGGGAACGAGACCAGTGCATAAAAAGGTTTTTCCATTCAATGTCTTCTAAATTTAGCACAGGAGACTTCACCGGAAATTCGTTTATAGACTTGCCATCAAAGTGTGATTTCCTCAGGTAACACCGATACTGCTGCAATGCTTCCTTGAAAAGCACAAGCAAGCTTTGCTCATCATGACTATCCAGATTGACCCTTGCCTAGTTACAACAATGTAATGTAAATCATTCATGTGTTCAATCATCAGAAAACAGGAAAATAATAACCATGAATAATAGCACTTACACGTAAGTTGGACAGGAAGATGTGAAAATGGTGTTTGTCTTCACAATAATCTTCCCATGATGGGAATATATGCATGTAGTCCCTAACAACATTGAAAGCATTGTCTTTTAAACTGGGAATAAATGGAATGGAGTTCCAATCTGCAGGAATTGGCCGTCTCTACAGTTGGGATAGGTCTTCGGCCAGTGGACTTGCTGTACTTTTTGTTGGAGTGGGATTTTTCTATGGTACAGCTAGTATTATGGCAAATGAAATCGGTATACCTTTTGCTGGAGTGCAGGTCCTGTGTGGTGGGGCTAGTGGTGTGGCCAGTGAAGTATGGGTACAGTCTGCTGGAGTCGGTCCTACGTTTTGTGTCACTGGTTGTACAGCCAATATAAGTGGGGTGCTGTCTGATTTCTCCGGCACCATCATGTTTTTCAAGGACTTTGCTAGTGCTCCTTCAGGTTCGGCAATCACCCTATTCCTTTTTGATGTCTGATGCACAAGAACATCATTTGAGTGGAAAAACATGGTATGATGACAGATGGAATATGTATTGATAATGGATGGGCATGGCATCTCGACATATATGATGAGTAAATTAAGCAGATGGCAGTGCAACAAAGTAGAAGAAATGCAAGACAACATATGCAAGATACCCGCAATCAATAAAACATTGCCAAATTAGAACAGGCACCTTGATGGGTGAACAGGACAGGCCATCTGCCTTTGACTCCTCGAGGTTAGAATAGTCATTAGGATGATATTCTGAACAAGAATCAACAGGCGGGGAGCGTATGAGTTTCATTGCATCCAGAATGGCACTCAATGCCTTGGTGCAAATTTTGTAAGTCATTGCAGTGTTTAGCTTCAAGAGTGGACTGCTGCTAGTGCGACACAAAGCAGCTACATAGATCATAGTGTAGATATAACGGGAAAACCTCAAGCATCTGAGTAAAATCAGCAAAGTGGAACTTGCTGGAATATATGTGCTAGTATTGCCGGTACGGCTAGAAAGGCTTCGGATACCATCTCTCTTCAAGTGAAGGTGCGGTACTGTTAATATCAATGTAACTCTCAAAGGCGACACAGCTCCCCGCATTTCCTTGCTATTCTTATAGGATTCAAGTGGGCAGGCCACTACAAATCCTATTCCTATGTTTACAAGATCCTACGAATCAAAGAGGCTCAAAGTGTCCATCAAAACCGACCGTATAGACCTCTACACTGCAAATGTCCCTGCTCATCTTCAGTACAAGGAACATACTGTACTACTATCATACTCCCTCCGTTCCAAAATATAAGTCTTGGTAGAGATTTCCACTATGGATCACATACAGATGTATCAAGGTACATTTTAGAGTGTAGATTCACTCATTTTGCTCCATATGTAGTCCATGGTGGAATCTATACAAAGAATTGTATTTAGGAACAGAGAGAGTACATATTAAAGAAGAACGGAAGAGGAACATGGTAAAGAAGAGCAAGCAGATTTTGGATAATAAAATGTTGGTTGCGTAGTGCCCACACATGATGAACTAGAGCGCATTAAGAATGCAACTCCTAGCTGTCTCTCGACCATATCAGGCGGTTGGATGAAGATCCTACGTCTCCTAACCCTTCTTCTTCCTCATCTCTGATTCTTCCCATACAGAACACCGCACGGGCCGCCGGCCGGACCACCGGCCCCCACCGCCTATGTTCCTCTGCCACCCCCACCCCAACCCCCACCCGCGTCGAGTTTTCTTCGTTCGGCGAGGCCCCGCAACCACCCGAGCCCCTTCGATCGCACCGGCGAACTCCGGCGAGCTCTGAAAAATCGACTGACCCAATTTTGAAATTTAGTCTACTGTGATTTAACTAGTGTGTAATATAAAAGGGGAAACCATAAGCATTGCGAGTATGGTGTTGAGCGTGCCATGGCGGATCTGAAGGTGCAAACCGGACAAAGGCAACTTCGCAACCAAGACAAGAAATCAGAGTAAAGCAGTGGCGATCTATTTTCTTGCTGCGATAAATAAGTTGAGCAGATACAAAAGAGTACCGCCTCTGGTGCGGCGCCGTGTACGCATCTGCTGAGAATTTGACGGTGCTGCAGTAGCGATGGCTGTGGGCGGCATGGAAGCAGATCTAGGAGGGTAGACGGTGGCGGCGGGGCGCGGTGGACGAGACGGTCGTAGGAGCGGCGCCGGCAAGGTGGACGATGGCGGGGATGAAGCGAGAGGACGGGATGCAAGGATCCCGGTCCGAAGCCGTGGATGAGAGAGGTCGATCTCTTGTAATGGACGGCGGTGTCGGGGTATCAGCTCCAGCATGGTGGAGGAGGACGATAGTGGATGGGGTGGCGGACGGCGGCGAACGGAGGAGGGTGGGGTGGAGAGGGTGTTTTGGCGCCCACGGAGTACGAATGGGGAAAAGTGAGGTAGAGAGGAAGGGGGAACCATGTATTCAGGGCGCGCTTGTCTCAAATGCGAGGAAATTTACAAACTTGGCCCCCGTTTCAAATTTCTACTACATCACAGCAACACTAGTCGGTTGGGGATAGGACGGTAATCTCGCATACACCGAATATTTGCCGACGAGAGTTTGTTTTTGGCACCCACCGTGTATGAATATGAATCGGGGAGGGAGTCGATTTCGGCCGAGGACACATTGTGTTTTGGCGCCCACCGTCTATGAATCCGGGTGAGAGGCGGTTACGTCACGTTTGGGTGAAATTACAAACCTACCCCTATCGAAACCTATAGAAATCCAGCATATAGGCTTTGCGTGGCAGGGATAGGCAGCAGTGATTTCCATCTCGCAGATTTTGGTTCCGGGCGGTTACTGCGACTTTCCCCGCTTCGTTCAAATTTTGCAGAGTGCACGTTTACCATGCCAAGTCAATTCGAATCCCGTTTGTATTCTTTTTTTTCGGACGGGATCCATTTTCAATTGGAATTACATTCTATATACATCATTTTTTATATATACTTTCAAAAGCACAACACCATTTATACATAAATATGGTTTACAAATGGCATGATCTCAGATTCATAAGGTTGTATCCATCAATTTGGATTTTCAAATATTTGAAACCACTTTATGTTGAAATCCAATGTATGCATTCCTCGCTAACTGTCTCCAATTAATGTGTGTTTCATGCGGTTTTTTTACTTCTCAAACATGTATAATGTGTTTCACACACGCAACATATAGTGTAATCCCGTTTAGACATTAATTTCATATAAACCATGCATTGTTTGTAATTGAAGAATCTATGGATCACCAATATTGATAAACTATATAACATTACATGTGTGCCCAAATTCAAATGAATATGCATGTTTGATACACCAATTTGCGTTATGATATTATCGATGTCGTGATCTCCAGTTTAAATATTTGAATCCCCTTTGATCCATATATTCGTCTCATATAGCTATCACTCATGCTTATATAGGACTATCTCTCTGGACCTATACGCGTTCATCGTCTCTCAGGTATCTCTCGTGCTACATGTATGTCGACAATGATCTTTTGTCTTCGTAACACACTGACGGTACTCTCTCCCTCGACCTTCATCACTCTATCTCTCTCTAAGTATATCTCGCTCCCTGCTATGTGTCTCTAACTATGATTCTCCATGTGGAATCTCTTTTTCTCACACAAACACAAAACTTTGTCTCCCGGGGTCTCATTTCTCTCTACTATTCCCATGTGTGCCACTCGCACACCCCTCATACAGAGATGTCTTTCGCTCCTTAGATATGAGAACCTACGACTCTTCCTCATCAATATCTCTTTCTCACACACAAATACAAACTCTGTCTCCCAGGGTCTTATATTTCTCCATTGTTCTCTTGTATGTCGCTCACACACACCCTCTCTCCCTAGAGATATCTTGCGTTCCCTCGTATGTCTCTCTGGCTATCACTCTTGTTGTGAAATATCTTTCTCTCTCGCAGACACAAAACTCCGTCTCTCTGGATCTCATTTCTCTCTGATATCTGTTTGTATGTGACTCACACGCACCCTCTCTCTATCTCTCTCACACCCACACACATATCCCAACCTTCTGATCCACTCAACTCCTATCTCTAACGCACACTAGCTAGCATCTTTATCTTTCTATTTATCTGTTTCTCCATCAACCTTCTTTCTCGCCCTCACTCTTGATTCCTATCACGCACACTACATATGTTTCTCTCTACATGTAGCCAAGTGCCCTCTCACACACATATATAACTTTACCCTTTGAACCACCCGACGGTCATCTCCAACACCCAAACTAGCGGATGTCCCTCTAGCTAGCATCTCCATCTCTGTATCTATCTGTAGTTTCTCCGTAAACATTTCTTTCTCGCACGGAGTCTTGCTTCCTATCACCCACACTATATAGGTTGGTCTCTTTTGCACAATCGTTGCGTCTCACTCCCTCTGCTCGCCATATATGCATGCTCCAGCCCACGCCACTATCTCTTAAAGACAAAAACACATGCTCAATTGTCGGGACTTCTTCCATGCATTCTCACATGCATGCATATTGTCATACCGATCCATCTCTCCCATGTCGTTGATCTTATGACTTATGTCTTCTTTCTTTTATCTCGATCATGCGCGCGCGCACATACACATCCCACATATACATGTATACCTCTCACACATGCACGTTCAAGGTCTATATGTCTCCATACGTAGTTAATTACCCTCAATCCTAACGCCACATCGAATCGTTCTCCTCTTTTGTGCACATAACTTCCGTCTAGATGGGTAAAACACACACTCACACTTAACAATCTCCTTCTAGCTACCCCCCTCCCGCCTCTCACTCTTCCCCTATATCCCCGAAACCAATAAGACCATCCCTTAGTTTAATTCCCGCCTACATGCACCATCGATATATAGTAGTCTTCCTCGGTGTCTCTCGAACAAACACGTTCTCTCGAAGTCAACTCCTCTCATGCATATAGGTCCTAATGCATTTTTCGAGGCTAACTTTGACCAAACGTTAGAGCAATAATATATGACATGCAACTTACACAAAGCATACCTTCAATTTTGTATGTCAAAGGAGCTTCCAATAATATAATTTGCATAGTATACATCTCATGTGCTATTAATCTTGTCAATATTCAAAGGCTGTCTTGAAAAACACATTAGGCCCTATATAGATGGAAGGAGGGAGTAGGTCCCATGCAAAAAATGAGAGTAAAATTCAAACATCTGGGCATCGTGGCTCGGTCGATAACATTGAGAAACTTGGTTTTAAAATCATGAAACTTGGCATGGTGTCATGTCATGGTAGTACCATGCCGTGGTAAAAAAATTGGCCGAATAGGAACAAATTTTGGTATAAGCTTCTTGCAAATCGGAGCTTCTCTCAAGAAGGCTCGTGGTTCTGGGAGGGAACGTGTCACCTTTGTGTGCATAATTCAAATTTGAAATACAAGCACATGTTCTAGTGCACCAAAGTTGGTTGAAAAATCAAATGTGTGTCCTCGGGTAAATTTCTAGGTTCCATGCAAGAAATGAGAATGAAATTCAAAATTCTGGGCGTCGTGGCTGGGTTGGAAACATTGAGAATCTTAGTTTTTTAATTCCTGTAAATCCAAAACATGCATGAAAATAATGAAACTTGGCTTGGTGCCATGACATGGCACCAACATGCTGTGGTAAATTTGCAGTCCGATTTGCGAAGGCGCACACATTAACAATCAACAAAGTCATTTTGGAAGAAGTGCTGTCACGTTACAATCGAAAACACAAGTATTATTGAAACCATGGGCGTTCTACTTACTAGTACCATTTACGTGCCGCCACGCGTCCCCTTTTTTATTAGCTAGGAGGCGACGTGCAAGGTAGCTATTTGAGTACGAGAGGCGTGCGATCAGACCCCTGCGCATGCATATCGGGAGGAGAGCCCTTTGACCTCCATCTGCCGTCCACCTCTCTCCCAAGGTCTCCATTAATGGCGCTCGAGCCTCTGTTTAATGGCGTGTCTATGTCTCACTCGACTGAGATTTAAGAGAAAAAAGAAAATCTGAAAGCACGGATCTTGATGTAAGATCCGACGGACCTATATAGCATCTACTGCGACTTATAGCAAGACTGATGAATATATAAGGATGATTAATTTTTTTTGATCAAAGAAGGGCTTGCCCCTTCCGATTTTCATTACTGAAAACCACCACAATTCACAAGAAGTTCAGCACAACTCCAGCCTAACACGAAGGACTAAAAGCTACCAGATTGAAATCGCAACATCCCAAGAGGCCAACAAAGGCCAAACATTCGCGCTAGAACCCAACATTTCACAACCGACGACACAATCCACATCCTAAACTGATTATTACATCAAAAGAAACCAGGAAACTAGTATCCGCGGCGAGCGGCAATGAGCTCTTTCGTGTCCTCAAGACGCTGCTTGAGAACATCCACGGATTCCTCCACCAGCCTTTGGCGCTCGTTGCGGAGCATGTCATTCTCGTCCATAAGTTTCTTCAACAAGGCAGTAGTCTCCTCCTGCAGGTCTGCACTTCGGACGATCTTCTCCCTCAGCAGGTCGCGCTCGGCCCGGAGCCTCTCATTGCCCTCCCTTAGTTGCCGGATGACGCCGGTAGCCTGTTCAAACGAGGCTATCATGTCGTCCTGCAACCTCGCCGAGCGGGAGATCTGATCCGTCTGGCTATGGACGATTGCATGCATGCGCCTGTAACAGTCGTCGCATGCCCGCGAGAAATTTTCCCAGGCCGCCGCGGCGCTGCGGGACATCTCTACTGCATTCGTGGCGCGGCTGGACATCTCTGCTGCTTCCGCGACGCGGCCGGACCAGTCTGCTGCATCGACGGTGCAGCGGGACCTCCGTGCTGCTTCAGCAGCACGGCGGGACCTCTGTGCTGCTACTTCCGCGTGGCGGGACATGTCGGCTGCTCTCGCAGCGAGGCGGGACATCTCTCGTGCTTCCGCTTCCATGCTCGCCTCTCCCTGGTGGCAATCTCTCGACCCAGAACTCACGCTGGCCATGGCAGACGCAAGGGAAGGATGCTGAATGACTTGTTTGTTTTTGTGGATGAGGAGTTGAGGAGGAATGTGCAGTCATCTTGGCATACTAGTATTTATAACTGAGTACTAATACGCTCCTAAGTGGGAAACCGTTTAGGTTGTGATCGGTGTGAACAGGTTTGCAATTCAATATAGCGTGGAGTAATTTGGAATGTGACGAGACGCAAGCTCAAAATTTATTGACGGTTCTAGTTTCGAAGTGCGGCACTATTCCCGGATGGAGTACTTCTTTTTCTACTCCCTCCTTTCCGGTTTTATAGGGCTTATCTCAAAATTTTAGTTTTTCCATTTTATAAGGCTCAATTTGGTTGTCCCCAACACATGTTCAGATTCCAAGGTGTATTAAATCATTGCATGCAAGTATTAAGAGAAAATTGACCAATGCATGTACTTTATGCATGCATGCATTGCAATTAATGCATTAAATCTATCTCTCGGGACTTCTCGCACGCACCATTGTGCCACCCACAAAAACTTGTACTCTGAGTTTAGTAGTACGCTATACAGGAAGAGAAGAGGTGCACGCACTCGTCCTCTCACACACGCGTCTATTTTTTCTCGAAAAGGAGGATGATGACCCCCGGCCTCTGCATCTGGGAGTCACACACGCAAATTATTGAAATATATCGAGTGCAGTGCTTTGATGTGTCGCGTCAACTCGTACATCAACGAGAAGTTTGATTATCCTCTCCCTCGCGGACTTAACTGCACATGCCTTTGGCTGTATGACAGGTTGGCCACACACCTGTGGGGCCCACCTGTCATACATGCAAAGGCAGGAGTGTCCCTCCCTCGCCCATGAGCATGGTGGCTGGCAAGACTAGGAGAAGCTTTCACTACACGCTCTCCCTCCCGCACGCGATGGACATGCAGCAGTTCAATCAGTGTCAGATGGCCAGAAGCGTACTGTAGTACTCCTCCAGTGCAGTAGTATTCCATCATTGTTCGACTTCCCGAAGAGGCGAAGAGCCAAGCGCAGCCCGGACGCTCGTGTGGTAGTTTCATGTGTATAGTAGTCTAGGATAGCATGTACCGTGCCTGTAAGCTTAAAATCGTTGGGGTCGGCTCCATGCTATGTGGCCGTCTCGAAGTTTTAAAAAAAAGTCTTCTGGCCCTACCCGAAAACTGCCGCGCATACTGCCCGGGAAAAGCCCCGCCCTCAACTTTTAACTACGCGAAAACAGTTCGAGCTTGTTCGTTCTATATAAATATAGTACTTACTGTATGTTTATTCACCCATGGGGTTGTTCAATGAATGGAGGGGCGGGGAGCACAAGTGAACAATACTGTAGTACTACTAGTAGTAAGTAGGAGTCATACAGTAGTCACCTTAAATAGAGAGTTTCTTTTCTTTAATGCCACATACACAAATTGAAACGCTTGTTGTGGAGAGAAAAAAGATAATCACTCCACTATATATGGACGCAGGGGCCTGAGCGCTTGCTTTACTAGGGTTGCTCCCTTCATTCTCTCATCCTCTCCAGATATAAACAAGACAGTGGTAGCGACATTTTCTCTCTGCTCACCGCTGGTCACAGATTCCGTCGGATCCCTTCGGCCGGTGTGTGTAGAGGACTAAAAGGTGCATTGTTCACGCGATCATCGCCGCCGAGGGAGGAAACCCACAGCTGCCGGAGGGGCCCGATCCTCTGCCCGTGCCGTTCTCTCCGACACATGGCCGACTCGGGAGGTCCTCCGACCCTTCTTCCTCCCTGCCGTATTGTCCGCAGATCCGACCTACCGCCGCCGATATCCCGGCGACCCTCAGGTATAAGTTCTTCGAAAGCGGCCTTGCTCTACTGCCCCAGCTCCCCACGTGTCTGCATGTGCATCTTTTTCTACTCCCATCAGCTCTTCCAAAGCCACCTAAATTTTTAGTATTATTAGAGGTAAAGCTACTTCATGCATTCGAATCTAGGGCTTTGTTCAAACAACAAAGAAAGGGGGGAAAGTTGTAGCATGAATCTAGGACTTGATTCAAAGAGGAAATAATATGGTGAAAGTAGTAGAGACCGGATACCCAACCGGTCTCTTGGTTGAAAAGGGAAATAATGGGAAAACGCAGTACAAACTGGATAAGGAACATATCTATTATTGGTTGAAAAAGGATAGAAAGTAGCGGCTGGTGGGCAAGTCAACAGAGTATGTCTAGGATTAGATTTGCTGCCATCACATAGTAAAAGGTCTCCAGGATTAGATTTGCTGCCCTCACATAGTAAAAGGTCTCAGGATTAGATTTGCTGTCCTCACATAGTAAAAGGTCTCCAGGATTAGATTTGCTGCCCTCACATAGTACAATGGCACTCCTGCTGTTTTCCCCAGTATGATAAGTAAGTTGCTCCTTTACGCTGCTGAGTGTCCTGGTGTCCCCACGGTCCCATGCCCTTAAACCAACTCTTAAGCTGATGTTGATTTACTGTGTCTGGTAAACAAGCAATGCCACCATTAAAGTAATCCCATATTTGAGGAATCTCATTGTTGATCGTAATGCTTCTGGTAACATGAAGCATCACTGACGTTTTAAAATTTCTATTGTCCTTGCGTGATTGCCATGAACATAATTAAGATGCTTCTTTTCATTTTGTATATGTTTCGTATATTCTTATTGACCAGCAACTGTTTACTTTCTATCTTTTTGTGCAGATAGGGATATCCATTTCACCTTATTGCTATTGTGACCTTTTGGTGAACTGCAGAAAACACTTTTTTGGAATGAGTGTCTTATGCAGTTCAACTAAAATGTCACGTGGGCAACATGTCTCAATTTTGGTGGAACTGCACAAAATGGTGATTGGAGTTTCCAAAATCTCCGTCAAGTTCTGTTGGTAATCTCGTGCAACATTTTATTAGCCTTTGCAAGATGGAGCCATCACTGTCACCACAATGGCACTTTATTTTAGTGGAACTGCACAAAAGGATAAGAAAATAATAGTTGCACCTTACATGAGCCAGACAGCCAACCTTAATGTTCCTCAATTTTAGTGCAACTACTAAACAAGAACCTGCCAGCTCACAAGAGCAAGTACTTCTTGCTAGCTGAATGATGCAATCTTTGCTTCATTTCCGGTGAACTGCAGAAAAAGGCGCATGAATTGAATCATGGAACTCTAGGCAGACCTCATCCAAGTAGAGCTAGAGGTTGAGTTCAAGGAGGCCGCTATTAAAGCGAAATCATGCTCTCATGTCTCCTTGTTTGTGCTGTGCAAACAGGAATACTCAACTACAGATGTTGTGACAGTCAAGAGCATTCACCAAGTTCTTTGATTGTATGACATGGCTAGCCAAGATGGATTTAATCCCGATATTCACTTTATCAAAAGGCTCTAATGGGTTGGTTCTGAATCTTGCAAGCTGGGAATCAGTGAGATGTGTAGGCATCTTTGTTGTACTTATTATTTGGATCTTATTTGTTGGTTCTGAATCTTGCAAGCTGGGAATCAATGAGATGTGTAGGCATCTTTGTTGTACTTATTATTTGGATCTTATTTGTTGGTTCTGAATCTTGCAAGCTGGGAAACACGGCATGATGATGCAGAGGACAACAACCATAACAAACAATTCAAACTCGGTAGTATTATCTTTTGTGAAAGTGCGACAAATGTGATGATCGTGTGTGTCCTGAGAATAATAATTCTAATTGTTGTGCATGTTGATCCTGTGGCACTGATAGAACGAGCAAATGCATTGCTTGTTTTAAGTACAAATTTCTATTAAAGCTAATTAAATTTAAGTAAAGTGACCACTATCTCCTGTTATTACAGTACCAATACAGACCCGCTCGTGAACCGATGTGTGGCCGAGGGTGCATCTTCTGCCGGGCGTGTAGCGGACGAGGGAGGGGTAGTAATTGTTGTCGCCTATACACACTCAGCTTACTGTTGAATCCAGTTCCCCAAGAGCTGAAAAACGAACTGCCGCCGCCTACACACTCGTTCACTCAAAGAGACTCCAATGGCGATCCGAGGGGTGAGCCTGCTGGATATGGACTTCAACAAGGAGTTCCCATTTGAGTTCGCCGTTCAGTCCTATGGCTGCACCAAGTTGAATGTGATGTACACCAACGATACGGACTCGGTGAAGCTCTGCCTCGCCTCAGTCCTATGGCTGCACCAGGTTCTGGAGCATTCACCCGTTTCATCGGCAGCGCCGACTGCACCTTCGCTACGGTGGAGAGAAGAAAGAACGCGACGATTCGGCCATCTGGTGCAACAAGCTTGTCGACATCCAGAAGCAATACAAGATCATCAGCAACGGGCAGGAGAAGGACTCTGTGGTTGACCTCGCTGAGACCATCATCGACCCCTGATATGCCAACATGAAAGAAGACGACCTGAACACGTGGGAGGTACCTCTGAATCTAGCCTACATAACCTACGCGGCTAAGGGCGCATACGCATGCTACGACATGTATATGCAGATCTTGGACATGAGGGCGTGTCTGCTTCCCGTAACCGACGAGTACACGGACAACCGCAGCGTCATGATCAAGCGTGCCAGGCAGGTCTAGATGTTGTACTTTATCTGTTTATAAGCACCTTTATCATGTGAGTGTTTCATGCATTAGCCTATGTGTCGTAATTATCTGTTTTGTCCGAAATATTTCTTTTAAGAACCCATTAACCTGATTGCTTTTTTTAGTGGCAATTTGCTTATGTATGTAAACTAGTTCACTTGTCCTTAAAAAACACTAGTTCACTCGGCTGCCGTGCTTTGAATCTCCTTCCTCCCAACATATTCCCCTCCTCAGGTGGACCCAGCAGGTCTCTGAATTTTCTCCCACTTTCTTTTTCGATGTAAACTGAGTTTTCTCCCAGTACTTTCCCCTAGAACCAACTCAACTGTCCCACGTCTAGCCTAAAAAATAATAATACCCCACGTACTATTAGCTCATCAAATTAAAATGATATTTTATTTCGTAAGTTGAAAGTTCTTACAAAATAATAATAATAATTGTTTATATATAACTTGGTAAGTTAACTCCTAGTGATTGCGTACATAAGCTTGCAAAGATTTTACTGACCTGCAATCATGTGTTTATGTTTTTATAACATTTCTCTGTCTAGCCCAACATGATATTTTCACCCAGCCCAGCAAGTCCGCAGCTTTCGAGAAAAATGCAAATGGGATTTAAATGGGCTGCATAGATGCTACATCATTGTTTCACCCAGCCCACCAAATGGACTAAAAAAACAAATGGACTGATAGTTGGGTCCATAGCCACAGCCCAGTTTTTTTTTGATTTGCCAAGTAAGTCGCTTTGTCAGGCCTGTTGGGCTGCAAATCTTTCAAGACAAGGAGAGCTTTCATTCGGCTGGCCGAGAAAATGGCCCATCAGTAAGGAGAAATGGGTTGTACATTTTTAAAACACATCAAACCAGCAATTAGTTTCAAACATCTTTTTTTCATTTTGAGATTATAAATTACATTAATTTTTATGCATGGAGAATTTGTTGGATTTTATATTGATATAAATTTATTTTTAAAATCAGTTTGAATGTGAGTCGAAATTTTGGGATTAAAAACAGTTCGGACCGCACCGAAATATGCCAACTTTTGTATAATTTTTTAACCGTGGCCATAATATGGGCTGTAATGCTAACAAAAAGAATATGGGCTCCAAAAAAACCTTAAGAATTAGCAAATGGGTTGTATGCTGTTTTCCATAGATTTGAGGCTTTCCTAAAAAAAGGTTGACGCACAAGCAGTGACTGTTGGATGGCCATCCAACGGCCGTCGTGCTTCTTCAATCTCTGCTCTTCCTGCTCCAGCCGCTCAAACAGGCGCCGGCGGGACTGCCTGCTCCCTCCTCCCCCCGGGCGGCTCTGCTGCTGCGCAGGCCTCACCGCTCCACCGTACTCCCATCGCTGGCCTAGCCATCCCTCTACTCACCCACACCTGCTGTTATTATCCAGTGACGACAGACGAACCAATAACCCTCGTACAGTCGTACTCCCCTCCGCGTGGGAAACAACTACCGAGTCTTCCCTGCCTCCGTGTCGTCCCCTTCCTAGGCTTCGCCGTCGTCCACCGTCCTGGTGCTCTTGGCGCAGCCTGGTCAACGTGGTCAACGACCGACATGCATCTGAAGTGGACTTTACGTGGAGAGGCCGACAGCTGGGTCCATGGGTGCACGCAAGGAAATGCCTCCTTATTACGCGCAAAATAATGATTCCTCCACCTGACATCAGGGACCTACCAAAAGGGCCTCTGTATTTCGCGAAAAAAACATTACCGCCGCTGACAGCTCGGACCCACCAGCTATATCTTCGCACGCAAGGAAGTGCCTTCTTATTACACACAAAAAAATGAATACTCCCCCTGTTAGCTGGGACCCAGTATAGTGGCAGGCTGACTTGTGGGCCTACTAAGTTGACGGGGACGGAGGGCTTTGTCAACTTAGTCAATATGCACGATTCTAGCTCCAGTGACCGTACGATGTCCATCCAACGGCCGTAGTGCTTCTTCAACCTCTGGTCTTCTTGCTCCAGCCGCCCAAACCAGCGCCGGTCGTGCCTCGTGCTCCTGCCTCCCGTGGCCGTCTGCGATGCGGTGGAGGCCTCACTGCCCCCTACTACTCCCACCACTGGCCAGGCCATCCCTCTACTCACCCACACCCCCTGTTATTCTGTGGCGACGGCAGCCTCACACTACAGCGAACCAGTGAACCCTCGTACTCCTCTACGCGTGGGCATCCACTGCCGCGTCTTCCCCGGCTCCGCGTCGTCCCCTTCCTAGGCCTCGCCGTCGTCCACCGCCCTGGTGCTCTCGGCGCGGCATGGTCAACGTGGTCAAGGAACGGCTTCCATCGGACATGGACTGTACGTGGAGAGGCTAACAGCTGGGTCCATGGTAGCAGCAAGGAAGTGCCTCCTTATTACGTGCAAAATAATTATTCCTCCACCTGACAGCGGGACCCACCGGACGGGCCACCGTATTTTGCGAAAAAACGTTTCCCCCTGACTGCTAGGACCCACCAGCTACATCTTCGCACGCAAGGAAGTGCGTCCGGGCAAAAAAAACGATTCGCCCCCTGACTGCTGGGACCCACCAGCTACATCTTCGCAGGCAAGGAAGTGCCTAACAGTCGGGACCCACCTGGTCGAAGCGTACGTAGCGTTGTCATTCTGGTCGCGAACGTGTACGTACATACTGGTCGATGTAGAGGCGCGCACGTGTCGTAGTAGAGGCGCGCACGTGTCGTAGTAGAGGCGTGCACGTAGCATTTACACGTACGTACAGCGGCCAGGGTGCAAGAAAGAAAATACGGCCACGTATGTGTACATACGGGCGGGGTCTCGAACGCCTACTCGCGCATACGTACGGCCAGGGCTCGTGTACATGGCTAGGTCGGAACAGAGAAATAGCGTCATCGTCGTGTTCATCGGGAGGGCTTGGACGGAACATGCGATGGAAACGAGGCCTGGCGTATCGCAGAATGGAGGAAACGGCCTTGTGTTCGACCGGCCACGTTCGAAACGGGGTCCTGTTCACCAGGAGGGGTCTGGCGTACCGCAAAACAGAGGAAACGGACCTCCTATGGTCGAAACGGGGGTCCTGTTGATCGGGAGGGGTGTGGCGTACCGCAAAACGGAGGAAACAGACTTATGTTGGAGCGCTACGGTTGAAACGGGGGTCCTGTTCATCGGGAGGGGTGTGGCGTACCGCAAAACAGGACTCCACGGGATACTGTTCATCTCCACCGTCGACCTCCTCCAGCCTCCACGGGCTCCTATTCATCTAGCCTCCACCGCGCGCTACTCCACCGACTACTGTTCAACCACCCCTCCACCGTCTACTATTCATCCAGCCCTCCACACCACGGGGTCCTGTTCAACAACCCCTCCACGGGCACCCCTCCACCGTCTACTGTTCATCCAGCCCTCCACACCATAGGGTCCTGTTCAACCACCCCTCCACTGTCTACTGTTCATCCTGTTGGGGAACATAGCAAAAATTTTAAAATTTTCTACGCATCACCAAGATCAATCTATGGAGTCATCTAGCAACGAGGGAGAGAGGAGTGCATCTACATACCCTTGTAGATCGCACACGGAAGCGTTCAAGAGAACATGGTTGATGGAGTCGTACTCGTCGTGATCCAAATCACTGATGACCTAACGCCGAACGGATGGCACCTCCGCGTTCAACACACGTACGGTTGGGAAGACGTCTCCTCCAACTTGATCCAGCAAGGGGGGAGGAGAGGTTGATGAAGATCCAGCAGCATGACGGCGTGGTGGTGGAAGCAACGGTGATCTCGGCAGGGCTTCGCCAAGCTCAGGGAGAGGGAGGAGTGTCACGGGAGGGAGAGGGAGGCTCCAGGGGCTAGGGTCCGGCTGCCCTCCCTCCCCCCACTATATATAGGACCCCTGGGGGGAGCCGGCCCTAGGAGATTGAATCTCCAAGGGGGCGGTGGCCAAGGGGGGTGGAGTGCCCCCCAAGCCAAGTGGGGTGCCCCTACCCCTAGGGTTTCCAACCCTAGGCGCAGGGGAGGCCCATGGGGGGCGCACCAGCCCACTAGGGGCTGGTTCCCCTCCCACTTCAGCCCATGGGGCCCTCCGAGATAGGTGGCCCCACCCGGTGGACCCCCGGGACCCTTCCGGCGGTCCCGGTACAATACCGATTACCCCCGAAACCTTCCCGATGGCCGAAACTTGACTTCCTATATATAAATCTTCACCTCTGGACCATTCCGTAACTCCTCGTGACGTCCGGGATCTCATCCGGGACTCCGAACAACTTTCAGGTTACCGTATGCTAATATCTCAACAACCCTAGCGTCACCGAACCTTAAGTGTGTAGACCCTACGGGTTCGGGAGACACGCAGACATGACCGAGACGACTCTCCAGTCAATAACCAACAGCGGGATCCGGATACCCATGGTGGATCCCACATGCTCCTCGATGATCTCATTGGATGAACCACGATGTCGAGGATTCAATCAATCCCGTATACAATTCCCTTTGTCAATCGGTACGTTACTTGCCCGAGACTCGATCGTCGGTATCCCAATACCTCGTTCAATCTCGTTACCGGCAAGTCACTTTTCTCGTACCGTAATGCATGATCATGTGATCAACCACTTGGTCACATTGAGCTCATTATGATGATGCATTACCGAGTGGGCCCAGAGATACCTCTCCGTCATACGGAGTGACAAATCCCAGTCTCGATTCGTGCCAACCCAACAGACACTTTCGGAGATACCTGTAGTGTACCTTTATAGTCACCCAGTTATGTTGTGACGTTTGGCACACCCAAAGCACTCCTACGGTATCCGGGAGTTGCACAATCTCATGGTCTAAGGAAATGATACTTGACATTCGGAAAAGCTATAGCAAATGAACTACACGATCCTTGAGCTATGCTTAGGATTGGGTCTTGTCCATCACATCATTCTCCTAATGATGCGATCCCGTTATCAATGACATCCAATGTCCATAGTCAGGAAACCATGACTATCTTTTGATCAACGAGCTAGTCAACTAGAGGCTCACTAGGGACGTGTTGTGGTCTATGTATTCACACATGTATTACGATTTCCGGATAACACAATTATAGCATGAACAATAGACAATTATCATGAACAAAGAAATAAAATAATAACCATTTTATTATTGCCTCTAGGGCATATTTCCAACACATCCAACCCTCCACACCATGAGGTTCTATTCATCCACCCCTCCACGGGCACCCCTCCACCGTCTACTGTTCATCCAGCCCTCCACCATACCACGGGGTCCTGTTCATCCAGAGGCAACACCACCGTTCACTGTTCATCCAACCCCCCCCCCCGCAACGCTCACTGTTCATCCCATCGATCGGCTTCAGTTAGCAGCAGTAGCGAAGGAATCGCTCGATCGGGTTCAGTTAACAGCCATCGATCAATCGCTCGGGTTCAGTAACGCGTAGCTTGCAGTGCAATCGCTCGGGTTCAGTTAGAGCCCAACGCCTCGCTCGGGTTCAGTTAGAGCCAACGCCTCGCACACACGCGCGTACGTGTACGAGAGAAACGCGCATCGCTCGGCCCCCGACCTCCCACCGTAACCGGGAACTCCCCGAAATTTTCCTCCCCCTCGCTTCTACCACGGTTTTTCTGTCATGGACGGCCCAAAGAATGTCATGCAGCTGCGTCTCCGGCCCGCCCAGTACGAAAATCCCATTTTCTGTCATGATTTTTTGTCATAGAAGTAGGAGCCCACCACATCTATGATGATACCGGGTTTTGTCACAATTATCGTCATAGAAGTGTCATATGTAAGACAGAAAATTTTTTGTTCGGCCCAAAATGTCACGGATGTGTCTTTTTTTTGTCGTGCATATGGTAGAAAAACGGAGTCCGTAAGGTGTCCCAGGTGGGCACAACCCACTTGGGCGCGCCAGGCAAGCCTGGCGCGCCCTGGTGTCTTGTGCCCATCAGGGGACGCTTCCTGGAAGTTTCTTTATTTCGAAAATTCTTAATTATTCCAAAACTAATAACAAATATTTTTGCGGATTTTTCGGAGTCCGTTTACTTACCGTATCACATACCTCCTTATTTTCACGATTTTGGAGTGTTCCGGAAGGACTCTTTTATGCGTTCTTCCGGTGTCAAAGTTTGGATAATATTACTTTCAACATTAATAGGCATACCTGAGATATAATGTTTTATTTGTTTGCCATTGACAACCTTCGGGTTAGTACCTTCGGAATTATTTATTTTGATGGCTCTAGACTGATAAACCTCCTCGATGACATATGAGCCTTCCCATTTTGAGAGGAGTTTTCCTGCAAAGAATCTGAAACGAGAGTTGTACAAAAGAACATATTCTCCGACTTTAAACTCACGCTTTTGGATTCTTTTGTCATGCCATCTTTTTACATTTTCTTTGAATAATTTTGCATTTTGATAAGCTTGGTTCTCCATTCATCTAGAGAGCTCATATCAAATAACCTATTTTCACCAGCGATTTTGAAGTCATAATTGAGTTCTTTGATTGCCCAGAATGCTTTATGTTCTAACTCAAGAGGCAAATGACAAGCTTTTCCATAAACCATTGTATAAGGAGACATACCCATATGATTTTTATATGCTGTTCTATAAGCCCAAAGTGCATCATCTAATTTATTAGACCAATTCTTCCTGGACCTACTAACAGTCTTTTGCAAAATTAATTTTATTTCTCTACTACTAAGTTCAACTTGACCACTAGACTGAGGGTGATATGGTGATGCAATTCTATGGTTAACATCATACTTGGCAAGCATTTTATGGAAAGCACCATGAATAAAGTGTGAACCACCATCAGTCATTAAATATCTAGGGACTCCAAACCTTGGGAAAATAACTTCCTTAAGCATTTTAATAGAGGTGTTGTAATCAGCACTACTGGTTGGAATAGCTTCTACCTATTTAGTAACATAATCAACAGCAACCAAAATATGTGTATACCCATTATAGGAAGGAAAATGTCCCATGTAATCAAATCCCCAAACATCAAATGGTTCAACAGCAAGTGAATAATTCATAGGCATTTCTTGACGCTTACCGATATTACCTATTCTTTGACATTCATCACAAGATAAGACGAACTTACTGGCATCCTTGAAGAGAGTAGGACAATAGAATCCAGACTGCAATACCTTATGAGCGGTTCTACCTCCAGCATGATGCCCTCCATAAGCTTCGAAGTGACATTTCCATAGGATTTGTCCCTGTTCATGCTCAGGTACACAACGTCTAATAATACCATCTACTCCTTCTTTATAAAGATGTGGGTCGTCCCAAAAGTAATGTCTTAAATCATAGAAGAATTTTTTCTTTTGTTGGTATGTAAAGCTAGGTGGCAAATATTTAGCAATAATGTAATTAGCATAATCAGCATACCAAGGAGTACTATGAGAAACATTCATTGCAGCTAAATGCTCATCAAGATAACTATCATCAATAGGTAGTGGGTCATCAAGCACATTTTCAAGCCTAGATAAATTATCAGCTACTGGGTTCTCAGCTCCTTTTCTATCAATGATATGTAAATCAAATTCTTGTAACAAGAGAACCCATCGAATAATTCTAGGTTTAGCATCTTTCTTTTCCATAAGATATTTAATAGCAGCATGGTCTGTGTGAACAGTTACTTTGGAATCAACAATATAAGGTCTAAATTTATCACAAGCAAACACCATTGCTAAGAATTCTTTTTCAGTAGTAGCATAATTTCTTTGAGCACTGTCTAGAGTTTTACTAGCATAATGAATAACATTAAGTTTCTTATCAACTCTTTGTCCTAGAACAGCACCAACATCATAGTCACTAGCATCACACATAATTTCAAAAGGCAAGTTCCAATCAGGTGGTTGAACATTAGGTGCACAAATTAAAGCTTTCTTAAGTTTTTCAAAGGCTTCTAAACAATCATCATCAAAAACAAAAGGAATATCCTTCTGCAAGAGACTAGTAAGAGGCCTAGAAATTTTTAAAATGTCTGATAAATCTCCTATAGAAACCAGCATGACCTAAGAAACTACGAATACCTTTCATATCTTTAGGACATGGCATTTTCTCAATTGCATCAACCTTAGCTTGATCCACTACAATACCTCTTTTAGAAATTTTATGACCCAAGACAATGCCTTCATTAACCATAAAGTGGCACTTCTCCCAATTCAAGACAAGATTTGTTTGTTCACATCTCTGCAAAACTGGATCAAGATTGCTTAAAAAATCATCAAAAGACTTCCCATAAATAGAAAAGTCTTCCATGAAAACCTCGACGATCTTTTCACAGAAGTCAGAGAATATAGCGGTCATACATCTTTGAAAGGTAGTAGGTGCATTACATGAACCAAAAGGCATACGTCTATAAGCATAAGTTCCAAAGGGACAAGTAAAAGTGGTCTTTTCTTGATCGGGTTGAGAAATAGGTATTTGTGAAAAACCAGAATATCCATCAAGGAAGCAAAAGTGTGTGTGCTTAGATAATATTTCAAGCATTTGATCAGTAAAAGGCAGAGGGTAATGATCTTTTCTAGTTTCTTTGTTTAATTTTCTAAAATCAATTACCATTCTATAGCCTGTAACAATTCTTTGTGGAATAAGTTCATTCTTATCATTAGGAACAACAATAATACCTCCTTTCTTAGGAACACAATGAACATGACTTACCCATCTACTATCAGCTATGTGATAGATTATTGATACGTCCATTTTGCATCATGCTTTTATATCGATATTTATTGCATTATGGGCTGTTATTACACATTATGTCACAATACTTATGCCTATTCTCTCTTATTTTACAAGGTTTACATAAAGAGGGAGAATGCCGGCAGCTGGGATTCTGGGCTGGAAAAGGATCAAATATTAGAGACCTATTCTGCACAGCTCCAAAAGTCCTGAAACTTCACGGAAGACGTTTTCAGAATATATAAAAAATACTGAGCGCAAGAAGTACACCAGGGGGGCCACACCCTGCCCACGAGGGTGGGGGGCGCGCCCTACCCCCGTGGGCGCGCCCCCTACCTCATGGGCCCCCTGGTGGCCCTCCGGTGGTCATCTTATTCTATACGAAGTCTTTCGATGAGGAAAAAATCATAAGCCATCTTCTCGGATGAAACTCCGCCGCCACGAGGCGGAACCTTGGTGGATCCAATCTAGGGCTCCGGCAGAGCTGTTCTGTTGGGGAAACTTCCCTCCGGGAGGGGGAAATCATCACGATCGTCATCACCAATGCTCCTCCAATCGGGAGAGGGCAATCTCCATCAACATCTTCATCAGCACCATCTCCTCTCAAAACCCTAGTTCATCTCTTGTATCCAATTCTTGTCTTCAAGTCCGGGATTGGTGCTAGTAGGTTGCTAGTAGTGTTAATTACTCCTTGTAGTTGATGCTAGTTGGTTTATTTGGTGGAAGATCATATGTTCAGATCCTATATGCATATTAATACCCCTCTGATTATGAACATGTTTATGCTTTGTGAGTAGTTACATTTGCTCCTGAGGACATGGGAGAAGTCTTGCTATTAGTAGTCATGTGAATTTGGTATTCGTTCGATATTTTGATGAGATGTATGTTGTCATCCCTCTAGTGGTATCATGTGAACGTCGACTACATGACACTCCACCATTGTTTGGGCCTAGAGGAAGGCATTGGGAAGTAATAAGTAGATGATGGGTTGCTAGAGTGACAGAAGCTTAAACCCTAGTTTATGCGTTGCTTCGTAAGGGGCTGATTTGGATCCATATGTTTCATGCTATGGTTAGGTTTACCTTAATACTTTTGTTGTAGTTGTGGATGCTTGCAATAGAGGTTAATCATAAGTGGGATGCTTGTCCAAGTAAGGGCAGCACCCAAGCACCGGTCCACCCACATAACAAATTATCAAAGTACCGAACGCGAATCATATGAGCATGATGAAAACTAGCTTGACGATATTCCCATGTGTCCTCGGGAGCGTTTTTCTCTATATAAGAGTTTGTCCAGGCTTGTCCTTTGCTACAAAAAGGATTGGGCCACCTTGCTGCACCTTATTTACTTTGTTACTTGTTGCTCGTTACAAATTATCCTATCACAAAACTATCTGTTACCACTTATTTCAGTACTTGCAGATAATACCTTGCTGTAAACCGCTTATCATTTCCTTCTGCTCCTCGTTGGGTTCGACACTCTTACTTATCGAAAGGACTACGATAGATCCCCTATACTTGTGGGTCATCAAGACTCTTTTCTGGCGCCATTGCCGGGGAGTGAAGCGCCTTTGGTAGGTGGAATTTGGTAAGGAAAAATCTATATAGTGTGCTGAAATTTACTGTTACTAGTTACTATGGAAAGTAATCCTCTAAGGGGCTTGTTCAGGGTATCTTCGCCCCGACTAGTAGAGCAAAGAGTTGCTCCTCAACCTACTGAACCTACTGAAAATGAAAATGAAAATGTCTGCTTTGAACTTCCTTTGAGTATGTTAGAAAAACTACTAGCTAATCCCTTTGCAGGACATGGAACAATGCATCCTGATGAGCACCTAATATATGTTGATGAAGTTTGTGGATTATTTAAGCTTGCGGGTGTACCCGGAGATGTTGTTAAGAAGAAGGTCTTCCCTTTATCTTTGAGGGAGGATGCATTGACATGGTATAGGCTATGTGATGATACGGGGTCATGGAACTACAAACGATTGAAATTGGAATTTCATCAGAAGTTTTATCCTATGCATCTTGTTCATCTTGATCGCAATTATATATATAATTTTTGGCCTCGCGAAGGATAAAGCATCGCTCAAGCTTGGGGGAGGCTTAAATCAATGTTATATTCATGCCCCAATTATGAGCTCTCAAGAGAGATGATTATTCAAAATTTATATGCTCGGCTTTCTTATAACAATCGCACCATGCTCGATACTTGTTGTGTTGGCTCTTTTATGATGAAGACTATTGAATTCAAATGGGATTTATTGGTTTGATTGTGTTAAATCTTTTATGGATACCGATGTTTTCCGTAAGTTTAGCACTAAATATGGACTTGACTCTGAGATAGTAGCTTCTTTCTGTGAATCTTTTGCTACTTATGTTGATCTCCCCAAGGAGAAGTGGTTTAAATGTCATCCTCCCATATAAGTAAAAATAGCTGCACCTATTAAAGTTGAAGAAAATACTATCACTTATAATGATCCTATTGTTCCTGCTTCTTATGTTGAGAAACCACCTTTCCCTGTTAGGATAAAGGATCATGCTAAAGCTTCAATTATGGTTCGTAAAAGCAATATTAAAACTTATACACCTTCTGAGCAAATTAAAGTTGAACCTGATATTGCTATTGTTAAAGATCTCTTGTCTGATAATATTGATGGGCATGTTATTCATTTTCTTGATGAGACTACCAGAATTGCTAAACCTTGTGCTACAGATAGAAATAGACCTGTGGTAGGCATGCCTGTTATTTCTGTTAAAATAGGAGATCATTGTTATCATGGCTTATGTGATGTGGGTGCTAGTGCTAGTGCAAACCTTATGCCTTATACAAAGAAATTATGCATGATATTGCATCTGCTGAGATAGAAGATATTGATGTCACAATTAAACTTGCCAATAGAGATACTATTTCACCAATGGGAATTGTTAGAGATGTTGAAGTCTTGTGTGGGAAAACTAAATATCCTGCTGATTTTCTTGTTCTCGGTTCCCCACAAGATAGCTTTTGTCCCATTATATTTGGTAGACCCTTCTTAAACACTGTTAATGCTAAGATAGATTGCAAAAAGGATGTTGTTACTATCGGTTTAGATGATATGTCTCATGAATTTAATTTCTCTAAATTTAGTAGGCAACACCGTGAAGAAGAATTACCTAGTAAGGATGAAATTATTGGTCTTGCTTCTATTGCCGTACCTCCTAGTGATCCTTTAGAACAATATTTGCTAGACCATGAAAATGATATGTTTATGAATGACCGGAGGGAAATAGATGAAGTATTCTTTAAACAAGAACCTATTCTGAAAAACAATTTACCTGTTGAAATCCTAGGGGATCCTCCTCCACCCAAGGGTGATCCCGTGTTTGAGCTTAAACCATTGCCTGATACTCTTAAATATGCTTATCTTGATGAGAAAAAGATATATCTTGTTATTATTAGTGCTAACCTTTCAGAGCATGAGCATGAGGAAGAGAGATTATTGAAAACTTTGAAGAAGCACCGTGCTGCTATTGGGTATACTCTTGATGATCTTAAGGGCATTTGTAACATCCCAAATTTTCAATTTGGAATGTTATACATAGATCATTCTTGCATATCATATTTTATTGCATTTCGTCTCGCGATCCTCGAAAATCCTAAGCAACTCAAGGACCCTCTGAGAGAGTTGGGGATTTCTCGGTTTTCAAATTTGATTATTATCAAATATTGAAACGAGGATTTTTGGTTTTAATTATTTTTCTCTCCGAAAATATTTCATATTAAAATATATGAGAGGAGATAATATGACTTCTCCAAAATAAATGAAATATTGGAGGAATAATATTAAAATCAAATATTTGTTTTTATTTGGAGTTTATTGCAACTTTGTTTGCATTAGAAAAATTGCACATTTTCAAAATTGCATTTTAGGGCCAAGAAAATGTTCATCTTGTTCTAAATATTTTATTTAGACGGTGAAAATTTGTTTTGGCATTTTTAGATTTTTATTTTATTTTCTAGGATTTTTTTCTGTTCGGCGGAATTGTTTTAAAAAAAACTTCGAGCGCCGACTGGGCCGAAACCCAGCCGGGCCGGCCCATCTCCCGCCACCGCCGCCGACTCGGACAGGAGTCCGAGCCGGACTCCTCCGCCACCGCTGCCTTGCCCCCTCCTCCAAGCCACCTCCCCCCTTTATATGTCGCTCCAAGCCCCCCGCCACCACCACCGACCACCGCCGCCGTAGCCCGCCTCCCGAGCCATGCCGCCACCCGCGCCTCGCCGCCGCCGCTGCAAGCCGCCTCCGCCGCTCCCGCGCTGTAGCGCCTCGCCACCGCAGCCTCGCCCCGCGTCTCGCCGGACCCGACGAGGTAGCCGTTCGCCGCCGGTTTTTTTAAGAAAACTGATTTGGATTTTTTTAGAAAATGTCAGGACCCCGATTCCAAGTCACATCGATCTAGCCGGTAACACCTCATATCACATTGCGGCCTCACGCATGGTATCCCCACGGGTGTCGCCTTACCATGGTCCGGGACCGTTTGCGCCTTTTGGCTCACGTATATGATAGTGTCGCTAGCATCCATATGACAGAGAACCCGGGCCGACATGGCTAGTCGTGAACCCAAAGCGGCACAGACCTATGGAGACAGGCATACGTGAATCACATCGAGCATGTCGGTCATCAGCGTGTGAATCCGGGCTGTAGCACTGGGCTAACAGGACTCCGGGGAACTCGGGCTGTAGCAGGCTAGGTAGGACTCCGGAAGTCACCGCGTGACATTTCCCCGAAGGGACAGACATAGGAACGAAGTGAAACACATGCCGGCGAGTCAAGTGTCCTGAGCAGTAGTGCTGGGCTAGCAGGACTCCGGTGAACCGGGCTGTAGCGGACTACTATGGCTCGAGGAGCACTAGACTACATTTCCCCATAAGAAAGGCTGCCAAGGATAAACAACTAGATTGTCGGATCCCACACATACCAAGCATTTCAATCATACACACAATATGCTCGATATGTGCAAATACAACATGGCATCACAACAAAACTCTACAACTCATGTACTTTATTTAAAGGCTCCAAAGAGCCATACATAACATGTTCATATAGATAGGGGTCACATGACCCGACACTCAAGTCATACAAGAATACAAGCACATGCGGAAGCTAATAGTCTGAGTACAGACACTAGAAAGCAAGAAGGCTTCTCGAAGTCTGTCTATCTACATAGGGCCCTCCATGGCCAGGATCACCACCTGGGTGGCAAGTCACTCATCGACGTCGAGATATACATAAAACCCATCGGATGGGGCGGTGTTGTCGTCTGAAAATAGTAATTAAGCAAACATGAGTACAAAAGTACTCATCAAGTCTTACATTAGAACCTACTATACATGCTCATTCTCAAGAAGGTGGTGGAGTTATTGCAGCAAGCCAGCTTTGACTCTTGGCTAAGCTATCCTACGAGACTCCACTAGTAAAATAGTTTTCGCACACGAGTCCACTACTCACCAACACAATACTCCACCGGGTATCCTCCCTCGTCATCCTACGAGAGGGCCATCCTCGGTACTCACACTTATCTTGAGTCTTTTAGTAGTATCCATTAACTTGTCTATGAACTGTATAGGCAATCAAGTAGTCCTTTACCATGGACACGGCTATTCGAATAGTTTTATACCCTGCAGGGGTGTACTTCGTCACACATGTTTCCACCACTTAGCGTCTGCACACGACATGTGCTCGGCAGACTTCAAGCGAAAACCGACATGGGTGTAGATCATGACCTGACTAACCGCACAAGTCTCTAGTCCAGGTTTATCGCCTATTCAGGTTCCATCCGCGAGGAAATCCAGCCGGGGTGTCCTCAACGGCCCCAAACGATGTGTACAGGGTCCCGAGACGCCAAACGGGCGCCCGGCATACCTGTCCACAGTGTATCTACCGCATCATAGCCCACCCCTAGGGTCAGCGCTACGCATGACCGCCAACACATAACCGACAAACACTAGAAACTAGTTGCAACTCCTGGACAGAGGGCGAGAGGGGTCAGTAAGTCGAGCGGGGTCATATTTCAGGGTCCAATGTGTGATAGTAGCTGAATCTTAAATCACGCATACAGATCTCAGTTCTTATGGACGGCCTCAATGAAACAACCCACCATGTACTCCTACATGGCCTCTCATCGATACCTTTACCAAATCATGTTCAACACATCCCTCACATTACCGACATAATCATTTCACTCTAGCCCATCACCCAGATGAACCAGACCTGACACAACTCTAAGCATAGCAGGCATAGCAAGGTAGGAAACACATACATGGCTCAATCAACTCCTACACATGCTAGTGGGTTTCATCTAATTACTGTGGCAATGACAGGTCATGCAGAGGATAAGGGTTCAACTACCGTAGCACACAGCAGTTTGAAACGTTGTTGTCTTAATGCAATAAATGAGAGCAGAGGCACGAACATGGGATTGTATCGGTATGATCAATGGGGCTGCTTGCCTGATGGAGTGGTAGTAGGGTACTGCCCTTCAGTTGGATACTCGGAGATATCCTCGGAGGCAGAACCTACCACAAAGGACGCACATCACATAATAAACACATGACAATATGCAACAATATGATGCATGCTATGACATGGCAAAATGATGTGTCCTGCCTAATGCAATGTGAAACAAGTTGAAATGGGTCCATTTGAATCAAAGATTCAAATGAAGGTTAAAGTTCTTATGCAATAAAAGTGTATTAGCTTGTTTCACCTAAACATCAAGGTTAAAGTGGTTTGTCATGCATGAAACCATTACAGATGGATAGATTTAATTTTTCTGATCATTTTTCATATATAACTTGTTTGATTTGGAGCTATGGTTGATTTTCTATGATTTTTTAGAAGTTTTGGCTATTTTCTGGAATTTCCTATATAAAAATAAATCCAGAAAAGAATAATTGCGTTAGCATTGCGTCACTGTGACGTCAGTGAGTCAAAGGCGCCAGGGCCAGTCAAACCTGACTGGTGGGCCCTGTCTGTCAGTGTCTCAGCTAACTAACAGGATTAAGTTAACACTAACTAACTGCCAGTGGGGCCTGGGCCGACATGTCAGTGACCTAATCTAACTAAAATTAGTTAGCACTAATCATAAACTAATTAATAGGTCGGCCCCACCTGTCATAGGCTCAGGGGGGAAGTCAACCTGGGCCCACACGTCAGTCCATGGGTCAAAACGTGGTCAACTCGCCGGCGGCTTGACGCCAGCGACGACAGACGCGGTGGAGGGGCTCGGGTTTTGCCCAGAGTCGACCAAACCGACTGCGGTTTGGTCCTACGCGTAGCTGGGGGCAAGCCGCGGCACTTGGTGGTGGAAGTGGAGCTCGGGGAGGCCGGAAACGACGCCGGTGACGACCTTGGCGGTCGCCGGAGTTCGGGCGAGGATAAACCCGAAGCTATGGGACACGGCGAGGCACGGGGAGTGGTGCGTTAGGCTCCTAGAAACGTGGTGAGTGTGGTGATGCGCTCGGAATCGAGCTTACGCGCCTGTGGCCACGGCGGTGACATGGCCGGCGGAGCCGAGCTCTCGGGCTCAACGGAGCCCGCGGTTAGAGGGAGAAAACGGCAAGGAAAGAGAGGGGAACGGAGAAGGAGCTCACGGGGAGTGTAGCGGTGGCCTCAGCGAGCTCGGGGAGGCATCAGGGGAGGCGTACGGTCGCCGGCGATCTCGGCGGACCGAGGTGGAAGAAGACGATGCTAGTGGCGTTGCAGTGCGTCTGAGGCGTCGTGGCTCGCCCGTGAGGAAGAGGAAGACGTCGGCGGTGCTCGGGGACACATCAAAGAGACGAGAGAGGGTCGATGGCCGCGGTGGACGGCGACGGTGGCGACGAGCTCCTCTCGGGAGGGGATGGGGAGAGAGCCAGAGGAGGGAGAATGGCACGGGAAGAGTGGGGAAAGTGAGAGGGGGACGAGGGAGAGTGCGTGGCACTCGTAGACGATGTCCTAGGTGTCGGCAGAAGCAGGAGGTGGCCGGCGTGTGGCTGCGGGCGCCGGCCACGCTCCTCTCGTCCTCCTAGCGAGAGGAGGGGGATGACTGGCGGTAGCCAGTGGGCTGGGCCGAGCTGGGCCAGGCCAGGGCGACAGGTAAGCTCTAACTCTCTCTCTCTCTTTTCTGTTTTGCTTTTATTTATTTCCTGCTATGTGTATTGAAATAGAATAAATACTATTTCATTTCCAAAAACTCTGGAAATATTCAAAGGCACATTTGGGAATATTCTCAACTGCCTAAAAATGCTTCCAAGATTATTTGAGCACTTTAAAATATTTATAGCATTTAAAATGCCCAAATTCAAATACTTATGGCTTGTTCAAAAATCCAGAATGGCTCCATAAATTGCAAGACCATTTTTCGCAGAGGTTTTAGTCAAGACCAAAAATGGTGGGCTTTTATGAAGGGCATTTTGGGTTCATTGAAATTCCAATTGTTGGAAATTAGCATTTTCAAGGGGGTGTTGGGGTTGATTAGGCCCCATTTCAAGTTTAAAAGAAATTTAAACATGATGCACATGTTCATCCAATCCTAATGCATGACTAAAAGCAGGGATGTGACAGAAAAACCCTAGTTCACTTTTTTTAGATCGGTTCGCCGGTTTTTCCTGGTTTTTCTCTTTAGTGGACGTTCGTCCGTATGTTCGTTTAAACGAACGGTTTTCGCTCGTTAGTTACACACAACGAACGCTCGTTCGTTAGCCTGTTCGTCAGTTTTCTTTTATCGGATTTTTTCCGTGATTATTTCTGATCGCGATTTCTGATCCGATTTTCGTTTCAGTTTATCTTTTCGCTCGTTTATCGGAATCAGGCGATTCAAGCGCCTAGATCTTCGTCTCGAGACCCTCTTTCTGTTTAATCCACTTAAACAAGATTTTGCTACTGTAAAATTTGACCTTAGTCAAGATTAGTAAATGAGTCTTGTTTCTTTCGCCGTTTGAGTTTCGTTGCTCCGTTTGATTTGATTCTTTTTGCAAACCGGAGTTCTTAAGTTGAACTTTCTGGTTAGATCTTCTTATTTGAGATTTACCTATGTTTTCTTTGCTTGATTGCTTATGTATGCTATTGTTTGTTTGTGATAGAATTCTCGGAGTGCGAAGCGTGCTATTTGGAGTCCCTAGGTTTCGCGGATCGTCAGCAAGGCAAGTAACACATTGATCATACTTTTTCCATACCCAGTTTTTGTGCATTAGATTCAATCCTCAAACATTTCATGCTTAGGATGTCTTTAACATGTGGGTTGGGAAGTAGTTGATGAGATAGAATCTATTGCCCTGTTACATTCAAACCCTTGGGAGTTACTTCTACGCGTTGCTTATTGCTATGCTATGCTCGTAGACGTGGTTTGGGTGAGTGGAATCCATGACAGATGTGAGATTGTTAATTAATGGTTCAACTCAAGGTGGCAACTTGAATACACATCTGGGTGGATTGAGGCACCTGGAGAACCCAGTGTTGCCTGTATTTTTGGAAATCCCGGGGTTTCATGTGATTTTCCTATGGACCGCCACCCAGGCTCAAAGGGAACTGAGATGATTCATGCTAGAAATTTCCGTGTGCAGCCACAAGCTATTATGGGCTCTAGCATAGTTGAGTAAGTTACGTGAAGCTCTCGAAGAGGTAGATCAGCAGGTACTGGTTGTAGGTTTTGTATGGTCTGCCCGAAGTAGAGAGTTAATGTTTCTGAAAGACTATGTCTCGGTCATCCGTTTCTCAAACACCATGTAGTACGAGAAATTCAACGGAGGCGATCAAGTCTTGTGGGGAAAAGTGTGCAAACCTCTGTAGAGTGTATAAACTAATCATGGTTAGCCGTGTCCTCGGTTATGGACAATCTTGAGTATCTAGTACTTGGAGTATCTTAAGTATCTCATCACTTTTTAACTTAATATTGTTGGGTTGATAATTACTTTAATTGGGATTGGGTTGGAGGAACCTTCAATGATGTTTCAACTACCATGATAGTTAAATTAAAATCTATTCCTTTGTTGTAGGGAAAAATTGGCTTTTCGCAAAACTATAACCATAGAGCTTTCCACCAGCCAAATATGCATGCAGTGATAGCATTACTCTGTTCTTGCTCTACTATGTTATATTGCCAGCATATTCCATGTGCTGACCCGTTTTCGGGCTGCAACGTATTATGTTGCAGACTTTTCAGACGAGGAGTAAGGTTCGTTAGGTTGTTGCCGTGCAGCTCAGCTATGTCGTTGGAGTTGATGGACTCACTTTATCTTCCAAGCCTTCCGTTGTTATCGTATTAGATGGCCTTAAGCCATATTTATTGTAATAAGTTCTCTTTTGAGACATTCGATGTAATAAGTGTGTGATTGCTACTCTGTTATAAATCCTTCGAGTACTCTGTGTGTCAGCATTACCGATCCAGGGATGACAGTGAAGCACAGAGACTTGACCGTTTGAGGTCGGGTCGCTACAACATTAGTCCCACTCTATGTCAACATAAAATAAATTTGGAAGAAGATGCTAAACCAGTTCGTGATCATCAACGACGGCTGAATCCTAAAATGAAAGAAGTGGTAAGAAAGGAAATACTAAAGCTCCTTGAGGCAGGCATAATCTATCCCGTTGCTGATAGTCAGTGGGTAAGTCCTGTCCATTGTGTCCCTAAGAAGGGAGGTATTACTATCGTTCCTAATGATAAAGATGAATTGATTCCTCAAAGAATTATTACAGGTTATAGGATGGTAATTGATTTCTGCAAATTAAATAAGGCCACTAAAAAGGACCATTACCCCTTACCTTTTATCGATCAAATGCTAGAAAGATTATCCAAACATACACATTTTTGCTTTCTGGATGGTTATTCTGGTTTCTCTCAAATACCTGTGTCAGCCAAGGATCAATAAAAGACTACTTTTACTTGCCCTTTTGGTACTTTTGCTTATATACGTATGCCTTTTGGTTTATGTACTGCACCTGCTACCTTTCAAAGATGCATGATGGCTATATTCTCTGACTTTTGTGAAAAGATTTGTGAGGTTTTCATGGACGATTTCTCCGTCTATGGATCTTCTTTTGATGATTGCTTGAGCAACCTTGATCGAGTTTTGTAGAGATGTGAAGAAACTAATCTTGTATTGAATTGGGAAAAGTGCCACTTTATGGTTAATGAAGGTATTGTCTTGGGGCATAAAGTTTCTGAAAGAGGTATTGAAGTTGATAAAGCCAAGGTTGATGGTATTGAGAAGATGCCATGTCCCAAGGACATCAAAGGTATAAGAAGTTTCCTTGGTCACGCCGGATTTTATACGAGGTTCATTAAGGACTTCTCAAAAATTTCTCGGCCTCTAACTAATTTATTACAAAAAGATATACCATTTGTCTTTGATGATGATTGTCTAGAAGCATTTGAAATACTTAAGAAAGCATTAATCTCTGCACCTATTGTTCAGCCACCTAATTGGAATTTACCCTTTGAAATTATGTGTGATGCTAGTGATTATGCTGTAGGTGCTGTTCTAGGGCAAAGAGTTGATAAGAAATTAAACGTTATTCAATATGCTAGTAAAACCCTAGACAATGCTCAAAGAAATTATGCTACTACTGAAAAAGAATTCTTAGCCGTTGTATTTGCTTGTGATAAGTTCAGTCCTTATATTGTTGATTCTAAAGTAACTATTCACACTGATCATGCTGCTATTAAATATCTTATGGAAAAGAAAGATGCTAAACCTAGACTTATTAGATGGGTTCTCTTGCTACAAGAATTTGACTTACATATTGTTGATAGAAAGGGAGCTGAGAACCCCGTTGCAGACAACTTGTCTAGGTTAGAAAATGTGCTTGATGACCCACTACCTATTGATGATAGCTTTCCTGATGAGCAATTAAATGTCATAAATGTTTCTCATACTGCTCCATGGTATGCTAATTATGCTAATTACATTGTTGCTAAGTTTATACCACCTAGTTTCACATACCAGCAAAAGAAAAGGTTCTTCTATGATTTGAGGCATTACTTTTGGGATGACCCACATCTTTATAAAGAAGGAGTAGATGGTGTTATTAGACGTTGTGTACCTGAGCATGAACAGGAACAGATCCTACGCAAGTGTCACTCCGAAGCTTATGGAGGACACCATGCTGGAGATAGAACTGCACATAAGGTATTGCAATCTGGTTTTTATTGGCCTACTCTCTTCAAGGATGCCCGTAAGTTTGTCTTATCTCGTGATGAATGTCAAAGAATTGGTAATATTACTAGACGTCAAGAAATGCCTATGAACTATTCACTCGTTATTGAACCATTTGATGTTTGGGGCTTTGACTATATGGGACCTTTTCCTTCCTCTAATGGTTATACACATATTTTAGTTATTGTTGATTACGTTACTAAGTGGGTAGAAGCTATTCCAACTAGTAGTGCTGATCATAGCACTTCTATTAAAATGCTTAAAGAAGTTATTTTTCCAAGATTTGGAGTCCCTAGATATTTAATGACTGATGGTGGTTCACATTTTATTCATGGTGCTTTCCGTAAAATGCTTGCTAAATATGATGTTAATCATAGAATTGCATCTCCTTATCACCCACAGTCTAGTGGTCAAGTAGAATTGAATAATAGAGAGCTCAAATTAATTTTGCAAAAAACTGTCAGTAGGTCTAGAAAGAATTGGTCCAAGAAACTTGATGATGCATTATGGGCCTATTGAACTGCATATAAAAATCCTATGGGTATGTCTCCGTATAAAATGGTTTATGGAAAAGCATGTCACTTACCTCTCGAACTAGAACACAAGGCATATTGGTCTATTAAAGAGCTCAATTATGATTTTAAACTTGCCGGTGAGAAGAGGTTATTTGATATTAGCTCACTCGATGAATGGAGAACCCAAGCCTACGAAAATGCCAAGTTGTTTAAAGAAAAAGTTAAAAGATGGCATGATAAAAGGATACAAAGCGTGAGTTTAACGTAGGTGATTATGTATTGCTATACAACTCTCGTTTAAGATTTTTTGCAGGAAAACTTCTCTCTAAATGGGAAGGTCCTTACGTTATCGAGGAGGGCTATCGTTCCGGTGCCATAAAAATCAACTTCGAAGGCACAAATCCGAAGGTAGTGAACGGTCAAAGAATCAAACATTATATCTCAGGTAATCCCATAAATGTTGAAACCAATGTTATTGAAACCGTAACCCTGGAGGAATACATAAGGGACACTTTCCGGAACGTTTCAGACTCCGAAAAGGAATAGGTATGTGGTACGGTAAGTAAACCGACTCCAAAACAATTTTTAAGATAATATTTCTCCGTTTTGGAATATTTAGAAAAATAGAAAAATAAGAAGCAGTCCGGGAAGGACACGAGGCCTCCACGAGGGTGGAGGGCGCGCCCTACCCTACTGGGCGCCCCCCCTACCTCGTGGGCACCTCGTGTGCTCTCCGGACTCCGTTTTCATACACGACACGTATTTTGGTCGGTAAAAATTCATTATATATTTTCCCGGGGGTTTTGACTCCCGTATCATGCAAAAATCTCCTGTTTTTGGTTCGAGCTATTTTTCTGACAGATCCAGGTCGTCATGTCGTCTTCAAGTGCCCCCAAGGACCAGTTCTTTGAGAAGGTCATCAACCCCTACCTCGCAGAAGTGCTGCAACACCCTCAAACCATTGAGATGCGTGAGGGGTTGTTGCACATCCGCGATGTTGAGGGACCAAGGAAGACCGGAAGCACGGAGGCAAGGCTCGAGGCATTGGAGCAAGGAGTTTTCAAGTGTCAGGAGATGGTGGAGCGTGGACTCGATTCCAATCACATTATGATCACGGAGTTCACCAACAACCACAAGCTGGACGTCAAGGACATTGGGGAGGCCATCTTCAAGCTTCATGAGAAAAAACGAGCACCTCCAAGCCCAGATCTATGACCTGCAAAATCAAAACTGTGAGTATGAATATAGATTCAAGAGGATGAGTTTGGCTACAGATTTGAGGTTTCAGGAGACTCGATCATCCTTCTATGATGGTGAGCCTATGCCTTGGAAGAAGGACGACAAGCCTACGCCATCAACAAAACCATCACCTTCTCCACCAACAAAGAAGAATTGAGTATCTGGTATGGGCACTCCCCTTGGCAACTGCCAAGCTTGGGGGAGTGCCCCAGTATCGTATCACCATCACTTTTATCTTTACCGTTTTTCTTAGTTCGATCCTTTTGGTAATATCTTGATCTAGTAGAATAAAATTTCTTAGTATGATCTAGTTGTGAGTTTTGCTTTATAATTCCTCTATGTAATCGAGTCCGTGAGCTATATAATAAAGATTAGTGTTGAGTCAAGGGCTTAATTATTTTGCCATGATCCTAAGGGAATAAAAGAAAAGAGAAAGAAATAAAAAGAAACAAAGAGATCATGTGGATCTTATAGAGAGTAATGAGCTCACATAGAAAAAGTATGATGAATAAAAGTTGTTAAGAGTTGACAAACATAGTTTTGGTCATCGTTGCAATTAATAGGAAGTAATAAAGAAAGAGAGGTCTTCACATATAAATATACTATGTTGGACATCTTTTATGATTGTGAGCACTCATTAAAATATGACATGTTAAAGAGTTGACGTTGGACAAGGAAGACAACGTAATGGGTTATGTTTTCTTACATCTGAGATAAATTATATTGTCATGGATCATCCAACATGTTTGAGCTTGCCTTTCCCCCTCATGCTAGCCAAATTCATCGCACCAAGTAGAGATACTACTTGTGCTTCCAAATACCCTTAAAACCATTTTTGCCATGAGAGTCCACCATACCTACCTATGGATTGAGTAAGATCCTCCAAGTAAGTTGTCATCGATGCAAGCAATAAAAATTGCTCTCTAAATATGTATGACTTATTAGTGTGGGAGAAATAAGCTTTATACGATCGTGTGATATGGAAGAAATAAAAGCGGCAGACTGCATAATAAAGGTCCGTATCACAAGTGGCAATATAAAGTGAGGTTCTTTCGCATTAAGATTTTGTGCATCCAACTATAAAAGAGCATGACAACCTCTTATTCCCTCTACGAAGGGCCTATCTTTTACTTTTATCTCCTACATTGCATAAGAGTCATGGTGATCTTCATTCTTCTTTTTTACATTTTATCCTTTGGCAAGCACAGTATGTTGGAAAGATCCTGGTATATATGGCTAATTGGATGTGAGTTTTCATGAACTATTATTGTTGACATTACCCTTGAGGTAAAACGTTGGGAGGCAAAACTATAAGCCCCTATCTTTCTCTGTGTCCGATTAAAACTCCATACCCATAAGTATTGTGTGAGTGTCAGCAATTGTGAAAGACTATATGATAGTTGAGTATGTGGACTTGCTGAAAAGCTCTTATACATTGACTCTTTCCTATGTTATGATAAATTGCAATTGCACCAATGACTGAGATTATAGTTTGTTAGTTTTCAATGAAGTTTACGATTCATACTTGAAATTGTGATTGAATTATTACTCTAGCATAAGAAATCATATGACAAGAATTATATAAGTTGCTGTTCTAAGAACGATCATGATGCCCTCATGTCCGTATTTTATTTTTATCGACACCTCTATCTCTAAACATGTGGACATATTTTTTGATTTCGGCTTTCGCTTGAGGACAAGCGAGGTCTAAGCTTGGGGGAGTTGATACGTCCATTTTGCATCATGCTTTTATATCGATATTTATTGCATTACGGGTTGTTATTACACATTATGTCACAATACTTATGACTATTCTCTCTTATTTTACAAGGTTTACATAAAGAGGGAGAATGCCGGCAGCTGGGATTCTGGGCTAGAAAAGGAGCAAATATTAGAGACCTATTCTGCACAGCTCCAAAAGTCCTGAAACTTCACGGAAGACGTTTTCAGAATATATAAAAAATACTGAGCGCAAGAAGTTCACCAGGGGGGCCACACCCTGCCCACGAGGGTGGGGCCGCGCCCTACCCCCTGGGCGCGCCCCCCTACCTCGTGGGCCCCCTGGTGACCCTCTGGTGGTCATATTCTGCTATATGAAGTCTTTCATGAGGAAAAAATCATAAGCCATCTTCTCGGACAAAACTCCGCCGCCACGAGGCGGAACCTTGGCGGATCCAATCTAGGGCTCCGGCAGAGCTGTTCTGCCAGGGAAACTTCTCTCCAGGGGGGGGGGGGAAATCATCGCCATCGTCATCACCAACTCCCCTCTCATCGGGAGAGGGCAATCTCCATCAACATCTTCATCAGCACCATCTCCTCTCAAAACCCTAGTTCATCTCTTGTATCCAATTCTTGTCTTCAAGTCCGGGATTAGTGCTAGTAGTGTTAATTACTCCTTGTAGTTGATGCTAGTTGGTTTATTTGGTGGAAGATCATATGTTCTCATCCTATATGCATATTAATACCCCTCTGATTATGAACATGTTTATGCTTTGTGAGTAGTTACGTTTGTTCCTGAGGACATGGGAGAAGTCTTGCTATTAGTAGTCATGTGAATTTGGTATTCGTTCGATATTTTGATGAGATGTATGTTGTCTGTCCTCTAGTGGTGTTATGTGAACGTCGACTACATGACACTCCACCATTGTTTGGGCCTAGAGGAAGGCATTGGGAAGTAATAAGTAGATGATGGGTTGCTAGAGTGACAGAAGCTTAAACCCTAGTTTATACGTTGCTTCGTAAGGGGCTGATTTGGATCCATATGTTCCATGCTATGGTTAGGTTTACCTTAATACTTTTGTTGTAGTTGCGGATGCTTGCAATAGAGGTTAATCATAAGTGGGATGCTTGTCCAAGTAAGGGCAGCGCCCAAGCACCGGTCCACCCACATACCAAATTATCAAAGTACCGAACGCGAATCATATGAGCGTGATGAAAACTAGCTTGACGATATTCACATGTGTCCTCGTGAGCGCTTTTCTCTATATAGGAGTTTGTCCAGGCTTGTCCTTTGCTACAAAAAGGATTGGGCCACCTTGCTGCACCTTATTTACTTTTGTTACTTGTTGCTCGTTACAAATTATCCTATCACAAAACTATCTGTTACCACTTATTTCAATACTTGCAGAGAATACCTTGCTGGAAACCGCTTATCATTTCCTTCCGCTCCTCGTTGGGTTCGACACTCTTACTTATCAAAAGGACTACGATACATCCCCTATACTTGTGGGCCATCAATTATACCTGCTTCCAGAAGTTTTAATATTTCCGTTCTTACCACTTCTTTCATCTTCAGATTTAACTGACGTTGGTGATCAACAACGGGTTTAGCATTAGGTTCCATATTTATTTTATGCTGACATAGAGTGGGACTAATGCCATTCAAATCATCAAGAGTATATCCAATAGCACCTCCGTGCTTCCTTAGAACTTTCAATTATCTTTCTTCTTCATGTTCTGAAAGGTTAGCACTAATAATAAAAGGATATATCTTCTTTTCATCAAGATAAGCATATTTCAAAGTGTCTGGCAATTGTTTTAATTCACACACAAGATCACCTTTAGGTGGAGGAGGACCTCCTAGAGTTTCAATAGGAAAATTGTGTTTAAGCAGAGGACGTTGTTCAAAGAAAATCTTATCTATTTCATTTCTTTCATGCATATGAAAATCATTTTCATGGTCTAGAAAATATTGTTCTAAAGGATCAGTAGATGGCACAACAATAGAAGCAAGACCAATTAATTCATCCTTACTAGGCAATTCTTTTTCATGAAGATTTCTACTAAACTTGGAAAAATTAAACTCATGAGACTCATTACCAAAACTAACACCGACAGTTTGTTTCTCACAATCTATTCTAGCATTAACGGTGTTCAAGAAAGGTCTACCAAAGATAATGGGACAAAAGTCGTCTTTCGGGGAACCAAGAACAAGAAAATCAGTAGGGTATTTTATTTTCCCACACAAGACTTCAACATCTCTAACAATCCCAATTGGTGATATAGTGTCTCTATTAGCAAGTTTAATAGTAACATATATTTCTTCTATCTCTGCGGGTGTTATGTTATTCATAATTTCTTGATATAAGGTATAAGGAATAGCACTCACACTAGCAGCTATGTCACATAAACCATGACAGCAGTGATCTCCTATTTTAACTGAGATGACAGGCATGCCAACAACATGTCTATGTTTATATTTCTTATCAGGTTTGGCAATTCTAGCAGCTTCTTCACAGAAGTAAGTAACATGCCCATCCATATCTTCTTCTAAGAGATCTTTAACCATAGCAACACTGGGAACTACTTTAATTTGTTCATCAGCTTTAGGTGTTCTAATATAGCTTTTGTTAACCATAGTTGAAATTTTCACATGTTCCTTTATTGTAACAGGGAAAGGTGGTTCCTCAATATAAGCAGAAGGAACAACTCGATCAATATTATAAAGTATAGTTTCTTATTTAACTAGTACCAGTTCTTTAATTTCTTCTTTAATAGGTGGGTGATATTTAAACCACTTCTCTCTAGGGAGTCCAAAATGAGTAGCAAATGAATCACAAAAGGAGGCTACTATCTCAGACTCAAGTCCATATTTAGTGCTAAACTTTTGAAAAGCATCAGTATCCATAAAATATTTAACATAATCGAACTTAAGTTTAATACCTGACTCTTTACCTTTGTCGAGTTCCCAATCTTTAGAGTTTCGTTTAATTCTTTCTAAAAGATCCCACCGGAATTCAATAGTCTTCTTCATAAAAGAACCAGCACAAGAAGTATCAAGCATGGTTTGATCATTACGAGAAAGCCAAGCATAAAAGTTCTGGATAATAATTTCTCTTAAGAGCTCATGATTGGGGCATGAAAATAACATTGACTTAAGCCTCCCCCAAGCTAGAGATACTTTCTCCTTCATGAGGCCAAAAATTATATATATATAGTTCATCGTGATCGGAATTATATATATATATAATTCCGATCACGATGAACTAGATGCATAGGATAAATTTTTTGGTGGAACTCCAATTTCAAACGATTCCAATTCCAAGATCCAATATCATCGCATAGCCTATACCATGCCAATGCTTTTACCTTCAAAGATAAAGGGAAAACCTTTTTCATAACTTTATCTCAGGGTAAACCTGCAAGCTTAAACAATCCACAAATTTGTTCCACATATATCAAGTGCATATCAGGATGTTCGGTTCCATCTCCTGCATAAGGATTAGCTAGCAGTTGTTCTATCATACCTGAAGGAATTTCATATTCAATATTTTTAGTAGGTGCAGTCGGTTGAGGGGTAGCTAATTGTGGTTCTGGTCTAGGTGAAGATACCCGAACAAACCCCTCAAAGGATTGTTTTCCATAGTAACAAGTGACAATAAATTTCAGCACACTATATAAATGTTTCCTTACCAAATTCCACTTACCAAAGGCGCTTCACTCCCCCACAACGGCGCCAGAACATAGCCTTGATGACCCACAAGTATAGGGGATCAATTGTAGCTCTTTTTGATAAGTAAGAGTGTCGAAACCAACGAGGAGCAGAAGGAAATGACAAGTGGTTTTTAGCAAGGTGATGTTTGCAGGTGCTGAAATTGTAAGTAGCAGAGTAGTTTGATAGCAAGATAATTTGTAACGAGCAAGTAATGATAGTAGTAAAAAAAGTGCAGCAAGGTAGCCCAATCCTCTTGAGGCAAAGGACGGGCCAAAACGGTCTCTTATGATAAGCAAAGCGTTCTTGAGGGTACACAGGAATTTCATCTAGTCACTTTCATCATGTTGGTTTAATTCGTGTTCAGTACTTTGATAATTTGATAAGTGGGTGGACCGGTGCTTAGGTGTTGTTCTTACTTGAAAAAACCTCCTACTTATAATTAACCCTCCCGCAAGCATCCGCAACTACGAGAAAAGTATTAAGAATAAATTCTAACCATAGCATTAAACTTTTGGATCCAATCGGTCCCTTACGGGATAGTGCATAAACTGGGGTTTAAGCTTCTGTCACTCTCGCAACCCATCATCTAATTGCTACTCCACAATGCATTCCATTAGGCCCAATTATGGTGAAGTGTCATGTAGTCGACGTTCACATGACACCACTAAGGGAATCACAACATACATACTATCAAAATATCGAACACATATCAAATTCACATGATTACTTGCAACATGATTTCTCCCGTGACCTCAAGAACAAAGGTAACTACTCACAAATGATAAACATGCTCATGATCAGAGGAGTATTAATTAGCATAATGCATCTGAACATATAATCTTCCACCAAACATACCATATAGTAATCAACTACAAGATCTAATCAACACTACTAGTCACCCACAAGCACCAATCTGTAGTTCCGGTAACAAGATTGAACACAGGAGATGAACTAGGGTTTGAGAGGAGATGGTGATATTGAAGATCTTGATGGATATTGCTCTCCCCAAGATGGGAGAGTTGTTGGTGATGATGACGACGATGATTTCCCCCTCTGGGAGGGAAGTTCACCCAGCGGAATCGCTCCGCCGGAGGGAAAAAGTGCTCCTGCCCAAGTCCCGCCTCGAGACGGCGGGGCTCCGTCCCGAAAGTCCTCCCCTTATTTTCTTTCTAGGTCAAAATGACTTATATACCAAAACATGGGCACCGGAGGTGGGCCGAGGAGAGCACAACCCACCAGGGCGTGCCTGGGCTCCCTGGCGCGCCCAGGTGGGTTGTGCCCACCTGGTGGGCCCCCTCTAGTAGTTATTTGCTCCAATAATTATTAAATAATCCATAAAAAATCTTCGTGAAGTTTCAGCTTGTTTGGAGTTGCGCAGAATAGGTGGCCTGACGTAGCTTTTCTAGGTCCAGATTTCCAGCTGCCAGAATTCTCCCTCTTGGTGTGTACCTTGCAAATTATGCAAAAGGCATTCAAATTACTCCAAAAAGCATTATTATGGATAAAAGCATCATAAATAATAGTAATAAAACATGATGCAAAATGGACATATCAGTTTACTTTGTCTGCATCATGTCATCTTGCTAAAGGCGTTACTCCGTTCTTTATGAACTTAATACTCTAGATGTATGTTGGATAGCAGTCGATGTGTGGAGTAATAGTAGTAGATGTAGGCAGGAGCCGATGTACTTTCTCGAACGTGATGCCTATGTACATGATCATTGCCTTGGATATCGTCATAACTATGCGCTTTCCTATCAATTGCCCAAGAACAATTTGTGTACCCATTGTATGCTTTTTGTTCGAGAGAGAAGCCTCTAGTGAAAACCATGACCCCCGAGTCTATCTTTATCATATATTAAAATCCAAAAATACCTTTCTAAATTTATTTACCGTTATTTTATTTGTGTTATTTGTTTATCCATCTACCATCATCAAACTTGATGCTTGCAGTTAACCGCCGAGGGGATTGACAATCCCCTTGATCGCATTGGGTACAAGTATTTCTTCTTTTGTGTGTAGGTGTGCTATTCATGATGTCTTGCGTGATTCTCCTACATGATTGATAACCTTGGTTCTTAACTGAGGGAAATACTTATCTCTATTGTATTGCATCATCCTCTCATCTTCGAGGAAATCCCAACATAGCTCTCAAGTAGTAACATATGCCTTGAAATCAATACAAGTTCATAGTACATAGGCCATTTTGTGAAGGTATTTTTTCAAACTTTTGGTATTGAAAGTCTATAATTTTTCCTAGTAACTAGTTCACACAAAAGGGCTCCATGCACAAGAATTTCATTTTTTGAGGCTTTTTTCATTTTTGTTGATTTTTTTCAAAATGTGGTCAAACTTGCAAGGTTGACCAATCCTACCACATGGTTGGGAATTTCAACTTTGGTTGTGCCCAATGCCTACACCACCAATTCAAAAGCTAAACATGATTTTGCCAATTTTCAAGACTAAGATACATGACACATGTAGTTCAGATTTGAGCAAGTTTTGATAAATCTCTAAAAATTCAGTAAATGGATGAAATATATAAATAAAACTAGATAATTCATGAAACTTGGGCAGTGTGCATCCAATGTGGTCTACTTTGGATGAAAAATAGCAAGACCCAGCTTTATAACTTATTTCAATCACTTAACAACGAGGGGGCTATTGAAAAGTAACCAGTCTATCGCTCTTGTTATGTATTGTTCATTCAACAAGGGGTCTTTTGCAAAATTTGCAGCTCTCTCTACTCCGCCGCCACCCGTACGCCTACCATCAAGAGGGAAAAGCCACGAGGCGGTGCCCCATTGCCACCATTGCCACCCTTCCTGCCACCGAGCAGTCCCGCCAATTCTAGGTGTCGTGAAAACAATCTCCCGCCACTGACACTTCACTCCCTACACTCCCTTGATTAAATTCCGGCGTCCGACATCGTTCCACCGACACATCACTCCATTTCTTCCGCACGCCGCGCAATCCAAATCTGGTTCAGTCGCCATGGTGAGGCAGCGATAGACTACAAGGATCTCCACGGGAGGTCTTTGCCCCAGGGTGCAGGTGCTCGGCACCGGCGGCGGCTCCAACTCCGGAGCAGCGACGGGCTCCAACTTCAGGGCAGGCTCCAACTCTGGCGCGGTCTTTGCCTTGGTGGGCTCGGGCTCCAACTCTGGCGCGGTCTTTGCCTTGGTGGGCTCGGGCTCCAACTCCAACTACGTAGACCTCGAGCCCACGTTGCCCGAGCTATCTCGTAACCACAGGGAGCCCAAGGAGGAGGATGCCGTCGGTGTCAAAACCAGCCGATCTTCGGTAGGGGGTCCCAAACTGTGCGTTTGAGGATCGAAGGTTATAGGAGACAAGGGGGACACGATGTTTACCCAAGTTCGGGCCCTCTTAATGGAGGTAAAACCCTATGTCCTGCTTGATTTGTATTTGATGAGTATAGGGGTTACAAGAGTTGATCTACCTCGAGATCGTAATGGCTAAACCCTAGATGTCTAGCCTATATGATTTGTGATAGCCTATATGGACTAAACCCTCCTGTTTATATAGACACCGGAGGGACCTAGGGTTTGTATAGAGTCGGTTTACAGAGAAAGGAAACTACACATCCGGACATTAAGCTTGCCATCCACGCCAAGGAGAGTCCCACCCGGA